>NW_026522030.1:44552500-45902500 GCF_021234435.1 Artibeus jamaicensis
TTTTACTCTCTTAGCAAATTTTGACTATAGATATGGAGTTAGTTAAAGTGCATTCAGCTTTTTCTCTACGATGGCTCTAGTAGTGTTTGGTTGTTTTTTAACTTCAATTGAAACAATTTTGTTAAATTGTGTTGTGACAGCTGTCATATCAGCATGCATTTAAAAAAGAACTTATCGGGCAACTTCTGGCCAAGATGGAGGCATAGGTAGATACACTTTGCCTCCACACACAACCAAAAGATAGACAACAACAAATTTAAAAACAAAAAATAACCAGAACTGCCAGAAAATCGAACTGTACAGAAGTCTGACAACCCAGGAGCTAAAGAAGAAACATTAATTTAGACTGGTAGGAGGGGCAGAGAAGATTCACGGCAAGGCAGAGGCTAGCAGACTGGTCAGTTTCGCATTCACGTGCAGATAAACCAGGAGGAACAAGTGGGGAATGAGACAGACCACACACCCCCAGGTTCCAACATGGGGAAATAAAGCCTCAAAAACCTCTGGCTATAAAAATCTCTGGGGGTTGCGGAGACGGAATAAACTCCCAGCCTCACAGGAGAGTTCTTTGGAGAGGCCCACAGGGTCCTAGAAGAACTGGAACAGAAACAAAATCACAGAAATGGACATCACATGGAGGGTTATCAGTGGGGAGGGGAAAGGAGGAGAATGGGGGGAAAGGTACAGGAAATAAGAAGCATAAACGGTAGGTACAAACTAAACAGGGGGAGGTTAAGAATAGTACAGGAAATGGAGAAGCCAAAGAACTTATATGTATGACCCATGGACATGAACTGGGGGAACTGCTGGTGGGAGGGGGTTGCAGGGCAGAGGAGAATAAAGGGGAGGAAAAAATGGGAAAACTGTAACAGCATAATCAATAAAATATATTTTTAAAAAATTAAGACAGTAAAAATATATATTAAAAAATTAAAAAGTAAAAAAGAATTTATTTAAAGCGGTGAAATTTTGTACAGCCATTTTAACATTAAAGATGAAAGAAGATATGCAACAATCTTGGCACATTATGCTGTATTATCTCAAGAAAGGTAAAAATGCAACTGAAACACAAAAAAAGATTTGTGCAGCATGTAGAGAAGGTGCTGTGACTGACCGAACGTGTCATAAATGGTTTGCAAAGTTCCTTGGTACTACTGACATTCTGGCTAAATGATTCTTTGCTGAGGGGCTGTCTTATACATTCATTGGGAGATGTTTAGCAGCAGCCCTGGCCTCTTCCCACTAGAAGCCAATACCAGGAGATAGCTGACATATTCAAAATGAACATGAAAAACATGTTTTTTATTTGATAGAAAAAACTAAACAAACTTTCTGGCCAACCCAATACAGTGCTATCAAACTGCAGCCACCACGTTACATGTTGGGTCCTCAGACCTTATCCTCTCAGAGCTGAAAGTTTGTACCTTCTCACCAACCTCTCTCAACTCCCCACTGCACCCTGCCCCACAGCTCCTGGCAGCCACTTTTTTAGTATGAGTTCTTTTATTGTTGATGGTAGATAATTCATTTTCAATGTAACCATCAGCTGATTTTAAAGAGAAAGAAAGAAAAAAAAACAAAGGTGCTTGAAAGCCTAGGTCCGAAAAGCACTTCCAGGCACTAACATGCCAGTTCTGATCTATAATACTCCGGTGGAGCTCCCTCTTCATTACCCTGTCTGTGCATGAAATGGGAGCTTATTGTGGCCAATGACACACTGTGGTTAATACAATTTCATTAGGGTCCTCTTTGGACCCTATCGTCCTAAAAGTGTCCCTTTCACCACTCCTCCCCCAGCCCTATAGGCACACTGCTTAGGAAGACGACCTCAACACTTGAAGACCTCACTGGGACTGATAGCGAGTTTGGGCCATTCTCTCATTCTTTCTCCAAAGCCCTGCTGAAACCAGCCGCCCAGAACTCACACTCCGATGGGCCCCATGCCAGGGCCGCCACCTCCGTGGGGAATGCAGAAGGTCTTGTGAAGATTTAGGTGTGAGACATCAGACCCAAAGTCTCCAGGACGGCAGATTCCCACCTACCACAAAGGGAAAGAGCCAAGAGCAAAAGTCAAGAACTTGAAAGGGTGCTGTGGAGAGGCGGCCACGCTGTTTGCTGCCCCCTCCCCCAGCGCAAAGGCAGGCAGAGCTGTTCACAGAGGCATCCTCATACTGGCCGAGTTCTGCAGGCAAAGCCTGGCATTCCATAGGCAGCGTGGCTTGTGGTTTCTGTGGAAACAGCAACTGACCATTTAACCTAATTTAGATTCTAAAATACAGATTTGAATATATAGTCAATTCCTAATTACCCACCCCAAGAGCGAGGAGAGAAAGTGCCCCAGTACAAGAAAGGAGAGTGCTGAAGCAGGCAAATTTCCCCCCACCCGGCAGTTCCACTCCCCCCTGCACAACTGGCTTCGGGCACCTTGATGGAAGGGACTTGAAGAGTTTCCCGAGAGGATGCTGAGCCCAGGGAGAGGAAGGGAGGCTGTCGGTTTTCCTGAGACCATCCTGATGCCAACAACATTCAACAGACATCCCAGCCACTTAGGCATTAGGGCTGATTTTGAACATGGCCAAAGATAAAGAATGTATTTATGTTATTGAAGCAATAAACAATTCCTGGCCTACACTTACACAAGGAATTGGAGAGAAGGGAGAAAAAAAGGCAGAAAGAGTCTGAAATACTAAAGAAAGCAAAAAGTGAAAAATAAATTAAGAGTCTGAAAGAGATAATGACACTCTTCTGCTCTAATGGCTCCTTATAGCATTTCCTCAGAGGCACACATTACACAGACCGCTCCCCTCCCCGCTTCCCCAGTAGTCAGACTCTACTGGGGGTCAGGTCAGGTCAGAACTATTCAGCTGTTTCATACTGATGGAGCTGATGCCAGGTTAATGGCGGATCAACGTTCACCTGTGGCCAGAACTTGGGTCTGAATTCCCTCAGGAAGGCAGCCAGGTGAACTTCTTGCCAGTAGCACCTCCAGAGGGATCATACCCCTGAAGAGCTAAGGGCATTCAGTTCTTTCCTTGTTTCCTTTCAACCTCTTTGCCTCCTCCCCAACATTCCCCACCAACTAATCTAGGATCTATAAACCCAGTGAAATTTGGGTACTTTGTTTGAAATTGGCAATAAAGTCAGCCTCAGCTCTGAATTCAGTGTCATTCTTTAAGGTAACTGTCAAGAAGTGAGAGAAAAGAGCTGTGGCTGATGTGGCTCAGTGGATTAAGTGCTGGCCTGCAAACCAAAGAGTTGCCGGTTCCATTCCCAGTCAGGGCACATGCCTGGGTTGTACACCAGGTCCCCAGTAATGGGGACATGTGAGAGGTTACCACACTTTGATGTTTCCCTCTTTTTCTCCCTCCTTTTCCCTCTCTCTAAAAATAAAGAAGTAAAATCTTTAAAAAGAAAAAAAAGGTTTTTTCACATAACAGTTTTCTCAGAGAGCCCATCCCATATTGCCCACCTGGGCATTCATATTTGCTCCGTCGAGGTAGACCTGGCCCCCATGTTGGTGAATCAGGTCACACACGTCGCTGATGTTCTCTTCAAACACCCCGTTGGTGGATGGGTATGTAATCATGATCGCTGCCAGGTGCTCCTTGTGCTTATCCACCTGTGGGGTAGAAAAGGGCACAAGGACACCAAGGAGGAGACCTTTCTTTCTAGGTCAAACCCTTGCTTTTTATTTTAAAGGATTAAGAGAGATGAAGTCTTGATCTTTTCACTTCCGAAATTATCTCAAAGTATGACAGCAATAAAAGATCCTTGGCCATTACTCCCTTCATTAATCATTCCAAGGAAATAACAAGATCTCTCCAGGCTAGATCTCCATGGTCAAGACCAAAACGACTGTTCAGGTGTTTTAGATATTTTGGGCTCAACTCCCCAAAGTGGTTTGTCTTTCATCTCGGTCATTATTTCAGATCTTTTTGATTCCAGACATGTCTATTCTCACAGTTAATCTCCCCCTGCTTATGTTTCCATTCCATATCCACACTTACTCCCTCTCCCTCCCATCCCGTTGAAATTAGATTTTCGAAAAGGAGTGTTCCCGCTCTGATAAATATATATATATATATGTCCCTCATTTCTCCTTTTGAGAGAAGGCAAGCATATCTAAAAGGCAAGATATAAAAAGTTTGTTTTTCTGGCCAGCAAGTCAGAGTGGATTTGTGTAAAAAATTTTAGAAGAATGTTTAAGGTCATAGCCTACATTGGAGAGACTTTATGATTGCAACTACAGACCCAGAATATTTGTCGGTAAAAACTCTGTGGCATGAAGCAAGAGAGGAGATGGATGTGAGATGAGCAGTGTTGTGTATTTTCAGCTTCCCTTTGAAATCAGTTACTTGAAGTTCCCAGACTCCATGCCTAATAACCCTGACAAAATCACATTGCTATTCAACTGATTTCCTTCTCTCTTCAGATGCAGCCTCCAGTCCACCAGTGGAAAGCAGATACGGTTGCTAGGCAACCTCTTCCTGGAGGTTGGGAAGTTGGGGGTGGGGGTTGGTGTTTCAGGAAGGAGGGTGGAATGCCTCCGGAAATTCATGGCTGGGATGGCCACAGACATTTGCAAAATCTACACTTAGGTTTTATTTCCCAACACAAAGACAGAAAAACTGTGACTGCCAGTGAAGGCGGTCTGATTATTAATGGAGGAAGGGGGGTAGGTTGGGCAGGAGTAGGTAGGTCCTGCAAGGAATACCCTTACTACCACCATGAATAATTCATTCAGTTTCTTACACATGCATAAATTAGAGGATGGAATTTCAATTTAAAGGACCTTCTCCCTGTGGGTGAAGGAAGTGATAAAGTAGACTATGGTCAGCTTTCTCCTAGACTGAAAAATATGACTGTTGCTTTTTATTGTTCTTACAGAAACAGTTAGGTTTTCTGATTTTATGTCATTTTCCCCAGACCCATTCAGAGGAGGAACTGCAGTTTTTTCATTATAATGCAACAGAAGACAATATTGATAAAAACCATCCAGTCCCTGATCCCCACCACCTCTTCCCAACCCAGACCTCTCCCATCTGTTCAATGGAAGATGGGTACCATGGCCTTAAGGTGAGCCGTGTCAATATTCCCGTATTTATCCACCTCCACAGGCTGGATCTTCATGCCTGCCATGTAGGCACTAGCAGGATTGGTCCCATGAGCTGATTTTGGAATGAGGCAAACCTTAGGAATGGAATGAAAGGAAGAAAAGAAGAAATAATCACCAGGCTATTCATAATGACAGAAAGTCCTACAACATGCTCAGAGCATGTCCTTTATTTAAACTGACCACCAGCACCTTGAAATCTGCTGCAGCATCATTGTTACTATAGTGCAAAACAATGTCTGTAAGAAGAGTTTCCATTTGGATCCCCAAATAATGTGCCCTAAGTACTCCCCTCCCTTATCACAGCACACCAGAATAGAGCAGGGCTTATTCTACCCTTGTCTGAGTTATAATGTGCAGAAACCATCTTACAAGAACAAAAGATTGGAAGTTCAACTCTAGGACTCAAATGTGCACATCACAGCATCGGTGCTCTGCTTGGCTCTGCTGGGAACAGGAAGACATGAAAATGGAAGCAGAAAGCCAGGGCCTCCCAGTGTCGATGCACCAATTACATCACCATCTATGGGCTGCTTATTCTGTGCAACAAATTGTTAGACTCTATGAGAATCACCAACTAAGCATAAAATCTAGTCCACTTGTGCCCGGTGCTCTCACGACTTGCTCACTGACAGCGCTGCCATACGTAGAAATCAATGTCTAAAGCCCACAGGTGCTGGAGGGACTTGGAATGAGGGAGACAGGGAGGGGGGTCACTTCAAATTGGAAAGATCAGGAAAAAGTGTCTCAAGAGCTAGAGCTTAAAGATGTATCAAATTCTTATGGAAAGGCGGTGGGGAGCAATGTTAGAATTCCCAGGTTTAAATCATTTTCATTTACGCCCCCAAATCACACAAACACAGGTGAAAACTCCTGCTCTGGTAGATCCGCCCATGCCTCACTACAGGAAAATGCATCAGGGACTTTTTCTAAAAGAGAACAACAACAAAAAAAGCAACAAGCACCCTAAAAAATAATCCTCCTCTTTTGTTTTGTTTTCTTTTATCCCAGCAACAATATTGCAACCCCTTGAAAAGAAATGCATGCACATTGTAAAATGGGCTTATGAAAGGAAAACTTAGTTCACAGCTGTTCCTCAAATGCAGCGGAGTCATCCACTTAGTAAAAATACATGTGTACAAAAAGGGAACTGTAACCAGACGCACACGTGAAATGACTTTGTCACTCTCCTGCTGACAGAAAGTTTGTGCCTCTTTTAAACGGCTACTGGTTTCATGCTGGTTATGCTGTGTTGTCTTCAAATCCTTTTCCTTGTTCAAATGCCTCCCATTTCTATTAAATTCTCTTTAATTTCTCAGGCCCAAAGCTAGAGTCACTTCTCCTTTCTCACAGGGTATTTTTACTCTACCAAAGGATCCGTGGATGAAAGGATCCCTAGGGACAGGACATTTATCAAGGTGAGTGTTAAAAATGAATATAAAATATTTGTTAAATACCTCAGTTAAGAATTCATATGAGGGAAGTGCTGGTGAAATAAAAACATTCAAGCTAAAAATGTCAACCATCCAGTGGTACACTGAATAACAGGCCTCTGAAGATGTCCACACCCTAATCCCCAGAATCCATGAATGTTACCTCATGTGGCAAGAGGGACTTTGTTGGTGTGATTGAGTTAGGGGTCTCGAGAAGAGAGATTAAGGATCTTAAAATGGGATCTGGAAATCTGGATTGTAGGTTTGGCTCCACGTGTATTCACTAGCGTTCTCATCAGAAGGAGGCAGGAGGGACAGGACCACAAAGGAAGTAGGAGATGTGATGCCTGCACAGAGGTCGGGGTGATGGCGGGAGGGGGCCAAGGGGTGCAGGGGCCTCCGGAGGCTGGGAAGGAAAGGCAAAGAAACAGGTTCTCTCCTGGATCCTTCAGAGGAACCAGCCACGCCAATGCCTCCGCTTTAGCCAAGTGAAACCAATTTCAGACTGTGGTCTCCACTGACTGCAAGAAAATAAAAACGTATTATTTTAAGCTACTAATTTTGTAGTAATTTGTTACAGCAGCCACTGAAAGCCAGTGCACATTCTGACACAAGAAGTAATAGAAAGAAAAAAGTCTCAGTAGTTTTGTCAATGACTCTTTTCTATGTTGCTATTAGACATTTCTGATTTCCTATATAGATTTAGGAAACTATTTTATTAACATTAGCTTTTTCACATTTACAACTGTGGTGTTATGAGGGACATGGAAACAACAGGACACAGACCTGATGTTTTAGTTTATCCCAAACCAATCCAGTTTGGTACCTTTATGCCCATTTGAAGATGCAGCATTTTACTAAGTCCCCAGTGTGTCTGGTGTAGACCAGCACAGCTCAACTCACCCTTGAAGGATTCAGGCGGAATGCACCTTGGCAAGAGAAACCAATTTCTCACTGATGGTAATAACTGAACAACCAAAAGCCATTACTTTGCCTCAGGAAATTAGAAAGAGAAAGGTACATACAGGTTTTGGGGAGGTGTGTTTTGGTGTGTGTGTGTGTGTGTGTGTGTGGGAACATTTTTTCTTTGTATAGGAAATTCAGTCTTTAATTAGCAAACCTGACTAGCAAACTGAGTTGTGACAAAGTGTTTAGGACACTGCCAGGCACCTGGTGCTTGTGATATAAGAATGTGTTAAATAAATTTGCATTCTCCCAAATTAAACTGGTAAATCTAGAACTTGGCTGTTGCATTTTAGGAACCCCTGAAGTTTAACCGAAAAGCAAAGTGAAAAAAACTTCCAAAAATAGCTTTAAACAAGAGAAACCTCGGGAGCCTGGGTGTTCCTGCGGCACAGGACTTCCCCACACTTCTTATCTTACTGGGTTCCATTAGTCTACTGCGCTGCAGCAGCTGTCTCGGACATCTCTGGTGCAAGTCAGTCATTTTCCTCTTCTCTAGCTAAAAAAGTTAGCTTTAATTAAAATCTGTCATCTAAAGAGGATGCCAACATTTTCAAAGGTATGGGTTCTGTACACACTCAGTGACTGGGCCACCTTCCCTGCCTAAAATGTGGCACCAGCCCCTCTCTGTCCTTCAGGATGGAAGAGTCCTCACAACGCATCAGCGAAAGCTCTGTGGGGCCAGAAGAAACATCACATGCAAGGAAACAGAGAGAGAAGGGAGGACTGGAAAACACAAAGAAAGGGTAAAGGTGCTGGAAAGAATTTGAGTCACAGAAGGGAGGCCCAATCAGAAGGTCTCTCAGCCTTCCTCTTTGCCCTTTCCAGACTGGCCCCCAGTTTATGGACATTCTCAGATATTTCTGGGTGCCAGACTGGAGAACTGGGAAACAACGAGGGGTGAGAAGCATCACAGAGTGATGGAACCAGGATTTTAGCTCACCCTTTGTCATTAGCTCTTCGCTGGCCTTCTATGAATACCATAAAGCAGACCCCATAAAGTGGGGTCAGGGAGGGGAGCAGCGTGGAGCTGGCCACACAGGATAAACAGACCCTTCCCCAGGAGACCCAGACCTCCCGTGGTTAAAGAGCGTAATCACTGACGAGGAGCTCCATGGGCTGCCTCAGTACAGGGAGGCCAAGGAGGAAAAACAGAAGAGGGAACTTTTAATGTCAGTCGTCTGTTATTATCCTTTCACTGGACAACTGGGGCCTCAACATTTCCTTTCCGATTCTATGACAGTGCTGAGACTCTGTGGTCCAAAAACAATTATGTAGTTCTAAACTAACCCTTCCTTCGAAAGCTGAGGAATTCAAAACCACAAAAAATGCAAGTGAAAAAAAAAACAGTTGGAACGTGAGGGACTGTGTCTCTGGACTGGGGCACACAGCGCCTCGCGTGTAGCCAGTGTTCAGTAACTTATTCAACTAGCGAATGTCTTGGTTTTCAAAGATCTTTGAAAAGCAATTCTGTTCTCCAGCCCCGTCAAATGTCTGGGAAAACACACCTGTGGAATCAGAATGACTAAGCAAGGGAATGAGAGAGAAAATGGTCTTATTTCCTTCCCCTTTTTGAAAGGGAAGTGAAACAGTTTTTAGATTCTCATTGCAAAATCCAGGCAACTAGCCATAAACAATCCCAGTTTTAATAAAACCAGGAATGGACTAAGATTGGGCCACCACCTATTACATCCCGCTCACTTAGGCAGCCAGACCCATCCAAGCACCCCTTTCTCCAACTCTCCTGGGATCGGCAGATGCTTTTGTCCTGCTCTTGACTCCTACCCACTGCTCCTTCTAAGAACCCCACCTCTGAATTCGGTGGAAGTTCTAGCTCAGCATTGGTCATCAGCAGAGTGAAGGTCCCAGAACACAGACCTCCTTCAGCCACCACACGAAGCCTGTACCAGATCAACTGCTACAGGCACTGCTTCTGGACATTGGGGGTCCTGTCGAGCCCATTAGTACCCACTGGAACCTACAAGGGCCTCCAAGGATAGTTTGGACCCTGGAGACTAGACTCTCATACCTAAAGCAAATGATAAAGCACAACCAGGAACTCTGTTCCATGTCTTCTTTTGGTGCTTAGAGCCAACAGTCATTTAATAGAGCATTTACTGACTCAATAAATATTTTTTGAGCTCACATAGACCAGACTGTGCTTAGGCACAGTAGGAGTTACAGAAGAATCGAAGTGCAGTCTCTGCCCTTTGTGCAGCCCTGGGGCCCGGGCTGAGCCAAGGAGAGGAGGCTTGGGATGGCAGCATTCGGCCCCTTACTCCCTTGGCTCCCTCGGGAGAGCAGTTTCGCAGCCAACTGGCTGACTTTTACAGACAGGATTTGACCAAAGGCTTTTATCTCCGCATGTTTCCTCTCAAAATGGTCCAGTGAAACATCTTGGAGGCAAGAATCATAATGGCCAACCCACAGAAATTTGCTTCTTGCTTATATGTTCCTGCAGCTGCTACCAAGAAGGCTTAGAGGGATTGTGCAACAGAACGAAAGGGACCCCGGGAGCCAGGCCCACTGCCGCCCGGTGGTGAGCACACACCACCTGTCCACACTCACCGTTCTGTGTCCCTCGCCTTTCCCTTCTAGGTAGGCCCGGATAGTGGCCAGCCCAGCGTACTCCCCCTGGGCTCCACTGCAAAGACAGGAAGAGAAGGGTCAGGGCTTTGGGCCTTTTTGTTTTCATTTATTCATTCAGTATTCACCGGACACGGGCTGTGTGCTCACCGACATGTGACACAAAGTCACTCCCAGACACCAAGGAAGGCTCTCAGTGGGTCTCTGATAAGCCCACAGGACTTGAACCCCACCGAGTCTGCACACCAAACCTCCCCCACTCCTACTCAGAGGGGGGCCTTTCCACCCTCACTCAGAACCATGAACCTACAAAATCTTCTTTATTATGGAAAATTTCAAAATTATGCAAAAATAGAGAAAAGAATATAAGGAACTGCCATATACCTGTCACCCAGCTTTAACAGCAGTTATTGGATTTTGGTCAATCTTGTTTCCAATTCTATCCCTCACTAACACTCCTCACTCCAGATTAGGTTATTTTCAAGCAAAACTCAATCATATCATCAATTCAGATTTCAATATGCATCTTTCAAAGATAAGCATTATTTTTTTTAATGTAACTACACATTATCACATCTAAAACCACCACCAATGATTTCTTAATATAACCAATCACTTAGTCAATGATCAGATTGCCCCAAAGGAACTACGCACTTTGAACGTGGCACCACTCCTGCCAGTCTCAGGCCGGCTTTCCCGGCCCCAGAGGCACCCAGCTGCCAGCGTCTGTCCATACCCATCAAAACAGTCCTTAGGGCCCCGCTCTCAGAGAGCACTTAACGACTAACATCCCAGTGAGCGATGCTGAGTCAACCATAAACTGTTAACTTAATGTTCTCAGTACGCTCTGCAGGGAGGAAAGGGAAGTGAGTAATAGGGTTTCTCATCCCATTCAAAATATACATATTTCCTCCATGTGCAAAACTACACCAACATTTGACTCTGTGGGAGACCCAGTGGCTTGGCATTCGTCCCTTCCGGTCACCCAGTGATACTGAGATCATACTCTCACTGGACAAGGTGTTAAGAATAAATTAGATAAACTTTCTTTTATTTCTTAACCAAAAGCTAAAATTTTGAGCATTGGAAAGTTTTTTGTAATCTTATTTTTCAATTACAGTTTACATTAGATATTATTTTGTATTAGTTTCAGGTGTACAGCGTGGTAGTGAGACAAGAATATTATTTTGAGAGAAACTAACATGAAACCAGTTGGATCTACAAAGTTTGTGGACTAGTGGAGAGATATTGATGGCTTGGTGTTAGGAGATGGCAGAACTGATCACCAGGCATTCGGCAAGGAGTAAGCACAGGTAAGTGGTGGCCATGTTGTTGCCGCCAGCATTTTATACCACCCTGTCTAATCCATCCTATACCCCCAAGAGGCAGGTACCATCACCCCCACTTTGCACATGAAGAAACTGAGGTCAGAGTCTATACACCGAAATAAGCAACGGTGACAACCGGAGTCCTTGGTGCAAGGCAGCCTGTGTCCTGGAGCCTCATACCCCCGCTTGTGAGCAGTGCGCTCCTCTGAGAGTTGTGGGGCCAACCACGGGCTTCCCTTCACAGAACCCTTGTCTAATGGACAGAATGAGGAGGTTCAGGCACATGTGAAAGAAGGCCTGACTCCAAACAACCAGGGGCACTCAGTTCCTTGTCACCCACACCAAGTGAGCTTTGCTTTGCCTTTCTCTGCTCTCTCCCAAGGAAGAGAGTAAACACTGATGTGTTTTCTAGGCTTCTGACAAACTAGTTTTAGCTCAGTTGATTTTTTTTTTACTTTGAAAACAGGAAAATGAATATGCCACACTTCAGCAAACCCTCACACCATTAGTTACTCAGGCTGTCTGTGCCTCTGTGTTCTCATCTCTAGGACAGAGACAACTGTGCCCATATCGAAGGGCAGGTGCAATGAGCAAGGAGATGACCTATGGGAGAGTGCTTATCACAGTGCCTGGCACAAGGGAAACACACTCATTAAGTCCTAGCAGCTAACATCACTGTCGTCATCATCATCCTCATCTCCATCACTACCTTCTTCATCGTCATCAGGGAAGCAGCAACCCCGACCTCTCTGAAAGGCAGGCACTGTGGAAGTTACCACAGCGTTAGAATGAGCACCTCTACACCCCTCAACCTGATTAGCCTCCCTCTACCCTCTCACCAGCCAAACTCCACCCATTCTTCAACTAGTCCTACTCAAGTCTTATCGCTTCCATAAAGCCTTCCGCCAAAGTCGTCCTTTCCCCCATGGGAAGGGGCATCCACAAACGGATTTTGTGTTTCCTTCTGTGTTTTTCTCATGACTTCTAGTCACCTTCTTTTGCAGGGAGACTAATCAAGGTGTTTAAAGTGGGACTAAAAGAAGAGACTGTACTAGATCTATGTGCCAGTAATCCAAGAGCGTTAATATGCTAAAGACTTGATCAGAAATGCTGTATTTTCTTTTTTCCTGAGACACTCTTAAAATTAGCTATGTTTTGACTCAGAAAGTGTGAAAGATAAGATCTAAATGCCATACAGGGCTTACTACTGGGGTACTGGTAAACTAAGGGGAATTATTAGTGCCACCTGTTGGTGAGAAAGTGTTATGAAAGATAAGTGCTTATTTTCATGACCCAGATTAAGAGACCATCAGAAAACTACTCCATGTGGATTTCTGACATCTCTTAAAAGGAAGCAGTTATGGGCCTGGACCTGCAGAGCCAGCCACAGCAAGGAGGACTCCAGTGCGTGGACAGTCTCAGACCCACAGAAGTGCCAAGTGAGCATAAGACTGAACTATTTAGAAAAGCAAGGTGCTCCAGTCATGAGATTTATGCAGGCTGGTGAAGGAACTGCTGCATGTGATACTGTTTAACACAGAATGAGCGAAAACTACAGACAACTTTTCCCATAACCCAGACTCATTCTACAAAGAATCCAGAGAAATCTGTAGACTAGAAGAAGCTAGAACATGTACAGAGACTCCCAGGGGAAAATAAATTTGAGTTGATGGGATTCGACAGTTTTGTGAAGATTTAAACCTAGACCCTATTAATAGTAACAATATATCATCATAAGTATGGAAATTCAGCCCTTGCTGGTGTGATTCAGTGAACTGAGTGTTGGCCTGCAAACCAAAAGGTTGCTGGATCAATCCTTGGTCAGGGCACATGCCTGGGCTGCAGGCCGGGTTCCCAGTTGGGGGCTTGTGAGAGGCAACCAATCAATGTTTCTGTCGCACATCAATATGTCTCTCCTTTTTCTCCCTCCTTTCTCCTCTCTCTAAAAATAAATAAATAATGTATATATGGATATATTTTTTATTTTTAGGTATATTTTCTAAAGTGTGGAAATTCAGGGCAGCCAGTCAATATGAATTTAGGGAAGAAAAGAAGAGAGAGTGGAGGCTGGGGAGTGCATGGTGGAATCTGAAGATCCCGTAACAGGTCTAGAGTCATAGTTCAGATCTTTTGCCAAGATTAGCACAAGAGTTTAAGGATACAGTAGACTTCAAAAATTGTTGTCATTTTACCTTATCTTTACTAAGAACCTGGGCAAAAAAAGTTTGAGAGTTAGAAATATTGCAGTTTAGTTCTAACGGTTAAATTTTTAGATCTTTAACACAAATTTTTATTGGACCATCACACAAGCTCAAACCCAAGGGACACTTAGAACCTTCTGCTAGGTTTTAGAAATACAACTGCAAAAGATATGTCTATCTCTGATGAAGAAGGAACATGGCGGCTCTTCTAGATGATTTTGCAGAACATGAGTGGCCCGTATTCACAGGTAGAAAGCATAGCACTTCTTAAGAATAAGACTTTAAGTAAATTAAGGTTATAAATCAATCGTGTCCTGTAAAGAAGACTTTTGGGTCAGTTCCTATGTATATTTGTCACTAATGTGTACATAACAGAAGTCAGCCTTGACCTCACAAAATAACCTCTTTATATTCTGCTTAAGGAATGTGGTAGCTGATTTTATAGACACCATTAGAAATTCCTCAGAAGTTGGCTGCATTAGAATATTTGGCAATAGAGTATTATAGCTGCTATTTTTATTGACAAAGTAACAGAAACCATCGACTGCAGAATATGCTATAACTCAGGTTTAAGGTGACTCCCAGCAGTCACCAAGACAGCTGCTGAATTTTATTTTAACTGTACTGAGAAAACAGTGTTTGTGTTCTCAAATAGGATGTTGCATTTGTACTCATCAAAGGGTGTTAAAAATGTGCCCTAGAGAAAATGATCATGTTACAGATCCCAACATTTTTAAACTTTGGTGCCAGGAATTCAAGATTTGTGTAATAAAAAAATTATCAATTATTTAGGTTTACCAGATCTACTCGCTTTAATTTTCTCTAGATATTCCACTGGAAATCATTGCACAGTTTTTAACACACCATTCAAGTGTGCACACTGATGGCCACATTTGGTGTGTGATTTCAGAGAAGTGTTTTAAAGCTGTTTACAGGTCAGTGGGCCAACTTACTTCTAGTAATATTTAAATTTCCCATAAAGTTTCTTTTTTCTTTTTTTAATTTTATTGCCCTGGCTGATGTGGCTTAGTGGATTGAGCATCAGCCTACAAACCAAAAGGTTGCTGCTTCAATTCCCAGTCAGGGCACATGCCTGGGCTGTGGGCCAGGTCCCCAGTGGGGGGCCTCTGAGAGGCAACCACACTTGATGTTTCTTTTTCTCCCTCCCTTTCCCTCTCTCTAAAAATAAGTAAATAAAATCCTTTTTAAAAATCAAAAGCACAACTCATAAAAGGAAAAATTGATAAATTGCACTTCATTCAAATTTAAAATTTGATCTGAAAACTGTACTTGAACAACAATTAAAATAAATTTAAATCAAAAAATTTTTGATCTGCAAAAGACCCTGTTGAAAGGATGAAAAGACAAGCTACAGACTAGGAAAAAGTATCTGTAAATTATATATCCAACAAACTAAAAAACACGACAACGGAATTAGAAAAATGGTGCTGTGATGATCAGATATGTAAATGTGCTTAGAAATACAAAGAACTGATTACATTAGGATGTTAGAGATTTGCTGGGTTTTCACTGTCGCTGTTTTTATGGGTGTGTATGTGGGCACGCAAACCTTTCATTTCCTTACTATTTGAGGGAATTTCCCCTTTTGTGAGAGTCTAAAGGAGGGGCTAAATTTCCTAAGCCCCCCTATCGAAGCAGAAAGGGACCAGACATTCCCAATTGCTACCCATTAACAAGGTGCTGGACACGTGACCCAGTCTCAGCACATAGGCTACGTCAGCCTGGAACCTAATAAATCTGGGGAGAGTAATCCAAGAAATGTACAGTCACTGATTTTCCACAGAGGCAGTAGATGGGTACTCTCCCCCTAGAGTGACTGATCCTGATTTGGCCTCTGCTGCCAGCCTCCCTCGAGTCTTGCTCACTTCAGAAGCCTCATTCTCCAGCTTTTCCATCTGAGAAACACCCAATATCTTCCCTGTTAATTTCCTTTCTGCTTAAGTTAACCCAAGGTATCTTCTGTTGTTTGCAACCAGAAACCTGTATGTGGGGGTATCAAAGCTCTCCTGCAACACAGCACCTTAAAGTCACTCATTCTGAGGCAGGTCTAACAAAGAGATAGTTGCTGTAGGTGTCCTGGAGTTTCTCCTGCCTCTAACATCAAAGCCTTCCTTGATTTACCGTCCCTTGTCAAGCATCTGGGCGCAGAGCGAATCAGTCCTCTGAATATTAGCTTATGGGACATATTGGCCTGATGGAATCCTCAAGAGGACTGAATTTTGAAACTGACCTTTGAGTCCACCACAGGTCATATGAATAGTTTACATCAGAGAGTCAGGTGCCTGGTAATAGCCCTCTTTGCTCTTTTCCTGAGCTCGTGGTTGACGTCACTGATGATCTTTGATATACTTTCCTACTGAGCCCAGGGCAGCTTCAGAATCTTCCCCTACAGAGCAGTCAGGGGCGGGGGTGGGTCAGATACCAGAGATCTCTTCTTTTAGTGAGAGCTTTTTAAAAAAGTGTTTTTATTTATTTTTAAGGGGGGAGGGGGAGAAAAACAGATGTACAAGAAGAGGACCTGGCCTGCAACCCAGGCATGCCCTGACTAGGAATCAAACTGGCGACCTTTTAGTTCGCAGTCCCACACTCAATTCCCCAAGTGTCACACATATCCTTATGTGACAGATGAATCCCCAAATATTCATCTGTCACATAAGGATATGCCACCTAATTCACAGGTGAAACTAATATTTTTATTATAAAAATAATGCACTCAATTGATTTTAAAATTTGCATCAGTGCCAAAGAATATGAACCTTAAGGGGAAAAAAACAAAAGCAACCTCTCCCATTGTTCCTAGTCTCATCCCCAGAAAGAAACACTATTAAATTTCTTATGTTGCCATGGCTGCTGTGGCTCAGTAGATTGAATGCCAGCCTGCAAACCAAAGATTCGCTGGTTCGATTCCCAGTCAGGGCACATGCCTGGGTTGTGGGCCAGGTCCCTAGTAGGGAGCATGCAAGAGGCAACCACAGATTGATGTTTCTCACCCTCTCTTTCTCCCTCCCTTCTCCTCTCCCTAAAAATCAATAAAATCCTTTTAAAATTTTCTTATGGTAAATAATACATTGATGTTGGACATTTTGATGCCAAACTCCCCTCATTGAAACCCTTCTTTACTTTAAAAATACCACCACCAAGTGGTCGGGAACAAAAATGATCCAAGGGAAACATTAGCTAAAAAGTGACATTATGGATAGAAGTAAAATGATCAAAATAGCCCCTGTGTGGAAATGGCCCACATCAGTTTATGGTAACTTCATAAAACCACTCACAAGAAAATTAAATAAAGATTCCATGCCTGATTCTGTGCCCTCCACCCTGTTTTTTTTGTTGTTGTTTTTCTTAGAGAGAGAGAGAAAAGGAGTAGGGGAGAGAGAGAAACATTCATGTACGTACCCAGTGGTTGGCCCTTGCATGTGCCCAGATCAAAAATTGAACCCAAAACCTTGTCACAATGGGACAATGCTCCTCCCAACTGAGCACCCCGCCAGGGCCTGATTCCTGTCTCACAGATCAGATAAACAGGGTGACTGACACTTTACCAGTGCACATACCTTGGAAGGAATAGGATTTTAATCAAATTGTTTCATACCTTAAGAACCCCAAATACTACCTGGGTAGTATAAGCTTAAAATAAACCCCCCTCAACATGTCATTCTGAAATGTTCTTACCAAGCTGTATCTAGTTTGACATAAGCTAAATTCTACATTTAACCATTGTATTCTGGTCAAGAAACATCTGCATAAATCCAGAGGCTTTAACTTTTCTGATACCAGAAAACAACCTTAAAGCTTCTCAAACTGGAGATCCCCAGACAAAAGCATCGGCACCACCTGCAACCTTGTTGAAATGCAAATTCTCAGCTCTCACTCAGTCCTGCTGAATCAGAATTATGGGGATACAGGCAAGTGTAAGGCTCTGCTTGAGAGCCTTACAAACTACAAACATCAAATTACACTTTTAAGAGTTAAGGAAATTGGGGGAGGCAAGACCCTTCTACCACTGCTTTATATTTCCACCAAAATGGCTCTTCATCCTTCACCCTTCTTTCTCTTCTTCCCGGCATTCTGAGTGTCTCTTTGCAAATTCAGTTCCCAGGGAATTGAGTGTGGGATTGCGAACCAAAAGGTCGCCAGTTTGATTTCCAGTCAGGGCATATGCCTGGGTTGCAGGCCAGGTCCCCCTCTTGTACATCTACTTTTCTCCCCCTCTTTTTCCCTCCCCCCTCTCTCTAAAAATAAATAAATAAAACATTTTTTTAAAAAGCTCTCATTAAAAGAAGAGATCTCTGGTATCTGACCCACCCCCGCCCCTGACTGCTCTGTAGGGGAAGATTCTGAAGCTGCCCTGGGCTCAGTAGGAAAGTGTATCAAAGATCATCAGTGACGTCAACCATGAGCTCAGGAAAGGAACAGAGAGGGCTGTTACCAGGCACCTGACTTCTCTGCTGTAAACTATGCATATGACCTGTGGTGGACTCAAAGGTCAGTTTCAAAACTCAGTCCTCTTGGGAGTTCCCTCAGGCCAATACGCTCTCCAACCCAACGGTGCACCTGAGAATCACTGGGGAGCTGTGATGCCTGGGGCTCCACCACAGGAGATTCTGATGTAACTAGCTTAGTTTCGGGGGTGTGGCCAGGGTCTGGTTGGAGCATCAGTACTCTTCAGGGCTCCCCATGTAATTCTGGACTGAGCATCCCGCAACCCCAGTGGTTTCACAGTGTGGTGGCCAGACCAGCACATCGGCATCGTCTGGGATTTGTTAGAAATACAAATTATCGCGCCCCTACCAGACCACTGAATCAGAAACTATGGAGGAGGGCTAGTAATTCAACAAACCTCCCCGCCACCCCAAGCACAACGGTTTGAGGGCCACTGATGATGCCTGTTCACACTTTCGCTGAGGAACCTTCCTGGGAGGAGGTTCCGGGAAAGCAACTGCCAGATCTAGCTACACTCACATAAAAACAACTTCCTCACTCTTACAAGCCAAGTGAGCTAATAATAATTTTAGATTGTCTTTCCTTTTAGATATCCTTGGAAGGTGTTAACTACTGTTTCTGTCTGCCTTAAACATGGCAGTATGTACAACCCTAACCCACCAGTTCCTAGAGTGTGTTTGTGCTGAATGAGTCTGAGTGTGTGGCTTAGAGGTGAGGAACAGCTGAAACCGCCTCAAGGCGCACAACAGGAAACGGAAAGGTAACTAAATGTTTGATTATGTACTCCACCGAGCTGGAAAGGCTGTTCAAAAAGCTGTTCTGGTTTGTAGATTAAGCAAATAAACAGGAAAAATAGGGACAAGCTTCCTGACAATTTTGTTTCAAATCCCTTAAACACCTTTGAGATCTAACTATCCCAGAAAACAGAAAGACCAAGTGAAGACCTGGCTGCAGGAACAAAGGTTTTCCTTTCCTGCCACAATCAGTAGATATAAAATCTTATCATCATCTATATTTATTGGCCATTTATCAATTAAATCTCAATCAAATCAATAACTTCCCCTTTCTTGCTGTATAGGAGAGAAACCTACATCACCACTTAAGGAGGAAGCCACATAACAGCTTTTTTTACAGGCCTCTCCTGTTCCCATTTCTAATCTTTCCTCTGAAAAGCTGAATTCCCTCCAGGAAAAAAATCCACTGAACAGAAAGGCCCCGCAGCGGTCTTTATCTAGGCAGCAACTGTTACAGACAGAGAACCACACTAGATCAGAAGACAGTATATGGAAGGGCCCAGAAACAGAGGCATGAAGGTCACCTGCAGAAACACGCAGGTTCATGCCTGAAAATTGCTTTTCTCCTACTGAAGCATTTTGGAACCAGAGAGCTATATGTTGAATCCACATGATCTTAAATATTACTTTATTCTACAGAACTTGAGCTGAGCATGACTCCTTTGTCCTCACTTTACTTATGAGTACTGGTTGCTGCCTAGGAAGGCTGAAGGGTATGCCTTCAAACACAGGGCAAGCCTCAAGGCCATTACCATCATGGCATCAGCTGATGGAGAAGCCCTTGGGGAGAGACCCAGCATGGAAATCAGCCTGCAAAGCATCTTATCATACATTTGTTTTGTGATATGAATGTTCTCCATGACAAAATTAATTAACTTTTTGTTGTAAAAATAACACATATCACAATTTAAAATTGTTTTGGCAATCTGAAAAAGTATAAGGACAAAAAGTAAAGTCACTTGCCACCTAGAGATAAATGTTTCAGAAATCCTTCCATATACCCCCTTCCATCAATGCCTCTGCATAGATGTGTAAAACAGTATGGCAGTTCCTCAAAAAAATTAAAGAGAATTATCATATATCCAACAATTTCACATCTGGGTATATACCCAAAATAATTGAAAGCAGAGTCTCAAACAGGTGTTTGTACACTGGTGTTCACAACAGCATTATCCTCGACAGCCAAAAGGTTAAAAAGTCCATTGATGAGTGGACAAAATGTGGCATACACATACAATGAAACCTTATTCAGCCTTAACAATGATAGAAAAAAATACTGACACAGGCCACAATGTAGATGAACCCTGAAGACATTATGCTAAGTGAAATAAGCCAGAAACAAAAGGATAAATATTGCATGATTTCACTTAGATGACGTACCTAGAAAAGTCAAATTAATAGATGCAGGAAATAGAATTGTCGGTGCTGGGAGCTGGGGAAAGGGGGAAGTGAGGAGTTACTGTTCAATGGGCGCAGAGCTTCAATTAAAGAAGATAAAGCTCTGGAGAAGGCTGGTGGTGGTGGGTGCACAACACAGTGGGTGTCTTAATGCCACTGAATTGTGCACTTAAAAATGGGTAAAGTGGTCAATTTTATGGTATGCATATTTTATAACAATAAAAAATATTCCTAAAAATTACCCCATAACTATCTTTTCATTTTCCCAAAATAACAAAAAGGAAAGGAAATATTTTTAGATTCAAAATCTTTTTGGTGACTCCACTTGTGGAGAGAACATTAGCAAAACTAAAAACCAAGACAGACCTGTAACAGATCATTCACATATAGCATATGTAGTGCATTCCTTCCTCTTTCCCCCAAATGATGACATCAATCCACCCTGCTCACTGGAAGCCGGGCCCCCCTTTTTTTTTCAACAAAGAACAAGGCAGCATGTCCCCAGTTATCACAGCACCCACTGCTCAGGACCAGAAATATCCCTCATCCAAGCCCCAACAGCCCCGTCACTCTCTTGGAAATGCGTGCTCTATCTGGGAATCTCTGGAGCTGGAGAAGGCATCACTGCCAGCAACTACACACTGATAAACATTTCTTTCCCTCCTGCAAGACTGACATGTGTTACTGACTCTGGCTGCCAATCCTATGAGTAAGGAGAGTAGGACAGAGAAAGAACATAAGGAATACATACAAAGGAAAACAAGAAAACTTCTGGACAGTGGTTCTCAACTTTGTCTGCAAGTCGGAATCACCTGGGGAGCTTTAAAGAAATACTCACTGTCTTTCCCCACTGAGATGATGACTGCATCTGGGATTGTGATCTGGATATCTGAACTTCTATAAACTCACCATGTGAGTCTAATTTCTAGGCAAGGTTGGAAAACAATCGCTTTAAGGGAAGGCAAGCTTCCTCATCCTTAGGTCAACCTTCTGGGGACTCTGGCCGGGACCTCAGACCTCAATTTACTGCAACAGGAATGACTTAAAAGTTGGTCTTAAAAAATTACTCTCCAATATGACACTGAAGATGTGCTCATATTCCATCACTAGAGGGCAAAGTTTCTTCATTGTCAACATTTAATAAAGCATCATTGCCTGAGGTTAACAATTCAATCAGGTTCCCATCATATTTAAAAAAAAAAAAAAAAAAGCTGAATGACGACACTTTGATGAACGTATACTGAAGTCTTGAAGTCTAAGTTTCATGAATGTCAGTTCCTTCCTATTTATGCAATGAGGTTGGAGAGGCTATTATTACAAGAGCTCCATGTCCTTTCCCTTGCCACATACCCTCTTTCTCAGTGGCTGATGTTTTATAGGGTATATTCTTTTTACAAAGTACATGGCTTTGTTACAAAACAGTAGGTAGAGCTTGATCATATCTGATTAAGACCTGATTACTATGTTTCAGAAAGTGAGACAATAAATGTCTGTTTTTAAATCATTTGATTTTTGTACCATAAAGTTGGAATTCTGCATTTCTAACAAGCTCCTAGGTGATGCCAATGCTGAGGTGGAGAATTAATTACACTTGGAGTAGTGGGAGGTAGAGAACCTAGGGGTAGATACCAACTCCTCTTCTGAAAATATCCTAGGATGTTAACTCACACACTGATAACATACCTGTCTGTCTGTCTATTTATCTATGTATTCCCATGAAGACAGAGTGATCCCAAACACAAAGGATTCCAAATTGGCTGTATATCAGAATCACTTTGTTGCTCCTTAAAAAGAAAGATTTGCCCTGGCTGCTGTGGCTCAGTAGATTGAGTGCTGGCCTGTGAATCAGGGAGTCAGCAGTTCGATGCCCAGTCAGGTCACTTGCCTGGGTTGGGGGCCAAGTCCCCGATGGGGGGAGTGCAAGAGGTAAGCACACATGGATGTTTATCTCCCTCTTTTTTCCCTCCGTTCTCCTCTCTCTTGGAGAGAGAGAGAGAGAGAGAGAGAGAGAGAGAAGATAGATAGATAAAGATCTTTACTCTCAAGCTCTGAACATTGTAATTAGTAGCTTAGCAGTGGGGCCCAGGAATTTGTATTTTTGACAAGTACCCAGGAGATGTTGCTAGAGCCCTCTGTGTTTGAAAACCACTGTTCTTCAAAGTTTTTAACTTTGCAGACAAAAAGACCAAGGCCAGAAGAGGGGAAAGGAACTTTCAAAGTGAGTGGCAGAACAAGCCAGGACCCAGGTTCTCCTGGCCCCACCAGAGTGAGACATTGCTGCTTCATAGGAGTGGACATGTGTGCTTGATCTACGTCACTGATAGGTGTAGTAACTAGTTCCCAAAGATGTCCCACAAGGAACCACGACTCTCAACATTCACACCCAGGTGTTGTTGCTTTCACAGACAGAATGTTCTGGAAGTAAGGCTGAGTAACTGCAGAGGCTGAGCCTCGAGGTTTGCAGCTCCCACATCCTGCCGTGGTAGAGCACTCTGCTTTGAAACCTGACATCATTCTGTGAGGGAGGTCAAGCAACCACATGGGGAGGTCCACACAGGGAAGAACCAAGACCCAGGTCAACGTCCTCAACTAACTCCTCCCGGCCAACAGCTCGTCCCTAACTTCTCAGCAATGTGAATGAGGCCACTTTCGACCTTCAGTCATCTTCCCCAGCGAGTGCAACTGTCTACTCAGCTCTCAGAACGATATGAAATTGTTATTTCAAACCTCTAAGTTTTAAGATGGGTGTTACACCACAAGCAATAACTAACAGGACAGAAAAAAGCCCTTTACCTGTTAGGCTGTAAACAGATTCGGTCATAGCCCGTGAGCTCACACAAATCCTTCTCAAGCTCTCGGAAAAGCTGCTGGTACCCTTGAGCTTGGTCCAAAGGCACAAAGGGGTGGATGTTGGCAAATTCACTCCATGTAATTGGCTGAGGAACAAGAAAAGAGGAAACATATGCACACATACATATTGTAACAGCAGTAACAATGTTAATTTTGATGAGGAGGAGGAGGATAAACACAGCATCTAATACAGAATGCATATTACATGCCAGACACTATTCTCAGCACTTAAAATGTGTTCCTCTCATTTAACTCCCACCAGCTTACAGGGTAAGTTCTACTACTGTCTTCCTCTTACAAGTGAGTCGCAGAGCCCCAGAAAGGGAACTTGTGCAAAATATAACCTTTTCCTATCTTTTTAAAGACAATAAAGATTGGAAATAGCTTTAGAACCATGAAACCCAATGAATTGTTTCAAGTATAGTTTATTCGAATGCTTAATGGCAGATATATGATCATCTCTTCATGAAGCAGAACAGAACAACAGTAAAGCAAGTGGAGGAAATCTTCCTGTCACAAATAAAATAATTTCTTTTGCCTGACATGATTTGTCACATCAGAACAATCCTGTGAAATAAAAGGAGCAATGAAACTTTGCTAACTGGATCCTAACCTGGAAGAGATGCTTACCAGCCACAGCAGCAGGTTACACAAGCCTTCTGATGACACAATAAACCAAAACCTCAAATCTCTACCCTTTCTAGAAAGAAGGCCTAAGCTGCTTCTGAGCTTAACTACAAATTGATAAAAATGGAAGCTTTCAATGTATCAAGCTTAACAAAAGAGGGTGGGGAGGGTAGGGATTTTTATATATATAAGTACATATAGTTAATTATTTTAATATTTAAAAATAATTTGACTCATGAATTGAAGTGATCAGGTAGCAGTAAAATTAGGGTTTCTGCCAAGATTGTTGAACAGCCAGGTACAGGATTATTAAAGCAGTTATTGAATCACAGTCCCAGTAGCAGTTTTCTCTAGTTGTGTGCAAGAACAAGTTCCTTTTTAACAGACGTGACATACTCACTGCAAGTTCAGATGAACTGTTGAGCTTCATGGTACAGGACCCCTTTAAGAAGCACAGACAAAATACCACATTAGTGATTTCCCGTGGTCCGCATGATCAGCCTTTCAACCTCCCCACATGGCCACCCATCCCTCTGGTAGCGTGTTAGATGCACCCCAAAAAGGTGGGATCAGGGTGGGGTTGGAAAAAGGGGTAAAAGTGGTAATTACCAGTGGAATCATACTGTGAACAAGGGAAATGTCTTTGTTTTCCAGTTTCTTCATATATCGAACAATATTTGTTTCTGAATGATAGCTATGAACACAAAACACATGACTTAGGCTGACACGGTTAGATCAGAATCCTCCTGAGCAATTAGACATACTGAAATTGACCTTTATTTTATTTTTTAAAATATTTTATTTATTTATTTTTAGAGAGAGAGGAAGGGAAGGGGAAAGAGTGGGAGACAAACATCAATGTGTAGTTGCCTCTCATGTGTCCCCTACTGGGGAACTGGCCTGCAACCCAGGCATGTGCCCTAACTGGGAATCAAACCAGCAACCCTTTGCTTCACAAGCCAGTGCTCAATCCACTGAGCTACACCAGCCAGGGCTGAAATTGACCTTTAACATACAGATCAAACTGGGCCAACCTGGCAACAGAGCATCAGAGGGAAGGCTCTGGAACCCCCATGACCCTCAGCTGATGCCCGGGACAAGAAGCTGCCTGTGAGCATGAGGGGAAGGTTGGGAAGAAAAAAAAAGTCAGCTTCCTGGGTATGCTCTTCAGACTGGTAACTGTGCATCTAAACTCCTTTCTTCCTGACGAGTAGAATTAGGGGTTCCCTTGCCAAGGGGGCTGAGCCAAGAGGAAATAATGTGCGCTTTCCCCAAACCAGCAATGAGACCCTTATGGTGATGATTTATTAACCATCCCAGCCACAATGACCCATCCATGTCACACAGAAGTCAGAAGCCACACAATGCAGAAATCACACTAGCCATGCAAACCTGTTGAACACTTGATTTGTGAGGAACGGGCTGGTTCTCTTCAAGGCAGTGGCTAGAACACCTCTCCGTTCCTCCCCCATGCTTTCGGCAACCAGCTCCTGCATGGAGAAAACCACAGAAACGAAAGGGCAGGAACTGTGCCTGGAACTACGTGTGGACACCCAGGCCTCCGGCCAGCGTGTACTCTGAGCCTATTTCAACTTCTTTAGTAAGTGCTTCCTCTCATGGATTCATTCAACAAGTATTTACTGAGTGCTTTCTCTGCGCCAGGCTGTGTCTTTTGTAGTGATGAGCACCCAGCCACAGGTCTAGGTAGCTACTGAGAGCTCTCTCTTTCATTCTCATTCCATGGGATTGTAGACTTTCTCCTCACTCTCCCTGCTAGTTCACTGTTTTAGAAACCAACTCAGTCACACTTAACGACATCTGGTTCTCAGTAATCTCTCTCCTCCTAGCCTTTGTGGCTGTTTTGTCTGGTCTGGAACATCTCTGGCCTCACCTCCCGCCTCAATTATGCCATCTAAGTCTAGATAACCCCTACTCATCTTTCAGATCTCAGAACAATTTTTTCCAAATCTCAGTGAGAAATCCCTCCTCTGTGCTCAGAGAGCATCTTCAGACATCACCCATCATAACATCACATGGACTGGAATCTTGTGCTTGTTTGAATCCTCATTAGAATATAAGCTCCATGAGTGCAGGAATCATATCTAATTCACCACTACCTCAGGGCCCAACATAGTACCTGGCACATATTAGGTCTTCGATAAATATCTGTTGCATGAGTGAGTACCATGATTTTCCCAGAATAGACATAACCAATATGCCAATGTCATAAATCTGTGTATTAGGGGCAGTTTTGATTAAATATGATGAACAACCTTCCAAATAGCCTAGGTACATGGTCCAGGCCAGGCACATAGCAGAAACCTCTATCAGCACTCATGGTAGCAAGGGACAGTTAGTGGCATAATTTTAACAGTAGGCACCCAGTGTCACATCTGCCCCCCCCTCCCCACACACAGGCCTACAAGAGGCAAACCCATCTTTGACACCACTTCAAATAGTCATCATGAGAAATGCATGTTTTTATTTCACTTACTGCAGATGACTCACAGCCAAAGATCCACAACAAGTCATCCAGATCTTTTTCATTGACTGTTTCATCAAGAGAAATACCAAGCTAGAGAAATAAAAACAAAAGACAAATCATCAGCTCTGAACACCAAGATCAGTGGAGAAACCCAAGAGAGATCAAAGTGGAGAGGGGTGCTGGACAAAACTCCCAGCTGTTCTAAAACATCAGGGTACCAACTTGGCTACCAAATTAGCACTTAGACAAAGGGGCCTTAGACCAGCCCTAGACTTCACAGGGTTTATAAGCCATTTCTGGACTCTTTTATAACACTCTGATGGTTGCAGGGTACTCCTACTGGTACTGAATATGTTCACCTGTTTCTTCTTAAGTTGCTTTATTATACCATTTATCATAGCCTTTACCTGAAAAGTCATATGGTAAAGACAAGAGTAAGAAAACATGTGCTTCTGGCTGATGTGGCTCAGTAGATTGAGCATTGGACTCTGAAGCAAAGGGTCACAGGTTCAATTCCCAGTCAGGGTACAGGCCTGGGTTGCAGGCCAGGTCCCCAGTAGGGGGCATGGAAAAAGCAATCACACATTGATGTTTCCTTTCCTTTCTCCCTCCCTTCCCCTTTGTCTAAAAATAAATATAGTCTTAAAATAAAATGAAAACATGTGCCTAACAGCCCCATATATGAAAACATAAAGTCTTAGGGAGAGATGAGACTGAAACATCCTTTGAGGAGACACAATGTTCCACACTGGAAATAAAAATTTTTTATAAAAAAATTAATTGTGCCCAAAGTTCCCATATTGTTTTGTTTTTTTTTTTTCAAAAATAAAGAAGAAAACTTCTAATGACAAAAGTCATGGAAATGTAAAGAATTTATTTAAAAAAGGAAACTGGGGTATGACTTACTGTGCCATCCTCAAAAAGCCGAAAATTGATTTTCCTCTGAGCAGCCCTGCCCAAAACCTCCTTCAGGGAGCAGCCACACTGAATCTTCAGAGTGTCAAAGAACAAGTCATGCTGCAGCTGATGACCGGCTCGCTTGAGACCTAGACCAGAGAGGAGACCCGCCCGTTTCCAATGCAGAAACCTGCTCCTCCGCCACTGACGTTTCACAGAGAAGAGAAGAAGTAAACCCTATTCCAACATAGTCTGCTCCTGCTAGTGACATCAGTGTTTTCAATGGCTGTCTATGGTCAACCTTACAGAGGTACCACAGTTTAACTGATACTTATTATTGGACATTAGGCTATATTCAAGATTGTGCTATTGTAAACAGTGTTTCAATGGAAACCTTTTACTTCCTTATTTGATTATTTCCTTGGGATATATTCTTAGAAGTAGAATTTCTGGATCAAATGATAGGCACATTTTAAAAGTCTTTGATATATATTGTACAGGGCCCCTAAAGAAGTCATACTAATATCAGTATTTTTTTCATCTTTGCCAGTGTAATGGGAGAAAAAACACTTTATCATTTCAATTTACATCAGAGCATTAGTGAGGTTGAAATTATGCATGTTCATTGACCATGTATTTGTATACTCACTTCTTTTAAAATTTCATTTAATGTCCTTTGCCCATTTTTCCCTCAGCGTATTCGTCCTTCTTGTATATGGTATGGGGCAGTGAGTAAGAGCTCTCTATATTAAAACATTCACTTGGTCTGTCATAGAAGTTGAAAATATTCTTCCCAGTTTTTTATTTGACTTTCAATTCTGCATACAGTATTGAACATGTAGTAAGTTTTCAGTTTCACTTACTCATGTTTATCGGTCTTGTTATACCCAAAGGTTTTAAAGAAGATATCTGACTCACCTTCAGACAAAATCAAAGTGGCATGATGCACCCTCCTAGCGATATGCTCCAGCCCACGGGAGCCATGGTAGATTGCAAACATGGCAGCCATATTCGCCAAGAGAGCCTAAAATGACAAGGGCACTTAAAGAATCGACTTCAACAACGTGATGGAAAACAATTCGTAGAAGGGACTATTATTTTGACTTGAGATGCCAAAATTGAAAACAGGGACAAAGCAAAATGATCCCATTTCCTGCATTGTCTATGATAGTCGGGGACCATTTATAAAACACCTGAATACCTGAGGGGGAAACACGGCATCCCAGGTAGTGTAAGCTCACTTTATTAAACTTTGAAATGCGACCATTATAAAGGGGTTCTTCAAGGATAAAAGCAATACAAGTTTTCAAACCTAAAAGAACTCAGGAAATACAATTCTCCTGAAGCCTTAAATAAAACAGGAGAAGCTGAATTTCAACAACCAAGAGATAAATGTGGCAAAGAACTACCAAAGATGAAAATGCAGGAGGCAGGGGAATAAAGCCAAAATGAGCTGGCAGGAAATACATTAGAAAAGGAAAACCAGACCTACTGGATTTTTCCTTGAGGACAGCAAGGTTGCTTACTGAGGCCGACATATCTCTCTTGATCATTGGATTGAGATTTTATGGAACTATTCACATGTAAATGTGTGTCCTAGTGTGACAGAAAACTGAAAGGAATGGCATGGCATCTCCTGGAGAGAGGGACGCAGAGAGGTCCAGGGATGTTTCAGTGATGGAGTTCTACATGGGGAGCAAGAAAGGGACCACCGAGATGGCACCTTGGGTGGGAGAGACTGATAAAATGAGGATGGCTAGGGTCAGAAACCAAATGAGTGTCAACTTGGGGGAAGGGATGGAGGATTGCCTCCTGTATCTCCTCCTTTTGGCCCTGTACCTCATCTGCTTATTCACCTTACACCCTGCCAACTAGCCGTCTTCTAACCATACAATATCATCCCAGTAACTTGTCCAAACTCAAATCGCAGGCTCTTTATTCAGCTAGTCCACTTGATTCTCCCATAGCAGCCTCCACCTCATTGGTACAGCACCAGGGTCTCTCTGAGATTTCTAGTCCCACTAGAGTGGCTTTTCCCTAATGTGCTAGGTCAGCAGTTCAAGGTCCACCTTAATGGAAGGGGCACCACAGAGAACACATTCTACTCAGCTGAGAAACACAGTGCTTTAAAGTTGGATGATGCTCAGTATCAGACCAATTTTGTTAGGTACACATGTTCTTTGCTAGGCTGCAAGAAGGATTCTCTATGGGGCCACTGCAAAGCAAGAAACAGCTCTCAAAAGTTCTCAGAGAGTACGAGGAGAGTCAATAAAGAAAATGAAGAGGAAAACAAAAATATCAGAACCCAGGAATTGGCTTTCTTACACCAAAAATCCCAAAGAGAATGTAGACACTTTTGGGAAGTGTCTGTACTTCCAAGAGACCCACTAAAGCTATTGGTCTTCCCGCTTAAGACCAAAGGCTTTAGAACTAACTATACAAAGACTTTATCATCTACTGCCTCCCTGGAGAGGCTCTCTAAAACCTGGTAGTGCTTTGAGAGGGAAGAGCACCGTGGTGCCCATGGAGGTATTGGTGAGATCTCTCCTTCTCTGACCCTGAAGGAAAGAGACAGACCCAGAAGAGATCATATGCTCAGCAGTGGCCCTCCATCTGATCCTAGGCGTTGGCTGGATGTGGAAAAATACTGCTTCCCCTGACCTAAGCCCTTGGGTAACTTCCCATTAACTCCTCTTCTTTTATCCCGTCCACTTCAGGAATGCCTCCTATAAGCTGCCAGTAAGAGAACCGCAAGACCACCACAAGCTTGCCAGTCAGGACCATCCCCTCAAGCACAGTCACCTGAAGCACCCTCACTCTGCCTTCCTCCCCCCAGCCTGGAGGGCCTCCGTCTCAGCCTGAAGAGAAGGTGTCCAGTCACCACCCATGATAAACCCGCCCTACAGACAAAAATGCGAGAGACCCTGAAGTGTGAAGTGTATGCACACACAGACCACCAGTAAAACGCACTGTATTTTGGTTCTGAAAAGACAATAAGACTTCTCTACCAATAAGATCTTAACATTTTGGGTGTGCACACTGTTCAGTGGGTGATAAGTTAGTCAACAACTCAGTGAATGAATGAGTAGCTCATTGTTGCAGAGTGTAAAGCATTCAGGTGACGCGTCAGACAGGTGACCTACCTGAGCTGTGCAGATGTTGCTGGTGGCCTTGTCTCTCCGGATGTGTTGCTCCCTGGTTTGAAGAGCAAGACGATACACTTCTTTCCCAGTGGCATCTCTGGGCCAAGAATAAAACATCCAGTTAGCACAGGTAACCACAGCACTGGGAATTGTCAGAAATTGACCTGCTTTTTTCCTTCTCAGCTTGAAGTGAATTTAGCAAATTTACTTGGGTACAAGGCCATAAAAAAAAAACAATGTCCAGGGACTTCCGCCAAGATGGAGGTTTAGGTGGATGTGCCTTGCCTCCTCACACAACCAAGTTTAGGGACAACTAAATATTAGCGTTGGGGGACACAACCAGAGCACGGAAAACTGAACTTTTCGGAAGTCCGCTAACAGCAGGTTCTTCGGCCCGACCGGTGAGGGGCGAGGCCGGCGTCGGGTGAGGAGTTGCAGGGGAGAGCTCGGTCGACCCGGGCGCGGAATCCAGACGCGTGAATCCAGTCCCACGGGTTCCAAACCCAGGATTGGACCTAGTGAGCGACCGAGCGGCCCACAGGGTGAGCGACTACGGAGGAGTCAGTGGGGAGGCGGTGGCAGCGAGTTGACTGTGGTTGCCCGGTTGCGCGCGGGTGAGGGAGTGAGCGGTCGGACCAGCGGCAGCGGCGCCATTTCCCCACTCTGACCACGCCCCCACATACAGCGTCACAACCCAGCGACCTGGGACTCCAAGGCGCCGCTTCTCACACTTAAAGGGCCAGAACAGACCAAAAATGTCGCAGGGGGACCTCAAAGCCCCGGAGATAAATCTAAGTGACGAAGAATAGCAAATCTCTCAGACGCACAGTTTAAAACACTGGTCATCAGCTTCCTCACAGATCTGGTGGACTATAGCCACAAATTAGAGAAACATATGAAGGCTAAATTAAGGGAAATGAATGGAATTCCACAGGAAAGCCATAGAGATGAAAAAAAAACTGGGACTCAAATCAATGGAGTGAACCAGAAGGAAGAAAAAAATGATCAATCAGAAAGGAATGAAGATATAAGAATTCAGAAAAATGAGGAGAAGCTTAGGAACCTCCAGGACATCTATAAACGCTCCAATATCCGAATTATAGGGGTACCAGAAGGGGGAAAGACACAACCACCAGTGGAAAAACTATTTGAACAAATAATAAAAGAAAATTTCCCCAATCTGGCAAAGGAAACAGACTTCCAAGAAATCCAAGAAGCCCAGAGAGTACCAAAAATATTGGACTCAAGAAGAAACACACCAAGGCATATCATAATTACATTAGCCAAAATTAAAACGAAGGAGAGAATCCTGGAAGCAGCAAGAGCTAAGGGGACAATCACCTACAAAGGAGTCCCCATCAGGCTGTCAGCAGATTTCTCAAAAGAGACCTTACAGGCAAGAAGGGGCTGGAAAGAAATATTCCAAGTCATGAAATCTAAAGACCTACAACCAAGATTGCTCTACCCAGCAAAACTTTCATTTAGAACGGAAGGACAGATAAGGTGCTTCTCAGATAAGACCAAATTCAAGGAGTTCATCATCACCAAGCCCTTATTATATGAAATGTTAAAGGGACTTATCTAAGAAAAAGAAGTTAAAGAAACATGAACAGTGAAAGGACAACAAACTCACAGTTATTAACAACCACACCTAAAACGAAAGCAAACTAAAAGGACAGCTAGATCAGGAGTGGAAACATAGAAATGAAGATCTCAAGAAGGGTTAGCAACAGGGGAGTGGGAGGAGGAGACGGGGAGAGAAGGTACAGAAAACAAGTAGCATAGACAGTAGATAGAAAATAGATGGGGGGGGGGCAAGAATAGTATGGGAAATATAGAACCTAAAGGACTTGAGACACATGGACATAAGCTAAAGGGGGGTAATGGTGGGGTTGGGGGGGCAGGGTGGAGGGGAATGAAGGGGGAATAGAACAACTGTAACAGCATAAACAATTCAAAAAAAATAAATAAATTTATTTAAAAAAAATAAAAATTAAAAAAAAAAAAAACAATGTCCAAATCATCCTCTTCTAACTAGGATTGCTAATTTTTAGTTTGTACTTTGAGGAGTTGAGATACCGAGATACCAACAATAAGGCTGGGAACCTTGAAAGGAACATTTCCAGGAATTAGGATTCCTGGCTGAGGATTAACTTTCACTCTGAGGTTCTTGGCAGACTCAGAAAAGAGGGAAATATCTGGCAAAAAAAACCCAGCATCTCTATACTGGAAATCTTAAGGGACTATATAGCTGTAAATTAAAATGATGTTAATCGACTTACCACTTTTCTCTAATAAACATGTCCCCTTTCTAATACAATTTAAAATTTAGATAACCACAAATATTTAGCAGTCTTCTCCTTTATTTCATCAACATTTGGTATCCATTTTCCAGAAAGGTAAGAAGTTCAATATAAAAATCAGCAGATAATACATTAATTTATTAATACATTAAATTTCTTAAATTAGAAAGCCCTGTGCCTCATCTTGCCTGGTGAAGAGACATTACTGGAAAAAGCAAGTGGAAGAATTCTTGAAGAAACTTATTTTACACTAAAAAACAACGTACCTTTCGCTATCCTGTGGCAAATTGAGAGAACTTTCAAACTTCACATCACAATCACATCATTCACTACTTCAGACTATTCCCTTGCATTGATAGATCAGCTTTTATGAAGGGTCAAAAAGATCATGCTAAATTTCCCAACAATAATCATGGCATTCATCTAAATTTTCAATGAGGAGAGGCCCTCAAGAAAGTACTTCGGGAAACAACTCCAATGGCCAAGTGGCGGGCCTCCGGGAATCACAGGCGCGGAATCTCTCCTTGCACTTGTCTTTACATACCACTATGACACAATAATACTTTCAAAGACAAGAGCTAGTTAGATATAAAACACACCTAAAATACTTGGTCTCTCAAGGCATTTCTTCAACCTCAACAAATTCATGTGTGTGACCTCAGAACAAATATGTTAGGAATGACACTCATACTTTTTCAAATATGTACAAACTCATGGCATTTGAGAAGAGGTATACGAACCAGTTCATATCCCAAGCAGATCATCTCTTCTGAATCTATGTTGTATATTTTCTTTAATAAACTACAAATGACTCAGTGAAGTTTAAAAAGCAATCACCAGCTTTTGTGATCAACAAACGCAGCAAGGAAAATGGGAGCCACAATAAAAGGGAGAAACATGAGCCACCTTACCTCGTTACTCCCACCATTCTTCCAGGCATCATCCTCACCAAGCTTTCTCTAACCGCAAAAAAGGCTGCATGTGGTCCTCCATAGCCCAGTGGTACTCCAAATCTCTGTGAGCTGCCCAGGGCAACGTCTACCCCAAATTCTCCAGGAGGCCTCAGGATACACAGAGCCAAAAGGTCAGTAGCACAGCAAGCCAAGGTCTAGAGGAGAAACAAGAGAAAATGGACATGGTTGTCATTGTCCCTGCAAACAGTGAGAAAGTGGCAAATTACCTCCACTGTAGGCAGGCTGGCCAAGCTGGTTCACATTGTGTGAACTTCGCTTATTCCATTCACTTAAAATACTCACTGAGTGCCTGTTATGTGCCAGGAATCGGTAAACAAAACAAAGTTGAAGAAAGGAAGCAGGAGGGAAAGAGTTTTACTATTCCAGGTGATACAGGTATATGAATTAAGACCACACCCAACATAAAAGTAATGATTCAAAGTTGAGACACACCCCCCTGGGCCCCACAAGGAGAGGTCTGCCTACCCCAGTCTGATGGGCTCTCTCCACAAGTTCAGTGAAGTCTTCCACCTTCCCCTCCGTGTCTGGGTACTGGAACAGCACTCCACTGACGTCATTTCCACTGAAGTCCATTTCATGGAGTAACTTCAGCTCAATGAGGACTCCAGCATATCTGGAAAGAGAGAAGATAAAAAACAATCATGTTTTTGGTTTACAAGGAAAAAACAAATTATCTAGTTTCTTTTCCATAACGGCATTAGTATTCTGTGTCCTTTCTCGATGCCCACTCACCACCCCATCCCAATACACACATACAAACACACACTCATGTCATACCCCAACCTTCGGTGGTAACAGTCTTTCACACCAACTCACTTGCACCCAACAGCTTAGCTTCTGTTTTTCTCAGCCACCCCACCACTCCCCCTTTCCTGTCATAACAGCTCCTGAGAGACGACCAGAAACATCACCTCCTAGGACTAAAGAACCACATTTGTAACAGCAGCACCATCGCCACTTTCCCCTTGTATCATTCTTAAGTGACTAGAAAGAAAGCCATCAGGAAGACAAAGAGGAGACCCTTCCTTAGGTTCCTAAAACCGCCTAATTCCAACATCTGTGAGAAACCCCTTCTGAAGGGATGGTGGTATGCGTTAAGAGGAAGATTATCCAGCTTCTACAAGGAGAAAGCAAACAAACACAGCCACAAGCGGTAACTGTGCTGTATTTATTTTATCTGATTGCAATACCAAAATACAACATGCTTTCTTCTACATCCTCTACACCAACAACAGACTACAACTATGTTTGCAGGAATTAAAAAATGAAGAGCTCCATTTTTTCCTCTATCTTTCAGTTTCACAGCATTGTTGAAATTATTTTAACTAAATTTCTTTTCACAAAAGGAAACAGTCCTGGCCAGGTAGCCTAGTTCGTTAGAGTATCCCGATACACCAAGGTTGTGGGTTCAATCCTCCATCAAAGTACCTACCAGAATCAAGCAATGAATGCATAAACAAGTGGACTGACAAATCAATATTTCTCTCTCTCAAATCAATCAATATTTTCTAAAAAACATGATAATATAAAGCAAAGGCAACTAAAGGCACTATTTTCTCAATTCTGACACATTTTACTTACCAGCGAGATCCTGAGAAGAAAGTGGGAGGGGAAAGTAAAATGCAACAACCCCAATTTACACCAGGTTGACCCTCTAATCAGTTTGGAAGGGAGAAAATCAGTTCAGATGAGCATTTTATTCAAAATATGAATAAAAGTAATTACTTAGCTCGAGTCTGGATGACAGCTATTGTCTGTGGGTGGCAACGAGGGTCAACAAAAAATTTCCTCCTCTTGTTGTGTCTATTAAAAAGGAAAATCACATTCAAGCATGAACATTAAAGAATTTAGAGTATCTTTTAAGAATGCAAAGTAAAGATGGTCCTTAGGGAAAGTCTGAGCATAGTATTATGGACGAAAAAAGGGTTCTATGGAAAGTAATCTCACAGGGTATTGTGATCATAAATTGCTAACTGCCCAGATCATGGCAGGTATTCATACCCCAGGCATACAACATCTTCAGTGAAAGGTTTCTCTTTGCTTTAAGCAAGCCCTGTCCGCTGTCTCTGTGCATCTGGGTTAACACACCTTTGAAATATGCCATATCCACCCTCAAGAGAGCACATAACCTTGTTAACTATCCTGTAACCCAATCCCGCCTTGCTTTTCTCCCACCTACATGTGATCTTCCTTTGTTTCCTCTTTCATGTCAAATGCATAATAGGAGCAGCAATCCTGTTAGTCTCCTGAACATTTGAGATCTTGCTCCCTAGAATATATCCCACCCATTTGACCCAAATAAAGTATTATTAATTCTTTACAGGTTTGGATGACTGTGTTTTTGACAGTATAAAAAATACTGGGTCATTAATGACTAATAATGGCCTTTACTGAATAGATTTCCACTGAGGTTCCATTCCGATCCCGTTTAGCAAAATCTGTGGTGATAGATGGGAGAGCAGATGGATAAGGAAGATAAATAAGGAAAATAAGTGAAAAACTAAGCATAATAACCAGAGAGTGGGTGGGCAGCATTCCTTTACAGCTGTGCATCTATGGCAGGAGAAAGAGCCTGAACCCACCACCCCCAGGGCGACTTAGAATCAGAAGGGCCTGTGACTGCAACTTAGAAACCTCCATACCTATGGAGCAAGTGTGGGGCTCACCACCTCTCAAATCTGCAGAAGCTAAGAAACAGACTTATCTGGGCATTCAAGACCAGAAGTACAAAACCTCTGACAGATATACCATGAATGTGGGCTGATTTCCCAACCAGATGACCATCTACATCAGAATTCTACCAGGAATTCTACCAGGCATTCACAAGGAAAAGAAAGAAAAAAGATGAGGAAATGGAAAGAAGTTATTAAGTAACTACACACCATGACCCAACAGTTCTACCTCTAGAAATGCATCCTCAGGAAATAATCAGAGCTTTTGACACAGAGGAAAAGACTGGAAGACGTCCCTTACCCCAACAGTCTCGTGCTGGGCCTCTCACCTGTGGCACAGCTGCATGGCTTCTGCAGCTGCAGTTGCCTCGTCCAGCAGGGATGCGTTGGCCATGTCCATGCCTGTGATGTCACACACCATGGTCTGGTAATTCAGTAAACTCTCCAGTCTGCCCTGAGACACCTCTGGCTGGTATGGAGTATACTGGGTGATCCTGTGAGGGACACAAAAGGCCATGTCCGTACTATGACTCCACTATTCAGAAAAGGTGACAAAATGCCTTCATGTTAGAATTCACTACCTGAGACTTCCGCCAAGATGGAGGCATAGGTGGAAACACTTTGCCTCCTCGCACAACAAAATCTAAAAACAACAAAGTTTTAACAATAATAAACGCAACCAAACCACACAGAAAATAGACAATACGAAGTCCAAAATCAACAAACCTCTCAGCTAAACCGGTAAGAGGGGCTTTTGGCCAGCGGAGCGGGTTGGCCAAAAAGATCCCCGACCAGGTGGTGTGCAAGCAGCCAAAGGTACAGATCCCAGGTGCAGGCTAGCTACGGGCAGACACAGGGAAGAGGCGAGGCTGGCTGGCTGCAGTCGGTTGAGCATTTGCGTGCATATAAACCAGTGAGAGGCGAGCATTGTGACCCCATGGCGCAAGGAGGCAGCTCACACATTTCCGCTCAGATAAACAGGCGGGGCGAGCAGTGGGTCGGACTGGGCAAGCAGAGAGGACCGCCATTGCTCCCTCTCTGACCCCGCCCCCACAAAATGGCGTCACAAACCTGCGACCTGGGTGGCCCCGCCCTGGTAAACAACTAAGACTCCACTCCTCATACTTAACAGGTGCAAACAGCCCAAAAATGGCTCGAGAACAACTCAGAGCCCCAGAGCCAATAAAGCTAAGTGATAAAGAAATAGCCAAACTTTCAGGTGCACAGTTCAAAACACTGGTGATCAGGATCCTCACAGAACTGGTTGATTTTAGTCACAAATTAGAGAAACATGAAAGCTCAACTAATTGAAATGAATGGTAATGTACAAGAAACCAACAGTAATGGAAAGGAGACTGGGACTCAAATCAAGGGAGTAGACCAGAAGGAAGGAAAAAATGACCAAACAGAAAAGAATGAAGAAACAAGAATTCAAAAAAATGAGGAGAGGCTTAGGAACCTCCAGGGCATCTTTAAACATTCCAACATTCAAATTATAGGGGTACCAGAAGGGGAAGAGGAACAGTCACGAGTGGAAACCTTATTTGAACAAATAATAAAAGAGAACTTCCCCATTCTGGCAAAGGAAATAGACTTCCAGGAAGTCCAGGAAGCTCAGAGAGTCCCAAAGAAGTTGGACCCAAGAAGGAACACACCAAGGCACATCATTACATTAGCCAAGATTAAAATGAAGGAGAGAATCCTAGAAGCAGCGAGAGATAAGGGGACTGTCACGTACAAAGGAGTTCCCATCAGACTGTCAGCGGATTTCTCAAAATAGACCTTACAGGCAAGAAGGGGCTGGAAAGAAGTATTCCAAGTCATGAAAACCAAAAACCTACAACCAAGATTGCTCTATCCAGCAAAGTTTTCATTTAGAATGGAAGGACAGATAAAGTGCTTCTCAGATAAGACCAAATTCAAGGAGTTCATCATCACCAAGCCCTTATTATATGAAATGTTAAAGAGACTTACCTAAAAAAAAGAAGATAAAAAGATGAACAGTGAAAGGAAAGCAAACTCAGTTATCAACAACCACACCTAAAATAAAAGCAAATTAAGAAGACAGCTAGATCAGGAGTGAACCATAGAAATGAAGATCACGTGGAGGATTAGCAATAAGGGATTGGGAGAAGAAGAAGGGGGGAGAAGGTACAGAAAATAAGTAGCATAGACAGTAGATAGAAAATAGATAGGGGGAGGTTAAGGATAGTAGGGGAAATACAGAATCTAAAGAACTTGAAACACATGTTCATGAACTAAAAGGGGGGAATGGTGGGGAAGGGGTGTGCAGGGCGGAGGGGAACGGAGGGGGGGAAATAGAACAAATGTAATGGCATAATCAATTAAAAAAATGTTAAAAAAAAAAAAAGAATTCACTACCTGAAAATCAAGTTTGCCTCTCTGGAGAATTATATACTAGATCAGTAAACTTCCCTTTTGGCCTCTTCAGGAAACTCAGAATTAAATCATTGTAATAATACTATTCTTTCTTTGTGAATAATCAGTATTTACTTTTCTATTCCTCTAAGTGATTTTTTAATTTTACATTTCTATTTTAATTATCTTATGTATGTGTGTGTTGTATTGTAAGTTGGAACTTGAGCCTACCTATATTATTATAAACAGAAATCTGATCATTATCTTCCCTCTATCTAAAAAGCTCACCCCATTCACAGATCACAATAGCAAAGTATTCAAGAGTCTCACATCTAATACTCAAAACTTGTTTATGGCAGGGAGGTGGTAGGGGGGACTCTTTGTTTAATACTAACCAGAATTTCCATGTGTTCCTAAGAAATTAATAGAGGTTTACTTTAAAATTCTCACTATCCAGTTATTGAGTCTATAAATGATAACTCCATAGCTATCAAAATTCAAGGATAAAAATGGTTAGAAGGCATCATAAACATGGATTCTAATCTTATATCCTCCAGTTATTAACCAAAAATGTATATTTAGGTATATGTGGTAACCCACTAAGCACCTTTTTTTTTTATTTCTTCCTTCATTCATTCATCCTACAAATATTTACCGCATGCTTGCTAAGAGAAATAGAATGACACTGAATGTAGCAATGCCAGTTATTGCGAGCATTCCACCACAAACTTCTGGTGGCTCATAATGGGCACAACGGATAAGAGTCCCTGATTTCTTGTAATGGGGAAAAGGAGACAATAAACAAATAAAATTATTTCAGAATAATAAATATTTTAAAGAAAATAAAATACAGTGATAGAATAGAGGGTAACTGAGGACTTATGACAAGGCTACTCTCTCTTTGACAAGAATCCATTGCACCAAAAAGGGTCAGACTGGGGTCCTGGCTCCCGCACACGACTGACTTTGTTTTGTAGCTCTGTTGTTGTGCCTTCCCCAGCCAGAAGGGTATTAGGAAAAAAAATAGGTTTTTTTGTTTTGTTTTGATTTTTTCAAGCCCTCTTCCTTTCTCTCTTGTTCCGGGAATCATGTTCAGGATATTTCCATCCATCTTTTTTTTTTCTTTTGTGAGGGCTTTGAAATCAATGTATAATCTTACTTCTGGAGAGAAGTGAGGTGGGGAAGCTTGCCTTACCAAGCAGTACAATGTCAAGACTGAAATAATTTTCCTGAAACTTTCATTAGTGTAGGAGTGTGTGTGTGTGCATGCACATCGAAGTAAATTTTTGCTTCTGTTAACTCCTTGAACAGCCTGGCTTAGGAACTGTAAGTCCGTTTACCAGGTTCTAAGTGGGTGGTGAACTGGAATGAATGAGGCACACAATACAGAGTGCAGACAAAGCAGAAAGGGAATCTGAGCAGAAACGGAGTCACACAAAAGGCATAGACAAGGGGTAACTGTGACCTCAGATCAGATAAGACTTTCACACACAGCAAGGCCTGCCACCGTAAAGAGACATGTTTCAATTGCCTGGCTAAGCACAAAACTTTCATTTTACTCAGAATCACTATTTGACAAATAAATGCACAAACTGGCACACACACACACACAGGCCTGCTAATGCCTCTAACAAATGGAAAAGATTTAGTATATCCATAAATATATGGAATATACAATAGGGAGAGACAGCAATGCTCCAAAGAATTCATCACAGCACTGAATATTGAAAACTGAGCAACAAACTACCGGTACGTGTCCACTAGAAAGAGCATGACTGAATAGACAATTGCTCATAATATTATGCATTTATTGAAAATGATATGTAAAAAAATGTAACTGCTGACATGGAAAATGCTCATGATATATTCATTTAAAAAGTTAAATATAAATACTATGATGCCACTTTTGTAAATTTGTAAAAACAAATCACTGAAACTGTAAATAGTAGTTTTCTCTGGGTAGTGAGATCAACCATAATTTTCACTTTCTTTTTATTGGATGTTCTAAATGAATCAGCTACCATTTAGTAACTGCTTCTGTGTGTCAGGAACAAATCCACAAACCGTTTTCTGACTATCTTACACATGTCCACTGGGAAAAGTTGGAAAACTCAAGATAACTATCAAGAAGATAAAATCACCCATAATCCTAAACTCCAAGATAACAGTAGACATTTAAGTGCATTTCTTTCCAGTCTCTCTCTTTCCCTCTTTTGTGACGGACACACTCAAGTGTGCTGCCCACTTTCCTGGCGTGTTGTCTGTCCCCTTTCTTCTTGATTTGTGACTTTTTTTTATACATTCGTTTTTCCCCAGCTTCATTGAGGTGTAATTAACAAATAAAATTGTATATTTGTAAAGTGTGCAACGTGATGATTTGATATATGCATATTTTGTGAGGTAATCACCACAATCAGGTTAATTGATTTCAGTCTCTTTTCTACACCATAATCATATTTACATTTAAAGTCAGATTTTACTCTATGTAAAATTTTGAATCCTGATTTTTTCCCCTATAATGTTATTCCATTGGCAGTTTCTGATTCTAAATATTACTCAACACTATAAATTTTGTTGTTATGTGGTATTAAATCATTTATCATTATTTATCTAATAAGTCCCCTCAAGTTAATTATATTTGGTTTTAAATATTAGAAATAGCATAATGGTGAACAGCCTCATCATTGTCTTATTTGCTTAGGGTAAATTTCTAAAAGTGAAATTTTGAATCATGTGATAATTAATTTTAAGGTTTTCAGTGTCTACTGCCATGTTCCTCTCTAGAAAGATCATGCCAGTCTGTAGTTCCTTAAGTATTCAGTGCTTCACAGGTTTCCCTGGATGTTCACGATACAAGAAGCCCTGGGTTTCAACCTTAATTCTTTATCTTGCTACCTGTGAACTGAGATGAGTAGCTAAAACATTCTCCTCATGTGTGCTTTACCAGCTTCTCTTGGTGATCACATGGAGTTAGCATCACCTATATATACTATATTTTCTTTTTTTAAATTGTTGTTCAAGTAGTTTTCTGTCTTTTACTCCCATCCCAGCCCACCCCTCCAGCCCTCCCCACCTCCCTCGTTTCCACACCCCCCAGTTGTTGTCCATGTGTCCTTTATACTTGTTCTTGCAAACCCTTCCCCTTTTCCCCTGAAATTCCCTCCCCTCTCCCCTGTATTTTCTTAGTACTCAAATGAAATTAATACACTATATAGTGTACTTGAAAATGGTAAAACCCTGCCCAAATGTTGGTTGCTTTAAAAAGTTGCTTTTCCTCTCTATTTTGGCCCTTTAAAAAATTAAAGAGTAAACAGAGAACCCCAGAGAATTTACTCTTAGTTCTATTCAGATATCATTACCAGATATGTCTACTTGGAAACCATTTTTTTCTGGATATTCATCTTATCCCATGTCAACTTCACATTCCCTGTTCTTCATCCAACTAGATCCCCAAATTAGTTTCTCTTCTTGAATATTCTTATTCTTTGAAAGGTACCATTATTCTGTCAATTCTCAAAGAAGAACTCTAGATCTTTCTGAGCCCCAAATAATGACCAATGCCATTAGTCTTCCTTTTGGCATTCTGCACCATTCCTTTCTTCTTTTTTGAAGAAGAAGCCAGCACTAGCCAGCACAGTGCTTAAAATAGAAAATTATCGAATACTTATAGTACAAATGTGGTATTTGACTCTCTTGCCCAAATGGGATGGCTCGCTATGACCTGCAGGAGGAAGCCCCATACCCCTCAAGCATCGTCCTTCAAACCGAGACTGTGGTATCCCTTCCATCACAGCTTTTGGGGTTTACTATTCCCTGTCATTTTCTCAGCATTTTCCTTCTTGTCCAACCCCTGTATAAGTCCAAGCTTAGGCTGATGCTCATTAGAGAGCTTTAGAAGTGTTTTCTTGAAAAGTAGACAATATATGAACCCACTTCTTTTACTTATAAACTTTTAAAATAATCTACAGGTTTTGACACCACTACAGTACACAATTATTTATTAAAGGACCCTTACATCAGTGAATCTCAAGCCAGGAGATAACAAACTCTCATTTGAGGAGAAAAATGCTAGCACAGGGCTTGCCATCTTGCATGCAAGGGTTTAGTTGTCTTAACAATTAGGCAAAATATAGTGATTAAGAAAATGTGTCTATGATCTACAATGCCTATATTCCAACAGACTTTTTAAACTCAGTTTGTGTCTCTCCATGTATTTTAATGTTAAAAAACAAAAAGTATCTGCATATCCAAGAGGGTACTTTGTCCCATTTAAATAGGATGCTTGATTCAACAGGGTATTAATAGTTATTCCAAAACAATCAATACTCTCTATGATTTTGGCTGTGACTTTCTTTTGGAATTGAGAAAGAAGGAGGTAGTGGCGGGGTTTGCAGTAGGAAAAACATTCATGAGATTCTCTTATTTTAATCTCTGTGCCAAAGTTACACAAAACAAAAAATAGCCACAAAGAAAATGTAGATGTTTTGATACTGATGTTATCAGCAAAAATTTGGAATAGTGGACCCCATAAAATAAATTCTAGACCTGATGTACATTTTCTTGTCAGAGCCCAAATGGTTGTATTCTTTGAGGCTATTTTGTACATTTATTTTCACCTCACGTCACCGGAATTTGTTGGTTCCATCTCTATGGAAACCATTCAGAGGGATGGTGGAGTCTACCACCCGAGTGTGCACAGCCCTGTCTATCAGTGCTGGCGAGGAGCACTAGCACCCTCTCATTCAGATCCGCTTTCGGAGAACAGAGAGGAGTAATCCTTAAAATGCACCCAAAAGCCAGGACTGAAAAGCAAAGAACATTGTCTCCCGCTTACATTGCTGGCAGCTCCTAAAGGAAATTAAGACATCAGCACACAGCCCGGAAGCAATATGGTGAATATCTGTATGACCACAGGGAGTGAAGGCCACTGGCCAGTGTTCAGATGGCTGGAATGCTGTCGCCTGTTTGTGTGCTTTTGCAGCTTATTTTGTGATGGGGAAGGAAAGCAGGCTATTTGCTTTTGAAATTAAACTTAGAGCTTACCATTCAAACTTTTACCCATACCACAGTGGAAAGATGCCCCCAAAACGCTAATACTTTCACACACACACACCAAAAGAAGAAATACTAATTTATTGACTTTTCCTTCCTATTTGTTATTAATAAATAAATGAAGATTATGGTAACTAAGAGTTCTGGGCAGGGATGATGAGGCAGAAGTGATTATGTCCACAGATATGGCTCCTATAATGATGGGACAGGAGTGAGTGCACCTAGGACAAAGCACTCTCAGCAACCAGGACCACGTTTGCACTTACGCAAAAGCAGACAAAAGATGCAAAGTGTTTCACTCCCCAGCCAACCTAAACTATGCCCTGGGCCAAACAAATGCCTTGGTCCTTGGAACAACAGTCCTGGACTTGAGGCAGCAGGTGAGGCTGGCTGCTCCAAAGGCCAAACATGTTCATTTACTCACAGACCCAAATACACAGAAACCAGTTATGCTTGTGGATGATAAAGAGCCAGTATGAGTTCATAGCTCATAAGTCGTCACTGCCACACATCCATTTTTAGTACACCAAGATCACTTTGTGTAAAATTTGAAATTGTGTAGGATATCAGATATACTTTTCAAAATGTCAAAATTGTCAAAGTTTGTATTCTTAGAAGAGTCTGCATATCTCTGTCTCTCCCTTCCTCCTCATGTGTGTTTTACAGGTGACTGAATATTTTACAGAATGAGGGAGCCAGGAGGTGAATGAGCAAAGGCTCCATCGAGTCAGGGACACGAAAGGTACAAACACCAGGAAGAAGGGGCAGGACCCTGGGAAATCCATCTGGGTTTGCTAACTGGCTCTCAGAAAAGTTAAGCTCCTACCCTCTAAGAGGCTGGGGAAGCAGGGGCCCTGTCCTCAGTGTTGACTAGAAGAAACAAAAGATTTTGGGCATTACAGAATTTTCTCAGACAGGCAATTATTTCTACTTTTAAGGTGCAAAAAATGGACTAATGAATGTCTCAGTACTCTATCTGAGGCTGTTGGTGGAGAGTTCTTTAAATAAGGCAGTTCTATTAGATAGAAATGAAAACATTGGTCACTCAGAATTCAAATTAATTCTGACAAAATATTATTAAAATTTTTTAAAGATACAAGGTGTTCAGCAAATGTTTAAGGTTTATTGCTGGGAAGCATGCACTTGATATTTCAAAAGCTCGTGTGGAGATAAATGCCATGATTTCCCATAGGGAAGCCTACCTTCCCTTTACTAAAGTTGATTTCTTTTTAACATATGCTAACCTAAAAGACAATCTCTGCATCTTGCTATAAATGTCTTTCAATCACAGAGGCAACTACTTACTCTGTCCTCACATAATAACGGTCCTACTAGAAATTAAAATTACCTCATACACTAAGTGAAAAAAAAATCACTTACGAACTGTCATTGCCTACCCACACATGGTTTCTTTCTATGCTAGAAATAAGTGTACACATTCCTTTGGAGACTAAGGCATCGGTTCAAATAAAGTTTCAATTCAAAGGTACTGGCATATACAATGACGCTGATCCAAAACCAGGGAAAGAAAGGCCCAGGGATCCCCATCTTTCCTCCTTCATAGTCAAGCAATATTTCCCAATGGGCAGAAGAAGGAGATGCCCCTAATCTGCTCCCTGGCTCTTCTGCAGCCATGTCCTCTGCCTGTCCAAAAATATCCAGGGTGTTCTCTTGTTTAGTGTTGGAATGTGAACCTGTTTCATTCTTCATAACATACAGCAAATAGCGATGGAATTGGCCCTGGGAATTTTGTCCCCAAGTGTGGGAGAAGCACTGTCAGTGTTGTGCATCAGTGGGAGGTAGAGTGGCAGGGGACAAAGACAGACATCTCTCTCTCTCTCTCTCTTACACACACACACACACACACACACACACACACACACACACACCCTAGAGGACTAGGAATGAGTTAGCTGCCTGATAGGTTGATAGGTAAGGTAAAAACAGAACAAGCACCTGAGCATACAGGGCCTAGCTCTTTCTTTTATAGTTTCTGTAAGAGCTGTTCAGTCCTGGCTGGGTGACTCAGTCGGTTGGAGCACCTCCCTGTGCACCAGAGTGTTGTGGGTTTGATTCCCCATCAGGGGAATACCTAGGTTGTGAGCTCGATTACCAGTTGGGGCACATATGAGAGGCAACAATGATGTTTCTCTCTCTCTCTCTTTCTTTCTCTCCCTCTCTCCCCTTGCCCTACCTTCTCTCTAAAATCAATAAACATATCATTGGATGAGGATTTTTTTTAAAAGCCTATTCCCAGAATACACACATTCTCCTCTACAAAAGTGCCAAGTAATAAATCAAATATTTCAATCTCAATTTATCTGACATTGTCTTTTTTTTTAGTTGGTTGTAAATCCAGAATATTGGGTGTGGAGTCGTGGAGAGACAATGGGCACTCCTAAAATTCTGACACAAGAAAATGGACCATGCCCTGGCTGGTGTATTCAGTAGACTGAGCACCAGCCTGAAAACCAAAAGGTCACGGGTTCAATTCCCAGTCTGAGCACATGCCTGGGTTGCAGGCCAGGTCCCCGACTGGGGGGTGTGTGAGAGGCAACCGATCAAAGTATTTCTCACACACTGATGTTTCTCTCCCTTTCTTTCTCCCTCTCTCTAAAAGTAAATAAATACAGTCTTTAAAAAAAAGAAGCCCTGGCTGGTGTAGTTCAGTGTATTGAGTGCAGGCCTGCGAACTACACGATCGTAGTTCTATTCCCAGTCAGGGCACATGCCTGGATTGCAAGCCAGTTCCCAGCAGAGGACTCACAAGAGGCAACTATACATTGATATTTCTCTCCTTCCCTTCCTCTCCAAAGATAAATAAATAAAGTCTTTTTAAAGAAAAGAAAGAAAGAAAAAAATGGACCAAGATTCTGACTCATTGAGAAAGTCCTAAGGCTCTAAACAGAGCCCCAAATCCTAGAGTTTCCAAAAAAATAAAGTGCTGCATCTGTTCTGCTGCCAGTCAGACATCTTGCTCAAATGTGTGCTTACAGAGACAGAATAGACATTAAGTCAGAGGGAGAAAGAGATTGCCAGCATCCACAATGTGAGAGCTGTAGAATGTTGTATGGGAATAAAAGCAGGAAGAAGCTTCTATTTCCTCTACATTTGAGTAGGAAAATTTTCCACGCCAGAAAAAGCCGGGCAGGTTCCTGGAGGTCAGAGACAGCATGAGTGCGGTGTCAGTGGGTAAGTTCTGAGGTGCCAAGGGGTGGGGATGTGGAAAAATGGGGAGAAGAAGAGGGGGAATTTGCATTTAATGCAAATTAAATCACAATACTTCCATTTTTAATCAAGTGATACATTACCATCCTGCGTTCTCCAGTAAGTTCCTCAAAATGGTCTGGGGCACCGAGCAGTTATAATAGCCCATGCCAATATACGATCTCCAGATCTGGTTTTTGCTGGAAATTGCACGGAGAGTTGCAAGGATTTCATTTTCACCTGATCGTAGGAAAGAGAAAAATGTTAGAGAAAAAAATGTCTCAAAAGAGAGCTCTGATTACGTTTTAAACTCCCTTTTTGTTTGGATATTTATATAAAAGAACAGCTGTCTGGAGAACATAGGAATCATCCCTCCCACAACACTAAGTACTATGTGCAGAAAGCTGAAGAAATTCCCAAAACAGCACTCAATTACTCCTCAAGGGTGGCTCCTCAGAGTTTCATTTTATTTCATTTTACTTTACATTATTTTATCTTATTTTGGGCTCTTCTTTTTTTTTTTTTTTTTTTTTTTGGCTTTGTCAGAATTGCCCAATTTTAACACTTGTCTCATTCCAGGTTTCTTCTTTAGCCTTTAAATAACAATTCCACTTTCTCTTAGTAAAACACTGTTTTCTGCCCTGGCTGCTGTGGCTCAGTGGATTAAATGCTGGCTTGCAGACCGAAAGATTGCCGGTTCGGTTCCCAATCAGGACACATGCCTGGGTTGCAGGCCCAGGTCCCCTGCTGGGGTATGCAAGAGGCAATGAATTAATGTTTCTCTCACATGTCAATGTTTCTCTCCCTCTTATATCTCATTCTCCCTCCCTTGCCCTGTCTCTAAAAATAAATAAATGAAATCTTTAAAAAATATTTTTCCCTTTTAAATTGCTTTATAACAATAGTTGATGTAAGTCTTAAATAACACATGGCCCACATTTTTCTCTAAAATTATTCTATACCTCTAACACTTTTCCCCTCATGTCACTAAAAGAGTTACTTATAAAAGCCATTCACCCAACAATGTGAAATATCAGTTGTAATAAAATATCCATGTGTAGTTTTAACCAGCATTCCCATTAGGGTGCTTAGGTAATTAGGTAAGATTAATAAAGTTCTTGGATGCAAGTGAAATCCTATTTGGGGTCATTCATGTAATAATAGCATCCGACATTTTTAGTATTCACTCATTGCCAGGAATTGTACCAAATGCTTTTCATGCAGCTTAGAAAAATAGGCTTGAAGAGAATCACTCACCTAAGGCTACATTGTTTTAAAGGAAAGGGTTCCATACCCCGTCTGTCTAACTCCAGCTTCCATCCTCTCCTCCTGGGCCAGGTTCTGACCTGCTAAATGGATAGCACTTATACCAAAAGATACTTTCTAGGTACAAGTGACCTTAAATGGCATTTTCTCTGTCCCTCCATAACTAGATAGATCACACTACTAAAATCTAACTGAGATGTAACTAATTGGGCAAGTTTCTGGCCCTTTAACATCTTCTTAGGGACTCCGTACTTAAATCGTGGACCTGATTGATTTTATTGTTACTTATGTCAGAGTACAGCCATCAAGGCACAGCCATCTCCAAGATGGCCAACTGGCTAAGAAGATGCTTCTCATTGTCTTTACCCTCCAGAACTCTATGTGAATATTATTCTTTTTAACATTTCTTTATCCTCAGTGAAAACACTTTCACCCTCCATCCCACTCTCCCACTCTACATACTTTCACAGGAAATAAATTCACAAGAGAAGTACCATTTTGCCAGACTGGGTTAAGGAAAGAGAGAATAGTTTTGTAGTTATCAGTTTCCTGAGTAAATATAATCCAACTACCTGATGATGGGCCAACTTTACCTTCTTCCATTGAAAGTTTAGGAAATGAAAGTGGAAGTAGAGTATGATAAACCAGTATCAGAGAAGATATGCAAGTACAGTATCCTTAGGAAAAATCATGCAAGACATCCAACTACTTCCCAAAGTCTTCTGAGGGCAGCGTGATTGAGAAGCCCAGTAGGAGGGGAGATTAATTAGTTACTGGCAGGCACATGATTCAGCGAGACCAGCTTCAATTAAAACCCTGTGCAAGGGGGACAGGTTCCTGTTTTGAATTAAGCTATGAGGACAAAATGTCCAGCTGAAAAGTGAGAACAGTCTGCGAAGTGGTTTGTCAAATCACGAATTTAACCTTTGGAAGTCACAGACTATAAAATAATATGATTTTCCTCCTTATATTATAGAAAGATAATTCTATTGGTAGTGTAGACAGGTCAGAGGGGAGGCCCTGGAAATAGGGAGATACAATAAGAGGCCAGCACAATAGTCCAGCAGGGAGATGGGCAAGGGAGTGTCATGGGTTGAACTGTGTCCTCTAAAACAATGTGCTGCCCTGGCTGGTGTGGCTCAGTGGACTGAGCACCAGCCTGCAAACCAAAAGGTCACTGGTTCAATCCCTCATCAGGGCACATGCCTGGGTTGTGGGCCAGGTCCCGAGTTGGGGGCACGTGAGAGACAACTGATATCTCTCTCACACATCGATGTTTCTCTCCCTCTCTTTCTCCTTCCCTTCTTCTCTCTCCAAAAAAAAAAAAAGAGAGTAAATAAGGAAAATCTTAAAATGATATGCTGAAGCCCTAACCCCAGGTACCTGTGAATGTGACCTAATTTGGAAATGGGGTTTTACTGAGGCACTCAAGTTAAGATGAAGTTCTGCTGTGTAAGGATCATCCCTAATACAATGACCACTGACCTCACAGGAAAGGGGAAATTTGGACACAGCACACATACGAGAAAGCACCATGCGATGGCAGAACCGCTGCAGGATCAACAAGCCTTGCTTCTCAAGTTTGACCTTTCCTGTTATAATTCTTTTGAATGATGAAAACATTTTAATTTTTGTTATTACTATAAAATAAATAAGTCATGGGCATGCGAGGTACAACACAGAAAATAGTCTATAATACTGTAATAACTTTGTAAGGTCACAGATGGGTACTAGACTCACTGTGATCATTTCATAAGGTAAATAGATGTTGAATCAACATGTTGTACACTTGGAATTCATACACTATTGTATGTCAACTATGTTTTAATAAAATTAAATTTTAAAAACATTTTTCACTTTTACCCCTTAAAAGATTGGACTGTGGGCAAGTGAGTTCATGGAAACTGAGAAAAAGGAATGACTGCACCCCCACAGGCACGAGATGGCTGCAGTGGCCCCGGTGCTGCTCCTCTGCTCCTAAGACCTTCCCCCTGGAGCTCTCTCAGCTAGAAACATCTGTGTCTGTATTGATCATTTTTATACTTCCAGGTATTACCTATCATTAATTATTTTGTTCTTCATTTATGCCCATACTGATACATATCTGGAGACCCTAAACTCTCAACTAGAATGAAGGAGAGATCTGCTTTTTCCTTTGGTAAGAAAACCCATTTTCTCACGTCTCCCAGGAGGGCCGTCCGGGAAGCGCCCCAGTGAGACAGCCTCTACCACAGCCCAGTTCCTCCTTCCTTCACAGCATCCTGGTCCTGTCCAAGCCCCGGTCCTGTCCTGCCCATATGCCTTCAACAGTAAGGAAGAGAAGATACCAAACCAGACCAGCCAGGAGCCCACTGCTGCCTTCCGGGCTACTTCAGGGTCTCCAGATACATACCAGCATCCCTCACAGCTGCCACTGTATCCTACACACTTGAATGTAACTCTAGAAAAAATTTAAAGGCCAATTAGCATAAATAAAGAACAAAATAGTTAACTATAGATTAGACCCAGAAGCGTAAGACTGGTTCAATTTGAGACACAAACGTTTCTAATCCTACATCACATTCACTCTTGTTCCTACAGGCAACTGAGGGCTCTGCCCCTACCTGGCTCAGGGCTACAGCGAATATTCCCTGACTGGCTCCATCTTAGCCTGAGCTTTACAAGCAATTTTACTTTCTACTGGGAACAAAGTGAGTTCATAGAATGAGCTGTTCTGTATACAAGGTAATGGACACTCCTGAGCCATGAAGAGTAGGGTAGGTACTTGGTCATGCTTCTGAAAGTGAGCATGCTATGAGAAGCCTTTCCCATCCACTCACCCATTGTCATTATGACTATGACAGACTTAAGCTGCTTCTTACTGTGATAAAATCAAGACCTCAGGCTTTACCTAACACAAAGAGCAAAAACATCCCCCAAACACTCAGCTTCAGTGAGTGTCCGAATTGTTTCAAATGTTTGTTCAAGAGATGCTATTTCTTATACCCACTAATGAAATCTATCTTATTTTTGGTTCAATCAGCAAATATCCAAGGTATTTAGGAGCCAGAGTTTGAGCTGGTATGTTAAATGATGCCAATGGACATGGAGAAAAGGAGAGAAGAAAGTCCATGCCAGAGATCTACCTGCTGAACCTGGCTAAATGGAACATGGCAGAGCCCGTCTGTAAGAGCCAGTTTAGGGGACATAATTCATCTAAATCGAAGCCCTGGTCTCAGCCACGCAATTTCTGCCACTGTGCTTCACAGCACTCTGAGATTTCTTTCTCCCTTGGAAAAGAACTCTATTCTAGAGAAAATAGTTTGGGATCCTTTTCCAAAGTGGGAATCTTTTTCCCCTACCTAGTGAGAGAAGCATTATAAAAAGGCAGATGTGTCATGCAGCCCCAGGCAGCTCCAGGAAAGCTGTGTGGACAAGGTAGGAAGGAAGGAGTTCAGATTTCCCCCAGAGCAAATGCCACAGCACATTCCTCACACTTCCCCTCCCAACTTGACAGATTCCTCTCGTACGCGTCCAATTCCAGTAACTCTCTTCCTTGTGAACAACAAGGAAACTAAGCAAGGGGAAAATGAGACAGATTGGGAAATGGAGTGTCCATTAAAAAATTCATAGATACAGAGAAGAGGCTGTTGATTGCCAGAGGGGAGCGGTTTGGGAGACTGGGTGAGAAGGAGAAAGAACTAAGAAGTACAAATTGGCAATTTCAAAATAGCCATGAGGATGTAAATTACAGCATAGGGAATATAGCCAATAATATTCTAATAACTATATATGGTGTCAAGTGGGTACTTGAAATATCAGGGGACTACTTTGCAAAGTATATGATTGTCTAACCCACAGGTGGCAAACACAAGGTCTGCGGACCGAATCCCACCCTCCACCTTGTTTTATCCAGCCCAGCACCTTGTTTCTACCCAGCGGCAGTGCCAAGATCCTTGCCCCTAGTTAAGGAGTAGTTACATTTCTTCAGTCCTAAAATTACATTCGGCCCTTTGAAGGCAACCTCAAGGCTGATGTGGCCCCCGGTGAAAATGACACCCTTGGCTCTAACCACTATGCTGTACCCCTGAAACAAAAACAAAATAATATTGAATGTAAATTGTAATCGAAAAATAAAAGTTTAAGAAACATATAAAGCACTTGGAGACAACCTGTCATTCTCCAGACGCCTGCCTGGCAAACCCAGCAGGGCCTCCAAATACCCTAAGTCCCCTAAATACATTACTTAGCACCCCAGGACACAAAAACCCTCAAGCTATCATTCAGGAATCTCGGCAGTAAGCTCTTTCTGGTGGAAAAATAAAACGCCTACTTCTGACCTTATTTATTTCTCTGCCTCGGGGCATTGCATAATGCTCTGGTCCTAACGTACCAAGGACAGAGTTCAGTGGCCTTGGCAATGCTCCCTACAGATCCACAGGTGGGTCTCACACTGTTCTTGCTTCTCAGAATTCAGAAGAAATGCTTCCTCCTTATACAATTCCATGTAACAGCCTTTCCAGCAGCCACTTCCTTGCCACTTGCACCTAAAATATCAAGAACTTTATACCAACTACTCCACCAAAAATACTTTCTAACGGGAATAAGCCAATTTAGCTGTTAGATATTCAATGCACCACTGGGCCTAGCTTTTAATTTCCCATATTCATGAATTTTGACAAGATCTGGGAAAAAATCATTAGAGTGAACACACAGTCTACCTGGGTCAACACACCTGCTACCCCCAAACACACAGTGTGCATGTTGTTCCCCACCCGCAACCCATCATCCTGAGCACAGTGTGATTTTTTTTCTCAGTTACATGGATAAATATCACCATGCTTTGCTTTTGCTTTTTAAAAAACAATCTAAAAAGTTATGCCTAAGTTTCCTAAGAGTATATACAGGAGTGGGTAAATATGGGTTTCTAATTGTAATACAAATCCATAATATAATAATTAATAACTAGTAATACAAGAATAAACTGTTTGGGGCACTCACAACTGCAACCCTACTTTTGCCTATGCCTCTATTATTCTGCTATTTATATATTTAAAAACAATAACTATGCATGCATATGTTGTATATTAAAAGAATATCTCTGGCTAATTCTCAAGAAACTGAACATTGGGAAGGAGTTTTGCCTTTCCCTGTATATTTTTTTGTGTTTTTGAAGGTTGGACAATGTACCTATTTTATTTACTCAAAAATGTAAATTAAATTAAGATGCTATGCCTGGAAGGAAATCCTCCCTGTGAAACACGGGTGCAGACACCTGGCGATCCACACAGAAGCTGGCCATGCAAAGGGTATTTTCTGGACAGCCCAGTAGCACCCAGCACTGAGCAGCCACCCAACTTGCCTTAGTGTGCTTGGCAAGACACTCAGAAAAGTTCTCCCAGGAAATCATCGGGACTGAAAACCAACACACTCATATCTGAATTTGCCCAGAAAGGCCTTTCTCTGCCAGGGGCCGAGGGGGAAAGCTGGGTCCAGAATATGAGGACAGAGCCTGCCTGGCTATATATATATATATATATATATATATATGTTTTTTTTTTTCACTAACATGTAGATCTTTGGATTTAAAGCTGCTCAGGAAACCGTGAAGTGGGGCTGAGGCTCTCAATTAAGACAGAGCATGAATGATAGCATTTATCAGGATTCTCTGATTTTCAAGTGGAAGCCAGAATTTGTGTACATCCTAATTTGTGTACATTGCATCCTAATTTGTAGCCTTTTCATAATATCACCTAATCATCTGCAGCACCCTTCTCTCTCCCCCATAACAGCCTGGCTTAACTCCACTTACCCTGAGCCCAAACCCTACTCCCACAAGTGTCCTTCCCCTACAAAGGAGGGTTCAAAACCAGTCTGTGAATCACAGATTTTGTTCATTCCAGGAAGGCAAACAAATCCATAAGCTCTATGTAGTGTAGAATAACAGAAGGGAACTCTTTGTACTGGAAACCCTTTATGGGTCCTAGCAATGTGGCTCAGTGGATTGAGGCCAGCCTGCAAATCCAGGGGTCACAGGTCTAAGTCCCAGTCAGGGAACATGCCTGGGTTGCAGGCAGGGTCCCTGTTGGGGGCATGTGAGAGGCAACCACACACTGATGTTCCTCTCCCTCTCTTTCTCCCTCCCTTCCCCTGTCTCTAAAAATAAATAAAATTTTTTAAGAAAACCCTTTATGACTGGCAGAGGGGCACCCACCCCATGTGACTGGATGTGGTCAGGACAGCACCACCCAGGCCTGACTCTGACTCTCTTCATCCTAATTCTGCCAGGTTTTTTCCTGTCTTCTTGCTCAGCCAATTAACACCCACCACTCTCAGCCCCAAATGACCCTCAGGGATTAGACTCTTTGTTGGGCATCCCATGATAAAAGGAGCTGAGGCATGGCCCATCTGTGTTTCTGATGGCTCCTTGGTCCCTCATCTCCAAAGAAGTGTGCAGTCCCTACAGCTCTTCCTGCTCTCCAAGAAGATACACAGAGTCAGGATCTTTATAGCAGCTGTAGGAAAACCAGAACTGCACCCCGCAGCAGGGAAGCTGGAATGAAAAGCACCACGTCAGCTATTTACTCCCTGGACTTGGGTCACACTACTTTCTAGGGCAGGCCTCCTCCGTCGCCTCTCTTCATCCAATCTATGAAAGTTTTCTAAAGAAACCTACAGAGAAACATTACAATTCATAATATTTATCTGAACAGCAGCAGACCTACATAATCAGGTCAAATGATCAGTTGGAAATGAGAATCTGGGTGGAAGTCCTGGAGTATTTGTTTTCCTTTTTTGCTGCCCTGTGGGTACATTGTGATGGCCAGCAGAGCAAGAACAGAAAGGAAAGGATATGTTCTAAGAGTCCAACTCAAACAATCCAACACACTTGTAGGAAGCTGACAATTTTTTATATATCAAAGGAGTAAGCATATGGAGAAATCTGTAGTCTGTCCCAGAATCTCAACAACTAAACTGCAATCTCTATGTGGGCAGGGGCATAGTGAGTTGCTAGGCACATAATAGGTGCTCAGAAAATACATGTGAATCAAGGTGTTACAATGAAAACTCACTTAGAGTTCCACATACAGCTAGCTCAATGTGCACAACAACTCAGCCATCAAAAAATCCTTGACAAATCAAAGTACAAATTGTTCTTACATCCCCAAAAGCGTAAGCTTCAGTAAAACTTTTGTAAACAGAAGTGTGAGCTTCAGCAATACTTTTGTAAACTTTTGTAAAAACTTTTGTCTGCTTACAAAAAGTTTAATGACTTGCAGTCATTAAACAAGTTCTGTGAAACAATGCAGTGCCTACAATAATTTCATCTTTTCCAAAATTTTGTTTCCTTATTGTTTAATCAATTAGTATGTTGACAATATAGACATTGAGAATCCTTACTAAAACTCCCAAGTTAGATTTTTATTAAAATGCTTTGGGTTTAATAAGTAAAACAAACCTAAGAAGTCAAAATGACATGTTATTCACCCATCACATGAGGCAGATCAATCAAGGTCCAGTGCCATGTAGTGGGGTGGAATGAGTACATAAGGAGCAGAAGTCAAAACACAGATGCCCTGCAAGCAGCTCACAACTTCCCTAGTCCAGCACCAGCCCCCAAAATCCTGAGTTGACTCAGAGGTAAGCAGCTCAGAGAAGGGGGTGGGTTTGGGGTCACTCCCAGTCCAATGAGGACTGACCAGACTGCCTCACCTATCTCCCGCCCCAGCCAACCTGTGCTAGCAGACTTTGAAACCCTTGGCCTCCTGACTTTGCCAATTCTCAACCTCAGCTAAGTTCAGTCACCACATTTCTCTGTTCTTGCTCCAAGATCACTACATGATGCTGAGGTAAGGGGATCTTAACAGACTTTACAATTCAAGCCTTTCAATCTCAGCAGGTTCACCATACAGGTTGATCTAGGTTCCTCACTACCAGATATTCACAATAGCTCTTCTGAAACTTTTCCTGTTTTCTCTACCGCTCAGTCTCACCCTTCCTGCCTCTCAGATTATGAGACAGGTAGTTCCTCAACTCCTCTGATCTTAGAATGCCCTTATATCTTCAAATGGACTTTCTTCCCTCTCATGGCTAAGAAAGGTCTAGGCTATGACAGGGGTCCACATCCCCCTGCCTGAAAATCCATCCTCCAACCTCTTGGATCACTCCCTCTCCCACTGCTCTGCCTCCCTCCTTTCACATGATCCGTTTCCCAACATCCTGGCTTCCCCCTTCTTCCCCATACACCACCCCTAGGAAATCTCACTCCTTCCCTTAAATTTAATCATTCAGAAGACCCACTGCAGGTGCAAGTCTACCTCATATGTCTCTCCTGAGCTCTAGACTCATGTTTCCAACTATTGCTTCAACTTTTCCAAATGACGTTCCATGAGCACCTCAAACTGCATTCTGCTCAAGCAAGATTCACGATCTTGCCTTCCTCCAGAACCCTCTACTTCTCCCTATCCTCCTTCTGTTAATGACAGCGCCATCAGCCCCCCGAAGACACTGAGCCTAGAAAGTGACTGGTAACCCCACATGCTGCCCTTCTGAATCAACCACCATATTTGTACAGAAACCACACTTCCCACAGGCTGCTCCCAGCCAATTACTTAGCCCCACAGAAGAACTAATGCAGACGCATTCCTGCAAGACATGGACTCCTGCCATGGGCAACTGCAGCTCAAGGACTCCATCCGGACTGCCCAAACTTTCTTGTATCTGTGCTGCAGTCTAAGATTTCTCCTACCCAGTCCCCCTTCCATCTGTCTCCCTCCTTCCACCAGAGTCCGAATTACATGACAGCCTAAAAGCTCCCCTGCCTTCTCCTGCTCCCATCCCCAATAAATTCCTTGCACATATAATATTGTCTTGGTAACTGCTTCCCATAGACCTGAACTAATGCATATTTAACATCGCACCTCTACACTTCCCAGCAACCTCTCAATTCGCCTCCTTGCCTCTGACCTTAGTGGCACTTTACAAAACACATTGAGGCATGTCCCTTCCCTCTATAATAATTGTTTATGTCTCACTATTACAGAGAAGAAAACAAATCTCTTATCAAGTTCTGAGCCCTCCATACCTTGCTTTCCATGCCTCTCTGCAGCCTAGTGTTCTACACGCCATTCCTCAAATAACTAGGTGCGTCTGTACTCCCATGGCTCTGTTCACAGCATAGCCTGGGCTAAGCCATTCATCTCATTTACAGACCTGTAGAGCTATTGAATATCCTTCTCCCTATCCGTTGTACCCTACACTCCCTCGGGGACCGTATCTTTATCATCCTTTACCTCCTCACTCTTGTCCTCTCAGTGCCTAAAACACTGCCTTATTTTCCATAGAAAACTCTCAGTAAAGGAGGAATGAAAGCAGATATAAAAAGCTGTAAAAATAGATTTGGCGATAGCTTGCAACTGAATGGCAATAGTTTATAATTCAATGATAACATTAAGTATATGGGAAAATGGCCCTATGTACCTTAATAGTCCTCGAGAATAACACTATATTTACAGTACAATGTAATTTACTTCATTTTAATAGCATTGAATATTTTTTAAAGTTAGATAAACTGAATATAAGTTAACATAGATAAATGTGGTAGTTTAAAAAAAATGTCTGCAGCCCTGGCCAGGTGGCTCAAGTAGTTGGAGCATTGTCCAGTACACCAAAGGGTTGTGGGCTGGATACCCAGTCAGGGCAGGTACCTAGGCTGCGGGTCCAGTCCCCAGTCGGGGTGTGTACGAGAAGCAACTGATCAATGCTTCTTTCTCACATCGATATCTCTCTCTCTCCCTCTCTTTCTCCCTTCCTCCCTCCCTCCCTAAAAAAAAAAAAATCAGTGAAAACATATCCTCCGGCAGTGAAACTATCTGTATGATACTATAATGGCAGATACATGTCACCACACATGTGTCCAAATCCATTGAATGTACATACAACACCAAAAGTGAATCTTAGTGGAAACTTGTAAAGTATGGACTTTAAGTGACAATGATGTGCCCATGTAGGTTCATCATTGTAACAAAGGTACTACTTTTGTGGGTGCTGTTGATAATTTGGGAGGCTACACATATGGGAGGTTTAAGAGTATATGGGAACTCTGTACCTTCCCCTTCATTTTGCTATGAACCTAAAACTGCTCTAAAAAGTGAAGTCTATTAATGCCCTGGCTGGTGTAGCTCAGTGGATTGACCATGGGGCTGAGAACCAAAGGATGGCTGGTTGGATTCCTGGTCAGGACACACGCCTGGGTTGCAGGACGGATCCCCGGTATAGGGTGTGCAAGAGGCAACCACACATTGATGTTTCTCTTTCTCCTTATATTCCCCTCTCTCTGAAAATGAATAAATAAAATCTTTTTAAAAAGTAAAGTCTATTGTTGTAGACCACTCTGCCTGGTTTTAGGAATTGTATCTTGATCCCTTGTGGCTAAGGGTGAGGGATGACTTTGGAATGTCAGCCGCAGGAGACAAAGCCTGTCTCTGGTGGCAAACGCTGCCCCAGTTTCCTCTCCCTGCCCCCAAAGCTTGGTCGGAAGTCAATGACTGGTAAGACCTTTCACAGTGGGGGGGAAACCTAAGCCAGACTCGATCACTTGGGAGGCTTTCATGGAAAAACTTGGGGGACTGCAACAAAGAGCAATGGAGTCTGGCCCCCCAGCTTTTACATAGCCTGAGTCCCCATGTTCTCTGGGAGAAGCGCTTCCTGGCTTGAATCCCCTTAAGCCTGAATACCTGATGGGGAGGGGTGCAGCTCCTTGCCCTGCTAGGGTGTGTCCTGGGAAAAAATCTGGCATCATAAAGACTTGCTGATAAACCTGTGAAATCTGCTCTGCTAAGAGTGCTTTCATTCATATGATAAGGGTCCAAGAGGAAATGGGTATGTCTCCCAAAGTTTCTGCAACTCTCTTCCTGACAGACACTGACTCAGACTCTGAAGCCCTCAGATTTCTTTGAAATGTTATCTACTGTTTGATCCTTGCCACCTGTAGCCCTATGTATTACAACCCAATAAAAGCCCTGGAGCAGGGGGCTCAGGGCCTTTTTCTCCTCGGAGAAACTGGCCACAGCCCACTCCTCCTCCCCAAGCAGATGATTTCATATATCTGTCATATTCATTCTCATCCATGGCACTCGGGGGTACTTATGGAAGTCACCCCCACAGTCTATTAAAAAATATGTCTGCAATTTTTACATTCCTCCTTTCGAAAGGTGGAAAGGAATTGCCTTTCTCTTGGGTCATAATTGGTGACTCACTCTAACGAGTAGAACGTGGTCTAAGCAATGCTATAGAACTTCTAAGTCTAGGTCATAAAAAGGATAGTTTCTGCCTGGCTTTCCTTCCCTCTAGAATCACTGGCTCTGAGGGAATCCAGCTGCCATGTACTGCGGACACTCGAGCAGCCTGTGGAGAAAGCCACATGATAAGGCACTAAGGCTGCCCACTACCAGCCAGCACCAGCTTGCCAGCAATCAAAGTGAGCCGCCTTGAAAGGGGCTCCTGCAGCCCTGGGGGGACATCCACCAATGTATGACCGTACCCTCACGAGAAGCCAGAATCACTCTGCTTAGTTGCTCCTGGATTCCTGACCCACAAAAACTGTTATTTTAAGCCACCGAGTTTTACAGTAATTACTTATGCAGCAAAAGATAACTGATATAATGCCTGTTGCAAAAAAGAGTCAATTCAAATAATATTGTTAAATTAGCGATTTCATTTATATAAAATATCTTTGATAATGCTGGATGAATTCCATGCTCCTTCAATAAGATGAAGACAGAACAAAAAAGTCGTTTTACACGCTATATTCTCTGTTCCAGTAACATGGCTTTTTGGTCTCATTATGTCAGCATGTTAGTATTCTTTGTATATCAAAAAAGAAGAAAAAGAAGGCCCTGTGAAAAGATTTTGGTCTAAAATGGAACCAGAGGATATGAAATGGAGAATCTCACACATGCTCCCCTTCGGAAAAGTGAAAGTTAAGAACTAAGAGGCAGATTTCCCATAAATGCTTCCCTACGGAAGATCAGACTTACCTCCTGACAAATGAGCTTACTGCTTGAACTCTGGCTCTGGCTTCCCCCTCTGTGTTCCTTGCTGGTGAAAACAGCCTGCCCGAAACCTTCAATGGACTGAACTCGCCTGTAGCTGACACAGCTTGTGTTCCCTGATGTGAAATTCTGCTATTCATTCCCAAGTAAACAAATTTCTGGCAATTTGAGCTTACCTCAGTTTACCTCCTCATTTAGGTTTACTGTCCAAAATATTTTAATGTTAAAAATGATACTTTATAAAAACTGATATTTCTAGTTTGGTGTTCTAAATTTAACAGGGGGAATGATTATAATTTATTTTCAGATTCATCTCTTTTAAAATAAATATTTTTCTTCTCTAATTCTATCAGGATATATACCACCACATATTTATCTGAAATATCCCTCTGGTATACGAGGAATATATTTGGTCTTTGTCTTTGGAATTTCCTGAGAAACAGGAATCTTTTGTTGCTCTGTACATCCTTTTGATCACACGCAAATTTCTGATAAAGAAGTGATTTAGGGTGCAGTCCTTACCTGCCTCAGGATAGTTTTGAATGCCACAAAGACCATGTGATTAGAGGGTTGGCATTTTCAGCCCCACCCACAGACCTCTGGGAAGGGGAAAACCAGGAAGGTTCAGATTAAGCTCTATAAAAATTCTTGAACAACAGATTTGATGAGTTTCTGTGATGGCTGCTGGGAGGCTGCACCTCCATTCAGTGGGGACAGAAGGCCCTGTGCTTTGGACCCTTCCAGACCTCGCCCTATGTACCTCTCCATTTGAGTGTCCACCAGTATCTTTTATAATAAACTGGTAAACTTAAGGAGATGTTTCTGAGTTCTGTGAGCTACTCCAGCAGACTAATCAAACCCAATGAAGTGAGTCACAGAAACTTTCGATTTATAGCTTGCTGGTCAGAAGTACAGATGACAGGCCTGGCTGGGCAGCCCAGTTAGTTAAACTGTCATCCTGATATGCCAAGGTTGTGGGAACCAACCAATGAATGCATAAATGAGTGAAACAATAAATTGGTATTTCTCTCACTATAAGGATTACCCACTCCTCTGCCAAAATGAAAGGCTAACTCCTACAGCAAGTTCAGAAGTTTTCATCATTTGGCTGGTCTTTATTTATTTCCACAACTGTGTAATGAAAATCCTAATTCAGGACGAAATAATAATTCATTTAAGCTGGGAACTGAAGGAGCGAGGAATAGCCAAAGGAGAGCCTTTTCACAGACTGTGGAGTCTACAGGCATGGCATGTCGATAGACACCATTTGGCTGGAAGACAACTGATGCCCACAGCCTGAGGAACAGCTGCTCCATCTGTCTAGGTGTCCTTGGGGTCAGTTCTGGGGGGTGCCCAACGCCACTGGGGTGAAAGAGTGACCACCTGCAGCTGCATTACACAACACTCCTTCCCTCTGCTCACTACCCTCCGTTAAAAATCACTCCAAGTGAAGCAGCTTAGAACTTTTAAGTTCTCACAAGTCCATCAAAAGTCTCATTCTGACAGCTCAGCTGCTCAGTTCTGGTTGACCAATTTAGGAAGTTTAGTTTCCCCTCCCTTTGTAAGCATGCTCACAAGAAGCAAGGTGAAGTTTTTTGTAAACTTTGAGCCCTGTAAACTTTGAGCCAACCAGATGGAACCAGTAGTTCTGTGAAACTATGGACTACTTCAGTCTCATTAACTTGAGATGGCTTCTCTGGAAATTCTAAACATTCCATAGCAAAACTGATTGGCTTTATCTTGAAAGTACTTTTAAATTTTGTATTAATTACAAGATGACGACATAGTTACTGCAGAAAATCTCAAAAATGCAAAGTAACAAAAAGAAAGTTAAAATCATCCATAATGACCATCCAGAGAAACAAATGTTCCCTTGTGTTTTATGTATGAGGATGAGGGAGGATGGACTCAATAGGATTAAACTGGTAGGGTTTTTGAACTGAGTAGCTTTGCTTATTTCTCTGAAGTATGACTTACTGAGAAGCCAGCTGATAATGGAGGTATTCTTTCAAGGCACTTCCAGAAGTGTCCAAGAGGAGGGGAGGATCCTGCATGACAGATGAATCATCTGTACTTCCCCTACTCTGTCAGGCCACTCTGTCCTGTCATGCTGGTCCCCTGCCTGCAGCAGCCTCCCCCAGCCTTGTCCAGCAGAACATCACTACTCATCCTTCAATACCCAGCTCCAGGTCTGCATCCTGACAGCAGGATGTTCCCAAACCTGTGCTTTCAGCATGCTGCCGCCTTTCCACTAGGGCAGGTGGCAAATGGCACTGATTCCAGTGTGACTGAATTTGTGCACATATGTTAACTGGATACTTCAGAGAGTCAGGACAGAAACTTTCTACTTTGTACACACACCCCCTTGCAGAGGACACAATGAAGACAGTGTAGACTGGTGGTTGGAGTGTGGACAGCCTGGTTTGGGTTAATTTCTGTCTTCACCACTTAACAGCTGTGACCTTGGGCAAGTTACATGTCCACTGTTTACCATAGTTTCTTCATCTCTAAAACATAGGTGATATGGTATTTACCTTACAGGGTTATAATAATACACAAAAGTACTTTACAAGGTACCTAATACATGATAAGCACTACCTAAACTCTTGGGATTATGAAGTTATTCATAAGAACTAACCCAAATATCTTCATGCTGCTTACACTTCTCACAGTCTTTTTACTCAGCTATGAAGGCACAAAGGACTCATGACTAACTGGCTCTAATTACTTTTCTCTACACACGGCAAACAAATATTTAGTCTAGAATTCCTCTCTGACTACAACAGAACACAGCCATGCAGGTGAAACAAAGTTTGGATAATGCTGCCCCACTCCAAAATGAAAACAATACTATTGGAAGTTACCTGTACCAATTTACTCTCCCCGTACGGAGAATATTCATTACCTATGGCATGCACACACCTCTGAGTAAAACATCGAAGACTTTCCGACGTATCCTGCCAGCACCCCCACTCACCCCCCAGCCCCAGCCCACTCTCCCAAGCAACGATCTTTGCTGGAGAGCCAGTCCACTTCAGGTCAAGGGAAGACTCCTGACCACGCAATATTTTCTGAGTCACCTCAGACCAACCAGATGGAACCAGCCCCACATCTCACAGAAGCGGCTCAGTTTAAAGTTTACACTTAAGTTGCTAATTACTTAACAGGAATTTTCTTCCAAGGGTGGGAAGTGAGGGGGGGTGGGGGTGGGATGGTGAGAGAGAGAGAGAGAGAGAGAGAGAGAGAGAGAAATGGAATCCCCTCATATTCAAATTATTCAACTATTAACAAGTAGCTTAACTAAAAAGGGATAGACAACTTTGACACTTTTCTGAGGCTTCAATGATTTTAAAGAACATCTTATTTTAGATTATATTATAAAAAACACTGACCTAAACATTCTCTGACTGAAAAATCTCAGAAAGGCATGTTTGGGGTAGACCAAAAAATTGTTTAGTTTTTTTCCATACATGGCTCTAGTAGTGTTGGTTGTCTTTAACTTCATTCAAAAAAAATTTTTTAGATTGTATTATGACAGCTGTCTTATCACTATGCATTAAAAAAAACTTATCAGATGGGAGTAAAAGACGGAGAACTGTACTTGAACAATAATTAAATTTTTAAAAACTTATCAAAATTTATTAATTTTTGCCATTTTAATACTGAAGATGAAAGAAGGTACACACTATTTTCAGTGTATTATGCTTTATTATTTCAAGAAAGGTAAAAACACAACTGAAATGCAAAAAATTATGTGTGCAGTGTATGGAGAAGGTGCTGTAACTGATTGAACATGTCAAAAGTGGTTTGTGAAGTTTCTTGGTACTATTGACATTTTGGCCAAATAATTCTTTACTGTGGGGACTGTCTTGTGCACTGGAAGATGATTAGCAGCACCCCTGGCCTGTAAATGGCCAATAGCAGGAGAGAGCCAACATACTCAAAATGTGCAAATCAATAAAGTTATTGGTGAAAATGAAAACTGTGTCTTTTATTTTATGGAAAAAAAAACTAAACAGATTTTTTGGCTGATCCAATACTTGTTTATACATTCAGCTAAAGCCTGCTTTAAAAATATACGGCTCTTCATTCCTTAAACATCCAAATCAGGATTCTGATTTCCTTAAATTGAAATAGATAAGACTTCCAACTATCCCAAGGTCTGAATTACTCAACAGAACAAAATGTCCAGATTTTCTTCTATAAGCAAGGCTCCTGCCATCAGGGGGATGGGTCCAGATTTGAAACCAGCAAGGGGTGTGGCCTTCAGCACAGTTTGACTTACATCAGCCAGCCAGAGCTGGACTGACTTCAGACCTCAAGATCTCTGCTTTAAAACAAAATAAAGTATGCCTTCCATATATCCTCTCTGCCCTAAAACCTAAAACAAAACAATTGACTTTTCTTCATTTGACTCCTTAAGTAAAAGAGATGACATCATCTCCATAATTTCAAAACCAGATAACACCAGGAGAATTCTTTTGTTATTTTGTTTACTTGGTTTTGGGGGGGTTTTCTTTTCTTTTTCTTTCTTTCTTTTTTTTAGAGCTCTTCTTCATTTCTGCCTGTGGATTCTTGCCTCAGTTCTGGAAAACAGTCTGCAGACTATTAAAAAAATTAAAATATAAAATAAAATTCTAAGAAAGTCTATGTGTCAACTAAGCTTTCTGAACCAAGTATTAACTTTGTGTGTTTCTCTATAAAAATCATTCAGACTTTAAAAGTACTACTGTGTTGCAGTAGGTATAAATAAAAAAACTTGGGTGTGAGATAAGAAAACAATTAAAATCTGTTGTAATATAAAGAACCCTGGGCTTGGAGGCCACTGTAGGCAGTTCTCTTGTCCCTTCGGAGTCTCAGTCCTGATCTGCAAAGGTCTTGACGCCTCTCCACCCAACGGATGAAAAGAACCGCGGTCCAAGTCGGGTGCCTGAGAAGCCATTCCCTGTGTTTGGGCGCACTGCCTTCCCGGGAACTTTGCGGCACCTGTGGAACCCTGATAAAGACCTAGAAAGGCGCCGCACAGACTCCATCCTCGGTTCCAAAACTGACTGCTTATGGAGCTAAAGGTTCCACCCTCTCCACCCCCTTGAGGTACCCGCCACTGTTTTATTTTAATAAACATCCACTCCCCGTTTTGAGCAATCCTAACCTAGAGCTGGACTCTCAGAGACCATAGAAGACAAACAGCCCACAGCAAGCAGCGTCTACGGAGCCCTACCGGCCACTTACAAACAGGGTCTTCCATTTTCAAGGGTTTTTTCAAACGGATGCTGGCGGGGACCGTCTTCTCCATCAATTCATCAATGCTCTAAAATTGAAACGCAAGTCGGTGAACACGAAAGCGAGGAAAATGCTTCTGAGTTAAAAGAGTCACCTCTGTATTTTACATCTACAAAGACTTGTGTGAAGCTCATTTAAATCGCCTAATTACGATTTATTTTTAAAAAGAAGGAACAACTTTGAGCAAACTAGAAATCGCTCAGAGGAAATAAAATAATGAAGCATGGTAGTGATTTAACCACCCCCAGCTGGATTTCCCTCGGCAACTGGAGATAATCGGATAAACTAGAGGTCCTCCTGTCCTAAAGTTAGTGCTCATCAGCAGGGCGACTTGGATTGAAAGCAAACGGTTTTGAGGCGCGAAGAGCGGGTGGAGGAGAAAATGCGCGACTAGGGAAAGCCCGGGCACGGGACCGAGAGCGCGGACTCGCTTGCACGCCCGGGCCGGGAACGAAGCAGAGCTCGGGCGGGAGCGAGAGGCCGAGTCTGCAGAACCCGGGCGGGGTAGGGTGCAGTCCGGAGGGCCGGGTGGGGGTCCTTACCGCCAGTCCCAGGGCCTTTAGCATCTCCTTCTGGTCTTTGTCCCCAGGTCCGATGTGCCTCCGGGCGAAGTCGTCGTGTCTGGGCAGGAGGCGCTCGAGGAGGCGCGAGGCCCCAGCCCCGCCGCTGCCAGTACTGTTGCCCCGGCTCTGCCGTGCCCAAAGCTGCCCTGCGCCTCCCTCCAGGCAGCGGCCGCCCGCCACCCTGCAGCCCAGGCGCAGCCCCCAGGCCTTGGCGCACGTCTGCATGGTAGGCTGTGGTCTCCAGCCCCCGACCACTGGAGTCAGTTGCGCTCTCTGCCCGGCCTCTGGTCGCGGTCCCCGGGTGGCCGCTGCCTCCGGCCAGGAGTCCCTCCCCAGAGGAAGACCTGTGCGCGACAGATGGTTGTACGCTCACGGGGATGAATGGGAGCAGGACTCCGCCAGGACACGCGCGCAAAGTTGTTGCTCCACTCTAGGCACCTGCTCAGCACACTTTAAGCGGCGCCCTGGGGGCGGGTGGTGGGACCCGGCCAGCAAACGCTCGGCCAATGGGAGTGAACGGAGGGGCGCGGGGCGGGGCAGGCTCGCCCCGCCCCTTCCCTACCCCCTTCTTTGGGCCCCAGCTCCCGGCCTCCTCGCCGGCTCCTGCTCCATCTCCGCCTGTTGCAGACTCCTGGGCGCACCTTGTGAAAGACACCAGTCCAGGACTTCACTCTTTCGGGATCCTGGGCGGCCGCGGGCAAAGAACCTAGGGGACTCAGCTGAGACGGAAGGTCATCCTGACCCGGAGGCCACTTCGAGTCGGTTAGCCGCCATTCGTTAATTTTGGAGTATCTTTCTCTGTCATATCTCGCGGAAAACAATGTGAACGAATGAGTGTTCTTTTATAGTTGTAGGATGGTGGGCAAGTTACTCAACCTCTGAGCTTCAGTTTTCTCATCTCACCGAGTGGAATGGGATTTAAAAATAGATTAACACTGTGAAATCACTGCCATAACAGAGGGCTTGATCGATCGATCTGTCTATCCATCTGTCTATCTACATTTGTGTGTATATGTTATGGAAAAATACAAAAGATATTAAGATATACATTTTACACTATAATCTTACTTGGGAAATTATTTATACATAGGTCTTTTGTAAATCTAAGCCCTCTAGCTATTTCTTGATAGTTTTATTAAAAGAAACTTTCAAAATTTCTCCCTGTCCTGAATTACAGATGGCTTCTGTGGTTGACCTGAGGATAGTGGTGGTCTATCTACCCTGTCTTGCTCTTCCAATTCTTCAAGTGGATTTATATGCAGCTTTTACTGGCATTTTAATACTCCTGTTCTTGAAATACTATGGGCTATTTATTTGTTTGTTTCCTAAATAATATTTAACAGAGATAGTAACTGAGGCCAAAAGTGGCTTTAGGAAACTGACCCCCAAAGATAAGAAACAAGGATTAGATATCTGACCCGGTTCTGATCAATGATAACATTATCACTAGTAGAAAGTGAGATCATGATAGTCTTAAGCACGAAATGGAACAAACGCTTAAATTATCAGTGAGGCAAAAAGCGCCTACTGAACACAGGTCTTTGCTAGTTTAGACCCTTCTGGGAGGAATGATACCCACAAAGATCACTGAGAAGAGCTAGTAGCTTCCAAATGCCCTGGAGAGTTCACAGAATAAAATGACAACTTAAAAAACTAGAGAGCTTCAATGCTGTACAAGAATTCCTTAACTTCAATAGCTACAGAGAGAAAGTATTTACAAATCAGACCCAATGTTTGATCCTGTAGATTGACAAATTATCACACAAGTTGAATTCACAGCCTTATTAAGTCTTACATATTAAAGTTTGGGATTAATTCTAAAACCGTAAGACTTGGAATGGGGACATTTTGGTAGTTTGGGTTGAGTTTAATTAACTTGACCCCCCCAAATCCCACTGAGTCCACCTTGCTGGATGAAGCAGCCTGTTCCCCCCTGGGATGCTGGCCATCTCTTGCTTAAAGATCCTGTAATGGCTTCACTAAATCATTAACCTTGCAGAGGTATGCCAGTGATTCTTTACCTCTAGATCCACAACCAGAGTCAGATCTCCACATACCCCAGAAAGTTGGGTAAGATACCTGACACCTGGGAAAGAATTACAAGATGCTGCTAATATGTATTGGCACTGGAGGATATCTGTGTAGGAATGGGTTCTAGGCCAAGGGAGAAGGAATATAACATTGAAATTATTGATATATTATAGCTCCAGAGATTTTGGGTTCAGTGTATTAGCTCAATTAGCCAGGAGTGTATCTAAGGATTTGCTGAATTGATTGAGTGCATCAATTCACTCAATCAGTTGAGTGAGTCACTCAATCAATTCAGAAAATTGATCTATTCAATCAATCAATTGGTTGATTCAGACTCAATAATGGCCTTCATTAAATTAGGCAGTAGGTTAAGAAACTAAAACTTTCTTGGTATAATAGATAAGAAAGGATCCAAAGGCTTTGTAAGGTAGAAATATTGGAATGGATTGATCATGTGCAATATACACTTCAACCCACACAGAGTATCCCTCCTGCAGGCTGAGAGGAAGTCACTTCACCTAAACAATGAGGAATCCATTGGCAAGAGGAGCAGCAGTATTCAGTATTTCTGTACTTTCTGTGTTGGCACGTGTGAGATGACAGTGGAAGATGCCATTGTTGAAATGGGCTCTCTCATTTCAATGTGGTAGAGGCCAGAGGCAGCACTAGAGAACAGACAGAAGTGTGCAAGGTTGCATTAATGGGCAGCAGAGTCAGAGAGGTAACTAGTCAACTCGATCCACAGGGATCTTTGTGTTCACTAATTGTTGAGCAGCGTATGGAAATTTTAGTTAGTCTGGTAAACCAAAATTTTATATGTCACCTGAATGGAGAAACCCAATCTCACAACCAGTTCTCTTACATTACCTGGTTCATTGACCCAGAGCCTTCTCAGATAAAGGGGACCTTAAGAAAGAATCCTTGAGAAAAGATCTTATGACCCTGCTATAAGTATACATACATATAAAATACATGTGGCCATTTACCAAGTATGATAGTTATGTATCAGTTTCGCTGCACCAGAGCATCCAGATATGTGGTCAAACATTATTCTAGATATTTCTGTGAAAATGTTTTTGGATGAGATTAACATTTAAATCAGCAGACTTTTAGTAAAGTAGATTGACCTCCATAAAGTGAGTGGGTCTCATCTAATCAGTTGAAGAATATAACAAAAGCCTGATCTCCCCTGAGCAAAAGGGAATTCCCTAGCAGACAGCCTTTGAACTCAGACTGCAACATCGGCTCGTCCCTGGGTCTCCATCCAGCCTGACAGCCTGCTAGTGCAGATTTTGGACTTGCCAGCCCCCATAATCACATTAGCCAATTTCTTAAAATCTCATAGATATGAAATTATATATATATATATATAATTGATATATAAACTATCAATTATATAAAATATATAATTTTTATATATCATTTAGAAATTATATATATTATACATAATGATGTATATAGATAGATTCTGTTTCTCTGGAGGACCCTCATCAAGAAAAGGACAATACCCAGACCTTTTCTTTTAAAGCTCTCATAGAAAAAGTAGACAATATGTAAGAAGAGGTGGTCAGTGTAATCAGAGATGGCCCTAGCCAGGTAGTTCAGTTGGTGAGAATATCATCCCAATTTGCCAAGGTTGCAGATTCAATCCCTGTTCAAGGCACATACAAGAAGTAACTAATGAATGCATAAATAAGTGGAACAACAAACCGAAGTTTCCCTTCTCTCTCTCAATCTCTCTCTCCCTTCCCCTCTCTCTTTAAAATCAATCAATAAAAAAAATTAAATAATGTAAACAGAGATGGCAAATCAAGAAATAATCAAAAGGAGATTATAGAAATCAAATCACTAACAGAAATGAAGAATGCCTTCTAAGTAATCATGAGTAGACTTGACAAAAAAAACAACACTGATTCCAACATCCAAGAGCTATAGGACAATATATGCATAATTGGAATTGCAGAAGGAAAAAAAAAAGCAGAAGAAAATTTTAAGGTAATAATAATGGAAAACCTTTAAAAATTAAAATTGAGCCCTGGCTGGTGTAGCTCAGTGGATTGAGCTCGGGCCTGCGAATCAGACAATTGCGGTTCGATTTCCAGTCAGGGCACATGCTGGGGTTGCAAGCCAGTTCCCTGCAGGCAGGGACGCACGAAAGGCAACCATACATTGATGTTTCTCTCCCTCTCTCCTTCCCTTCCCCTCTAAACATAAATAAATAAAATCTTTAAAAAAAATTAAAATTGACACCAAACCACAGATCCAGGAAGATCAGAGAACATTAGGCAAGAGAAATACAGCATCATTAGGTATATCCTATTCAAATTACATAAAACCGAAGACAAAGACAAAATCTTCTTAAAAGCCAGAGGAACCCTGGCTTTTCAAACTACATAAAAGTGTAGCTCAGTGGATTGATCTCAGGCCTGTGAATCAAAGGATCATGGTTGGATTCCCAGTCAGGGCCCATGCCTGGGTTGCAGGCCAGTTCCCAGCAGAGGACACATGAGAGGCAACCATACATTGATATTTCTCTCTCCTTCCCTTTCCCTCTAAAGATAAATAAATAAAATCTTTTTTTAAAAAGCCAGAGGAAGAAAACAAACATCTCACCTACAGAAGAACAAGGATAAAAATTACAGCAGATTTCTTGTATTAAAAAAAATAAAAGTCTGGCCCTGGCTGGTGTAGCTCAGTGGATTGAACGTGGCCTGCGAACCAAAGGATGGCAGTTCGATTCCCAGTCAGGGCACATGCCTTGGTTGCAGGCCAGTTCCCAGCAGGAGACACACAAGAGGCAACCACACATTGATATTTCTCTTCCTCTCTCCTTCCCTTCCTCTCTAAAGATAAATAAATAAAATTTTTAAAAAAGAAAAAAATAAAAGTTTATAAGTAAGAAGAAAGTAGAGTCAAATATTTCACATACTTTAAAAAACATAGCCTAGATTCTATACTGTGAAATTATACCTCAAAAGTGAAAGATACAGATATTCACAGACAAAAATTGAAGGAATTCATAGACAGCAGACATTATCTATACTTTTTTTCCATTGTTCTTTCTTCCTGATGTTCCAAGAGTCTTCTTTCATCATTTCCTTTTTGTTTAAGGAACTTCTTTCAGTCATTTTTTTTAAAGGCAAGCATCTAATTCTCTTAGTCCTTCACCTGGTAATGACTTGATTTTCCCTTCATTTCTTAAAGATATTTTCACAAGATATAGTATACTGCATCAGTGATTGTGTTTTTTTCATCACTTGAAAAATGTGTTGCCCTGACCAGTGTAGTTCAATTGGTTGAGCGTCATTCCACAAAGCAAAAGGTCATTGGTTCAATTCCTGATCAGGACACATGCCTGGGTTTCAGGTTTGGATATGAGAGCCAACAGATTGGTGTTTCTCTCACATCAATGTTTCTCTCTCTCTCTCCTTCCCTTCCCCTCTCTCTGAAAATGAATAAATAAAAAAAATTAAAAATAAAGCTATGTTGCTACTCCTTTCTGGCATCTATGGTTTCTCATGAGGAATTTGTTATCATTCAAATATTTCCTTCTGTAGATATCATTTCTCTTTTGCTCTTTTCAGTATTTTTGTCTTTAGTATTCAGGAGTTACACTATGATATGTTGGAATGGCTATAAGCACTGATCTTCTTAAATATGTTAAGTTTGCAGTTGTCTGATTTGGAAAATTTTCATAAATTACTTCTTTCTTCAGCCCTTCCCTCTTTTTTTCCTCTCCTTCTGGGACTTCAGTGACATGAATGTTAGATCTTTTGTTATATCTCATGTCCTTGAGGCTCTGTTCAGTTTTTTCACTGTTGTTCAGATTGGAACTTATTGTTCTACCTTCAAGTCCACTGATTCTTTTCTCTGTCCATTCTTCTGCCAAGCTCAACCACTGATTTAAAAAATTTTAAATCAAATTCTTCAGTTCTAAAAATTTTTATTTCCTCTTTATATCTCTCACTTAAGGTGAGGATTTTCCTTGTGATGAGTAGTTTTGCATTGTATCCAGGACATCGTGAATATTGTGGTTGCCATTTAAATCTCCCATTTTAGAAGGCAGTCAAACTGTTTAGGTTCAGAATGCATGTCCTAGCCCACTTCTGCGGACTGTTTTTCAAATGCCAATTCATTTTCAAAGCCTTTGCAGTGCTCTTCTGGTCTGCCACATTTGGGTGTAACCCCAAAGCCAATCTGAAACCCGGGCAGAGTTCATTTTGCTATGTTGATTATAATCAGCTTTATGGATAGTCCACGCAGGAGATCTGCCCAGGAACTCATACAAAGATTTAAAGAATCCCATTTTCCAGTTTCCTTTTCTAATTCTCACCCAGTCATTGGCTAGGATAAAAGGAGATGCTGCCTTTTTGCTGCTCCTTGGCATTGTACAGCGATGGTCAAAAGTGCACCACTGCATAGTCTCTGCAGTGCCAGGCTAGGGGAGTGCTGCCTCTGTGTGCGTTTGCAGGGCAGGGATGGTGGGCGGGGCTCCATCCCACAATCTGGGCCAGACCCAGGGACAAGGGTGGGTCGGTGTGGCTTCTTTCATGGTGTTTACCTTGATATAGGCAAATGGGTATTGTTCTGTAGGGCCACCCTGTTCTCATTCATTTGGCTAATGAAAGCAGGCTTCTCTTGCACTGAGACCCAGATACACACAAGGCAAAAAGAAAACTCATAGCCTCTAGTTCTTCAGTCCATATGTATTGTCTTATGGAAGAACAAAATTGGGTTTGATATATAGTTGGTTCTTCATAATACATGACACAACCAAAAGGAACTGCTACAAAACTAGTTTTCTGCCAGGGTCCAGCCTCAGCAGGGTTCAAGGTCCCTGCAGAATGGATGGCACAGGTGACAAATGATGAGTCAGACACCCAACTGGATGCCGGACAACAGCCAGCCTCTGAGGGTCTGATCAAACTCTCAGAGTTTGATTTAGGCTTTATTTTTATAGAGATTGTTATATAATATTAAAGGAACAGGTGCATGGCACGATCAGTTAAGCAGAAAAAACTGATACAGAGGTAACCAGGAAAAGTATAAGAATTTCCATAGTTTCAGTTATGTTAAACAAAAGTTGTTTTGACCAGGAGAACTATTAATCAGACAATTTGGAATAGCTCTATGTACAGAGTTTGAATGTCTTATTGTTTATTAAAGTTCTTAGAATTTGACATGGGGCAAAAGGATACGCTAGACCAAGCAGAGGTTAGGAAATTCATTATAAGGCCTTTGTGATGTCTAACTTAGCTATCTATCTTTCTGTATAAAATGTTTCTTTATGTAATATGGACTCTAACTTCTTGGTAATTGTTTCTACATGCTTAGTTTGTAGTAGCTAACCAGCTTCTCCTGTTTCTTTGACTAATTCTAATTAATATATATTCCTGTCCAAGGTAGAGGAGGGGCTGTTACTCCATCAACTTTTAGATATTCAGGGGCTACTTCATTAGGGGGAAACTTTGTTCTCTGGCCAAGAAATCATTTTGTACAACTTCATTGGAATTATGCAGCTCATTGAACCTGAAATGCAGGTGTCTAAAAATCCTACCACCTATTAATCTCAACAACAAACATGCAAGGGACAGATAGACAGGAAATCCAGCCACAGTTGCCTCTGCATGCAGATGCAACTCATCCATCCCAACTGTGTCAAGGAATGGCTGCTGGTCGGCTCCCGACAATTTTCATCAGGAATTGCCTTGAGGGAGACAGATAAGAGAAGTTCTCCATATGGACAGCACTGGAAATAGTTCATTTGGAAGGAGAGCTGTCCATAGATACAGATCCCACTGACTCTGGGACAGCACTTAATGGTCTTGCACAACCAGACCCAAGTATGAGTGATAAGAAGAGAGGTATGTGGATGGATTTCTTAGAATGTCACAGAGTGAGAAGATAACTAGCTTTCCATGTGAATGTTCACCAAAGAGCACCAACTGTGGACAAGTTTCCCAGTAATCACTGGATTATTCACTTGTTCATTTAAACAAGAGCATCCTTTCTGTGTGTGCAGCCAGAATTATTCCCCAACCACCCCATTCACTCATTTATTTAGTGAGTTCAGATTAAAAATGGCCATAGAGCTAAAGATGAGCTTCAAAAATGAGATTTTCCTCATTCGACAGTTTTGGGCTCTGTTTGTTTAGAGAACTTAGTTCCAAAGAAAGAAATGCTTCTTTCAGCAAATACAAGGATCCCATTGAACTAGAAGTTCAAACTGCCACCTGGACATTATGCCATTGAATCCACAAAGAAGAGATTGCTTTATCAACTGGGGCAATTGATACTAATTATAAACCAAAAATAGGTTTACTGCTTCACATTGAAAATAAAGAGTATATCTAAAATTCAGGGTATTTTCTAAAGTATCCCTTAGTACTTCCATTTCCAGTGGCTAAACTGTAATGAAAAATTATAGCAACGTGCCCTAGCTGGTGTGGCTCAGTGATTGAGTGCTATCCTGAGAACCAAATGGTCGCCAGTTTGATTCCCAGTCAGGGCACATGCCTGGGTTGCCAGCCAGGTCCCCAGCAGGGGATGCATGAGAAGCAACCACACACTGATGTTTCATTCCCTCTCTTTCTCCCTCCCTCCCTCTCTGTCTAAAAATAAATAAATACATAAGTTTTAAGAAAAACTATAGCAACCCAATACAGACAGAGCCAGTAAGAGTTCAGATCCCTCAGAAATGGTGGTTTGGGTCATTCTACTACTGGTAAAGAACCATGACCACCTACAGTAAAGTACTGGCTGAGGAAATAGAGAATAGGGAACAGGTAGTGGATGAAGGAGACTATAAACACAAGCTATAGTCCAATAGTTGCAGAAAGGAGGATGAATTTCTATGTACGCTTTTCCATGTTTTATTATGTATATACTTTCTCAACTTATTTCTCTTTTCTCTTTCTCCTTTTCATATCATTTTATGTAAGGTATGTGGGTCAAAGTTAATGTTATAAATTAATGAAAGCAGTGTGTACAGATTATCAAAAGGGGATTATGACTGAACTACAAATGTCATTCAGAAATAATATGGTGACTTATAAGATTTTGGCTGTCCCCTTCTGTGGGAAAAAGTGGCCATGCCTTCCTTTGATAAGGGATAGTTGCATTAAATTAGGAGGAAGCATTCTATTTTCACCATTGTTATTTTTTGTAAGTTTAAATATAGGTAGAAAACTCTGTATGGTTGCAGAGTAGCCAGAGAAATAAGCTGGGATTTTTGTTTTGTTTTGTTTTGTTTTGTTTTTAACTCAAGATGCATTATCATTTTATTCTAGGCTCTTCTCTATATCATACATGCTGGAATCTTGGAACTATATTTCTCAGACCCCATTGCCTACAGGATCTTGGATGCAATTTATAGGCAGCCACAAGATACAGTCTGCAGTACTTTAAAAGCAGAAATGAGGCAGAAGCTATTTCTTCTGGCAGTGGGGGCAGGTGTGTGAGATGAGGCAGGTGGGAAGTGTTGTAATGATCACAGGTGTTCCACTGTTAGTCACTCACCTCTGTACAACAAAACAATGATGATGATTGGTGGCTAGGTCGTGTAATTTCCTGACCTGTGTGGCAGTCACAGATTAGTGATTTGTGGGTCCACAGCAATGGTGTACACATGGAAGCCAGTGACAGCTTCCCCTGACTTCCTCTTCTTCAGTGTTGCTGTAAACACTATATTCCCAAAATTAATTCTCTGCCTGAAGTGCCCGGAGTGATTTGTTTTCCTGGTTGAACTTTGATTGGATCTCTGTCCCATGTCAAGCCAGCATGCCTAAGTTCATTATAACCATGATTTGGGGAAGTAATTCCTGTAGCTGATAGTTTCTACATAGGTTTCAAAATCCTATCTGCTTGAACTCTAACAGTCCCTGACTGAGTCTTTAGGTTGAGATCTTATACATCTTGCAATCTAGAAGAAAGAAAGTAGATAATTTTATCATATACTTAAGTGACATGATTTTGTCAACAAAATACATAGAATTTTTACTTACTACTACCATACTTTTATAGAGATTGTCACATTCTTATGGCTAGAAGAAAATATTTCGATGTTGATCCAAGTTGGTCCTCTTTTGTATAGTTTCTTCCTTGCATTCAGCTATTTAGATAATGTGTAAATATGATATATATAAAGCATTCCTATAGACATAGAAGTTCAGTCAAGTATTTTTTTTCAGAGAAGGCATAAGGGGGTAAATGGTAGTGGAAAATAAAAAAGTATTTTTCAGAACTGGAACTTACTAAAGATAGTTGTAAGCTAATCAATTAGATAAAGGGATACTTTGACTAAGAAAGGTGTCCTCAGTGGAGTGGAGAGAATAAGAATTAGTCACAGTCTACATTTCAAATGATAATGAAACAAATTCAGAAACAAGCAAGGATGCCCACAGTCAACATGTTTATTTAACATTATTTTGGAAACCACAGCCCTTGTATTAAAGCGTGAAAGTGCATTAAGTGAAGTATTAAATAGGAGGAGCCAAATGTCATTATTTGTGAACTACTTATAAATATCAAAATAATCAACTGAAAGCAATCTGAACTAATAAGAATTTCCAGATATCTCATGAGTTTCAATACCTTTTTGTTTATATTAGCAATGATATCTTAGAAAATAAAAAACATTATTCATAATAGCAATAAAATAAATACTTGGAAACAATATTAACACTTAGTATTTAAGATTTAAATATTCTAATAACTATGTATAGTGTCAGATGGGTACAAGAATTTTGGGGATGATCACATAATAGGCTAAATAATGTCTTTTAAAAAGTTATGTAATATCTAATCATGGAGATGTTTACCTGAATCTAATATAATACTGTATCTCAACTCTAATTGAAAAATAAAAATGATTTTAGAAAATATTCAAGATTTGGGACTTCATGACAAGATGGATGGGTAGATAGACACACTGTGCCTCCTCAAACAACCAAAAGAAGGACAACAAATTTAAAAACAAAAACAACCAGAACTGCCAGAAAATCAAACTGTATGGAAGTCCAGCAACCAAGGAGTCAAAGAAGAAACATTCATCCTGACCAGTAGGAGGGCGGAGACCAGCAGCTGGCAGACAGGACTCTCAGCATGGCGGTGGCTGGTGGACCAGACAACGCAGTGGCTTGAAGACTGGGCAGTCCCACATTCACGTGCAGATAAACTGGGAGGAACAACTAGGGAGTGAGACAGACCACACCACCCAGAAACCTAGTTCAGGGAAATAAAGCCTCAAACCTCTGATTGAAAACACCTGTGGGAGTTGAGGCTGCAGCAGGAGAAACTCCCAGCCTCACAGGGAAGTTCACTGGAGAGACCCACAGGGTCCCAAAACATACACAAGCCCACCCACCTGGGAATCAGCACCAGAAGGGCCCAATTTGATTATGGGTAGCAGGGGAAGTGACTGAAAACTGGCAGAGAGCGGAGCAAGTGGCATTGTTCCCTCTCAGACCTCTTCCCCACATACAGCATCACAACAAATTGTTGTGTATTGCCCTGCCCTGGTGAACACTTAAGGCTCTGCCCCTTACTATGTGACAGGTGAGGAGATTTTTAAAAAATGTCCCAAATGAAAGAACAAATCAAAGCTCCAGGGAAAATACATCTAAGCGAATAGAAGATAGCCAAACTATCAGATGTACAGTTCAAAACATTGGTTATTAGGATGCTCCAGGAACTCACTGGGTACTGCAACAGCATAAAAAAGACCCCAGTAGCAATGAAGGTTGCATTATGTGAAATAAAGAAAAATCTACAGGGAACCAACAGTGACAGGAAGGAAACCAGGACTCATATCAACAGGTTGGAGCAGAAGGAAGAAAGAAACATTCAACCAGAACAGAATGAAGAAACAAGAATTCAAAAAATTGAGGAGAGGCTTAGGAACCTCCAGGACATCTTTAAACACTCCAACATCCAAATCATGGAGTGCCAGAAAGAGAAGAGGAAGAGCAAGAAACTGAAAACTTATTTGAAGAAATAATGAAGAAAAACTGCCCCAATCTAGAAAAGGAAATACACTTTCAGGAATTCCAGGAAGTTCAACGAGTCCCAAAAAAGTTGTACCCAAGGAGAAACACATCAAGATACATCATAATTACATTAGCCAAGATTAAAGAAAACGAGAAAATCTTAAAAAGCAGCAAGAGAAAAGGAGACAGTTACCTACAAAGGAGTTTCCATTAAACTATCAGTTGATTTCTCAGAAGAAAACTTGCAGGCAAGAAGGGGCTGGAAAAAAGTATTTGAAGTCATGATAGACAAGGGCCTACATCCAAGATTACTCTATCCAGCAAAGCTATCATTTATAACAGAAGGGCAGATAAAGTGCTTCCCAGATAAGGTAAAGTTAAAGGAGTTCATCATCACTGAGCCCTTATTATATGAAATGCTAAAAGGACTTATCTAAGAAAAAGAAGATCAAAACTATGAACAGTAAAATGACAACAAACTCACAGTTATTAACAACCAAACCTGAAAAAAACCCACAACTAAGCAAACAACTTAGAACAGGAACAGAGTCACAGAAATGGAGATGATATGGAGGGTTGTCAGTAGGGTAGTGAAAGGGAGATAGAGGGAGAAAAGGTACAGAGAATAAGTAGCATAAATGGTAGATAGAAAATAGACAGGGGGAGGTTAAGAATAGTATAGGAAATGTAGAAGCCAAAGAACTTGTATGTATGACCCATGGACATGAACTTAAGTGGGGAAATGTGGGGGGGTGGGGGAAGAGATTTGTAGGGCAGAGGGGAATAAAGGGGGAAAATGGGATAACTGTAACAGAACAACAATTCAAAAAATATTCAAGATGTATATTATAAAAACGTAAAGGTTTACCAGGAGACATTAAACAATTTTTTAATAAATACTGAGACATCAGATAATCCTATAAAGAAAATCTATATATAGTAAAAATGATAACTTCTGCATAGAATAATGTATAGGTTTAATTGAAGTCTAGTAAAAATCTAATAGTAATTTTTAGAACTTTACAAAATAAGTCTTATTTTTATCTGAAATAATAAACAAGAGTTGTTAGTATTTTTTATCATAACGAGGACAATAGAACTTTAAAAATTGCAACAGTATGATATACACAAGATGTCTGATTCAATTCTGGCTGAAAACATTCACTAAAAAAGATAAGGCTGGGTGTTGCATGACATCAAAAAATTTTGCTAACTATCTTAGGTGTGATAATGGTATGTAGGACAGTGTTCTTATTCCTAGGAGTACAAAATATTTAGGGAGAGAGTATATGATGTCTATAACTTATTTTGAAGTGGTACACAGGTTTAAAAGATAGCCATATAAAGCAAATATGTCAAATGGTATATAACTGTTGAATGAAAGAAAAAATATAGGCATTATTATTTTGCTTTTATAGGCATGTTTGTTTTCCTTTTGTTTGGAAACTTGTCTTAGTAAAGCAGGGGAAAAGCAGCGGGACACTGGCCTAAGACACAGTAGTCAGACGAACGGAGCCAAGATCCCAAGGAATAGCTTAGTATATATATAACCTTCATACATTAAAAAAAAGGGTAAGAATTTGGAAAAATGTTCAAGGCAGAGTTTCACTCCTCACCAAAATAAATTCCAGGCAAATAAAAGAAATATAAAAATACAGCTACACACAAAAATAGAGGTGAATTCCTAATCTCTGGTAGGGGCAAGGCTTTATATATGTTAAAATAATGAATTAGATAAATAGCTATGTAAGAGTAATAATGAATAGCTATATAATATTCTAACATACAACATAACTGATTTAGCCATTTTCCTATCTGTAGGTATGCACCTCTAGCACAGATCTTTGGGCTCTAGCTTTCTTGCTTTGCACTTGCTGTTCCCTCTGCCTGGAATACTCTCCCCTGATATGACTTGCTCCCTCAGTGTCACATCATTGAAGAGACCTGTCCTTGCCACCTGATCTAAAATAGCACTAAAACAAGTCATGCTATATCCCTCTCCTTGCTTTAGTGTTTATCGTCATGCTTATATTTTCACTTGTTCTGATCCTGTATGTTTATTTTCCAACGGTGTTCCTTAAGCTCCATGAGATCGGAAACAACCGCCTCTCCACTGTTGTATCCCCAAAGACTAAAATGCTTCCTGGCTCTAGTATGTGCTGGATATAATGCATTTATATTGTATTGTGTTATGTTATACCACATTATATTGTATTGTATATTATATAAATCCTGGTAATCAATCTAAAGATAAGAAGTGCTATGAGAAATAATAGCAAGAGAAACAACTTAGAGAATGCATTGAAGGCTTTGCTAAGGAAAGCCTTCATTTTTAAACTGAAATCTAAATATCAAATCAAATGACAAGTGGAGGGGGAAGGCATCTTGTAGGCAGAGGAAATGACATGGGCAGAGGTTCAAAGGCGTGGGAGACAGGCCTCGCAAAGAAGACCATGTTCATTGTTGTCCATTACCATCTTAACTTATCAAGCTAACTCAGTCCAGGACTTCGACTGGGAACTACTGGGAGAGTTAGGATTAAATTTAATGCAGGTAACAACCTCCCCCAAAAGTTGCTTAATCACAGAGAAAAGGATAAAGAAAAAAAAGGAAAAGAAATATCCAGTTCTAATGATATCATTTGAGAACCTGGAATGAGCCATAACTGAGACCACGATGCCTTTAAACTGTTAGCCAAAAAAAAAAAAAGCCTCTCCCTCTCTCTCACTCTCAATAAAAATATTTCTTCCCAAAAATCTCATGTGTTTTATGATCCTCTAGTATCTTCTAAACCAAATGATATGGTAATGCCTAGACATGAAAGGTATATATTAGCAGGAATTCATAACGTACATTAGGGAAGTAATATGGCTTAGGGGTCAAATACACATTTTGGAGTCATATTGCCCAACTTCAAATCCTGCCTCCACTGCTCACTGGCTTGGTAACCTTGGATGAATTTAAACTCCAGACTCTTCAAAGCGAAGATGACAACAGTCCCCAGCTCATACAGTTGCTGTGAGAAACTGAACTATTGCAAGTAGAGCCATTGATGAATCTAACTTCTATATGAGGGACATAATCTGAGAAATACAGAAGCAATATTGTTGGGAACTGCCCTGCCTGGTTTCAGAAGCTGTAATCCCCTGTGGCTAAGGCTTTGTTTCCATAAGCCACTAAGGAGACAAGGCTTATCTCCCTGGCAGGTGCGCTGCCTCTGCCCCCTTTACTTCACCCTGCTTGGCCCCGAGGGTCTGACCTGTTAGTCAGTTATGAGTAAGATTCCTCAAGGGAGAGATGACCTAAGATAGGCATGGTCACAAAGGAGCCCTCAGGGAAGGACTTGAGGGGCTACGGAAAAAGGGGGTGATGGACCCTCACCCCTCAGCTTTGACACAGCCCGAGTCCTCATTCTGTCTGCAAAAAAGTCTCCTAATCTCTTGACTGCATTACTTCCCCTGCCTGACTTAAGCCTGAAACAATGCCAGAAGATGGTACAGTCCTGGGCTAGAATGGTCAGGATCCCCAGGGTGATCAGGCCTAAGAAAAAATGCACAAAATCCTGTGAAACTTGCTTTGCTAAGAATGCCCTCAATTTTCTGATAAGGGTCAGAGCAGGAAATGAGTTTGTTTCCCAAGGTTTTACAGCCCTTTAGCTAATTGACCCTGACTCAGAATAAGCCCTCAGAATTCTTTGTACGTTATCTATTGTTCACTTCTTACTGCCTGACAATGATTGATGAGCTTTACCTGTATTCCTGTGCAAATTGAACCCAGTAAAGGCCCATTGAGCAAAAGGCTCCTGGCCCTTCTCCTTTGAGAGATCAGCCACTTTCCTTCCCAAGCAGATGACGTCTTGGTAGACTTTTTCTCATCCCTGGCGGATGGGGTGGGGGAGGGAATCCCCCCACAGAGCCCCCGCCCAATATTATTTGGCAGTGTCGGCTAGAAAAAAGGGCTGAGGAGAGGGAACAATTTGTCTCTTTTGAGCATTTCTCTGCCCACAGCCACTTTCTGATTGGGAAGGGGAAACCGTCTTGAGGAATGTGTAATCCCTACAAAACTGGACTCATGATCACCTGGTAGAGCAATCTGGGAGCATCTTTGTAGGAATAGAAAGGAATATATTGCTGGGTTTGAGGGTCTTAGAAGAATCTGGGAAAATGCTTTGAAGTATTTTTTTGCCCTCTTCTCCTCCACTGCATTATACTTTTCTATCAAATCCACAGAAATCACAAAGCAGAATAAATGCAGAGCAGCATCTTTGATATGCCCAGCACAGAGATTAGCACACAATCAACATTGTGCCCTGGCTGGGTAGCTCAGCTAGTTAGAGAGGGAGAGTCCTCCCGATACACCAAGGTTGTGGGTTCGATCCCCAATCAGGGCACATAGCAATCAATCAATGAATGCATAAACGAGTGGAACAATAAATCACTCTTCTCTCTCTAGTAAATAAAAAATTGTTTAAACATTGAGTAAACGTTCTTCAACCCTTAAAGAAGCTTAGAGCTACAAATATTATATGCTTGGATCCATGTTCAGGATTTGCTCTTGCAACTGACTGACACTCCGATTTAGCATCTAATATCTTGTTTCAAAGGAAAACAGGAGGGACTAGTTGTATTACTTTAAGGACTCACTACCTCCAAATCCCTGCCTTTGGGGATATACAGACCTTGTTATTGAAGTTATGATAGGTTATGAATGACAGAAAAAACTGAAATAACAGTGGCATATTTCTTCTCATTGAAATGAGGTCTAGATATTGGCACTATGAATGCTAGCATTGTAGTGCTGGGTTTAATGCTATACTGGGAACCCACAGGCTCTTTACTTAAGGTAGAATTAAGTAATGTATGTATTGTAGGTTCCCAGTTAGAGAACCAAGCAGTCCTGGCTCCCAGGAGATGCTTTGATTTTTGAGAGAAGCAGAATTTGTCAGAAGATTAAGACATAGCTTGGTACCTGAATTTTCTTTCCTGGCTGTCTAAGGGTTGAGTGGTGAGGGAGGTTGTGGGGGGGGGGGGCAGGGAACACAGGGATACCAGTGGCCTCTGTCCAGAACTATCCCTTCCCACTATAACTAGTTAGAAACACATTTGTGTTAACCACTCTGTACAAACAATTACTGCCATGCCAAGCCTCATTAACAGCTCAGTGTGAATTCCTTTAAAGAGACATCTACTTACCTCTCAGCTGAGGCTCTGCAAGTGTCTGGTTAGAGTCCCTGGATTTACCAAAGAGCAAAGTTGTGATGTAGATGCGTGTCTTTGTTTATTGCAGTGAAGAGAAAGTGGAGTCACACAAATGGCTGTGGCAGTGGATGGCGGAAAACACACATTGGAAGAGGATCATCCTTCAAGGCTTTCTCATTGAGCAGCACAGCAGGGTAGAAGGACAGAAAGCAAAAGACTGACTGTTACAAAGCCTAAAAGAGCAATAGTTCATTCACTCTTAGGAACAGGCAATGAGCACACATTTGCTTCCAAACCTGGGCTGCTCTTGTAGTAGTGACAGGATTTCAAAGCAGGGCTGGCCACCAACCCACCAACATAACTACCTGGCTCTGAGTGACCTTGTTCAGATGGTGAATTTCATCCCCAAAGTAGTTAGTACTGCTATTTCCATAAAACCAGTAGAAAACAGAGTTTATTTCTTGTTCTGTTTCTTCCCTTTGAAGTTAATTTTTTTTAATAAAAATATTTTTTAAATGCAATGTGTTTTATAAAGGAAAAATTTCACACGGGAGACATTAATACTCTGAGCAAGCCAGGAACCTCCTCAAGCAAGTAACCATTTGCTGTGAGAGGGAAGCAGAAACTCAGCTCTCTGACCACGGTCGCTGTGGCCGAGCCCTGGCTCTGCCACTTACTGAAAGCGTACATTGTAGCAGATCTTAGCCTTGTTCCACCTCTTTTCCTCACACGCAGTCACTGTGAGTTATGAATAAGTGAAATGTTCGTTCCCCTTTCTTCCCTCTTCTTCTACTGCCAAAGTATTCTTTACAAACCTAAATATTTGCAGAGATTGCTATTTATTGTTTGCATCATAATTTCCTAACTTCAGTAAATCAACATGATGCAATAGGAACAAGACCTCTTTGGTCATTTCATAGGCAGAAATCTTTTTTTTTTTCATTGATTTCTTTTGAAAGAGAGAGAAACATCGATTTATTGTTCCACTTATTTATGCATGCCTTAGTTGATTTCTGTATGTGCCCTGACCAGGAATTGAACCTGCAGCCTTGGTGTATCAGGACAATGCTCTAACCAGCTAAGCTGCATGGTCAGGCTGGGCAGAAATTTCATCGTATATGCCCACAGGATTCAAAATGGCAAAAGCCATATCATTCAAAAGACCTGTGAATATGATAAATTCAGAGTAACGTCCAGTACAGGATAATGAATGTCAGGAAGACATTGGTAGGATATTTGGGTACTTCGTCACCCAGCCCCCTAGCCCTAATACATGTCTTCATTATTGAATGCCATGGATGGACAGCCTCAGAGCTGGTTGGATGCTGAGTCTCTTAAGCACTAAACAAGATGTAAAACCTCCCCAAAGTACTCCTGTGAGATCCAGATCAGGGAAAGGCCACTCAGGCCATGATCTGAGCACCAATCCTAAAAAACTGAACCAGCAGGAACGAGCCAGCACCAGGGCACCCTGTCATCCAGGTTTCCATGAGGAGCCACTTACACATCTGCCAGAACTCACTGATTTCACCACCTGGAGAAAGAATTAAAAGAATTCCAACAGCAAATAACAAATAGATGTTGAAAAATATCAAAAGGAACTCCAAATTATTAGCTTGCAAGAGGTGCCACCACAACTCAGACAATCCCTCCATGCCCAAAGTTTGGAATTGTCCCCGGGCCTGAGATCCCAGGCTGAAACTGCAGGTACTGCACTGCTGGCCCAAGCAGTGGCAAGAAGTCCAAAAGTTTTAGTTCTGTCAGGATGTCCCCTTCAGCATGGAGGGACATTTTGCAAATAGTCACTCAGTAACAGAAACTGATCTGGGAGGCTGGGGAACAGCTGAGTCTTTATAATGATTCAAGGTGAGGGCTTCCGAGAGCAGTCTCATGGGGTGAATAAAAAGCAATCACAACAGTGATTTTTCTGGGTGAATTTCTGAAACCCTCTTTCCCACAATTACACAAGCCAGAACATTATTTGGGAACATTATTTTTAAGAATAAGAATAAAAGCAGCTATATAACAAACTTTGGGGTTTGTATCAAGTAACTCTTTTTTTATAAGATTTATTTATTTATTTATCTTTAGAGGGGAAGGGAAGGAGAGAGAGAGAGAGAGAAATATCAATGTATGGTTGCCTCTCTTGCGTCCCCTGCTGGGAACTGGCCTGCAACCCAGGCATGTGCCCTGACTGGGAATTGAACCACGATCCTTTGGTTCACAGGCCTGCACTCAATCCACTGAGCTAGGCCAGTCAGGGCTGCATCAAGTAACTCTTGGTTCATATGTATTTTATGCTGGCCTTCAGGATAATGGAATTATTTTCTATGACATGCTTCTCATAGGTCACCACAGACTTTTTTTCCCTTCCTGATCTGACGTGAGGCCAATCTGTTTCACAGTGAATATCCCCAAGTTAAACACAGGAGAGGAGAAGGAAAGAAGGTGGAGAATTCTTGGTCCTTAGCACGAGTTTGTGACTCACGCATCTATATGCCATTTCTACCACACTCTTCCCCATCCCTCCTCTCTAGGAAGAACAATTAGGGCAGGATAATGTTTCTACTAATGGGACTCTTTTTTTAAATTTGAGGTGAAGTTCACATAATATAAAATAAATCATTTCAAAATAAGCAATTCAGTGACATTTAGGACAATCACAATGTATACAAACCCCATCACCATCTAGTTCCAAAACATTTTCATCACTCCAAAAGAAAACCTCATATCCATTAAGTGTTTATTTCCTTTTTTGTTTTTATTTTGAGAAATCACTTATTAAAGTAGGGGCAGTGAAACAAGGAAGGGCTTAAGACAAGAAGCAACAGGAGAGCCTAGGCAAAGCTCACTGAAAAGTCAGAGAAAAGAGGCCTTGGAGACAGGTCCAGAGGTTTTGCTGCTCAGTGTTCTGGTTGCAAGTTCCATGGAGACTCCCAGATTAAAAAAAAAAAAAAAAGTACATGCTTAAGAGAAGGGCATGGGCGCGCTCCAAGGAGGCACCAAGTAGTGGCTTCCCTTTCCCCTCCCCCCAGACTTTGGAAACCCCCAGACTTATTCCACTTTCTGTATCCATGGGACTCTGCTTGGTCACTTCTTCCTTACAAAAACCCATGGAGATGTGTGAGTGGTAAAGTCATCTCTCTGGCCTCAAGAAAGACCAAAATGTAAAGCACCCTGAGAACATGGTTCAAAGTGAAGACCTCCCTTGGGGAAATTATTCTGTACCTTTAATAAAAAAATATAGGTGAAACAACCTTTGTGTCTCTCAACAGATGACCAGATAAAGAAAATGTGGTGTATATTTGGTATATCATTCCAGTGGAATATTATTCGGCCATAAAAAGAAAATCCTTTCATTTGTGAAAATGTGAGTGGACCTCGAGGACACTATACTGAGTGAAGTAAGTAAAACAAAGAAAAACAAATACTGTATGGTCTCATGTGAAATCTAAAAAAAAAAAAGAAAAGAAAAAAAGGAACTCATAGATGCAGAAAACAGATTGGTGGTTGCCAAAGGTGGGAGGTAGGTGAAATGAGTGAAGGTATTCCAAAGGTACAAACTCCTAGTTATAAGATAAATAAGTCCTGGGCCTATAATATACAGCACAGTGACTATAGCTTACAATTAGGTTTAAAAATTATTAAGAGAATAGATCTTAAAAGTTCTCATCACAATAAAAAATTGTAATTATGTGTGGTGATGGATGTAAACTAGACTTATTGTGGTGATCATTTTGCAATCATTATGTTGTGCATCTAAAACTAATACAATAGGCTATTATATCTCAATGGAAAAAAAGAAAATACAGAAATTGAATTAAGAAATCAAGTCATTAAGGAACAAGTATGAAGGACACAGGGACAAGAACTAAGGGGGGGTGGAGGTGGGACGAAGGTGGGGAGAATGGGGCGGAGGGGGCTGGGATGGGAGTAAAAAACAGAAAAATGTACTTGAAAAATAACTAAATAAAAAAAAAAGAACTCAAGTCATCGTATATGTAAAGCCTCGCCTAATGGACGAATCAAAAGACCTCCTCTTGAATCTCATTGGTCAAAATCAGTCCCAGAGCTCATTGGTCAAAATCAGTCCCGGAGCCACTTCTGCATGCTGGGAAGCTCCACTTCTCTCTTTATTGGTAAACAGACTAAGGAGAAGGGAGTCAGGGACCCTCACAGTCAGAATACAAAGTACGTATGCTTTATTTCATTGTTAATACTACAAAGAGTTTAAACATTTTTAAGACAAAAATAGTTCTTAATATTAGTAAGATATGATGAAGACCCTTACTATTTATAGGTAAGAGACATGATAAAGGGAATAATAAAAGGTCACTCCAGAGTTTTAAGTTTAGAAAAATGGAAGGATATTGGCAGACACAATGAAAATAAAATTGTCCAGGAGGAAAGTAGGTTCGGGGTGTAGAAAGTTGACTTTGCCTCCCAGGAGGTGAGTTTGTGGTGGTAGGGAGCGGTACCCAAGGCAGGATAGAGCGGGCCAGTGGTAAAGTAGAACTGAGGTCAGAAGTCTGGTCTAGGGATTTGGGCCTGAGAACCGTTTATTTCCACGGGGAAGCAGCTCCCTGAAAAGGATTTGACAACACAGACCTGTTCAAACCTTGAGGGTCACCCATATTTGAAGAGAAAGCAAGGTCCCTGAAGGAAACAAAGAAAAGTCTGCAGAAAGAGGAGACACAGGATGGCCTAGAGTCCTGGCAACTGAGGCCTGAGGCTCTGAGCGGGGAGATGTCAGGCACAAGTGCAGACACTGTGCCCAGGTTCTCCGGAGAGGTGAGGGGGAAGGGAAACAGGAAACAATTCACCGAAGTCTGCACTGAGGAGACTCCTGTGACCTCTGAGAGAGTGATTACACCAGATCTAAAGCCTGCCAGGCAGGGCTACAGGTTGAGAGAGTGACGAGGGCAGGGATGCAGCAGCTTCTAGGCATCTACTTGAGACGTCTGCTAATGGAAGAAAGGAGGAACTCCCTGTGATGGCTTTAGTGAACAGCAACAGATAGTTTTAGATATAGGCAAACCTTGACCCTCATGGCGTTGGGTGACACATTCGCGTGGGTAGCCTCTGCTGAGTGTTTGCATGTGCGGGGGAGTCCCACCTGCAGGCTGCAGGCCACAAGCAGCCCAGCATGGCTGTCAATGCAGCCTAACACAAAATTGTAAATTTACTTAAAACATTATGAGATTTTTTTGTGATTCATGTCACAATGTACTTTAAATATATGGCCCAAGAAAACCCTTCTTCTTGGCGCAGAGACTCCAAAAGGTTGGAGACCCCTGATAGGATTTTCTGGATTCTTGGCCAAGGCAGTATAACCGAGCACTCTCTGGTTAGAGTTTTACACCAGCAGGCATCAAAGTCAATTTCAAAGGTCACTCAGTGGCTAGCTTGAGCAAAGAGCAAATAGACCATGTGTGCTTTTTTCCTCAAATCCCATTATCTCTACAAAAATGACCTCTGGAATAGCACGTAGGACTTCCTCTACTCATTTTGGAAAAAAGTATATTAGAGACAGAGACACTTCATCGGAAAATGAACAGCTAGTCCATATGTCTGGAGGAGTTGGAGCCCCCAAAAATACAGACCCTGAAAAAAAACCCAAAGGGGAAGAAGACTGAGTAGAGTAGAGATGAAAACACACACAAGATGAACCCCCCCTAACTTTATCTGGCTGGCACTGACTGGTGGTGGTGCCTCTGAAGAGGGGCCTGAAGAGCCTGCGAAACAGGAAGGGTCACGAGGCCAGTTCACAGTTCAGGACTTGACGTAAGGGTGGGAAGGAGGAACCTCTGGGAGGTTGGCATCTGGGTGGTTCAGCTGCTAACAACAGCCACTGTGGGGTGGGTAGAGAGAGGCTCTTTCACAACCAGAAGCCAGAGCTTGGCCTCAGGCAACCTTTTTAAAAAGCTGGGTAGGCAGAGATTCCAGAAAGCAATAACTTCAAAGAAAGCTCCAGTCACTTGAATTTGAGAATAAACTCCAACACTATAAGGACCTAGAGGCACTGGGGTAATAGAGAATCCACTTGGATTTAAAATAATTTGGGCGGGAGAGTTAATGAGTGACATGGGATACCTATTAATAAAAAAAATCCAGGCAAAATCCCATTTATTGGAATAAGGAACAGGGTCCAATTTGATCATCACCCACCCCCATCCCAAGATAAGTAGTAAAACTAAGCTCCTAAATATGTACCCTGCTTAGAGACCAGATTAGTGGATTACCCGCAGCCTGGGATAAATCAAGGCCTGCAGCAAGGGGGGAAGCGAGAGGGATTTGGTGCCAGAACCAAGTCGGTCATTGTCAAAGCTCTGTGTTTAGCTCAGCCTTGGGCACTGACTCCTGAAGTGTTTTGTGACATCACCATGAAATTGTAGGGGTCCAGAACAGGTCACCCCAAGATGTTCCTCTGTGTTTGTGGATTACTTTGACCTAAAGGCAATCAACAGCCTGTGGGTTCAAGAGAAACTTCTACCCAGCCGCCACCCCCCACTTTAATTACTTAAATAACCTTTCTTAAAATACTTTATTTTATTTTCATTTAATTTTTTTAAATAAACAAATGTTTAAATAGAAAGTTACAGAGCCCCTAGCTGGTGTGGCTCCGTGGATTGAGCATTGGCCTGAGAACTGAAAAGTCCCAGGTTTTGAAACCAGAAAAGACACCGGAGTTCAGGCTGCCTGTCACTGACAAACCCAATAAGCAGAGACAGGGATTGAATCTTTATGGGCGCTTTATTTGGATGGCTGGCGATCTGAGAAGATGGCAGGTTTATACCCAAAAGACTATCTTGTCTTTTCTTTCCAGGCCAAGGTTTTTATAGCAGGGAAGAAACAAGGTGCAGTGAGGGGTTTTGAAATTCACAGAAAAATTAATTGGATTAGAGAAAAACAACTTCAGTATTGTTGTCCTGGGTGCTGGCCTTAGGCTGTGCCCCAGGTGATGGACTTAAGCTGTGCTCCAGGCAGTGGTCTTTAGCTTTGTCCTGGTCATCTCACACTGGAGTACAATGGCTCAGATATCATCTTGAGTTGCTTGCAGTCCTCCTGAGGAACAATGGTGGAATGGCTTATGGTCTCCTGGAGTCAGGGTGGGTCATACCCTTAGTTCCTGGAACAAAAGCCTTTACAGGCATTGATTGCTAAGCTCATTAGCTATTACTTAAACTAAAATTTTCCAATGCACGAGTCCCCAGTCAGTTCGATTCCTGGTCAGGACACATGCCTGGCCGGGTCCCCAGTTGGAGGTGTGTGAGGCAACCAATTGATGTTCCTCTCACATATCTATGTTTCTCTCCCTCTTTTTCTCCCTCCCTTTCCCTCTCTCTAAAAATAATTAAATAATATATTTTTTTAAAAGAAAAAAGAAAGAAAGTTACAGAAGTTGTAGAAGCGAGTCAGCTGGGCTGTGGAAACAAGTTACAGAGACAGAAGGGCACTTGGAACTTGGGAGAGAGAAGGGCAAAGGGTAATGCGGCTGGGGGAGGAGAGGCAGCAGGAGAGCAGGCCTAGGTAACATTTCTTCAACCTGTCTATATGGCAGAGAAAATGACTAATTACTGAATTTCTGCTCTTTTCATCACCCTGCAATGACCCTTTGAAACACAAAGGCACCTTACTTATCCTTAGCTCAGAACCATGTATTCCTCATTTTAACTTTACATCCCTGAACCTCTCATGTTTGCAGAGTCTCTGAGTCTCTCATATATGTGGGGTTCCCATGCATTCATATATAATTAAATTTGGCTATTTCTTTTCTTATTAATCTGTCTCGTGTAGATTTACTTATTAGATGAACCAAAAGAAACTTGAGGGTAGAGGAAATTTTCTTTCTCCCACACACAATTCTCCAGTTCTCAGGGGACACCAACTAGGTGTTCTACAATTTAATTCAATTCTGACACTGTCGACCTGGAGAGAGCATCAGATTCTGAAACAGGTGGAATAAAATGTTCCTGAAAATTGCTCCACTGGGTTAAGCCCTGCTGGAACTATGGCAGTTATCACCAGGTAGTTACAAAACTACTATAGGTAGCTACTAACTACTATAGTTAGTCAGGAACTAACCTGACTTCTTTTTTTTTTTTAATTTCTTATTTATTGATTTTAGAGAGAGAGAGGAGGGGATAAAGAGAGATAGAAACATTGATTTGTTGTTCCACATATTTATGCATTCACTGGTTGATTGTTGTTTGTGTCCTGATGGGGATTGAACCTGCAACCTTGGCATAGCAGGACAATACTCTTCCTACCTGGCCCAGGGTATTAGTATTTTAAAAAATATATATTGATTGACTTTATTTCTCTAAAAAACTTTTATTGATAGATTTTTAGAGAGAGAGAGAAAGAAACATTGATTTGTTGTTCTACTCATTTATGCATTCATTCGTTACTTCTTGTATGTGTCCTGACTAGGGATAGAACCCACGAACTTGGCATATCAGGACCACACTCTAGCCAATTGAACTACCTGGCTAGGGCCTGACTTCTCTTAAGTTTATCTTTCAGATTTAAAGCAAGTCACAAACCCCAGAGACAAACTCAATACCTGTTTAGGAAATTCCCTTCCTGAATCCCACAATAAACCTTGTATAACCCCAGAATGCCTCAGATTACAGACACATACCTGGACTTCAGTGGGATCACAATGTTTCTAAAAAGGTAAAAAGCCAGCCACCCCACACCCTGCTTGGTTAACCCCAGCAACTGCTGCATTGCCAAGGAATAAGAACCCCTAACCCCCCATTTGGGTCACAGAACCTGGGGCGCTATCTCAGTGTTCTCACCCTCCGCAGAACCTCAATAAATCTACCTTTGCTTGTCCTGGGTTTAAATTCTTTTCCAACAGGTGATAAGAACCCAAACTCATTGATAACAATCCCATATGTGAAGGACTTGGTCTCACTTGACTGCCCATCCCCTTCCCCACTTCAGATGCTAATAGCAAGTCCAGGTTTTTGCCTATGCTTCTGACTGATCAGCTGTAAATTGGAGGCTCCTATGACCCCCTCCTCAGGTTTGATATATTTGCTGGAGTGGCTCACAGAACTTCCTTATGTTTACCAGTTTATTATGAAGGTTATTATGAAAGGTAAATGAACACCCAAATGAAAAGGTACGTAAGGTAAAAGTCCAGAAGGGTCCCAAGTGCAGGAGCTTCTCTCTCTATAGAACTGGTGTGTGGCACCTGTAATAGCCATTAGTAGTAGAAACATACAAACAGCCGTTAGGCATCTGCAGTTCCTGAGACTGGGTAATAAATAAATGTCAGGGAACGGCTGGGTTAAAATTCCTAGCCAAATAAGGTAACTGACCAAGGCCCGCCAGATGAGACCCCCAGCTCCCACCCACCAATTAGAGACTTTCGCCGTTTTTTTAACTTAGCAACCTGGCTAATAGCTAACTGCCACATCTGCTTCTGTAACCCCGCATTCGCTTGCTCTGCCCTATAAGAACCCCGTAGTCTGTGAGCCACGCGCGACTTCCATCTGTAGCTTTAAAAGCTAATGTGACTCCGTTCACATCTGGGGAAGTTCGCCCCTGTGCAGGTAAAGCTTGGCCACCAAATTTATAATTAGACTATTATTTTGTAATCAATAAAATTAGAGATCTTTGAAACCTATCTTCGTCTCCGAGAGCGTGCATTGACTCATCTGTTGCCTACAACAGCACCCTCCTTGTACATGAATTTGTTCACCAACCCAGGAGCTCATCAGATCTTGTCGTTCGAGACTTTTCACGAAGCTCTGACTGGTGTGGCTCAGTGGGTTGGGCATTGTCATGCAAAGCTAAAGGTCACTGCTTCAATTCCTGAAGCACATGCCTGGGTTGTGCAACAGGTCCCTGGCTGAGGCGTACAAGAAGCCAATTGACGTCTCTCTCACACATTGACATTTCTCCCCTCTCTTCCTTCCACCCTTCCTCTTTCTCTAAAAATAAGTAAAATAAAAATAAAAATAAAAGATGCCCTGACTGGTATGGCTCAGTGGATTGAGCTCCAGCCTGTGAACCAAAAGGTTATCAGTGCAATGCAGTCAGGGCACATGCCTGGGTTGCCAGCCAGGTCTGATGTTTTTCTCCCTCTCTTTCTCCCTCCCTTCTCCTCTCTCTAAAAGCAAATAAATAAGATCTTTAAAACAATAAAAATAAATTTTTTTCATAGAGCTTAATCTGTAGCCCCACCCCTCTCCCCCTTTCTGGAGTCTGGGGGTGGGGCTGAAAAGTGCCAACCCTCTAATCTCTAAGTGGTGATCGGCCCCATCCTGAGGCTATCTAGGTGCCCCACCCTGAATCACTTCATCTGTATAAACTCAAGTGTGCTCCAAAGGGGCTTCTTATGAATACAAAAGAAGGGGATCCCGTTAAATTGTATTTCTTTTGGTAACCAAGTTGTTTTAAACTCTGGTGCATAACAAAAAAACATCAGTAAAAACAGCCCTTGAGCCCTGGCTGGGTTGCCCAGCTGGTTAGAGCATCACGCCCCATAGCCTAGGTTTCAGGTTCAATCCTGGTCAGGGCACATACAAGAATCAACCAATGAATTTATAAATAAGTGAAACAACAAACTGATGTAACTCTCTCTCTTCCTCTCTCCTACTTCCTCTCTCTCTCAGAATCAATCAATCAATAATAAAAAGAAGATGCTCCTATCACTCAGTAACTTAAAGGGTTTTAGGAAGTTCGTGTCAGGAGCTAGAGAAGAAGACTAAAATATATTTCTTATTACACCACAACTCACCACATGGATTCAGAAAGGGTCATTGCACTCTAGCATTCTGGCTTCACTTCTGGGTAGGAATCCTTGGAGCTCTCTGGGCTCTGACTGTGACCCGGTCTCAGGGTAAGGATTCTTCTCCAGTCCTATGTAGTGGGTGCCAAGGACAGCACAGGACTGGAGAATTTGGCCTGACTTGGGTTCTATCCCTGTCAACCCTGAGGAGCAATAAGTAGGCTTTAGGAAGAACTGACTTTGTCTCCAAATGTAGCTCCCTCCAGTCTCGTTCTACAGAAGCACCAGGAGTATTAGCCTCTTTTGGGGGCAACTTTCCTCGCAAGTCCCCCTGTGTGCCACGGATGAGAGTAAACATGACTGAAACATGATGTGATCTGCTTGGGGAGGAGAGGTGGCCAGTTTCCCAGAGGAAAAAGGCCTTGAGCAGTAGCCAGTTTCTCAGGGGAAAAAGGCATTGAGCCCCTTCCTTCAAAGACTTTTATTGGGTTGTAATACACAGGAATACAGGGTGGCAAGGATCAAACAGTAGATAACATTTCAAAGAAATCTGAGAGCTTAGTGTGAGTCAGAGTTTGTCAAGAAGAGTTTTAGGGTTTCTTGCTCGAACCCTTAACATATGAATGAAAGCACTCTTAGCACAGCAGATTTCACAGGGTTTTCAGGAATTCTTTGTGATGCCAGATTTTCCTCCCCCCACTCCATGTGCTAGCAAGGCAAGGAGCTGCACCCCTCCCCATCAGGTATTCAGGTTTAAGGGGATTAGAGCCAGGAAGCTCTACTCCCAGAGGTCACCGGGACTCAGGCTATGTCAAAGCTGGGGGAGGGGGGGCAAGAATCCATTGCTCTTTGTTGCAGCCCCCCCCCCAGTCCTTCCATGAAAGCCTCCTAAGTGATCGTGTCTGGCCTAGGTTGCTCCTCCTCTGAGGGGTCGTACCTGCCATGGACATCGACCATGCTTTGGGGGCAGGGAGGAAACTGAGCTGGCATTTTCTACCAGAGACAAGCTTTGTCTCCTGCGGGCTGGGCTCGGCTCGCATTCCAGAGGTCATTGCTCATCCTTAGCCAAAGGGGGTAGAGAGTTACAATTCCTGAAACCAGGCAGAGCGGTCCACAACAGCCTCTGACTTGAGGACAAAGATGACCAGGAGCCAGCACACTGCAAATCATATCTTCCCTTTTTAATTACAATTTCCACTTCAGTGCAGCTTGATATCATACACGCCCCTGCGGGGTCCTGCTCCTATAATATTTGCATTGCCAGTTATTTCTTCATTCCATTATTCAGGGCAAGCAAGCAGTCTTCCTTTTAACCATCAAATGTCCTCTATCTCCTGTATGTTAATGAACCCAGCATGAAAGCAGACTGTTTAAGGGTCAGAGAAGCTCAAGGTCAGAAGGGGTCAGGAAACAGTGAAAGAGGCACCCAGGCATGTGAGCAGAGACCCTGTAGGTGTAGGGACTTCAGCAGCCTGAGCCTGGGCCCACATATTTATTGAAACATAGAGACTGACAAAGTGTCAGTTCAGTGTTGCTGCTAACCCGAGCAGGTGTTTCTTCAGAATCTAGGCTCTCTCTACTGCTGGCATTTGCACTTTTCTTATTCCATTTCATCAAATGTGGGCCCAACTCTAAAGTCCATGTTTTACCTACTCTGTATGTGTAGAAAAATTTAAAGGCAGCGGCCCTCATATCCCCTACTATCTATCCTCTAGGAACCACCAATTTAACCAGGATGTGGAGGGAGAGACCTGAGACAGAGGCCTAAACTAATTGGCATCTGCATATTCACCTTGCAGTCCAGTATACTGTCAAATACTGTCAAATATTATCCTCCAACTGCTCTTTCAACTGAGACTAGCCGGAAGATCTCGGGGCTTCTGTTCTGTTTGGGGGAAGAGAGGCTGTGTGGGTGAAGGCAGAATCCCAATTAGTCGGCTAACAGAAAGTTCCACCTGTGAATGCTGCCATCTAGTGTTCACTTCATAAAGCTAGCTAGAAGCGCCAGTCCTTCCTCTCAGCAAGGACAATTTTAATACTGCTTTGTTACTGGATCTCAGGCTTTGGGAAATGTTGATAACCAAGTGTATTGTCAACACAGATACATATCTGTGTTAACATTCTGAGGAAGATAAGCAGTAAAAAACAGAAAGTGGTTTTAATCAAGGATCTTTTTTAAAAAGATTTTTATTTATTTATTTTTAGACAGAGTTTTAGGCAGAAAGAGAGGGAAACATCAATATGTGGTTGCCTCTCGTGCACCGCCTACTGGGGACCTGGCCTGCAAACCAGGCATGCGCCCTGATTGGGAATTGATCCAGCAATCCTTTGGTTCACAGACCAGTGCTCAATCCACTGAACCACACCAGCCAGAGCTAATCAAGGGTCTTGAGGAAGGCAAGGGATGCAGCCAAAGAGGTACCGGTAATAGGAATCATTTGTTATTAAATGATCGATTAGACCAAGCACCAAAGCTATCTGAGAATTAATCTTGTTCTCAATACTCCAAATGAAGTTGAGAAAAATTGCTTTCTCAGAGGTGGCTCTGATGCTGTGTGCCATTATGGCAAAGTGAGAAAGAATCAGGGTGCTGCCTAGGGTTAAGAACAGCAAATCAAATGCTTAGACAAAGGGAAAAATTAGAAAGCCAAGTAATATTTCTAGACTGGGCTCCCAAACACAGGCAGATGTTGGGAACTGCCCTGCCTGGTTTCAGAAGCTGTAATCCCCTGTGGCTAAGGCTTTGTTTCCATAAGCCACTAAGGAGACAAGGCTTATCTCCCTGGCAGGTGCGCTGCCTCTGCCCCCTTTACTTCACCCTGCTTGGCCCCGAGGGTCTGACCTGTTAGTCAATTATGAGTAAGATTCCTCAAGGGAGAGATGACCTAAGATAGGCATGGTCACAAAGGAGCCCTCAGGAAAGGACTTGAGGGGCTACGGAAAAAGGGGGTGATGGACCTTCACCCCTCAGCTTTGACACAGCCCGAGTCCTCATTCTGTCTGCAAAAAGTCTCCTAATCTCTTGACTGCATTACTTCCCCTGCCTGACTTAAGCCTGAAACAATGCCAGAAGATGGTACAGTCCTGTGCTAAAATGGGCAGGATTCCCAGGGTGATCAGGCCTAAGAAAAAATGCACAAAATCCTGTGAAACTTGCTTTGCTAAGAATGCCCTCAATTTTCTGATAAGGGTCAGAGCAGGAAATGAGTTTGTTTCCCAAGGTTTTACAGCCCTTTAGCTAATTGACCCTGACTCAGAATAAGCCCTCAGAATTCTTTGTATGTTATTTATTGTTCACTTCTTACTGCCTAACAGTGATTGATGGGCTTTACCTGTATTCTGTGCAAATTGAACCCAATAAAAGCCCACTTAAAAACAGGCTCCTGGCTCTTCTCCTTTGAGAATTAGGCCACCTTTCCTCCCCAAGTGGATCATGTCTTGGTAGACTTATTCTCATCTGTGGTAGATGGTGGGGGCTCTGCGGGCAGAGCTCCCCGCGGCCCCACAGGCAGAGATAAGAATCTCAGGTGAAGCAGAGAGAGAATGAACCAGAGATAGCACCCCATGAAGCAGAGTTCTGGAGTAGGGTGAACCAGTGTTGGAACCCCAGATCTCCCAATACAAGATTTGTGAATTTGGGCTGGGCACTTAAACTTCTTGACCCTCAGTTTCCATTTTCCTCATTTTTAAGATGGGAAAAGGTAATAATGTTTCTCCCTCAAAGTTGTTATGAATAAATGAAATAGTGTGGTTTTTATCAAGAGTAAAGTACATGGCATGAAGTAACTGGATGCTCAAGAACTGGCAGCTATTAACTAGGAAACTAAAATCTTGTCTAATCAAGGAAGAGGACACATGGTAATTTCGCCTCAGAAGCTGGAAGTAGATAAGCTCAATTCAAATGGAGAAAAGTGCCCTGGTGAGGGCCAGGTCAGAGAAGGCTAGTCCCCAGAAACCAGGATGACACCCGTGGTTTGTGAAGAACAAGGGAAGGCATGAAGGAGCACTGCCAGGGACTGAGTCTGGAAAGCATGTCCGCAGCTGGAACTCCTCTGGTTTTCCTAAGTCCCCAAAGCTATAGAGCTATTACTCAGCTCCTTTTACAGGGCTTTCCCTCTTTCCTTCTCCAAAGACTCTGGGTTTGCCTCTGTTAAGTTTCATATTACGAGAAGAGGAATCTTTGACTCCTTGAGAAAAGCTTGGCAGCCCTCTGAACCATCTCATCACATTTAATCCATCACCATACACCAAAGATAGTACTTTTCTATGTGTTTTGTGAATATATACACTTCATTAAATATTTTTTAAATTAAAAAAAATTATTGACTGTAGAAACAGGAAGGGAGAGAGAAACATCAATTTGTTGTTCCACTTATTTATGCATTCGTTGGTTGATTCTTGTATGTGCCCTGACTTGGGATTGAACCTGCAACCTTACACTGAGATACCCAGCCAGGGCCACACTTCTTTAGACCTTAACTTCCACCACTATAGCTCAAAATGCCTTCATCTTCTGTTGGATTCTTTCAATAATCTCCTAACTGAAGTCTTCATTTCTACTTGTACCCATGCCCTTCAACATCTGCAGAGAGTGATACTTTATTATAAAAACAAAAATATGGTCAAATCTCTCTTGCTTAAAACCTTCTAATAATTCTAACAGGATGAACTCATAGTTCTTTAACATTGCCCACAAAGCCTGTATGACCCAGCCTTTGTCTCTCCAGACTCACCTTGGCAACTTTCCTCTTTACTCATAATGTCTTCTCTGCCAACAAGGCTAATTCCATAACTTTTCACCTGACCAATTCCTTCTTATCCTTTAGGTCTCTAATTAATTTGTGACATTCACAGAAACTTACACAAATCTTCCAAATGAGGTTTGGTCTTTCTGTCTTATGCTTTATTAATTCTCTATATTTTGACATGCATGCCCTTATCACAACTCTAATTAAATAATAGTTGTTTAGTTATTCTGAAATATTTACAGCTCTTTGGATTGACAATAAGCTCCCTGAGAACTTATATATTATACTTAAAGCTATAAATCAAGCACATAGTACAGTTACTGGCACATAGTAGGCACTCAATAAACAATGCCCTTGATTATTCATATTTTCATCTCTGGTCATATGTTTGTATATGTGAATGCTAAATATATAAAACAAGGACAAATGAAGATGATCTCCTGCATTCTCTGTGATAGGTGGAGGCTGTTCTTTGCCAAATCTTGTAGGAGGGAGACTCATTAAGGGACTCATGACAGTAAATTTTCTCCAAGTCTGACCCTAAAAAAAGTGGTTTATTCATACAAAAAAATTAAAAAGCATGTCAACTATAAAGGATAGGAGAAATCAGGCTGGTTTCAGCAATCACTATATCAAAATTCAATGCTAGAAGAAAATGGGATAATGGTGTACAATACACACAGGTAAGAAAAAAAAAGTTAATGCATGAAGGAAACATTCAGCAAGGTGTCCTGAGATATAAAAGAGTGTCAAGAAAATGAATGAATTCTCAAATCTCTATTTTCAGTTATGAAGGACTAGGTTATTCAGACCAATATGCCCTGATAACAACTAAAGATGCTGAATAAACTAATTTAAAAAAAAAAAAAACTTTCCAAAGCATCAAATTGCTGACAAGATAGTAAGAAACTATTAGGCCAAAAGCTAAGAGGAGGTGGGAACCCAAAAAACCAAATGGGGCACAGGAACACAAGTTACTCTTGCCCTGAGGATATTTTCCAGTCAGGGAACACCTGGCTTTGTTTTCTGTAGTTTCACTGAGCATGGAAAGAACAGCCAAGGTCCAGGGCTACCCAAGGTGAAAACGCTCTTCCTATATTAAGTTGGGACTCTCTTAAGGGTAAGGGTGAACCAGTACCCCAGAACTTTAGAAAAGGTTACTTTTACATTGACTTTAGTAGGAGAAAAAAGAGAAAAAGCCATCTTTGCATAGATGTAGTCAGTGGGCAGCTCTTGCTCTAATTTGTAGCCTGGGTTAGCAATGACCCAAGGAACCTCAAGCCATGAAAATTGGTCCCAGACTGAGGCACCTAGCAGGAGCAAATGAATCATCTGTGGAGAAAGCTACAAATACTTTTTCTCACACAGTTTTTCAAGAACAAGGAGTGAACATACAAGGAAACTAGACACTGAGGACCATACTCAGAAATATCAGGCAGCAGCAAAGAAATTGAAAATAATTTAGACATCAGAATTATTATGACAGATACAAAAAAACTGATTATTATGTCTAAAGAAATAAAATAATCCAAGTATCAATTAGCGGGAAATGGCAGAGAAACATGCTGAAATGATCCTTGTATGTGGCATCAGCAATATCCAGACCTGGGAAAACTGCATAGTCAAAGGCCCCAGGTTTGTCAACAGAACATTGTAAGAGAAAGCTTTCAATGTTTTACTATTTATTAAGTGGGGTGTTACATGGTTGGGGTTTTGTTTGCTTGTTTTGTTTTTTTGCAGATACACTTTGTCAGGTTAATGTCCCTTCTCCTGTTAGTAAAAAAAACCCAAGTTCAGCTGCTCACTGCTTGAAAGCCAATACTCCAGAGACAAGTGGTAGGTGGAAAGTTTGTTTTGTTCAGAAAGATGATGGGACAATGTCCAAAGACCATCTCCGAAGTTCCAGACCAAGCAGAAGAGCTTTCAAGGGCAGGAAGAGAAAGGGGGAGTTCCAGAGAACTGAGAGAAGTCTACTTCTTCAGTCACAGATAAAACTTTTTCACATCAGACTCCTGAGCATCAGCAGCTGGTCTCAGCTACCCTGAAGACATTCTTTCCTTCTCCAAAACAAGTTCATAGATTCTCCCGGCGACCCTGAAGTTATCTCCTGCTTAACAAAGAAACAGTAAATCAACAAGTTGTGACTACATTTGTGAGAATAAAAGAAATTGAGCAGAAAAAGCTGCTAACATATCAACTAAAGTCTGAATGTTAATTTATTTAATTCTAGGTGCCAAAAATACTAGGGGCATTAAAATCACAAGGGGCTTGGCTACAGTACTGGTTTTCTTTGAGCACCTACAATAAATAAGTTTTTAATTTAATCATTTCTTTACATTTGAGGTATTTTCTCCATTAGTCGCTACCTTTAATTTCCATTTAATTTCCTAACTTGCTCATAATGTAGTATTCTTTTTATATAATACTAAATTTGGTTAATTTTTGCTTGAGTTTCTGCCTCTACATTGATGAACAAAACAGGCATACATACAATTTGCCTTCAAATTGACGTTTTTAAACTTAAAAAAATTTCAATAGATTTTTAGAGAGAGAAGGGAGAGCAAGAAATATGATTTGTTGTTACCCTTACTTAGGCATTCATTGGTCGCTTCTTGCATGACCCCACGGGAGAGGGAACCCCAACCTTGTCGTATGGGGACCATGCTCCAACCAACTGAGCCACCTGGACAGAGCTAATAACATACTGTTCCTGTTAGGTTTTCCTATCAGGGTTATACTAAACCTCATAAAAGGTTGAAGTGTTTCCTCTTTTTGTCTCCTGTTCCCCATATATCTGGGAGTATTTGATTAAATTGTAAATTTTGTTTTTCTTATGTTTAGTTGGACTTGCCAAGGAGCCAGGGTGGTCTGGAGTCTGCTTTGAAAAAAGATTTTGGACTATTCTTCTAACTTATTTTTAAACTATCTTGGTTTTCTAGCTCCCTGTACTTGGACAAAGTACCTCCTGTAAGCTTCTCCGTTCTGAAATCACTGCGGAGGCCTCGGGCCACACAACTGAGAAAACGCACACGAGGGACGGTTACTGCGGCCTGAAAAGGAACGGCTTTGTTACCGGGTGGGCAGCCGAGCCCAACCCCCCTGCCCCCGGAAACCGTGGTGACGTCACCACGCGACAGCGTCCCCATAGGGCTTCAAAGGAACCTCTTGCATTGTGGGAAAGGGGTGCACACGCTCAGATTTGAGTGCACTCGGTCTAGCATCCGCACGGGTGTCTGGAACACTTGTTTCTCCCTCCTGTACAAACAGCTCTCCCTTCTGGGAAGAAGGGAGACGTTCCCATTTCCGGGGCGCAAGGAGATTCGAGGAAAGGCGTCCAGTCCAGGGGCCGCTAATCATAACGGGCCTCACCCCGAGCCTGAAGCTCGTCAGAGGCTCACGTGACTCACTGATGCTACTATTTACTGCCCACCTGCCCAAGCGCCTCGTGACTTTCGGTCGCTCGCTACTTTACTCTTCATTGTGGTAATATCTTTATAAGCAGTACCTTTACTATCGTTCTACTTCCCCACCCACCTAGGTCCCGGTCCCCAGGCACACGCAGAGCCCACGGCTGGCTCCTGCAGTAAGTCTCCCAGACCCCACTTCTTTTCTTCCTCGGGGGTGCAGAGGTGCGCGCGCAGCTGTCTGCCCCTCGTGGGCGCTGAAGGACAAGGTAATCCCGGAACTGGCGGTCAGGGGAGTCGAGACAGGCAGTTTTCGCTCGCGTATGTTGAGACTGCTGCGGTTGGTATCCAGAAGGTGGGAGGAAGTGGGTGTCACAGGCAGGGTGGCGGTCCTAGAGACTCGTGCGTCTGCTGCTCTGGAGAGATCCTGAGGTGGAACAGGGATCCGCGCATGCCTGTGGTGCGTGAAGCAGCTTTGTCGCCGTCACCTTCTCTCTTACCCTTGGACTCTCCTCCCCACTTGGAATTTGTTGGGAGTGAAGGTGTGCTCCAGGCGTCCCTTGAGCACATTCCCAAACTTAGGCAAGCCACAAGAGCTTCCTCCTCCGCTAAGGTGTTTCAGGGTTTAAGCACCACTGATTTCTGGATTTCTGCTGGATAGCCTCTACTTCCCCTGCCCCCTGACCAGGCTTAACTCAAACCTGCCCTATGGTTCATATGGGCATATGAATTACAAAGTGCCCCCGTTTTTGGGTTTTTTTTAAGGTTTTTAGCTACTAAGTTCAAAAAATACCTTCTTCCTTATTCCTGCTTTCCATCCCCACCCCATGGCAGTAGGACTAACCCACTGTTACTAGACGTTTCTCTCATGATATCTGGCACCGTTTTTCCTGGCAACTCTTGTTGAAACGCTTGCTTCCAAAATCTCAAAAAATACTTTCCTCTGCTTATTAGGTTTGCTGTTTTATTTGAACATGTTTTCTGCCCTGGCTGATGTGGCTCAGTGGATTGAGTGCCGGCAGAAAGGTCACCAGTTCAATTCCTTGTCAGGGCACCTCATGCCTGGGTCTGACACCCCCCCAACTCCCAAGTTCCAGTTGGGACACTGAAAGAAGCAACTGATGTGTTCCTGTTTCTCTTCCTCTTTTTCCCTCCCTTCCCCTCCCTCTAAAAATAAATAAAATAATACAAAAAAGAGAACATATTTTTCTTCAAGTACTACCTTGTCACTACCAACGAAACAAGTCATACCTGACTTTTAGAAGAACAAGAATATCCTTACTAGAATTAAGACCATTTCAAAGTGAAGTTGTCTCTGCTCCAGACATTCAACCATGAAATTCCTGTGCTAGCAAATACAGATGAGGCTGTTTCATCATTTCAAATGTCATAAATAAGAAAATTCTTGAAAATAAACACAAAGCTGCCTATTTAGCTTTTACCTAAGTATAGCTTGTTGGAAAACATTTTTATGAACTAGTCTAGCACACTGTGAAATGTGTATTGAATGAATGAATGGCTCCTCTATGTGAGGTTTAAAGATCAAATACATGATTTATCTGACCAATGCACATGGTGGTAGCCTTGCGTAAATGCTATTTGCAGGTCTGTGGTAAAAAGAATGTTCTTTCACTCTGAACTATGGAATAAAGCACTTTATCAGGAATAATTATACATGGACCTCCTGCTTTTTCTTCATAGGTAAGTAAACTTAATTCTAAGAAATTACTCTAAAAACTTCTGCTAAGAGTTTTAGTGATTTTTAAGAATCCAGTCTATTAAAGTTGTCACTTGTTTTTTTTTAATTAAATATTTTATTGTTCTGTTACTAAAAATCCAGTTTATTTTTAACTTAAGTTTGGTCAAAGGTTTTAGAGTTATATGATTTAAAAAATTAAGATGTAAAAAACATATGGTAAAAAACCTGTTTTATATCCTTGCAACCTTTTCACTTAGTTCCCAGTGCACTCCATCCCAAAGACAACTAGTTGGGAATTAATGCATAATCAAGGAAATACTGTATAAATATATGTTTTCCTCCTTTCTTTTTTTACACAAGCAGTATCCTAATACATAATATTCTGCATGATGCTTTTTCTTTCTAAAATACGGATTCCTGATCTCAAAAAATGCCTTAAAACTATTAACTGATGAATATGGTGCAGGCTTTGTAAAGCATTCATCAAGCTACTTATCACACAGTAAACTGTCAAACATGTTTGCCTCCTTTTTCCTGCTTACTTCTTTTATAGGAAGATAAAATGCCATTTGATACTTCATTTGTGCTCTACTAACAAAAATACGTATGTCAGAAGTTGTACCTTACTCTGACATTTATGTCACTGCCTTATTTCCTCTATGACACTGAAGGGCTCTGAAAATTTAGAGGGTTGACCTTACCTGAATGTATTTCCTAATCTCCTACCCTCAAATGTTACATATAGCACATTTGATAAATACTTGTTGAAGGCATGAATGAAAGAAAAATAGGCATAGAATAGAGATTCTTTTAAAAAGAAAAAAAGCTTAAACAAAACTTGATATTATGGACAACATAATGAGGTGTTTAGAACTGATTCAGGAAAATTCCCTTCAGTGTCTCCATCACCACGAAGATGAAATCTCTTTGTGTTTACTCTCTTAAAAGGGAAGTAAAATATGATGCAGGGAGATTATATTAGTTGTTTCTGTTTTTTATTTCTCTCCAAAAGCCTCTACAGATGCTTCATTTTCCAGATGAGTAACTGCTGTCCTAATGAAAGCAGGTGAGAGGGTCCCTAGGGAGGCAGAAATGGGGGTCAGAAAGATTCCACTTTACAAAAAGAATTGGTTTGGGTTTTGTCTGGAGGGAAAAAGAAAAGTGTCATTGACCTAATCTTGTCTAGAAGCTGCCATCTAGTGTTCATTTCTGAGAATATGTCCTGACTAATTCTGTGGTTCTCTTATATCAAGCACTGGTTTTTTGGGTTGTTTTTTTTTTACTTTTTTTTTCTTGAAGACTATAGTCTTAGATTTTATTTACTCTTAGAGGTGTGTATTATATTTATTTTTATTTATCTTTAGAGGGGAAGGGGAAGAGAGAGGGAGAGAAATATCAATGTATGGTTGCTCCTCGTGTGTCCCCTGCTGGGAACTGGCCTGCAACCCAGGCATGTGCCCTGACTAGGAATCAAACTGTGATCCTTTGGTTCCCAGGCCCAAGCTCAATAAGTGTATGAGTTTTGAAGTTATAGTTCAGTTGCAACACATTTCAATTGAAACCCCACATTTTATGTTACATTGACTTAAACCCTTAGCTATTTCATATTATTTTAGTAATCCAGATTCTTATATAGAATCAAATATGTATGCCCTCCAAATCTCAATTTTACCTTGTATACAAACAGTTTTCATCACAATAGACAAAAATACAAACAATTAGTTTTAATTGAAGCAAAGTATTCAATTTCCTAATTTCATTATATAATGAATTTAATCACCTTTTGAAACTTGACAAATATTTGTCATACAACACTCTAGTTTGGAATAAATATTTTAAAGAAGCAATATGATTCATTAATGAAACATTTATGAAAGAAAAGAGGACACATTGATTTGACACCCAGCTCTTTACAACCTGAGCTTCTGTTCTTAGGCAAGATTATTTTCTTTAATCCTGACAGCAGTTCTATAAGATTTGTAATAATTGTGTGATATTGAGGCAAACTACTGTTCCAAGTAGCCCAAATTTTAAAGGGCTCAACACAATAAAGATTTACTATTTATTCATTTCATAGTCTAACATGGACTGGTGGTGGTGTTGAACGCAATCATTCAAGGGACCAGGCTTCTGCTGTCTAGTGCTCTACCACCTTTGAGGCATGTAGTCTGGCTTCAGGGCCAAGCTTCTTACCCATTCCTTGTCTGTGGTTTTTCCTAATGAACCCAAAGTCAGAGTTCTGTTTGATCCTAAGATTTTTTTTTTAGTTGTTTTAATTATAGACATATAATACTGCCAAAACAAGACTTTAGATCAGATCAATATTTCTAAAAGAAATAATCTCATAGTGAACTTATCTAATAGCAATTAAAACAAATAATACTCAGGTTATATAAAGTTTATTTTAAAATAATTTAATTTATAGAATACTCAGTATCATACACAGTCATTCATACTTCAAGTCATCTTTCTGGCTAATACTCCACAAATACATTCAAGCAAAAATATTCAGAAAGAAACTCTTTGCATTTCATACTTTTTTTATGAATTGAAGTTTCATGACAACATTGATGAAGTTGTGTAGTTATATAGATGTATGTGTATATATACTTTAATTCATTGGTAAAGGGTTCTTGATATCTTAAACACACACATTTATTTTTAATTTAACTATAATACAATTGTAGCATTCCAATTGCTTTTAATTTTTTTATGTTTTAAGGTAAAAGTATCAATTTTTAAAGATTTTATTTATTTATTTTCAGAGAGAGGGGAAGGAAGGAAGAAAGAGAGGGAGAGAAACATCTATGTGCAAGAGGAAGCTAGATTGGTTGCTCTGGCGTGTGCCCTGATTAGCAATGGAACTGGCATCCTTTTGGTTCGCAGGCTGAATTCACTGAGCCACACCAGCCAGGGTACAAAATAATTTTAAACTTTAAATTTTGTACAGTAACTTACTTTCATTGAGAAAAATTTTTATATTTTTAGTATATATTTTATATTTTATATTTAGGTCAAGGGTTGGATTTTCCTGTCAAGAGTTAGACAGTGAATATTTTAAACTTTGTGGGCCAGTCTCTAACACAACTACTTAATTCCACCATTGTAGCTCAATAATAGCCACAAACAATACAGGTCATGGCTGTGTTACAAACAAACTTCATTTACAAAAACAGTTCATAGACCAGATTTGGTCCATGAGTATAGTTTGCTGACCCCTGATTGAAACTGTTAATAGAACCTAAATAATATTAAAATCTTAATTACAACAACATAGTTAGTAATTTTACTTAAGTAGGGGACAAGAAAAATAAATATGGAATAAAAAACAGCTCATGAATTATGTGTCTTAATTTTATTACTCTTCCAAACAATCAGCAGTCCATCAGCAGAACACCTGGACAGGTGCATATTAGAATCAAGGGGGCGGGGAAGATTAAGAATGAGTAAGGAGGAGAAAATCTATAGAATAGGTGTCCTAGAGGTGAAGTAAAGAAAGCATGTCAGGGAGAAGAAAGACATCTTGTGGACTGGTAGAGAGAAAAATCTAGTGAATTAGCTCTGAGGAATAATGGGAGATAAGTTACTGAGGTAGTAATTATAGACAATTTATCTGTGCCAGCATGATGTTTGTTACTTATTGCTCTTACTGTGATCACTCATATCTCCTTGCTTCTTATGTAGCGTTAGAAGCCTGATATTACACACCTTGGGTGGGAATATACCCAAGTGTGTGCTAGTGTAAAGCAAATTCAAATAGTATTTGTGCCTTACAACCATGAATAAATATCATGTTCCCTTTATCCTCACTGTGCCTTCTTAAAGCCAAGAAAATATTTGGGATTAGAGACCACAAAAGTTTTCAAATAAGCTGAAGTTATTGAAATGGAATCTTCACTAACGTATAGTATAACTGAAATAGGAAACAGCAATTAGACTATGCCCAAATCCATTGACTAGCTTTAAGACTGGGCTAATTTTTCTTAGTAGGAAACACTATAGAAAAAAGTCCCAAGGAGCCTGTCAGTTTTTCAGGGGCCTGAAAGGGCCTCCCTGAAACCCTTTCAGGCAATTAAGAAAATTCATCTTACCTTCGCTGAGTGTTTGTATGTTGTGTCACCTGTCTCTTGAGGTATAAAAAGAACTAAATTTGACACCTTGAAGACCTGATTTTTTTTAGTGCAAAAAAACCGAAGTCTGCAATAACCTGACTTTGATACAGTAAGTGAAACTGGGGTGCACCAGCACTTCCATTTTTTTCAATTTCAGCCCCAAATGGACTCGGTCCAAGCGTTCCTGAGAAAGTATCTGTTCACGTTCGCCATCTGAAGGCTCAACACCTGCGGGGGCAGAACGTACTGCACACAGGTACCTCCAAAACACTGCACTTGCACTCTCTGAAGCTTACAACACCGCTCCAGTGACCCCTGTGAGGGATCCAAGCATGGATATTTGAGCCCACTCAGCACCTTCCCACTTAACAGAGGCTGCACCGGCTTGAAGGAGACCCGCCTCACGACACGATCCCAGGGATCTAGGCCAGCCTGGAGGCTGCGCCTCTGACTTCACTCCTCCAATCCCAGTGCATTGGCGTAGAAACCGTGAACCAGTGGGGCACACTGACTTCGGCAGGATGTTCCCTAAAAGAATCTGCGAATGACTGGGTATCATTTTCTCCTGCCTTCTCAAGTATCTCCCCGTTCTGCGAGGGCTCGGTCAATCACGCTCCAAAAAAGCAAGACATTTTGAGTCTGTGGCTTTAACAGTTACGGCGGGGAGCCGATCCAGAAAAACCTAGGCCCTACTCACAGTCAGTTGACTCACAGGTCTCTACAAAGCCGGGCCTGAGTTAGCTTTCCCGGAAGGTTATAAGGTCACGTGAGGCATCTTGAACCCAGCAGAGTCACAGAGTCACATGAGGTTCTAAGGGGCTTTCTGGAGCTTTGGCATCCAGGTTTTTGTGCATGCTCGGGAAATCTGCCCCCTAGGTGGGAGATTTGTGGGCCACATTTGTCCTGCCTTCCCTTCCGAGGTCGGGACACACAAGCCCAAGTAACTCATTCCCAGCGCCTAGTGCTTGCTGATGGAGGGCCCAGGACCAGACAGCCAAAAGATGCTGAGACCACTGGAACTAGGGCATTTTCTCTCCTGTTCCTGTTCTCTTCGATATACACACTGTCAGGTGGAGCAAGCTGCGGACACTGACAGCCCACCTAGCCCTGCTGGGTTTTTGATCCCTGGTCTGGCAGCTCTCTGGAAGACCTAAATTGGCGGCCCCCCACCCCCATAGGACCATTGGTGCTTACGGATGTCACTGGGTAGCTGACCCAGGCATGTCCCTCACCCCTCAATTCCTCTTCCCGCCCCCCTTTAAATCACAACCCCCAGAGATTTTTCCCTGGGATATTCCCGGACCGTAAGGGACAGCTTTTCCATTTTTAGCCCCTGGGGCCAAAACTTTCTACAGTGTCCACAAGCTACAATATCTCACCAGCAGGAGGGCCTTCACCACCAATGGGTGGTTCAGGACTTCCTCACTTATGGAAACCAATGGGCCTTTTTCCATATCTCCTTTCTAAAGATAGGCTATCTCTCAGGCTTAATGTATTACTTGCCTCCCATCTGTAAAAATGGATCAGCCCTTTGGCCTTTAAAACTGTATACATATTAAACTGATCCTATCCTTTATAGACCTTTTCGTGCTCAAGCTCAGATAGTCCTTTCCTCATGGTCCTTGATTATCAAACCATCATGAGGCCAGATAAACTAATTGACCTCCTTTACAAGGTGGGAGTTTTGTTAAAACATGTTTCAAAATCAAGTATGCAGTTTCCTTTAGTGTTTACTAGGTTTAACAATTTTATCAAGTAATATTTTCCTGTTCAAGCTGCCCTGGCATCATGCAGTTTTGAACCAAACAATTCATAACTGATCTTTATATTAAAAATAGATTTTGCATTAGCTATTATACAATTGAAGACTACCTCAAAGCCTGATGTCTTCTGATGCTTCTGCTTGGACATCAGTTGCTGCTGCAAAGCTAAAAAAAAACCCAAAAACAAATATATGGAGGAGAGCTGAGACCTCTGCTCGCAACAGCTCCGACTGAGCTTCCAGCAGGCATCTACCAACAACTGTCAGCCTTGCAAGGGAGGTCATTTGGATATTCTTTTATTTACATGTCAGGAAATGGAGTCCTTTACAGGATGTAGTACATGAGTGAGGTTTGGGAAACACAGATAGTTGGTATGTTGCAGTGGGGTGGGGGTAAATGGCAAGCAAAAGCTGACAGAAAGGTAAGAGTATCAGTAGGATCCCCGTGAGGTGGGCACTCTAGACAGCAAGGGTGGTGGATATCCCAAGAGTGGGTGGGCTTGTGAGGAGCAAAGAAGATACCTGTTATGATGAAATGATAGTAAGCACAAGTATTGAGCTGGAGAGTACTAGGAAGGAATAAAGAGTAGGTGGCTAGGTCTAAAGATTAAACAGAGATAGCTTGTGGCAGAAAGATGGATGTCCATCATCTGTCGTAGACTGCTTAAGAAAGACTTTGTATTGTTTAGATACTTGAAGAGCCATCATACAAGAATGTAAATAAAAGAATACTTAACAAGATTATTAAATCATACTCAGGTTTAAAAACAAAGGTTCTTTCATTCTTACATTAAAAAAGCACAAATTTTGTAAGTTTTCATGATTCACCAGGCTCATTCACTCATGGCTAATTTTGTATGGCTATTTTAAAAAATTGATGAATAATCCCAACTTTCCCCAGTTGGAATAATTGGGTTTACAAGAAGTCTCTATCCAATAAATTGTTTCTTCTGCCAAAAAATCACTGGGTTTCTTTACATATGTATGCAACTTGATATATCATCACTTAGAAATTGCAAAGAAGAACACATGGAAGTTTACAGTCAAAGTAGCAGCAGTTTTTATTTTATTTTTTTAATATATTTTATTGATTATGCCATTACAGTTGTTCTATTCCCCCCTTCATTCCCCTCCACCCTGCACACCCCCTCCCCCACCATTTCCCCCCTTTAGTTTATGACCACATGTCTCAAGTTCTTTAGATTCTATATTTCCCCTACTATTCTTGCCCTCTCCCCCTATCTTTTTTCTACCTACCATCTATGCTACTTATTTTCTGTACCTTCTCCCCCTTCTCCTCCTCCCACTCCCCTGTTGCTAACCCTCCATGTGATCTTCATTTCTATGGTTCACTCCTGATCTAGCTGTCCTCTTAGTTTGCTTTTGTTTTAAGTGTGGTTGTTAATAACTGTGAGTTTGCTGTCCTTTCACTGTTCATATTTTTTATCTTCTTTTTCTTAGGTAAGTCCCTTTAACATTTCATATAATAAGGGCTCGGTGATGATGAACTCCTTGAACTTGACCTTATCTAAGAAGCACTTTATCTGCCCTTCCGTTCTAAATGAAAGCTTTGCTGAGTAAAGCAATCTTGGATGTAGGTCTTTGGATTTCATGACTTGGAATACTTCCTTCCAGCCCCTTCTTGCCTGTAAGGTCTCTTTTGAGAAATCAGCTGACAGTCTGATGGGAACTCCTTTGTAGGTGACTGTCCCCTTATCTCTTGCTGCTTCTAGAATTCTCTCCATTTTAATCGTGGCTAATGTAATTATGATATGCCTTGGTGTGTTCCTTCTTGGGTCCAACTTCTTTGGGACTCTCTGAGCTTCCTGGATTTCCTGGAAGTCTATTGCCTTTGCCAGATTGGAGAAATTCTCCTTAATTATTGGTTCAAATAAGTTTTCCACTCGTGGCTGTTCCTCTTCCCCTTCTGGCACCCCTATAATTCGGATGTTGGAATGTTTAAAGATGTCCTGAAGGTTTCTAAGCCTCTCCTCATTTTTTTGAATTCTTGTTTCTACATTCTTTTCTGTTTGGTCATTTTTTCCCTCTTTCTGGTCCACTCCTTTGATTTGAGTCCCAGTTTCCTTTCCATTACTATTGGTTTCCTATGCATTTCCATTTATTTCAATTAGTTTGGCCTTCATATGTTTTTCTAATTTGTGACTAAAATCAACCAGTTCTGTGAGCATCCTGATCACCAGTGTTTTGAACTGTGCATCTGAAAGTTTGGCTATTTCTTCATTGCTTAGATTTATCGGCTCTGGGGCTTTAAGTTCTTGAGCCATGTTTTGATCTGTTTGTGCCTACTAGGTATGAGGAGCAGAGCCTTCGCTGTTCACCAGGGTGGGGCCACCCAGGTCACTGGTTTGTGACACTGTATGTGGGGTTGGGTCAGAGAGAGAGGCCTCCCAGGTCACTGGTTTGTGACGCTGTAGGTGGGGGCGGGGTCAGAGAGGGACAATGGCGGTCCCCTCTGCCAAAAGTAGCAGCAGTTTTTAAAAGGATTATTTGGATCATGTTCAGATAGAGCTCTACAAATTTCTTATTGTACTTGTATTCACCAATCTAAAAGACTAGTTATATGAACATGAAACAAACCAAGAAGCTTGAGCTTCATAGAGCTTTCATCAGCTGAAATAAATACATTTACTTAAGATATTCTTAGCACTTAACCTCATTAATAAGTTTTGGTATATACAAAATATTCTTCTGAATTATCTACAATATAGTACTTACTTCTGAGCATTTACTCTTGGACACTCACAAGGGTAAACAAGCATATATTGCATGAGGTAATATTATTGAAAACTATCTTTGAAAGAATAACAAAAACAAGTGAGACTATCATCTCACTATATATATATATATATATATATATATATATATATATATAATATTAGTGCATTCTCCCCTGGAAGCACGTCCACTCCTTTCTTTGCTCTCAGGCATGCATCTCCTAAACTCTAAGGGTTCCCACAAGACTTGCAACCAAGTGGGCAGTGGGCAGTGGTGGCTCATCCCAGGCTAACTCCCTGAACCTGTCTCCAAGGCCTTTTCTCTGACTTTTCAGTGAGCTAAAAGTAGCCCTACATTGGCTCTTTCATGTCACTGAGACTTTTACTTCTCAGTGAGTCCACACAGCCTCCCTGCCATGGCTCACTTTCCTATAATGTTTTTAGAGAGCCAAAGCAGCTCAACCTAGGCTCTCTCCTGTTGCTTTTTCTATCCTAACCTATTCCTCATTTCACTGTCCCCAGCTTTAAAAAACATACTCTCCAAATAAATATCATATTGTATACTTTAAATACAAAAAGACACCTTTCAGAATTGTCTAACAGCTATAATTTAATGAGCACCTACTAGATGAAGAGCACTCTCCAGATCAGCTGGAGTTAGCATTCACATTCCTAAGCTAGAGTTGCAAAGTGTGGTCATAGGCATAGTTCAGTATAATTGTTACAACTTCTTTAAATACAAATAATAGTGAACCCAATACAAATAGGCTTAATAAAAAGAGAATGTATTGGCTTATATAAAAGCAAAATTATTTTTAATAATATATTTTTAAAGATTGTATTTACTTTTAGAGAGGGGAAGGGAGGGAAAAAAAGAGGGAGGAAGAGAAACAAAAATGTGTGGTTGCCTCCAAGCACCCCCCTGTACTAGGGACCTGGCCTGCAACCAGGCATGTGTCCTGACTGGGAATCCAACCAGCAACCCTTTGGTTCGAAGGCCAGAGCTCGATCCACTGAGCCACACCAGCCAGGGCTAATAATTTTTAAAAAACAAATGATTTATTTGTATTACTACTGTTATTCAGAGTCTATATTTTCCAGCACCCAATGTCATTCAAAGCATCAAAATTTGATTCTGTAACTTGCTATGTTATTAGTATTATCAGTAATTAAGAAATTCATTTTTTTACAAGTAGTTAGTGTCCTTAAGGTAATTTCAAAGATAATTCATCTACATAATAGAGTTCAAAAGGATCACAGCTATCCTGCACCTATAGTTCATTATCAGAACTGAATGAAATATCTGGCAACAGTATTGCTATTCAATATTTAATAACATAATACTTGTAATTACAGTAGTAATTACAATTCAAACTTAAAAGTAATTCTACTTGAGGGACATAATACAGTTGTTTGGGTCACAAATTAGTCAATTTCCTAATTGGCCTACTTCAATTCTCAAGACTGTGAAACAAGTACAATATAACATCTGTTACATCTCTATAGTGTTTTTTTATTTCAGTTAGTAATAATTGCACCTCGGATAAAACTCATTGGCTACAAAACTGCCAATGCACAAAGTTCTATACTGTTTTATACCTTTAGAAATGCTCCCATTTAAAAAAAATGTACTTGATATGCAAAACAATTCAAGGAGGTCAATGTCAATAAGACTGGCACAGTACTCTCATTTTTAGGGTGGGAAAACAGACTCAGCTGTATTTTGTTGAGCACTTTAACTTATAAAAAAATCACACAACTGGTAAATAGAACAGATACGTCTGTAATATAGGTCTCCAGACTTCCAGTCCAGTCTTCCAAGAGCAAAACACTAGTTAAGAGGGCAGACTCTGACTCTGAGACTTTCAGCAATTTAACCTCACCATAGGGCAACTCATCTGTAAAATGGGAATAGTAAAGCACCTACTTCATTGGATAATAATTCACTGAGAATAAAGGATTGCTAATACCTGCAGAGCACCTAGAACAGTGCTTGGCAAATAATAAGTCCTATATAAATATTAGTAATTTTACCATATCAACTCCTATTGAGATGGAATTATCATATTATACAACCTTAACACTCAATTAAGCACACAAAGTAGGGCACATTTCAGAAGTGTTGGCTTATTTCTTTGTCCTTCCAAGCAAGTAAACATATAAAACTGTATTAAGAACACTTGCTTGGGACTGGAGATCACCAAGACCTTCAATTACTAAAGAAGCTAAAATCGAGAGCATTGAATCACTGAAAAAAGACATACCAATCAATATATAACAATTAAAAACTAATCAATATTAGCCCAAATCCACTGATTAATACATGGGAATTACATAATATTTTTAGCACGAATTATATTAGGTCAAAGCCTCAGGGAAACCCCGCTGCAACATTGCAGATTGTTTAAAGAATTGTTTCAGTACTGCTGAACTCATCCATCCGTCTCTGTTCAGCAACCAAGTTTGTGCTTATTTATTGGACACCACGGATGGGCAGAGCTTAAAGCTCAGCTACTACAGGTTGCTGCTGCAAGCTGGCTTTGGTAAATCATTTGTAAGCAGGAAGCACCCACAGTTCTAGTTACACCAATTCGGGCGATGTGCGTCCTGTCTCCCTCCTGTCTCTGTGTTCCCGACAAACTTCCAGCTCCCATTTCCCACCGAGGCCTTGTCCAATTCTTTCTATGAAAAGGCTCCACCTGAGCGGAGCGGACGTTCTTCTCACTGCCGCGTAGGTGCCACAAAATCAGGGCAATTTCCAAAACTAGCGCTGCGGATGCTACAAAGTCCCGGGGAAGGGGTTGGCAGAACCTAAGTCTCCCCTTTCCGGGTAAGAGAGGTAAAGGGTGAAACCACCGACTTACAGGACCGTGTCAGACAGCTCGAGGATCCAACCCCGATGCTCCGCCCACCACGCGGGCCCGGACGCCACCGCCTCTGACGTCACCACGCTGACGGACTCCAATAGGCCCGAGTGGTCAGTTGGGGGACTAGTTCATTAGGTCAGCGGTAGGCGCGTCTCATAGCCTTTTTAGGCCAGTTGCCCCTTTCATCTCCTGAGTCTTTTCATCCTGCAAGAACCTGGACTTCCCAAGCCCCAGGGGTCCGGAAGTTAGGAGATGGAGGCGTTTGCTTAGGTGAAGTGCGGAGGATGGAGTTGGAGGGAGGGAGGTTCCCGGAACCCAGTAGGCCACGGAGGTTCGCACGGCTCCAAGATTTCAGGGTGTGGCACTCACTATTGTTGAGGGTCGTGTGTCACACCCTTATGTACCTTTCCTAGCACTCTGACAAGTCACGCAACGCACGCAGAACGCTGGCTCTCGGGGAAGTGTTTCTGTAACTGACAGCTATCTGGAGATGGACACCTTTATTGCTGGGGTCCTGACCTGTTGGTCCCCCAAATCACTATTGGGGTGGGTGGAGGCATAGGGAAGAGGCTCAGGATAGTTTCTTAGCACCGTTTTTCCACAGTGAATTCTGAATGCACCAGCAGCTAGGGAAGACGGGGGTCCAGTAGGGCAGTTTCCGCCAGTGTCCTCCATTCCTGTTGGAACTACCAGTCTGGTGGAGTGAGCTGCCAGCTGGCTGACCTTTACCCCTCCTGCTAGCTAAGACTTTTTCTGCAGCGCTTCCCGCCCCACTACCCCCTGCCATTCATTGTCTGGTCAGTTTGGCCCACCTCCTCAACTATGGGAACTTCCTGCCTAAGCATGTCTTTCGCTTTATTTTCTAAGAGGCAATCTTCAGGCTCATACAAACAAAAAAGGTCCTGAAAGTCAAGTGGTGAAGCAGAGTTCAAAATTAAATTTGAAGTATTTTAACTGGACTTTAAAAAATTAGCAGTGCAGATAATTGTGCTGTGAGTGATGGTGCTGTAGAGAAGAAATGTCTTTTTTTAAAAGACACTCTTTTAAAGAGGACTTTTGGACTCTTGGACTTTTTGATCTTGCAGAGCAAGAAAATTTGACAGAAGAACTCCATATCTATCCACAAACAGGTGTATTTCTAGCCTGTTCTTTAGTCATCTTCTGCCCTTATTTGAAAAATGTGAAATAAAAGTGGGTACCTGAGATAATTCACTATTGTCTGCTGACTACTTGGTAGTTAAAACCAAAATTGATCTCAGAAACCCTTAACTATTGAGAAACTTGTCAAGGAGACACAGAAACCTCTCACCCCATAGACTGCTGAAATGCTAGTTGGTGACCTGAAGGCTGTCCCATATGTACAGTGTTCTGCATTCACGCAAAAATCTAAAGTATATACATATTTGACAAAGCACTGTCGGCTGCCCTGGCACCTCTAAAACTGAAGAAGAGAGAAGGTGAGTCTACTCTGAACATACCTTCAAAGCACTTTCTATATCATTAGTGGTGTTATCAGACTAAAAGCAATGTTTAAGTCAAATTAAAAATTAAAGTTCATTTTTGCAGTTGAAAGGGAACTGTTCCCTAATGAACTGTTACATGCCAGTTCCCTAATGACCTTACACTTTGTTATTCTGCCAGGCTTACTTAACAAATTTGGCATCACCCTGGAGCTGATGAGGTTAGGAAGTCTTTTTGGAAGAAAGAACCACATGGACCAGTTTAAGGCTATGATAAAATTCCCTGGTATCTGGTAGTGCATGCTCTTGCCTAAGTGGTGGACCAAAAGAAAGAGTAAGACTTCTCCCATTGTCATACCCGTTAATAGAGAGTGGGTTAAGTGATATAAGAAGACACCTTGGCATATAATAGTGTAGGCTCTCTGTTAGTGACTGGAGGCTTACAGAGGTAGGATTGAAGCCAGCTTCTTGAACTGTATCCTAGTTGTTTGTCCAAACTGACCGGACAGCCACCTAAGTCTGAAAGTGCAAGCCTGTGCTTTCTGGTATAGAGCTGCTCCCGCCATGCCCCCTGATCTCTCCCATCCTTTTACCCTGAACTTTATTGCTTTAAGAAAAGAAACTTTCCCTCTGCTGTGAACAGTTGACCTTTGCTGTGAACTCCCCAAAGAGATGACATGCTCTCTGGGCAGCTCTTGTAACCCCTGAAGTGCCTGTGTAAAATTCTCTGGTCCATGCTTCTTTAAAAACTCTGAATTTAGTTGATAAAGTTTGGGCCAAACTCATAGTAAAGAGGAAAAAACTAATGAATGAAGAGTCTGAGCCAATTCAATGTACCATTGTGAAAAAGTGTAATTTAAATATGTTTGTTATACTCTTGTACTATGCATGCTTATAAAGTGTTAAAGAAAAGTCTTTTGACATCCAAAGTACTCACGGTGTAAATAATATCTGTCGGTTGACAAATCTAAAGTTGTGATGTTATCAGGTGCTTGCTAGGTCTGACTAAGTTGGTCCCGACAGGCCCACAGGCAACCCATTCCTACAACTAGAGGCTATAAAGAGAACTAACTATGAAAAAAAAAAAGAAAAAAGAAAAAGAAGGCGTGACTAATAAACCCCAACGAAAGTCAGGACATTCTTGCCAAGTAAAGTTTGGGGACTGTGTGGCTGAATTTACCACACCGAAGTCCTCCAGGAATTAAAGAAAAATGGTGCCTTCTTCCACATAAAGGACTATGTTTCTTAGAACTAGGCTTCCATGGCCTGCCAGACTTGTAACTCATGCTAAAATTGACCTGCTTATCTGTTCCTTGGAACTTATCTGTATTGTGTTTTATTTGGCCAGCAGTTCACATACCCACGCAGCTGTAACTGATACCTCTGAATGTATTGTGGGAACAGATGTGTTGTATATGTGATACTTATCTTGATTATAAGAATGTTCCCAGTGGGATGAGTACACAGCTAGGTGTCCACCTGGATCTTTCAGCCTAGTTATGTGATAGCGGTAGGGAAGTATAGGAAGTCAGGTGAAGGGAGTACAGGGGATAAGGCGATCACTATACTAATTAAGGAGCCAACAGGAAGAAGATACGTAAGGAAACTAACCAGGAAGCTGTGCAGACTGACCTCCTATTCAGACCAGTTACTTCTAATGAACCTTCTGAGCTACAAGTGTCAGTGATTGACAGTTATGGAACTTGGGGCACTAGCCAGTGGTGACCACTAGGGTTTTGGATAGCATTTCCCTGATACCAATGGTATGCTCCATTGGAGGGGCAATTATTGAGTGCTATTATTGAGAACAATTATTGGCTTGCTTTTGAGTTCTGGACAATAACAGGCTGGCTAAGCAACAACACATGATGTTATACTCTGACATGCCCATTCTGGAATATGTAGAAAATAAAAACACCAACAAAGTGGGTATTGCCCAGCAAGCGTGCATTATTAAATGGAAATTGTATGTTTAGGAAAGAAGTAACTGGGTGTATTAATCTCATATTGCTGCTGTAACAAATTGGTGCGAACTTAGTGGCTTAAATCAACACAAATGTATTGTCTTTACAGTTCTGAAAGCCAGGAGTCCAAAATGGGTTTCAGTAGGCTGAAATAAAGATATTGGCAGGGCTGCACTTCTTCCAGAGGCTCCAAGGGAAAATCAGTTTTCTTGCCTTTTCCAGTTTGTGGAGGATCCTATTCCTTGGCTCATGATTATTTCCTCACATCATTCCAATCTCTTGCTTTCATCATTATATCTTCAACTTCCCCTATTATAACCAAATCTCCCTCTGGTCTCTATTTTACAAGGAAACTTGTGATTACATTTAGGGTTCACTGTAAGGGGGGCTCTGCCTGCAGAGCCCCTCCCCACACTCCCATCCATCATAGATGAGAATAAGTCTACCAAGACATGACCTGTTTGGGAAGGAAAAGTGGCCGATCTCTCAAAGGAGAAGAGCCAGAAGCCTGTTTTTCAGTGGGCTTTTATTTGGTTCAGTTTGCACAGGAATACAGGTAAAGCTCATCAATCATCGTCAGCCAGTAAGAAGTGAACAATAGATAACATTCAAACAACTAGGAAGGCTTATTCTGAGCCAGGGTCTGTTAGCTAAAGGGCTATAAAACCTTGGGAAACAAACTCATTTCCTGCTCCAACCCTTATCAGAAAATTGAGAGCATTCTTAGCAAAGCAGGTTTCACTGAATTTTGTGCTTTCTCTCTTAGGCCTGATCACCCTGGGGAACTTGCCCTTTCCTGCCCAGGGTTGCACCGCATTGTTTCAGGCTTAAATCAGGTAGGGGAAGTAAGGCAGCCAAGAGATTAGGAGACTTTTTGCAGACAGAATGAGGACTCAGGCTATGTCAAAGCTGAGGGGTAAGGGTGCATCACCCCCTTTTCCTATAGGCCCCTATAAGTCCTTCCCTGAGGGCTCCTTTGTGATCATGCCTGTCTTGGGTCATCTCTCCCTTGAGGAATCTTACTCATCGTTGCCTAACAGGTCAGATCCTCGGGGCCAAGCAGGGTGAAGTACAGGGGACAGAGGCAGTGCACCGGCCTGGAAGATAGGCTTTGTCTCCTTAGCAGCTTATGGTCCCACGTTCTCTTTACTCAGCCTTAGCCATGGGGGGGGTTATAGCTTCTGAAACCAGGGAGGGTGGTTCTCAACAGTTCAGATGGATAATCCAGGTTAATCTCCCCACCTCAAGAGCTTTAAATTAATCCCCTCTTCAAAATCTCTCTTACCACGGAAAGTAACAATCACAAGTCAACGGGATTAGGACCTGGAAGTATCTGGAAGCTATTGTTTGACCTTGTAAATTGGGCATGAATAGAATCTCATAGCTACATAGTTACCACAAAATGTGATTGTCTCAGATACTACGTCTACGCCATCATCTTAGTCTTCATGGGGTCCTGGGTACACTGAGGTTCCTGAGGATGCCTGGGTCTGGTTCATGGATGTACAGCTAAATTTAAGGCTAAAGGGGATTGTACAGGAAAGAGTTAACATAGCATGTCTGAGCCTGCTTATCCTTGGAAAGCTCTGTTTATAAATTTGGCTTTTAGCTGGTGTCTGGGAACTGCAATTTGGGGAGACTTCCCGCCATTCACATAACTGATCAGAGTGGTTCATTTTATCTAAACCGCAGGTGGCAAACACAAGGCCTACAGGCTGAATCTAGCCCTCCACCTTGTATTATCCGGCCAGGCACCTTGTTTCTACCTGGCGGCAGCGCCAAGCTTTTTGCCCCTAATTAAGGAGTAGTTACATTGTACAGTTCTAAGATTACATTTGTCCCTTTGAAGGCAACTGCCAGGCTGATGTGGCCCCCAGCAAAAAATGAGTTCAACACCGCTGATTTAAATTGTTTGTACAACCGATGTGGTTAATGATGAATACCTGCTTTCCTTCTGGGAGTCTAGAATTTTGGTATGTGTTAGGCAGAAGGTGCCTACGTAACCAGCCCTCGTGGATGCTGAGTCTCTAATGAGCTTCCCTGGCAGACAACATTTCACACGTGTTGACACACGTGTGTTGACACAGCTTGTGTCCTGTGTGACTACAGGGAGAGGACTTTTTGAAGCCTGTGTCTGTTATCTTTGAACTTTTCTCAATGTGCCTTTTTTTTTGTTTGCTGGCTTTGTTTTGTAATTTTTCACTATAAAAATTTTAGTTGTGACAAAACAAACAAGCAAGCAAAATAAAAACACAGACACTGAAATAGAGAACAAGGGGACAGTGACCAGAGGGGAGAGGGGAGGGAATTTCAGGGGGAAAAGGGGAAGGATTTACAGGAACTAGTATAAAGGACACATGGACAACAACTAAGTGGGGTGGAAATGGGAGGGAGGTGGGGAGCACTGGGGGGGGGTGGGCTGGGATGGGAGTAAAAAACAGAAAACTGTACTCGAACAATAATTAAATAAATTTTAAAAAATCTTAGTTGTGAGTACAACTATATGCCGAATGTTGTCAGTCCTAGTGAATCAGAGTACCTGGGGGAAGGAGGTGGTCTTGAGTTGGTGTCCAAAATGTTATTTGCCAGTTCTACTTGGTCTCACTGCAAGTATATAACAAAAGCATTGCTTGGGAAAAGTAAGAATGAGAGAACGAGGAATGACAAAACTTCAGTGCATGGTGGGCTATAGAACCATCTGTGGTATGAAACAGAAGTCTTTTATGAGAGGTAGAAGTTAAGTTATGGAATTTGAAAATTTATCTCCAAATCCCAGGGAGTCGGCCTGCTAAAGTGAGGGAGAAAAGTGCAGCCTTGTGATGTTTTTTTTGCATTTTTTTCTCCTCCAGGTGGGAGGAGAAGGGGCCCTGAAATTCCCAAGGGTGAACTTGCATTGGTTCAAAAATATGAAAAGATTGTATTGCTCTTTCCTTCAAGTGGAAGAAAAGAATGTTAGATGCATTCCGAGGATTAGAGCAAAGCAAACAAAAAGGGGAAAGGAGGGATAAAAACTGCTCTAGCCACTTCTTCAGCGTCGTTGCCATCATTGCTATTCTACCCACCTATGTTCCAGATGAGAGTCTTCCTTGGTAGCTGTACCATTAACCTTAAATGTTAAATTTATTTGTAGAGGGTTGAGTAGATTTCCATTTAAAATGTGGGGGATGGCCCTGGCTGGTGTGGCTCAGTGGATTGAGCACGGGCCTGCAAACCAGACAATCGAGGTTCGATTCCCAGTCAGGGCACATGCCTGGGTTGCAGGCTGGTTCCCTGCAGGCCAGATCCCAGCAGGGGATGCACGAAGGCAACCATACATTGATGTTTCTCTCCCTCTCTCCTTCCCTTCCTCTCTAAAGATAAACAAATAAAATCTTAAAAAAAAATTTAACATGTTCTTTAAAAAAAATAAAATAAAAAAATAAAAGGTGGGGGATGATGGATTTAAATAGTTTTGTGTTCTGTGACTGTTGCATTTGTATGTAGGATAAGAATTGATATAAAATGCTATGTGCTTGTGACTTCTTAAATGCTAGAGGAATCATCCCAATCAGGGAAAGCTGCAAAGAACAAGTTTTAGTGGGACACACAAATAATTGTTTTTTGCCACTGGTGGGTGGGTGGGAATTCAAATTTTTTGAATATAAAAACAAAATAAATCACTGTAACTGATAATATTTTTAAAAGATTTTATTTATTCATTTTTAGACAGAGGGGAAGAGAAGGAGAGAGGGAGAGAAATATCAGTGTGTGGTTGTCTCTCAAGTGCCCCCTACTGGGGACCTGGCCCACAACCCAGGCATGTGCCCTGACTGGGGGTGGAACTGGCAATCTTTTGGTTCACAGCTCATGCTCAATCCACTGAGCCACACCAGCCAGGGCTGTGACTGATAATATTTATTATACTTTTTGCCTATTGGAATTTCTGGAAGAAAGGAAACAACATGAGAAGAGAGGCACTTTCCAGATGGAAATAACATTTTTGGAGTTTTACAAAGCAGATTTTAGGTGCTAGTGAGCTTTTGTAAAATTAGATGTCTGACCCATAAAGGCTGATGATTTTCCAGCCTGATGTGCATATTTTTGAGAGGTCTATTGGGACTCTAAGACTGACAAGATTAAAAGGGTTAAATTAAGCCTTGTTTGTCCGTTGGACTTGGAACATAGTATCTGGCCTTGCAGCATCTGGGCTTTGCTGTTGTTGAAGAAGAGCCATTGGCTTTTTGGGAATCATGGTCTTTAATTGCCTTGACCTGACTGGACGCTGAAACCTGATACTTTCTGATATGGGCTGTTTCAGCCTCAACACTAGCTGTGTCAAACTAAACTTCAACAAAGTTATTCTGCTCAAAAAACAAAATTCAGCCCTGGCTGGTGTAGCTCAGTGGATTGAGAGCGGGCCTGCGGACCAAAGGATCGCGGTTCAATTCCCAGTCAGGGCACATGCCTGGGCTGCAGGCCAGTTCCCAGCAGGGGACACACAAGAGGCAACCATACATTGATATTTCTCTCCCTCTCTCCTTCCCTTCCCCTCTAAAAATAAAGAAATAAAATCTTTAAAAAACCAAAATTCAAACTCTAGGACAGATTTAGGACACCTCTGTATGGGCTATTTAGGACACCCCTGTATGGGCTGAGGTATGGGCTGAGTTGGTGGAAACACATTATGGATGATGGACAAACCTTCTAAGTCACCAACATATGCCCACTGAAAGGGCTATTTCTGGCTTATTTCTGGTAGGATCATCTGAAATTGAGCTGCTGATTGGCTCTTTCTCTCTTCCTTCCTTCCTTCCTTCCTTCCTTCCTTCCTTCCTTCCTTCCTTCCTTCCTTCCTTCCTTCCTTCCTTCCTTCCCTCTCTCTTTCTACTATTAACGGTTTATTAGGGGTAATGCTGACAGACAAAATCAGAGGGGACAGGTTTGGGCAGGGATAATATGCAGACCATAATTCAGATCTTCCAGCCTCTTTAAATATATAATTGTCACAGCCTGCTCATCATGGCTCAGGGTCCTTTTGAAATTATAAACTGATTATCCAATTGCCACGAGTGTGGAAAACGTGTAGGTAGCTCATAACCCATGTCTCGTGACCAAGGGTGGCCCATGAGGTAGGGCATACAGGGTGGTTCTGGGAAAGGAGGAGCCCCCCCTTGCCTTCAGATTGACCTTGCCCTTCTCTGTGTGCTTAGTAGGGATCAGTCTGCTCCTCCTGGGAGCAGCTGCACCGGGCCCTGAAGCCCTCTGTGGAGGATTCTGCATCTCATCTTCCTGGCATTGGCTCCTGTATGCTGTATCCCTCAGGGAAACTTTTTTTTTTTTACTGTATTCCCAATCTCTGCTTCAGGTGGGCAGCTTCTCTGCTCTGCTCTGCCATTTCCCTCTCCAACATGCAAGTCTTGACCCATTTGTCTTGAATTTTCCTCTTGAAGAACCATCTGGCTTTGAAGCTGTGCTCTGCTTGCCGCAGTTCTTCCTTCATTTGTTTAGCCTGCTGCTTGTACTTGCGCATTTCCTCGGCAGCTAATTTCAGTTGTTCTATGCAGCTGACAGCTGGTTCTCCTTCTCCATCTGCTCACATTGTTTCATTTTCAGCTTCTGTTCTGCAGCCACTTTACTTGGTTTATAGGTTTCATTGAGGATGTATAAATTCTTCATTAGCGTGTTCAATTCTGCTTTGTTGATTGCTTTAACAGATCTCTGCTTGAGGATATTGAGCTTAACATTCTCCTATGTCAGCTGTTCTTCAGATTTCATTTTTGCTTCATTGACAGATGCTTCAGTTTGATCCAAGTCCTGATTCTTGACTTTCTGATCTCTCACAGATTGCAATCTAGCATATGTTCTTTGAAGAATGTAATTTAGCCCTGGCTGATATGGCTCAGTGGATTGAGTGCTGGCCTGCAAACCAAAGGGTTGCAGGTTTGATTCCCAGTCATGGCACATACCTGGGTTGTGGGCCAGGTCCCCACATGGGAAAGGGGGGCATGTGAGAGGTAACCACACATTGATATTTCTCTCCCTCTCTTTGTTTCTTCTTTCCTCTCTCTCTTAAAATAAGAAAATAAAAATTTTAAAAAAAAGAATATTATTCAAAATTGTGTTAACCCCTTCAAAAGTTTTGACGTCATCCTTTTTCTTTTTCTTTTATTTTTTCTTAAAGAGCTAATTTCTTTTTAAAATATATTTTATTGATTATGCCATTACAGTTGTTCTATTTCCCCCCTTCATTCCCCTCCACCCTGCATACCCCTCCCCCACCATTCCCCCCCTTTAGTTTATGACCACGTGTCTCAAGTTCTTTAGATTCTATATTTCCCCTACTATTCTTGCCCTCCCCCTGTCTATTTTCTACCTACTGTCTATGCTACTTATTTTTTGTACCTTCTCCCCTTCTCCTTCTCCCACTCCCCTGTTGCTAACCCTCCATGTGATCTTCATTTCTATGGTTCTGCTCCTGATCTAGCTGTCCTCTTAGTTTGCTTTTGTTTTAGGTGTGGTTGTTAATAATAAGTGTGAGTTTGTTGTCCTTTCACTGTTTGTATTTTTAACTTCTTTTTCTTAGATAAGTCCTTTTAACATTTCATATAATAAGGGCTTGGCGATGATGAACTCCTTGAACTTGACCTTATCTGAGAAGCACTTTATCTGCCCTTCCATTCTAAATGAAAGCTTTGCTGGTTAGAGCAATCTTGGATGTGGGTCTTTGGATTTCATGACTTGGAATACTTCTTTCCAGCCTCTTCTTGCCTGTAAGGTCTTTGAGAAATCTGCTGACAGTCTGATGGGAACTCCTTTGTAGGTGACTGTCCCCTTATCTCTTGCTGCTTCTAGGATTCTCTCCTTTATTTTAATCTTGGCTAATGTAATGATGATGTGCCTTGGTGTGTTCCTTCTTGGGTCCAACTTATTTGGGACTCTCTGAGCTTCCTGGATTTTCCGGAAGTTTATTTCCTTTGCCAGATTGGGGAAGTTCTCTTTTATTATTTGTTCAAATAAGTTTTCCACTCATGGCTGTTCCTCTTCCCCTTCTGGTACCCCTATAATTTGGATGTTGGAACATTTAAGGATGCCCTGGAGGTTCCTAAGCCTCTCCTAATTTTTTTAAATTCTTGTTTCTTCATCCTTTTCTGTTTGGTCATTTTTTTCTTCCTTCTGATCCACTCCTTTGATTTGAGTCCCAGTTTCCTTTCCATTACTATTGGTGCCCTGTGTATTTCCCTTCATTTCAATTAGTTTAGCCTTCATATGTTCCTGTAATTTGTGACTAAAATGAACCAGTTCTGTGAGCATCCTGATCACCAGTGTTTTAAACTGTGCATCTGAAAGTTTTGCTATTTCTTCATCGCTTGGAGTTATTGGCTCTGGGGCTCTGAGCTCTTCTTCTTGAGTCCTAATGTTTTGGTTTGTTTGCACCTGTTACATATGAGGGGCGGAGCCTTAGGTGTTCACCAGGGCGGGGCCACCCAGGTCGCTGGTCTGTGACGCTATATGTGGGGGCAGGGTCAGAGAGGGACAATAGTGGTCCCCTCTGCTGCTTCCTGCTGCTGGGGCCCACATCATCTGTCTCATAGTCTCACTGCTGGCTCCTTCGCCGGTTATCTGCGCTCGAATGTGTGACCACCGTCAGCCCTCAGTGGGTCTGCCTGTTGCTACTCCACACCTGGGATCCGCCCACTGCCTGGGTGCCTGAGTCTCACTCCCGGGTAGGTCCAGTGGATCTTTCCTGTCCGACCCTGCTCTGCTGCTGGCTGTGCCCCTCTTACTGGTTTGGCTGAATGGTTCGTTCTTGTCAGACTTCTGTGTAGTTCAATTTTCTGTTGTTTGGCTGCATTTTTGTTGCTAAAACTTTGTTGTTTTTAAACTTGGTTGTGAGAGAAGGAAAAGTGTTTCCACCTACGCCTCCATCTTGGTGGAAGTCCTTCTCTTTTCTTAAAATAAGCATTTTTTAGCTCATCCTGCAGGTTGGCAGTGTAGGCAAGGCCCAGCTGGGTGCTTCATCTGCTCTCAATTGAGCTCATTCTTGCGTCTGTGGTCAGCTGTGCAACAGCTGGGTGGCTCCTCTGTCTGGGTGTTGGCTGCCTGTAGACTAGTGTAGGATGGCCTTGGCTGGGATCATTGTGCTTTCTCCTACATGGTGTCCTGTCCTACAGCAGGCTAGTGGGGGCTTGCTCACATGGCAGAAACCGGTTTTGTGTCATGCAGTGAAAGGAACAGAAAATGCCAGAAAATCTCAGATAAGATTCTGCTGAGAGCCCAAGGCCCATCAACACAGCCACCTGAGTTCTTACAATTTTTCAGTGATGCACTCCAAAGTCCATACTTGTTCTCCACTGCTTTTTCATTATCCAAGGTTGCTTCTATTCCAGCCTGTGGGGGTAGAGTTCTGAGGCTGGAAGTCTGAGATCAGGGTGCCAGCATGGTCTGGGTCTGGTGAGGGCCCACTTCCTGTTTTGTAGAAGTTGCCTTCCTGCTGCATCCTCACATGGTAGGGGAGAGAGAGTGATACCATCCTTAAATTTGTGTATTCATCAGAGAGAATTCTATTTTTCCCCTTGGTTCATTGGAGACTTTTTTTGGATTCACTGATCTTCTGTTCCCAAATAAATTTCTGCAAGTTCTACATTATCTTTTGTGAGATTGATCTGATCAGTTATGTGGTATAAATTAACTTGATATAATTGAGGCTTTATAGCAAAGCGTAGTTCTCCAGCTGAAGACCAGTACAGAAATTCTCAAGAAGGCACTACTTATGTTATATTAACATATACTTTCAAGTGCAGCAGGATCAAAACAATGAGGAACTGAAGTAATGAGTTTTTCTGTTTTGTATTCATGAAGTATCTGGATGAAATCCTTTGGAATCACCAAATACATGACTAAACCTGGGCTCTGGTAGATGGAGGGCCGAGTCTTGTTAGGAGAGACTGGGGTTGGTGGCTCTGGGGAGAGAGCTGAAGGGAGCTGTCAGGATCCCTGTGCTCAGTTACTCTCCCACACCGCAGATGCCATCCTTCTGGGGTGAAGCACTCCGCTCTACACTGCAACAGCCTCGGGGGAAGCCTGATTGGTTCTGTATTTCTGATACAGAGGCTGATTGCAGTCTTAAGTTATGATTCCTGCAAAACTGCAAGTTGGGGAAGGGCACGTCATAGGGAGTGTGACCCCTCGACCAACTACAGACAGGTGAGACCCCGGGGCCCTGTCTCAGGGCCGGCTCACTGCTGTTGACTTGCGTAGGGCTTTCCCAATCACTTGCAGTTTGTAATAGTGATCTGACAGCCTGACTGCACTTCCCTCACCTTTTTCCTGCTACACACACCTTAGTAAGGCAGTCTGATTATTAAACGCAGCATCCTATAGGGAGGGCTGGATCTTTTCTAGTCTGCTCTCGGTAAATGATGAGGACAAAAGGAATGGGATGTTATGTAAACCCATAAACATTTTTTTAATTCAAGTTTTCTTTCTCAATGTGGTGTGTATTTTTTATTAAATTATACAAAAATGCTTTTTTGTGAAAATGCTTTTATGCCTCTTGCATACAGCCCTTCCAGACAAAAGGTGCTGATGGGAGTAAATAAATAATTGAAAAAAATGTTATGTTATGATGGCTGAATAGGACACAACTGATTTTGTAACGATGGAGAAAAACCAAAACTCCAGCACCTGAGGACAGTGGAAGGGGAAAAATATTGGTAATCTTTGATTTTCAGAACTGTTCCCGGAACCCTTGCCCTCTTCCCAAAAGGGAAACTCACCGTGTGCCTTTTCAAGCTGTGAGTACTTTGAATTCAAGCTGGTCTGTGAGCTAGGTTCAAACCTGACCAGCACTGACCCTGAGATGGCAAGGGATGACCCCCAACACTAGCCCTTTCCTGCAGAACACACCTACAGACGTCCTTCACACTCATGAAGCTGTGTAACCGTGGTTGCCAACAAAACTGGGTGGTGAGAGCCTCAGGCAGTTCCTCTGAAGCCAAGGACTGATTTTGACTGGCCTGGGAACCTAAGGGGAGGTCCCACAGTAGAAGGCCACAGTGGGGGCCCCGTGAACCTGTACTGCCTGACTAATGTATGTCCTGCTTGGCATGCCCCAAGAATTGTAAACTCTTTGTTTCTATGGGTATTCTGTGAGCCCTCTGGGATTGTATTTCTCATCTGTGTGCCCTGACTTTCATGACACAGCCTCAGCCTTGGAAAGTTTTCAGGCCAGCTTCAATAGACCTGCTGTACCTACAAGTGATGTCTTGGGCGAGCTTAAAAAAAAAAGGTTAATACAGAAACTTAAGAGTGAAGCCAGCTGGCTTTCTCTCATCTGTATGGAATTTGTTTTAACTGGTTAAGGAAGAACACCTGAAGGACATAACAGATAAATACTGCAGATTGCTCTCACCCTGATGCATTATCTACTGATAATACTTTTGTTGTAAAGAAACCTTTCCTAAGGGCTAAGAGCCTGCTTATCTTAGAAAGTTCTGCTTACAAGTTTGGCCTTTGGCTGGTGCCTGGGAACTGCAATTTGGGTAGAGTTCCCACCATTCACATAACTGATAAGAGTGGTTCACTGTACCTAAATTGCTCATATAACCAGCATGATTTATGCTGAATACCTGCTTTTTTCTCTTGGGACTCTGGGATTTGGGTATGTGTTAGGCAGATGATACGACCAGCCCCCAGTAAACCCTGGACACTAAATCTCTAATGAGCATCCCTGGGAGACAACAGTTTGCAGTTTGCTCTAGAGTTTGCCCTAGGTGTCTTTTCCCTTTGCTGACTTTGTTCTGCACCTTTTCACTGTAACAAATTTTAGCTATGAGTGCAATGATGTGCTTAATGTTGTTAGTCCTCCTAATGAATCATGAAAGCTTGGGGATGGTCTTGGGGCCCCCTACATAGGAATGTATGATGCTGCAGCTGTGCAGCTCTAAAGAAATAGTTTTAAACTGTGCATGGAAAAGGGAACTCTGCTCATTGGCATAGTTGTGATTTACGGTGCTTGATCTAAAAAACCCTCCAAAAATATACCTTGTTATATTTTCACTGACTCATGGCTTTGGGCAATGGGCTAGCAGTGTAGTCTGGTGCCTACCAGCAGGAAAATTGGATGATCAGGTCTCAGGCTTGGCAGGGCCAGGCACTATGGTGGAAGATTGTATAAGACTCATGTTCTTTGCTCATGAACCATGTAGACATCTATGGAAAAAGACTCTTTGAGGATAAACATCAATGGAATCAACAAGCTGTCTTGATCTGAGCTTCCCAGGTAACGACCATAGCCACCTGGTACATTGTCACAAGGGGCATAGCAATCTACCTACAAGTCAGGACTGGCCCTAAAAATAAACTCTAGTGATTCTAAGACTAAAAGCCTGGTACATGTGCCCACACTGATAACTGTACAGTCAAGTAGTAAAGGGAAACATAGTCCTCAGCACTGACCCTGGCTGGTCTTGTCAAATAGACTATGTAATTAAACTTCTCGCTCTTGCTCTTACCTCCCATGTCTACCCTGTGGGAACTGAGCAACTGAAATTTGTAGGTAGCAGTGATGAACCAGGGGATGGGAGGCTGTGACTTGGTGTTTCTTTTACTACCCAGCTAAGCTTGCTAGACTTGGGCAGTTATATAGATAATGACGATAATAATCATGGATATGAAATGACAGCTCTGAAGTGCTGTTAGTGTTGCCCGAATGTTAGAGTATGGGAGATGTTCTAGGGTGGTACAAGGTATACAAAAAAGAAACTACTGAGCCACGTAGAAATGGGCCTGGGCATACGGTGTGAGTAGGACTTGGGGAGGATTGGTGAAGGGTGACTTGGTTGTTGTGGGAACAGATACTGAGCACTTGGCTCTGGTAGCACAACAACAGCTATGGCTGTTGGGAAGGGAAGAGACTGGGGAAGGACCATTAATCTCTCTCAGCTCTGACCTGCAGAGCCTCTGGCTAATTTAATGTAGAATGCCACCCTCATCTTGATCACTGGCTAATGGGAAATTTTAATCTAGAACTCTCAGAGACCTCTCAGGGGCTGCTAACTCCAGGAGTTAACAGCCACCACTTGGGACAACAGAATATGGACTTTCTGGACCTGATCTGATTTCCTTTAGTCTCATCCTACTCACAGACTATATAGCAACTGCTCTATATTTAACTTACTGTTGTATCTATTGTATGTTGCCTAGGACAAGTTAAAAAGATTTGTATAATTGGGATATTTGATGTGGTGGCCTACATTTCTAAAGAGTTCTTGATAGGTGATGTGAAAGTTTAGGGGTGGAGCTGTGGAGAAACTGCTTTGTGCAGGTGGCCTTGCATGTATCCGTATGGGCCACATAGACAAGGCTTAACCTCAATTGATCTAAGTCTTGGTAAAATGCCCCCAAATCCTGTCAGAACATAAAAGAATGTGAGGAGCTGCCGCAGGGCCATTTCTTATCCTTCTCTTTATCTTCTCTGCAAACTCTTGAGAGTTTCTTATCGCCTTCTGTGTCCAGAATATAAGGATTTCTGCCTCAAAACTCCCCTCTTCTCCACACTTCAGAGTACAACTGCGTGCTATAAATCTCCTTAGCATGAAATGCTCAACTGCTTAGTATGAAAATGACTTTTCAGAATCAGAGCTCCTTGTAGCCCGTGTTGCTTTGTTATCTGACTTCTTTTGTTTTAGTGTGGTCTAGACTGGAAGGGCAAGTTTCACAGGGAGATGGCACCTTTGCCAGTCTTGCTGTCATGGTCTATGTAAGTAAGAAACTGACCTAAACAGGGCTCCTGGTTTCTTACCTGAATCTCTCAGCTTTACCTGACACCAAGGGCAAATGCTCTATACTCATCCAAAGCCCATAATTATGGACTCTTTCCTCCTCTTATTAAGTAGTATTAACTAGTTTAATACTTGTTAACTTGAGTTTAACTATTATTTAACTATTATTTAAAATCAGTTTAAATAATAGTTAAATTTGACTAATTTTGTCAGAAATGTGATCAGAATTAATTTTTGTTTTTACAAAAGTTTTTGTGTTTACAAGTAAGGCATGCCCATTGATGACTTTGTAATTGACTAATTCTAGGCTCAAATTGTTGAAGCTTCTCACTGGTTCCTGTGTGGAGAGTAATCTGGGACATTTTAGTGTTTATTTATTTTTTTGGTGGGGTGTGTGAAGTTTTCATTGTTTTTTTAAGCTTGTTTTTTTATTTTTTTTTAAGATTTTATTTATTTATCTTTTGAGGGGAAGGGAAGGAGAGAGGGAGAGAAACATCAATGTATGGTTGCCTTTCGTGCGTCCCCTGCTGGGAACTGGCCTGCAGGGAACCTGCCTGCAACCCTGGCATGTGCCCTGACTGGGAATCGAACCGCGATTGTCTGGTTCGCAGGCCCGCGCTCAATCCACTGAGCTACACCAGCCAGGGCTTTAAGCTTGTTTTTTTAAAAATTTGTATTGAATTTATTAAGGTAACATTGGTTAATAAAATCATATAGGTTTAAGGTGTACAATTCTATAATGCGCCACCTGTCCTTAAGCTTGTTTTTTAATTCATCAACCAGCAAACAGCTTCTCGGGGGAGAAAGACAGATTGATTCTCATTCTAATCTCTAGATCTAGTTTAGAAAACATACTCCCTACCCAGTGCTTAGGAAGGAGTATTGCTGGTGACTTATTTAATAATATTTACATGACATATACTCCTTTTTTATCCCCACTCGAGGACATTTTTTAGATTGCTTTCAGAAAGAGAAGAAGGGAGAGAGAGATTAATATGGACATGAGAAACATCCAATTGGCTGCCTTACTGTATGTGCCCTGACCAGGAATCACACTTATAACCCTTCAGTCTATGGAATGAAGCTCCAACCAATTGAGCCACACCAGCTGGGGCTATACTTTTTTTCGAAAGTTGCCTTTCAAAAATGAAGAAAATATTGCAACTTGTAAAATACACCAAATTAATTGAGCTCATAATTTTAAAGTTTTTCCTTGTTGAAAAAGTAGATGTAGCAATCATTCTTTATTTCCCATGTGTGTATATATATATATATTTACATATATATATATTTGTGTGTGTATATGTATATTAATTAAAATTCTGAAAGAACACCCAAGAAATACTCATAGAGGTGAGGGAATCCTTTGATGAGGTTGGAGTGGGACATGGGCATATGTGACAAGATGGAGCTCAGAAGAGACAACCAGAATATACACTGTCTCTGAATGTCATTTGTGGTTTTAATATTTTACCATGTGAGTGTTTACATGATAATACCTGTTCAATATTAAATTTAAAAATAAAATGGATTATATTATTTTCATAATTTGATAAATATACCTCTTTCCTAAAAAGATTTGAGAATTTTTTTTATGATGTTTCATGTAAATATGTTTGTAGAATTCAGTTCAAGTTAATTAGAAAGGCATCAGACCAATTTATAACAAGTACAAATAATGTGAATATGGGCCTTAACTGAACAATTTAATCTTCGGTCCAAAGATGAAACTTTGAAAGAAATACATTTCCCTGAACTGCATACCCAAGAATAGCTTATCCTGAGGGCTAGGGCATAGTTAGGGAGGGGAAGAATGGTAGATGAAAAGGTAATAGAGACAATAGAGTGGTACCTCACTTATGGCTGGTTGTGGTGAGAAGCAATTCCTTTGAAGCACCAACTTATGACTGCAAAGTTCACCAACCCTGCAAACTCTTCATTATGCCTAAGCTCTGTAGATATTAGCCTCTTACCCAAGGGGAAGGAGCAGGAGCCTGCACACTGGGTGACAATTTCCATTTACAGTTGAGACGTACACTTCAACGTGGCCTGATTTCTTTTACTCTCTGTAGAATCCAGCTAGTGAATGTTTTTTTTCTCATCAATTATTTCACAACTTCCTAATTCAGAATATATGGTCCTTCTTTTACCATATCTTCTATGTCAACTAAGACATGAAGGAGATCATTTGAGGGGTGCAGAAATTCAAGGTCTTTGGGACTGGGCACAAGTCAGAGGTCACACTGAAGAGAGCATTAGACACATTCCAAATGTGTGGAGAGATCCTGGTGGTATCAGGAGCAGGCAGCCCGAGGTTGTGGCTCTTCCTTATGAGCCACCTGAAAGCTCATAGATACTGTGGTTAGTCTAAGGTAGCTGTTTTATCTATAAAACTTAATTTTTCAGACTACAAGGACAAGACTAGTGTTTTCACTCTTTCTTCTGCCCTCATCATCTCCCAGTTGCTGGCTACCATTTATTGATCACATATTGGATGACACTCATCTTGCCTAATATTGAATCATCACAAGTCACTATTATTATGATCTCCATTTTACGGAGAAGAAAACTGAGGCTCATAAAAGCTCTTTGTAATCAAGTTTCCACAAGTTAAAGGAGGAGAGCTTAGATTTGAACCCAGTTCTTTCTGACATCACTTAACCACTTTGCTCTGCTGCAGGAAACTGTACAAAAGAACCCCAAAGGAGCTCATAATTTGACAGGGAATTTGAAAGAGGCCCAAGTAAGAACACAGTTATGAGAGAGAGTCTCCATTTGACTCACGTTGGCAGTTATGGCTTGGGCAGGCTTATCATAGGGGCTCAAAAACGATGTGTTGAAAAGAAAGATAGTTATTAATGCCAGTATCATTTGGAATTAGTACATTCATCTCTGTGAGTTCAGTGGATGTATTATTTTGCTGAGGCAGCAGGAAAACCCAGAATAGAAGTTCAACAAAAGCAGGACAAGATGATGTAAAAAATCCTAAAAATAATCCCCTGCAGACATATTGATACAGATTTGTCCCCTGTGTGGATTTACTGTCCTTTGCAATAAATAATGTGCAATATTTTGCCCAAATTTTTGAGGGAAAAATAAGGATGTGCATTATACATGGATAGTACTAATTCTGTATCTACATAAATGTTTTTAATTATTTTATTTATGCTTATGTGTTAAAAGTATAATTCTAGAAAGCAATAACAATATTTGTATACAAAATAATACCCTGGAATGTGGTAATTTATTTTATATACAAATAAAAAGTTGAATTAAAAATTAAAACAAGATTTTTTTTCCTGAAAGTTTGGGCCAAAAATATGGGTATGCTTTATACATGGCAAAATGCAGTAAATGATGTCTTTCTTCTTTTCAAAATTTAATTTTATTTATTTTAAAATTATGGTTGACATAAAATATTATATTAGTTTTAGGTGCACAGCTTAATGAGTAGACATTTATATAGCTTACCAAGTGATTACCAAGATCAGTCTAGTAACCACAGTTATTACATATTATTGACTATATTCCCTGTGCTAAACACATGACCTCCCTCTTTCCAAAGGCATTTTCAGGCTTCAGAACTTAGAGTCAGTCTACAGCCCCATTCCAGTCAGCCTGAGTATACCATCTCTCTTCCTCCAGCCTCAATGTCTGTTTCCCACCTTTCAATCTATGACAATCCTTCTAGCCTACAATGAACAAACTATAGTACTTATTTAAAATGCAATAATTCATTTTCAAAAGTAAAAACACTGACAGATGGCTACTTCTTCCACATGCTATCTTTAGAGGCAAATAGACCTGGATTCAATCCCAGATTTTGCTACTTCCTTTCTGGAAACTTGCCCTGGTTACTTATCCTCCCCAAGACCAAGTTACATCCTCTTAAATGTGGGAATTGTAATAAACATATAACAAGATAAAAGTGATATAAAATTAAATCAGGCATGAAAACCATCTAACTCAATACCTGTCATATAATAAGTCCTCAATATATGTCACTTTTTCCGTTTGAACTACTTATCCCAGCATGAGATAGTTCTCTCTTATATTCAGTAAAACTTCACTTCATGGGCACGTCTCACTTTCTACCTGTACTATTTTTGTAGTTGTCTTATTTTCCCTGTAAGACTACTAGGTCCTTAAGGAGTTAGGGTTGCTTAGAATTATGATCTACTCCCTAATCCTCTACAGCCAACTCTCTTACTCACCACCTGTTTATACACAGTCCTTTGTACACAATATGTTCTTATTAAACACTTTAAGTTATGTTTAAAGTATGACTAAAATAAAATTAGAGAGAAAAAATGAAAGGTGAAATAAGATGATTGCATTAAAAATTTTATTTAATCAAAATAAATTCAGAGTCAAAATGACTCAGAAAGATTTCCAACTCATATCTACTTTTCATATACTCCCTTCCCACAAATTGTAGTGCTAAAATATAACAAAATATAGCACATAGTATTTTTTTAAGAAAGTAAAAAATATTGCAAAAATAGATCTGGCTGTTTGGGTTTCAGCTATTGGTATTTTTTGCTCCTTTTTTTCCCATAGAAACCTTCAGAAAGGTACTCGCCTCTTCTAATTTGGCTACCTGGCAACAAGATTCTTAAATATCTCAACTATCACCCACATAAAGGAAATCAGGAGGAAGATTTCACCTTCTGTATCAGCTGGTTAGGCTCAGGATGGCAGAAAAATGCTAATTTGCCACCTAGAAAATTCTGTCTAAAATCTGCCATCTAGTGTCGGCTTTGCAAAATTCTATAATTATTATTAGACATGTTAATTCTATATTTACCATTAGGATTTCCTTCATGGACACCAGATTCAAAAATTTTAATTATCAAATAAAAATGGTCAGAAGTAGCATCAAATTTGGTTTCCCATTTGATTTTAATCAGGATATATATATGTATTATATGTATATAACACATATATATATACTATATGTTATATATGTGTGTGTGTATATATATATATATATATAGAGAGAGAGAGAGAGAGAGAGAGAGGTGCTAGCTAGATATAATATATTGATGTGAAAATAGAGCTTTTGATCAGCATGCTAAGGTGGCGTTGGAAACCTTTAAATATAAAAACTATCTCATAATGAGTTTATACAATTGGTAGTAAAAACATAGGCCCCGTTGTTTATCCTTATTATTGGTAAATGTCATTCTTCAAAGGAAAGGGTGAGTAGAAAGTTATCATTTGTTGGGTACAGTCTATGTGCCCAACTCTTTATCTACTTTAATCTCATTTAAACCTCATCTTTCAGTCTTTGAGTTAAACTATTACAACCTCAACCAATGCACCCCAATAAATTCAATAAGAAAGTAAAAAAATTATTACAACCCCCATTTTATATATAACAAAATCAAGACCTAAAAGGTGAAGTAATTTGCCTTATATCACAGGTGGTTAGTAAAAGCACCAGGATTTTTACCCCGTTCTATTGACTCCAAAGCTCATGCTCCATAAAGCCTATTACACTTTTTGAAATGTTGGATATAGTGTACAAACCACCACTATGAAATTCCCTCTTTCATTTCTGACATTGGTAATTTGTGTGTTCTCTCTCTTTTCTTTCTCTGTCTTGCTAGAGGTTTATTAATGTTTATAAAATATTCTGCCTTTTTTCTTTTTCTTTTTAATTTTTATTTATTGATTTTAGAGAGAGGGGGAAAGGAGAGAGAGAGAAACATCGATTTGTTGTTCCACTTATTGATCCACTCATTGGTTAATTCTGTTGTTTGTTTTTTTTTAATCCTCACCCAGGGACATTTTTTTCATTGCTTTTTAGAGACAGAAACATCAATGTGAGAGAGAAGCATTGATGGATTGCTTCTTGTACACACCTGGACCAGGGATCATAAACACTCAGACCAGGGACTGAACCAGCAATCTAAGCATTTGCCCCGATGGAGGATCTGACTCACAACCTTGGCATACTGGGACAATGCTCTAACCAACTGAGCTATGTGGCCAGGACTTGTGACACTTTTCTTGTTTGCATCCTTGTGAGCTTACTCTAATGATGCCATATTGTGAGCAGCCTGATGGAAAGTCCCACAAAGCAGGGAACTTAGGGTGGCCCCCGACAAGCAGCCAGTGAAGAACTGAGTCCCTCAACCTAACATCCTGGAAACACTGAATCCTGCCAACAACATGAGGGAACTTGGAAGCAGATCCTTTTTCATTTAATCCTTCAGGTGAGATCACAGCTCTGGCTGACCTTTGACCATAGCCTTGTGAGAGACCCTGAAACACAGAACCTAGCTAAGCCATGCTGAGATTGCTGACACAAAGAAACTGTGAGATAATACATGTGGGTTGTTTCAATCCACTAATTTGGGGGGTCATTTGTTACACAGTAATATACAACTCAAATATCCACTTTATCCCTGGTAATTTTTTTTCTCTGAAGTTTACTTTGACATTAAATTAGCGACTCCAGCTTTTTAAATTTTTTTACTAGCACTTACTTTTTCCCCTATCATTTACATTTTAACATACCAATACCATTATAGTTGAAGTAAGTTTCTAGTAGACAGCATATAGTTGGGTCATATTTTTTTAATCTGATCTGACAATCTCTATCCTTTAATTGGTGTGTCCAAGCATTTACAGTCATATGATTATTGGTATTTAAATTTCAATTCCCTATCATCATTTTATTATCTGTTATCTGTGTATTTCCTATATTTTTCACTCCTCTTTTATCCCTTTCTTACTTTCTTTTGGGAAAAGAGAACAGTATTTGGTATTCCATTTTAATTTATTGATTGCATTTTTAGCTGTCACTTTATACAGTTTTACATGTTGGTGTACCAGAGATTATGATGTATATATTTTCACAGTTTGCTTAGAATCAATATTTTACTATTGCAAATGGACTGCCATTTAGGTCCCTTTACTCTTCCTCCTTTATAATTGTCTCACATATTATATCTATACATCAAAAGCTCATAAGACAATGTAATAATTTTTGCTTTCGAGCATCAAAGATTTTAAGAATGTGAAGAGGAAAAGAATAATCTGTTTTATTTACTCAGGTATGTATACCTTATATTCTTCTTCTTTTTTTTCTGATGTGTGCAGTTTCTGTCTGGTGTTATTTCCCTTATGTTTGAACTTCTCTCACAAGTTTTTAGAGCAAGGTGGTGTTGTTGTTGTTGTTTGGTAACAAGTCTTCTTAGTTTTCTTTTATCTATGTCTTTATCTCTTTTCCTGAATGATGTTTTCACCTGATATAGAATTCTGAGTTGAACATCTATTACTACATGAAATGAGCCGATAATGGTAATGTTTTTTCTAAACCCAATCCTACCTTTTGAACTGTGTGGAGCATGAAACTGCCATATAAACTCTCATGTCGTGGTGTATTGTGGGGATTTAATGTTTCCTTATTACCACACAGGAAGTCAGACCTTTTGAAAAATAAAAAAAAACACACAGATTTTAAACAAAACATAAATCTCTGTAATCTGCACATATAAAAGGAAACATTGTTAATTCTGTAAATATGTACACATTTTAAATAAAGGTAGAAGCATATAATAGATATTGTTTTGATACTTTTTCATTAACGTAGTAATATATTGGCCAGTGTTTTCTATGACAATACATATTACATGCTACAGTGAGGTATTTAATGAAAATATTAAATCCTACAATTTATTTTGTTACAACAAAAAATTTTGTTACAACCATGAACATTTAATGTTTCAATATTTTAGCTATCAAAATAATGGCAGGATAAGGTCTCATACACATAACTGACTCTAATCTCCAACTGATTTCTTGCAAAAAATGCCTAAAGTAGAATTGCTGATTTAAAGGCAATGCACATTTTTAAGTATTTTGACAGTTATACAAATTGCCCTCTAGAAAAGATATTTGGAATGTGAATTGATACATATCATTAGGTAATTTTTCCTGTTTTATTTTTATTTTATCTTATTTATTTCTTAAGGAAAGGTTATTTATTTATTAAAGAAAAGTTTATTGATCAAAAAGGTACCAATCCAGAAGATGGGATACCAATAGTGCCCCAAATGCATCTTGCTCACTGGACTAGGTTAAGGGATCTTAAGGGGCTGGGGGCACAGTTATGTAGGAATGCTGGTGGGGAGAGTTTTAATTGGAACACCTTGGAACTTGGCCATTTATGGTAAAGGGGTGTCAACACTGGAACTTTCTGGACAACAGATCCTTGGGCTTCTGAAACTTTTCAGGTTCTGGTTATGTCCTGGTCCTTTGGTTCCACTGCAAGGGTGGGGGCAGAGTGATGACTTTGGTTCCAGAGCAGCCAAAGGCCAAACTTCTCTCCTCTATGCGTGCTTTGGCTGGATGACTCGCTGGGCTGATGTCCCCAGTAACAGGCAGTGATCAACAACTGCAGATCTCCCCTACAAGTACAGAGCTTATTGTGCTAAGATCATGGCATGGCAGAGGCTGAACACCAAAGTGCATCCTCCTGTTTTTGTTTTTATTTTTAATTAATAAAATACAAAAAAGTTGCAAGACTAGAACAAATAACTCACACACACACACACACACACATATATATATATATTTTTCTTAGATTTACCATTTTTGACATTTTGCTGCATTTGCTTCATCTCTCTTCCTTTCTCCCTCCCTTCTAGTGTGCACACACACACACAAACACTCAGGCATGTTGATTGTTTATACTTTTTGGACTATTTGAGGCTGGTTGCACTTATGATGTTTCCTTTGCCCTGAAAACTTGAGTATATATTTCTTAAGTATGTAAGAGAAAAAAATATTGTCTCATAACTATAGTACTTAGATCAAATTTAGGAAATTTAACATTGATAAAATACTTCATAGTCCATATTCCAATTTTGTCTACTCTGCAGTCTGTATTCCAATTTCTTTAATTGTCCTAATAATGCTCATTATAGTATTTGTCTATCTATCAGTCCAGAACCACATAATGAATTTACTTGCCATACCCTTTAATCTTCCTTTCATTTGGAACAATTTCTTAGTCTTTCATGACATTAGCATTTCTGCAGAATACAGGCCAGTGATTTTATAGAATGTTCCTCAGTTTGAGCTTATATGATATTCTTCAATAATGTAAATGCTAAGTCTAGTTCTAAAACAGAAAAATAAAGCTGAAATAGCACTATCATAGATAACAGCTTTCATCAGGAAACATTTTCTGTAGAAAAAGGATGCTGAAAAAGAATTACTCAATATGAAAATAACAAGAGATCAAGAAGACTAAGCAATACAGCTACTAGATAATTAATCCTCTTAAGTATAGCTAATGAAATTAGGTCAGCAGAAACAGTTTTGTCAGCAATGGGTGCTCTTGCCTTTTCAGTGGTGTCAGTGAGGCATTCCTGCCTCATCAGTGGTATCACTGATGCTGGCAAAGCCATATCTACCTTGTATGCAACTATGACCAGCATCTGGACAATTCAGGGCACAAGGCAGGCACTCAATGAATCTCCATTTTCTGAGTTAGTGAGCAACAAGGACTACCCAGAGTTTGCATCTTAAGTTTCATGGTTATATTATTTTGTTGTCTGTTACTGTTAAATAACAGGAAACTAGAGTAATGGAAATAAAAAATTTTCTGTTTTCTCTCTGGAATCTGCAGCTACACTTGACTTGTGGGGATAGACCTGCTAGCTAAGAGACCTTATGAAAAAGTGTCCTCACCAGACATTATGCCTGTAGAAGGTAGGGTGGGGTGGGGTGGAGAAGCAGGCTGTCTTCTGCGGTCTCAATAGGGACAGTATTTGGAAAACTTATTACCAAACAAGAGGACTCAAGATCTAGAACTCAGGTGACCTCCTTGGAAAGCCTGTAGCAGCTGAAATTCTGCCAAGCAAGAGATGAATGGAGGATATTTGGCAAAAGACCTGGAAAACATTAAGAGGGGTACAGGGAAATGGAAGTAAAGCTAGGTGTCAGTCTCTTCTGCCATAACTGTTGACAGGGAGCAAATCTTGAATCCTGAGATGTTCTAAATTAAGCTATAGTGGCTGGAGGGTGAGAGAAAGAGACTGAACCGTTAGTCTGTTAATGGTTGCTGACCAGCTAACGAGTCTGCTGTCATTCTTGTTTTGCCTGTTGGGACTTCAGATTGATTTCTAGGTGGCTGCTTTCACAGTTTATTCAGCTAGATACCCTCTAACTCCCAGAGCAGCCACCCCCTCACCCCACTCCTTGGTTACCTGAAGGCTTTGCAGATTGCTGCCTCCAGCCAATCTATAGGAGTGGACATTTGTTTTATTCCTACTTGACTCCCAGACCTGGCCCTTCTTCACCTTCTACCACGCCTTTGCCTATAGTTTATGTAAATTCTTCCAGACTACCTCTTTTTTTTTCTTCCCTCTATTTGATGTATGAAGTAAAAGTCTGCAAAACTCTGGGATGGACATGCTCTCTTCTCTACCAAGCCATGGTGCTGTTAGTTTAGACATGGAATTTAAGTCTCAAGACCAGTCTTCTGTTTGGCTAGCATTTTTGACTCAGTGAAACCTTATTTGAAAAATTCCTTCAGTTGCAGAAGTTAAGAATTTTTAGTTTAACACAGGGAAAATTAGCTCTAGTAGTAGAAATATTATGGGTTCAAGCAGGACTTTTCTCTGCACATTAATGTTTGGAAGCAATTAAAGAAAAAAATCTTATACTGCAGAAAAACCTTAAGAAAAAGCTGAAAATCCTACAGAAGTTCCCCTTCTGGTGGAAAAAAAAATGTGGCTGGGTTAGAAAGTGCAAAAACCTACTACACTGTTAAATGTTAAATTGTCCCACAATGTTAAATTACCTTAGGAAGCTGTGTGTACAGATGAAAAATTGTGAAGACATTTTTTTAGGTGTTAAAATTTGATAGAGAATGCTATCCCTCGGATAGGATTTTGATTTTTGATAAAATTTGTCTGTAATGTCTTCATGAACTTACCTTGTCTAATGGGGGGCACAGACCTGCCAGAGATTCACTAGGGTGCTAGCCGCATTCTCTCCAGAAATTCTTACTGTGCAAGCAGCAGAATTGTTGATATTTTCTGGGTGTAAAGTGTTGGAATTGTTCGTGCTGTGCATAGTTGTTGTTGTTTTTTTTAAGGTTTTATTTACTTAATTTTAGACAGAGAGGGGAAGGCAGGGAGAAAGAAAGGGAGAGAAGTATCAATGTGAGTGATCAGTTCCCTCTCCCCCAGGAGCCATCTGCAGCCCAGGGCAAGTGCCCTGACCCGACACCAAACCCATGTTTTGCTGGGCTGAAAAACGCCTAACTGAGCCACATGGGTCAGGGCTGTTCTGCATAGGTTTTGAGTGGTATATTCCAATCCAATTTATCCCAAAAGTCCGTAATTTCTCAGAACTCGAGGATATTTTTAGGGACCATGTATTTGGGATTATTGCAGAAACGCCTGCAGCAGAAAGGCAATCTACCCTTTTATAATTTACTAAACGAAGGCACCCCCCACCCCACATCTCCGGGATAAGGCTATCTCTGTTGTTTTTTAGGTAGGGTTAGGCACACAGCCTCCAGGAGCCAGTGTGCTCCAGGGAAGGAATGGAGGGATGGGGAGAGTCATTAGGACCCTAAAAGGAGACTGCAGGTCGCCACAGGGTGGCGGGGGTCTCGTGGAGGCAGGAAACTCAGCCCGCAGAGTTAAACCCAGACCCAAACAGGTGGAGCCACACCCACGGCCTGCACCTCCTTCTACTTCTGGGTGCTCTCCTTGCTGTCCCTTTGCTTTTGACTCTGGGATCTCCCCATACTTCTTCCCCGTCAAGTCTGACCCGTGTCAACCCTGAAGTGGCTTTGTCTGGTAGCTCAGGCTGGGACGCCCCACAGCAGCAGCTAACGGACCCCTCTTCTAAGTCACATGCCCCAAGGAAGGAAAGGACACCTCAAGTAGACTTACTGTCAAAAGATGAGAGTTAAGGAAAATTTAATCTTTCTTACCGTTTTTTCTCTCATCCAGTTCTTAAACTTTTTGGTTGCAGAACCTCCTTAATTAACACTCTTGAAAATCGTCTTTGTGGGGCTTTCTTTGAAACCTGGGCCCAGCGGAATGGCTAGCAAGAGGAAGGGTGGCGAGAAGGGCAGTTCTGCCATCAAGAGGTAGTGGAAACACCATGAGCATTCTTAAGCGCATCCATGGAGTGGACTTCAAGAACCATGCCCCTCTGGTGCTCGAAGAGATCACGGAAGTTTGCCATAGAGGAGAGGGCACTCCAGATGTGCATGCTGACACCAGGCTCAACAAAGCCGTCTGAGCAAAGGACTAAGCAATGTCCCATCCCTTGCCTGGGTGTGACTGCGGTTGTCCAGAAAACACGGGGAGGAGGAAGGCTCACCAAACAAGCTTTCTGGTTGGTTACCTAGGTACCATTCACCACTTCCAAAAATCTACAGTTAATGGGGATGAGAACTAACTGTTGATAGTAAAACTGCAAATAAGTAAATATGTAAAATAAAAGAAGGAAAATTGTTTTTTGTGGACATACAATATTTATCATACTAGATTTTATTTTATTATTTAAAATGTTTTTTTTAGAGCAGCAGTGGTGGGGCAGAGGGTGGAGAGAGATAAACATTGTTTGTTGTTCCAAGTATTTATGCATTCATTGGTTGATTCTTGTACGTGCTTTGATCAGGGATCAAACCCACAACCTTGGTGTGCTGGGACAACGCTCTAACAAACTAAGCTACCTGGACAGCTCATATTAGATTTTAAGAAAAAAAATTGCAAATACACCAATACAGAAGCAAACATTCCATTAGCCTTCAGAGCAGTAGTGAAATCAATCCTAATTGTTTCCTTGAAAATTTCACTATGAATGAGAATAAATGACATGACAGAGAAAAGGGCAAATATAATCTTAGTGTTATTATAAAAATTGTTTTAACCTTGCTGATATCTGTAAAAAACTTGGAGAGCCACCATTCAAAAAAAAGTTCATCATAGTTTAGAAAATGATCACTTCCTTGAGCAATTTAGATGGGAGCCCTGTGGGAACTAGATCAGGATCTAGGCTGCTGGTGCAATCTAGACAGTAACCTGTGGAATTTACAAGGCTTGCTCTGGAATGTTGTCCTTATCTCTCCTCCATAGCATTTGCCCTTTAGTCTGGAGAGAATTCCTTTGCAAAAAAAAGAAGAGGTCATACCAAGTAACTAAATATCAATTGTTGAGAAGGATAAACTTCAATTTAAAGAAAAAACAAACACCTACATTCCTGAACAGGTGTCAGAATATCAATAGAAGTTTCACAAGCTAAGAACTCATTTGCAGAGAACAACCATTAAAATAGGAAAGCACCTTTTTGATGAAGTGGAAAAAATACTTGTTTTGTTGTAAACTAAGAAGGAAATGTAAAGAAATCTGTAGAAATGTTTTAAGTTTATACCAAAAAATGCATAAGAATTCTATAAACCTTTTAGAGATAAGCTAGCTCTTAATGAAATGAAACTACTTGATGAGAAAGTTAAATGTGGGGTCCCATTAGTGACAGAAGAGGAAGTTAGAACGAGCAAAACGTCAAGCTCAGGAAAATCCAACAGTACCTCAGGGGTCTCCGAAAGAGAAGAAAGAATCTTTTAATTATAAAAGTGATGATGCTAAAATTTTGAATAATTGTCTTGTGCAGGTCAACTCTTAAAATAAGGGAAAAATAATAGGAAAGAAATAGTGTTTTCTGAATTAGACGAGGGACAGCCAGGTGATCACCAAAGCGAGAGAGTGAAAGAGAAAATAGTTCTATCAGTTATCTATTGCTGTGTAATAAACAACCCCCAAACTTAGTGGCTTGCAGTGGTAGTGATTTCTTTCTCTCTTTCGTGATTATCTGGGCTGTGTACAGTTTATCTGCTGGTTTTGCCTGGGGTCACACTTGCAGTTACATTCTTCTGTGAGGTGGTTGTCTAGGTGGCCTCCCTCACATGTCTGGCAATTGATGCTGGCTGTTCATTGGAAGCCTTAGTTCTTTTATATGTGACCTCCTATTCTCAGGGTAGCATCATAAAAGGATGCAAGCAGAAGCTGTGGTTTCTCCTAAGACCTGATTTTGGAATCACATTACATCTCTTCTGCTACATTCTATTGATAAAAGCAAGTCATAGAGGATCAGTCCAGCCTTGACTGGTGTAGTTCAGTTGATTGGGGCTTGTTCCACAGGGTGAAAGATTGCTATTTCAATTCCCCGTCAGGGCACATGCCTGCATTTGGGGTTCAGGTTTGATTTCTTTCACATCAATGTTTCATTCTCCCTCTTTCTCTCTCCCCTCTCTCTAAAAATAAATAAATAATATCTTCAAAAATATGTCAATCAAGATTCAAAAGTGAGGAAACAGACAACTTCTTGATGGGAAGACGCACAAAGTGATAATGCATAGTCTCATGGGAGGAATTTGTGGCCATATTTTGCAATTTATCACAAGAGGAAATGAAATGAATATGACAAAGACCCAAGCTATATTAGCATTAGTTCAAGCAGAGAAAGCATTTACAACTGTTAGCTGAGTGGTGAAATGTCAATTATGCATGACTGGAAGAGAACTCAAGGAAGGTGAAACCGGATACTTGTTCTTTGTGGTCACTGTAAATCCCCTAGAAAGTGTATTATAAAGGTTCAAGCTGAAAATTGAACTCATTGATTAACAGAATGCCTACTGGAAGAATTTGAGCAGAAAAGTAAGATTAGGAGCAGTCAGCAAAGGAAAGGGAATATTAAAATCGGTGAACTCAATAAAATAAAGGTAAACTATAGAATATAAAAATATAGTGCGACATTTTGTTCTGCACAAGAATGCCCCTGATAATTGAATCTTTCTTTGTAATATGAAAGAGCAATTGCTAGAGAGATGAAGCAAGCCAACTTTGTGAGACAGAAATTAATAGAGTAACAAAAGAAAAAGTTGGTAATGTTCTGAAAAACAGGAGTTATTCAAGCAATTCAAGGACATTTTGTGGTCTCTTTCCAACTAGTACATCAATTTTATTTTTTTAAGTCAGCTTTATTTAATTATTTATTTATTTAACTTTTAATTTTATTTTGTCCCGTTACTTCAATATCATTTCTAAGATGCCAAGTGCTTTGTTTCCTATTGTAATTAGAACTTTATAAGAATAACAGTGCAATATCAAATTATCCCCTCAATGAAGAGATGTTTTCAAGTTCATGCCTGTGGGTGGATAAGTATAGTACTCCTCAATAATGAAGGGTGGCCTGTGAGATTACAGATACTCTGACCATTAGTGGAAGAGATGTGCTTAGTCTGGAACCCTGATGGATACTTAATCACTACCTGCCTAAATTCCTCCCTGTCACCACAATAAAAGGCTTACATCACAGTGGTATAAATCCCAATTCTTTTTAGCACTGTCCATCACAAATTTCACCACCAGCAGTACTTCTACCTCCTCCTAGTTATTTTGGACCACCGTACCATTTCATGGATGTAAAACTTTTCTTCCACACCTTACTCCTGGAAGAATTCCACCTCAAGCCTGAGAGAAAGCACACCTAAAATAATGGACTTGTTTCATGAATAGTAAATCTATAAACATTGACCTCCACTTTTTATCTTTAAAAATTTGTTTTTGTTAATTATAAATAATGCTGCTCTTAATATGTATTTTGGTGCATATATGCATGCATTTCTGTTGAACATATATCTAGGAGAGAAATTGCTGAGTCACAGTGTATGCATATGTTCAAGGTTAACTGATAATGTGTCAGTTTTCCAAAGTGGTAGTAATATCTAAAAGACATATAAACATATAAATAAAAGCAGCCTCTTTGTCTTTCATTTAAGATGAACTTGAAGAGACCAAGGCAGTTTTTTTTTTTTTTGCAAAGTGAGAATTAACCTACAAAAAGCACAGATACAGTATATGCGTGCATCAAAAAAAAAAAAAACAGTAGAATTTGTTTTGATTCTGATCAGGACAAGGTCACAATAATTTCTCCACCAAATAGACCATTTCCTTTCTATATTTCATACCAGAGCCCTATATCCTAGTACATTTCAATAAAAGTTGAATGAGTAAATTAATAGATCTTCTGTCTATAGAGACACACTTCAATGCAGTGGAAATCATATGATATTTATGGTTAGATATGTGATAAGGTGGACTTATTACTCTCAGATGATTTTTTTCTTGGGTCTATAATGTAAGCTAATACACCTTTTTCCTAGTAAACCCTCTGGATTATAGCAGATTACAGCAGTTGATTAACACAGGCATGGCATTATTAATGCTGTCATATGATGAACCTGCCATTTTTCCTACTAACCTGAAGTGATCTCAGAAAACTTAGGCGAGAAACTGTTTTTAAAATCACCCCCTTTTTACTTTAAATATTTTAATATTGTCTTTCCCTGCAATTAAATGTATATAATATGGTTGGGAAAGCTAAAAAAATTACTTATGCTGACAAAATTATTGTAGTGGAGTACTGCATTTCATTCTGAGTTATTGACAACCTTGGTTTAAAAAACAAATTGAGTAAAGGAAATGAGTTAAAAAGAGAAAATCCTTTCAGTTACTGAAACAAGACTTAAGGGTCAGTAGGACCCAAAGGAAAAGAAGCTCTGTTTCCTATCCACTTGTTTTTGCCTTTCCCCCTTTTTTAATACACCAAAATTTTTTATGGAAAAATAAGGGGACAGTTTGGAAGTTACATTCTTTATTTTTTTAAAGGTTTTATCTATTTATTTTTATAGAGAGGGGAAGGGAGGGAGAAAGAGAGGGAGAGAAATACCCGAGATTTAGCCATTATGTTTGGGTAGCAGTACTCATTTATTTTCATTGGTGTATAGTTTTCTATCGTATGACTATACCAGCATCTCTATCTCCATTCTACTGTTGATAGATATTTGGGTTGTTTACAGTTTGGGATTTCATATGTAACACTGCCACAAACCTTCCTCTACATGTCTTTGGTGCACATGCATATGTATTTCTGTTGCTGTTTTATGTTTTTCCACTCCACCATCATTTGTTTCTGTCAGTGTTTTTATTCTTAGCCTTTCTATGGGTATGTAAGAGTATCTCACTGTGGCTTGACTGTATGCTCCATGAATGCAAGGCCACATCTCTCCTATCTGTGGCTGTGTCACTACCCAATACCTGCACATAAAACAGTACAAGTTGTAATAGTAATGGGTGATAATAAGTAATAAAAGTGGATTGATTGGGACTGTAAGTACTCAGAAGTTTGTAACTTCAGCCTATGATTGTGGTTTTATTTTTATTTGTTAAAAGAATGCATATTTAGTGTTTTTATGTTATGATTTGGGTGTTATAAATCATTTCCAACATTTTTCTTGGTGCAAAAAACAGACTTCCTCATCAGTTCCTCCAGCACCTCACCCTGCCACATGTACACATGAACAAATGTAAGGCAATGGCCCAGGGGAACTAGGAGCCCTAGGGAAAATACGACGTATCTCTCTGAAGCTTAAATTTTATTCCATTATTCAAACAAATAATCTAACTGGTATGTAATTTTAGGCACTAGTCTTATATTAAAACAAACAGATAAAATGGTATCTAAACTCACTGAATGAATATTTAACTTACACAGGAGGCTTGAGTCACTTCAAAGTCTATTCCCATACCTGTGACCACCATACTCATTTTGGCTATTGTGACTCCTTTAGTAGAAAGCACTGAAAAGTTTGATATTGATGGGAAATTAATGAAGTGTTTCAGTTGGTTGGAATCATGATCTGATTTTTACTTTAGGAAAACAATTTTGGCTTGCAGTACAGAAGATAGGTTGGAGGGGGAAAGGTGGATAGAGAATGCATTGGAGATAGGTAGATCATTAGGTGAATTAAAAAAAAAATTCGTTTATGCTATTACAGTTGATCCCGCTTTTTCCCCCCTTTCCCCACCTCCACCCAGCCCCACTCTCTCCCCTTCCCCTGTCAATCCCCATTTCATTGTCTGTGTCTGTGTTATGCATAAATGTTCTCTGGTTAATCCCTTTGCCATGTTTCACCCAGTCCCCCCACCCCACTCGTCTCTGGCAGCTGTCAGTCTGTTCCATGTATCTATGAGTCTGTTTCTATTCTGTTCTTTAGTTTATTAGATTCTACATATAAGTGAGATCATGTGACATTTGTCCTTCACTGTCTGGCTAATTTCACTTAGCATAATATTCTTCAGATCCATCTGTGCTGTTGTGAAAGATAAGAGTTTCTTCTTTTTTACTGCTGCATAGTATTTCATTGCAGAAATGTGCCATGGCTATTTTATCCACTCATTTACTGACGGGCACTTAGTCTCTTTCCAGATCTTGGCTGTTATAAATAGTGCTGCTATGAACATAGAAGTGCATATATGTTTTTTTTATTGCCATTTTAGGATTCTTAGGCTATATCCCTACAAGTGGAAATATTTGGTTAAAAGAGAGTTCCATTTTTAATTTTTTGAGGATACTCCATATTGTTTTCCACCGTGGCTGTACAAGTAAGTCTGCATTCCCACCAACAGTGCACAAGAGTTCCATTTTCTCCACTTCCTTGCCAATGCTTGTTTGTCAGTTTATTGATGATAGTCATTCTGACAGGTGTGACGTGATACCTCACTGTGGTTTTAATTTGCATCTCTCTTATGATTAGTGATGTTGAGCATCTTTTCATATGTCTTATTGGCCATCTGTATGTCTTTTCTGGAGAAGTGTCAGGTTCTTTGCCCATTTTGAATTGGACTCTGTCTTCATGGAATTGAATTGTATTAGTTCTTTGTATATTTTGGATATTAACCTTTTGATAAAATTTTATTTTAAAATATATTTTATTGATTATGTCATTACAGTTGTCCCATTTGCCCCCTTCATTCCCCTCCACACTGCACATCCCCTCCCCCCCATTTCCCCCTTTAGTTCATGTCCATGTGTCACAAGTTTTTTAGCTTCTACATTTCCCATACTATTTTTGCCCTTCCCCCCTGTCTATTTTCTACCTACCGTCTATGCTACTTATTCCCTGTCCCTTCTCCCCGCTTCTCCTCCTCCTACTCTGTGTTGCTAACCCTCCATGTGATCTCCATTTCTATGGTTCTGCTCCTGATCTAGCTGTCCTCTTAGTTTGCTTTTGTTTTAGGTGTGGGTGTTAATAACTGTGAGTTTGCTGTCCTTTCACTGTTCATATTTTTTATCTTCTTTTTTCTTAGATAAGTTCCTTTAACATTTCATATAGTAAGTGCTTGGTGATGATGAACTCCTTGAACTTGACTTCATCTGAGAAGCACTTTATCTGCCCTTCCATTCTAAATTACAGCTTTGCTGGATAGAGCAATCTTGAATGTAGTTTCTTGCCTTTCATGACTTTGAATACTTCTTTCCAGCTCCTTCTTGCCTTTAAGATCTCTTTTGAGAAATCCGCTGACAGTCTGATGGGAACTCCTTTGTAGGTGACTGTCCCCTTATCTCTTGCTGCTTCTAGAATTCTCTCCTTCATTTTAATCTTGGCTAATGTAATTATGATGTGCCTTGGTGTGTTCCTTCTTGGGTCCAACTTCTTTGGGACTCTCTGAGCTTCCTGGACTTCTTGGAAGTCTATATCCTTTGCCAGAATGGGAAGAAGTTCTCCTTTATTATTTGTTCAAATAAGTTTTCCACTCGTGGCTGTTTCTCTTCCCCTTCTGGTATCCCTATAATTCGGATGTTGGAACGTTTAAAGATGTCCTGGAAGTTCCTAAGCCTCTCCTCATTTTTTTGAATTCTTGTTTCTTCATTCTTTTCTGTTTGGTTGTTTCTTTCTTTTTTCTAGTTCACTCCATTGATTTTAGTCCCAGCTTTGTTTCCATCACTATGGGCTCCCTGTGCATTTTGCCTCATTCACTTAGTGTAGCCTTGATTTTTTTCATCTGATTTGCTACTAAAATCTACCAGTTCTGTGAGCATACTTATCACAGTGTTTTGAACTATGCATCCGATAGGTTGGCTATCTCTTGGTCACTTATAATTATTGGCTCTGGGGCTTTGAGCTGTTCTGCTTGAGCCATAATGTTTTGGTCTGTTTGCACCTGTTACGTATGAGGAGCAAAAGCTTAGGTGTTCACCAGGGCGGGTCAACCCAGTTGCTGGGTTGTGACACTATATGTGGGGCAAGGTCAGAGAGGGATCGATGGCACTTATTCCTCTCTCTCTCTATTTCGGTCCCCTCTGCTGCTTCCCACAAGCAAGTTGGACCCTTCTGGTGCTGGTTCTCTTCCGGTGCTGTTTCCCCGGTGGGTGAAGCTTGTGTATGTCCTAGGACCCTGTCAGTTTTTCCAGTGAACTCTCCTATGAGGCTGGGAGCCTCTCCCAACACCTCAGCCCCTGAAAGTTTTTCCGGTCGGTGCTTTTAGGCTTTAATTACTGTTGCTGGGGCCGTGGTTGCTCGGTCTGTCTCACTGCTCATTTTTTTGCCTTGTTTATCTGCGTGTAATGGGTGAGCACAGTCAACCAGCTGCCTTGCGCCCTTACTGGGTCTGCCTGTTGCCACCCCACGCCTGGGATCTGCCAGCCACTGCCTTTGTGCCTGGGTCGGTCCGGCAGCCACCGCTTTTTTCTGCTGTGACCCCTCTCCGCCAGCTGCTGACTCCATTACTCTTACCACTATGGATGAATGGTTCATTGTTGTTGGACTTCCATACAGTTCAATTTTCTGTCTGTTTTGGTTGAGTTTTTGTTTCTAAATCTTTGTTGTCCTTAAACTCAGTTGTATGAGGAGGTACAGTATTTCCACCTAAACCTCCATCTTAGCCAGAAGTAGGAGATTAACCTTTTACAGTACATATCATTGGTGAAAATAGATGAATATATATTTTTAAATATTTTGTTTATTTTTAGGGGGGGGGAAAGGAAGGAGAAAGAGTGGGAGAGAAACATCAGTGTGTGGTTGCCTCTCATGTGTCCCCCACTGGGGACCTGGCCTGCAAATCAGGCATGTCCCCTGACTGGGAATTGAACCAGCAACCCCTTGCCTTATAGGTCTATACTCAATCCACTGAGCTACACCAGCCAGGCTTTTTTTTGGGGGGGGGAATAGGTGAATATTATAGTAATCCAGGTGAGAGCTAAATTCAGAACACAGGACACAGAGAAGAACAGGCACAAAAGTATATAATTTCATGAATACTAACTATCATATTCACTGTGACTCTTTAAAATATCATTTACATATTTAGTTATTGGTTGGTCTGTATTTGTATAAATAATATACACATGTGATAAGAATAAATACAAACATTAATGATTACTAATATTATTTCTTTATATTTGCAAAGGTCAAATAGACTTCAATATATTAAAATTATCATATATAATTTTATAATATATATTACATATTATATAATATATTATATATAAATATATATACAAATATAAATATAAATTAAATATAAATATATATTTAAAATTATATATTATTTGGTAGAGTATCATTTTGCTATATTGTACATATTTTAAGAAATTTATCATGATTGTCTCTGTGGTGATCTAAATAATAATTTACATAACATAAAAGTTTTAAGCAGAATCTATGTATACATTATACAGCCTCCACCTTATTGCAATTTTTAATTGGGAATAAGTCAATTAATCAACTATATGGCTAAAATGTTATTGTAATCTATAATACACAGGTATTTTGATATATTAGGGACAAAACATTGTGCTCTGTGCCATGAATCCAGTTGATTTCCTAATGGGCTCACTTCGATTTTCAAAATGGTGAAGTGCTTCATACGTTCACACAGTGCTTTGCAGTGTTTGAAGTGTTTTTTGACATTTTACATGATCTTCTTTGATTTTTAAAAATGCTTGGAGAAGTCAGCAAGACTGGTATGTCTGTCTTATGTTTTAGGTTTGGCTCTAGCTGAGTAGCTCAGTTAGTTAGAGCGTTGTCCAATTTGCTGAGGTTGTTGGTTGGATCTCTGGTGTGGGTACATATAAGAATCAACCAATAAGTGTATAAATAAGTGGAAAACCAAATTGATGTTTCTCTGTCTCTCTCCTTTCCTCTTTCTCTTTAAAATCAATACGTCAAATAAAACTGATGGGGTAGTGAACAACAGTGTAGAGGTCATGTGTTTAGCATTGTGCACCCGAAACCTGTATAATTTTGTTAACCATTGTCAGCCATTGTTGACAAATGGTTAACCATTTGTTAACCATTGTCAACCCAATAAATTCAATGTAAAGGAAAAAAACCCCTGAGACTCGATTTGCTGTGTTGGACAAATGTTGTTTGTATATTATCATGCATGTGCAAATTGTGGAGATTGGAATTCTTATTCTGATGTATGAAGGACCTTGGTTTTTAGTAGCTGACATATTTCTTAATCTCTATACTTCAGTTTTCATGTCTGTAACAAGGAGATAATATCTAGTCATTGAATGAGTACAAGGATTAATTAATATATGTGAAGCTCTTAAAATAGTGTCAAGCTCATAGTAAACTCTAAATAAATGTTAAATTACATGTTTATTGTTTTAGCATATCCAGTTGATTCATAAGGAGGGTTGGGATCCTCACAGTGTACACATTTGGAAATTCCCAGTTGGGGATACATGTTAGGCAAATTTCAGAGGTGTATGTGGTGTAAGTACACCTTAAATCTTGTTTAGAATTTAATAACTAAAAAGAGGTAGTGGTCCATCAATCCCATTAGTCTTACTTAAACACATTTTATTTGTCCTGGAAATGCTCCTTCCAGCGAGACTTGTCTTCAAGGGTGTGGCAAGTGGGTTTGAGGTATTTTAAAAAGCAGAAATCAGTGGATTGTATTAGAAAAACCCAGCATACTAGACAGCCCATGTGCTCAGTATTGTAACGATTTAGTCTTTCGTAGCTGAGAGGACGACAGGGGAAAAACCGCAAGAGACCCAGCTGGGAACTCTGCCTTTGGCAGTACAAACGTTTAACATCTGTGTGGTTTCTTTTGACACCTTGTATGGCAGAGTTGCAGCAACAAGTTGTGGCAAGCTAATTTATGTTCTTATGGTTCTGGAGGCACCTGCACTTTCTGTTACTACAATTCAGGTTAAACTGCTGTCATCTCTAGCTTTTTGGAGACTCCTAGTCCGGATTCCTATTGGGGCTACTCTTAGGTGTCCCCAGGTCAAGTGCACATCTGCTTAGGGCTGGACCTACTTCATATTAGGTGCCTGAAATACGAAGGTATCATTACACAAGGCCAATAACATGGCCTCTTGCTTGAGTTACTTGTTAAAAGGTTGGCAGGTGGACACCCTTCAACCACTGGGGATCTCCCATTGTTGTTAAGAGCCTCAGAAACCCTGCCCATAAATTGCTATCATTGCTGCCCAGGAGCGAACCCAGACGCCCAAGCGAAAATCGACTGGGCATTCCGAGGCCCCTCCTATGGCAACGCTACTTAGTCCGCGCCGGAGGGCGCCCTAGGCCGGCGTCGGAGTCTAGGAGGACGTGTGGCGCGTGGACTCCATCCTGTCCAGCGCTGCGGGTACACGGTCGGCACTTCCGGGCAAGGTTCTGTGCACCTGTTCCTTCCTCTGCTCAAGTGTCTCTCCCTTCTGGGAAAAAAGTACATGAGAACAAGATATGCATTAGCGAACCTAGGCTAAAAATGCTGCAGAAGATTAAGCCCAAAATGAGAAGGTGCTAGGCACCTTTAAGCTGTTTAGAAGTTCACGTGACCCACTAAGCACTGAGCCCATCGGGTCACGTGACGACGCGCGCGCCCTCGCGCAGGGGTATCCGCCAGCGTCGAGCGCGCACCTTCTCTGCTGCTTCCCATCCTCTCCACGGGAGGGTGAGGAGTGGCGGAGGGATCGGCGTCTGGAGCCGGGTGCGCGTGCGCAGCGAGCAGCTGTCACCCAGTGCGGAACAAGTCTCACAAATTTCTTAAATCTCTGTGGTCCCGAGGCCACTGTCTTTCTTTTTCCTTTTCCTCCTCAGGGCCCGGTCCTCGCCCCACCCTCGCACCAGGTAACCTATTTTCGGGAGTCCGTGCTATGGGGGTGGTGGGGGGAGGGCCCGGTCGGTCTTCTCGGCATTGCCCCACTCCAAGCGGGGCAGCAGGGGTTGCCGGTGTCCGGGAGAGTGGAGACACCAGACCTGAGACTATTGGTCCGCGGCCCCCGTGACTGTCAGGCTGGGGAGAGAACGGCCGGCAAGGTCTCAGGGGAGGGAGACGGGAGCCAGCGACAGACTGCTCCGGTTCTCACGGGGGTTCGATGCCGCTCTAGTCGTTCTCTTAGGGGCCAGAGTCGGGGTCGCGCCCTTTGGGGCAGACGAGCGCGCGGGTGGTCCGGAGATGCTGACTCCTTTCCTTTCCCCTTTGGTCTGGGTCTGCGCGGACTCGGGGAAGCAGGGCCTGCTTGAGTCCCTCGGGAGTGCCTCTTCACCTGGACTGTTACCGCCGCAGGGTGAGGGTGGGGGCTTCTCTTCAGAACACCCGGTCGCAGGTAGCCTTCGTGTTTGTCCTTTTGGTTTTTCCCCTCATGGGGCCATTTCTGCAGTGGCCGAAACTACGATGCGGGGTGGACAGTGGGTGCTTAATAAATAGGAGTTGGATCGGGTCGCGTGGAATGGCAGGCACGGGAGGTGGTGTGGGGTGCGGATGTGGAGTGAGGGAGTCAGGCCAGGCTGGCTGGCGCTCTGGGCTCGGGCTTAGGTTTTTCCTCGGGGCTCAGCCAATGAAACCTGCAGGGCTTGATTCCGATGCTTTCCGGGTGAACTCGGAGGCAGTCTCCCCCCAGAGCTGCACAGTGCACGTCTGCAGCGGCTGGCTTTGGTTGTGGGCGATGCTTGGGAGGGGTTTTGTCTGGTTCCTCCTCCGAGAGAGGGGAGGGCAAACTTTTTTTTAGCACTTGGTAGATTACCACGCGGGGTGATTTTTGAAGCACTGCTTCGGAAATGTGGGTTTGAAGTTGCAGTTGGTCCACCCTTACTTAACTTTGGTGAAAGTTTCTGGTAGCCTCTGTCCACCTAGTTTTGGACCCAACTTTGCCCTATTTCATCTACTTAATTTTGCAATATTTTTTATTTTTAACTTCGGGAAAGTCGACTTCGCGGTTTCTATGGCAATGGTTACTATCGTAATTTGGAAATGTTGTGCTTGAAAATTAGTGGCTTTCTGTTGTAAAAATAATTCTTTAAAAAAACTTTAATTGTATTTTTTCGTTACCATTTGACCCCATTCTACTCTCCTCCCCCTGCAATCATCACACTTGTCCATGTCCGTGAGCCCTATTTCCTTTTTTCTCTTACCTCCATTCCCTAACCGCCCCCCACCAAGTGGCTTTAATTCTTAAAGGGCCATTTTTATTTTGTAGCACTCGGGTCTCCTTTAAGATGATTACTCCAGTTCTTTTACCTAGTCAGTCCCCTCCCATCCCCATCCCCCAACTGTGTTTTATTTTATTGATTTTAGAGAAAGGGAAGGCCAGAGGTAGGGAGGGAGGGAGGGAGAGGAGGGAGGTAGAAGCCGGGGAAGGGAAGAGGAGAGGGGGAAAGGGGAGTGGAAAGGGGAGGGGTAGGGAGAAAAAAAAACCACAATTGTTTTAATGTTTTTATTTTTAACTTCGGGTTCCTTGTTCCACTTATTTATGCAATCGTTAGTTAATTCTTGAATGTGCCCTGGCCTGGGATGGAACCAGAAACCTTGGAATATAGGGATGACGCTCACTCGAACTAACTGAGCTATGAGGCTAGGGCTCCCCCACACTTTGCTTTGCAATGTATTATTACGTGGGGGTTTAGGATTTTTAGATCCTTTTTCCCAGTTTAAGGTGTTATGAAAAGTTTGTACATCATCTTTACAGCATCCCTATGAACTTGGTAATAACAGTGCAATTTAAAGTGGAGATGTGTTTCACATCAACAGACTTCAGTTGGTTGCTTTTTTTGAAGTTAAAAATATACATTTTAAGCATTGCACACGCACAAATGCTTTTAAAAAGCATTCCTATTCCTATTTTATGAAAATGAAGGTTTTAATAAGTTGAACTGGTACTTAACCTTTTTTAGATTTTTTAAAATTTACTTTTAGACAGTGGGGAAGGCAAGAACAGAGGGAAGTGTGTCTCACGCACACCCTACCTGCCCCCTACTGGGGACCTGGCCAGTAATCCTGGCAAGTACCTTGACTGGGAATGGAACCAGCAACCTTTCAGTTGCAGGCTGGCATTCCATCCACTGAGACATACCAGCTGGGGCGGGTACTTAATTTTTTAAAAGTTTTTTAAGATTTAAATTTCCATTTAAGGATGAAAATATGCTATAGTGAGTTTTCCTCTGGACATCTTCTATATCACCCAGGGCTAGGTTAGGTGCTCCTCGGGTACAGTCTCTTTCCTTTTTTTATTGTTTTGTAATTGCCTCTTGACTGGTTCTTCCTTACTACATACAATATTAGAACCTGAAAACAGGTTCTGGGTGTGTTTTTTTCTTTATTGTATTTCCAGCAGTTTAAAGTAGTGCCTGAGGTGCTCAAAATATCCTCTTTTTAAATAATAGCTTTAGTAAGAAACAATTTACATGCCATATAATCTTCCTATTTATTTATTTTTTAAGATTTTATTTTTAGAGAAAGGGGAAGGGAGGGAGAAAAAGAAGAGAAACATCAATGTACAATTCATCTTTTTAAAAAAGATTTATTTATTTTTGGAGGGGACGGGAAGGAGAAAGTGAGGGAGACAAACATCAGTATGTGGTTGCTTCCCATGCACCCCCCACTGGACACCTGGCCCACGACCCAGGCATGTGCCCTGGACTGGGAATGGAACTGGTGACCCTTTGGTTTGCAGGCCCACACTCAATCCACTGAGCTACACCAGCCAGAGCTATAATCCACCTTTTTAAAGTATACAATTTAATGGTATTTGTCACCACAATCAATTTTAGAATATTTTTATCACTTGGAAAAGAAACCCTGTTCCCATTAGCAGTTTTGTCTATTTCTCTTCAACTCCCTTCCCCTCTAGCCTTAGGCAACTGCTAACCTGTTTTCTGTCAATAGATTTGCTTATTCTGGACCTTTAATATACATGGAATCATATAATATGTGGTGTTTTGTGACTGGATTCTTTCACTTAACATAATGTTGTCAGGGTTCATCTATGTTGTCACATAGTATTTCATTCTTTTTTATGGTTGAATAATAGCCATTCTGTGACTACATCACATTTTGTTTATTTAATCATTAGTCGATGGCCATTTAGCTTGTTTCCACCTTTTGACTATTATGAATAATGCTACTATGGACATTCATGAACTAGTTTTTGTGTGTGGGTATGTTTTCTTTACTCTTGGGTATATGAGGTCTGTCCAGAAAGTATCCAGCGATATAAATATGAAAAATAGAGACATTGGGGAATACATAAGATACAAGAAATTTTGAACTTAGGACAATGATGCCTCAGTCCCATTCAAAGTAGGCACCTTGGGGCCTCACACAGTTCTCTGAATTTCCATCAGCTGCCCTGCTGTATTTCCCTGAATCTCATTGAAGGTCTGAAATCTCTTTCCTTTCAAAGGTGATTTTAGTTTGGGGAAAAGCCAGAAGTCACAGGGCACCACATCTGGGCTGTAGGGGGGCTGAGTCACCTGGGTGATTTGATGTTTGGCCAGAAAACTCTGTCCTGTCATGATAAAGCTGCCAATAACCAGTTAGTTGCCGGTAGCTGTGGCCTTCCAAATCATCTGAATAGTTTCTGCAGTAGAATGTTTAAGCTTATCACAAAATTTGATTCATCGCTTTATTCACATAGTCATTTTGAATGCCACAGCGACAACAGTACACACACTCTCTCAATGGCATCTACCACCTCCACTGACTAGTACAGTGAAGTTGTCATGGCTCACACATGCACATTCCAGTCTACTCCCCTGTGCTGCCAGGTTACGTCGATGTAGCGCAAACCATTCTTATTACATTAACAATGGCTGGACTTTTTCTGGACAGATCTTGTATATTTAGTGGTAGAATTTCTGGGTTAAACATTCCCTCCTGAATGAATGAATGAGCAAGGAGGGATTTAGTCTTGAGGGACACTCTCTCTAGGCCTTTGAGTGGTCAAATGACCCTTTCCTGCCCCAATACCAAGTATACTTCTGTAGAGTTCATCTGTGTGGGGCTTCGTTCTGCAGGTAGTGCTACATTTTTCTTGTCTAGATGTCATTAAGATCATCTCTTTCTATTAGTAGTTTGTATACATTTAATGATTATTCCCTTTATATTATTTTTCAAGTTTAATTAGAGACATGGTGATAAAACAGGTATATTCCATACTGTCATCAAATTCAGAGTCTACAATAGGACTTTCAGTCTTTTAAAATATATTTTCTTTTACGAAATAGGAATATCATATCTAATGCTCTTCTTACCACCCCCATTTATTTTAAAAAATTAAAAAATGTGTTTATTGATTTTAGAGACAGAGGAAGGGAGAGAGAGTGAGAGAGAGAGGGAGAGAAAGAGAGAGAAACATCAATTGGTTGCCTCCCATATGCTCCCCAACCAGGGATTGAACCTGTAGCCTAGGCATGTGTCTTGACTGGGAATTGAACCCCAACTTTTTGTTGTATGGGACACCAACTGAACCACACTGGCCAGGGCACCACCATCATTTCTAATAGGAATTTCTTGGGAGTTGTTCCATAGTTTAAGTCACTGTATCTTAATCTTCACCAACCTAGAAGGTTTTGTGGAGACTGATATATACATTTAATATTGAATTATTGTCTTTTTACTTTCACTAACTCCTCAAAGATTCCCCTTTGACCTTAACTCTCCCTGCCTTTTTGGAGAAGATTTTTATAATCTAAGTCTGCACTTGCAGGAGCAAGGATTAAGCCCACCTAAGTATTGGGAATAGTCCCCATAAGGAGTATACCAACTGTGCTTCTCCTTTTTGGCCTGCCGTTATTCTTTCTGTGAGGATCAAGTCCTAACTCTCAGCTCTATCAGTATGGCCAGCTAATTCTTTGCTTTCTGGCAAACTCATCTTTTTTTCTTCGGTTCCTTGGTTGGGTTGGGCTTGGTACTTTGCTTACATTATCATTCCCTCTTCTTAGACTGCCACTCCTACCTGTACCTACTTAATTTGGTTAATTTCATCTCTTCCTTCAAATGGCTCAGCTCAGTTGTCACTTCTTCCAGTTAGTCTTTCTTCAGTCCTGTATACTTGCAATAGCAGCATTCTGTAATCTCCTTCATAGTGTTAAATAATTACATCGTTAGTAATTTGCTCTCCACTTCCCATATATACACAGAAAGAAATCCACACAAAATATTGAAAGTGGTTAGTTACTTTGGGTGATGGAATTATGGACAGTCTGTCTCTTTTGTGCATATGTGTATTGGCAGAATTTTATCTTGTCTATCAGTATGACCAGGGAAGAAACTTAATAAAAATCCATGTTGTTAGAAAATCTGGAAACAGAAGAATTTATAGGAAAAAGAAAAATCATTAGTAATTGCCATTTTCATTTTGTAATTTTTTTCCTAACCTGTTTTGTTTTAATAACCTAGATGAGATTTTACTATAGCTTCAGTGCACAGCTTTTTTAAAAAATTATTTTTTTATTTTTAATTACAGTTGACATACGCATACATTATTATATTAGTTTTAGGTGTATATCCCAGTGATTAGACATTACATAACTTAGTAACTGATCATTCTGATAAATCTTGCACTCATCTGACACCATACATAGTTATTAGACTATTTTATTTATTTATTTATTTATTTTAAAATTTTATTTAGTTATTTTTCAAGTACAGTTTTTTTGTCTATTTCTCCCATCCCAGCCTCCCCCGCCCCTTGCTCCCCACCTCCCTCCCATTTCCAACCCCCTTAGGTCTCTCGTCCCTATGTCCTTCCTATTTGTTCCTCCAAATCCCTCCCTATTATTGACCGTATTTCCTATGCTGTACTTTTACTTCTCCATGGCTATTCTATAACAACCAATTTGTACTTCTTAATCTTTTCACTTTCTTTGCACATCCTTCTAGCCCCCTCCTATCTGGCAACCGTCAAAATGTTACCTAGCCCTGGCTGGTGTAGCTCAATGGATTCAGTCCTGGCCTGCGAACCAAAGGATCTCCAGTCAGGCCATGTGCCTGGATTGTGGGCCAGGTCCCCAGTAGGGGATGCACAAGAAGCAGACACACATCGATGTTTCTCTCCCTCTCTTTTGCCTTTCCTTCTCTTTTCTTTAAAAACAAACAAATAAAATCTTTAAAAAATGTTATCAGTATGACTCCGTTTTTGTTCTTGTTCACTTATTGTAAAGCTTTTATTACATTTTGATTCTCTCTCATATCTAGGGTCTTTTCGAGAATGGGGAGGATACTTCCCTAGGGAAGGATTGGTTGCCTAGGGATGGAATTTCTGGTATTTAAATTGAGCTGATTCTAAAGGAACAGAATCTAGCATCTGATACTATTAAAGTTTGGGAACTAAGTATTTGTTAATTAACCCATTTCCCTTTTTCACCCTGAGAAACTTCCTTACTAGTATATTTGTATGCTTTTAGTACTACAGAGTTTTTCCTTGCACAGTTGTTTGTTATATGCACTGCTTGTCTTATTTTTGCTGAGTAGTTTATTCTGCCTAGTAGTGGGTACATTTCTTCAAATTTTAGAGGTAGAGCATAGAGCAGTATACATAGTAAACAAAGAGATTCCCTATCATTTCATGAAAGAGGATTATATTGAGTGTTAATGTTTAGATAGGCTGTTACTTCTTATTTTCAGATACACTGGCTTCAGCAACTTTGGTATTTAGGAACTGTTGCTCTATAGAATCTTTAAAATTTATTCTAGATTCTTCTGGGTTTGTATTATTCTGTGGTAAATATTTAAGGAACAGAATTACGCGTACCAAACCCTTTTGGAGATGACTTCCTTTTTCTATATCTCCATCCAGTTCCATTGAACTAATTTGGCATCTACACATTTTAACTGCAGTAAGCTGAAATCCATCTTTCAGCTCTGCTTCTCTGAGGTCTCTCATGCATGTCATCCCGTTTCATTGCCCACTGGGGAAACGCGGAGTTATCCCAGACACCCCATGGTTCCTTAGCCCTCAAACCCAGACTATTACCAAATTTTGTCACTGCTTCCTAAATATGTTTCAGATCAGTTTGTTAGTATCCATCTGGCAATATCTCAGTATTTTTACTTCAGCCTCCTTCCTATCTCTCTTCTACTCAGTGAGGTTTTAAAATGCAAATCAGATCTTTCTCATTGCCCTGAGGATATTTCCCATGCTTGCTTCTCTCACCGCCGCCCCCAGCCTTTTCCAGGTGGTGTACTTTTCCTCTCTGTCCCATTGGCTTTTCTTTTCCTCAAGCTGTGGAGGCCCTCACTGAAAGTGCTATTTGCTGCCAGGCAGACTTTTCCTCCTACTTTCTTCCTTTCTGTGTATCTTTCTGGTCTCTGCTTGAATGTACTTCCTCCTAGAATCCTTACCTGTCACCCCACCTTTCCTCAATTTAAATCAGCTTCCTTAATGATTATCCTAATTTCCTAAACTTTTCCTTCCATAACACTTAGTACTTTATAATCTATATTTATGTGATTATTTGATTGTTTGTTCCTAACTGTAAGAATTCTACAAGGGTAGGGGTCAAGTACTATGTTTATTTACTTATATCACACCTGCACACCTTTGTCTCATCAGCACTGCACTGTAGCTGCTCAAAAAGCATTTGTTGTAAAAACGAATGTTTTTACATATATGGAAAAAGTAAGGAAATTAAAATCAGAGCACAGTAGGAAATATATTTAACCCATTCTGACCCAACACACATGTACAAATACACAACTGTGAAACAACAGTTTCACAAAGCATACTTTGCTAACTGTGCTATACTCTTGTACTTTTTGTTTTGTTCTATTTTACATATAAAAATATAGGGTAGGACCGTAGACTGCAGTTTGCACGACACAGCTCCAAGGCAATATAAGCAAAATGCTTCATTTCTATTAGCCCCTCCTCCTTCTTTGAAAAACAATTGCTATTTCTCAGTCTTTTCTGATGGAAAATGCAGGTATACCTGTAAATACCACCACCTTCCCCATTAAAAGAAAGACTTTGTTCTGCCTGATCACAGAGGAGGGTTGGTTAAGGTCAGGTTTAGAAAAGTCTAAATCTGACTCTCCCTTAGATTTTCCAGGTACTTTTTCACCCAACTGATAACTGATAAGTGGTCAGTCAGTGAAATTGAAGGCTGGCCTTTCATTAGTTTTGTTTTTCAGTTTGCTACAAACCAAACAAAATTCTAAAATGAAAACAAGAGGATTAAGGCAAACTGGTAAGTATTTGTGAATGTGTGAATTAAGGAGCTTGGCTGGGTAAGGATGTCACAGTTCAGTGGGTCACTGGAGTTGATCCGTAGAGCTGTGGTTCTCATTTGTTTACTTCACAGAATTGGTGCTGTTTGGTTTCATCATGAAATATTAATATCTTATAAACTATTTTGCTACCTATTAGAAATAACCCAAGTGTCTATTTTAACTTATTACTATGGTGTGAGATTCAGAACTTGGAAGAATGTTTAAAAAATTAGGCAAGTTCAAACCTATGTTTAATGAAAAAAGCAGTGTATAAAAATTGCATACATTGTACGGTTTCAGTTGTGTTTAAATGTGTTTAAACGTGTCTACGTTTAGAAAATATACACTGGAAATGATGGTGGGATTACTGGTGATTTTAATTTTCCTCTATTACAAATTTTTTTGAGAATGAACATTATTGCATTTATAATCAGAAAGGCTGAGTTTGAAAAAACAAATATCTTGTATATTAACATGTATTTGCAAATAGGTAAAATAACACCTTTATTAAAATGGTGGATGGAACCCGGGTTTCTAGTGGCTGTATTTTGGAGACCTCTCTCCAGGTGGGATCATAGATTATTCATGATTTATAATCTTGCACTGCATGATGATCCTTGTTTTTGCTCCTAGGTTGATTTTTTCTCTTTTCTGTCTAAGTTACTGAAGCTTACCAAGCTTTGTTTTTGGGATTTCATTTCTTTTTGCCTTGCTCAAGCATGTTGTTAATGAATGTTCACTTATGGTTGCCCATAGCTCAATATTTTGAAAGTTCTAATATTCCTTATTTAATCCAGCTGTATAGCATGAGTTGAAGGGATGGAGAGGGTTTTGGATGAATTAGGGAATATATAGATGATATCTTCTTTTTGTTAAATTTGGAAATATCTAGTTATAGTGAGAATTAGAAATGAAATTGAAAGAAACATACAGTAATAGTTTAACTGTGTAAACACCAGTAAATTTTCCCATACCTATGTTTGAAATTCAGTTTTCTAACATTCATGCCTAGTAGATTAAATTAAATATTTGAAAATATATTTGATAGCCATACAAAATAGTTTTTCTAGATGTTGATATACTATTTTTTTAAAGAAGGAATGGGAAAACTTCAAGAGAGAGGAGAAGGGAAGGAGAGAGAGGGAGAGGAACATCGATGTGTGGTTGCCTCCTATGCACCCCTCATCGGGAACCTGGCCTGGAACCCAGGCAATGAGCTCTGACTGGGGATCGAACCGGAGACCTTTTGGTTAGCAAGCTAGCATTGAATCCACTGAGCCACAGCAGCCAGGGTGGAATGGGAAAACTTTAATTAGGGGGAATTATTAAAGTAAGGACAGTTGGCCAGACACATAGGACCTTTTAGGTTGTGGGCCTGCACATGTGCATGAGTGACAACACTTTTTAGGGGACTGCATAGTACGGTTTTCATTTTCAGCATTGCAGGTTCCGATATGAACCAAGTTCAGATATGAACTTTTCCACTTGATCCCAAGTATGTCAGGCATTGGAGGACTTATTTCCACAGTGTTCCTCCCTAATCAAACTCACAAAAAGAACCAGAACCCAATTCCAAAGGGCATGTGTCGCTCTTTAGGGCTCTTTCTAGAATGTCTTGGTCCATGGAAAAGCACAGGAGGAATCACACATTGCTCGATGACAGAGAGGTCCCCAAAGATGGAAATGGGTATGGGGTTGAGGAATAATCTGAACAGGGTGTTGTTCGTTCACCTGCTGGGCTTCTCTGCCCCTCAAGACTACTCCCATCTGCTCATCAGATCATTCTTCCTGCAGACACATAGTCAGTCTCCTGTTCAGCAAGAACAAGGTTAAAGATTGATACACATTGCTTCATTTTTGCTCTCTATTTCATCTTCTAACTCATTTTTTCACCAGACATTTGTTTAAATTCCAGTCCTGAGGACATATCTTTGTCTCTGGTTGAACGTCAGTCTTGTTTCTCTTCTGTTTTGGGAGTTTATCAGATACTTAGAAAGGTCATAGGTATCCCTATGAGTGGAAGACTGATGGAATAGGCATTTCTTTATTTTTTTTGCAGGTAGCTCATTTCACCCATTTAAAAAATATGTGTTTAAATTTCAAAAGGAACCTTTGCCTGAAATTTGGGCAGTTTACTGAGAACTCTCAGTCTACAACATACAGGCAGCTATCATTAGCACAAAGAATCTGGCTCTGGGATAGGTAAATTCATTTCTCATTCTTTCTGATAATTTTATTTGCTTATATAAAAATTTAAAATTTATTTAGATAAATGTATGTTAAATACATACCTTATTATTTAAATACACAATACAAGGTATCCAACAAGGTATAAAATTCAGCAGGTATAAAAGGGTAAAAAGTATATATTCTCACCTTTGGCCACCAGATAGCCAGTTTTCTCCTTTCGGTCAACTATTGTAAAAACTATTTCTTTTAGGGCTTTCCAGAGATATTCTGTGTATTCTATATAAGATATTCTATATAAGCATATATGTACATAGGTACATTTTTTACAAAAGCGATAGTATCTATACTTACTGTTCTGAATTTAAAAAGTTTGATAGTATAACTTGGATGTGATTTTTAAAATATGAGTACATATAGAACTCTGTCTTTTTAAAGTGAGTGCACAGGTCCTGACTCTTGTGGCTCAGTTGGTTGGTCAGTGTGCTGCAAAATGAAAGGTTGCTTGCTGGTTTGAGTCTCGGTCAGGGTACATGCCAAGGTTGTAGGTTCAGTCCCTGGTTGGGGTGTGTACGAGAGTCAACCTGTCACTGTTTCTGTCCCTCTCTGTATCCCTCCCTTTCCCTCTTGCTAAAAAAAAAGTAAATAAAATTTTTTTTAAAGTTTCTTCAAAAAATGAATTCAGTGGTACATTGTTTGTATATACCATAATTTACTTAACCAGTGTAATATTGAAAGTCATTTAGGTTGATTTTATTCTAGTGATCTATTTATGATGTACCATTACCTTAATATTTTTTTCCTTCTTTTTAAAAAATATTATTTATTTATTTATCTTTAGAGGGGAAAGGAAGGAGAGAGGGAGAGAAATATCAATGTATGGTTGCCTCTCATGTGTCCCCTGATAGGAACTGGCCTGCAACCCAGGCATGTGCCCTGACTGGGAATCAAACTGCGATCCTTTGATTCTCAGACCCGTGCTCAATCCACTGAGCTACAGCAGCCAGGGCTACCTTAATATTTTAATTGTAGTTTTATAACATGTTTTCAGAACTTTCTGGGCTGTTTTTTATTTTTTCTCATTATACTTAGCTTTAGAATCAAAATTCCAAGTTCCAAAAACCTATTATTTTATTGAGAATTAACTTATAGAAAAACATCATACAGAGAAGTATCTTTAAGATGTTGAATTTTTTCCCCAAAATATGGTATGTGATTTCATTTGTCTTACATCCTTCTAAAGAGCAATTTAAAGATATCTTTTCACAGATTTTACACATTTCTTGAATTTATTCTTTTATTAATAATAATTTATTTTTTAAATAATTTTCTTTTTTACTTTGGGACCATATCAAAGCTTTAGAAAGTTGCATTATAGTACAGACAACTTTTATTTCCTTGAAAAATTTTCCTTCTTTCCCATTACTCCTTAATATAATACTTTGTTGTGTATTTCCTACAAAGACAGTTTCCTACATAACCACAGTATATCCATCAAAATCAAGAAGTTAACTGTGATCTAGTCTTTACACTCTTTACATTTCATCATTTGTTATTTGCAAAAGTACCCAGTCCAAAATGATGCATGCATTTTCTTGTTTTCAGGAAACATCCTTCAGTCTTTGATTTTCTTTTTTTCTTTTTAAAGATTTTATTTATTTATTTTTAGGGAAGGGGGCAGAGAGGGAGAAAGAGAGGAAGAGAAACATCAATGTTCAGTTGCCTCTTGTGTGCCCCCTACTGGGGACCTGGCCTGCAACCCAGGCATATGCCCTGATTGGAAATCAAACTGACAACCCTTTGGTTCCCAGGCTGGAGCTCAATCCACTGAGCCACAACAGCCAGGGCTGATTTTTTTAAAAATTTATTTATTGATTTGATAGAGGTAGGAAGAGAGACATTGATTTGTTATTCTACTTAGGCATTCTTTGGTTGATTCTTGTATGTGCTGTGACCTTGGATTAAACCTATACAACCTTAGTGTGTCTGGAGGACACTCAACAAACTGAGCTACCTGGTTGGGGCTGTCTTTGATTTTCATAATGTTGCCACTTGTGACAATAACATGCCTGCTATTTTACAGATTCTCCCTTAATTTTTGTTTTTCTGATATTTACTTGTGATTAGATTCTTGAGGCATCATTGGCAGGAATATCACAGATTATGTTGTATTCTTTTAATTGCATCTTATCAGTTGGCAAACAATTTTATTTTGTATTTCTGGTAATGTTCATTTTGATTGGTTTGTTAAGATGAGAGTCTTCTGTGTTTCTCTGCTGTAAAGTTACTGTTCGTTTTGGGAAAACTATGTAAATATCTTGTTCCTTATGGAGATTTTAATTTATTTATTTTTATGAATTTGGATTTACAGTTACTATTTTATTTAATAAGTATAACTGTTAATGTTATTGAATATTTATATTGATGCTTAAATTGTGATAGGTTTGGCCTATGGGAGCCCTTCAAGTGGGATTTTGTATCCTTTTGACATGTCCCTATAATCTCAATCCACTGAGCTACACCAGCCAGGGGGTAGTTTTTTGATTACTGCTTCAATTTCATCTGCTGTTATTGGTCTGTTCAGGCTTTCTGCTTCTTCACTGAGTTTTGGGAGATTATATTTTTCTAGAAATGTGTCCATTTCACCTATGTTTTCAACTTTCTTGGCATACAGTTCTTCATAGTAATTTCTTACAATCCCTTCTGTTTCTGTGGTGTCAGTTGTAATCTCTCGTATTTCATTTCTGATTGTGTTTATTTGGGTCCTTTCTCTTCTTTTCTTGATGAGCCTACTTAAATGTTTGTCGATTTTGTTTATCTATTCAAAAAACCAGCTCCTGGATTCATTGATCCTTAGAATTGTACTTTTAGTCTCTATGTCATTTGATTCTGCTCTGATCTTGTTTATTTTCTTCCTTATACTTGCTCTGGGCTGTCTTTGTTGTTGTTCCTCAAGTTCTTGTAGGCATAGGGTTAGGTTGTTTGTTTGATATGTTTCTATCTTTTCCAGATAGGCCTGTATTTGCTATGAACTTCCCTCTCAGGACTGCCTTCGCTGTGTCCCATAAGTTTTGGGTTGTTGTGAGTTGATTTTCATTTGTTTCCAGAAACTTTTTGATTTCTTCCCTAAGTTCATACTTGACCCATTCAATGGCATGCTATTAAACAACATGCCTTATTAAACCTCGTTGTTTAATAGCATGCCATTCAATGTCCATGATTTTGAGTGTTTTGGGTTTTTTCCTTTGGGGTCGGTTTCCAGTTTCAGTCCCTTGTGGTTGGAGAAAGTGCCTGGGATGATTTCAATTTTCTTGAATTTGTGGAGGCTCGTTTTGTGTCCTATCATGTGGTCTATCTTTGAAAACGTTCCATGTGCATTTGAAAAGAATGTGTATTTAGCTTCTTTGGGACAAAGGGCTCTATATATATCAGTTAAGTCCATTTCATCTAGTGCATTGTTCAACGCCACAATACCTTTGTTGATATTTTGTTTGGAAGATGTGTCCATTTTTGACAGTGGGGTGTTAAAAATCCCCTACTATAATTGTGTTGCTGTCAATATCTTTCTTGAAGTCTTCTAAGATTTTCTTTATATATTTGGGTGCTCCTATGTTGGGTGCATATATATTTACAATGTTAATGTCTTCTTGGTGGATTCTTCCCTTGAGTATTATGAAGTGACGTTCTGGGTCTCTCTTTATGGCCCTTTTTTTGAAGCCTATTTTGTCTGATATGAGTATTGCTGCCCCAGCTTTTTTTTCTTGTCCGTATGCTTGGAAAATTTGTTTTCGGCCCTTCACTTTTAGTCTGTGTAGGTCTTTTGTCCTGAGGTGGGTCTCTTGTAGGCAGCATATATGTGGGTCATGCTTTTTTATCCATTCAGCTACTCTATGTCTTTTGATTGGAGCATTTAATCCATTTATGTTTAAGGTTATTATTGATAGGTACTTATTCATTGCCGGTTTTGTACCCTTGTTCCTCTCTGTCTCTCTTTTTTCCTTTCTTTCCTTAAAGCAGTCCCTTTAGCATCTCTTGCAGAGCTGGTTTGGTGGAGGCATATTCTTTTAGACTTCTTTTGTCTTGGAAGCTCTTTATTTGGTTTTCCGTCTTGATTGAGAGCCTTGCCGGGTAAATTAGCCTTGGTTGAAGGCCTCTGGTTCTCATTACTTGGAATATTTCTTGCCATTCTCTTCTTGCTTGGAGCGTTTCCATTGAGAAATCAGTAGCTAACCTTTTTGGTGTTTCCTTGTATGTTATTTCCTTTTTCTCCCTTGCTGCCTTTTAAATTCGCTTTCTGTCTTGAAATTTTGCCATTTTAATGATGATGTGTCTTGAAGTGGGCCTCTTTGGGTTCCTCTTGATTGGGACTCTCTGTGTTTCCTGGATTTGTGTGACTTTTTCTCTCATCAAATTAGGGAAGTTTTCCATCATTACTTTTTCAAATAGGTTTTCTATCCCTTGTTCTTCTTCTCCTTCTGGTATCCCTATTTTTCGGATATTCTTATGTTTTATATTGTCTTGCATTTCTCTTAATCCCTCTTCATTCTTTCTGAGCCTCTTTTTTTTTCTTGCTCTTTCTGGGTTTTTTTTCCTACTTTGTCCTCCAGCTCACTGATCCGATCTTCTGCTTTATCTATCCTGCTTTTGATTCCTTCTACTGTATTCTTCATTTCCGAAATTGTATTCTTCATTTCCTCTTGGCCCTTGCTGATAGTTTCTGTTTCCTTTTTCATGTTGATATAGTCTGAACTGAGTTCATTATAGCTCCCCTGTAGTTTCTGGTAGCTCATTGAACTTCCTTGTGAGCTCTTTGAACTTCCTGATAACCAGTGTTTGAATTGAATATCTGATAGTTGACTTGTCTCTATTTCATCTAACATTCTTTCCTTTCATTTGGGGATTGTTTCTTTGTCTTCCCATTGTTTGTGAGACTCTTCTTGTTAGCCTCAGCTTCTTAAATTGATCTGTTCTGACTCCCTGGGTTTATGGTGTGAACCTCTGTGGTAGAATACCTGTGAAATTCAGTGGTGCAGTCTCCTTCGGGTATCCTGGTGTTCTCCGCTTCCGCCTACTCCTTTTTTTTTGCGATCAGTTGGAGGGGGAGGCAAAATGGTTCATGACGGCGAGAGAGTATTTTATGATATTTACAGTCACAGCCAGTAGAGAAGAGATAGAAGATCTTTAGGCTATATATAGTGTTAACCATAATCTTCAACCCAACTTGCTGCTTTTAAGAGAGGATGGACAAAAGATAAGTCTCTTGTTGGGGAGGGAAGGCTTGTGAGTTGGATCTAGAAAGCAGTGAGGTTGCGGGGGGTCAGATTCTGAGGGAAGGTGAGAGTAAAGGATAGTAAATAGGTGTAGTGTGTGAGCGAACAGTAATAGAATTCAGGAAACTGTGAAGTGGACTAAGATCTGGGATATGTGTTGTGAAGTATTTACAGTTGTATAGAATAGCTATTATTTACAATAATATTAGAGCAACAATTATGACAGACTCTATGTGATCTGGATAACGTGAACGGAGGTATAGAACTCTGGGTAGTGTGCTAAACAAAAACAAGTCACGTGCGTGTGAAGTATAGAAAATTAGCAATACACTGTGGAGGAGAGAACAGGGGAAACCTGTCAAATGATACCATATAACCAGCCAAGGCAAAGAAGCCTATAAAGAAAGAGGAGGAATACAAAGATACTATTAAAATATAAAAGAAGTGAGAATAATGAAAAAAATAATACAAATATGCAGCAACTTGTGGCTTCTCTGCTATAGCAAATTGAAATTTGTCTCTTTGTCTCTACTGTTGGGATGCCCCCTCTTTGGGCCCAGTTCTGGTCTTTTCCCAGATCCAAGTTTTTTGTGTCACTTGTGGGTAAAAGAAAAAAAGAGGCAGGAGAAGGGAGGAAAAAATGATAAGTTTGGAAGGAAAGGAAGAAGGAATAAAACAGTAAAGTAGAAAAGAGGAAAAAAGTATTGAAAGATAAAACAATAAAATTAAAAAGATAAAAGATTACCTAAAAAATAAAGAAACAAACAAAACAAAACATTGGTTTCAAACTGGCCAGACCAGTTTTTCTGGCTGCAGCAGGCTGAGGGGCAATTGGTGTGGTCTTTCTGCAAGCCCTCTCCCAAGAGCCAACCCAGCACCTCTCCACAGTGCCCCACCAAGGGGATCTAGGTCTTCCTCATTGCACTCTTTCCCCCTGGGTCATCACCGTGGGCTGGGTTGCGGGGTGCACATACGCACACAGGCCTGCCAGGCTGCCTGGGTCCCGCAGGTTCGGGTGCAGACCCGTCCCAGTTCTGTGGGGGAACTCTAGGCCCTGTGCCCAACGTTGGGTTCGCTGCCAGGCTGGGTGGGGAGCGGGCCAAGCTGCTGTCCCAGGAGAGTCCTTCAGTTTACTTTCCAAAAACTTTCTCCTTTAGAAAGCCTGCCTCTCAGCGCAGCTTAATCCCCCCCAGCAAGACTGGTGATTATCAGTGTCAGAGCCCGACACTGTGCCTCTCAATTCTCCCAGGCTGGTGACCACAGAGTCCGAGGTTGATTTCAGCCCTTTGTTTTAGTACTCTCTCTGCAAACTCTAGCAAACAGGTCTCTCCCGGCGTCCAACCTTGCTTGGCTGGGGAGGGAGGGAGCTAATAACCCAGCCCTCTTCCTAAGGACTCTTCAGCAGCCCCGGGGCTCCCAAAGAGTCCGCAGTAGATGCACAGGGAGTGAGTAGACACACGGGGAGCCAGGTGCCGGCTGAGGCTGCTGCTGCTCCTGTCTTTGCTCCGGTCCCTGAGATGCTGCTGTACTGCAGCCGTCTCCTTACCGTCTGGTTTTTCAGTGTCCGTTATGATTTCTGATCTCTTATTTTCATATATGCTTGGCAACTGTTGGCTTTTTGCGTTGTTCCTCCATAGATTGGCCAGGATTTTCTCCCATGTGTACAGGGAAATGCAGTCCACTCCGTCCTACTCCGTTGACATCTTGCCACCCCTCTCTTGAAAATTTTTTGATTAATCTTTGTGTTTAACTGTGGGAATAGACATTTGTCACTTGAATGAATGAATGATTTAGGAGGGATAGTTAGAAAGGTCTGGAAACCTACATGCTTTGGAGGAAGATGATGGGACTAGTTATCTTACTTGTCAAGCTGAAGAATTTGAAGTTAAAGTGGTTTGCAAGTAGAAGCCATTTTTACTGAGAGAATGGTTCGTTAAGAATGTTACATTTGGAAGATTCCTGTATATAGGTGGAGGTTGGGTGTTTTGTAGAGTTAAAAGCTTAGAAACCAAGGAGATATTGGTTAAATAAGGACTTGAACTTGAATAGGTTACTTGATCTTTGTAATAGTTTCTCCTATCCCTCTACTCTCTCTTCCTTCCTCTTTCTGATATATAACACTGGAGCCATGAAGCATCCAAGAGATCATTTAGTTCCCTGGTTCCCAGTCTTAGAGTTTTGAAAAAATAAAGTGGACTGACATAGGGTTGTCAGATTTTAATTTTCTAAAATAAAATTACCAAAGAAAACTCACTATGTAATGTAATGTTCAAAAAAACACAAGTGCCCTGGCTGGGTAGCTCAGTTGGTTAACGTAGTGTCCCCAATAGGCCAAGGTTGCAGGCTCTATCCCCATCAGGGCACATACGAAACCAATGAATGCATAAATAAGTGGAACAACAAATCGATGTCTCCTTCTCTCTCTCTCCCTCCTTCTCTTTTCCCCCCTCTCTCTCTTCCCTCTCCTCCCACCCCCTCCTGCCTGTGTCTCTGAAAAATAAAATCAATAAAATGTTAAAAAGAAGATCGTTTATTAAAAAAAACAAACAACCAAAGAGTGTTCTCTGAGAATAAAAGATGGAACTTGAAAAAAATCAGAGCACTTTCATTGTTGCTTTTCTGTGGACTGGTAGAACCACTTTTCCCCCCATGTTAAGGAACACTGAATTGGTTTAATTTTCTAAGTTCAAAGGTTACTAAGGTTACTTTTAACATTAGTTAAAAGTAACTAATGTTACTTTTAACATTAACAAGAATGAGCGTTTAAGTGAAGTCACATCTCCAGGTATTGATGGAGCCACAGCTCCATTCACTTCTGTGGCCCACATCTGGTCTAGTGGTTCTTAACTATTTTGGGGGTCATGTGTAGGTATATTTGAGAATGATAGGAACTTACAGGTCTCACCTTAGGGGAAAAATTGGACAAGAACATTAGGACTGAAAAGAGTACTGAAATACAGCTGAGACCATGAAAAACTTATGCTAATGTATTTGAATGTATAGTTGTCCCAAAAAATATAAATTCTAAAATGGAATCAAGAAGTGATAGAAATACATCAATTAAGATAATTGATTCTTTAGTTACATGTCTTACCATAAAGAAAGTACCAGGTTTAGATAGTTTTGCAGGTTAGTTCTACAAACTGTTGGTAGAACTACTAGACTATAGGTTTCTTTCTTTCAGGAATACTTCCCAACTTATTTTTTCAGGCTATCAAATTTTAATACCGGGTCCAGACAGGACAGTATGAATAAGGAATATTACAAGCTAGCATCACTTATGAAGATATGAAACCTAAAATATAATACTAGTGTGGATAATTCCACAGTGTGCCATTTTGATAATACATCGTCATGAAGTTGTGTAATATAGATGGGTTCAACATAAGAATCATATTTTATCACAGTAGAAAAAGGTGAAAACCTGTCATAACAGATATACAAAAAGTATTTGATAAAATGCTACATGTATTTGATTTAAAAGCAAAACAAAAAAAAAACCTTATAGAGAAAGGAGTAGAGCAGAACTTTTCTGACTTATTAAATTAAAGGGTACCTATATTCTGATGAATTAAGGTTAGAATCATCCCCCTTATAAGACATTCCACTCTCACTTCTTCTCTTCAGCATTACGGTGTCCTAGCTAGGTCATTAAGGCGAGAAAGAGAAGTAAAAGGAATAAGTGTTATAAATGAAACAACAAAAGATCACTATTCTCCAATAATTTTCAATGATAGTCTTTCAATTTTTAATGATAGTCTATCATTAAAGAATCTATAGACAAATGATTGAAAACGAGATTATTAGCAAGGTAGCTGGATGTGAGATTAATTTTAAAGCATTTTTATGTATCAGCCACTAAAGGAGAAATACTTAGCTTATAATATAGTAAATCAAAATAAGAAATGTTCTATTTAATACAGATATGTTTCATTTAGATGTTTAAATGTTAAAACAAAGGGACTGCATTCTTTAAAAATAAGTGTCATTAAAAACAAACATCCCGGAAATATATCAGATTAAAGAGTACTAAAGAGACATGACAGCTATACACAGCACTTCATCCTAGACTGAATTCCCTACAGAAGGGGAAAATAAAAGGTTATAAAGGATGCTATTGGTTCACTTGATAAAATTGGAATACAGAAATTATATACAAGTATTGGATCTATATTAAGCTTACTGGAGTTGAAAACTGTTCTGCTTTTATGTCAGAGAAGATCCCTATTAGGAAAGCACAGTAAACTTTAGGGGTAAAAGGGCATGATGTATGCAACTTACTCTCAAATGGTTCAGAAAATAACTCATATATATATATATATATATATATATGTATATATATATATATAACATACACACAGAATATTCTACCTTATATACTTGATCATGTGTATGTTGTTGACTTAAGAAATGTCCAAACCTGTAGATAATTTTACAGGAGTTTGTTTAGCCAAAACTGATGAGAGTTGCTGGCAAGTAAGATCTCAAATAAGAATAACAGTTTTGCAGTTTGTTTTATGCATTTGAAATTAAGGAGGGAAGATAGAGGAAGTTTACCTGAAAGTAAGAGAAAACAAGGTGGGGATTGGATTTCAGGATTTCAGGATATGTGGTTACACCTTCCAAAAGTATTACTCTTTTACAAAGGTGTTAAAGTAGATGTACAAGAACAGTGGAAAGACTTGGCTTAAAAATACTTCACTAAAGAAGTTATGGCCCTGGGACGTGACTACATCTCATGACATGCCGGTTAGGAATTTATGACTTATTACAGCACCCCCCTTTTTTGTCCAGTGTAGACACAGAGAGAACACAAATTGATAAAGCAAATATGGTAAGATATAACTAGATGAATCTGTGTAAAGTGTTCATAGTTTTTTTCTATTCTTGCAATTTTTCTGTTTGAAATTATTTCTGAAGAAAAAGTTTAAAAAATACTACTTATAATAGCAACAAATAAAAGAATAAACCCACAGAGCTTTGTGTCTTTATTCAACTCAAGTTAAACGCCCTCATTGATCTGACATTTTCCTAAAGCTGGGGGTGGGGCAGGGACATTATGGAAGAGATAAGGGGAATAGTTATGTTTGGCCATGAGGAAAGACTGGCAATTATTTTTTTCAAAAGATTTTTAATTTAATTTTAGACAGGAAGGGAGGGAGAAAGAAAGGGAGAGAAACATCAGTGTGTGGGAGACACATCAGCTGGTGGTCGCTTGCATGCCCCTCAATGGGAGACCTGGCCCAGGCATGTGCCTTGACCAGGAATTGACCTGGCAACCCTCTGCTCTGCTTCACAGGCCAGTGCTCAATCCACTGAGCCACACCATCCAGGGCTAGACTGGCAATTGTTGACCTTAACATTATTTTTATGCCTGTATTATAATATACAGAATGGTTCTTTTTTAAAAAAAATTGATTTTTTTATTTTGTGTTTTTTTACATTGCCATTTATCCCTCTTACCCTCTTCCACTGTAAACTCTGCAGTCACCACACTGTTGTCCTTGTCCACGAGTCCTTTGTCTTTTTTTTCAGTCCCTGCACCCCCAGCACACCCCTCTCCCCAGAGCTGTCAGCCTGCCGTCTCTGAGTCTGTCTCTATTAAGCAATATCAACTTTTAAAAAAATATTTTATTGATTATGCTATTACAGTTATCCGATTTTTTTCTCCCATTTATCCCCCTCTGCCCTGCACCCCCCTTCCACCAGTATTTCCCCACATTAGTTCATGTCCATGGGTCATACGTATAAGTTCTTTGGCTTCTCCATTTCCTGTTCTATTCTTAATCTCCCCATATTTTGTACCTACCAATTATACTTCTTATTCCCTGTATCTTTTCCCCCATTCTCCCCCCTCTTCATCCCCACTGATAACCCTCCCTGTGATCTCCATTTCTGTGATTCTGTTTCTGTTCTAGTTGTTTGCTTAGTTTGTTTGTTGTTTTTTAAAATAATATAATTTATTTATGCCATTACAATTTCCCATTTCCCCCTTTTCATTCCCTTTCACCCTGCACACCCCGTCCCACCCACATTCCCCCACTTTAATTCGTGTCCATGTATCATAAGCTCTTTAGTTTCTACATTTCCCGCACTACTCTTGCCCTCCCCCTGTCTATTTTATCCCCACTGTCTATGCTATTTATTCTCTGTACCTCCCCCCCCCTCTGTTGCTAACCCTCCATGTGATCTCCATTTCAGTGGCTCCGCTCCTCTTTTAGGTGTCTGCTTAGTCTGTTTTTGTTTTAGGTGTGGTTGTTTTTTTCATTTATTTTCATTAAAAAAAAAAATATATATATATATTTGTTTTTGTTTTAAATATATTTTATTGATTATACCATTACAGTTCTATTCCCCCCTTCATTCCCCTCCACCCTGCACACCCCTCCCCCACCCATTCCCCCCTTTAGTTTATGACCACATGTCTCAAGTTCTTTAGGTTCTATATTTCCCACACTATTCTTGCTTTCCCCTCTGTCTATTTTCTACCTACCATCTATGCTACTTATTCTCTGTACCTTCTCCCTCCTTCTCCTCCTTCCACTCCTCTGTTGCTAACCCTCCATGTGATCTTCATTTCTATGGTACCTCTTCTGATCTAGCTGTCCTCTTAGTTTGCTTTTGTTTTAGGTGTGCTTGTTAATAACTGTGAGTTTGCTGCCCTTTCACTGTTCATCTTTTTTATCTTCTTTTTCTTAGGTAAGTCCCTTTAACATTTCATATAATAAGGGCTTGGTGATGATGAACTCCTGGAATTTGACCTTATCTGAGAAGCACTTTATCTGTCCTTCTATTCTAAATGAAAGCTTTGGTGGATAGAGCAATCTTGGTTGTACTTGGAATACTTCTTTCCAGCCCCTTCTTGCCTGTAAGGTCTCTTTTGAGAAATCAGCTGACAGTCTGATGGGGACTCCTTTGTAGGTGACTGTCCCCTTATTTCTTGCTGCTTCTAGGATTCTCATTCATTTGAATCTTGGCTAATATAATTATGATGTGCCTTGGTGTGTTCCTTCTTGGGTCCAGCTTCTTTGGGACTCTGAGCTTCCTGGACTTCCTGGAAGTCTATTTCCTTTGCCAGAACAGGGAAGTTCTCCTTTATTATTTGTTCAAATAAGTTTTCCACTTGCTCTTTCTCTTCCCCTTCTGGTACCCCTATAATTCGGATGTTGGAACGTTTAAAGATGTCCTGGAGGTTCCTAAGCCTCTCCTCATTTTTAAAAATTCTTGTTTCTTCATATTTTTCTGTTTGGTCATTTTTTTCTTCCTTATGGTCCACTTCCTTGATTTGAGTCCCAGTTTCCTTTCCATCACTATTGGTTCCCTGTGTATTTCCCTTCATTTCAATTGATTTAGCCTTCATATGTTCCTCTGATTTGTGACTAAGATCAACCAGTTCTGCGAGCATCCTGATCACCACTGTTTTGAACTGTGTATCTGAAAGTTTGGCTGTTTCTTGGTCGCTTAGAGTTATTGGCTCTGGGGCTCTGAGTTCTTCTTGAGCCATGTTTTGGTCTGTTAGCACCCCTTACATTGGAGGAGCAGAGCCTCAGGTGTTCACTAGGGCGGGGCCACCCAGGTCACTGGTTTGTGTCGCCATATGTGGGGGTGGGGTCAGGGAGGGACAAAGGCGGTCCCCTCTCCCACTTCCTGCCGCTTGGGCTTGCTTGGTCAGTCTCACTGCTTGCTCCTTCACTGGTTTATCTGTGCGCGAATGTGTGACTACGGTTAGCCCTCAGTGGGTCCGCCACCTTGAGCCCTCAGTGGGTCCACCCGCTACTCCACACCTGGGATCCACCCACGGCTGCTGGTGAGCCTGGGTCTTGCGCCCGGGTAGGTCCGGTGGATCTTTCCTGCCCAACCCCACTCTGCTGCTGGCTGTGCCCCTCTTACTGGTTCAATTTTCTGTGGTTTGGCTGTGTTTTTGTTGCTAAAACTTTGTTGTTTTTAAACTTGTTTGTGCAAGAAGGCACAGTGTGTCTACCTACGCCTCTATCTTGGCGGAAGTCCCCTGTTCTGTGCCTTTTTCTCAGCTTCTTGTGGTTGCTGGCCTTCCTTGGTTTGCAGCTATATGTCTAGTCTGCCTCAGTCATCGAATATTCTTCCTCTCTCTGTGTCTTGTCTTTTCCTCTTTTTAGTACATCAGCGATACTGGACTAGGGTCCACCCTAACCAAGTATGATCTCATCTTTACATTTGTAAAGACTCTGTTTCTAAATAGGTCACTTTAATAGGTATTGGGGGTTAGGTTTCAACATATCTTTTTGGGGAACACAATTCAACCCATAACAATGCCTGGCCAAAGCAGTCTGAAAACAAATGCTTCCTTGAGTCTCTGTGGGACCCAACTGGTTGAGCTGCAGTTTTGGAACTCAAAGGCCAGGCTTCCAGTTGCCTCAGGCATGGCCTAGGCTCTGCCTCCAGTGAATTTAGCACAGGGAACTAGAGTAGAGCAGGATAGTAGCACCTTCTTGGCCTGAGCCTTGGTGCTCATTCCATTTAAAAATTTCAGTGAAGGAATGGAGGAGTGAGCGAGGGGATGTCCTGGCCTCTAGGGTGTGGGTTAATCTTCAGGAGGAATCATGGAAGAGGCTGGAATAGTGCTCTCTTCTAACACTAGCACAGCTAATAATTGTGCCCTCGTTCATTTTCTTCCCAGCCTAGTGCACTCTGTCTACCCAATGAGTGCTGCATCTCCCAGGGGGCTGCGCTCAGCAGCAGATCCAGAAGTAGTTTCTTCAAAGGCAGTTAGCAGTGCAGACCAGTTCTGAGGCAAGCTTCGCCTTAGAAACTAATACTTCTAGGATGAGAGCAATCAGTTTTTACTCAGAGAAACTGTATGTAAGGAAAACAATATAGGGCATAGATTTATGTTTAGCAGGAAAAAGCTTCAGCCAAGTAAAGCTCTTATATAAAGAGTAAGAAGAATAGATATTTTTCTTTTATGATAAGGTAAAATTTACAGATGAGAAGCATGGGAGAGTTATATAAGTCTGAATTAGTGCTAGACTTTAATTTACTTAATGAAAACGATCTGTAGTTCATTAAGGAAAAAATTATTAGGGTACTTACTATAAATATGGTTATTTGGTTTAGGTCTCAAAAACTTTGAGGCCAGCTCTATAAAAGCAAAATAACAAAGATACTGTTGTCAATCGCTGGGGACTCAGCCTCTAAAGAAGTGTAGCATTGAAAAAAATGATTATTACATCAGTTTCAGCTGAAAATTATACAGAAGGTTTTTGTAAAATGTAACAGTCCTCTGACTAGGAAACATTGCAAGAACATTTAAAATTTACTTTTCTGCTTTATTTTAGAAAAGTAAAAAAAGAAAGAATGTGTGCTGGGAATTTGATTCTAACATTATTAATTTAATAATGAAATCATAAATGTGTACTAGGAAAAACTTAAGGAACAGAAAATAAACTGCCTTTTAAGGGTAAAGAAAATAAGTAGGCAAAATGAAATGAAAATGGTTATAAATATTCAAAAGTGATCAGTATTACTAATAATCAAAGAAATGAAACTTAACAGCAGACTTTTTTTGCCTATCATATTGGCAAAGATTTGAGTGGTTAATGTGAAATTTTTAGATGCTTTAGCATTTAAATTTTAAAAATATTTATTTATTTATTTATCTTTAGAGGGGAAGGAGAGAGGGAGAGAAACATCAATGTATGGTTGCCTCTAGTGCGTCCCCTGCTGGGAACTGGCCTGCAGGGAACTGGCTTGCAACCCAGGCATGTGCCCTGACTGAGAATTGAACCGCGATCCTCTGAGCTCAATCCACTGAGCTACACCAGCCAGGGCACATATAAATTTTTTTTACTTTTCAATTTTATGATAATTGTACAATTTTTATTGATTTAATCTGAACTTATAGATTGAAAAGGTCTAAAACGTAAGCTAACTAGGTCTTCAGAATATGTATCTAATTGGCAGGTAGAACATATTGTATAATCAAGGAAGTAGTGACACTCGGAGGAAGCGAAGTATATTTTATAGACCAGTTAGCAAACCAGGTCAAGGGCTGAGGTTTAATTCTGATTACTAGTAATTTGGTGCGTATTTTAGTCTCATTGCTTCAGTTTCTTGTCAGAGCCAATGTTCTGTTTTTTAGACTAAAAATCTTGATTCCTATTTTTCTCACTTCTGTCAGAAAATTTCTTCAGAATGTATCTTCAGCCTGACCACTTCTCACTGCTCACCACCGGTCCCTGCCATCATTTTATCTTTGCCTGGATTGGCGTAAATTTCCTCTTTGCTTCTAACCTTGTTTTTGTTTGATACAACAGCTAGAGTGATGAACCTGCTCACTTTTCTGCCGAAATACTCCAGAACAGTTTCCTTAGAAAGCTGTGTCATCTCCTTGAATAGAGCATATTAGAGTATCAAGAATTGGAATGTATAAGAAAGGGAGGGTCAAGATGACTTGCCCTCTCACTCAAAGTAAATACCAAACTCTGATTCTCTCTGTCTTTTCTCTCATCCCCATCTCCCTCCCTCATCTCCTCTCTTACCATTCTCTCCTTTGCTATACCTAGTTCCAGTTACACTCACTTTTTTACTGTTCCTTCGAAGAGCCCCAGTGGCTTCTTGCTCTTGCCCCAGCCTATACTGCTGTTTGTCTAGATACCTGCATGCTTTAGTCCTTCCTTTAGGCCTCTGAAATGCCTCCCTGTATAAAATAACTCCCTCTCCTCTTTGTGTTCTATCCCCTTAGCTGGGTTTCTTCTTCAGAGCACTTATTTATTGTCTGCTTTACTCCACTATTATTAGGTTTTCGTTTCTTTCCTTCCTGAATGCCCACCCAGCTTTTTGGCATTTGTAACTACTTGTCGAGTGACTGGCTGGATTTCTAGTTCCTTCTGTAGTGGCTTCTTCCTCTGCTCAGAGAAATATGCAGACCATTGTTATTTTTTGGCCATAGGAAAAGTAGGGCTGCATTTCCTGTACCAGATGTTTCTATAACATCTGGTAATCTGGGTATAACATCTAAAGGTAATCTGGGGACATCTACTTTCTCACTGCTCAGATATTTATACTCTGTTATTCTTTACCTGTATGGCAAGTGAATCTGTTTTATAAGTAACATTTCTGTGTTTGGGACCAGTGTTTTCCTTTTCCCTACACTTGGTACTATTTTCTGTAAGTACTTTAGTAATATTTTGGTATTTATTCCTTCATTTAGTTAGTAAGTAGTTATTGTGGCAGATATTATGGGCCAGGCTGGGTTGCAGACCGGATGTTAGGGTTTAAAGAGATGGATAAGCCTGCCTTTTCTTTGAGAAGCTTAGAGTTCATTGTGTGGTCAGAAGTGCCAGACATTGGAACAGGCAATCCTATAAGAGGAATGCAGAAAGGAAGGTCAAAACACACAGATGGATCATATAGGCCTGCAGCGGAGGGTTGGGAATCTCAACAGTGGGCAGGAAGGAATTTGCCAGCTAAAGGATGCTCCAATAGGAGGAATTAGGGCAAAGGCATAGAGAGCTGTACTTGTTCAGAGAAGCACAAATCCATTTGTACTGCTGAAGCAGAAGGTATAATGCAGGCTGTGGTGCAAGGCCATGATAGTCATGCAAGAGGCTGATCTGGACACCTCTAAGGGGTCATGCATAACCTGTAGAAGGGTGAAACATCCTGCAGCCCATGGATTTGGGTATGAGTACCTCTGTAAGTGGGTGGGGAATGTGGCCTGGAAGGTTTTATCTTTTGCATGCCCTCTCCCATTGGCAGGGAGAATACAGGATATTTTCTGCTGTGTATTAATATACCTCCTTGCAGATTAGTTTTCCTTTAGATTAGAAATTCTGAAAAGGTGGCAGAATTTAATTTTGATATAGGTCATTTTTCTCACTTGTACTTGGTGAGACAGATGCTTTTTAAACCTTAAATGAATGGTGACCACAACTTTATTTGTAACCCTGATTTGTTTTAACCTACTATTATCCCATTGCATGTTTTCTCTTTATCTACTCCATCCTCATTTCTCAATACCTTTTTTTGTCAGACAAATTAAATTTATTAAAAAAAAAAAAACGAAAGGAAAGCTTTGAGAGGATTTGTTTTTTTTTTTGAGCTGTTGGATGCCAGACATATTGCTGCATCTGAAAGTGGGATGGTGGGACTCCTTCCTGCGGCAGGCACACCAGTGCTTCTTACTCACCTGGGAGTTCCCTGTGCCTGGTGTTCAATAAATGTTTGTTGAGCAATCACCTATTTATTGGTGGAAAGATTAAGTGTGTGCTTTTGTAGCATAACCTACTGCTTACTTTCCTACTTTGATCCCCTGGAATGATCCAGACAGACTAATCTCCCTTCTCCATACCCTCAATAGTTCCAAATATTTCTGCTGCTAGGACTGTTCTTTCTGTCATCTGGCAAACTCCTTTGCCTTTTTATAAGTCTTAATTCTATCCCTTTTTGAGTAACCTAGGGGATATTAGTTATTCCTTCCTGTGCACAGTTTTGCATTGTAGTTTGGCCTCTAGTCAGTGAGCTCGTATGGTGAAGATAAACCTTACCTCTTTCTGTGTCTCTGGTACTTTCGCTTGGTTACTGGCTGTTGTAGGAAAGCATGATGACAAGTGGAAGCACACCTGAGTAAAGTCTGCTGGGGATGTTGAACATTGTCCATCTTCTACTTAACCTAGACTGGGCCTTTATACATGTGTGTGTATGAGAGAGTCTCTTTCAGAACTGGTACATGGGAACAACACTGTTACCCGCTTGCAAAGTGAGAAAATTCTTACTAGGAAGGATTTTGAAGAGGCCAGTGATAATAATTAGGTCAGTGATTCAATGCCAAGAATAAGAGCTTTAGAGGAAGAATGACTAGAGGCAGTATCCACCCCTCCCCGCCCCTTGCCCCACTGCTCCCCGGCCCGACCCCAGCAGTCCAGAAAGAGATGAGGGGTAATAGAGTGGTAGAAGGGAATAGTACGTAAGTAAAAGACATGTTGCTGGAGCTTACAAGCCATTTGGGGGAAATGATCACTAGCCTTAACCCTGTAATAATTCATTGCTGATGACCGTGTCTTCCTCTCTACAGAAACTACCGCAGCCACCATGGAGGTGGCAGAGGCAGAGAGTCCTCTGAATCCCAGCTGTAAGATCATGACCTTCAGACCTTCCATGGAGGAATTCCGGGAGTTCAACAAATATCTCGCATACATGGAGTCTAAAGGAGCCCACCGTGCTGGTCTTGCAAAGGTGATTCTCCTCAGATCCTTTAAACCAGAATGATCACTTGGCCCTTTCAAGTATGCTCTTAATCTTCATGTTGTGGGAAATTGTTTTTTCCAAAGGAAAGTATTTGTAAAGTCTTTGTTCTTATTATTCCATATGGAGGGATCATTTGATTTCTTCAGAGAGTAGCTATCTTATTTTTTTAAACAAAAACAGTTCATAGAAACAAAAAGGATTGATATATGAGTTTTACAGGAGTGAGGGTATTCATAGCTTTTGTCAGTTTCCCACAGAGGACAGTTATTAACCTGAAGCTTAGCCACTACTCCCCTCCCTCCTTCCTCCTATTCTTCCCTCTCTCTTTCTTCTCTTTTTTATTCTGTATTTTTCTTTCTCTCTAAATTTTTTTAACAGATTGTTTGAGATATAATTCACACACCAGACAATTCCCCCTTTTAACATGTGCAATTCAATGGTATTTTGTATATTCACAGAACATCATCAGTTCATTGCCCATACCTAATTCCAAAACTTTTCTTCACCCCCCCAAAAGAAGCTCTGTCTATTAGCAGTCACTCTATATTCCCTGCTATGCATTCAGCCCCGGGCAACAATCTACTTTCTTTCCCTTAAAGATTTGCCTATTTATTTTGTTTTTAGATATCTGTTCACCCAGGGTGGAGTGTGCATACTACGTACCAGGCACTCACTGTACCACACATGGGAGAAGGTGGGGAATGGAGCAGAACAAGTTCCTGCCTCTATGGAGCTTATGTTCTAGTGGGAGCATCTTAGGATAGTGAGATTCAAGGACATTCAAGCAGGAATCCAAATGGTATAAAGAAACCAGCCTTTCAAGATGTGTGGACATAAAGTACAGCAAGTCCAGAGACCTGGAGGCTGATTTGAGCTTCATGTGTGGGAGGAATAGGAAGGGGGTCTGTGGAGCTGGGGCTCAGTGGGCAAGTGAAGAGGGTGGTAAGTAAGGTGAGAGCCGTGAAAGGGGCCAGATGGTATTGGGCTTGTCCAGCTACAGGAAGTGCAGTAGGAAGCATCAGCATCTTAAAGCAGAGGAGAGGAGGACATGGTAGCTGTTAGTTTGATTATTCATTATTTTGTGATATTATTTTGTAAAGATCACAATGGCTCTTATGTGAAGAATGACTTTGTTGGGGGAGGCAGAGCAGCAGCGGGGAGTCTTCCCAGGGGTAACTGTGATATGCTCAGAGTCATAGGAGTGGTTACAAAGGTCCCGAGGACTGCATTGCAGGTTTGCACCTATAGACCCAAAGTTGGAGCTTTGAAAGAGAGTTTGTTGCCTTTGACTTCAACTTGAGATGGACACTGTGTCCCTTCCATACTGGAAATCTATTTCAATTGAAAAGTTTCCCTTACAAGAATTTATTTCATAGCATTTATTTCATTTCATTATTGTTTTAAATGTTAAATTCATAATCTGGGTTTCTGTAGATTTGTCGGCATCACTATGTAAGTTTCTGAGCTCTCACAGAGCCCACATGAGACCCGTGGCTGGGTCTCAAGTTCTTGGAATTCCCTTCTCTGTAGGAAAGTCCTGTAGCTTTGAGAGCAGACAGTAGTTGAAGAGAGAGCTTCCAGAATTTCAGGAGTCAATGTTCAAGTCCTCCTACTGTATTATGGCTGCTGCTGCTGCTAGTAACCCAATTCATGGACTGTTCTGACATCTGTCCTCTGAAGTCTGTCATTCTGTTATATATGGTTCAGGTGCCTCCTAGAAAAGATTAAAATTTGAAGACATCATGTTGAATGAAGATTTATTTGAGGTAGGTGAGAGATAAAAAAGGAAGATAAAACAGAGAAAGTAATGGTTTATAATGAATTTCTCAGATGAGTGATTATTAGTTTAACCATTTTATTGGGTTAGTTCTTTAAAACATCCCATTTTTGGAACTTCAGCACTTCCAGATTATTATGGAAGAGAGTAGTCATTCTTTAAATATTTTATTTATTTATTTTTAGAGAGAGGGGAAGGGAGGGAGAAAGAGAGGGAGAGAAACATCAATGTGTGGTGGCCTCTTGCACACCCCCTACTGGGGACCTGGTCCACAACCCAGGCATGTGCCCTTGACTGGGAATAGAAGTGGAGAACCTTTGGTTTCACAGGCCTGCACTCAATTCCCTGAGCCACACCAGTCAGGGCGAGTAGTCATACTTTAGTTGAAGAGAATGATAATAATTTCAGAGTCATTTGACAAACACAGTTTTGATCATAAACTCGAAATAAGTTAGCAAGAAGTTTATTTGGGTGGAGGGGAGTTGGGGGTAACTGTCCCCTTCTTTGGGTGCTGAATGCAGTCCTTTGTCCTGTTCTTTCCCCCCTTTTGTTTCTTGAAAACATACATCATATTGTATTCCACTGAGGTTAGTGAATGCCCTGTGTGGCAGGGCGGCATGTTTAGTAACATGAGAAGAGGAAGCAGCATCTACCCTCACAAGGATTTTCAGGCACAAGCGCACCTGTGGCACCTTTGGCATCATGGAACAGAATGAAGTTAATGAGAACTATTGTATAATTAGCTTTCTAAATGTTGAACAGAGCACACCTGAGTCCAGACTTTTTTTAAAGTGAGATTCATTGAGCATGTTGGACGTATGCATTTACTTAACTTGTGATACTTTCCTTTTACTTATGTTAGGAATACAATGAGGTGTTTCTTTTTAGTTATCTTTGTCATCTTTTCTGTCAGATCACATAAACTCAGTTTCACCTACTTCCCCTCTTTTTCTGGAAGTTGCAGAAATGTAAATATATAAAACTATCAAATCATATCAAATTGTAAACATCAAAGTTATTAATGTTGCTGGTTTGTTTTGAGGGCTAGCTCTGGGGAACAGAACTGCCCATGAGAGTCTTTGTAATGCATCAATTAGCGAATGTATTGGTTTTGATTTGTAATTTATAATTTATAATTTGAAGAAAATAGTTGAGTAGATCTTTAGTTCCTCCAGATGTGACTTTGGCTTCAGATTAGAGTCTGCCTTGGTTTTCCTTTTACCAACATCTTTTAGGTTTATATGTTAGATTTAACTTTTATTTCCAGAGTAAGAGGTTTTATACCCCAAGTTTCTATCTATAAAGTTGGTAGTCAAGTTGGGAAAATGAAAAGAGTGACTACCTCCTTAAATGTGAATCTTCTATTGTTTTTGTGGAGGAAGATTTTGATGAACCACTATTATATATAACATGGGTGGAATTCTTCCACAACAATAATCTGGACATGGCTCCCCTAAGCCATAGATTATGGACAATATGTAGTTTCAGGAATAGCCTAGCAAGTACACTTAACGATCTATACCCTCAAGGTGAAGAAAGATTATACGAAGCACTACTCTTCCTCTAGCTCTTTCCTCAATAGTGATAGCAGATGGTAGTAATAGCAATTTATTTTAAGATAAGTAGTGCTAATACAGGTTTTAGTCAAAATTTTTCTACTGGCTATTCAGCTTAGGCTGGGGTTTGGAAAATTCTAATATAAAATACATATTTTTATTTTGATATAACCAGGAAGGTAAACTTTAGGAATAATGAGTTTCCTTCATTTGATTTATTAAATACAAGAGTTTAGTATTGGCTGATATGGCTTAGTTGGTTGGAGCATTGTCCTGTAAATGAGGGGTTGTGGGTTTGGTCCCCAGTAGGGTTGCGTATGATCACTGGTCCAGGTGTAAACATGAGGCAACTACTCAGTACTTCTCTTTTGCATCAATGTTTCTTTCCCTTCTTTTCTCCCTTTCTCTCTCTCTAAAGGGCAATGAAAACAATGTTCTCTGGTGAGGATAAAAAACATAAAGGTTTAATTTTGGAATCTTTAAAAATCCTCAGTATGTTGTGCTTCCATTTCCTGTGTAAGAATATCTAATGTGTTAAGATTTTAAATTACTGTCTCTAGAAGTACAAATTGGTAGTTACAGAATAGTCGTGGGAAAGTAAGTAAAGCATAGGAAATATAGTCAATAATATCGTGAGATTAGTATGTATTTTGCCAGTTGGGGTACTGGAAATAATTGGGGGACCACTATGTAACGTGTATTTTTTTCTAACCATTAAGCTGTTCACCTGAAACCAATACAAAATAAAATTGAAAGAAAAAAATAAAATAAAATTACAGTCCCCAAATAAGATTTTCATTATAGGTCTGACCTTACAAATTTTTAAAAGTTCTTTCTGAACAATTTAATCAAATTAATACATGCAGGATGGGAGTGAAAGGCAGAAAACTGTACTTGAACAACAATTAAATAAATAAATTTAAAAAATACACGCACTTGATATTTACAAAGGTACTATTTAGATTTTTGTAAATTTATAGTATTTCTTGCTTTTCTAACTTTTGGGGAAATATTGCCCAAAACTTTCTTTTTGGGTAAGCAACTGCTTTGTTTTTCATGAGAAAAGAAAATATTTAACTCGAAATGTAACACTAATTTTGATTTTAGATATATTTATTTTTAAACAGGATTGTGAACAAATCCATGTTTTTTTTTTTAAAGATTTTATTTATTTATCTTTAGAGGGGAAGGGAAGGAGAGAGGGAGAGAAATATCAATGTATGGTTGCCTCTTGTGCGTCCCCTACTGGGAACTGGCCTGCAACCCAGGCATGTGCCCTTACTGGGAATGGAACCATGATCGTTTGGTTCCCAGGCCCACGATCAATCCACTGAGCTATACCAGCCAGGAAATCCATGTTTTTTTTGTTTGTTGTTTCTTCAGATCTAACCTTGATACCAAATCTAACCCTAATCATAAACCTAACCTTAGCTTTCAGACCCTAAACTGAACTCTAATACTAATTCTAACATCAACATTAACTGAATCCTATGCCTACCCCTCACTCAAACCCTAACCTAACCTCTCTTCTTAATGCTAAACCCAACTGTAGTCTCTCACTCTAACCTTAATCCTACCTAATCCCAAATTGTAACCTAACCTCTAACACTAAACTTAATTTTAACAAAACGTAACCTCAGTCTTAACCCTAACACTAATTTTCTAACCTTGATCATGCTTCTAACCCTAATCCTAAATTTATCCTTAAGCCTACTGCTAATACTTAACCTAACACTAACCATAATCCTAAACCTACCCCTAACCCTAATTCTAATTCTAAAACCTAAACCTAACTTTAAAACTAACCTATATCTGCCCAAAATAGACAAAATAAACTTTAAATTAAAAAAAAATTTTTAAAGATTTTATTTATTTATTTTCAGAGAGAGAGGGGAAGGGAGGGAGAGAGGGAGAGAAACATCAGTGTGTGGTTGCCTCTTGCGCACCCCCTACTGGAGATAGGACCTGCAACCCAGGCATGTTCCCTGACTGGGAGTTGAACTGGCATCCATTTGGTTCTCAGGCCAGTGTTCCATCCACTGAGCCACAGCAGCCAGGGCTAGAAGAGTTTTTTAATGGGTATAGAGTTTCATTTCTGTAGGATGTATAAAGTTGTGGATATGGATGATGGTGATAGTTCCACAACAAAATGAAGTACTTAATATCACTGAATACAGTCTAGATGGCAATTTTTATGCTACATATTTTACCATAATAAAAGTTTTTTTTTAAAGTTGACCCTAATCTTAACATGAAACCTAATCTTAAACCTAACAGTAACATTTAAATCCTAAATTTGACCCCAAACGTGAACATAACCATAACCCTAACACGAATTATAAACCTATCACTAATCTAACCCAATTCCTATCTTGACTTCTAACCCCAAACCTACACCTAAAATTAATTGTAACACTAGCCCTAATCCTAACCCAAAAGCTATCCTAACTTCCAATACTAACCCTAAACTTAAACCTATAGCTAACCTCAATTCTAACTTTGACCCTAATCCTTCACGAACCCTAATCCTTCACGAACCCTAACTCTAACTTTTGTCCTAACCCTAACCTATAGTCATAACATTAACTCTATACCTAAGCATATACTTTACCCTAACCCTAATCTAACCATAACCTTTATAGTAACACTAACTCAATGTTTACCTGTACCCTATTCCTAACCCAAAGCCTAATCTGAACTTTGACACTAACTGTAACCTTTAAATCTGTTTCTAAAACTAATCCCAACTTTAGTTCCAACCTCAACCCAACCCTAACCTCACCTCTAACATTAATCGTAACCTTAAGTTTATACCTAACCTCAATAATAGCTTAAACCCTAACACTAACCCTAATACTAAATCTAATACTTACCCTAATCTACCTGGTAATCATAAATTTAACCCTAAAACTAACTCTAACTCTAAGCCCATTTTTTAACCCTAACTTTAACACTAATTTAACCTTAATCCCAATCCTACATGATGACCCTAACCACAACTCTTATCCTAATCTATAATCATAATTATAACCCTAACCATAATCCTAATCCCAAAACTAAAAGTAACCTTCCCCTTAAATTATCTAATTGTAGCCCTAATTCTAAACCTAAATTTAATTGTTACTCTGGCACTAATTCTATTCTTGATGTGAACCATAAACTGAACTTTAAAACTAACTCTAATACCATACCTAGTCGCAAGTCTAACCCCAATCCTAAAACTCACCCTAACACTAATCCTAACTTTAATTTAATCCATAACCATAATCCTAACCCTAACTTTAAATTTAACCCTAATTATAACCCTTACCCTAAACCTAAACTTAAGTGTATATTTTAACCCTAACCTGAACTCTTACCCTAACCCTAACTCTTATTCTAACTAATTCTAATCTATTCCTAACAAAACCAAAGCAACCTAACCTCTAATCCTAACCCCAGTTCTTAACCTAACCTAATTTTAACCTTAATCCTAACCCTAATCTCTAACCATAACCTAACCTCTAACATGAACATTAGCCCTAACACTATAGCTATTCTCCACCCTAAATCTATTTTTTTAATTACTCAGATTTAGTTCTGATGAAGAAGTTTAGTACTTATAACACTGTTAAATATAACCTCCTCTTTTCATGTGTGTTCAAGAAAATGTAGTATGTTTATTCATAGCCATTTGGTATGATTTTCCATATTCTTTTAAAGTATTGAGTATGTATTTCTAGTAACATATAGTATGGTTACCTATTATCTCATTTTTAATTAATATACCTTGGAGGAAATAAAATTTGTAATGTCCCCATATTGCTGATGAAAGCTAAGTTATTATTATGCTTGACATCTTATATTCAAATTAAAAAATTTTTTTTTGTAAGAGTATATTTAAGCCAAACTGACATGATGTGCTACAGAGCAAGATCTCAAGTACTCCGGAGAATAACAGTTTTACAGCTTCTTTTATGCAGTTGGAATTAAGGAGGGAACTAAGGAAGATCACATGGAGGTGGGAGAAAAGCAAGGCGGGATTGGATTACAGGATAGTTAACAAGGTTATGTGCTCTCTTGAGGGTGGATATGGCATATTTCAAAGGTGTGTTAACCCAGATGCACAGAGACAAGGGACAGGGCTTGCTTAAAGCAAAGAGAAACCTTTCACTGAAGATGTTGTATGCCTGCGGTATGAATACCTGCCATGATCTGGGCAGTTAGCAATTTATGATCACAATACCCTGTGTGGCTAATTTCCACACAGGGAAAAGAACCACCTTTTTTGAGGTTCACTGTTCCCCATTTTGTTCATAAATCAGTCAGAAGCATGCATTGATGACCAGTTTTTTGATTGGATAGTGTGATCTCATAGCACTAGGAAGGCTCATTCCTAGGAAGTCTCAGTTTGCACATTGTGTTTTTGACGGTTGGAAATGGGGCAATACTGTAACTGTGGGAAAACAGTGTGGGCTGAGCAACCTCACACAGGCACATGGGAATTAATAGTTCACATCTTTTTCCTACTCCATGTTTAGTGATGTCATATTGGCCACAGTGGTAGTGGTTACCATGGAAATAGGCAAAAGCTCCAAGTCAAGGTTTCCCTAACTTCCCCAGAAAGCTGGTTTTTAAACATTTATGAGCATACCACTCTATTTGTCATATTTCATGAAAGGTAGTTAAAAATATATTGACTAGTGCACATTTCATTGTCTTTCAGCTTTATGTTAAGAGAAAAAAAATTCTGATGTGCCTAAACCAACCTTTGGAAGTAAATTGGTAGTATGACTAACTTAGCCATTACTGTCTTGTCCTTCAGACAAGTTAAAAAATATGTACATTACACAAATGTTTACTTCTTTTTTCTCATTTGTATAAATAGTACCTGAACTTTAGAAGTTACAGTTCTGTTTGTCAATTTTACATTTAAAATTGGGACATTAACAGTATCAACTAAAAATGAAGTTAATTCAAGTATAGTAGTATTTGGTATAGTGAGTCCTCAGTAATTTTTGCTTTATAAAAAAATCATTATCAGCCCTGGCTGGTGTAGCTCGGTGGATTGAGCACGGGCCTGTGAAGCAAAGGGTTGCTGGTTCAATTCCCAGTCAGGGCATATGCCTGGGTTGCAGGCCAGGTCCCCAGTGGGGGACGCATGAGAGGCAACCACACATTGATGTTTCGCTCCCACTCTTTCTCCTTCCTGTCCCCCCCTCTCTAAAAATAAATAAATAAAATATTTAAAAAAATCATTATCAGTAAGGTGGATATTTGGGAGAATGTGAACATTTTTCTTAATCTGAATCTTCATGATTCTTCCACATTTGTCATAGAAATGCTGACATATTCCTCATGTGTATTCTGCTGTATTATGTAAGCTAAATAACTACTTGGAATATTTTCAAGCTAATATTTTATTTTATTTTCAGGTGATTCCTCCTAAGGAGTGGAAGCCAAGGCAGTGCTATGATGACATCGATAATTTGCTAATCCCGGCACCCATTCAGCAGATGGTCACAGGGCAGTCAGGACTGTTCACTCAGTACAACATCCAGAAAAAAGCCATGACAGTGAAGGAGTTCAGGCAGCTGGCCAACAGTGGCAAGTGAGTGGATCCGGTTTGCTATTTTTATTTCTTTCAAAGATATACTCGGGCATGGTCAGAAACCAAGTAGACAAAGGAGTTTGTAATGAAAATGAAAATGAGTTTCCTGCACATTACTCCTAATTTAACTGTTTCTGTTCTTCAGGTAGTTGCCCATTTAGATTTAGTTTACTGCTAAGAAAATTGTTCCTTGTTTTATCATTTTATTAATAATATCTCTGAATAGGTTTTTCTATAGTTTAGTTGTCATGAATTTTTGATTATATTCATGATTCATTTTTGTAAGGCAAATTTTCTTTGTGTGACAGTGTTAAAGTCTTAAATGATAAATTATACATACTAGAAGATGAGTGATTTAAAAATAAAATTTTTGGACTTGGCTGGTGTGGCTCAGTGGACTGAGCTCTGGCCTGTGAACCAAAGGGTCCCTGGTTCGATTCCCGGTCAGGGCACATGCCTGGGTTGCAGGCCAGTTCCCCAGTAGGGGGTGTGTGAGAGGCAGCCACACATTGATGTTCCTCTCCCTTTCTATCTCCCTCCTTTCCCCTCTGTCTAAAAACAAATAAATAAAATCTTAAAAAAAAAAAAAAGAAAATCCTTGAATGACTTGAAGGGCTACTATTATTGTATTAATTGCCAACTGTGGATTGAAAATATTTTTTAAAATGTTACGTTGAGCCCTGGCTGGTGTGGCTCAGTGGATTGAGCATGGGCCTGTGAAGCAAAGGCTCACCGGTTTGATTCCCAGTGGGGGCACATGCCTGGGTTGCGGGCCAGGTCTCCAGTGGGGGACACACGAGAGGCAACCACACATTGATGTTTCGCTCCCACTCTTTCTCCTTCCCGTCTCCTCTCTCTAAAAATAAATAAATAAAATATTTTAAAAAATGTTACCCATTGTTGCTGACATGTACTGTGTAGTTAGGCACAAGATGGTTGTGGCTATACTGAACACATACAGATGTTTTTTTCTTAAACAATAGTATAATTTACAATAGTAAATTAAACAATAGTATAATTTACATAGCATTTACATTTTGTTAGGTATTATAAGTAATCTAAAGATGATTTAAAGTATATCGGATGATACGAGTAGGTTATATGCAAATACTACCCATTTATAGAGACTTGAGTGTTTGCAGGTTTTGGTGTCCACGGTGGGGGTTCTAGAACCAATCCCCAGTGGATATCCACTTAGGGATGACATATAGTATAATTGGCAGAAGATTCAAAAAATATTTTGAAAGTTAAAATAATGAATTTTTAAGTACTTTTCTATTACTGATACTTTCAAGAAAGTATTTTCCTTACTAGTTAAAGATAGGAAGTTTTCATAGTGTTATTAAGTAATCTTAAGAGTATACATATTTGCTTGTTAAATTTGGCATCACAAATCGGGGCAGTATTTTCATTTAATGGAATTTTGTTTAGAAAGTGATTTAAATCAGATGGGTGGAGAAAAATCTTAAAATTATCTTAACTATTTTGCACTTACTATTTTCATATGCCTTTTCCAGATATTGTACTCCAAGATACTTGGACTATGAAGATTTGGAGCGCAAGTACTGGAAGAACTTAACTTTTGTGGCCCCCATCTATGGAGCAGACATTAATGGGAGCATATATGATGAGGTATATTTATATTTATGATAGGCTTTGTAAAGGATCATTTTATGTTACTACTGTGACCATTTTAGGTAGTTGAGAAGTAGTCATTTGTTGTGCTTTGTGTGATTCATAATTTCTCATGGGATAAGAAGAAGAAAAGACACATCAACAGAATTTCTGCAGCTGGTATTTTTGAATTGAAATGAACTAGTTGAACAAATACCTGATTATTCAACAGTAATATATATAGTAGTATATATTACTATATTACTTATAGTAATATAATAGTACTATAAGTAATATATTATTATTATACTGTACTACACAACAGTAGTGTGTAGTACAGTATAATAATAATAATAATATTAGTATAGTAGTACTAATCTATAGTATGTAACTATCTGACTATTCTTTAAATTACATTAAATTTTTTTAAAAGCAAAGCTCATGATGAATATATTTTGAAAACAGGATATATCCAGAATACCATGTTAAGGCAAAAGCAGTATTTTAAAATATATTCCTGTAGTTTTTTTTCTTAATAATTAAAAAAAGATATATTTGAACAGACCTATCTTCTTTTCTTCCATGAACTGTGAGAATTTTTTAAAAAAGTACATATTAGTATAGTCTTTCCAGTTTCAGGAGAACATCATCTACTAGATATAGTCCAATCCTTTTTGCCTTTTTGTAATTCTTATTTTTAATTTTTTTCCTTTTTTTAAACCTTTTATCCCTCTCCCATTGCTCTATTTTGAAAAATTTCTTGTCCAGCAAAAGGTTGAAGTAGTTCAATGAACACCTGAATACCCTTCACCTAGATTCACCAGTCATATTTGGCAGATTTGCCTTATGTTTCGTCGCTCTGTCTCTGAGCTGTAACATTTGAAAGTAAATTGCAGACATCATGACAGTTCACTCTTAATTCTTTCAACATGTGTCTGTTAATTACAAGGCAATTTAAGATTTATATGATATCATCTAATATATAGACCATATTCATAGATCCTTAATTGTCTCAATGTTATTTATAAACATTTTTTCTGCATTTGAAGGATCCAGTCAAGGATCCTTATAATCAATAAGTGATCTATAGGGTGTTACTTGGAGAGTAGATGAATATCTTTTTCCCCAACAGCCTTTCACCCAATGAATTTACATTCATTGGTACTCCTTGTCTGAGTCAATTACTATGTATTTTTATACCATTTATATTTTGAAAAACAGAACAAGCTAGAAAGGACGTAAAACATAAAGTTAGACCTTCATGAATTACCGTAAGGTGAATGCCATCGTCATCACTGACATCAGAGAAAACATTACCAGCATGCTAGAGAACCCCTTTACACCTTCTTTACCTAGTATAATACGCTCCCCTTTTTCTCTAAGGATAATCACTTTTCAGACTTTAAGGTAATCACTCCTTTCTTTAAAAATGAAGCTAATTGTATCTTGTTTCAAAACTTTATGTAACTAGAAGAATCATTCATTATATTCTTATCTGTCTGCCTTCTGTCACACCTTATCATATTTCTAAACTTTTTCTGTACCATGTGTATCTGTTATTTATTTTCATTGCTGTATATTCTATTATATGAATTCACCACAGTTTATTATTTTTCTGCTACTGATGATTGTTTTGGTCACCTCTAGCTTTGGCTTTGTGCTCAAAACTTCTGTGAATGTTTTATGTTTCCCAGAGTATGGAAGGGTTTCTATAGTGTGCATGCCTAGGAGTGGTTACAAGATATTCATGCATTTAGCTTGAAGTGAAACTATTTTCTAGTTCACACCTGTCTATAGCAATGTCTGTGAGTTCCCATTACTCCACATTTTCCCTGATGCTATTAACATCAGTCTTTTAATTTACTCTGTTGGATATGTGTAGTATCTTCTACCTGTTCAACCTCTTGTACAAGAGGTTTTCTTTTGTGTCATGCTTTTCTTATTGATTTATAGTTTTTTATACATTCTGGTTATGAGGTAGTGTCACATTTTCAAATTTTCTGTATGGATTTCGTGTTGTTGAATGCTGTTATTGAAAGGACTATTTTTTTAAAAAATATGGACTGGGTATCAAATGATACTGTGGAATTATTTTTGTCACTTTTAGATATAATGATGGCATGGTGGCTATATAAATATTTTTTCTTATCAACTGAAGATTCATACTTGAAAAATATACTGGTGAAATAACATGGAGTCTGGGATTTATTTATAAGATACCTCAGAAAACAAAGTGGAATGGGTATGGTTGAATGGAGTCAGGCAAACTGTTGGTAGTTGAGGCTCAGTAAATATGCATATGTTTGAAATATTAAAAATAAAAATTAAAAAAGAGGAAACATCCTCTCTTCTGGTTTTTCATTAGTGTAGGTAACTTCTTTATTGAGAATTTTTTATTTATTAATAAGGTAGTACATACTCAGGTAGAAAAATGAAAAATAGGGGAAATATGAAGAAAAATATTACTCATAAGCATACTAAACAGAATAGCCTTTTTGTGATTTCCCTTTGGCCTTTCCGTTTATGTGAGTGTGTGTGTATTTGTGTATGTATGTATTTACATATGTGTATGTGTTTCCCCACCAAAGATCTGAGAAGTTTTTAATAGTATTTTGGCTTTAGAAACATTTTCAGTATTGCTCTCCAGTGGATCATTTCACTGTGTTCCAGCCATTTCTGTACTGCCAGTTTCAAATTGTACCTTTATTAAATTGTTGCTATTTTTGATACTTCAGTTCCAATTGTATTACTGATTTATTTTTTAGTAATAACAACTATCTTTTAAGTTTAACATGTTATGGTTACGTTTTTGGGAAAATGAGTGCTATTACCACTAAGGCTTTCTTACAGAACATGGCACCTTGTCGTATTAAACCAGGTTCTGTGGGATTTCCACTGGAATAGGTGAGGGCATTTAAATACTGTTGATATTTTACACTTGAAGCCCAGAGCAGTTAAATTGCTTTTACAAAATTTTGAAGCCAGTAGAGAGGCTGCCAGGTGCTCTTATCCCTCACACCAGTTTTAAGGAAGCAGTTACTTACAGTCAATCTCATAGTTGTGTAAATGTGTAAAACTAGGTCAATGTCAGCTACAAATTTCTTCTGAGCTGATGGTTTATTTTGGGCCTTCTCTCTGGTTTCTTCTCTGTGCTATCCTGGCATGTTTTCAGGCTTCTGAAAGAAAAAGTGAGCTGAAGAATCATCTAAATACTGGGCTAATAGGTTGTATGTCTGAGTGCTCTAAAATAAAATAAAACTTAAAGAAAGTTTTATTAATAAAACTAAGTTTTAATAAAAACTTATTAAGTTTTTTATTAAAACCTTAATAAAAATAATGTAGACTAAGTTATTTTTTCTAACCACCCCTTTGGATCATTAAGTTCTTTGTTTCTTTTTACATATGTGATTAAGAGTTAGAAGCAGGTTTTTTTTGGACAATTGTAAAAACAATGGATCTAAAAAGCCCTGAACTAGCTTTCCATATTTGGTAGTGAAATAACAATTGTTTCCTGCACAGATGAGGCTGATGGACTTTGGTTTACTGTGCTTATCAATTTACTGCTTGTTTACACATTGGCGTTGCTTCTAGTGAACATTGACTCTAGGCTTCAGATTTAAGTAACTGAAATTATTAAATCCAATAAACAAAATCAACTAGTTTGTACACATGCAGTTTTAAACCTTCCTCATTATTTATAGGTTTGGGAGGCAGGACTGTGTCATTTTGGTAGGACTGACAAGGCATAGTATGTTATGGATTTTTTGTAGGCTCTGTGGGAGCATTTAGTAGCTTCAGAGTGGAGCTGACATTTCGATGCTTTTGAGGCATAAAGAATGATGTGAGAGAGATGTTGTAAACTGCTACTGGTAAATGAAAGTAATCACACTCAGGATACCTAAATTCAGACAAATGGAAAATGACTTGTATTTGTCTCCTTGAGGTGGATAGAGAGTAACAACAAAGAGAGTACATTAAAGAGAGTGATGAAGGGGCAGTGTAAGGACAGCCTGTGACTGTCGGGAACATCTGAAATCATTGCAGTGAATGGTCATTGAAAAAGCCCATGTATTACTATAGTAACCTTTGTATTGTTGAACTGTTCAGCTCAATATTTAAATTGTATTGGGAACTGACTTATTATGGTTCATGGCATTATATTGAAAGGGATTATAATCATCAATTTGTAGTTCACTTTCCCCTAGTTTCCAGTTATGTAGTTCACTCCCCTAGTTATGAGTGTTTTCTTAAATCTTAAAAGAATGATTGAAAATAAATCATAGTGTGTGTGTGTGTGTGTGTATAGATGGGAGTTCTTTGAGAGGATGAGGGGATGTAAGAGAAACAGTTTGTGTAGGGTGCAAAGATGAATAAGGGTCCTCATTCTCAAATAATTCCCAGAGGGGCAGTGAAGCCAGTGGGGCCATTGGGGCCAGTGGGGCAAAGAGTTATAAGGAACTGGGCCATAAAGGCAAATGTGGGGTTCCATGGAACCTGGAGGAGAGGCACTTGAAGCAGTCTTGGCATTGACATTCTTGTGGGAAGGGGACATCTGAGTTGGGCCTAGAGGAGTAAGTTCAAGTCAGGTAAAGGAGGAAGAGAGGAGGATGAGACAGGAACTAGGTAAATTAGAGGGTAAGACCAAGTTCAGTAAAAATACTTGAATTTGGAGGCTTTATACTGCACCTGGGCTTGAGGAGAGTGAGGCAGACCTGGAATAGTGGCTTGGCATCTGAGGGCCAGGGACCAATTCAAGATTGGAGACAGGGCTGTGGGCCTGGTCCCCTGGACCCATAGTGCTGTAGCAGCCTCTCCTTTCTCTTGCAGCATCAGGCAGGGAGGTGCCATTGTAATGTTGATCAACACAGGAATTGGGGGTGAGGTGTTCATGAGAGAAGCTGGTCTTGATAGTAAAGGAAGAAGGGCCTGGGGATCCTAGGGCACCGTGTGGACTGTTCATTCTGTTGCTTCTTTCAGAGGATGTACTGAGAAGTCTGTCAGCACCATGGGCAGTAGCCTATGGTAGCAATAACCCTAATACATTTTAAGCAAATTACTGTTTTTTAAACTGAAATATGAAGACTATCAAAGGCCTGCATTAAGAAAACCCAGCCTTTGTGCGTATGATGAAGGGCAGGACTTGGCCGTCAGATTCTGCCTGTTGCTATTCTTTGTAAATAAAGTTTTATTGGAGTATAGCCTCATTCATTCATTTACATATATAGAGGTCTGTTCAGAAAGTATCCAGCCATATAATTTGAAAAATAGAGACATTCTGTAGAAAATAGAAGATACAAGAAACATTATACATAGGACAATGATGCCTCAGTCCCCTTCAAAGGAGGCACCTTGGAACCTTACACAGTTCTCCCAATTACCATCAGCTGCTCCGTCATATTTTCCTGAATCTCATCAATGATCTGAAACCTCTCCTCTTTCAAAGGTGATTTTAGTTTTGGGACAAGCCAAAAGTTGCAGGGTGCCAGGCCTGGGTTGTAGTAAGGCTGAGTCACCTGGGTGATTTGGTGTTTCGCCAAAAACTCTGCAAAAAGTCTGCACAAGGTGTGATGATGAGTGGGCGTGTTGTCATGATGAAGCTGCCAATTACCAGTTGCCCATAGTTGCAGCCATTTTTGTTGTATTGCATCTCTCAACTGATGAAAAACATTGGGGTAGTACTCCTTATTAATTCTTTGGGCCTGGAGGGTGGGCCTGGGGCATATTTGTGATGGGCAATACCTTCCCAATCAAAAAACACAGTTAACATGGTCCTGATCTTGCTGCACACATTGTATTGTCCCCAAAAGCCTTTTGAATCATTTGAATAGTTTCCATGGAGGAATGTTCAAGCTTAATGCAAGATTGGAAGCAGATTTGTTCCTCTACTCACTCAGTCATTTTGAATGCTATGGTCACACAGTACACATGTTCACTCAACTGCGTGTACCACCCCCACTGACTAGTATAGTGAAGTCATCATTGTCCATGCATGCACATTCCAGTCCACTCTCTTTGGCTGTCAGGTTACATCTATGTCCCACAAACTGTTCTTGTGATATTAACAATGTTTGGACTTTTTCTGGACAGATCTTGGATGGCTTTTTTTGCCCGACAGTGTCAGAGTTGAGTAATTGTGACAGAGATTATTGGTTCACAAAAGCTTATAATATTTACTGCTTGTCCCTTTGCAGGAAAAGTGTGCCAATTCCCAATATAGAGGCATAATTATTTGTTCTTGGGTAAGGGTGCTCAAAGCCTTTTTGAGGTATAGGATCAAATTCTCAATGTTCTCAGGAGAATGAGATTCATATACATTGACTACATTGATATCTTAAGGCAGTGAAATTGTTGAAATGTTTGATGATGTCATGAACCTTCTGAAATTAAAGAAGGTCTTGAACTTAGATTTTGCAGTTTCTATTTAGAGCTACCTGTGCTCTTGAGTAGCCATATGGTTCCTTGGTTACAGTAACATTAGCATAAGAATCCTAATATCTGAACTTTACAAAAATGTTTTCTTTTTTTTTTTAAATGCAGGTTGTAGCTTTAAAAATTTTTTTTATTTATCTATTTTTAGAGAGGGGGAAAGCAGGGAGAAACAAAGGGAGAGAAATGTCAATGTGCAGTTGCCTCTCATGTACCCCCTACTGGGGACCTGGCCTTCAACCCAGGTATGTGTCCTGACTAGGAATTGAATCAGTGACCCTTTGGTGTACAGGCTGGCTGGCATTCAGTCCACTGAGCCACACCAGCCAGGGCTAAAAAATGTTTTCTAAAAAAATTTTTAAATGAATGTATTGGGGTGACATTGGTTAATAAAATTATGTAGGTTTCAAGTGTGTAATTTTATAATACATTTTCTGTATATTGTGTGTTCATCACCCAAAGTCAAGTCTCTTTCTGTCGCTATTTATCCCTCCTTTACACTCTTCTACCTCCACCCACTCCACTTTTCCTCTGGTAATCACCATACTGTTGTCTGTATCTATGAGTTTTATTTCTTTTGTGGTTAATTCCTTCACCCTTTTCACCCAGCCCTCAAAACCCCTCCCTTCTAACAGCTGTCAGTCTGTTTAGTCTGTTTTCTGTGTTTATGAGTCTGTTGCTAGTTTGTTTGTTTATTTTGTTCATTAGATTCCACATATAAGTATTTGTCTTCCTCTGACGAACTTATTTCACTTAGCATAATACTCTTCTAGATCCATCTTTGCTGTTGCAAAAGATATGATTTCCTTCTTTATTTACAGTCAAGTAGTATTCTATTGTGTAAATGTACCACAGCTTTTTTAATCCACTCACCTAATGATGGGCACTTGGGCTGCATCTAAATCTTGGCTATTGTAAATAATGTTGCAATGAACAGAGGGGTGCATTTTTTGGTATGTTTCACTAAGGGCTGGTTCACTAATAAAGGAAATTTTAATAGCCTTTGCTAACTGTACATTTAAAAAGTTAGCCTTCTGTTAAAGAAGAAAACACACAAAAAAGGTAAAGAAAAAAGTACTGTGTGGGATAATTTGGCTTGCCTAAGTAAGGGTCATGAAAGTCAACATGTATGTGTTGGAAAGAGGGGATAGAACATTTCTGGATAGCCAGTAGCCACATGTATTTCCACAGACCTTTGAAGATGGAATGTATTCTTCTTGTTCTGTGTGTGAGCTCAGAAAAAGATCAACATTATTTATTTACATTAGTACAGTACAGAGTGTCATTCAAGCATGTGGTTTATGCTACTTCAGGCTGCGTTTCTAGTACTACCTGTCATATAGTATAAGGGTGATCCTCTTAATGTTGTTAGTGAGTGGTTCATTGAATGAGGTTGAAAATGAAATTCCATGTGCTTTGCTTAAACTGGCTATTATCTCCCTAGTCCCTAGCACTAGAAGGATCTCCAAGAGTATTATCTAATTCCAAAAGATTCTTCTTTGCAAGATTTTCCCTTACTTGAGGGGTGACAGCTCCTCTTGTAAACCCCACCCACCTCCTCTATCACCCAGCCCAGGCCTTCTGGTTTAAATGCCTCATAGCATTACAGGCAGTGTAGTCCTCAGTGGCATTTGTGAGCTGATGTTTTCAGAGTAGATGAGTATAAGCCAAGAGTTCAGTTTATACTCATCATTGCAGTTCTCACTTAGGAGCACTTTAGCTTTCTCTGGATGTTTTATGTCCAGACACTTCTTTCTTTTGAAATAACCTATGAGACACATTACATTAAGATCGAAAATTTCCTTTGTGTGTAACCATTTTTCCTGATAGCTTTCTGCAGTTCACTTTAGGGAAGATAGCAGCCATCTCACAGTGAGGGGAAGGGAAGCTGCTGCACCTGTGATGTACAACTTGTGCCATATCACTGTTTTTAAATCTCCTAGACTTGTTTTGAAACTCGGTTCATTGACTAAATCATGTTCTTCCCACATTGCAGCCACATTCCGATATCTGCAGGTGTCCACACCCTATACGGTACCAGCCTGGTACTCAGATGTCTCCTACCCTGAGAGTAGCTATCAGTGCGTTGCACGAGGAATTTCTCTAGTTTTTCAAATACTGTGTTGGCTAAAGTAGTAAGGCTAAGCTTGCCAGGAACGACATTGCTTTATTTAGTAGAGGGGGGCATATTGAGATCGTGCTTTGTATGCTTCCCTTCCTCTATATGCATTGTCACCTTCAACTCTTTTTAATGTGTGGTGTTTTCTAGGTGTCTTATGCTCACTTACCCTCTTCTTGGGCATCTCTGTTCTTTCTTTCTTTCTTTCTTTCTTTCTTTCTTTCTTTCTTTCTTTCTTTCTTTCTTTCTTTCTTTCTTTCTTTCTTTTCATTTCTTTTGGTGGATTTATACTTTTATTTGATAGTCAGCAGTTAGTTCTTATCCACATTAACTGTTTGTAGATTTTTGAAAGTGGTGATTTTTTACATAGGCAACCAACATACAGAGCTTGTTTGGTCAGTCTTGATCCTCATTATGTTTTCTGGACAACTGCACCTGGATATGGTATGGGACATTATTCCTTTGGCCCAGACAGCTTTGTTGAGCCTGTTGCCAGTGCGCACATCTGGAGTTCCCTTTTCCTTTATAGAAAAGTCCAGATCTCTGTTCTTGAAACCCACTCTATTTGATGTATTTGTGGATGTTGATGGTGTACTCTGGTCACTACCTTACTAATGGCAAAACAGTCCTTCTTCTTGCTACTCGTCTTTGCAGGAGCCATTATGCTAGGCCCAAGTTGGAAAGAAAGTGCTCTTTTTGGGCTTTTCTATCATCTAAGAAAACATTTTTATTATTAATAATGGGAAGATGATAATAGTGATGCCTAATGCATTTAATATGGGCACAAGACATAATCCTTTTGGGAGAACAGCTGAGTAACAAGTGTACTGTTGTCTGTATTTTCTTACTTTGATTTGTATACAACTGAAATGATTCCAGGGGTGGATTTCACAGTCATTACAGATAGTTTTTTTTATTTGGACAATGAATTTTGAGTAAGGAGATACACGTTTTAACAGCAAATATTTGGAAAATAAGTACAGAAAATGAAGGATACTTGTGTTTACCTGACTTTTTTCTGTAGTAGACTCCGAGTCCAGTGATGACAGGTATCATTTCTCAGATTGTCAATAGTATCTGCTGCAAAGTGTGCACCTACATAATTGTAGAATTGATAAGTAGATGACATTGGAAAAATAATCTAAGGCTAGATTGCGGAATTTCCTGTGTGTCTTGGTTATTATTCTGTACCTCTTGAAGAATTGCTTGAGATCCTTTAGAAGGAAAATGATAGGATCAGAATCATGCTTTAAAAAGTGTGATCGGATAATGGTCTGCAAGATGTCCTGGTCATAGCAAAACGATTGGAGAGTGCTTTGAAGAGGAGGAAGAGGCAGGGGTTAGAGTGATCTCCTCTGGTATGTGTTTTGCTGAACACTAGTACTCCCAGACAGTGGTTCTTAAACTTTTGGTCTCCTTCAACAGAGAGGTTTATTTATGTAGGTTATATTTATCCTTATTTATTGCATTAAAAATTATGTTTAAAAGTATTCATATTTAATTCATTAAAAATAATGCATTACATAATAACATACACATTTTTATACAAAATGACTATATTTTCTAAACAAAAAATTTTAGTGAGAGGAGTGGCATTATTTTACATTTTTTTCAAGTTTCTAAAGTGTAACTTAATAGACGACCTCTAGATTTCTACATCTGCTTCTGCATTTAATGTTTTGATGTCATGTAGTCTCTGGAAAACTCCACCTCACACTCATGTACAATTGAGAGTGAAAAAGGCAAATACTGTCTTGATATAATTATGAAAATAGTTTTGATGCCACAGACTCAGATGGAATCTGAGTGCCTCCCAATGGTTTCTAAACGACACTTTGAAAAATGCTATCTTAAGATAGCAAAAGATTCATTCCCTGATCTCATTCTACATGGGTGATGGAAGGATCTTCAGGCAAGGCAATAGTGTTTCATTCTTGTTTACAGACCTTCAGGTAACTGCATCTTTGATAAGTGCCTCAGAGACCTAATCACATTAGGAGGCAGGGTTCTTACACAGCCAGCTGTGGAATTCCTGGGGAACATCATGCCATATATTCTGATATATAACTCAGGCAAGAGTTTATAAGCAGAAAATGGATTTAGGATGTAAACTCAAATCCCAGTGTCTGAAAAATATATAAAATATTTTAAAGGAATTATATTCTAAGATTCCCTTTCAATATTAATTTGCTGGTCTGTTGCTTTTGTCATGCAGGTATATACGTATGTATGTGTGTGTGTATTTATTTTTAATTATTTTATTTATTTGTTTCTAGATAGAAGGGAAGGGGGGAGGTAGAAGGAGAAGGAGAGAGACATCAGTGTGTGGTTGCCTCTTACATGCCCCCAAGTAGGGACCTGGCCCGCAACCCAGGCATGTGCCCTGGCTGGGAATTGAACCGGCAACCTGTCAGTTTGCAGGCCAGCACTCAGTTCTCTGAGTCACACCAGCCAGGGCTTAAGTATAATATTCTATACTTTGTATTTCTCCTTGAGAGGTAGTGATTTTTTTTTGCTATAGTTAGGTATGTATATGGGGTTCTATTTCTAATTTCTGTTGAATGTCTTATTTAAAATGCATACATTTTAGGGTAAAAATGACCTTTTGTTAATATGAATGGTATATATATTAAAATTTTACATACATAAAATTTAAATCACTCATAATCCTTTCACTCAGGGACAGCAGCTGTCAAAAAATTTTAGTGTATTTCTTTCCAATGTTTTTTCTCAGTTTAATGCTCCATAATTATATTTTTCAAAAGCAGATGTGGTATCACAGTGAACATAGTTCGGTCTTACCTTCCCTCCCCCCCCCCCCCTTACCGCACCTTCCAACCCTTCAGCTGCCCGATCATTTTCTTGTTTTCCAAGATGCTGTTCCCACTAGCCCACCCATCCATTTGTGCCACCATTCACATTTTTTATTTTTTCTCTATCTTTATTCAACCTCCTTTCTATTTTAAACACATTGTGAATGCTTTCCAAAAACGATAGATGTTCTTCAACAAGTGATATAACGTTTATTTTATCTGTCTTACTTTTATTGATAGGGTGGTTTTTTGGAACCGGGGAAAACAGATAAATCTAACGTGAAGAGGGATGCAGGTGGGCTGTGGAGGCAGGGAGGGAATGAGAGTTCTTGGCTTTGCGTGGGTCAATGTAGGGTGTAGTTTACAGTCTACAGTGGGGTGGCAAAGTCATTGTTAACCAGAGAATGGCACCTTGCACCAGGACACATTAACTACCTTATTTCCCGCCTTTTCTTCAGCAGTCCCTTGAAATGGAAGTCTATAGTAATCCGCACAGAATATTTAACCCGTTTACTTATATAATCAATGTCTGTCATCCTTAGCTGTGACTTTTGGGGAAGCTCAGTCTTTGCCCTAAAGTCTTCATCTGTAAAGGGTAGAGATTGAATTAACAGTTGTCTTAGGTTCCTCCCAGTTTAAAAATACTTGTTTTACAATATTTCTTCTTGAAGCAGTTTCTTTAAGAAGATGAACTGAATTTTTTCCTAAGAGTTTTTATGAGTTATAGATTTCTTTTGTATTAGGATTTTGTCAAGATCCCCTTTATAAGAAATCTGCTGGCTAAAGCATGGGAAACAGTAAGATTTTAGTTTTAACAGCATTGTCTTACAGGTGACATTATTTTCTTTTCATATGGATTAGCGTAAATACTTTAATCCACCAGATGGTGCTGTGGGACAACAAATTTATCTAAGGCTGTGGTTTTGCAAATGAACAAGTTTTCACTGAGTCACCAGCAGAGTTCCTTTCCATTTTTGTATTTTTATCATGTCAGGATATCATTTATCCTAAAATAAGAAATAATTTGAAGCCACTACACTAACTTGTGTAATTTTCACACCCAAGGTAAAATGTCATTATTCTGGCCCTGGCTGGTGTAGCCCAGTGGACTGAGCGCAGGCCTGTGAACCAAAGGATCGTGGTTCGATTTCCAGTCAGGGCACATGCCTGGGTTGCAGGCCAGTTCTCAGCAGGGGACGCGTGAGAGGCAACCACACATTGATATTTCTTTCCCTCTCTCCTTCCCCTCCCCTCTAAAGATAAATAAGTAAAATCTTTAAAAAATAAAATGCAATAAAATGTCATTATTCTGGACATTTTGGAGCAAAGACAGTTGTGGCCTATAGTAAGTAATGTGACTTTCAGATTTTTGTTTTGTGAAATAAAGCTTTTACTTAATCAAAACCCACCTGCAGGCATGTCGTGGCTGGTCTTTAATGAATGCAGTCTTAGCCTTCATGATCCTAAATTATACCATCCAGCCAGGGGAGGTGATGGTAGTTCTGTTCACATTGCATCAAGAATGTTTCATGTCTGGAGGCTGTGTTTTCTGAGTGGATATTGTCAGGGAATCGTCGATGGAAGAGAGTTAAAGTTCACCCACAGGATGACCTCACAGTATGTGGCTACTGCCCTCAAGTGTCTTTGCTTGTACAGCTGCCCCAGAACAGATTAGGCTGCCCTCAGGGTAAGGAGCTACTGACCTTGGAATGTTCACAGGGAAAACTGGCTGATCTTGTGTTAGAAATGATTTAAAAGACATTTGGATTGTTAGTTTCTGTTTTAACTCTTCTCTTTACGTCTCAACTTATAAAGCTCACCAAAGGACACTTAGATGGTCAATAAAGTGTTAAATTGGTAAACCTACAAATATGTGAGGAGTCCCATGCTGAATGGTTTATGGCGGTATGAGAAGCGTTAGGGATATGAGGTGTTTGCCGGTGCAAGGTGCTGATTAGGTAGCTGGAGAGTCATGAACGGTTTCCCTAAGGGACCAATAACATGTGCAGGGCAGAATAGGTACCCCATGGGTGGTAGGAATACCAGGTACCATAGGGATGTAAAGAGGTTAAGCTTCTAGGGTACTGAGAATCCCTGAGAATTCAGGACATTGGTAAGCATCAACATGTGAGCCATAGTGAAGAACGAGGATACTAAAGTGTTCTAAGGGTACTGGGTGATCAGTATGCCTGGTAGTTTCTATATATGAGGTCTGTCCATAAAAAGTCCAGCCATTGTTAATATCACAAGAATGGTTTGTGCCACACTGATGTATATTTAGTTTGGCTTATTTTGTAACCTTATTAAAAATAGTATCACTTTATGTAGTTCTCTGGGAACTTGGCTTTTTCTTTTCACCCCCTTTTTTATTGAATTTATTGGGGCAACATTGGTTAATAAAATTATGTAAGTTTGAGATGTACAGTTCTATAATACAGAAACTGTATATTGTATTGTGTGTTCATCACTCCAAGTCAAGTCTTCTTCCATTACCATTTTTATCCCCATTATAGACTTTGATTTTTTTTTTTTTTAACTGAATAGTAGGTTTTGTGTGAGCTACTGCTCAATCATTTTAATTGCTGGATGATATTTCATTTTATGAAGTTACATTTTATTTTTGTCATCCTGCCAGGGGATATTTTCTTTTTTTCTCTTTGAAAAATAAATATTGCTACTATGAACATACGATTCCTACATATGTAAAGAAGTTTCCCTAAAGTGCAGGTGGCAAACACAAGGCCTGCGGGCCAAATCTGGCCCTCCACCTTGTTTCTTCTGGCCTGGCACCTTGTTTCTAACAGGCGGCAGTGCTGAGCTCCTTGCCCCTAGTTAAGGAGTAGTTACATTTGTACAGTCCTAAAATTATGTTCAGCCCTTTGAAGGCAACCGTGAGGCTGAGGTGGCCCCTGGTGAAAATGAGTTTGACACTCTTGCTCTAAGCATTCACCTAGGAATGGAAGTGCTCCCTTATAGTGTCCAACTTTACCTTAGATACTGAATTGTTTTCCAAAGGGTTTGTATCAACTTATGCTCCTCCAGCAGTGTATACTTATTTTTAAGACAGTCTTACTGAGGTGTAATTTACATACCACAAAATGTAAAAATTCAGTGATTTTTGTGTAACCATGGCCACCAACCCAGTAGTAGAATGTTTCATTACCTCCAAAAGCTTCCTCGTGCTTACACATACTTCCTTTTTGGCACTTACTATATTGTTCACTTTTTTACTTATTGTCAGTCTTATGACTAAAATGTCTTGTGTGTGAATTTGTATTTTTCTGATTACAAATGATATGAGAATATATTTTCATGTCTTTATTAGCTGTTCGTGTTTCTTCTTTTGTAAAACCTGCTCCTATTTTTCTGTTAGAATGTTTGACTTTTTCTTATTATTTGGAATTATTTATGTATTCTGGATACCAAAACTATGTCAGTTGTATTGGTTGAGTTATTTGCTTTAGTTGTGGATTGTTCTTTTCATTTTTTTGTTTATTTCCAGTCCTTTTTTGTGTGATAACCAATTTTAATTTTAGCTCCTGAAGCTATGATAAAGGGTTCACTTTATAAATTTCACGGGACTGTTGAACACATTCAATAAAGTGAAAACTGCACAACATCACTTGGTATCTCAAAATCAGGAACATACTTTTGAAATATTTAAATATAATTTACAGAGTTTAAAATAAAATCAGAAGCCATTCACAGCTTTACCGATTGTCAATTAAGTGCTTGTTTTGCACTTAATACTTGATAGGATAGCCAATATGTAGTAGGGGTATTGAAAGCCGTTTGGGTATTGAAAGCCATTTGAGATTCTCATCCTGTTATATATACTCTATTGGAAAGGTTTCTTTCGTAAGTATGTGACTGGTCAGCATACTTAACCTAGTGAGCAACATGAGAACCAGAACAGCAAGTAAAGTTCTACCACAGTTTATGTACTTTTTATGTTTTTAATCAGTTAGAAATGAATAGTGAGAATTAAATACTTATCTTTACATGTGTACAAAGTATGCTGTGAAAGCACATTTGCAAACAAAAATATTGGGTAACTATTTTGTTAGGAAAATGATGTATCAAGGTAAATAGCAAAAGCATTACAGTAATTGTCTTACAGTGGAAAGATCAATTCTGTATTTTATGTTATATTAAATAAAACAGTTTTAGTTTTTTGAATCCCCAATCCAGAATTACTTGAAAAGTAGTAAGACCAAGAACCATTGAAATGCCTAAGTCCAGAATGAGCCTAAATATTTGTCCACATAGGTTATCATTCAAGAGTAGGAGTTAATGAAGGCTTTATAAGCAGTTTTTATTTTACAAATACAATAGGCATTTTGGTATTTTGGCCACTGGGAAATAAAGGCTGTGGCATCAGTAAAGGTCTGAGATACTTTACACATACTTAATCTACTTTACCTTTCAGATTTTTCATCTTATATTTTGTGTACTGCACTCTGCGTTAACGTCTTAAATTTTATCTTCTGATTAACTACTTGTTTAACACTCTTATTGAGATTTTTAGTTTAATAATCTCAATGAAATCTCAATTTTTAGTTTGCTTTTAGAAATCTACCCCACCCCTCCAGATCTGATTGGTCATTCCAAATAGTTTATCTTACTTGCTTATCTTTGTGATTCCAGTTTTTATATCTTTGAACATTTTATATATTTTAATGTCTCTCTGATAATTCTGAGATCAACAGTCCTTGATATCAGGTTGGGGAGTGTTCTACATGCTTTGTCAGCTGTTTTTGCTGCTTCCACGTTGGCTTGCCTCCCTGGGTAAGGGTGCTTTTTGGTTGTATGTTTTGGCTTCATTAAGATGAAGCCAAAATTTTACGGAAAATTTAAATTTTATGGAAAATTTACCGGTTTTGATGGAGGAGGCTTACCTCTCAAAAGGATTGGGGTTGTTTCTGCCTGGAACCAGAGATGCCATTAACCTCAAACCCTTAGTGGTCCAAATGCAAGGCAGTCCCAAGCTCTCTGCTGGCTATTATTTGGGTGTGCATTTTCCCTTTTTTCTTCTCTGCTCTCCTTTTCATACTCATGTTTACCTTTTAAAGGCAAATAGTCTCTTCATATGGCCTTTTTGTTGTAGAATTTTATTTCTTTCAAAACTTGCTCTACATTGGTTATTGTCCAGACCTTTAGAAAGAGAAGAACACACTGTTTAAAATTGTCAGTATTTTGATGTGTAAATATGAAAAAAAACAAGAAAAGTTATCTGTTTTAAAAGTAAAATGTTTAAATAATGTGATTTTTTTTTGTGGATAGGAGGAAGCACAAAGAGCTATCATGTCACACAGTGTAATTAAGTTTAAAGCAAAATGAATTGCACGTGGGTCCAATTTTATTCTTATTGTGTAAAGATCCTAAAGAGATTGTCAGTGTGTTTTAAAATGTGGACCAAAGGTTTTAATTTTAGTTCGTGAAATGTACAATTTTCAGACATTATTGTTTAATGGACTGAATTTTGAAGTCTTGAAATTTTATTTTTCTTTCTCTATGTACCTTATATTTGAAACTTAATGGCTTGTTACAGCTATATAAATTAGTGGCAGTAACATACATTAGCTTAGGCCTAACTTTCCAACAAATTAGTGGTGATTGCATGGATGGCCTTTTGTTCGGATCACAGCGCACTATTAGGTATTGACTGGGCTGTGAGGGGGTTTTATCAGGAGTGGTAGAGTCAAATGAGGAAAAGCAGGATTTAAAAAAAACCTTAAAAATTAGTGTTTTTAATAGTTAAGAGATTTTATTGTAATAGCTGTAATTATATTTCTTGTTTGTTGAAATGAAAACTGAAAATAAGTATATAAAACAGTTGATAACTAATTGTGTATTGAAAGCAGTAAGAGGTCCCAGGATACCAGACAAACCAGTTCTGAGGTTTTCCCTATGATAAAGTTTAACAGCTCCAGCTTCTTCAGTGTTTATTAAAATACAAAAGGAGAAATTAGAGGTGGTTGTTTTTAAGATGATTTTTTTTAAAGATTTTATTTATTTTTAGACAGAGGGAGACAGGGGAGAGAGAGAGGGAAACATCAATGTGTGGTTGCCTCTATTGTGCCCCCTACTGGGGACCTGGCCTGCAACCCAGGCATGTGTTTTGACTGGGAATTGAACCAGAGACCTTTTAGTTTGCAGGCTGGCACTCAGTCCACTGAGTGACATCAGCCAGGGATAGAGATGGTTATTTTTTATGTCAAATCTGACCCTTGCAGGCCGAGGAAGTGAAAGCACATATGGACGGAGGCTCTGAGGACCTGTGCTCTAAGATGACTGGCCACCTTCCCATGTTCCTATTAGTGAGACCCAGGTAACCTGGAGTGCGTGGTGACCATGCGTAGCTTCTGCTCTGGCCAGACTGGTCCCACTGAAGCAACTATACTGATCCAAGGGAAGGCTAGGGTCCCTCCATGAGGTCTGTGAGTGGTGGCTTCAGCATGCAGCCTATCCCCTGGGTAGTGGTATAAGCACAGGTACAATCATAAATGCTATGGGATGCAGGTAACCCAGTGAGTCACTCAGTCATGGACCATAAGTGACCATGCAAATGTATTGTGGTTGGTTCTGCCCACTGCATGTTCCAGACAGGAGACAGACCATGGGTATCCTGGACTCCAGCCTTACTGCAGAACCTACAGTTGGCACATTTCTCCTTTCTCTTGTATTTATAACTATTTTAAGATTTAATTTATTTGTTTTTACAGAGGAAGGAAGGGAGGGAGAAAGAGAGGGGAGAAACATTGATTGGTTGCCTCTCATATGTGTCCTGACCAAGGGATAAATAACAGGCAATGTGCTCTGACCAGGAATTGAACTAGCCACCTTTTGCTTTGTGGGATGATGCCCAACCAACTGAGCCATACCTGTCGGGGCTGTTTGTAACTATTTTAAAAAATGCACTGAGTTTGGGTTTAAAACCAACCACCAAAATAGATCTAAAGCCCAGAGGAGGAACATTGGGCTGATCTGACAGTGACTCCAGAGGCCCTGGCTGCCTAAAATCACTTCTCCGTACTAAACAGTGGGTTGATTCTATTTTTACAATAAAAATAAAGCTGACTGATATTGCATAGGAGTATCAGATACTGCCTCATCAGAAACAAGAACTGTTTTCATAAAAAACAACAACAACCCCATTGCTAGCTGTGATTGCACATTACACAGCATGGTAAAGCATCCTGGGACTGACCATGGAGACAGCTTCTGGCGCTCACACCACAGGGGCTCTTCTGCCACATGAGGAGAAAGCAAGGGTGAAGGAGGGAGTGAGGGGGGAAGGAGGAGTGTGGCTCACTTCTGGTTCTGGAGCTGAGGGGACGGCCAGTCCAGTGCCTTACAGAGCCCGTCTCCACGGATGGCACAGGTGGCCTGAATGCACCAGTTTCTGTGGCGCAGAGAGTGCAGGCACAGTTGGTTCATGATGTTAGGGAGGTCCTACTTATTTTTGAACATGAGCAGGTCAGCATCCCCTTGAGCTCCTCTTGGGCCTCATTCATGTGCTCTTGGTCATTGCTGTCAAATATGAGACCTTGTATATTCTGGAAGTAATGGAGCCACAGAGGCCAGGTCTTGTCCTGGTTACCCACATCCCCCGTGGTCTTCACATAGAAACCTATGACCTATGGTGGGGATGGTGGGCATGATCTTACCCAGCTTCGATTTGTACCGGTAGTGGTCTTCCCTGCAGCATCCAGGCCCATGATAAGAATGCACATTTCTTTTTTTGTAAAAAAGGCCCTTGAAGACGTTTGCAAAGATATTCTCCATGCTGTAGACTGGAGGGAGAAACACTGTTTAGAGAAACCCTTAGTATCCCTAGTGGTCCTGCTGCTCCGAGGCAGGCATTGATTTCACTCCCACAGGATGGCCAAAAATTAGTATTACTTAATTAGTTTAAGCAAAAATAACTAAAAAATACTGCACAGTAAATGTGAAATGAGATATACCATGTTATAATGCTGTGTTATAAAAATGGGACCCAAGCTAGTATTTATGAAGGGATTGATTACAAAGAATTGTGATTTTCTAGACTGACACCACATTTGCTACTGTGGAGACTGATTGTTTTGTTCTCATTTGTAAACAAGGAGGGCTGGTAAGTTACTGAGCATGTCATTTCTATCTGTAAAGTTAAGGGTGTTTTACATTTGTTTTCTCATCACTGGGATTATCCCAGTGCTTTTGAGATCCCTGTACTAATAAAATAATTAATTACTGAATACCTACAGAGTTTTTTAAGACTTAGATACAGCTTTTTGGGTAGATATCACATATAAAAAAAAGTTACTTAAGAAAAATTTAAAGGTATTTTTGCATGCATTACTTTGTTTCTTATGTCATCCCCTTTTAAATTATTGCGACAGGTGTCAACATTTTAATATCTACTACCTTTTTGCAAATGTGCCACAGATATATTTTGTTTGATCCACATAGTTTTAAAAGTTTGTTAATGTCACATAAAATTTGTATTTTGAGCTTCTCTTATAAGATCAGAAGATCTGGCAGTATTCCTAGTGACAGCAACAGACAGGAGCTAAGTAGTGGCTGTTTCTGTTAGGATAGTAGACAGTCCCCAGATGGTTTTCCCTGCCTCTCTTTTTTTAAAATATATTTCATTGATTATGGTATTACAGTTGTTCCATTTTTTCGCTCTCCTTTATTCCCCTCTGCCCTGCACCATCCCACCCTCCAGCATCCTTCCCTTTTGGTTCATGTCCATGGGTTGTGCATATAAGTTCTTTGGCTTCTCCATTTTCCATACTATTCTTAACCTCTCCCTGTCTATTTTGAACCTACCATTCATGCTTCTTATTCATTCCCCGCACCTTTTCCCTCATTGTCCTCCCTCCCCTTCCCCAATGATAACACTCCATGTGATGTCCATTTCTGTGATTCTGTTCCTATTCTAGGTGTTTGATTAGTTCTGTTTTTATTTTTTCTTTTTACGTTCAGTTGTTGAGAGTTGCGAGTTTATTGTCATTTTACTGGTCCCATTTTTGATCATCTTCTTTTTCTTCGATAAGTTCCTTTAACATTTCATATAATAAGGGCTTGGTGGTGATGAAGTCTTTTAACTTAACCTGATCTGGGAAGCACTTTGTCTGCCCTCCCATTCTAAATGAGAGCTTTGCTGGATAGATTAATCTTGGATATAGGTCCTTGCCTTTCATGACTTGGAATACTTCTTTCCAGCACCTTCTTACCTGCAAGGTCTCTTTTGAGAAATCAGCCGATAGTCTTATGGGAACTCCTTTGTAGGTAGCTGCTTTTAAGGTTCTCTTCTTATCTTTAATATTGGGTAATGTAATTATGATGTGCCTTGGTGCGTGCTTCATTGGGTCCAACTTCTTTGGGACTTCCTAAGCTTCCTGGACTTTCTGGAAGTCTGTTTCCTTTGCCAGATTGGGGAAGTTTTCCTTTATTATTTGTTCACATAAGTTTTTAGTTTCTTGCTCTTCCTCTTCTCCTTCCAGCACCCCTAGGACTCAGATGTTGGAACATTTAAAGATGTCCTGGAGGTTCCTAAGCCTCTCCTCATTTTTTTGAATTCTTGTTTCTTCATTCTGTTCTGTTTGAATGTTTAGTTTTTCCTAAAGCTCCAAATTGTTGATATGAGTCCTGGTCTCCTTCCCTTCACTGTAGGTTCCCTGTACATTCCTCTTTATTTCACTTTTCATAATCTTCACTTTTTCCTCTGTTTTGTGAATATCTCAACCATTTCTGTGAGCATCCTGATTATTAGTGCTTTGAACTGCGCATCTGATAGGTTGGCTGTCACTTTGTCACTTAGTTGTATATTTTCTGGAGTTTAGATCTGTTTTTTTATTTATGCCATACATTTTTTTTTGTCTGGGCACACCTGTTACATAGTACGCAGTGAAGCCCTAGGTATTCTCCAGGGTGGGACAACCCACCTGGGTGCATTGCAACACTGTATGTGGGGGAGGGATCCAAGAGGGAACAGTGTTGCTTGTTCAGCTCTCAGCAGGCTTTCAGTTACTTCCTTCACCATCCATAAGCAAGTTGGTCCCTTCTGTTGCTGATTCCAGGGTGGGTGGGTTTGTGTATGTTCTAGGACACTGTGGGTCTTTCCAAGGAACTCTTGTGTGAGGCTGGGAGTTTTTCTCGTTGTTGCAACCCCCACAGGTTTTTACAGTCAGAGGTTTTGAGACTTTATTTTCCCACGCTAGAACCCTGGGTTGTGCAGTTTGTTTTGCTCCCCAGTTGCTCCACCCAGTTTATCTGCATATAAATATGGGATGGTTAGGTAGGCCAGTTTGGGTTCATATGCTGTTAGGAAGCTTTGGGTCTCCACTTCTGCTGACCAGGGTATATTTTTTAAAGTATATAGGCCCAGGAAGGGACTAGACCTTTTCTATGGATGTTTCAAGGTGGCTGGCTACATTCTTGTCATTGCCTAGTTTGCAGACTTGAACCCTGGTCACTGCTCTGCCATGAATGAAAGGATCCTTCAGCTCCCATAGTGGCAGAGCCAGTATTTGGTTGGTAAACTTTTTTTTTTTTTTTAAACATTTTATTTATTTATTTTCAGAGAGAGGGGAAGGAAAGGAGAAAGAGAGAGAGAGAAACATCAGTGTGTGGTTGCCTCTCATGCGTCCCCCACTGGGAACTGGCCTGCAACCCAGGCATGTGCCCTGACTGGAAATCGAACCGCGATCGCATGGTTCGCAGGCCCGCGCTCAATCCACTGAGCTACACCAGCCAGGGCTGGTTGGTAAACTTTTGACTCCCACTCAGCATGTTATTTTTTTGAGATTGTGTCATTTCTTGAGAAAAAAAAAATTAACTTCATTTTGATCTTTTCAGGGTAAAGAAGAGTATGCGTATTAATTTGTCTTTATCGCAGAACCTTTTTTGTGGTGTTTAATGGATATGCCCTCATTTTTATTTTCTTTAAAAAAAAAGCCTAGCCCAGGCTGGTCTGGCTCATTGGATTGGGTGTCAGACTGCAAACCAAAGGGTCACTGGTTTGATTCCCAGTTAGGGTGAACATGTGTGGGCTGTGAGCCAGTTCCCCAATAGGGGGCGCTTAACAGGCAACCACACATTGATGTTTCTCTTCCTCTCTTTTTCCCTCCCTTCCCCTCTCTAAAAATAAATAAAAAATATTAAAAAAAGTTCAGTCTTTGGATTTCAGTACATTTGGTAGGCTAAAAGTTTGATTAGGTCAAACTCTTCTGGTCCTACTTTTAATATTTTATTCTGTCTTCATTTAGAAATAGCTTTTGGGCTGTTTTAATTGCTTTTAATTTATATCATCTTTGTGTATTTTTAAGTGACACAATCAAATTACGTATGTGTATCATGACAACAATAGATGTCACCATATTCCAGTTGTAATATGGGTTCTTAAATGTCCTCTCTGCTGTGGTTGTAATTTTTTTCTGTTTCACTCATGAGATACATTTGGGCTGAGGCATAGAGATATACTACAATGTCTTTCCTAATGTGCTATCCCACACAGTACTAGTTGACAGGATGTTGATGTATTATATAAACACGGTTTCATTGTCAATTTTTGGAAAATGTGGAGTTAAGCATGGTTAAACAGGCTTGCTTACAGTCAGGCTTCTCAGACCTTTGGAGTACCTGTCAGCACGGTGACTCTCTAAGAGGAGGAAAAAAGGGCAAAGTTTTTGTTTTTTTAAAAAAGATTTTATTCATTTATTTTTAGACAAGGAAAGAGAGGAAGAAAGAGAGTGGGAGAAACACTGATGTGTGAGAGAAACATTGATTGGTTGTCCCTTGCACGCCCTGAACTGGGGACCCTGCTGGAAACCCAGGCATGTGTCTTGACTGGGAATCAAACTAGCAACCTTTTGCTTTGTCAGATGACTCCTAACCCACCAAACCACACCAGTCAGGGTGAGGTAAAGTTTTTTAACCACAGTTTCTAGTAGGGCTTATGTTCTATTGGAAATAGTTTGGGAAAAATTAGTTTGCTATAATATTGCATTATTTCTTTATGTCAAGTGGGAATGGCTCATTATTGGTAAGGTTTGTGATGTGGCATGTTGCCGTCATGTCATGCTTCAGTCTCTCAGTGACCGAGAGCAGTCATTGTAGCATAGGTGCTGGATGCTCACAGTTCTGAAAAGAGGGTTCTTACTGGCTTGAATATATGCCCCTGAGTTTAAGGGCTGTGACTTCAAACTTGGTATGGCCTCTGTACGGTTGTGGGTGAATCGTTCATGCTCTGACGCCAGTTTGGGGTGTTTACTCCCTTAAACAGCTGCTGACTCTGGTGATGCTAATGAAGACTGAGGAGTTCTAAAAGATCCTTGATAATTATACATATGTGCACAAATCATGATCTAATGACGAATTATTTCAGAAAACCAGACAGACACTGGGTAAATAGACAAACAAAGCAGGATGGGTCTAAAATGGTGACTGGGTAATTGGGGTGAAGGGAGTGGAGGATCCAGGAGGAAATGTCTTCCTGGTGGAGGTCAAGTGAGTGACAAATATCACTCACACACCTGTTGACTTTGTGTGTTGTGCGGAAGAGCTTTATTTGAAAGGCGGGAATCTGGGAAGAGAGGCATTTGTCTCTGAACTTGGGCTGCTGTGGACTTACAGCTGAGATTTGATTGCTTTAAGCTTTGAACTGTTTGGCAGGTTTTGACTTGTCATTGTGGGGCTTGTTTGTAGCTGAGGTCTTTCTGGAGACTTTTATACTAAATCAGTTCTATTACCAATCTCCAAGTGAAGCAGCCTTTATTATAAGCTTTGCCAGTGTTTGTATGGAATGATTGTACCCCTGGGTGGGGAGAATGTGGCAGCTTTATGTGTTTGCCTGTCCTAAATTTTAGCCCTTTGGATATTTGTTGACAATTGTTGCAGAGAGAGGAGGATGATATGTTGTATTTTAAAATGCTCAGAACTGGAAGCATAGTGTTTATAAGTGAAGGCCCAGGAGTCAGATAGATTTAGGTTAATCTTTGCCACTTGCAACTAGTGAGGAATATTAAGTTTCCCCATTTGTTTATTTGAGTATAATGTCCCCTAATTTACAGGATTATTTTGAATAGGTGTGGTATATATATACATTTATTGTAACGAGGTAGAATATAGTGTACTACACCTAAGTGACAGGCTAGGTATGCTCTTTCTGTTTCTGTTCTGTTTGCGCGGTTTGTTTTTTAGTTCAAATTTTGATAGTTGTGAATTTATTGCCATTTAACGTTCATCATTTTGATCCTTTTTTAAAAAGAAGTCTCTTTACACAAATTAGAGGAACAAATGAAGGCTAAACTAATTGAAAGGAAGGGAAATGCACAGGAAACCAATAGTGATGGAAAGGAAACTGGGACTCAAATCAAGGGAGTGGACCAGAAGGAAGAAAAAAAATGACCACACAGAAAAATATGAAGAAACAAGAATTCAAAAAAAATGAGGAGAGGCTTAGGAACCTTCAGGACATCTTTAAACATTCCAACATCTGAATTATAGGGGTACCAGAAGGGGAAGAGGAAGAGCAACAAGTGGAAAACTTATCTGAACAAATAATAAAGGAGAACTTCCCCAATCTGGCAAAGGAAATAGACTTCCAGGAAATCCAGGAAGCTCAGAGAGTCCCAAAGAAGCTGGACCCAGGAAGGAACACACCAAGGCACATCATCATTACATTAGCCAAGATGAAAATAAAGGAGAGAATTCTAGAAGCAGCAAGAGATAAGGGGACAGTCACCTACAAAGGAGTTCCCATCAGACTGTCAGCTGATTTCTCAAAAGAGACCTTACAGGCAAGAAAGGGCTGGAAAGAGGTATTCCAAGTCATTAAATCCAAAGACCTACACCCAAGATTGCTCTATCCAGCAAAGCTTTCATTTAGAATGGAAGGGCAGATAAGGTGCTTCTCAGATGAGGTCAAGTTGGAGGAGTTCATCATCACCAAGCCCTTATTATATGAAATATTAAAGGGACTTATCTAAGAAAAAGAAGATAAAAAATATGAATGTGAAAGGACAGCAAACTCACAGTTATTAAGAACCACACCTAAAACAAAAGCAAACTAAGAGGACAGCTAGATCAGGAGCGGAACCAAAGAAATGAAGATCTTATGGGGGGTTAGCAACAGAGGAGTGGGAGAAGGAGAAGGGGGAAGAGGGTACAGAAAATAAGTAGCATAGATAGTAGGTAGAAAATAGACAGAGGGAGGGCAAGAATAGTATGGGAAATATAGAATCTAAAGAACTTGAGACACGTGGACATAAACTAAAGGGGGGAAATAATGGGGGAGGGGGTGTGCAGTGTGGAGGGGAATGAAGGGGGGGGAAATAGGACAACTGTAATGGCATTTAAAGAAACTTCTTTTAAAAAAAAGAAGTTTCTTTAACATTTTATATAATAAGGCCTTGGTAATGATGAACTCCTTTAGCTTTACCTTGTCTGGGAAGCACATTATCTTCATTTCAATTCTAAATAATAGCTTTGCTTGATAGAGTAATCTAGGTTGTAGGTCCTTGCTTTTTCATCACTGAATACTTCTTGTCAATCCCTTTAGTCTGCAAAGTTTCTTTTTAGAAATAAGCTGACAGTCTTATGGGAACTCCTTTATAGGTAACTATCTGCTTTTCTCTTGCTGCTTTTAAGGTTCTTTATCATTAACATTTGATATTTAATTATGATGTGTCTTGGAGTGGCCCTCTTTGCATCCATCTTGTTTGGGACTCTCTGAGCTTCTGGAACTTGTATGTTTATTTCCTTCACCAAGTCAGGGAAGTTTTATTTCTTATTTTTTCAATTTCTTGCTGTTTATCTTCTCTGTCTGGCATCCCTGTGATTCAAATGCTGATAAGTTTGAAGTGGCCCCAGAAGTTCCTTACCCTATTCTTTTTTTTTTTTCTTGATTCTTTTTTCTTTTTGCAATTCTTATTGAATGATTTTTTTCTTCCTTATATTTCAAATCATTGATTTGATTCTTGGCTTTATCCTCTCCAGTATCAGATATACTATGTAATCCTGTACATTTTTCATTGTTTAACTTAAACTTTACTTCTGCCTGGGTCCTTTTTATGCTGTTGAAGTATCCAATGAATTTCTTGAGCATCCTATTAATAACCAATGTTTTTAACTCTGCATCTGACTGACTGCTTATCTCTATTTGGTTTAGTTCTTTTTCTGTAGTTTTGACCTGCTCTTTCATTTGGGCCCTATTTTTTTGTCTCCTCATTTTGGCAGCCTCCTTATATTTGTCTCCATGTATTAGGTAGAGCTGCTTTGACTCCCTGTCTTAGTAGCATGGCATATTGTAGAAAAGCCCACCTGTAAGTTGAATGGAGCTGAGTCTTAGGTAATTTCCTAGGTGGGACTGCACTCATGAATCAGTTTGATGGAGTCTCAGATATGGTGTTGCAGCTCTGTGGCTCTGTGTGGGGGAGGGCTTAGAAAAGGGAAAATGACTGCTGCCTGGCCTCTGGAGTTTTGTCTGGAAGGAAGCTGTCCCCTGGCTCTTGCCCTGATGCCAGACACTTCAGTTTCTCCCTGTATGCTACTGGTACCCTTCAAACTGCTGCCCCCATATGGGAGCCAAGAGGTTATGTGACTGTGTAGGTCCTAAATCAGTTGCAGTACTTTTAAGAGGAGATGCCTGAGAATCCTATGGTTTCTTCTGCCACCCCAATTCCCACTGGTTTTTACAGTTGGAAGTTATTGTGACTTAGCTTCCTGGCTCTGGAATCTTGAGCTGGGGGGCATGGTATGGGGCTGGGATACCTTGCTCCTGAGGTATGCCTCCTGCTTTTTATCTACCATGCATTGGAGTGGGACTTGTGTGTTCTGTGTTTCCATGTTTCTGCATCTCTATTCCTCCTACCCATCTGAGCGAATGTGATGTCTTTGATTTGTCGGTTGTTGGACTTCTATACAGTTTGATTTTTTGAGTGTTCTGGGTGAGAGTTATGTAGTTTTGTTGTAATTTTTATGATGATTGTGTGAATAGGTAGTGGTTTTGCAAGGAAGCAAGTCGTGTTTACCTGTGCCTCCATCTTGACCAGAGTTTTGAATAAATGTCCTGATTCCTTATTTTAGCAAAAGAAATTAAAGTTTCAGCATCATGTCAACCTTGGCCTTGCCTACAACTTGGCCTTGCAAAAACATGTTATTTGCCTATTAGTGGGGAGAACTTCAGTAGTAAATGTCACAGGCCTTTATGAACTCTTATAACATGTTTGATTGTTATATTGGGGAGGCTCTCCAGTGAGATTTACTAGAGAATAGTGGAGATATTTATTCCTTCTGTTCTAAGAAATAAAGTTTTATTTTCTAAATATTTTATGTTCTTTAGCATGCTCAGGATTCCAAGAATCTTTGGGAGTGTAGTAGCTCTCATGTTTCTTATGAACAATGACTGGAAGCTCAGAAAATCACAGTGATTTTCACCCTGGTCAGTGGCAGAGCTGGGATTATAATCTGGGTCTTCCGCCAGTACCTGTACTTCTCTATCCTCATCCCTAGACCCACAGGTCTAAGGATGTCAAAGGAATCAGCCTCAGGGTTTTTTTTCAAAAAATAATGTCGAAAACAGTTAAGACTGGAGTTGACTTCTCTAAATGTAAGAGTTTCAGAGGAATACTTTGTTCCTAAATTTGTAAATTTTCATTCAATTTAAAAATGATTCCTATAATATGGCTCTCATCTATTACTTCAGATTCGTTGCCTCAGTAACGACTTTTAAATAGGACTTCACTATTAGAATGATTGGATTGATGTCTGATTGGACTAGGGATAAGAGATTGCATCACTATAAATAGAGTGAGATAAAATATTTTACACAATTTGATTGAACTTTTATAAAATTTCATAGGTTGGAACCTAGGACTTTCTCTAAAGGATACTTACTTTGACCAATTTCCAAATAACAAATTTCCCACTGTAGGGTTTAAGATAGAATGGCAATTTGGGAGAACTTGGGGATTAAATTATTTCCACTGGCACTTATAAGTATGTTACCTGAGTCAGACCTTCATGAACTGCTTCATCAACAATTTTTCTAACCATAGAGCTTGAGGAAGTAAGATCACTACAGTAATTAGAGAATTACGTATAGACCAAAATGAAAACAGAGCAACCCTGTAAGTTTTTAGTGTATAAGGGAAACATTAGATGTGGTTTTCAGTAAGGCCATTGGCATAGTTATTGTAGAGGGCCTTATTGATACACATACATTAATTTAACACCCCTCTTTAACATCACTTTGAGTAGGTTGTAATGATTTTAAAGGCATTTCGTTATCTTTATATAGGAATGTCACAGTCTCTGATAGTTATATTTGATTATGGGAAAGGCATATGGGAAAATACATTGTTTGTATACACTTTAAACAGTTGTGAATTATAGTGAATTAATAATTGACTGGTAAGTGTTAATTAAAAGAGAATCTTATCACCTTAACTCATACCAGCAACTCTAACCTTTTCTATCATCATCAGGCATGTTGGGTTATTGTTGGAGAACTACATTATTCCAACAATTTTACTAAAGTTTGGATAAGGATTTTTAATGCTTATTATATATTTAAAATTTCTCATCAACATAGAGTTTAACATTTAGTTGAAGAAGCAGTAGAAGCACAGTGATGTATCACACACTAAAATTGAAATGGGTGACAGAGAGGGATAAAAGAAGATATATTTTGCTAGTGCCATCTTGAAAGGATATCTGATTTTGAATATGACTTCTAAACTAATGTGTAAGTAAACAAACTGAAAAACAAAAAAACCCCTCAAAACTGAAAGGTGTGCCAAAGATAGAAAGCATACTCCAGATCATATATTTTGGAGCAATTATTCTTTTGCTTACAGTAAGTGGGGACTTACATTTATTTTGGCAATCAGAAAGTCATTTGGTATAATTTTATGCCAATATTTATATAGAACCTCATTATGTTCATAATAACTTTGGATATACATACATATGTGAGGCCTGTCCAGAAGGTATCCAGCCATATAATATAAAAATAAAGACATTTATTGAAGAAGATTCAAGGAAAATGACACCTCAGTCCCCTTCCAAGTAGGCACCTTGGGACCTCACACAGTTCTCCCAGTTGCCATCAGTTGCTCCATATTTTCCTGAATCTCATCAACAGCCTGAAATGTCTTCCCTTTTAAAGGTGATTTTAGTTTTGGGAAAAGCCAGAAGTTACAGGGCACCAAATCTGGGTTGTAGAGGAGCTGAGTCACCTGCGTGATTTGATGTTTAGCCAAAAAGCTCTGTATGAAACATGATGTATGAGTAGGCATGTTGTCGTGATGAAGCTGCCAGTCATCAGCTGCACATAGCTGTGGCCTCCTGAATCATCCAGATAGTTCCCACTGAGGAATGGTCAAGCTTCATGCAAAATTTGATACAGATTTGTTGGTCTACTTGCTCAGTCATTTGGAATGTCACAGCCACATCGTACACATGCTCATTTAACTGTGTCTACTGCCCCCATCGAGTAATACAGTGAAGTTGTCATTGTTCACGCATGCACATTCCAGTCCACTCTTGGTTGCCAGATTACATTGATGTCTCATAACCATTTTTGTTATATTAACAATGGCTGGACTTTTTCCGGACAGGCCTCTTTGTGTGTTTCTTGAATAATAATTGTTTTGTTTTTCATTTCTAAGTGAATTAAAATATACAGTGTAGTAATTTTGGCAGCTGTTGGTTTGAATAGTAAATGTTATCTTTACTAGTGTGTTAATATTTGATTTTTTTTCTCTCTTTCCTGGTTCCAGGGTGTGGATGAATGGAACATAGCTCGCCTAAATACGGTCTTGGATGTGGTTGAGGAAGAGTGCGGTATTTCTATTGAGGGTGTAAATACCCCTTATCTCTATTTTGGCATGTGGAAAACCACTTTCGCATGGCACACCGAGGATATGGACCTCTACAGCATTAATTATCTCCACTTTGGAGAGCCCAAGTCTTGGCAAGTTACATGTTTAATATTCATTTGCTTTGGAGTGTTGAAGTTTGGGCAAGGCAGTATAAACCTATTGAAGAGGATGTTTTTCTTTTGGTTGAATTAGATTGATAAGAGCTATAAGAAAATTTTTCACTAATAATGAATTGTCCTCCACTATGTGTAGGGTTTTGTTCAAAATCATAAAGCTAGTGGTGACTTGTCTATCTAAGTTGCCTGCAGACTAGTATTTGGGTGATGGATTGATTGATATTTTAGTCTTGAAGAATTTGTTAGGCATCTTTACTTATCTGAGCATTTGTTGGAAGGTATGTGGGAAAGTTTACTTCCTAGATATAAAGTATCAAATTATCTTAATGATTTTCTGGTCCAGTCTCATCTAAATAAATGACAGGTTCCTTATAGTATGTGTTGGCTAGCGGGAGAGGATGATAGGCATGGGTCAAAGGGCAAATTAATGTTGCCTATGTGATCTTGACTTGCAGTTTCCTCTATTTGTGAATCCCTGTCCTCATCTTTCTGAGCGATGGTTTTAAGACTTACTGCTTTCTAAAATGCATCATATAGTACATGCACTACATGTTCGTAATTATTAGTCTGTCAGTCACCTCTGTGTCCTTTGTGTTTAGCTAATTTTATGTTTTAAACTCGTTTTCATGGGTTTTAGTCTTAGGCGAGTTTATTTCCTATAACACCAGCCTGTTTTCTATAATACATGTATATGGAGGATAACACACAGGCAGAAGCATATCAACTGAACAACCCAGGAAATATGATGTCTCTGATGAACCTTTAGTTTGCTCCTCAGCTGCTTGTGCCAGTCCAGCAGCTTTTTGTCTCCAATTTAAAGAGAATGCCCTTTTTTTTTCAAGTGCTGCTGATGAGGAGTTGAGATACAGTATATAAGTTCTAGGCTCATCTTGCCATTGAGATTTTATCATTTGGCGAAGTGAGAAATTGTAAACTGTCTCCAAAAGAATTCAATTATAGTAAAACTTCCTAATGATTGAAAATGACATCTAATTGGAAGGGAAATTTTAGGTACAAGAGCAGAGTTCTTAGGACATATAAGAGAAATCCAGGCAGTTTTTAGTTTGCTGTGGAGTTTTTATTTAAAAAAACTTACTGGGAAGCCTTTTAACTTATTTTAAAGGTAAGCACATTTAATCTTAGCATTCTGCTTTCTTAATGGAATAAATCAAATTTAAAGATTTTTAAATGCATGGTCTATGACCTAGAGAGGCTTTGTGACAAAAAGTGTGCTGAGAGTTTTCATTATATAGGTGTTTACTGAGGGGCAGTTGTGAGTACATACTCGAGGCCCCATTGACTTCTCTTTGTCATATTTCTTCAACACTCTAAACATCTGTTGGAATTAGTACTTTTGGGACTTAGCTACCAGGGACTATGAGAAATATTATAAAGTAGCGCATAGGCTCCTGGGCAGTTTCTCAGCTGCATATTATCACCATGCTCTTTTTGACACCCCCTTTCAGTGTGGATAAAATGAAATGGATAAGTTCAACATGTTGGTGAAATCTTAGTATATAGTCAACCATATACTATATTTCCCTTAGGATATCTGAAAAATTAGTAACAAAACTTTTCTGGAGGTTTGTTTGATTATTAATTAATGTGAGTTTTTAGTATTAGGAGTTTTGATGAGGTCTCTGCTTTCCTATGAAGAAATATGATTTTTTCCTCTTGTACTGGAAACAGGTTTATGTTATCTGCTAATGGTTGCTTAGGGGAAAATATTCTGGTCAGGAATGAGGCTGATTTTAGAATCTTGTGTCTTTGGGAAGGAACACCACTGTTTATGAGAGAATAATGATGCCAGTTTCAAAAATACTCCTTTCTCCCAGCATGTATATATTTCAGTATTTAATTACGCTATTGGTTAGTAATTATATAGTCTCCATTATATGCATTAAGGGTAGATTTATATAACACTATTATCTTTAACCATCGTCTATAATGATAAAGCAGTAAAACACAGCAGTGAGTATGACAGCTAATCTACATTCCAGTTTTAAGATAACTACTTTAGGAAGCTAGTGATACAAATGACTCTAAGGAAATTTCCCAGTAGGTTTATGAAAGATTATATTAGATCAGCATAAATACTTGTGAGGTATACTCTATCATCATTAAAATTCCGTTTTAGTAATCATCATACTATATTTGGAGTGAGCTTTGAAAGTAAGTAAAAACAATACAAATTCATGTAAATATTGGGAGGCAAGGACTGTTTGTGGCAGAACTTAGACACGAAGGACCATCATTCAGGGATCTATTCCTTATTCTGCTGCTAACGTTTGACTTTGGGCAAATAACTGTACTTCTGGGGATTTCAGCTTCCTTACCTACAGAATGAGAAGGTTAATCAGTATAATCTGCAACCATAGGAATATTTTTAAAGTATATCTTATTGATTATGCTATTACAGTTGTCCCAGTTTTTCTTCCCTTTTACTCCCTTTCATCTTGCACCCCCCCCTTTCCACCAGCAATTGCCACTCCCCAGTTCATGTCCATGGATTGTACATATAAGTTGTTTGGCTTCTCCATTTCCCATACTTTTCTTAACCTTTTCCTGTCTATTTTGAGCCTACTATTTATGCTTCTTTATTCCCTGTACCTTTCCCCCCATTTTACCATGCCTCCCCCGCTAACCTTCCATGTGATCTCCATTTCTGTGATTCTGTTTATGTTCCAGTTGTTTGATTAGTTTTTTAAAAATATATTTTATTATGCCATTACAGTTGTCCTGTTCCCCCCTTCATTCCCCTCCACCCTGCAAATCCCCGTTCCCACCATTCCCACCTTTAGTTTATGTCCATGTGTCACAAGTTCTTCAGATTCTATATTTCCCATACTATTCTTGCCCTCCCCCCATCTATTTTCTACCTACTGTCTATGCTACTTATACTCTGTACCCTCTCCCCGCTTCTCCTCTTCCCACTCCCCCGTTGCTAACCCTCCATGTGATTTCCATTTCTATGGTTCTGCTCCTGATCTAGCTGTCCTCTTAGTTTGCTTTTGTTTTAGGTGTGGTTGTTAATAATAAGTGTGAGTTTGCTGTCCTTTCACTGTTCATATTTTTTATCTTCTTTTTCTTAGATAAGTCCTTTTAACATTTCATATAATAAAGGTTTGGTGATGATGAACTCCTCCAACTTGAGCTCATCTGAGAAGCACTTTATCTGCCCTTCCATTCTAAATGAAAGCTTTGCTGGATAGAGCAATCTTGGGTGTAGGTCTTTGGATTTAATGACTTGGAATACTTCTTTCCAGCCCCTTCTTGCCTGTAAGGTCTCTTTTGAGAAATCTGCTGACAGTCTGATGGGAACTCCTTTGTAGGTGACTGTCCCCTTATCTCTTGCTGCTTCTAGGATTCTCTCCTTCATTTTAATCTTGGCTAATGTAATGATGATGTGCCTTGGTGTGTTCCTTCTTGGGTCCAACTTCTTTGGGACTCTCTGAGCTTCCTGGATTTTCCGGAAGTCTATTTCCTTTGCCAGATTGGGGAAGTTCTCCTTTATTATTTGTTCAGATAAGTTTTCCAGTTGTTGCTCTTCCTCTTCCCCTTCTGGTACCCTTATAATTCGGATGTTGGAATGTTTAAAGATGTCCTGAAGGTTCCTAAGCCTCTCCTCATTTTTTTGAATTCTTGTTTCTTCATCCAATTCTGTTTGGTCACTTTTTTCTTCCTTCTGGTCCACTCCCTTGATTTGAGTCCCAGTTTCCTTTCCATCACTATTGGTTTCCTGTGCAATTTCCTTCATTTCAATTAGTTTAGCCTTCATATGTTCCTCTAATTTGTGACTAAAATCAATCAGTTCTGTGAGCCTCCTAATCACCATTGTTTTGAACTGTGCATCTGATAGGTTGGCTATCTCTTGGTTGCTTAGAAGTGTTGGCTCTGGGGCTTGGAGCTGTTCTCCTGGAACCATAATGTTTTGGTCAGGTCACGCCTGTTACATATGAGGGGCGGAGCCTTAGGTGTTCACCAGGGCAGGGCGAGCCATTTGCTGGGTTGTGATGCTGTATGTGGGGGCAAGGTCAGAGAGGGGCAATGGTGTTTGTTCCGCTCTCCCTCGGATTTCAGTCCCCTTTGCTGCTTCCCGCAAGCAAACTGGGCCTCCTGGAGCTGTCTCCAGGGTGTGTGAGCCTTTGCACCCTCCAGAACCCTGTGGGTCTCTCTGTGAGCCTGGAAGCCTCTCCCAGCACCTTGACCCCTGAACGTTTTTCCAGTTGGTGCTTTTAGGCTGTAATTCCCATCGCTGGGGCCCTGGGTTGTGTGGTCTGTCTCATTGCTCACTCCTTCACCTGGTTTATCTGAGTGTGAATATATGACCATTGTCAGACAGCCGTCTTGCACCCTCACTGGGTCTGCCCGTTGCCACCCCACACCTGGGATCTGCCAGCCACCTCCTGTGTGCCTGGGTCGGTCCAGCCACTTTTTCCTGTGCGACCACTCTCTGCCAGCCGCTGACTCCAGTCTGGGCCACTCCAGTCTGGCTGCGGTCCAGCCCTCTTACCAGTCTGGCTGAATGGTTCGTAGGTGTCGGATTTCTGTATAGTTCAATTTTCTGTGTTTTGGTTGCATTTTTGTTGCTAAATCTTTGTTGTCTTTAAACTTGGTTGTGCAAGGAGGCACAGTGTTTCCACCTACTCCATCTGGGCTGGAAGTCTTGATTAGTTTTTCTTTTTTCTTTTTACATTCAGCTGCTGAGAGTTGTGAGTTTATTGTCATTTTACTGTTCATATTTTTGATCATCTCCTTTTTCTTAGATAAATCCCTTTAACATTTCATATAATAAGGGCTTGGTGATGATGAACTCCTTGAATTAGACCTTATCTGAAAAGCACTTTATCTGCCCTCCCATTCTAAATGATAGCTTTGCTGGATAGAGCAATCTTGGTTGTAGTCCTTGCTTTTCATGAATTTGAATACTTCTTTTCAGCCCCTTCTTGCCTGAAAGTTTGAGAAATCAGCTGATAGTCTTATGGGAACTCTGTTGTAGATAACTGCCTCCTTTTCTCTTGCTGCTTTTAAGATTCTCTCCTTATCTTTAATGCTGGGTAATGTAATTATGATGTGCCTTCCTTGGGTCCAACTTCTTTGGGACTGAGCTTCCTAGACTTCCTGAAAGTCTGTCTCTTTTGCTAGATTAGGGAAGTTCTCCATTATTTTTTAAAAATAAGTTTCCAATTTCTTGCTCTCTCTCTTCTCATTCTGGTACCCCTATGATTCAGATGTTGTAATGTTTAAAGTTGTCCTGAAGCTTTCTTCATTCTGTTCTGATTGAATGTTTATTTCTTCCTTTTGCTCCAAATTGTTGATTTGAGTCCTGGTTTTCTTTCCTTCACTTTTGGTGTCCTATACATTCCTCTTTATTTCACTTTGCACAGTCTTTACTTTTTCCTCCATTTTGTGACCATACTCAGCCATTTCTGTGAGCATCCTGATTATCTGTGTTTTGAACTGTGCATCTGGTAGGTTGTCTATCTCTTCATCACTTAGTTCTATTTTTGGAGATTTGATTTGTTCTTTCATTAGGGCCATATTTTATTTTGGTTTCGCATAGTTGTTATATTTTAAGGAGCAGAGCCTTAGGTATTTGCCAGGGTGGGGCAACCTGTTTGTGTGTTGTGGCTCTCTATGTGGGGGAGTGGTCCGAGAAAGAGCAATGTTAACTTCCTCAGTTCTCGGCAGAATTTTAGTCACTTTCCCTGCTACTCAGAAGCAAATGGGGCCCTTTTGGTACTGATCCTGGGTTAGTGAGCTCTCCAACAAACTCACTTATGAGGCTGGAAGTTTTTCCTGCTGCCTCAACACCCACAGGTTTTTACCACTGGAGGTTTTGAGTCTTTATTTCCCTGTGCTGGAAACCTGGGGTGAGCAGTCTCTCTCTCGCTCCCAGTAGTTCTTCCCAGTTATCTGCATGCAAATGTGGGAACACAGGTCTGCTAGCTGATGCTCTGCCATGTGTCCTGTTCTCCCTGGCTGCCTGTGTCCACTCCTGCTACCTGTCTAAATGAATGTTTCTTCTTTGACTTCTTGGTTGTTAGATTTCCATACAGTTCGATTTTCTGGCAGTTCTGGTCATTTTTTTATTTTCAGCTATGTTATCCTTTTGGTTATGCGAGGAGACAAAGTGTATCTACCTACACCTCCATCTTGCTTGGAAGTTCAAAAAAAGCTGCTTATATTTCTAATGCTCACTTATTCGCTGAAACTGTTCTTGTTAGGATTTTTTTTCTCACTGTCATTTCCTCACTTATGACTGTCTGTCAATATGGCTGCTAGAGTTTCTCTTTTTCATCTAAGTGTTCTGTCTGTTGGTGGTCCACAGATAGCATTCAGCTCTGGCTGAATTCCTTTACTTAGAGTTTTTTATCTGGTGTCTTATAGGGCCTCAACTCAAGGGCTTTATTATCTAGGTCATACTTATAGATGTCCAGCTTGTATGATAAGGACTGACGATGCCTAAGTGACACAGCCTTACAAATGCATTCATTGTGACTGTAGTTTTGGTTGCTAGGGAAATCTACTCTGACATCAGATTTGTGGGGCAGAGGTTTCATGGATTATGCTCCAGAAAGAACACCTGTTAGAAAAACAGGACTGGGCAGGAGGGGAAGCGAGAGTGCAGTGGAGCCCTGTGCAGATCCCATAGGTGGGTCTGCTGTTAGGGCCCTTACGAATTCCTCCAGATTGAGGGGAGAGGGCGAGGCCGTTGTACTCGTATCATTCACTGCATATGGGACACCAGTCCTTCTCTTTCCAGAGGCCAGGATCTTGGGTAGGGTATATAACTTTGGGTTAGAGTGGGGTAAGGCAAGGATCAGCCTCTCCTTGATGAAGGCACTGAGAAGGGGGCCTCATCTGGAGGGGTACTTGGGCCTCTATCACAGCACCCTCTACAGTGTCACATTCATTTGCTTTTAAGACCTGAAAAGTAAGCAATGCTCTATTTTCCACAGTTAACTAATGAGACTTTATAATTTAAATAAAATATTAATGTGTAAACTTTAATAAATTCATAAATATTAAACCTTGTTAACATCAATAATGGGAAAATGTAACATGATCATGCATATAAAATCCATAGTTGTTCAGCCTTCTTTTTGATACAGTTAAAAATATACCTTGAAACAGTATAGTCTCAGCAATGTTCTTCCTTTTGGTTCATCAGCTTCTTTATGTACTACTGAGTTTAAACTGCAGAGAGCTATACTGATAAAATACCGAAGATAACTTGGATTCTGGGATTTGAATAAACCTATAGACCCCACACCGGAATGGGGAATGTGATTTTGAACTGTCATCAATTGAAAACTTGGTGATTGAAAATAAGATCTGACACTTGACTTGAAAGGTTCATTTTTGAACGCTTCAAAATAACCTTTGGCTTTCTGGAAAAATGGATGAAAACACCGTGTCAGATCCACCTTACAGTTTTTGGTCATTTTCATAATAAAATGCATTACGACAACAACAACAAAAACAACAAAAGAATATACCTTGATTAAAAACTATATTGTAAATTATCTACTTCAGAAATATTGAGTTTTGTGAAATATAGGTGTGATTCTGTTTTTTTAAAGATTTTATTTCTTTATTTTTTAGACAGAGGGAAGGAAGGGAGAAAGAGAAGGAGAGAAACATCAGTGTGTGGTTCCCTTTCACGTGGCCCCCCACCGGGGACCTGGCCTGCAACACAGGCATGTGCCCTGACTGGGAATTGAACCAGTGACCCTTTAGTTTGCAGGCCAGCACTCATTCCACTGAGCTACACTAACCAGTGCTAGGTGTGATACTTTGGATTTGTGAAGTTTTTTGTAGAACCAAAAAAACCTTAGTTAGTGGTTTAATGGCTTTGTTCTTTGTATCTGAATTTTATTTAAATGCCTTTGTCTTTTGCTTGGTACATATTATAATTTTAGTTTCAAAGGCTAGTGATTTCATTTTTTATTTGTGTTTTAAAAATGAGTGAACATAAGAAGGAAAGCTGGGAGAAGTGTACTGTGTGAATATTGGAACTTAGTTCTGCTATCAGGTATAAAACATTTTCTTCCAAAAGTTGGGTCACCCTTCAGATGTTGCAGAAATTATCGTAAAGGGTGGGCCAATAGCTTGTCACTTCCTTCCTATTGGCATCTTTTTGGTGATTGATTAGGAAACATGAACATCTTGGAATATGGAGTAAGTTAGGTCTGGGGTTGGGTGTCACCTATGTTACCACCTTGTGTAAATAAATTGATTCCTCTAAGCCTTGGTTTCTTCATCAATAAAATGGAGGTGTTAGTAGTAGAACTTAAAGTACAGCATCTTAGCACAAGTTCTAACTTATTATAGGGGCTCAATAAATGGAAGCTGTGATGAGCTCTAATCATAATGATTGGTTGGTTATTCTTTTCACTGAGCTCAACTAACTACAGAAAGCAAGTCAGATGTGCAAGCTCATGCCAGTAAAAAAAGGGGAGGGTCAGTTTAGAGTTGTTTTCTGTCAGAAAACTCCCTGGATAATTGAGCCTGATTATTTAGGGGAGATGACTATGAGCAAAACAACAAGAGGAAGAAGAAATTTAAACCAAGGAGGAAAGGGTTATCGCACACTCAGCCTCAGGGGGAGGGAATAGAGGACAGCCTTGTTTTAGGATTGACCTGCCTGAGCATGGCATGGATCTGGAAGGGGTTCTCCCCTCTGTGCCCTGAGCTGGATTAGCCTTGGATGTCACAGGGTAGATGAAAGCTGGGCCAGCAGGAAACATCAGAAGCACCTGTGAGTGAAACTGACAGAGGGACCCATGTAGTCATTTGTTTCAGCACAGTGCCAGAGGTATGGGCAGTGAGTGGAGCTAGGAACATTGGTTTCTGAACACATTATTGGTAGCCCCAGGGTCCCCGAATGACATTAGGGAGACTGAGGGAGTGATCTGAGAAATAGAAGTTACCCTTTGAGAAGTATTGTTAAACACTTCTAATGGACTGAATATACCTTAAAAAAAGAGACAAGTTCATAGAGAAAACCTGAATCAGAGAAATGGATCTAGTACATTTTGAAAAATAGTTTTATCTATTGGTAGTTTGAAATGTCTGTCTAGTAATTATTCAGGACAGTGCTTATATTACAGCCACCAGGATAACATCATTCTTGGTCCATTCTTTGAGCAAAGCACCCAAAAACATGCTTGGGGGATTATTCTGTTTTCTTTGGCCTTCAAATTAGATCTTTATTTTAATTTATAAAAGACTCTGGTTTTAAATAAAACATCACCTTATAAGTATCTAATTAGTGATAGATCATTAGTGATTCATAGTTTCTTAATGATGTAGTAGAACTGTTTGCAATATTCATCTTTTATATGTAACAAAAAACTCTTAAAGGCTAAATAAACAATGAGTAATTTCAACAAACTGGTATGTACTTGAGGGCATACAATGGTAGACATCTTATTTGGTGATTTTCAAAGAATACAAAAAAAAGTGCAAGAGATACTCATATCTTCAGAGAATAAAGAATTACCTGTGTGACTGAGCAATGGTGGCACTTAACGGAGTGCCTGGCTGTGAACTAGGCACTCACTGTACAAGGTCGGGTGAAAAGGGTAATTCATGTGAGCATTTCTGGGTTGTAGTAGGTGTGCTGTCCCTCACAGAACTCAGTGCCTATCCAGACAAAAGTTATTTATGCATAGCAGCTAGTTATGGAAGGTAGTGGAAAGATGATAAATACTACATGAAAAATGTAACAGAAGTGTTCTGGGTGAAAGAAGAGTGAGATTGCCGAGATTTATCATATTCAAAGAAAGCTTCAAGGGAGATGTGGAATCTGGGCGGGGCTTGGGACGTTGGGATTTGAAGCAGAACGGAGGGGGCTCTTTGAGGTGAGGAGTGAGGTCAAAGCCTGTGTGAGTGATAGAATAATTTATAGTCTAGCCTACTGAGAATAGACTGTTGATATTTAAGGCTGGGGCTAAACTGGGGGTGGGGTGGGGTCCTGAAAGCCAGCCAGTAAGGAATAAAGGTTTTTATATTCTGATAGTGCTGTGAGGACTGTAGCTGCCCCAGGGAGGTAGAGGCAAGAGAGTAGACTTAACGATTGTAGTCTAGTGGGGGCAGATCAAGATTGAAATTGAGGTTGATGCTGCCAGGAGATGGATAGAAGATTTTGAGGCTATGGAGTGGATGGGGCTTGAAATTAGCAATGGGAGCAGCGAGGATGAGAAATAAATAAGAGGTGACTCTGGTAGTTCTAGTTTGGAAGGCTAGGGGAAAATGGATTGTGAGCTGAAATGGGAATTCTAGGAGAGATAATCCGCTTAAAGGGGGAAATATGAATTTAATGTCGTGTATGTAGGAACTTTTGAAGTCATGGAATACTGTTATAGAAAAATCTAGGAAATGGTCAGGGCCATAGAAGTAGGACTTCTCTGACTTGAGGTCACTAACTATCTGTAACAGAACCTCTTTCTATAGGCCCTTCAACTTGTTGCCTCTGCTTAGTTACCAGTTCTTCCTGCTGGACAGATTTTCAATAGGGAAGCAAAGTGAAAGGATCTGATCGGGCTACATGGACTGTGAGGGCAAAGCTTGAGGCAGGGTTAACTAATTAAGAGGCTACAGTGGTAATTTGTGTGATAGAGAATGGTGGCCTGGACCACGGTGGTGGCAATGGGGACAGAGAAATGTCTTGAACAAATGAAAGGTAGAAAATGTAAAATGTGGGGGTTGATTGAATTAGGGGAATGTAACCACAGCTCCCACATTTCTGGGTAGTTGGTTGGATGGGGAACTCAAGGCAAAGCAGATCTGACAGGATGATGATGGAGGATTAAGCTTTGGACAAATTGTTTGAGGGCTGCCAAATGAACTTGCTGAATTACTGTTGGCTTTAGAGATTCAGAGCTTAGGGGACATGTATGGAGTGGAGCATGTGGGTGATCTTGAAGCCTTGAGTGAAGGTGGTTTCCTCAGGGAGGAAGGTGAAGACACCAAAACACAGAATCAGGGGAAACATCAGTGTTAGGTGTGGCAAGAGTAGAAGGTAGAAAACCACTGGAGATGAGTTGGGTCATGAACTAACTCAAGGGAAGTGAGCATTTCAAGAAACTATTAAAAAATTTCACCCTGCTGGTGTGGCTGAGTGGATTGAATGCCATCTGGCGAACTAAGGGGTCACTGGTTCAATTACCAATCAGAGCATATGCCTTGGTTGTGGGCCGGGTCTCTAGTAAGGGGTGCTCAAGAGGCAACCACACATTGATGTCTCCTTCTCTCTCCCTAAAAATAATTTTTAAAAAAGCTTTAAAAAATTCCAGACAGAAAAATGTTAGATAAAGACAAAAAAATGTGACAACCTTTGTCTGAGCAGCTATATTGAGAGTGATGAAACTAATAGGATCCAGAGTTCACTGGACTCCAGTGTGAATGGTAGTAAAAAGTGTGGCAAGCATTGGAAGTCATGCGTGTAAGGGGAGGAAAAGAAAGCAGATGAGCCCTGGCTGGTGTGGCTCAGTGGACTGATTGCTGGCCTTGAAGCCAACTGGTTGGATTCCCAGTCAGGGCACATGCTTCGGTTGCAGACCAAGTCCCCAGTAGGGGGCGCGTGAGAAGCAACCACCCATTGATATTTCTCTCCCTCTCTGTCTCCCTTCCCCTCTCTATAAAAAACCCCCTAAAATCTAAAAAAAGAAGAAAAAAGAAAGCAGATGGATGGTAGCAAGATGAAGGACTCAGGAAAGTTATTTATTTGTTATTTTATTTATAGGGTGAGGCAAAAGTAGGTTTACAGTTTGTATGGAAATAATACGGTAATTAATAAATAATAATCAAGAATGAACTGTATTTTGTGGACTCAACAACTGTAAGCCTACTTTTGTCGCATCCTGTATTTAGGCAGATGTCTAAATGCTGGTGACAAAGTGTCAGAGGGATGGGCAGACAGGCAGTATTTTGATGCTATAATTTCAAAAAAATTATTGAAAATCGCTTAGTGTTTCCATGAAGTAGTATATTGAAAGAAATGAACAAAATCTTGGATGTTATCAGAGTAGCAGGATTTCAAACTTTTTGAAAACATGCTAGTGATTTAGTGTTTTTTGGCTTTTATACCCTATGACTTGCTCTTATTCAGAGTATTCTTCTTTCAAATGTGGTCTGATAGTGGCTTATACCAATTAAGAAAAAGTTTTTTAGATGAAAAATATTAACATTCTTATAAAGTTAGAACCTTTTGCTAGTTGACTTATACTTTTTTACTCATTTTTTAGTTTTTATTAAATAATTAGATGATGTTTGTCAGTGCTCACCACGACATTCATAGGAACTAAATTTTTAGGCAATTATATTGGGAAATTAGATTCCCCCAACCTATGCCATTTAAGTGGAAATTAAGTACCTCAGACCTGCCCATCTACCTTTGAGCACACTTTGTCCTTCACAGCCTGTTGATACATTATAAGAATGTGTAGGATCCAGGAGGAAGAAAGAAAAGGCAAGGCGGAATGGGGAAACCTAAAAATGTGGGGTCCTGGGAGATGCTTAAATCTTGGGAGAAAGTTTTGATTGAAATAGACATTTGAACAGACTGGGAAGTTGGGACTCGCAATGGTTGATCCTGGGTATAGTAGGCTGACTCTATAGATAGTTTGCAAATTGGCCTAAATAATTACTTACCCTTTCTCTCCATTTCCCACTTTCATGATTTTTTTCTTCTTTCTGTATCCTGCTTCTCCTTTACATCTTCTGTTTTTGTATAGCAGGAAGAAAATTCATCATTTGAGAGCAAAAGTCAGCAAACAGTAACTGAGCATCTGCTCAGCTGGTGCTGTGTTTCAGGAGAAAGACATCACCCTTGCCCAAGGGAGCTTGATAGGAGAGCAGGAAGGCAGAAAGGCAAACAAACAAACCAATAAATTCTCAGTGCCATGGTGGAAGCCTATATTCTGTGTGGTTGGTCAGCAAGAGGGAATGGGAAGCTCTCCCTGGGGGTGACTCTGGCTGAGCTTGGAAAAAGGAGTGGATGTTTTGGTGAACTGGACAGGGGTGATAAGGCCATAGAAGGTCCAGAAATAGGAGCTGGAAAGGATAAGAGGTGTGAAATAACAAGGGCAATGTCTAAACCAGGCAAGAGAAGAGGAGCTGCCCCTTGCAGTCATTTTCTCCTAGTGTGCTTCACTGAGTGAATGCAGTGTGGCTTTCAGTTTGAGGATTTGGTTGTCCTCAGGAAATTTTGCATGTCTTCCTGTGTTAAGGGGCTGTGTGGTTGGAAGGAAGTTTTTATCCTTCAATGATTTCTGATGCTATAGAACTGTAGCAATTGTTCATTAGCCATAAAAATTTTATTAATAATCACTTACAGTCTTAAAATGAACTGGATTTTTCGGAAAGTTTTAATGTTCATTAATCCTCTCATGAGAAATCTGCACAATCTTGACAGTCACTACAGAACCTTCACTCCTTCATGTCTACACCAGCATTGGTCTTTGCAGTCCCCCTGGGTTTCTTTGTTCTGTTCTTGTGGTCCTTTTGCTGTTTTGTTGAGGTCTTTTTCTCTCATATAGACCATGTCTTGCAAGTCTATGTTTGGGTTTATTTTTCTTTTCTTTTTCTTTTTAAAGCCTTTATTTATTTATTTTTAGAGAGAGGGAAGGGAGGGTGAAAAAGGGGGAGAAACACTGATGTGAGAGAGAAACATCAATTGGTTGCCTCTTGCATGTGCCCTGACTGAGGATTGAACCAACAACCCAAGCATGTGCCCTGACTGGGAGTTGATCCAGGGACCTTTCCCTTTGTGGGACGGTGCCTATCCAACTGAGCCACACTAGTCAGGGCTTGGTTCATTTTTCTTTGCATGATCCAAGGAATCATACGTCGTGCCAAAGCCAGTTGTCTTGCTACCACCACAATGGGTTCTGAGTCCATATAAAAAGATGACATCCATTGTGGTCTTGTACATTTTAGCTAGTTTCTTGCTGATTTTTTTGTTTTGGGTCCTGTTGCCTTCCCAGGGTGAAGGACATCAGTGACCATTTGTTTTTTGTTGAAGTAGTTGGTTGGTCCAGGTAGGTGCTGTGTTGTTCATGATGGTGGTTGATCTTCAGGTAGCCAGGGAGGAAAAATACTGAATCTTTTATAGAATATGAAAATAGACTAAGACATTGTCCAAACCTGTAGAAGAAAATAATCACCTGGCTCTGATAGGAACAGCTGTACCTGGGAGATACTACACTTGCAGAAAAGAGTTTAGGAGATAGGCCAATAAAAGGGCTACCTGAGGGGAGAGGTATGGTGGGTTGATTCAAATTCTAGAATGAGTAGACAGAGGATCTTAGTTGGAGTAGAGATGCTACACCTTACCTTCTCCCCTTCCTTCTGCAGATGAACAGACTTATGTTTTCTGTGAACAGAACTTCAGATTAATAAGCTTTAACTCTGATACTGATTTTTCAGAAATGTGAATCAGGATCTATAAATACCTCCATCGACATCTGACCCTTTGAGGGCAGGCATATACCTTTTACATGTGTGTGTGTGTGTGTGTGTGTGTGTGTGTGTGTGTTATGGGGGAGGAAACCCTCTTGTTTGGGGCGTATATAAGACATGTAGGACATTTTTTTTCTGAGTATAAGTGGTGATATTAATCAGGGATTAAGTACTAGTAAGAAGTAACCATAAATATACATTGGGTGATTGTCATTTAGTTATGATAAAATTTTATCTTCCCAATTCATTGGAATGATTTCATTAATAGTGCCTCAAGTAGTAGAATATATGGTTGAATTTTCTTTCAGAGAATTGCCTAGTTACACTGTGTCCAATTAAGTTTTGCATATGTTATCAGTGGCATTAAATGCAGCCAAGTGTGGTGTTAAGTAAAATTAGAAAAGTTATTTTAGTTAAAAGTAACTTGAACTTAAAAGTAACTTGATCTAATAAATGTAGTGAATGTAGGTCTTAAGAATAATGTATTTTTACTTAAAATAAAATGATCATTTAACTTTATTTTTAGTATCCTTAATTTTCCTCATTAAACTACCTGTAAAATTTAGTATTTGTGTAGCATATTATGAAATTATTGCTTTAAAATTTGTTAGTAAGTTTATAGTAAATAAATTCAAGTATTCACTTTTGGAAACATCTTGTACTAGAAATGAGTATTTCTCTTGAAAAATTATTATTTTTTTCTATAATCAAGACTTTAAAAGTCACATAATCATGAAATAAATAGTAGCTGTTTTTTTTATGACTGATCATTTTATTTAAAATCTATTTGAAAGGTACAAGATAAAGGTTTGATTAAAAATGTAAATGTTGCCATAAAATTTTCTGTTCTATTTTGCTTGCCAGTAAAAACATTTTAAAAGATTAAAAAACACCCAGCAACCCAGTTTTTGTAAAAACAGAGGCCAATTAACCAAGTACAAAATGAAAACATATGACCAAAAATAGGCCTGGATTTCTTGGTGCTGGTAGGAGAGAGGTTCTAGTTTCTGTGCTGTGGCCGCTGCCTCCTGGGCTCACCATTTCCCTGCTGCTTTGCCTTTGTTCCTTAATCTTTACAATGTGGTTGGTATGGTGAGCTGGGTCATTAAAATAAGTGATTTATGAGTTCATTTTTACTTTTGTCCAGTGTTTAAGGGATATGACTCTGTGATTGGTTTTCTAATCTCTACTCAGTTCATTTAAGTGGAGTTTGGTATAAAATTTTTAAAAAAGATTTTATTCATTTTTAGAGGGGAAAGGAGGAGAAAGTGAGAGAAACATCAATGTGTGGTTGTTCTCTTGTGCTCCCCTCACCTGGGACCTGGCCCACAACACAGGCATGATTCCCTGATTGGGAATTGAACCAGCAACCCTTTCATTTGCAGGCTGGCACTTAACCCTTTGAACCACACTAGCTCGGCTGCTGTAGAATTTTTTTACGTGACGTTATTTAGGAGTAAATGTTCTTAGGATGCTACCTGAATAAGTATAAACCAAAAATCTTTATGTTTAAAATTTTAGGTATGCAATACCCCCGGAGCATGGGAAACGACTTGAAAGACTAGCTCAAGGTAAACCTACTTTCTGTATTTTTCATCTAGATAAGTTTTTTGTTTTTGAGATATTTTTACAGTGTAGAATGTCAGTGTGTTAATTTCATTATTTCAAGTTATTGGCTACTAAATGTTTCTCTAATGGAACATTTTACATTGTTTTCACATTAGTATATGCATAGTTTTCCTGGTTGTATAATCTTCATGCTTTTTTTAATTGGCTGCTTAGTATTTTATCAAGTGAGTATACTTAACCTATTTTGGTTATTTCCAATGTTTTTCTATTTTATATAATGTATTAACTTCATTATGTCAAAAATATTTTTCTTTTTCTTAAATTACATCTTTGATATAAATTCCAAAGAGTACTGATGCTGCATCTCAAGGTGCAGGTGTTTTATGAATGTTTTTATTTTGTCAGGTCATTTCACCAAAGGGTGACTTCTGACTCACAGGTCTTGTTTTGTCCTGTTGGCCTGGGACTGCCCTTATGGGAATATGAAGATGCATGTCCCCAGGTTACTGGAGGAGCATGAGAATATATGTCTTCTTAGACTGGCAAAATTGAACATTCTGTACTTTAACTTGAATTATTATTTTTTGGCTTTGTTCATCATTATTTTGGGGAAGTCTGTTGTTGGTTTTACCTGTGTCCAGTTGTGTTTGCAGACAGTGTCTTCATTTTTCTTCTCTGTCTTAAAGATATACTGGGCAACCTTGCCCTCATCTTCGTACACAAGGAAGAAGAATCAGATTTATCTCCTGCCAACTTCATCCTCAGTTTTGTTAATCACCCTTAGCAAGGAAGAAGTAGGCTGTTAGCGACTTATTTTCAGGGGGAAGAAAAGTTTTATTGAGCAACAACTAAGGATAAGATAGATGTTCTGCCTTTATTCAGGATTGAATCCTCAGTGAGTATTTCTCTTTTAGTCAGGTGTATTCTGTTTCATTGGTATGTTAGGTTTGCCCTCCAGTAGGAAAGGAATTTTATCCCTACTTTATGGAAGCCTTTTAAAAAAATAATGAAATGGGCATACTGAGAAACTTTATTCTTTGACTTGAGGGTTCTAAACAGGAATTTTTAATAACATTTAAAAGTTACTTTCCTCCAAATCATATTGACAGAAAAGTTTTAGAAGGAATAGTTACGTATCACATTTGTAAGAAGCATTATTATAATTTTGGCAAGTAATAAGTGTAAAGCCTCCGTGTTTTTATAATGTGATACATTATAGTAATAATAACAATGTAACTGTAATCTTGAACTTTGTTGGGGACTATTTTCATGAATATTAAGGTAGGTGAACCTTGGTTCTAGATGATAGATTAAAGCACAGTTTAGGAAATGATTACCATAATCCTTAAATACACAGGCAGTGAACTTTATACTAAATCTATATGCTGCACTATCTTCTCTGTAATAATTACTTCACCATTTTCTTTTTGCTCCAGTACCAGAGAACTTTTTAAATGGAGTCAGTGTAAACTTCACAGTATGGAGTCACACTAAAATTTCAGTGGAAATATGTCTGTAACCACTTTAATATAATCTATCTGAGAATAACATTCCAGGAAAATAGGTGCCATTTCTTTAATCGGTAAGAGGTTAATAAATTTAAAGGATGAACAAGAACTTTAAACTCAACTACATGTTTATTCAAAACTGTTTTGCAGTTATTTTGAGCAATGACATAGGAAAAAGACCCTGTAAGATAGTAGAGGATTTTCATCCGCTGACCAGATGCCAGCCCAATTTATTGAATTCTGCTAAATAATTAAAATGATAAAATAACACAGTAAATATGATGGAGCTTTGTAGGATGTCTAGGTCAAGGCAGCACTTGATACATAAAGTGAAAAGCGGCCTTGGGTATTTTCCATTATCTTGTCTCCACATCATAATTATCACACTTGCCTTTTATGCATGAATGCTTTCATCTTTGGTTCCTGTTGAAATCTTGATTGACTGTGACACCTGCAAATATTTTATCTGAAAGACATTAGGCCTGCATCTAATAAAGCCAGGAGTTGAATTTTGCCCTCCAGTGGCTTTCTCATTTATACAGGTTTTTCCCCCCACTATTATGTAGACATAAATATAATAAAAAATCTCCAGTGAATTGTTGCAATTTTTATACTTGATATGTTTGGCTGTAATGCCATTGCATTCTTTCTAATTTTTGGTTTGATAAAATTGAATGGAAAGTATAAAGGAGAATAGAGGTATAATGTTAAATCATAAATGACAGTTTTGAGGATTTTCAGTTTTCAGAATGTCTAAATCTCATCCATTTAAAAAATAAAACAATATTTTTGCTCTTCTATTAAGTTAAGCAGAATATGGCTTGAAGACAATTGGGAATGGCTAAACACATTTGTGAAGGACTGTATTCTATTGTTTTTTTTATTATGAATAAAATGCCTGTACGTAATAACAATTAAAGACGACTTGCTTTGGTCAAAATTTTGGTTAATGGGGAAAAATATGTGAGTTAGGACTTTGTGCAGCTGATTCTAGACATGTGAATGATCACCTTTGTGAAGCTGATTCTAGACATGTGAAGGAACCTTGTTTGAAATGAGTGACAGGATGGTAGAAGTGAATAAATTGATTCTTTTAGGTCATTATCCTTATGTTCGCTTGTAACAAGTGTTTTAGTTTTGACTTATTAAAAAAGCAATGAATGTTGCAAAGGAAGCAAAAAGGAACAGAAGTATCATTTCAAAGGCTTATTTTAGTTTACGGTGTTTTTTTTGAAACAGTTATCTTTGAGGTATGTATGTGTATGTTTAAATGGCTATTAATTTTAAATTTAAGCCTGAGGAGCAGATGCTTAGCCTGAGGAGCAGAGATCCCTATTCCAGGAGGTGGACCAGTATCTGTGGTAGGATTCAGGCAGGCTGTGGATTCTCTGAAATTATATTTGAAATAGGGCATATATGTGTATTTCTGGGATGCTATCATGGAATCTTAAAAGGGTTTGTTCCGAAAGAGATACTGTCAAGAGATTAGAAAACAGCAATAAATATGCCATTTTTAATTCTATGAATAGATTCTCTGAATTGACTTGTTTTCATACCTCTATCTCAGAGTTTGGAGAATGTACTTTTATGTACTTTCATAAAATAATGGCCAATACATTATTTTCTTAAGCATTCATTTAGCAGATGGTCTGAAAATATTCTATTAAAATGTCTTGTTTTGAAAGGCTAATGAATAAAATACCTCTGATTATAAGCAGTCAATTTTAAGGGGCCCTGTAAGCCATAAAAAATGAAGAAGTCCAGTGATATATCCTCTCCTTCATGCCAAATTCGTGCTTCAGGCATGGAGATCAATGTATGGTGTGCCAGGGTGTTTGTTTTCATTTTACTATCAAGTTGTATTAAGAATGGTGTGACAATCTGTAAACTTAATTTTCTCATAATTTGATGTTAGATATCACTATGATTAAACTTTTTAATGTTTTATAGCCAGCCATGTTTCTATAGTGGGATTTTAGACATCAAACAGTAACATATAACATATACCAAGTTAGCATAATTGAAATGTAGGATGAAATAAAATTCTGAGAAATGACAGTGGAGAATGGGGAGGAAGAATTCAGGAAGGGAATGCCCGTTAGCAGGGAGGAATTACCATGGAGGGAAATTAAGAGTTCTTTGATTCTGCAGGGTGGAAGCAAGGCCAGGAAAATCTTGGCTGCTTTGACTGTGATTTCTTAGAGCCCAAAGTGCATAGGCTGGAGATTCCTGGATGACCCGTGTATGTATGGTCCATCTGTCCTGTCAAGGTGGGGAAAGTAGGAACTGAAACAAAGTGATCTCAGGGTGCAGTTTAAAACCATATGTAACGGCCCATATACCTGTTAAATTGAGTGGAAATAACCCACCAACTTGAAATTGGAAAAAGTTGCCCTTTACAAAATGCACTTTACAAAAGTCGCCCTTTACAAAGTGCAAGGGGAAAAAAAAAAGGCAATTGTTTAGGAGAACCACCATCTTTCTTGATACCATCCGTGATCAGTATGGAGTTCTCCTAGTTGTTCTCTTGGAGAGTTCCATGGAACTGTATCTCTACCAGTAGAGATGCTAATGGGTTGTGGAACACTTGGAGCTGAGTGAAGCCTGCAGTGTGGTAATTTTCTATCTATTCCTGAGTAATTAATTGCTCCACAAACGGTAGGAAGCATGGAGAGTCCAACTACAGTTTAAACACCTAATGTTTTCTTATGTATGAATGTGGGTAAAAATGACCAGGTTTCTCTCCATGTAATGTATGTAGCTCATTGGTTTATTCCATTAATAATCTTTTATATGTAAATGCTATCTGAAAGCATTTCTCACTGCAGCAGTCCTTCCATGTCCTTGTTTTGTGTTTTTTCTTACCATTCATTTGTATAGTTGCTATACAGATGGTTATATGAATATTGCACAAACCATGTAAAAATTCTATCAAAGCATACGAGGGTAAATTTTAATTATATTCAAGTGAAATTGTCTTAAACTCTGTTGCTCCTGTGGACATATATTCTACATGTCTGATTTCTCCATCTTTTGTCCCTCCTTTTTCCTTTCTTTCCTAACTGATTAATAACTGATTTCACCTTCTGCAAACTATTGTTTATATACCCATAGAAACTGTTACTAGGCTTTGATTAATAAATCTGTTTCCAAGGCTGAAGCTTGGTAATTTAATAGCCTTGCATATGTTTGTGTTTGTCATATGGGGTTTGGATTTAAAAAGAATTTCATAATTAGTAATAGCTTATATATTAGAAAATGTAAACCAGTTGACAATTTGGGAAAATTTTTATCTCACAGGAAGAGCACACTATTTTTAGATCGTATTTGTTTTATTTCTAGCACAATTTAAAAATGTAATATATATATATGATCAGATTGATTGAGGTAAAATGCACTTCTAGTGAAAGCTATCTTGATTGAATATACAAAGTCTATCCAGAAGGTATCCAGCCATGCAATATGAAAAATGGAGATATTTATTGAAGAAGATATAAGGTATAAGAAACATTGTACGTAGGACAATGATGCCTCAGTCCCCCTCAAAGTAGGCACCTTGGAACCTTACACAGTTCTCCCAGTGTCCATCAGCTGCTTCATTGTATTTTCCTGAATCTCATCAGTGGTCTGAAATCTCTTCTCTTTTGAAGATGGTTTTAGTTTTGGGAAAAGGCAGAAGTTTCAGGGTGCCAAATCTGGGGTATAGAGAGGCTGAGTCACCTGGGTGATTTGATATTGGGCCAAAACCTCTGCATGAAAGACATGATGCATGAGTGGGTGCACTGTCGTGATGAAATTGCCAATTACCAGTTGCCCATAGCTGTGGCCTTCTGAATCATTTGAATAGTTTCCGTGGAGGACCATTCAAGCTTACCAAAAAATTGAATGCAGATTTGTTGCTCTATTCACTCAGTCATTTTGAATGCAGTGGCACACAGTACACATGCTCACTCAACTGTGTCTACTGCCCCCTCCGCCAACTAGTACTGTGAAGTTTTCATTGTTCATGCATGTGTGTTCCAGTCCACTCTCCTTGGCTTCCAGGTTACATCGGTGCCATGCAAACTATTCTTTGTTATATTAACAATGGCTGGACTTTTTTTGGACGACTTCTTACTGTTTACTGAGTTCTAACAAATCTATAAAATGGTGTCAATACCACCATTATTGGTTTGTAGAGCAGTATCCCAATAAAGTTCTCTTGTGCCCTTTGCCTTAATCCCTTCCTCCAGCTACTGGCAACCACTAATCTGATTTCTCTTCTTAGAATGTCATAAAAGTGGTATTATACAATAGGTAGACTTTTAGATCTCATTCTTTTTCACTAAGAATAATAATACTTCTTATATATGTTCACTTTTATCTTGAACACAGGGCATCTTGGGATGTGTCTTGGCCTTTGAGAGGGCTTGAGAGGTCTATACTTTCTTATGTTACACAGCTACCAGCAGTACTGTGGCAGTCTTAGCAAACGTGATTGTGGGATGTTTTAAGGTTTCAAGGCTCTCTTGGGATCCTTGGAGTACATAATCTCTATTACACTAGACTTCATCCCTTTAACATGTTCTTTGGATTGAGAGAATGGTTCCAAAGATCACCTTTGCTTGCTTACCACTGTATAATATCTTAAAAAGGAAAAAAGTATAGTAATGACTTTATTTTGTTAGGGATTGATGGCCAGCATGTTTCATTTTTGCAGTTAATATAACCAAGCTATAGACCAAGAAATTGAGTTACTGAGTAGCCTATTGTAACTCTGTATTGTTGCTTTCCTCTTCCTTTTGGATGCTCTAACTACAAGAGTTAATTCTTGGAATAAGTGTTTAAACTATTTTATTCCATGCATCTTATGTAATATCATAGTTCTAATTTTTGATCATTTAAAATGGAAATGTATGTATTCTTACTATTTAAAAATTTTGTAGAAATGTAATTTTTTCAAACTTTTCTTTCAATTTTTTCACCCCCAAATTAGATACAATTTTATTGGGAGTTCACTGGTTTACCTGTTATAGAGACTAATGTGTTACTTGTAGGGAGGAGTTGGTATGGGAGGAAGAAGTTGTATAGTAGTTGTCCCTACTTGTCTCCATAGTTTGGAATGTGAAATAACTGATTTTCTTCTCTGTTCAGTATTTTTACTTTTATAGAATTGTTACTTGACGCCCATTTGGGAGTAATTTGGAACCCAGAGAAAAATTTAATATATAATAGCAGAGGTAAAGAAAACATTGGAGAATCTGTAGGTGAATACAAAGCAAAACATGAAGCAGTATAATTTAACTCTAGTTGTGCTTGACTGTTAGAACTCTTTTATGGTGAAGTTTGTTACTAGTCACCAGCACTGCTTGCTAGGTTTGGGTCATAAGGCCTAAGGTATTAAGGTGGTTTTTAAGACTTAGTAACCATTGAATTTTTATGGCAACTCCCCAGTTGGTTTTGTAGGTCTACCGGGACAGAGATCCACCTTCTCCACTAGCAGGCTGCTGAGGTGGTAGAAAACAAAGATTCCTTGAACTAACATGATGACTAGAGTCAATATGGTGGGAGTGAGTAATAGAGATAATAATAATGGCCACTATTTCTTGAATGTTAGTATGCGTAAAGTAAACTCAGTCATTTTAATTGAGGTCGAATTTATATAACATAAAATAACCACTTTGAAGTGTACAATTCAGCAACACTTAATATATTAACATTGTATAGCCATCACCTCTATCTAGTTCCGGGAGAGTTTCATCACCCTAAAATGAAACCCCGTATCTATAAATGAGTTACTCTATTCCCACCCCTCCAGACCTGGGCACCTTTTGTCTGCTTTCTTTTTAGGTATTTACCTATTCTGGATATTTCATATACCTGGATTCATATAATGCTCTTTTCATGCAGCATGTTTTTAGGTCATAGCTTATATCATTACTTGAATATTTTTTGGATGAGTAATATTTTGTTGTATGGATATACCACACTTGATCATCAATATATTAGTTGATGGACATTTAAGTGGTTTCTACCCTTTGACTATGGATGCATGTTTTGTGCTTTATTTGATTGGATTGCCATGAGGATCCTGTGAGAATAGCCACTATGGAAAATAGTAGGGAGGGTTCTCAAAAAATTAAAAATAGAACTATCATGTAATCTAGCAATTCCACTTCTGGATTTATATCTGAGGGAAATGAAATGACTGTCTTTAAGAGATATCTGCACCTCTATGTCCATGTCCATTGCAGCATTATTTACAGTAGCCAAGACATGGAAACAACCTAAGTGTCCATTGATAGGTGATTGGATAAAGTAGCTGTGTTATGTGAATACAATGGAGTATTATTCAGCCACGAGAAAGAAGGAAATCCTGCTATTTCTTTCAACATACTAGACTTCAAGGATGACACTTGAGAGCATTATGCTAAGTGAAATAAGTCGGAGAAAAACAAATACTATGTGATCTTATATGTGGAATCTAAAAAACCTGAATTTATAGATAACAGAGAAAAGATTAGTGGTTCCCAGAGGCAAGAGGTAAGAGAAGCGGGTGAAGGTGGTGAAAAGGTATAAACTTTCAGTTATGAGATGAATAACAGTTACAAGGATTTACTGTATAGCATGGTGACTGTAGTTAATAATATTATATTGAAAATTGCTAAGAAAGTAGATTTTAAAACTTTTACATATAAAAATATTATAACAAGGTTATGAATGTTACTGAACATTACTGTGCTAATCATTTCAGAGTGTGTGTGTATATACACACACACGCGCGCACACGCACATATATAAAGTCATTACGCTGTATACCTTAAACTTATACAATGCTATATGTCAATAAAGCTGGAAAAAAGAGAACCCAATTAGGAAGTAGCAATAACATCCTCATTATATGGATGGGGAAATTGAGAAACTGAGAGATCAGGGGACTAGTCAAAGCTATATGAGTGTTAGAATTATGTTTTGAATCCATGTCTCTGCAAGGCTGAACTCCAAGTTCTTCTTTTTTAAAATTATATTTTATTGATTATGCTATTACAATTGTTCCAACTTTTCCCCATTGCCCTGCTCCACCCAGCACCCTCTATTCCCTCAGGCAATCCCCACACCATTGTTCACGTCCATGGGTCTATGGATCATGTCCATGTGTAGGAGTTCTTTGGCTACTCCATTTCCTCTACTGTGCTTTATATTCCCATGGTTATTCTGTAGCTACCTGTTTGTACTTATTAATCCCCTCACCTTTTCACCCATTCTCCCAGAACCCTTCTCATCTGGCAACCATCAAAATGCTCTGTGTCCATGATTCTGTCTCTTTTCTTCTTGTTTGCTTAGTTTTTTAGATCCCGTTGTTGGTAGATTTGTATTTATTGACATTTTATTGTTCATAGCTTTGATCTTCTTTTTCTTAAACAAGTCCCTTTAACACTTCATTAACACAATAATGGTTTGGTGATGATGAACTCCTTTAGCTTTTTCTTGTCTGGGAAGCTCTTTATCTGCCCTTGGATTCTAAATGACAGGTTTGCTGGGAAGAGCATTCTTGGCTGTCAGTCCCCACTTTTCATGACTTTGAATATTTCTTTCCAATTCCTTCTAACCTGCAAAGTTTCTTTTGAAAATTCAGCTGACAGTCTATGGGAACTTCCCTGTAGGTAACTAATTTCTTTTTTCTTGCTGCTTTTAAGATTCTCTTTTTATCATTAAACTTTGGCTTTTTAAGTATGACATGTCTTGGGAGTGGGCCTCTTTGCATCCATCTTGTTTGGGACTCTCTGTGCTTCCTGGACTTGCATGTCTATTTCCTTCACAAAATTGGGGAAGTTTTCTCTCATTATTTTTTCACATAGATTTCCAGTTTCTTGTTCTTTCTCTTCTTCTGGCACCCCTAATGAAGCAAGTATTAGAATGCCTAAAATTGTCCCAGAGGTGGCTTATACTATCTTTTTTAAAAATTCTTTTTTCTTCTTGTTCTGATTGGTGGTTTTTTACTTCCTTATGTTTCAAATCATTGATTTGATTCTTGGCTTCATCCACTCTGCTATTGTTTCCCTGTAAATTTTTCTTTATTTCAATTAGTATATCCCTCACTTCTGACTGGATCTATTTTTTCTTGTTGAGGTCCTCATTAATTTCTTGAGCATCCTTATAACTAATGTTTTGAACTCTACATCTGATAGATTGTTTATTTCCCTTTTGTTTTGTTTTTTTTCCTGGAGTTTTGATCTATTCTTTCATTTGGGCCATTTTTCTTTGCTCATTTTGTCAGCCTCTATGTATTAGGTAGGGCTTCTGTGACTCCATGTGTCTTGGTAGCATGGCCTAATGTAGTAGGTGACCTGTAGGGTCCACTGGCACAGCCTCCTTTATTACCTGAGCTGGTTACTTCAGGTGCACCCTTTGTCTGGGCTGAGTATATGCTCCTCTTGCAGTTGAGTCTTGATTGCTGTTTGCAGATCAATGGGAAGGATTTATCCAGGCCAGTCGGTTGGACAGCAAGGACTGGCTGTGATCTCTGATCACCAACCACCTCCCTCTGTGGAGGATCAGCTGTGCAGGGGAAGGATGGTGGTGTTCCAATGTGATTTGTAGATGTCCTTTGGCTATGTAGGCTCTGGGGTTTCCAGGGTGGTACAGATCAAGGTCAGCCCCCACCTGTGTTTTGCCTGGGGCCCTCTAGCCTGAGCTATAAAGCAATCTGAGATGGCTGCTACTTGTGCCGCGTTTGGAGATTCCTAGGTGAAGTCAAGCTAGCCAGTGCTAGTGCTCGGCCTGGGATCACTTAGCAAGAGGTTCAGGAGTGGGGGCTTACTGAGCCCATCTGTTCCTTGTTTGAGAGGGTTAGGAAGTTGTGAAGCATAAGCTAAAGTCAATCATACATATGGAAAAGTCACCATTAACAGTTTGAGTTGGCCAGTAAGATTCGTGGGGCAGAGTCTTAGGGATCTCCAGGGCGGGGCAAACAGTTAGCCAGGTTCATGGAGTCTCAGATAGGCACTTGTCCGCCAGCTCTGTGGCTTTGAGTGGGGAGGGTTCAAAAAAGGGACTATGGCCTCTGCTGACCTGTCTGAGAGAAAGCTGTTCTCTTGCTCCCACTCCAATGCGAGACACTGCATTTTCTCCCTGTATGCCACTGGTGACTTTCAAGCTGCCACTGGTGCTCAAGCTGGAGCACAGACAGAGTGAATCCGAGTGTGTCTGTTTGTTGGTTCTTTCAGGGGAACTGCTTGGGACTCCAGAAGTTTTTTCACTGACTCAATTTCTGCTTGTGTTTGCAGCCAGAAGTTGTGGGTACTTTTTTCCTGGCACTGGGCTGTGGGGCCTGGTTTGGGGTTGGGACTCCTTACTCCTGAGATCTCCCTCCCAATTTTTATACACCATACATGGATATGGGATCAGCCTATTTTGCATTTCTGCCCCTCCTACGGGTCTGGATGTGTGTGTTTCCTTTAATTCCATAGTTGTCAGACTTCCATTCAACTTGATTTTTGACTTGGCTCTGATGGTTGTTCTATAGTTTATTTGTAATTTTGATATGAATGTGCGAGGAGGCGAGTCATATTTACCTATGCCTCCATCTTGGCTGGAAGTCCCAAGTCTTAACAACTGTTATTCTCTTTGTTTTTTTGACCATGCAGGCAATATAAAAATGTCTTCACATAACTCAAACAATTTGGTATTTGAGCTTCTTTTGGTAGTAAAACTCAATACCAAAAAAGTTGTTTGTTTGTTGAGTGCAATATTGGAGAGAGGAAGGTTGGTGTTCAAGCAATCTTGTGTGTTAAGTGCCTGGTAGATGAGATCGTATAAGACTTGTTGACAGTCACACAGAATAGTTTGCATAGCACAGTAGGCTACCTGTCAAATGCTTCCACCAAAATATACCCACAGGAGAGGAGAGTGAAAATCCAACCACCTTATAGTACCCATGCAGATTTTGTATTTTCCTCCCCTAGTGTGTTTTTAAAAAATATTTAATTTATTTATTTTTAGAGGGAAAGGGAAGGAGAGAGGGAGAGAAATGTCAGTGTATGGTTGCCCCTCATGTGTCCCTCGTTGGGAACTGGCCTGCAACGCAGGCATGTGCTCCGACTGGAAATTGAACCGTGGTTGTTTGGTTTGCAGGCCTGTGCTCAATCTACTGAGCTACACTAGGTCAGTATGTTTGTTTTCATGTAAAAATAAACCAAGTGATTTATCATGACAAAAGTAGAAAGATGTGTCAGGTTTATCTGTGATACTTCTCCACCTGGCATTATAACCTAGTGGTCATGGGGCATGTAAGGTGTTGCAGTGGTAGGCTAGCTGCTATTTTCACTCCTGGATGATTTAGGGGTCAGTGTAGAACTGCGTGCTAACTGGAACTTCTTGATCTTCAAGATTGTGAAAGAGTGGACTATACCATTTGGTGACCAGCAAATTGGAAAGTCTTATGTAATGTTACAATAGTATCATTAAAATATGATAACTTTTAGAGACGTCTTTGAAATAAATTACTCAAAACTTATAAAAATAACATCAAGTAATTAAATGTTGGAATAGAAAAAATGATTTGGAAAGGCATATTTTAAAGAACTTCCCTGGGTTGGTGGGTGGGTGGGCTGGAATGGGAGTAAAAGGCAGAAAACTGTATTGAACAACAATTTTTTAAAAAGTAAAAAAAAGAACTTCCAAAAATTTTAACACATACCATGTTTTCTCTTTATTTCATGTCTTTTACAAATTTTCTGCTAGTCTTAAGTTGAATTTTTAGTTAAATGTTGTCTTTTATAGCAGCTTTTTTTTGTTATTTTTCATACAGGTGATTCGAAAGTTATTTTTTTATTTATCATGAAAGATACATTTCTTTAGCTTGCATAGGTCTGAGTTTTAAAACTACTATATCTAATAATATTCTGGTTATATTGGCTTGTGTATATATCGAGTAAAATACTTTTCATAGACTGGTGTGAGGGTGGGTATGAACTGTATACTCCTGTAGGTCTTTTGAGGTGAAGTTCATTTCGACACACATGCTTTGCATATAATTTGTGCTATTTATGAGGTATTTTCCAGGGTTATATAAAATATAATAGCCTGTTGTTAATATAAATTCTGAACCAATGAGAAGTTCTTAATATACTGCAGATTACCTTCCTTCAGTGGTTTTCCAATTTAAATTAACTTATGACCAGTCAATACATTGTACAGGTCTTGACTACAAATCCATATCAAAAGAAAATTAAATAGAGTCCTCTTTCTTCATTGATTTTAATTTAAAATGTAATTCATTTAGTGCTGCACAAAGTTACAGATTTGAAAAGTTTGATAGATCCATTTAAATGGTATTATTAAAACATTTCATGGGTTTTGGGTGTGGGATCCTCCTGTTGTTCTTAATCCTGTGATATGCCTCAGGGCATTATATTGTGTAGATATGGCCATTACATTAGTGTGGTACTTTTTTTCCATTCACTGAAGTCTACATTCTTTCAAAGGGTTACGTATATTTGCCATAATGCTTTATTTTCTTTTTTATATATTATTGAATATTAACTGTGAAGAGAGGGGCTGCATCAGATGAAATGTGGGGCAAAATCATCCCTTTTATTTGCATTGGTTTTGTAGAAAATGATACTATTTCTCTTGTTTCTGTTGGCATGTAATTTTTTTGGCTTTCTGTCTTTTTTTTTTTTTTTAATCCAGGTGCAGATGCTTAAGCAGAATATACTGCTTTTTGTAGGTGGTTTCTTATACTCTAATGGTTTTTCCTGGCTGTTTTGATTTGTTTTCTTCTGACAATCTGTGGCCTCACACACTCGGTGGTGGCATCAAGAAAGGCTTATTTACTTTAAAAATATTTTCTTAAAACCCTACTATTCTAGGAGATAAAAATGGTACATGATTGCTTAATGAGTGCTGGTAATTCTTTTGTCAGAATGGTCACATCCTTGAGCTATTTGCATGTAGTGAGCCACAGAGTTAGATAAGGTAACATTTACTTGGCAGTGGAGGAGTTACATAAAATCTGTGTTTTACATTCTACTTTACTCATACACATTGCACTCATTTACTCATGGTTTCCTGGTGAGTTCTATTTTCCTTCCAAATTCTCTCTGTGCTTCTCCTGTCTTTTCCATGTTTCTTTTCTCTTTCCCTTCTACCTTGCCCACTCCCATCACCATGGTAGTGTTCCCCTCTGAGTGTGGAAGGTAAAAAAGAGCAGAGCATCAGGCATGCTTATTTTCTTCTGGCTTGCATAACTGAGTTAATGAGTCTGCTTCAGACAGAATTGCAGGGTTGAAGCCAGCAATGGAGAAAAACAACTGTGTTTTGCTTTGTAATACACTGTAGAAAAAAGGATTGTTGGCAGTATAGCTTTCTCACTTAAAGGCCTTCTCAAAATACACCATACAGGTTGGTGAGGCAGGTTTCCAAGTGTTTAACTGGTTCAGGAACTTAGTAGCAGTTAAACTGTTTAAAATTAATCAGAAAGAAACAAAGAAAGGTGGGAAACTGCTATCTGTCTACTGTCTGGTACTGAGGCAAATGCTTCTTGAATGATCACCTCTATGAGTCTAAAATGAGAGATTCCTCTACTAAAACACATAGTTACCCATCCTAATCTCCCTTAGTATTTTGTCCATTAATTAGATATTAGGCAGATTAAATTCAAATTTGTTAGAAATTGAAAATTTTTCAGGTTTAGTAATTTTATGTATTATGGAAACAATTCTTTGTAGGCCTTTTTAATAAAAGTCAATCTTTGGTGATACCAAAATGTATCTGTTAATTTTTAAGAATTCTGACTCTTGCTTTGGCTGGTGTGGCTCAGTAGATTGAGCACTGGCTTGTGAACCGAAAGGTTGCCCATTTGAATCCCAATCAGGGCACATGCCTTGGTTTTGGGTCTGGTCCCTGGTTGGGGATGCGTGATAGGTAACCAGATGATGTTTCTCTCACTGCACATTGATGTTTCTCTCCCTTTCTTCCTCTCTTCTCCTGTGTCTGAAAATAAATAAATAAACCATTTAAAAAAATTCTCTTATTTTTAGTACAAGGTTTTGTGTGTGTGTATGTGTGACATTATATTGTGTAGATATGGCCATTACATTAGTGTGGTACTTTTTTTCCATTTACTGAAGTCTACATTCTTTCAAAGGGTTACGTATTTGCCATAATGCTTTATTTTCTTTTTATATATTATTGAATATTAACTGTGAAGAGAGGGGCTGCATCAGATGTGTGGTGAAGTTGGCCTGTATTTGCACAAAGCTGTCATTTTAAAAGACTAACAGCAGAAAGCTTAAAAAATTGTCTGAAATTTTTTCTTAATTGATATATTATTGCTTTTATTTATTATTCCCATTTAGGTTTTTTCCCAAGCAGTTCTCAAGGGTGTGATGCATTTCTTCGCCACAAGATGACACTGATATCTCCCTCAGTGTTGAAGAAATATGGCATTCCCTTTGATAAGGTATATTAGTGTTCCTCTTTAACAGACTAATTTCTGTGTGTAGTATTTGTATTTAAAATGCATTTAACAAAAGTCATATATAGCTGTGATTTCACAGTGGAATTTTTAGGATGTGGGGAGAAGAACTCAGATTCATGTTTTATAACCATTATTTATCTAAATAGTAATTTGAAGTTATTTTTATTTCAGAATACATTTATATGCTGTCATAGTTTAGTTATAACTACTGATAATAAAATGTAGCACATTTGACAAAATAGCATGTAGCTCTTCTGTAATGAAGTCTTTTGTATGTGCAACTTAATTTATGTCTGTTTTCTAAAAAAGAATTCAGAGCAGTTATTATTAGCAGTTTTGTTGGTTAGAATCAATGATTATAATACCATTATATTGCTTCTAAACACACTTAGACATAATACAATTGAGATTTCATTATGGATAAAGTTGCCCGATGACTTAATAATCAGATGTTGCTTCTTTGGGGTATTTCTAAAGATTAAGTTCTGTTAGACTCTGCACATGCTAAAGCCCTCTTTTTTTTGGGTCCATGGGTAGTTACTGGGTTAGAATTATTACAGAACATGAAGAACATTTTTATGTGAAGAAACTGAAATGAAAAAAGCTTTTGCCTAGGTAAATAAAAGCTCTCAGTTGGAGGAGGATTAAGCCCTTAGCTACTTCTGGAAACATTGAAGAATAGCTCCATTCTCATCTCCATTTTTTGTTTGACTTTCTTCCCATAATCCTTGTTGTGTTTCACCTTAGAATCTTTTCACTGTGACTAAATCTTTACCTCTTCTTAATCTGAGGTCCTTAAAGTCCCCTCTGCTTCCCTTCTCCCCCCACCCCCTTACTTTGGTTTTGTTTGAAGTATAATTTTTTCCAAGGACCAAGAATCCTTCTACAACTTGGAGTGACCCCCCTGCCCACTCACAAACTGTGTATGTGGCAGTCATTGTGATGAGGTTGCTCTCAGCACTGGGTTTACTGACATACTTTTACCCAGGACAAAAAAACATGATTCTGAGTGTGCACAGTGGGAAATGTCCATGGGCATGGAGAGGAGCTGGTGATAGGTGACAGCACTGTTGCAAAAATAGAGGTGAGAGGCTGTGCCCCCCAGAGGGGCCTCTGTCACTTTGGGGCTTTGTCTTACTAGCAGACACCTCAGGGCACTGGGCTTTTCTGTCATGGACACATTCATCAGTAGTGTTTCTTTCAGGTGGTTGGCATAAGTTTAATTGGGTACTTTTATTTAAGTTGGAATATTACAAAGTAGAGGAGGGTGGACTACAGTCCCACAAGAAAGAAAAAACCTCCATGGGGTTAGGACTGGTGATAGGTGTTGATCGAGCTGTTCTTTGGAGAGGGGCTTACATGAAGTAGCCAGACCGAGGGACTGGTTTATTCTCCCAGGATGGAGGTCTTCAGGGTTTGTAGGTACTTTGCACTCTTTAGGGGAAGGAGGTAGGTGCCCTGCACCCTTTTTTGTCTGTGGATCCCCAAATCATCTTTTGAGGATGGGACATTTTCTGGTTTCTGTGGAAGTGGCAGGAGATTGTCTTCAGATGATGAGATGCTAGTGACATGAAGGCCAATTGACAAAGTATTTCTATAAAATACCGCCACTTCCCCTTTTACCTTTGTGAATGGTGTATGACACATGATGCTGTGCTCCTTAAAGACTCACTCCCTGATGTTAACATAGCATGGGACAGAGTAGCACAGGCTTTGGAATTAAACTTCCAAGTTCATTGCTGATTCTGTCCCTTGGATAAATTACAGTTTTTCTGAGCCTCATTTTCTTCGGAGCTTCATTTTCTTCATCTGGAAAATGGGATAATAAAAGTACCTACTTATTAGGGCTATTATGAGGATGAAAAGATATCATCTGTATCATTGATTTTCAATCTTTTTCATCTTATCACACACATAAACTACTAAAATTTTGTGGCACTCAAAAATAAATTTTTTGCTGATTTGACAACAAAAGTAAGTATAACTTTGATCCATTCACACTGGATGGCTATTATTGTGTTGACTGTTGTCATTTATTTAATTTGACAATCTTAGGGAAAAGAGGTCAGTGCCCCTGACTAAATAGTTGGGTATTGCGTGTTTTAAAAATTCCTGTGGTGCACTGGTTGAAAATCACTGGTCTGTATGAAGGGTTTTGCATAGTCTATGTTATATAGTAAGTATTCTCTCTCCCCCATTCAGCCCCTTTTCTTAGCCAATCATTTCACAGTTGGAGTAACAGTTTTCTTTTTTCTTTCAATGTATTTGTACATATTCATATATATATATATGTATATATATGGAAATATGTATTTAACAAATAGTCCATGTTTACTTTTAGATTGTATGTATTACTCTTTCCAACTTTTTCCATGACATGGAATTGCGATGATTGCTTAATCTTATAATAAAAGGGACTCATTCTTTTCCCCACAGTACTTTTTTTTCTTTTTTAAAAATAAATTTATCACACAGAGGCAGTAAATTGGCTTTATATTTTGGCTAACTGATATTTTTCTAGAAATTTCACAGAGGCATAAAATTTAGAGTCCCATTAAAGGAGGACAGGTGTTATTCTTCATCATGGCAAGAGCAGGGTTTTCGAGGTAGAGTAGAAAAGGATTCTAGGTGGGATTCATTGGAGCAGTGACAGTAGTTTCCTTTTTCCAATGACAGCAGTCCTTTCTCCTGCCCCCACCTTTATAGACGTAGAAACAGTTGAGCAGGGTGAGTTTTCTTTTATCAGATAGTATAAGAATGTTCCTAGTTTTCAAGCACAAGTATAATTAATGAGATTCAGTGAGGAAAGGAGAGACTCAGGCTGTCCTCATGTGGCTCAGAATGGTGGAATTGGAACTATGTTGAACACTGATAAGCCATTCTCTGCCTGCCAGGTGGCAGCTGAGTTGCAACTCATTGCAGTAGGACACCTGCTGGAGTATCATGGGGGGAGGAGAAAACGAACTAAATTTCAAACTTGTTGGGGAAGAAAATACAGCCGCACACAACATTATAGCATTCCCAAACTCGCGAGTGAATTGCTGTGTGTATACCTATATTCATACAGTGTGTCTCCTATATGTTTACACACATGTATATACCCACATACTCATTTCTCAACACTTTAGGAATGAAATGAACCATGGTGACTGAATGAGCTAGTGAGTAATAAACTTGATAATCTAGCATAAAGTAGGCAATTTTTAAAAAGCACTGAAAAATTTAACTTTACTATTTTTTCTATTGATCATGGTGTATTTTGTGTGCTTTGATGATTATACAAATCTTTTAAATTTTAAAAATAAAAATAAATACATTTTTATCTTTGCTTTGTAGCTCCTGGTTGATTTACCTATTATTTAAATTATATTTAAAAATTCCTTCACTCACACACATGTATATATTTATTTGACTAGTTCTTTGATAGAAATTTTACTATTAGATAAAATAGAGTTAATTGGTAGTTTTCTAAGTATTGTGGAAGAATAATATGGTGAACATCACCAACTCTTTAGCAATAGGAATTCATAATAAAACCTGTTTAGTATGCATTATGAACATTGTCACAGTTCTAACTTGAAAAAAATCAGTTATGATACTTCCTTTTATATAATTCCAACAACGCAAAACTTAAAAATATTCAAATGTATACATGATTAATAATATGAACATATTGATTAGAATAACTTAAAGATATTTTTATATAAAGTATGATATCTTTAACTATAGATTGAATGATTGAATTATATAGCTCTGGTCACACCCTGTTTAGAAAAGTCTTAAAAGTTTCCTGAACAACTAATAAAGGATTAAATAAAGAATCTGGGGGTGCTTTTTACACTCGTATATCCCAATGTCATGGCATTATTTATTTATTTATTTTACAGGAAATATACTTCAATTGTGTTCATAATATGAGAAGTCTTAAAATTGGAAAATACTGTCTATTTTCTACTCTGCAGATCACTCAGGAAGCTGGAGAATTTATGATCACTTTTCCATATGGGTACCATGCTGGTTTTAATCATGGTTTCAACTGTGCAGAATCTACAAATTTTGCTACTATCAGATGGATTGACTATGGGAAAGTTGCTAAATTGGTAAGTTATGCCTCAAAAAATAAAACATAAATTAAATGTGTATTCTGGTTAGTATAGAGGGAAAACTAAGATCATATGCAGCATTTATTTTTTTCCTCATTGTGTACCTCTCACCATGGTAATTTATTTCAGACTAGATTTTACATTACCATTTGTAGCTACACTTGTCTATTTTGAAATTAATGTGGAATAATTTACCTTGAAAGGTAATTTTATGCTGATATTTGCTTTCTCTTGAGGCCGCTGACTGTTTTTTGTGAGATTTTTCTGGTGGCTCCCTGTGTGTGGCTCTATGACTGAACTGTCTCCATGTAAGAGTTCAGTCCATGGCTTAGAAAACAACTGTTTACAAAAGAAAGTGTCCGTAAAATCATAACAAGTTGAGGTAGACTGGTAAGAAAGGATTAGAACTGCCCTCAGTGCAAAAATGAATTCTTTTAAATAATTTTTAAAAATTGATTTTAGAGAAAGAGAGACAGACAGGCAGACATCGATTTTTATTGTTCTGTTGCAGTCATTGGTTGTCTCTTGTATGTGCCCTAACCAAGGATTGAAGCCACAACCTTGGTGTATTGGGATGATGCTGTAACCAACTGAGCTATCCAGCCAGGGCCAGAAATTAATTCTTAAAAGTACTTATGTAGAACAAGAAATATATCTTCATGGTAACTTTAGAATAAAATTTTGCTACTTCTGCTCATGTTTAATTTAGTTCCACAGACTGTGTGTTTTCATTCACAACTTCTGCTAATTAATTTCCTTCTGTGGCATTAAATAGAAGACACCCTCAAAGTGATGGTGGCTTCTGTTTGGTTGCTTTCTTTTGGTGCAGGAAGGGAGAGAGCAGCTTCTTAATGAAACTGTGTTTTACAGAGTATGTAAAATTGACATATTTAGTGGAAAATGATATATACAGCTCACATGGACTTATTGTGGCTACTGCATGGTACAAGCTAGTATTTTTCATTCTACATTGATAAAGCTTGCATGCAGAACCATTGGGTGTATTCGAATACAAATATTTAGGAAAGATAACTCTAGGTTTAATTTATGTGTATTTAGAAAATTACATAATATATTTTTAAAAGTATAGCTCTCTGGCAGCTTAAGAAGCATTTGAATGAATTCATGACATAAAAGAAAGCTCTGATAATAGAAGACTTTTTCTGTTTGAGTAATTTCTATTTGAGGGGTAATTTAGAAAGGAAGAGAACTGAACTATTTCTTCCCATTTCACATCCTTCCTATTATAATAAACCTAATTAAAAAAAATCTCAGTGTGTATGTACCTTGACCAGCTACTGCAGTGTTTTTGCAGAAATGTAATGCTAGTATCTATATTGAAACAGTGTCATAACCTCAAAGTTATAACAAGGTATGCTATTTTGTAGTTTGCTTCTTTAATCATTGACATAGTAAGTTAGATATCCAAGCTGTTAGAGTCACTAGAAAAAATGAGTTTATGTTTGTTTACTACATATTTCAGATCCAATTCAAGGTATTGACCAAAATAGCTTCTCCCCAAGGCTAAAATGAGTTCACATTTCCACGTACATGTGGAGTGGAGTGTGACCATGTCACAGAGGTCTATGGTGATCTTTTCCGAAACCTTACTCTTGGAACCTAGCATTGTGGCGTTGTGAAGAAGTAGTGCGTACTGCGGTGGACGAGGCAGGGATTTGAGGCTGAACTTTTCTTCTTCTACTTAGCCATGTAACAATAGGAAAGTCATTTATTCTTTTTATTTCTTCCTATACAAAGTAGAAATACTTCTCTACCCCATAGATTCCTTTTGAGGAGAAAAAAGTTAGGTGTGTTCATATGCACTCATGCTGTGTTGATTTATAGCATTCAATTTAATCAAGGGATATGACTGACTTTGTTCTGGGTATTTTACTAGGTACAAAATGTTCAATGGTTATATATAATGCATTTTGGCCAATTTAAAATTATTGTAATTACCTTTGTTTTTAGGTGTTGTCTCCATCCTTCCCTTACTTTTGGTGAGGTGGTGCTACCCTGAGAATGTATTATTTTTCTATTGCTGCTGTAGCAAATTTTTATAAAATTAGTGATTTAAAAACAATACCCATTTACTACCTCATAGTTCTATAGGTTATAGGTCTGACTTTGGTCTCACCAAGCAAAAATGAAGGTACTTGTGGGCTGCATTCCTCACTGGAGATTGGTGAAGAATCCATTTCCTTGCTCAGTCAGGTTGTTGGTTGAATCCAGTTCCTTGCACTTGTAGGACTGAGTTTCCTTTTTCTTCTTGGCCTTTCAGTGAGGTCCCCCCTTCAAGGGGCCTCTCTCAGGTTCTTGCACATGGTTCCCTACATTTCAGAGCAAGCAATCTGCAAAATCCCTTTTGTCCTGTAAAATACAATATTTACAGATTGTTACAGATTACAGAGATTCAGATGGATATCTAGGCATTTCGCATACCTAGAGTTTTGCATAGAGAGTTCTGATGAATAGCTGACTTGGTGGTATACTAAGAATGTACTTGGAGTCATGTAACTAATTTCTTTATTTTGCTTAAAAATAGGAAACTAAACTTGTAATAGATACAATTCAGAATTTTTCATTAAAACAGCCTTATACTTTTTAATCATTTCCTCAATATTAATGTTTTCTTGGCTATTCTCAGTTAATAAGTTCTGTTACACTACAGTGTGCTGTGATATTTTTTTGCAAATTTTAGTTTCTTTTACCACTTATTTGATATATTTTTATTGATTTCATGTCTGTTTCTTTAGGCAACTTTACAAATTTATGGTGTGTGTGCCACATGCATATTGGAAAATTAGTGAGTTGGGCAATTAGTTTTTTGTGTTTGCTTGGGGACAAATGTATGGTAGATCAATAGTCAGTTGCACTTAAAGGACTTTCAGTTGTCAGGATTACCAAGTTTGTTACTTTGTGTTAATTCTTTGCTTTTTTTCTATGTATTCTAAATGATAATTATTGAAAAAAACCAAGTTGTTTGTCAAAACAATGATGAGTTATGCATTTGGGAGGGATAATTTAAAAAATAATGGCATGCTTTTTCATAGTTGAAACACTGGGGGGTGATATCTGCTTTACCTATTATATATTTTTTTAAGATTTTATTTATTTATTTTTAGATAGTGGGGAAGGGAGGAGAAAGAGAGAGCGAGAAACATTGATCAGTTGCTCTTGTAAATGCCCCCCCCCCCCCCCCCGGACCAAACCTGCAACCTTCTGTTTCTCAGAGTGATGCCCAGCCAACTGAACCACACCAGCCATGGTTAACCTGTCACATACTTGATTCGAGTACATGAAAGCATCTAATAAAGTATCGATCTGTTTATAGTGCAGCATTAATCAACTAATGTGGGATCTCCACTGATTGTATTTTATATATTACAAACTAGTATTTCTTATTTTCATGACTTAGAAAAGAGTTGTTACAGAAGGCTATTCTTTAGTTAAAAAATGGCACTAGGGTTTGAAAAGGTGATCCTCAGGGATTCACTAATATATTATCTTTGTTCAACTGCCACTGGACTTTGGTTAATACGACCTTTTCAGCCCATTCAGGTGGCTGCTATTGAACAGAGCTCCATTTATTCAAAGTGCTTGTCTGCTGTATACCAGGCACCATGCATGTTTCTATGAATTCATCAATTGGAGGTTAACGTGTTTAATGAGAGCAAAGAATGGCTCTGGCAAAGAATCAAGGACTGCTTCCTTGGTCCACTGGCTGCCTGCCTTCTGGTGGCATCTCTGGAGTAGGAACGGAGAGGGGATGTCTGTGGATTTCTTTTGAATGTGTTACTGACCTTTTGGTATGTGGTATATATGTTTAAGAAAAGACTAACATTGATTGGAACTCCCATTATTTGTGCTAAGCCCAAGTAGCTATCTTCCAAATTTTAGCAAATTTCTAGATGCTTTATATTCTTAACATCTATAATTATGTGAATATTTTACTGCCTTTCAGTATATTCTATTTTTTCAGCACTTAATTCCAAATAATCCCTCCCTCTTTTTAATCATATCTACCCAAACTGCCTCATCTCACAGAAGGCTTTTTTTGTACTTAGATTATAGAGAATATCTTCAGAAAATGGGCAAAGGTGGGCATGAAGGGCATTGACCTCATAGCCTTGATGCCAACTTAATTTGACTCTCCCTGTTTCTAAAAACCTCCACGAATGCCCCATATCCTTACTATTCCTCTTGTTCCTCTCATCAGTGAGGGTTATTTAGCTCTCTTTTGCCTTGACTTGCAAAATACAGCATAGCAAATCATGTGTGATACTACAGAAAACAGAAGGTCTTGCCTTCAGAGGACACATCTACCTGACAAGGCAGTTGTGTAATTTTCCCCATTTCATTAACCAGAGGTAAGATTTTTCACTGAAAAAAATTGAGGAGAATGTTTCATGTAGCCACACACTCATTTGACTACTGACTAAGGCAGTGTTTGGCTTTGGTGAGTGCTCAGCGATTTTCTCCTCTGCAACAGGAATTGTGCTGTGTGTGTGTACAGTGGAGAAAGATATATTAGTTGTCTTCAAGGAGATTTCGTAAAGAGCAGAGGGCTTGTAATAAACCTCTGTTTGTAAAGTCGTGGTATGAATGGGACGTGCTATCAAGTTATTTCTCTTCGGTATTACAGTAGCTTTGAACATCAGAGCAATCTAGAGTAAAATGCTGTATTTATTTTTGTAGTAGAGGTTTAAAAATATGTAACATAGATTAAGAGTTGAAATAAGATGTTGGTACATATTCGAGGTGAATGTTTTCTGTTTGTGGTGTATTCTTTCTGTGGTGAAATGGAGTCCATGATTACTTCTGTGCAGCAGCTGTGTGGCACTCATAGGGCTGCTTCCTGGCTGAGTTGGATCAAAGAGCTGGCCTGCAGGTTGTATTTCATTTTTCCGTTTGGTGGGATGAAATGCAGTTGTTTTGATGTTAGGTTTGATGGATTTGTTTGCCACTGCATTCATTAGCTTCACATCAAAAAACTGACAGGCTGTTAAATGAAACTTTGGCTTAGATTTTCAGCTTGACTGTTTGGAGACATTTGTGAAGATATTTTGTTTTTGTGTTGCATCAGCCTCAAGCACTGTGAGTGTCTCAAAGGGAAGAAAAGTTATTTACTGTACTGATTTTCTTGAGTAAAAAAGAATCATTGTCTTGAGGATAGTCATATCTAGCCTACACCATCAGAAGTCGTGTATTTATGACACCGTGCGGTGTGAGAGCCTTATCTACAGCATGATAAGTAATGTTATCTTCTTGGAAGGAGAAGTAATAGTTGGTAACTCCAAAATGATATCTCTTATTTGCATTAATTTTACTATAGGTGATTCTCTATTAACATGATATGCCCGAATGTTGAAAAATTGCACTGCATGGTTGGGAATGTTCTCTTATGAACTCCAGGAGCGTTACTTCACTATCTAATTTTAATGCATTCTGATATTTGAATCCTCAAACATTCGAACAAGTTTAGAAAGAGATGATGGAATTTTGAAATTGATTTCCCTTTCATCTAGTAGGGATTTCAACTATTAGATTTTCTCGCATACAGAAACCACGGTATGGGTTCATTTTATTTTATAGTTCAATCCTTCTGTAAAATTAAATTGGGTTTTTTTAAAATCAGGTAGCATCCTTCCCCAAAAACCTTTAATCTTGGGCAGCAGATTGTTTTAATAAAAACAATCAGGAATCATTTTAGGGGTGAACCATTAGGTTATAAGTTAATATGCTTTACATCACAAAATCCTAATACAGTGGCATTTCTCTATTCTTGTGGCTTGTGAAAGAAAGCAAATGTGGACTGTTTTTCACATTGCTCATTTACCAATTCTTGGCATTCTAATTTTAAGTGTCTGATAAAGCATGTATATTACAAATTTGTGAACCATGGGGGTTTTTATATTCTGCATTTTCTCTTTTTACCCATTCGTTCTGTTTCCCGGGCCCTGGTGGTACACTGCTGATAGGTGGCTGGGTGGTGCCTTTTTTACAGGGCTTGAAGGGAATAAGAGACAGTATTATGTAGAGAAAAAGAAGCAGAGGACCTCTTGTCCTTACGAGCTTGTACTCCAACTAGGGAGTTAGTATTTACATATCCGTAAGAGGTATTTGGACAGAATATTCACGTTTGTTCCTGTTTTACTCTGATGTAGTATTGAGTTGTGGGATTCAGAAAATCTGAGACTTCCAGCAGTGGACTAGAAAGCCTCTGCCTGGGAGAAAAATCTTTCCTTGAGACCCACCTGAGATCTTCCTTTTATATCCCTTGGCCAACCATAACTATAAAGAAGGCTGGCTAAGTAAATGGCAAGCCACTGACATTTTTAGACAGATGTTGTCTCTGCATAGGGTTGTTCTCAGCCCTGTAGAGCTTTAAAAGCATGGACTCCTAGCCCTGCCCATCCAACAGGATAAGAATCTCTGGTGAGGAGACACTGCATTTGCATTTTAAAAATTCCCATGGGTGAGTGTGGTGGATGCTTTGGGGTTGAGACCCACAGGTCTTTGGTAAATTAAATAAGACCTTTGTATGATTGGGTTGAAATCCTTTGATGTGATAAAATTTTTTCTACTAAAAGATATTTTGATTTCCAAACCATCAGCTTATTTGCCTATAAATTGGCGATGTGTAATAACATCCAAATATATAATTAATAGCCTCTGTTCTGTAATAACTAATAGGTGTTTGGGCACCTGCTGAATTGGAAGTTTCATGGATATGTCCTGTAAATATGCCCTTTAGTACAAAATTTTTAGAGGGAAGAAGGAAACATATTGGGCAAGATAAAATAACAATATAAGAGAGTGGCATGAAGGTTAGAGAGATGAGTGTACTGTATATAGCTATTTCTTAAGTATAAGCTTTTGTTCAGTGACTTCTTTTTGGAAACTTTTTTTTGTTTTTAAATCCCTTCCTAGGTTTTTTTCTGTTGTTTAAGGGATGGGGAAAGAGAGGGAGAGAAACATCAGTGTGTGGTTGCCTCTCACGTGCCTCTCACGTGCCCCTTACTGGGGACCTGGCTGGCAACCCAAGCATGTGCCCTAACTGGGAATTGAACCAGTGAGCCTTTGGTTTGTTTGCAAGCTGGCTTTCAATCCACTGAGCTACACTGGCCAGGGCTATTTTTTTCTTTCTTTTTTTCTTTGCGCAAAAACAGGGAGCCAGTCTCAGGTGGAGACTGGTTCCCTGTTTTTGCACAAAGAAATAAATAGCCTCTCCCAAGCCCTATTGGTGCAGTTGCCTGCTTCCCCTGCTCCCTGCTCTGCTCTACCCTGTTTCTTTTGTAAAAATGGAAGAATTTTGAGTGAATTAGACCTTTATTTTTCTGTATGGTTGGATGGTGGTTTGGGGGAAAGGGGAAAAGGAACAGGCTGGGGAATTGAGGTAAGGGATCATTTACGTGTTTTCAGCCCCTCTTTCCCTCCCTCTATCATGTACACTCATCAGATTGTTACATAATTTATTTTGCTTTCTCTTTTTGCTATGCCCATTTTCAAATGGCAGTAGGGATGTGGGATCAGATATGAAATGAGGGTGCGTAGGGAGTCCTCCCGGGCAGCCATTTTCCTCCTCCCTGTCCATTTTTAAACATGTGGCCTCCATGGGGGTGCTAGGGACATGGGGAAAATCACTCTTGTGCCCATTACTTCTCTCTATTCACTTCCTCACCCAGTTAGTGTGGTTGATGATGTCTTTTCTGGTGTCATGGCAGTCACCTTGTGGATCCCCTTCCAGTATTTCCTCTCTGACTTGTTTCCCTCCTCACCCAAATCATGTCCCCACCCTCCTCAGTCTCTGCTCTGCACATTGCTGAAGATCCAGGCTCATGTCAAGTTCTGTACTTGAGCAATGAAGTGGAAACAATGCAAAAATAAATAAACTCTTGATCTCTTATATAATAATTAATAATATAGTACTATATTTGGGCTATCAAAGCTGAACCTAAATTATCAAAGAGGTAAGTACCATCTCTATTTAAAATATCTGAAAACAACTTTCTCCTATACCCCCTCCCCATAATACCTGTATCTCCTTTAAGCTTATTTTTTCTTATTACTGTCTGACATATATGTATAATATTCAAATTTATTTTTTTTCTCTTGCACTTATATAACAAAATTCTATAAGAGTGAGGATTAAAAATATCATTAGTTCATTTCTGTGTTCTCTACCTAGCACATAATAAATACTCAAGAAATAGTTTGTTGAATGATTAATTGATTTGCCCAAGGCCATTTATTTGATCAAAAGCATCAGAACCAAGATTCAAAGATAGGAATCTTGTGTATCTTTTTATTTTCCCCATTTAGATATTTTTATTTTTTTAACAAAATATTTCAGCTAACATTCACTGACAGCTCTGTCAAACAGCACAAAATTATAGCTGTATTTTAAATATCGATGTAATGTAGAAAATTTGAGAACCTAAAGTTGTCCAGTCCATACCAAAAATTCATTTTCAAAATAAAAATGTGATCACATCAAATCAGATGATGCCCAAGATTTCATTGCAGAAAAGGAAATGTTTGATTTGAAAAGTTTTGGGACAAGGCAAGAAAAAGAAAAAACATGGATCATTTGAATAAAGTCACTTCTCCTGTACCACCAAATAAGCTGATTTTCTTTGGGAAAATCATTCTGTCTTGCTGAAGCTGTAATGTTAAAATTGTGGTCCTGTTCCTATCTTGATCCAAAAGTTGTGGTTGGAAATGTCCACTTGTGGCTTATATAGAAGCATATAGGAGATAAAGAACAGTTTGTGGCCAGTGGGGCTGGATTCGAATGTAGGCACTTCTGTTGCTGGCCATTGATTCTCCTGCTAGCAGTTTAACTCATTTGAAAACTTTATGATCTGATTGCTAATTGTATGCTCTTACACAGTACCTCTTTTAAAAGATATATAGCCTTTTGGTATTTAATTTAAAGAAAAAGCTGTTTAAAGGAGGACATGGGAAAATTCCTTAAGTGGGCTCAGAACCCCTGGCCTAGCCAGCCACACAGCAATTTCTTTTTGTTTGTTTGTTTGTATGTTTGTTTTCAGAAAAAATGGCTAAGTGTGAAATAGGATTTCTTAAATAAGGCATGCCAGTCAAGTCACTGGTTCCCTTTTCGTTGGCTGCTAATGGAACAATAACAAAATGTGATGCCCAATTGTAAGCTTGTGGGGGTTTTGTTTATTTGATCATTTGCTATGACCTCTTTGAATCAAAAGAAAGCTTTAATGGGATTTCACTGGGGTCAGTGGCTGTAGACTTTAATCTGTGGATCCATAGTCTGTCCTCCCTCAGCTTTGAGCAAGGTGATTGAAAGGATGAGCACTCCTCTTTCAGAAACTCCTTGGTGGAACTGTAGTTTAGAAGTTCCCTATAGAAGCTGTGGCCACAGAACACTCTCTGTGCCAGTGGCAGGACTCATCCTCAGGAAGAAGGCTAAAAATGATGAATGTAATAGCTGAATAAGTTTTTTATGTTTAGCTATCAAAGGGAATAAGAAATGGGTGAAGAAACCCATGATTGATCTCAATTACTGCTTTAATAGGTCTGTACCTTTGCAGTTAAAAGAATCAATGTTAGCCAATTCAAAGAAGAAAGGTGGCCCTAGTAAGGCAGGCCCTAAAAAAATCCGATGTGAGACAGGAGCCTAGTGCTTAGTTATCTCCTCCTTTTAGCATACTTACTATTTTTAATTTACTAGACATTTATCTCCTACAAACTGGCCAATACTGTATTTTTACCTCTTTCTAAAATAAAGAAGGCAAAATAAGAGTGTCTTCTGGACATTTAGGCACTCTGAATTTTGTGTCGATTTCCAACATAAAATTTTAGAGCGCTGATTAATTCTTCATGACACTGCTTACAAAATTTAGTGCTTACAGCTAATTCTGCCAGGCATTGTTTCTTGCTTTCTTTTTTTAAAAAATAGTTTTGAAAGATTTTATTTATTTACTTTTAGAGAGAAGGGGAGGGAGAGAAACATCAATGTGTGAGAGATACATTGATCAGTTGCTTCTCGAATGCCCCCAACTGGGGACCTGGACCACAACCCAGGCATGTGCCCTGACTGGGAATTAAACCAGTGACCTTTGGGTTCCCAGGTTGGCACTCAATCCACTGAGCCACACCAGCCAGAACTGTTTCTGTCTTTCATTTGTATTGATCAGGTTGCATTTTTCTAAGTGCTTTCTTTAATTGAGAACAATATCAGTATTTTTATGCCTTTTTGCTTATAATGCTAAGTGCAATTTCTATGATTTTATGTCCGTTACTGTTATTGTTTGATATTTTGATTTTTATCATACTTGAGTGTGACTAATGAATAAATTAGTTAGGTAAGAGAATTTCCAACTTAGTTGTAATGTCATTAAAATATGAACAATGAAATCATAATATTGGGAAATTATTCTATAGTTAGATATATCCATACTTTGGGGGCAGGGGATGAGAATTGTATGTGTGTGTATGTGTGTATATTTCACTATTATTATTATTTTATAATCTTTTATGAAAAGGCTAGAAACATTATGGGAGAAAAATATAGCATGCCTTATGTTCCATGAGATTACATGAAGTTAGTTTTATAAAATTAATTATATCTTGCATCTTCCTTCAAAATGCTTAATCAGAAATACAGCTTAAATCGTCATTGAGGTTCCATGATCTCCATAGGATTGCTGTCAGAAGCACTCCAGGGAGACAACATAGGGTGGTAGAGATGGCAGACACTCTGGAGAGTTACACACTTTGTCTTGAATCTCCCTCAGACTGTATGTAATTCTGCTGACTTTCACTTACTCATGTATAAGGGAAACATTGTTTTGTAGTGTCGAAAAGGTACAAGTTCAAGGGTTAGCTAGACTCTGATTCCATTCCTACCCTTTCTTTTTACTAACTCTGTGGTTGGAGCAAGTACTTAACTAACCTGTCTAAATCTCCCTTTTTCCACATGTAAAATGAATATTTTAGCTTCTGTATAGTACTTCTGAAAAATAAATGAAATTAAATATATGAGGAGCTTTGCAGAGTTGTGTGGACTATGTAGCAATGTGGTGAATTAGCATTGTATTTCCACTGCATTTTTCTTCTAGAATTTCAGTTTGGGAATTGACTTTGGCTCAGTGGTGGGCCTGTCTGGTGTAAGGGTCTGTCTGTTTCCTGTTCCAGTGATGATGGATCCGTTCAGTGGGCCAATCCTGGAATAGAAGGGAGAATAGGACAGGACTGGTGGAGACATAGAGGAAAATGCCCTGGGGGAGTAACGGGATACTTATCTCTCTTTCTAGATGAGGACAAGGCAGCGCTGAAGTCTGCAACTTACAAATCATAAGGTGATCAGACCTAACTTAAAGTCAAATTTTGTATATCTGACTAGGGAGATGAAGTGGTTCTGTTTAAAAAATCAAAGTCTAGAGAAAGCATGCCAGTGTTTATTTTTTCATCACTGTCAGAAATACAAGTTATTCATTGCTCTATCTTCAGAGGTGTTTCTTGCTTACTAAAAGTGTTTTGATGGCTAATTTGAGTGTAGGCAAATAAAAACCCAGCCCAATCACATCGATGTTAGAATTCTGGTTCTGTGTGGGGAACTTGTGTAACTTGCCTCTGTCAGCTGGAGTTTCCTTACCTGCGGAGAGACCTTTAACTGGTGCCCCACCAGGCTATAGGGAGAATGGGGTAGCTGGGACAGTCACATAGCACCATCTTCTACCGCTGAATACATTTTAAAAAAGGGATTCGTCATGGGTCATTTCTAAGTCAGGGCACTCCCCAATACTAGTTTGGGAAAGATGAGTTCAGACCTGAATAGCAGTGGCTGTAGGGATAGTATTTGCAGGATATGTGCTAATAGCAGGCTGGACAGATGGGTCACTTTATATCTTTCTACAGATTTCTCAGATCCTTTTACTTTTACTTTCCACAAAAATTGAGGAGAGTATGAAAAGTATGACATCAACTAACAGTGCTTGGGTTCTGTAGGCCATATTTCTGAGAGGAAGAATGAAGGAGCTGCTGCTTTTGTCTTTGAAAACATACTCTTGCTCTTGGGCACCATTTTGAATTTGAAATACCATGTATTGTAAATCCTTGGAAAGAAAGCCATCATGGATGTTAAAGATTCCTGCTAAGTTTGACTGTAGTCCACATGTGGCTTTTACATACTCCAGAGTTTTATTTCAATTGAGTTAAAAAAAGTAGGTAGTTTCCAGCAACTCCCTAAATTCTCACAGTGGAAATTTTTAAAGGCCTATTAGTAATTTTCAGTGATTCTTGGTAGAGTATTTCCAGATCTCAGGAATGTATATTTTGGATTGTTCTTTAGTTTTGAGTATTTTTAAAAAATGGACTATTCTGATAATTTTTTTAAAGATTTTATTTATTTACTTTTAGAGAGAGAGGAAGTAGGGGAGAAAGAGAGGGAAAGAAATAGCGATATGTGAGAGATACAGGGATCAGTTGCCTCTTGCATGCCCCCAACTGGGGACCTAGCCCGCAACCCAGGCACATACCCTCACCCAGAATCGAACCAGCAACCTTTCAGTTTGCAAGTGGGCACTCAATTCACTGAGCCACATCAGCCAGAGTTGTGCTGATGATTATTGAAATAGAATGAAGAACCATTTCTTCGCTGGTAAATAAAATTGGAAAATTGTTCGAACTTCAGTATTATTAAAAATAATAGTAAAATATTCCTTATTAGTAAATATAACAGGGACGTTCCAATGGACATGGGAACATAGTGGAGTGGGCACCCTGTACTTCTGTTGGTGGCAGTATAATTGGCATAAGCACCCCGAAAAGCAGATAGACAGTGTATATAAATAGCTCTCAACATCTCTGTGCCCTTTGACCCTTTTTTTTACTCTCTTAAGAATTCATCAAAATTCAGGCAAAAGTTCATTTACAAAGATGATTGTTGTAGTACTAGCTTTATCAGCAAAAATTGGATTATAACTAAAATGTTCAAAGATCTGGGAATCATTGAGTAAGTTATTATACTAAAATATTTTTAATTTTACAGAAAATTATTTGAAAAGAAATCACCATGGCTCTTCATATTAATACCCAAATACCCAGTGTTCAAAAGTACAAAAATAAAAGAAAGAATTAATATGTATCTGTGATTTAAAAAATTCGAGTATAAAAATATTTAATGACACCCATTCGAGTCCCTTCTTCAAAGGTAAAATCTGGCCCTAGCTGATGTGGCTCATTTGGTTGGTCGTCATCCTGCAAAGCAAAAGGCCACTGGTTTGATTTCTGGTGAGGGCACAAGCCTGGGTTATGGGCTCAGTCCCTAGTTAGGACGTGTACGAGAGGAAACCAGTTGTTGTTTTTCTTTCATACCAGTGTTTATTTCCCTCTCTTTCTCCCTTCCTTCCCATTTCTCTAAAAATAAATAAAATTAAAAAAAAAAAGAATGGTAAAACCTGTTAACAACTTCTTATATACCTTCAAAAATGTCAGCATATATCTATATCTTTTTAAAAATCTACACAAAGATGATCCATATTGAACATATTATTTTTCATCGTCTTTTCTGTTAATATGTTTATTATTTATAACAAGTAAAAATTTTTAGAATGTAGATGTTTATTAGAAAAATCTTCTAGCTTATCCCAGTAGGGTATGACAGATGGTTTGCAGTGGATTTTTTTCTGAGGGGCATCACAGAGTCACAGTAGTGCATAAGAGTTCATTGCACAGATCTTGTTAACAAATCAGGACTTTGAAAATGAATGCCTTAGTTCATTGCTCTCTTTTCATTCACTTCATGCAGAGCAGATGGCTACATGGACCTGGTGCACTTGCATGTTTCCAGTTCTGTGTTTATTGACGGGCCCTGCCTGCACCTGCCATCTCTGCTTATTCCACCACAGTTAATACTGGAAGATAGTTAATGCCATTATAGTTTTTGTTTTACTGAATGACAGCATTTGTAACTGTGTCGTCATATTTAAAGAATTGGACAGGTCAAAAACATTTTAATAAATGTCTCTAGAGTTGCATTTTTCTGGCCTCATGAAATACTATTCCAGTGAATTTGGAAGACATGACAGGAAATAGTAACTAAATGACTTTGTCAACAGTTCTATGATAATGGGAAATTGAAATAGAAATGGCACAAAGGGGAGTTGAAATCCAGCCTGGTTTCTAAATATACACATAGGCTAGGAGGGCTACATAAAATAATACCAACTGAAATAATCATAAAGGGTACTCTAGATTTATAATACATACATAAAATAAGACAATTGGGAAATTATTGACTATTGTTGCAAGAGAACAGATGGTAGTTAAAATACCTTTTAATTTTATGTCATTCTTAAAATCAGACAACCAAAGAACATATACCATCTATATTTAAAAAGTTAAATTCAAACTTTTCTATTTTGGGTGGAATGCTAGAGTTGAAGAAAAACAAATGCAACATTACTCTTCCAGTAAAAGCACACATTGGAGGCTGCCTTGGCAGGGGATTGAAGAGATAGATGAGGGAAAAGATGAGTAAGAAAGCAGTGTTCCAAACCGTGCTTAAGTCCTCCTATGTGAAACTTCTCTGTTACATATTTCCTCCCATAAGTGGCCCTAGTGATGTTGAATATTTAAATTCTGAAATGTCTAGACTGTGTCTCTCTAAAACCTCATCCATTTTTCAGTACATGCCCATAAATTTTAGCAAACATGATTTAATGCTTTAGTACTTTACATTTGATTAGAGAGAATGTTAGGTTTTTGTGAATTTTGGTGCTGTGTACACTCTGACCTTCAAAATTAAAGCTGAATCCTAAGCCCTAAAATGTCTGAGTAAGCTTAACCAGGACTTCTTAAGAAATAACAATTGTTCTCAGATTTGTACATGGGTTTGTGCTGTAGCAGTAGATCTGAAAAGGTGTTTCTGTTGTGTAGGCTCCTTATTATCAGTCCATGGTGTTTCCCCCCCGACTCTCAATTAGTATATAGATGTATGCTGTTGAGGTGGAAGGAGTCTGTGGCAAATAAAGGAGTCTGACTGATTCAGCCATTAAGTGCTGGACCAACAAATGTTGGTGCTGAGCACAGATTCTTGTTCAGTCCCTGTTGCCACTTTAATTTGTGTTCACACCGGTAATTCTATCAGAGCAGCCTGTATGAAAAGAAAGAAAAAGAAGAAAAGGAATCGGAGGTTCAGATCCATATTTCAAAGTATCTACTCTTTGAATTGTGCAATGGAGTATCTGAAGTTCATACTCAATTACCAAGTAACTGATGAACTTACTTAAGAAGATTGGGATGATGCAATTCACTGTGTTTTCAAAAAAACATGTTCAGGTTGGGGGGAAGTTTATAAACCTAGAATTCCAATGGGTACATGCAGAGTTTAGCTTTATTGTATTGATATAATGTAGTTTTTATGGATTTTTATTCTCAGAGAGACCCCTTTTGTCTCCTGTTTATCCTCTCCATTTTACCATCTGGAACAAATTGACACAATAGCAGATTGAATCAGATGTATTTTCTTGGTTTTTATAATTATTAAACTTTGCAATAGACTTGTGGAAACTCCACATGATAAAGGCAAATGACACCGTTGTGGAGGGAATCCTCTTCAATAGATGCCGTGTACCTAGCTCTCAGCTTTCTGTTTTCTACTCCCTCAGTAAGGTTTGTCTGTGGACACAGTAGTCCTCAGAGGGCAGGTTAGTGGTTCTGGACCTTTTGCTTCAGGTTTGTTTCTTAAGCAGAGGACCTGGAACCACTATTCAGTGCTTACCAAATTTCTCAGACTGGTACTTAGTTTAATTCAACATTTATTAATTGAGTGCTGTGCAATGGCCTGTAATTAGGCTTTTAGGAGGAGGCCCCTTCTTGTATTGTAGTTATTCCAGATACTGTGGAATCATAGAGTGTCAATTTGATGAGATCTTGGACCTACTTTACTAAGCCAGGCTTTCTGTCATGCATATAAGTATTTTTTCTTTTAAAGAAAATTAGACTTCTGGCCAAGATGGAGGCGTAGGTGGAAACACTGTGCCTCCTCCCACAACCAAGTTTAAAGACAACAAAGTTTTAGTAACAAAAATGCAGCCAAAACACAGAAAATTAAACTGTACGGAAGTCTTGACAGTAACGAACCGTTCATCCAGACCAGTAAGAGGGGCAGAGTCAGCAGCGGAGCGGGGTCAGGCGGGAAAGATCAGCCGAGCGACCCAGGAGCTCAGAAGTGCAGGAGGCAAGCGGTGGTTGGTGGATCCCAGGTGTGGGGTGGCAGTGAGTGGACCCAGTGAGAGTGAAAGGCAGCTGACTGACCGTGGTCACACATTGGTGCGTAGATAAACCAAGCGAAGGAGCAAGCAGTGAGACAGACCGCTCAGGCCAGGGCCCCAGCGATGGGAATTAGAACCTGAAAGCACCAATTGGAAAGACTTTCGGGGTCGAGGTGCCAGGAGAAGCTCCCAGGCTCACAGAGAGTGCGTTGAAGAGACCCACAGGGTCCTGGAGGGTGCACAAGCCCACACACCTGGGAACCAGCACCAGAAGGGCCCAATTTGTTTGTGGGAAGAGGCAGAGGGGACAGAAATCTGAGAGCAAGCTGAACAAATGCCATCGCCCCTCTCTGACCCCGCCCCCACATACAGCATCACAAACCAGCAAACTGGGTCGCCCTGCTCTGGTGAACACCTGAGGCTCCGCCCCTCATATGTAATAGGTGCAGCCTGACCAAAACATTATGGCTCAAGCAGAAAAAGAACTCAAAGCCCCAGAGCCAATAAATCTAAGCGACCAAGAAATAGCTAACCTTTCAGATGCACAGTTCAAAACACTGGTGATCAGGATGCTCACAGAATTGGTTGATTATAGTCACAAATTAGAGGAACATATGAAGGCTAAACTAATTGAAATGAAGGGAAAGGCACAGGAAAGCAATAGCGATGGAAAGGAAGCTGGGACTCAAATCAAGGCAGTGGACCAGAAGGAAGAAAGAAACAACCAAACAGAAAAGAAGGAAGAAACAAGAATTCAAAAAAATGAGGGGAGGCTTAGGAACCAAATGTTCCAACATCCGAATTATAGGGGGACCAGAAGGGGAAGAGGAACAGCCACAAGTGGAAAACTTACTTTGAACAAGTAATAAAGGAGACTTCCCCAATCTGGCAAAGGAAATAGACTTCCAGGAAACCCAGGAAGCTCAGAGAGTCCCAAAGAAGTTGGACCCAAGGAAGAACACACCAAGGCACATCATAATTAGATTAGCCAAGATGAAAATGCAGCAGAGAATTCTAGAAGCAGCAAGAGATAAAGGGACCGTCACCTACAAAGGAGTTCCCATCAGACTGTCAGCAAATTTCTCAAAAGAGACCTTACAGGCAAAAAGGGGCTGGAAAGATGTATTCCAAGTCATGAAATCCAAAGACCTACATCCAAGATTGCTCTATCCAGCAAAGCTTTCATTTAGAATGGAAGGGCAGATAAAGTGCTTCTCAGATAAGGTCAAGTTCAAGGAGTTCATCATCACCAAGCCCTTACTATATGAAATGTTAAAGGGACTTATCTAAGAAAAAGAAGATAAAAAAGATGAACAGTGAAAGGACAGCAAATTCACAGTTATCAACAACCCACCTAAAACAAAAGCAAGCTAAGAGGATAGCTAGATCAGGAGCAGAACCATAGAAATGAAGATCTTAGCAACAGGGGAGTCTGAGGAGGAGAAGGGGGGAGAAGGTACAGAGAATAAGTAGCATAGATGGTAGGTAGAAAATGGGGGGGGGCAAGAATAGTATGGGAAACATAGAATCTAAACTTGTGACACATGGACATAAACTAAAGGGGGGGAATAGTGGGGGAGTGGGCAGGGTGGAGGGGAATAAAGGGGGGAATAGAACAACTGTAATAGCATAATCGATAAAATGTATTGGAAAAAAGAAAATTAAAATATTATCAAGTATACATTTTATATCTTGTTATATCCTGTTTTTTAATATTTTCTTATGCCACTTTGAAGTGCTCAAAAATATTATTTTTAATTGCCGACTATATCATCCTAATTTAACTATTCCGTTGTCATAGAGGTTGTTTAAAATTTTTATTATCATCAATTACATTGCAGTAAAGAGCTATATGCATAAATTACTGTCCAACTTCCTTTTTTCTTTAGGGATAAGATTTTTAGAAAGCTAATTATGAGTCAAATAGTATTTGGATACATGTTGTTAGTTTGTTTCCAATATTTGTACTCACATAAGCAACACGAAAATGCATTTTTACAATTCTTAAATTGTTATCAAACCAGTTTTTAGTTTTTTAAAGGAAAAGTCTAATCCTATTTTTAATTATCAGGGAATTTGAACAATTTTAATAGCCTACATTTTTTATCCATATTTTACTATTTTAAAATATTATTCTGAATTAAGGATATGAAACTTTAGCTCTGTTTTCTACAAATACCATTCCCAGTTTGTTTGCTTTTTAGTTGCATTGGAGTATTTTTGTGCTTTTACAGGAGTCAGTGTTTGCTTATGGTTGGTCCTAGGATTGAGCCTCTGTTTCTCTTTCTTTTTAGCTGCCACTGTGCACCCTGGACTTCCTTTCCTCCATTCATTGTGGGGCAGGCATAGGCTTCCTTCCCCACTCTGTTTCTACAGCAAGTTTTAGATGTCTTGTTTGTCTTTAAAAAAGGTTTTCAATTGTGTTTTTTCATTATCATTTAACCCCCTTATACCCTCCTTCTTCCTGCAATCACCACACTGTTGTCTATGAGTCTTTTCTTTTTTTCTTCCACCTCCTACTGTTTGTCTTAATGCTTATACTGCTAGTGACTGCAGGGAAACTGGATTGAGAGTCATACTTTGGGAGTTGGAGAGGTTCCAAGTAGGAGTATGTCCTGTCTGCCTCATAATGTCAGGGGATAAGGGTCATTTTTCTCCTGGTTCCTTTGTTGATAAAGGAGGTCATATAGCCCCCAGGTGTTCAGCAGCTACTTGTACTCGAGTGGGCTCAGCATCAGCTCCCTGGCCTTTTCCTGGGTGGGCAGCAGCTACCGAGTTGGCCTGGGTGCCAACATGAATCTGGCTGGGGGTTTTTGGTGGAGCTGGAAGTATGGGGACAATCCAAGCAGTCCAAGTAAACCAGAGCCTGCTGAGCTCCCTGTAATGGGAGGTGGACCCTGAAATCCAGGCCATGTTCATCCAGGAGAAGGAGCAGATCAGTAGCCTTAATAACAAGTTTGCTTCCTTCATCGATAAGGTATAGAGGCTGGAGCAGCAGAATAAGATTCTGGAGGCCAAGTGGACTCTTCAGCAGCAGAAGATGACTTGCAGTAATGTGGACAGTATGTTCAAGAGCTACATTAACAACCTTTGGAGGCAGCTGGAAATAGTGGCCCGGGAGAAACTGAGACTGTAGGCAGAGTTTGGCAACATGCAGGGGTTGGTGGAGGACTTGAAGAATGAGTATGAGAAGATCAACAAGTGCACAGAAATGGAGAATGAATTTGTCCTCATCAGGAAGAATGAGAATGAAACTTACATGAACAAAGTAAGCTGGAGTCTTGCCTGGAAGGGCTGACCGGTGAGATCAACTTCTACAGGCAACTGCATGAAGAGGACATTTGTGAGCTGCAGTCTCAGATCTCTGACATGTCTGTGGTGCTGTCCATGGTCAACAGCCACTCCCTGGACCTGGATGACATCATCGCCGAGGTCAAGGCCCAGTACGAGGAAATCTCCAATTGCAGCCAGGCTGAGGCTGAGACCATGTACCACATCAAGTATGAGCAGCTGCAGACATTGGCTGGGAAGCATGGGGATGACCTGTGCTGCATGAAGACAGAGATTTCGTAGATTAACTGGAACATCAGCTGAATCTAGGCTGAGATCCACAGCCTCAAAGAGCAGAGAGCTTCCCTGGAGACCCCTATTATGGATCCCTATCGTGGATGCCAGGCATCATGGCAAGGTGGCTGTCAAGGATGCTCAGACCAAGGTGGCTGTTCTGAGAACTGCCAAACAGGACATGGACCAGCAGCTGCATGAGTACCAGAAGCTCATGAATGTCAAGCTGGCCCTGGATATGGAGATCACTACCTTCTGCAAGCTGCTGGAGGGCAAGGAGAACCCACTGGAGTTTGGGATGCAGAACATGAATATCCATACCAAGACCAGCAGTGGCTACTCAGGTGGTCTGAGCCCAGCTTACTGGAATCTTAACTATGGCTTGAATTTCCAGTCCAGCTCGGACTCTGGCGGAGGCCCTGGCTCCTTCAGCTGAACTAGTACCAGCTCCTCCACGACAGTGGTTGAGAAGATTGAGTTCCACAGCGAGACCCAAGCTGGTGTCTGAGTCACCTGATGTCCTGCCCAAGTGAGGTACTGCTATGGTCCCTGCTATCCTCTGAGCCCTTGGGGAAAGGAGCTGTTAAGGGGAGTGGAGGGCACAGGAGACCCACCCAAAACTCAGCCCCAGGCCTCAGCTCATTCTTGGGGTGGGGAGGGCTTTACTGCCTGGGGGACTGCCTCCTACCCATATCCCAGACTAAAAGCCAAATAAAGTATTTTTTCCCCAAAATAATGACTCAGCGGGCTCTGCCAAAAAAAAAAAAAAGAAAGAAAAAGAAAAAGAAAAAGGCCTTTACAAACTAGGCTCTCAAAATTACATTTTCATCCCAGTTCTTATCCTCTTATGTCTCAACATGTCTGGACTGCTCTCTATTCCCCTAAACAGGTTTACATTGTATAGGTTATTGATGACATATAAAAAGATAAACCTTGTAGAAAATCTAGGGTAGCCTTCAGAGTTCAGCTTAATATTTTATGTCTCCCATGAAACTTTTCTTGAGGCAGTGTATCTTTCTTGGGAAGCTGTAGTTTATTAATTGTGTCTTTTCCCATCTCTATCCTCTGAACCTGCCTCTTAAAAGATTGCTTTTTCTTGTAGTCATTTTCAAAGAGCAGGTCATGCCATCATGATAACCCAAGGGAATCAAAAGAAGGTGTTCCTCTGCCTGCCATTCATGGAGGGTGTGTTTTGACTTGATACAGAGCTGGGAAGGCAAAGGATGAAGCAACTACAGTCTTGGGAAAATAGAAAGAGGGCACAGAGGGAAATGGGTATTCAGCAGAAAGTCTAGACACAACTGTAGACTAAACAGTCATTCACTCACTAAGCTATACATTTAATAGGGAATGATGTACTCTGGTACTGGGCAGTTTGCAAGGGGGGAAAGTTATTAAAAATCAGTTTCAGTTGGATACGGTTTTACAAATCGTGTGTGGAAATGTGTAGACAGTAGAGGGTATGCTTCAGTAAATTAACAGCAAGGAGCTTGATGACAGCTTGAGTGTTTGTGACTATGCTGTTTATTAATAAAACTTCAGAGGAAATTTGTAGCTAAATGAAAGGACAAAGCGAGCCCAGTTTATGCCATTTGTATATTATGGTGTAAGCCTACAGCAGAACTAATTACTGGAGTTGTATGGATTAATGAACAAAGATGAACAAGGTTGAACTTCAAGGAAGTGTGCTATTTAAAGAGTTGTTTGTACTTTCAGTTGGGGATTTTAACTGTGGTGTAAAATAGTCATATATGAAGAAAGATCAATTCGATGCCAAATTGTGAGACTACATTTTTTTTTCTTTTTCTTTTTTTTTGAGAGTATGTGTTTTTATGAGCTTTTGATAGTACTCTAATGTTAGGTGACATTTTTGAAATAGTGAAAAACATATGAATGCTCAGATAATGTTTTTCATAAATATATGATGTGCATTTCCCCTCCATATATATGTCCAGCTTTTGGTTTTTAAAGATTTCTCTTTGAGACACTGGAAAATACTGGCATTTCATATTTTTATGTAGTCATTGTGTACAATTGTAAATTCAAATGAGTTTTAAAATCAAGTTGCTTCTAAATGTTAGTTTGATAAAAATAAACTATACTGCAAATTATTTACATGTGTGACATGATTTTATGTCATTTTATGGAAACTGTTAGATTTATGATACAGATCAGTAAATCTAGAAGTTATTCTTCTGGACAAGTTAAGCAAGGATATTTATAACACCCTTTCCCTACGTTTCACTAGTGTGAAAATATGGCTACTAGCAGTACAGGATTGATAGAATAGAATTTTAGGACATCTCTACTGTGCAGGCGTTAGAAACAGTGGGGTCAATCTATATGAACAGGTGTGAGAAGATCTTATAATATTTTAAGTAAAAATCAAAAAGCTAGTTAGGAGTAGTGTGTATAGTGTCAGGATATAATTTTTAAAAATCTTTAAAAATATGTAAATAGATGAAATGAAATGAAAGGATACATATTTAATTATGGTGGTTTACGGTCAGTGTGATGAATTTGAGGTGTATAAAGCGGGGACCCTCACCTTTCATGCACTCTGCTTCTTGTAGAGTGTAATTACTTTTTTACAAGACTATTTTCATGTATTTTTATGCTATTTGAAAAATGTCCAATGAAATTATTTTTATAGGTTGTAATAGTATACAGTTTTTAATAGTAAATCCACGTAAACTTGGATTAGTTTAGAGAACTCTAAACTAATGTCTGAATGTCTTACAGGCATATATAGTAGAGATGTTCTGTAATCTGTCTACTTCTGGATATTTAGTTTGTAACCAGTATTTTAATGTGGAGGAGGAAGATGATAGATGTGTTTGTACATGCACATTTTAAAGCATTTAAAATTTTATTATAGCCCTGGCTGGTGTAGCTTAGTGAATCGAGGGCGGGTCTGCAAACCAAAGGGTTCAATTCTCAGGGCACAGGCCTGGGTTGTGGGCCACGTCCCCAGTAGGGGGCGCATGAGAGGTAACCACACATTAATATTTCTCTTCCTCTTTCTCCTTCCCTTTCCCTCTCTCTAAAAATAAATAAATAAAATCTAAAAAAAAAATAAAATCTGTTTAAAAACTTTATTTTATACTTATTAATTGACCTGTAACTAAGGTGACACATCATTTATTCTAAAATGGAAGAAAACAGCATTGATACACATTATTTAAAATAACTGTTGAAAAAATTAAAATGGACATTTTCTTTGAAACTAGGGCAAGTGGGAGGGTAGGGCAGGGTCTAAGTAGAGGTGGGATAAGGACAGGGAAATAGGGGACAACTGTAATAGTATCAACAAAAAAAAATTTTTCAGGTAGAATGTAATGTTCTGTATGTGTTGTAGTAAAAAAAGCGTGAAATTGCATATTAGCTATTGCTAAACCATGTACTATGCATGTACTTATCATTCCCACATAATCAAAAGTCACTATGAGACTGTAAATTGTATTGTGGACTATGGTGCTTAAAATATTAACGTATTTAATTCTGTTTATTCTCAAATTAAAGATTTATGGACAATGTGTATTGCTTACCAGCAGAGGGCAGTGTCTCTCTTCACAAATTTTTTGTTTTTTGCCAAGTCCTTTAGGAGTAAGTTTCCTTCATAGCATTTGACCTAATTTGACACATAAAGTCATAGTTATTTACTAACTATAAAATTGTAATTGATATGTTTTATATAGAATTAAATATGATAAAATGGACGTAACTGAATGTAGTCAGTAATATTTATACTACTTTTTATATTCCTTTCAGATTGGTTGTTTCTTCAAAGAAGTACTCATTTTATGTATAGGGAGTATGCGCATTTAGCCTAAAACATAGTCAACTTCCAGTGTTTCTTTTGTGAAATGAAGTTACAGTTAGCCCAAATCTACTGCAGACTGCGTGTGGTCCCTCCACGTTGTGTAGTACGGCTGCTGTGCAAAGGGGAAACATGCTCTCACACAAACACGGCATCAGCACAAAATACAATTTTTGGTGGGTGAACTTACAAGCTGACAAATAGCAGTGTTTGAGGTAATTAATATAGGTTACTTGAATAGAGACTGATACATGGTGTGCAATAAATGTCTGTTTATTCTTTCTTTCATGAGGTATCGGCATTTATTAAACTTTTAAAAGCAATTTGGGGATCAACATTGTCTCATATTGTGCCATGGCAGTGGCCAACACTGCATTCCTACTTTTTGCTTGCCTCCCAGGTCTGCCTCAGAAACTAGTTTTAGGCCACAGCTCCTTGTTCTGTGATTGCACTTTTGGTGGCTGCAGATCCAGTACCCTGTCATTGGGTCGCTATTATTTAAACATATACCAGCCATGCCATGTTAGCTGTCTTTCAGACAGGTTACTGTGGAGGCACCCACTGTGGAGGACCATTCTTGTCATCTGGCTTCTGAGGGGTTTCAAAAAGGTCAAAATATTTATCCTTTAGTTTTTCTTTGAGCTGTGTCCAGAACATGCTAAAGGACTGTAATTCTGGAATTTTTTTTTTCAAGTCAGTCACTTATCAGAGACAGAAACTGTACTTCTGGGGGAAAGGTTTAAATCTTGAGACTCCTGTTCTAAAATATCCCTTGTTTTATTTTATTTTATGTTTTGTACTGAGTCTTTTCTTTGTAAAATAAAGCAAAAACATGAAACGTTTTGAAAAATGCAAAATTCTGCTTGAGACTATTTATAAAGAAAAAATGTAATTCTTTAATTTGCTGGTTATGTACACCCAAAGGAGAAGGGTTTGGTCCTAGTTCAACTTTGGCTCTATGATTGTGGAAGGATGTCCTTGATTTTGTGGCTGTGGCTGAGAGAGCTGTACATATACATATATATGTAGATGGAATTGGGAACAGAGATGCAAAGATCAGCACTTGACCTCTCTAATGTGAGCCAAAAAGGCTTGAGAATGCAACATGTTTCTTTACTCCTGCCAGTTGTAACTACATGAATATGGATGTGTTATGACTGCCTGATCTAGTACATCAGTGGCATCGATGTGTATTAGGGAAAGAGATTTAATTTTATAAACTCAAGCTATTCAGCAGTGGCTGAAAAAAATCACCAGAGGTGTAGATAGATCTTTGCTATTGTCATATGTTTCAAAGATTTTGTCTATTAATTGCTGTTTTCAGAGCGATAGAATGCTGCTCAATTTTTAATGAAAACATAAAATACTTTATACATTTTTTATTAAAAATAAAAATGTAAATAAAATGAGGTAATACACCTTGGGAAGATTGAATAAGATATAAAATAGCAACATATTCAGAATAGAAAAACAAGAAAGAATTTAAAATAAAATAAGACATACTAGAAGAACATGTAGAGGGTCAGGTTGAAAAGGACTTCCAAGTAGGGGACACCATTGGTGGATACCATGAAAAAAAGATGATGAAATTTGAAACTACATTATAAAAAACTGCACACTAAATGAAAAAAAATACACTATTGTATTAAAAGAGATAGTGGATTAATAAAGTATACCTCCAATTAATCCCTAAATGTTACTTTAATAGCAGATGAGTTATACGGAAAACATTTAGTCAAATATTGATATAACTTGATGCACAGTGTAAAACCTACAAGAATATTTAAAATAAAACTGGATATTTTAAGAAAATTTGGCACATCTCAGATGCTACTTGGTGTTTACCTTTAGATACCACAATGCTGTGGTTTTTCTTCTTTGCCATTAGGTGTACTTCAGTGGGTATGTTTGAGAAGCAGCACCACTTTAACATATAAAGAACCTCATTCTTAATTCATTCATATTTACCATGATTGAAATTCAATGAGTCTTTATTTTGTGTCAGACATAAAAATTAGATGAGTAAGAATACAGTAATTCATTTAATTTTTTCAACTGTCCAAGATGGGGTAGTAATACTACTAATCTTATATAGGAGAAAATTAAAGTGAAAGGAAGGCAGTTCATCAAGAAGAAATATAGTAAGTTAGTAACTACATGGCCTTTATTTAATCTCAGTGGTAGTCACAGAAATACTAAGGGGTGAGTGCCATTTCTCACCTCTCAGTTTGACAAAGAAGACAACCTAGAGGACACCCAGGCCACCAGCCTTAGAGATACGTGTAAGTGTGACCTGTGACCCTGCATTCTGCAACTGGGAATTCATTTTGTGGGGAAAAATGAGAAAGTTACACCGGATGTGTTTATTTGGATAACCTTTGCAGTATTGATTATGCAACAGAAACTTTGGTAGCAAGTAACTGTCCAACACTAAGGAATGATTAAATAACTTACAGCACACCCATCCGTGATATGCTAATCAGCCCTAGAAATGATGCGGATGTGTGTTTATATATATAGACAGACATTTCTAATATACTGACAAGGATTAAAAGCAGGTAACAAAACAGGGTATTTTCCTTTTTATGTTTGAAGTTATACATGTAAATTGTGATATCACGTAGGGTCGGGTGATACTTTTCTTTATTATTATATTTTTGCCACAACCAATTATTACATGTGCAATTAAAAATTAAAAGTTTGTTTTCAAGTATTGAATTTACTTAAAATTAAGTGTATGTCTATTAGTGAATGCTTTTAAAGTAGAGGTAAGACAACAAGCATAGTAGTAGCTTAGGAAAATAACCAAGATGAAAATTGATAGATCAGGGTTTACATAATTTGCTAGATTGGAGGCTTTGAGTAAGTTACTGGTTTTCAGCTTCAAACAAGAGTGTATATATCAATAATCCCTGAGTGCATATAACTGTATCTGATATTCATAGCAACGACTATGAGCTGTTAAGCTAGTTAATGATTTTGATGTATGTATACCATGATAAAGTAAGCAAGTATATTAGAGAATATTAGAATTAATAGCTTCAACTAATACTTCTAATACTTTTAACTATTAGAATTAATAGTTAAAATCCATGCATGCCCTTCTGAAGGTACATTTCACTTCCTACCTGTGTTAGATAAATTAGTCTGTTTTAATAATGTTAGCAGTGTTCTTATTTCAAACAAAAGGGCGGGTTTGACTAATCTCCTGGATCTCTAAAATATTGTATCTGGAATTGTAATTAAAATTTTTTTGGTGGTAGAGATTTTTTTTTGAGATATTTGAAAGGTGTATGTATGAATCTGTGAGACTTAGCTGGCTGCTTCAGGTCCCGCATAAGATCATAGGGGCAGAGGAGGGAGGAGCAAGGGCTGGACACTGTCCCCTGAGAGGGGGAGACCCGTCTCAGAAATGAGTAAGGTGGGAACCTGGTCCTGAAATTCCTTGCCATCCAGTTAATCTCTCAGTCTTTCTCCTAGGAGGTGGGACAGAATGGGCAGGTAGAAGGTGACCTCTGGAAATACAGGTTTTACCAAGTTGCAGGCAGCGCCATGGAGGGGCCTGCAGGGTGCTCTCTTGTGACCTGTTAGCCTTATTCCTCCTCCCACCCCAATTCCTTCCTTGCCGCTATCTTGCACTTCCTTACAGCCCTTTTTTAGGAATAGTGCTGCTTCTTCCCAGTCTATGGAACACTCACTGTGTGCTGTGGGTCTCAACTGTGCTATCACTTCTTGCAGGCGGCATTCCTGACCCCTCACGTGCAGGTTAATAGGACCACATATATCTTATCTTCCAGGGTTATTCTGTAGGTTACATGAGAAAATGTACACAAAGTGTGTACATTTACAGAATACAAAGTGTATTCTGCTCTTCTCTGAGGCAGAGTTGTGGGAGCCCACACAGTCTTGGGTTTGACTGTAGAAGGAACATAAGTACTTCAACCAAACAGTGGATCAAAACAGAAATAGAACTTTAATGTATGTGAAAGTAAGGTAGGTTGAAGGTGTAGAAAACCCATGTATACAATTGTTTCCTTTTCTATCTGAAGGGTAATATGCTTGGGTATAACCTTTTCTTTAGTGTGAATAAGAGAAAGCATGTGTGTTAGCTGATTTTTGTTTTGTTGTAACCTACAGGAATTGTTGCTTAGAGGAGGAAGTGTTTCTTTTCCCAGTTATCTGGATTCTGAGGAAGGTGGCATGTGTCAGTCAGTGTCTTCTGAACTGCTGGTTGATCTCAGAGAGATGTGTATGTATTCCCTCTGAGTTACGATGGGGTTTCCCCCCCTTTTTTTTGTACTAACTTCGATATAGAAACAAGAAGGGAAGGATACATTTTCTCATCATTTTACTAACTGATGTTTCAAGAATTGTGATATTCAATTCTTGGAGTTTTTTCCCTATGGTAACTTTTCTAAGTTGTTGCAAATCAGTGGGTATCTTCAGCATGTTGAGAAATTTAACAAAACAAACAAACAAAAACCAAAGGAAATACTGGCTATTTCAGTCCTTCTGAAAAGAAACGGAATGTGAGGATTAAAATGCTTGAGGGCTAACCTTATTTCAGTAATGATAGTTTAGTTTTGTGTATTCAAATGAGCAAACAAAATACCAACATTTATACTAGGAAAAGTATTAATAAAGGATCAGATTTCTTTCTGGGTAATATAACTTTAAAAATTAGAGTCCAGGGATATGAGTTGAAAAATAAAAATTCTTGCACGAAAACATTTACTTAGTACTAACATTTAAATTGGTTTAAAAGTTTAAAAAATATATAGGTATTCTGAAGCATGTGATGAAACAAACGTATTTCTTCTAATGTAATGCAGTAATTGTGGAACCTATTGTACTGTTTTAGGTTTAAAGTTTGCAAAATTGATTTTTTGAAGTATATTTTTATTTAGTCCGTGCCTGTCCCAGCTGGGGAAGATAACGTGTCACTTTCAAAGTGCTTCTCCAGTGGCATTGGTGAGAGGCAGGTAAAGGAATGTTATTTGACACCTCTTAGGGGTGTGGATTGGTGGACATCACGTTCCCTGCATGCCCCGTGGGTGGGTTTGGAAGAGGCTCCTTATTAGCCAGAGCTGAGCTCCACGGGACGCCCTGACAGCCTGCCTGCTTACCTGTTTGCCCGCCTGCCTTCCTTCTTTCCTTCTCTTACTTTCTTCTGTTTATTTTTTTCAGTGAAATAATACATACAAGCAGAATTGAAACTTCTCAGATGCACATTCATGCAGTTACCGTTAAAATCAAACAGCTGTATTTGACATCCCCTGAGGCCAGCTGATGTCAGAGTTTTTGATATTTGATGCAATTTTAATTGAAACATATTGCTGTCAACATAGGAGAAAAAGATAGCACGATAGTTGTGTACAGATAACAAATCGAGAGTCAGGACATTAAGAATTCTTTTAGAAGCAGCCACAATTTCTGCTTTTCCATTTGAATTTTGTTCCATTGTCTATGTTTGCAGTTCAGAGCCCAGTTCTGATCTTTGTTTACAACATTTCTTATTTTTCCATTCTAGATAGGATTGTCTAAGACAGCAACAAATAAGTACCTTATTCTCCGGCCAATTGTAATAATACCTCAATGGTGCGCCATTTAATTTTGGTAAAATTAGTGTTTACAATGAGGAGTATGGACATATTAGCCAAGTTCTGAGTGCCCTTTGACATTGAAAGACCTTTAAAATTAGTCTCATTTCATTCTGTGTCTTTTCATTTTGCTACTTACCTGTTTTTCTCTGTTTTAAGGATTGTGTTAGGTTACTTACAAGAAGGGGCCACAAATATGAAATTCTGGAGTTAACTTTGTTTTCAAAATTAACATTCTGAAAGGCTCTGGAATGATAGAATTTTTTGAATAAGGCACTTTTGGTTTATAAAATTTATAAATTTTCTTTACTGCTTCTAAGATACAGCATCTTATTAATTTGCTAGGATGCATCATACTTATTTTTTTCTTGGGGTAGAAATATGCAAGAAGCACATTTCTATTCTTGCTGTTTAGATTAAGCAGAATGGGTGTTCTGTCATTTGCCTAGGCGTATTTGTCTTGGGGTCTTCACATTTTCCTGAGGGGTTAGGAGGTTGCTTGGTAAAAGGAATAGGAAATAAAAGAAATTGACCTCCCTTGAAGTAATCATGTTCAGGGTATTCTCTTCTAACTACCACTTTGATGAAGAATTGGAGATGCCACTTTGAGGTTGGGGTTAAATTTCCTTTCAATTTCAAAAGACAGAAAATGATTGTTACATCTAGTCATTAAGAAGACATTGTTGTGATTGTTCTTGAGCCTTTTTAGTCTATTCCATTGTCAAGATATGATTGTTTTTAACTCTTCAGAAGAACAATAGTATGGGAAAAAATTCTCTTTGTCTAATGAATAAAGAGACTTGTTTTTTTTCTTCTTCCTTTGAATAGAATAATTTATATATCTTCCTGGGACCTTACTGTAGCTTAAATCTTGGTAGTTACACATTGCGTTGAAGGTATAGCTCTTGAAGAACATGGAAAGGGCCAGTTGCATGAGTTCAGTTTCCAATGTAAGCTGTCTGTAACCAGAGTTAACATTAACAGCTTGTGGTAGAGGCGGGACCTATGCTGGGTATGAGAAGGACACATAGTTTTTTAGCACTTGAATATATTAGCAATCAGACTTTTAACATTGGTTAAGGTACAAGGTAGTGTGGGAGTATAGGATGGGGCAAGGTTAATTCCAACATGGCAAGGATCTGAAGCATATTTTGAGAGAACTGATATTTATGCTAATAATGATTGGAAGGGATTTTGAAGGTATTTGTGGATTGGAAATATGTATTTGAAAGAGGGAATCACCAGCTTTAGTAAAATAATGGAGGCAAGATGTGGTAGGATGTTCTTGGTAATTGACTTGTGTGGTTTGAGATGTAGTACAATTAGAATGGTGGGTGGAGCCAGGCTATGAAATATCTTGAGTGTTGTATGAAGGAATTTGAACCTTTTCATTCTTTGTGATGGGGAGCTAATCAATTTTTAAGAAGAGGTTTCAATATAATCTCTATAAAACATAGTGGTAAAAAGAAATGATAGATAACTTTACAATTTAATAGCATTTTTCTTCTTTTTTATGCTTTTCTGTACACATTTAATTACTACTATAAATATGATATTCATAATTTTCCTAGTTTCAGTCTGAACATGTAATTTGTAGTAACAAAGTATGAATTCTAGTACAAATTTTCTAATTTTTTGTATGGCCTTAGTCAAGCCATTTCATTTTATATTTTTTATTATTTAAAAATTTTTAAGTGGAATTTATTGAGGTGATACTGGTTAAAAAATTATATAGGTTTCAAGTGTACAATTGTATAATACATTATCTATATTGTGTAGTCAACATTCAGAGCCAGTTTCTTTTCATCACCATTTGTTTATACCCCCTTTACCCTCTTCTACCTCACCTTACCTCCTTTTCCAGTTAACAGTAATCATCGTACTGTTGTCTGTGGCTGTGAGGGTTTTTTTTTTTTTTAATCCCTTTACCTTCTCCCCCTATAACAACCACCCCTTCTCCTTGCGCCTACCTCACCCTCCCCCCCCCCCGCCCCCTCACTGGCAGCTGTCAGTCTGTTTTCTGTACGTATGAGTCTGTTTCTATGTTGTTCATTGGATTCCATGGATACTAGTGAGATCATATGGCTTTTGTCTTTGACTGGCTTATTTCACTTACCATAATACTCCCCAGGTCCATCCATGCTGTCACAAAAGCTAAGATTTCCTTCTTTTTTATAGCCAAGTGGTATTCCATTTTATAAATGTACCACAGCTTTTTTTTTTTTTTTAGATCTACTGTTCTGCTGGTGGACACTTGAGCTGCTTCCGAATCTTAGCTATTGTAAATAATGCTGCATTAAACTTGGGGTGCATATATCTTTTCAAATTAGTGTTTCACGTTTTTATTTGGATATATTCCCATAAGTGGAATAGCTGGATCATAAGGCAATTCCATTTTTTGTATTTTGAGGGAGCACCATGTTTTCCACAATGGCTGTATCAATCTGCATTCCCACCAATAATGCATGATGGTTCCCTTTTCTCTACTTTCTCACCAGCACTTGTTGTTTGTTGGTTTATTGATGATAAACACTATCACAGGTGTTAGGTGATATCTCATTGTGGTCTTAATTTGCATCTCTTTGATGACCAGCAACGTCATCATCTTTTCATATGTCTATTGGGCTTCTATATGTTCTCTTTGGATACCGGTCTATTCTGATCCCTTGCCCATTTTTAAATTGGATTATTTCTTTGTTTCTATGTTGAGTTGTATAAGTTCTTAAATTTTGGATATTAACCTCTTTTCATAATGTGTTGTTGGTGAACATGTTCTCCTGTGCAGTGGTTTGTCTTTTCATTTTGTTGATGGTTTTCTTTGCTGTGCAAAAACTTTTTAGTTTGATTTGTTGTTTTTTTGTTCCCCTTGCCCAAGGAGATGTATCAGAAAAAAAAAACTGCTGTAAGAAGTGGCTGAGATTTTACAGCCATGTGCGTGGTGTAAGAAGGTGGTCTAGTTTCACTTTTATATTTTTGCACATACCTGTTCAATTTTTCTGACAACATTTGAGTAGACTGTTTTAACTCCCTTGTGTGTTCTTGCTCCCTTGTCAAATATTAGTTGACCATAAAAGTGTGGTTTATTTCTGGGCTCTCTGTTCTGTTCTGCATTTTTTCAAATCAGAGATGGGGTGTTTGGGTTTTCCTTCCTCTACTGGGACTGTGCATTAGCTTACAGAAACGGATATAGTATATTAGATTTATTTCCAAAATGATGTATCCCTACTAACTTGAAAGACTGCATTGCAGGGAGGTTTCTGAATAAATCCCCTCATTTCTTTGTGATATGCCTTAGATTCTCTGCCTTGTAAGTCAGTTTATTTGGTAAAAGCCTGTGTAATAATTTTGGTAATGATTTTAGTATTTATTGGGTCTTGAAAGTGTTGTCCCCTCACCTTTCATTTGGGGACTAAGATTATAGTCATATAAATCATATGTAGAACATCTAATCATACAGATTCTTAAAATCTTCAAAAAATTTTTTTTCAAAAAATGTTACACTAATGCTTCTTCTGATTCTCTTTGATTCATGTGGCTAAGAGTTAGGCCACTTGTGTGATTTGTATTTCTTTCTTTTTTTAAAAAATATATTTTATTGATTATGCCATTACAGTTCTATTTCCCCCTTCATTCCCCTCCACCCTGTACACCCCCCCATTCCCCCCTTTAGTTTATGACCACGTGTCTCAAGTTCTTTAGATTCTATATTTCCCATACTGTTCTTGCCCTCCCCCTATCTATTTTCTACCTACCGTCTATGCTACTTATTTTCTGTACCTTCTCCCCCTTCTCCTTCTCCCACTCCCCTGTTGCTAACCCTCCATGTGATCTTCATTTCTATGGTTCACTCCTGATCTAGCTGTCCTCTTAGTTTGCTTTTGTTTTAGGTGTGGTTGTTAATAACTGTGAGTTTGCTGTCCTTTCACTGTTCATCTTTTTTATCTTCTTTTTCTTAGGTAAGTTCCTTTAACATTTCATATAGTAAGGGCTTGGTGATGATGAACTCCTTGAATTTGATCTTATCTGAGAAGCACTTTATCTGCCCTTCCATTCTAAATGAAAGCTTTGCTGGATAGAGCAATCTTGGATGTCGGTCTTTGCATTTAATGACTGGAATACTTCTTTCCAGCCCTTTCTTGCCTGTAAGGTCTCTTTTGAGAAATTCGCTGACAGTCTGATGGGAACTCCTTTGTAGGTGACTGTCCCCTTATCTCTTGCTGCTTCTAGAATTCTCTCCATTTTAATTTTGGCTAATGTAATTATTTCTGATTTTTTTTTCTTTGTGATGCTGAATCATTTATACTGACCTTTTGACCTTCTATTTTTTGAGTGGTTATCTTGCAAGGATAGTTGGAATTTTTGTAGTTCATAGTGATTGCAGTTTAAGTTTAGTGTGCACATACATTGCTAGTAAATTACATTATTGGGTTTATTTGAATGATGAATGAATGATCAGAGTGACAGAGAAAGGTTGTAAAATTTAACCTTCCATTGAATTCCAAAAAATGTCTTCTTGAGTTTATGTGCTAGAGGACTGCCAGATGACAGAACATAGTCAGGATAGCAGACATCATAGACAAGTTCTGAGTCTTGTGGGGTTTGGTATCTGACCTAATTACTTATAATGAATGACCAGTGAAAAAAGATATTGATATAACCACATCTAATGGTTGTTTATCTTTGTTATTTGTTTTAAATCCCTTGTGTGTCAATGACTTGAGAATCCAGAATTGTCTTTTTTGGGGCAGGGAATGAAAGTGTTACCACTTTGTCTTCAAGCACATCAGTTTTCATCTTCATCTATAGGAGAAAGAGTGAGAGTCTGAGAAGAGATGTTGTAGGTGGGGCATGTAACTTTTTTCCTTCTGCTGATGTTTGGAAATTTCTTGGTAATTTTGGGTAACATTTCTCAGCATGTCTTCCTTGTATACCTTAGGGAAGACTGTGTTTACTTCTCACAAACATCAGATATGGTAATCCAGAATCCTCTTTTAAATAGCTGCCTGCTTTCTCCCTTTTTGGAAAATGCAAGCTGTGGTTTTACACTTAACCTAGAATCACAGAACTTATAGGATGGAGGAGGTGGTTAATGGTAGCAACAAGCTTTCATCATGACTGAGGTCACGGACTAGTTTAATATACTGCGTAGTGCTCCTTTTGGATAGCTTTGATTTGTGCCTCAAGGTCCACTTTGCACAGGTCTCTCCCCTGCTGTTTGCTGAGGGTTGCTGGTCTGTGTGGGCCACCACAACAGACTCCATAGCCTTCTGGCTTCTGGTTGGATTCAGGCAGTTGGAGTAGGCAGGAGATTGGAGGGAAGGAGAATGAGGGTCCAGTGATATGCAGCTCACCCTCAGGGTTGCCTTAGGCCATCCTACTAGGAACTCTCCTCTGGATTCACTACTCTAGGCCTTTAGACCTATTTCTCCACCTCCTTTATCAGACTTTTAAATATCAGAGTGTCACAGAGCTCTTCCCTTGGCCCTCTTCTCTGTCTTTAAAAGTTCTTTATTGATTTGGTTATTTGTCTTCCCTATAATAGGATGTAAGTCCTTTGCAAGCAGGCAGTTTGTCTTATTTGTGCTTGTGTTTCCTGTGCCCAGAACAGAATGCAAACGTAGTAGCCACAGACTGATTGGCCAGATCCCTCATCACTCCTCTCATTACTTGGATTTTTGTGTCCCAGCTCCCCATAGTTTCACAAAAAGAGTAGAGGCGGTAGTTCTGTGATCACCTTGAAAATTACTGCAGTATCCTGGAGTATAGTTGATTACTGTACTCACCTATGTTCTCACTCCCCACCCCCCACCCCCAATAATTGTACTACTTTGTGACAGGTAAAAGCCAGGGTCTTTTGCTGTGTGTTGATGCCTTTCCCATTTTTTAATCTCCCTTGATCAGTTACTTCACTTGCTTTCCCACCTGTTTATTTTCAAACCTTCACCTTTTGACCATTTTGGAGGTTGATGGTTAACCCTTGGCTCTAACCCCAGCTCTTAAAATCTGTCAAGTAACTCTGAGAATGCAGAACTCTGAAATTCCTTTATAAAGGGATTTTGAACAAGGAATCCAAGCTGCTAACATTCCCAGTCTCTGCTTCTTTAGATGCACATTCAGTGTCCTCTTCAGCTTGCCTGTAGGCTGTTTTCCAGTCTGTTGGCCCAGTACTAGCTCCACTCTGTGCTTTAGCAAAACTGAGGTACCTTATACCTCACACCTATGCCTCGTCAGTCTCCTTGCTTTGCTTCATGCTGTTATCTGGATTATGTTCCTTATCCAAACTCTACAGTAACTCAAGGCTACTTCAACTACTTCCTCTTTGCAAAGATTTTATCTGCTCATCCTAAGTTTAAAGTAATCGCTTCCTACTGTGAAGTTCCTAGTTACCTTGATCTTAATTATAGTGCTTAGACTTTGCCCTCTTGTGTCTAATATCTCTTGTAGGTCACGGAAGACAAATGCTTAGCCCTTGTCTTTTGTTCAATATTTAATGAAGGAATAAAAGAGACTTGAACTCATTAAAGAAACTTAGGTGCCCTTTACTATTTATGGTACTTAGCTATCCTGGGTGTCAATTTTCTTTTAATTGTGTTTATTTTTCCATTTCCATGTAACAGCATATAACATTTGATTGTAATGCTTTACTTTTCACAAAGCAGTGTACATTTATCCTATTTGATGCCCCGCAAATAGTTCAGTGTATGTAAAATAAGGCAGAAGGCCATCTCTTTGGTTGTCTGCCCCCGTCACTGGTCCAAGAGCTTTAGCCGTCTTACTAAGTTGACTCGTCTTACAGCCCTGATTTATAGAGGAAGAAACTCAAGCCCATGAGTTACCCATTGGATGTCACCCAGCTGGTATCTCAGTAAGGTTTGCAACCCAAATATTATTTTTTAGAATATGTAACAAGGAGGGATATTCTGTGGGTGCCAACAAAGAATAATTCAGAAGTTTATCTTTCCAATTTGAAGGAATTGTAGAGATTTTCTTTCAAATGTTTACTTTAGTTTTTAATGATTAAAATAGACTTGATTTCTGTAGCCTTCTGCCACTTCTTTCTTTTATGGCTCATAAGAGTCTTATTTCTGAAATGTCATTAATTTTATTGGCCCCTAAAGAATGTTACTCGCTACTGATGAGTCCTGAGGGTCTTTGGGATACTAGTTTTATTTTAACTCTTCCTGGTGTAATTGGATCAATGCGATGCTTCTTGCTTAATGGCTTTGGTTTGTCAGAGGAGAAAGATGTTCTCCTTGGTGCCGTGCTCCAGCGTCTCCGTCTCCCAAGACTCTGCAGAAATCACGTTGTTTAGAGTTGGCAGTTCCTGGGATGTCTCAGAGGTGAGATTTAGCCACTGATGGAAAATCCGCTAGGTCATTCCCAAGTAGGTTTTTTTTTGGGGGGGGGTGTTGAATTTTCACATTCTTGAAATAACTTCTGCCCCATTCTGTCAATATTTACAGAATTGGCAACATTAGCTGTTTCTGTGTATTCATCTCTGGTCTTTTTGTATACATTTATTCATTTATAATTGTGCATCTAATATAGAGAATGCCTAGAAAATCAAACAGCTATTGAATTTAGTGTAGTGGCATTTACTTAAAATATGTTTTGAAAGGATGTACAGAGCATAATTCCTTCACACTTCTTAAACAATCACTATTCCTGTGTTATAAGAGGATGATACTCTCTAATCCAGTATTTTTCACAATAATGGACATAATAAGAAACCTGGAGAACTTGTAAAAAATGTGGAAGCTGAGTCCCATTCCTCTACACCTACATTTTGAATCAGGCACCACAGAGTAGCCTGAGGCCTGTGATCCTCTGAGTACATGTTAAGATATGCTTACTGCAGTCTTACTCTTCTTCATCTTTGACTACCATTTTCTTTTGCCAGGATCCTTCTGGGCAATGCTGGCATTTACACAGAATTGCTTAACTTTTGACTCTTGGATGTTTGGAGTACTCTGTCTCCCCCATCCGCACATACCATGGGGCCTTAATCCCCTGTAATGTACAGCAGGCATTGCTAGATATTCAGCTTGTTTATCCATTTAGCACCCCCCCCCATCCCACAGCCAGTGTGAAAATATCATCACCTCACTATAGTAGGAGTATAGTTGCCCAGAGGGGTGTGTATATACTGAACAAAGTAAATATGGTGAGAATTGGTTAACAATTAGTTGTAAGTAACAAATAGGTGTTAGATTTAATGTTCAAAAAAAGGGTCACAGCTATCATTGTTTTATTAAGAAATACCCTTCATTTATTTAACAGGGATACTTTTAGATACTCAATAATGGTTCTCAACCAAAGATTCATGCTTCATAACAATTTCTTCCATATTTGAATGAATATTATTCTAAATATTAGTCTTGTAGGGGCTGTGGGTGTTAGTGAACATTGGTCATCTCTTAATGTCAATGTTTCTGGGAAAAATGTTTCCTGTGGAGCTGTATATCAGCCCATAAGGAAATTATAATTAATTCTCTAAATGTAGCTGTCCATGTAAAAATAAATCTTAAGTCATAGTGTGGCCAGGGCCCTGGCTGGACTGTGTAGGCCAGAGAGAGATGAGAGCAAACAAGGTGCCTGAAGTTGAGTAAGGAAATGAGTTCTCATGGGCTGTTGCCATCACTGAGTCACTTGTGCTCTGAAGAGTACAATACTGTGAGAGAGATTCTGCCGCAGTATTTGTTTGAGGGGTGGGTAAGAGAGAGATGATTCAGATGCTGTCAGAAAAATGCTTCACGAAAGATGCTGGGTTGTAACAGGTGTGGAGGAATACATGTGGTGGGGCTATGTTACCCACTAGACAAGAGCCACAGCCAGAATGCAGAGGTGGAAGGTTATGTGATATACTCCCATGACCAAGTAGATCATCCTGGTTCTCTGGTACATAGACTAAGAGTAGGAAATGGGATTTCGGATCATATTCTTATGGCCTACAATACTGGGCTTATAGGAGGAATCTCTAATCCATAAGCCTGGTGATGCTCCCTTCCCCACTTTTTAAATCACTTAGCTTTGGGCCTTCAGGAAATTTTTGTTGAAAAGAGTACACATTTGTGGCATAGGAAGTCTGAAGCAGAGAGATGCCGCAAAGTACACAATTAAACCAATGATAACTGTAGCACTAGTCACTATTTAATTCTTTTCATATTTAATCCTTAAAGTTATTTAAGGTAGGAGGAACAGGCGAAATGTCTCCCTCTGGTGCTCACCCAAAGGAGCAGAGCTAAACTTCAACCCTTGTGTTCCCATTTCCACTAACTCATTTAGGGGGATGATATTGTCCCTAGGATATTTGACAATGCCAAGGGATGTTTTTGATTGCCATGAACGGGGAAGCGCCACTGGCATCATAGAGGCCATTGGTGCTGCTAAACATTATACAATGCATTATACAGGGGCAGCCCCCCACATTGAAGAATTATCTGGCCTCAAAATGTCAATTGTGGGCGGTACTTACTGTACTACCACACTTTGTGACCAGCCTTTGTGTGGTAGTACAGTACACCCTATTAAGTTTTTCTCTTAGCTGTATAACTAATTTAAGAAAGAAGTTTATCTCTTCTTAGTTTCTTGATTGTACAGGAGGTCTAAATGAGTTGATTTATGTCTGAAGTACTAAAATCTTAAAGCGTTTTAATTCCAAAGAAGCATGTATCTCATGCTAAGTAATACTATATTTAAATGGCATAAAATAGACTATCAGCATAAATTTAATTAGTTTCTCTAAAGCACATTCGGAAATTATCCTATGGGAACACTAGGTATTAGGATGTTAACTTCAGAAAGGCGTAGTAGATTCTGACAGGTAATTATGCTTACCGGTTCCAAATCCTTTGGTTTCTTTCATACTGCAGGTGGTGGTGTTTGCTTAAGGGAAAGATAAATACCAGCATTATCTGTCTATCTGGAGCAGATCCTACTTATCTGAGGAGAGCAGTGCTGGATGAGGGGCATAGCTACCAGTGGCTAAAGTGAAACAGATCAGGAAAGGAATGTCCCGGATTCAGGGTCGACTTCCCTTACGGAAAAAGTGATTCTAATGAATAATGGTCTTCCCTTGGGAATCTGGCTCTACAAGTAGTTTTAGGCTAAAATTTTATGTACAGTTTGAAAAAAAGAATATGTTAATAATAAACTTTAAAAGGGCGAATAAAAACCCTTCCAGTACAATTGAACTTGGTGGTAATTTGATTAATATATTCACTTATGTATAATTTTTACACTCATGTGTATATTAAAATCTCTAAAGGAATAAACATTTGTGTGAAGAACATAGGCTTGGCAGTGACAAAGGTATAATATAATGGTAAGGAGTTTGGCATGTTTGTTTTTAGTGTGAATGGTTCTTTGAATCATCATTTTCCAGTCTTTAGTATTGTAGAAATCAGAATTGGATAATGTTTTTAAAATTAAATTTCAAAATTAGCTTATATCCTCTAATTTTATCAAGAGGTTTCATTGAATATGAGCTGATCCTTTTTTAAAACTAAATTATTTACACCCAAGATGAAGGAGAATTGCTAGTATTAAGGATTAAAAGTACTAATAATTCTAATGTTTAAAATGTGCTTGTATTCCCACTTTTCTAACTTTAATAATTAATGATTTTTATTATGAAAATCATTCAGGACTTCATTTTTATTAGGAAGTATGGAATAAAATGTGATTATAAACAGGCCATTAAACATATTTCTTTAGTATATCTGTTTGTAGTTTGTATTGTTTGTATTTCTGTTGTCACAAAATAGCCTTAAATTCTTGCAGAGAATTACTTGCTGAATAGAAAAGTTCTGATTTCTACCAACAAGGAACATATATTACACATTTAAGGCTTGAATTTTGTACAGATACTGTGAAAATAGATGAACAAATAGTAAACAGTAATAACTTTTAAATGTCAGCTTTCTGGTTAATAAAACCTACTAAATTACATTGGCAGACAAATATACTTATGTTTAAGATTTAACATTTTGTTTGGATTAAAAAAATAATTTATTTTGGCTTTCAAATGAAAACTAGAATTACTTAGAGCCAGAAGGCAGCTCCAACACATGGAATTTATTCAAATCTTAGAGAGAAGGGAAACAAACCCCCACACTATCAACATTAAAAAAAATATCATGTGATTTCAAGATATCCAGATATTTGTATTTTTTAAAACTCCATTATGTGCTAAACTGGTGTTTTTAAGTTAGAAAGATTTCCTCCCACTTCATATCTCTTTTTAAAACTACATATGCTATAAAAACTGGAGATTTGTGGGTTTGTATATAGATATGCATATGTATATACATATGTATATAGGTAGTATTACTTTAGATGGACTTGATTTTCTAAGCAAAGCCAGTGTATAGATACATTTATCCATAGATAACTGGGTATGAGAAAAAGACATTGCCATTGACTATTTAATATTTTCACTTTTAATTTCAGTAAGTCATCATCTTACATAGCCCATAAATTAGGTGATACCATCTTAAAATAAAATTAAGGAAGTTTCCCAGCTGAACTCATTTAGTCCATTCCTGAGTTGTTTTCGCTTTGCCCCTGGTGCTGTAGTTAACTAGTTTACGTTGGCTCCTCTAGCGTTCTGGTGAATGAGAATGCCCCTTGCCTTGATTGTTTAGGTAACAGGAAAGCCCATTCTCTGGGTTCTAGTTTGTAGAAAGCCTACATGGCGAAACAGGATTTGGGGAGGTACAGTGTAGTGGTTACTAGCAACGGCTTTAGAGTAACAGGGATCTGCCTTGTTACTCTAAAATGGGGGAAGAAAAAAACCCCCATTTTTCTTCCACATAATAACTGTGTGCCCTTATTCAAAGTACTTACCTGTTCTGTGTTTTAGTTTCCTCATCTGAGATAATAATATCTATCTCTTGGAGTTATTTGTGAGAGAGGTAACTTATGAATGAACTTCAGTACACTGTCCAGCACTTAAAACTGAGGAAATGCTGACAAAATGTCTATTATTACTGACCTGGTTTCAGGTAAGGATCTAGACACACATTCCCATAAATAACTTAAGTCTTTTGGCCATTTTACAGTGTAAACTGTGTGATCATAACCACTTGTATCAAAGAAATAAAAATAGCAAAAAACTGCAATTAATTTAATATCGTAGTTAACAGGAAGTAGTAGAATTAAAAGTTTTATTGATAGTCTCCTTGTTTACTGTATTTACAAGACTTACTGGTCTCTTAACTACAGAGCATTATAGGTTTAAAAAAAAACTATGGAACTCTCTAGGTTTTGAAAAAAGAGTCATTATTATTATCATCATCATAAAAAATTGAAGTTATTCTTCAAAAGGAGTAGCATTCGTAAGGCTCTTGGTAGTCTCATAGTTCAAAATATCTTCTAGGGAAATAGTCTTTGTAGCTCATTCTGGAAACTCCATGTCCTTTTAAAGTGTAAACATTGATTGGTAAAAAATAGGTTTTAAGTGGGAGTCTAACCCTGATCTTGTGTTTCTGGTGTTAAAATCTATTCATTCAGCTTAGAAATTTTACACTATGAATTAAATACCAGGGTGTGTGTGTGTGTGTGTGTGTGTGTGTTTTGTTGTTTTGGATCTCAAAATGGAAGTTCAGATTCACACTGCTGTTATGGAGAAGTAGAAGACCTTGAGATTATTGTGGGAGGTGAGGAGGAAAGACTCCTTAAATACATCAGAAAGAATGGTATCAGGATGTATAGTTTTATAAGCATGTTAGAACCGGTAATCTATACCTAGCATTTCCTATTTTCTCTCCTTGTTTTTCTTGCAAAATTGAGCTTCAGAGTTAAAGTTTGATACTCTGAAAATAGAAAATGCTAATCAGATTTAAAAAATAGATGGCTAGTTGGTTAGTGGAAAAGTAAATAGTTGAAGAAGCATTTTTAGATTCTCCTGTGTGTTGTGTATAGCGGTGTACCCCTAAAGGAGGGAATTTTTACCTTGCAGGGTGACTCTGCAGTTAGGTTTCCTTTGGGCATAGTGGCAAGTATTAAATCTTATTTGTAACATAATAGAGTATTCTTGTTACTAAAAGCAATCTTTTTTGTAAACCTGTATATTATTGAATATTGACCTCTCTTACAACAGAACAAGCAGTTCTTACTTGTTGTGCCTCTGTTGAGAATCCTATTTACCAAACTAGCTACAGTAGAGTAGTATCTCCTGAGTCCTGGAACCCCTCCCCCCCATTCCCTTCTTGTGTGGCAGAGTAAATTTTTTAATTTGTCATCTCAGTCAATGCTATCAACACTTTCACAAATTGGTGGACATACCTCATCTAAACAGGAGAGAACCAACTAATTTATTCTAATTACATACACTAGGTGTTCTCTAGATTTCCTTCACCTCCTTCCCTCAGCCAAAGGTTTCCATGTTTGTGTGAATGATATGTATGTATGTGTGTATGTTTATATGATTTAATGTATAGCTATATCACTTACATTGAATATATATCATACTTATATATTTGATATATATTTAATAAATACATTTCTTTTGTTTCCTCACTCCTGTGACCTAACACCCATTTTCATGAGGGTTGCTTAGCCTTCGTTAGAGAATATTCTAGCTGGATAAGAATAGTGATGGTTTTACTAAATGACTAAAACTTTTTCAGGAGGAAAAAAAGAAACAGTAAGTCTTTTGTTCTGTTTTAAAGGAAATTAATATTTTCTTTGCCCCTCCTGTCTAAAGGCTTAAAAAGGTAGCTTAACAGTGTCAAAGACAGGGAAAATTGAAACCAACCACATAAAGCTGTTTTTGGAAGATACTTTAAATGAGAACAGTCTTCCAAAACTCAGCTGGCTTTTTAGTCAGCTAAGCCATCTGCTTGGTTTTTCAGCTGGCACTGTCTCCAGTTTCCCTGATTTTATAGCTTTCCCTTGGGAAAGTACAAGATTTCAAATCATTACAGCATTGCAGAGCCTTTTGGAGAGCTGTGTGTGGCTTAGACGTTTATATGTTAGTCTTCTATTGTATAATTCCAAATGGTTTTTTCTTCTGTGGAATTTGTGGTTTTATAAATTTTGGAAGAGGGAGAATCTGAGAAAAGAGGAAAGATGGTCAAAATTGTTTTTCTCACCTAAGTGTGTATTTTCCAGATAAACTAATAATAAAATGGTAGCTCTTTCATTGACGTTAACTTACTCATGTTTCTTTTTCTCTTAAATATATTTTATTGATTATGGTGTTACAGTTGTCCCATTTCCCCCCTTTATTCCACTCTGCATCTCCCCTTCCCACCCCCCCATCCCCCCACCCCCTCACCCCCCTCAGCCTCTTGGTTCCACCACTCGGTTCATGTCCATGGGTCATACATATAAGTTCTTTGGCTTCTCCATTTCCTATATTATTCCTAACCCCCACCCCCGTCTATTTTGTATCTACTAATTATGCTTCTTATTCCCTGTACCTTTCCCCCCATTCTACTACCCCCTTTACCTCCTTGCTGATAACCCTCCCTGTGGTCTCCATTTCTGTGATTCTGTTTCCTGTTCTAGTTGTTTCATGTTTCTTTTTTTTATTTTTTAAGATTTTATTTATTTATCTTTAGAGGAGAAGGGAAGGAGAGAGGGAGAGAAACATCAATGTATGGTTGCCTCTTGTGCATCCCCTGCTGGGAACTGGCTTGCATCCCAGGCATGTGCTCTGACTAGGAATTGAACTGCAATCCTTTGGTTCTCAGGCCTGTGCTTAATCCACTGAGCTACACCAGCCAGGGCTTGTGTTTCATTTAATGGAAATGAATAAACCTGTTACTCAAATTAGATTGTGTTATATATTTTGGTTCTACCATTAGTTTATTTTTATCTCATATTTGGTGATGTCACAGTTTGATTGCAAACATTCCTATGAGGGTGTTGATATTGAATTTATTTAGACCATATAACACTGATTATAGTTTCTTAGAAGTATAAAATAGGTATGTTTAAATTGATGCATAGACATTAGCTCAGTGAATGAATGTTCCTTATGTTTTAAAAGTTAATCATATTTGTAACAATACATTCGAATATTATCATATGATGGTGAATGAGTAATTCCCACCATCTCCTGGCTGCACACACATACACACACATGAAATATAATTATTTCCTCTGCGTGTGTATATATGTTTGTGTGTGTATGTATATATCCATAATGAAATAATGGACAGAAATTTAGGCTTTATGCTGTGGGTAGGAACCACATTTCTTCTTCCTGCCACTTGTGCTCTAAATCTACAGATAACAGTTCCCAACCCACATATCATTTGAACTTCAAAATGAGAACAGTTAGTACCTATTATTGTCACTACTCTGGAGAGCAAGGTGTGTGCAACTTTTAAAAGTCTTTGTGGGGACTGTGACAGTTTTCAGTTATATTTCCCACCAAAAAAGGACCTAAATGCTAGTGGCTTAAACCAGTGATTTTTTAACCAGTGTCCTACAAGAATTTTTAAAACATGTAATATTGGACTGTTTATTCAGGGGCACTGACCTTTTTTCCCTTAGATTCTCAAATTTAAAAAAAAAGACAACAACTAACACAGTAGTGGTAGTTGATGTGAATGAATCAAAATTATACCTTTTTGTTGGGGTCAGATTGGCCAAAATGATATTTTTAGTGTGTCACAATTTTTTTTTGTTTGTCGATAGTTGTGAGTTGTCATTTTATTGTTCATATTGTTGGTCTTCTTCTTTTTCTTAGATAAGTCCCTTTAACATTTCATATAGTAAGGGCTTGGTGATGATGAAGTCCTTTAACTTTCCCTTATCTGGGAAGCACTTTATCTGTCATTCCATTCTAAAGGATAACTTTGCTAGATAGAATGATCTTGGATGTAGGTCCTTGCCTTTTATGACTTGGAATACTTCTTTCCAGCCCCTTCTGGCCTGCAAGTTTTCTTTTCTTTTTTTGTTTTGTTTTGTTTTGTTCTGTTCTGTTACCTTGAACAATTTGTGTGTTTTTCAAAGAAATTGTTTTTTCCTTTTTAAAAAAAAATTTAATTATTTTTCAAGTACAGTTTTCTGCCTTTTACTCCCTTCCTGGCCCACCCTCCCGTGCTTCCCCAACTTTCCTCCCATTTCCACTCCCCTTAGCTGTTGTCCATGTGTCATTTATACTAGTTCCTCTAAATCCCTTCTCTTTTTCCCCTGAAATTGAGAAATCAGCTGATAGTCTTATGGGAACTCCTTTGTAGGTAGTTGCTTTTAAGATTCTCTCCTAATCTTTAATATTGGGTAATGTAATTATGATGTGCCTTGGTGCATGCTTCATTGAGTCCATCTTCTTTGGAACTCCCTGAGCTTCCTGGACTTTTTGGAAGTCTATTTCCTTTGCCGTATTGGGGAAATTCTCCTTCATTATTTCTTCAAATAATTTTTCAATTTCTTGCTCTTGTTCTTCTCCTTCTGGCACCCCTATGATTTGGATATTGGAATGTTTAAAGTTGTACTGGTGGTTCCTAATCCTCTCCTCATTTTTTTTGAATTCTTGTTTCTTCATTCTCTTCTGATTGAACACTTACTTCTTCCTTCTGGTCCAATGCGTTGATCTGTGTCCCAGTATCCTTCCTGTCACTGTTGGTTCCCTATTCATTTTCCTTTATTTCACTTTGCATAGCCTTCACTTTTTCTTCTATTTTGTGACCATACTCAACCATTTCTGCGTGTATGCTGATTACCAGTGTTTTGAACTCTGCATCTGATAGGTTGGTTAGCTCTTCATGGCTTAGTTGTATTTTTTCTGGAGAAGCATTTTTTCTCCAGTTGTATTTTTCTCTTCGCAGCCATTTTTTGTGCTGTGAAGTTTTAGTAAGTAGTTTATATGTGCCATGAGGTGAAAAGGGTTGAAAATCACTGGCTTAAGCTAATGCAAATAAATACTTGAATTTGAAAGACTTAAACTCACCTGAAAGGCAGAAGTATTCTTTAAAGTAATTTCAGCTCTTAAATTCTCATAATTACATTGAAACAATGAGAAGAAAATATAGCCAACATTTAAATACTTAAGTTTTCATTTCTATTATATATTTTACTAGCATCATATTTGAACCAAATATTCATCTTTTACAGTCATATAACTATCCTATGTATAATATACCACTTCCTCAGAAATGGATTATTTTCCTTAGCATTTTAGTTTCTCTTTGGCTGTCTTCATGGAGTTTTCTGTAATAATTATTCTTTTCCTTGATTTTGAAGCATTACAGTATTCATACAACTTAAACTCACTCCTCATACCTAAGAGGAGAGGATGCCTCTCTTTCCAGGCTGAGCCACGTGTCTTCATTGTCATTCCCAGTGCAGTTGCCTTGGTCTTTCCCTCTGTGGCTTCTTGCTGTCAGTCCACACACATGTTCAGGGCCAGCCTCAACATGGCCTTTAGCTCTAGATCTGTTGTGTACACTTTAATTAGCAGTGGGCGTACAGGTTTATCTCCTTGGATGGCATTTGTTCTTTCCTCACAGAAATTAGATTACTGCCTGGTATATATTTTCTGGTCAGTATGTGACTTAGAAATTTAATCTCCTATTAACATTTTTTCCATAGTCAGTTAGTTTAATTATAAACTCTGTGTAGTGAGGATGAAAGTGCTTTTCTGTTCTTTGTTGAGGAACAATGTTCAGTAACTCATAAGAGTTGATAAAAAGAATTAATCTAGTATAAAAGTGAATATTGATTTAATTTTTTTCTCTGATGAATGGTGCCTTAGAGATCCAAGAGAATATATTCATTTCTATTTTAGACAAGACTAATTTTTGATGAAGACAGAAGTTACTGTATTTCTATTAATTTTGTCCTAAAATATAGGTTGTGTGTAATTTCCTGCTCCATGGACAGATCCCTAAAGAAGGATCTTTACTCTTTGTGTTTTAAATCAAGATGTGTAAATTTTTACTGTTGGTTCAGCATAGAATACTGGACACATTTCATTTATCCTGTTTGCAATTTTGCTATCTGAAATTGATTTTTCATTTTTGTGGTAGTTAATTTTGCCTTTGCTTCTATTTGTAAGAATGTCTTTGTTGTATTCTAGAAGTTTTTTCTCTGCTTCTTATGAATTAATGCTATGTTTAAAGATTTATTATGTTCCTACAGCATTTATTTTTTAGAAGCAAATGTACAATAGTTCAAATTATACAAAACAAATTCACTATGAGTTTATTAATGGGACATATTCATGGAACGATGAAACATACAAACAAAAAACTATATTATATTTCATGGACCAATAATCTCACTTTATTTTCCCTTGAGTTCTATCAGGAGAGCAGAGCATGCTGCTAGCCAAGAGAAGAAAGCAAGAGAGAAATAGAATTGACTGCCCCCGCCTTTAAAATTAAAAAAAATTTTTTTCATTGCTTTTAGACAGAGAGAAGCATCAATCAGTTGCTTTCTCACATGTGCCCCATGAGGTTGAACCTGCCGCAATCTGGGTATGTGCTCTGATTGGGAATTGAACCCACAGCCTTTTGGTCTATGGGATGACATTCCAACCAACTGAGGCACACCAGCAAGAGTGGAATTGACATGCTTTTTATCAGTTGTGTAATAATATCCTGATGCTGGCCCTCATGGCAGCAGAGCTAGAAATGGCCCTCTACTCCTTGTCATAGTCATTCCCAACCTGTAAGTACAGTAGATTTACTTGAAATCCAGGAATCTCTATCTAGCAGTCTGCAGACCACAGCTAGACTATAAGTTGAGTCTGTTGAACACAGAGTGTGAGTCAATGTTCTAGAAATGGCTGAAGTACATTCATTGCCAATGTTGAAATATCAGGAGATTTCACACAAAACTCTGGAGTTACAGGTTCTATTGAAAACTGGGACAGTTTGAAACTTCTGCCCCAACATTCTCTCCTGAACAACATTTGGCTGGAATCCAGCAGAGGCTGACTACTTCAGACCATGCAACCTCTTTCCAGTTCTCGTTAAGTCTCAGCCTACTCCTCACCCACCAGGCACAGAGGCTCTTTGGCTTTACTGGCACCTTGCCCACCCAGTTACTGCGAGGACACGTGGCCCACTGCATTCATTCACATCATCTGTGTGGTTCTGTGCCTGAGTTTGCTTCTCACTCCCTTCCAATTTCGGTGCTCCTTCAATTAACTAGACAGTTAAATATATTATTTGGACTGTGTTATTTTAATCTAATTCTTTGAAAATTTGATGGAAAATTGTCTACATTTCGGGCATAGGATAGTATCAATAAGGGTTAAACTAAAAAGTCTCTACTGAGCACCTGTGTGCATAACATATCTAATTAATAAAGCCCTCTTTCCACATTCCAAGGAAATTAAGTAGTGATTAAGATTCTCAGTATACTCATTATTTTCCCTTAGAATTCTGGAAGGAGAGTTCATTGTGAAAGAACCTTCTACATCATAGGCTGTAAAGTTCATGTTTATACACAGAAGCTTATTCTCTTTGCCTCACCGCTATGGGTGGATTTGCCTTTCTGACTCCAACACTCAATTCTTCTTTAGCTCCCTTTGTTGAAATGAACTTGGCGTGAGCTTGGCAGTGCAGCATAATGTAGCTCTGAACCTGCATGGCCCCTGCTTCTTTACAGCTCCAGGTGACAAGGAGCCCTTTTTAAAGGGATCATGGATATTAATTGGAAGAGCAATTATTTTGAATATATATGATTTCATCTTCTTTATGATAGATTTGACCATATTGTATTTGGAGGGAAATATAATCACCTAAGAGCATCAGGAAGTAGTAGAGTAATTCTTAAAATGAAATTGGTTTATCTTAATTCATCCAGCTTATTTGGTTTCCTTTCCTATACTTAGTTTCCTTTTTTGTTTTTAAAAATTATATCTGTTTAGCTGTATCTCTTTTTCTTTTTTTAGTCCTCAGAGCTTTATTTTTTTTCTCTATATTTACCTGCAAATCTAGTAGCTACCAGAGCTTTTGAAATCTGTGATTAGGTACTGAATGTTATGGCTAATTCTCTTAGGTATGACAGTGCCCACTTACATTTTATGTCTTGAACTTCATAATGTGTCACTTCTGCCATTATTGTTCTAGTACCAAGAAGACATGAGCTTAGTATAAACTGTGTCATGTGTGTTTGCCTTCAGTTATGATACTGCTTTCATTAAGGTTTGTGAACTAATTGCTAATTTTTCTTGTTTTAATCCGGTGGATTTTGTCGTTAGCATCGTAGGATACTTTTGTAAATTAAAGTGATCACCTAGTGGCCATCTAACTTTCTTTTGGCAATTTTATTCTGATGTTTTATATAAGGAGTAAAAGTTCAAGATGGAAATAATAGCACAGAAACAAGAATATTTTAAAATGCTAAGTAGTGGTTGCTTCTGTGATAGGATTTCAGAATATAGTTATTTAATTTTGTGCTTATCTGCATTTTCCAAATTTGAAACAATTGAACATGATATTTCTTAACCAGAATAAAGTTATAGACATTTTTAGAGCATAAATATTAAGGGAAATAAATTACTTTTCTTTAGAAAATTATAAATATTTTATAGTTATCATCATTATTCAGAAAATACTATTTAAAAAATCTCTGTTTCTTTTTTGATAAAACAGGACACATAAAGAAATTGCACAAATAATGATCTGCCTCAGTGGACCTACTTTGGTCTGCTGCCAAAGGGCATTTAAGCACACTGTGTACGAGTGTGTCTTCTGAGTCAGGCTGAAATACTGTGTTGGCCAAAGAGTTTGTTTGGTTTCATCCATAAGATGTCTCTAGTTGTGCTTAGTTGTCTTTGACTTTATTTGAAACAATTTTGTTAGATTGTATTGTGCTCACTGTCCCATCAGCCTGCATTAAAAATCGGTGAATTGTTGTGTAGCCATTTTAATGTTGAAAACAGAAGAAAATAAGCAACATTTTTGGCATATTATGCTTTATTATTTCATGAAAGGTAAAAATACAACTGAAATGCAAAAATTGATTTGTGCAGTGTATGGAGAAGGTGCTGTGACTGATCAAATGTGTCAAAAGTGGTTCGTGAATTTTCATGCTTCAGATTTCTTGCTAGATGATGCTCCGTGGTCGGGTAGAAAACAGTTGAAGTTGATAGTGATCTAATCGAGATATTGGGAACAGTCAACATTATATCACATGGGAGCTAGGTGACTTAAAATATCCAAATCAACAAAGTTATTGGTGAAAATGAAAAACATGTCTTTTATTTTACAGAAAAAACTAAGTGGACTCTTTGGCTAACTCAATACTTGTTAATAATGCTAAATTTAGGGACTCATCTCAGGGCACACTGAACCAGAATCTTGAGAATACTTGAGAAAAATCTGTGCGTCTAATGAACTCTACAGGTGTTTCTCATGTTGCCAAAGTTTGAGCTCCACACCCCCTGTGCTTACCTGCGAGGAGAGTAGTAGTCAGACTTAATTTTTACCTGGGTTCTTGTTAATCTTCAATCATTCTGAGCCTAAGTGTAAAATGTTATAGTGTATTCTTCCCAGTTTGCTTAAATTTATATATTATTTAAAAAGTATACAGTTTTAGATTGCTTTGTTGAATTATGATGTTTAAGAAATCTTTAAATGAAATTAAATTATCTACAAGTAGAATGTGCTGTTGAATTGAGTCTATGTTCTGAATTTATTATTGATTGATTGAACATCCTTACATTTGATGCCAGATTCAGGAGTAATAGGCTGTTCCAGGAAGTAAATATTGCAGTGAGAGTTAAGTTTTTAAGTGCCTAGAAGATAATGTGTTAAATTCCCATCTATAAATTGATTTTCATTTGTAGGATTTTATGTATGCCAGTGTTGGAATAACAATGTCTTTTAATAGTTTGAAATCAGGATTCAATAGATAGGCAGTGTGTCTTTTTGGTGACTCTTTAGAGTTTGGCTCATGTCACTTTTCTCTTTTTTTAAAAACCTAAATTGGGAACAATCAAATACTATATGAAAGCTGTCAAAGGATTTTGGCACTCATTGTGAAAATTTTGTTCATTTTTTTTCTCTAAAACATATGTGTTAGTTTTGGATAAAAAATTAACTTGAATATACTTTGTGTAGATGCCCTTTAACCAAACCGCCAGGAGCACATTTGTCAAATATTGTAAAGTAGAATTTTTTTTGCCTCTTTAAAGCAAAGGAAACAGCACCTCATGGGGAACTATATATGCTGAGAAGGGCTTACTATTAGATTTGGGCTTGGTTGGGGATTTGGGGGGAGGTTAAATGAAAGAATAGTTTGGGTTTGGATTGGATGCTGGAAGAAAGTGGGGTAATTGTATGATTCGTTATCTTAATTTTATCTATAGGGCAACAGGAATACAGCAGGCTAAAACTGTAACTGATAAAAGCAGTAGAAGTTACTCATATTACCTGGAACTAGGGATGTTATATTATCATTGTGGTTTGTGTAGTGTCCTTATTTTTGTCTGTGTTTCAACACAACTGTGTAGTGATTGTGTTTTTGTTTTGCTTTATCCTGATCGGAGTACCCTTTACTGATCTCTCTCTCATTCTTGCTCTGTACATACACAAACACAGTAACACACACACATACACACACACACACACAAGCTTTCTCTCTCTTTTGTTTTAGTCAGCTCATTTAGGTGAACAATAAAACAATGAATACAATTTATCTTTTATTGTTAGAATCAGCCCAACCTTCCTTTTGCAAATAATTAGCCTGTTTTTATCTGACAGTCTGGCTGTAAATATTATTTTGGGCAGCATCAATTCAAAATGATTTGGGGATTATAAACATGTAAAATAGCATTGATGTATTTTATACAGATACTAATTTGCCTAAGTGTGTGTTTCTTGAACTTACAATTAAGGATAAAAATGACATAGTAAATAATTAACTTAATTTTAACAAAATTATAACCTTTAAAGTAGCACTTAGTTGATAATATTAATGATGTGCCTATTATATTTTTTCTGAAAATATGAAGTTAAATGGATTTTAATTTTTCTTGGAAATAATGCATGTAAGTTTAAATATCTTTTCAGATTTTAAATATAGCTTAAACCAAATAATGTTTTATTACATACAGTTAGACCTGTAATCTGAAATACATACTAACATTTCTTGAAGATAGTGGAAACTTTTACATGTTAAGGTCTTGAATCACATGTAAAGTGTGTTTTGATATTTTCTCTCAGATATTAAAGGAAAATGAGTTTTTTCTGGTTATGTAAAAGACTATCTAAATATGCTTAATTTTATATAAGTCAGAAGCAGCACAATTGGAAACCACAGAATTTAATATTTGTTTGATGCAGAAGTGTCTTTTGTATTGTAATTTATGGCAAAATTTATTTAATACAAATGAGAATTCAGTTGTGGTAAATAAACACAATTTTAAAATAACTTTTTGCTATAAACAAATTATGTCCACTTACTTGTCATTGAATGATTGTGATATTATGGTGTTGTTCGTTTAACCAGAGGTGCTAGTGGTTCCTACTGAGTGGAGAATATGAAGTGGTTTAATTGATACTATATCAGAAGACATTTAAAAAACTTATACTTAAAGAAATTCAATGTAATATATTATATTTTATTTTTTAAAAGATTTTATTTATTCACTTTTAGAGAAGAGGGAAGGGAAGGAGAAAGAAAGGGAGAGAAACATCAATGTGTGGTTGTCTCTCAGGTGGCCCCCACCAGGGGACCTGGCCCACAACCCAGGCATGTGCCCTGACTGGGAATTGAACTGGTGACCCTTTGGTTCGCAGCCTGCGCCCAGTCCACTGAGCTACACCAGCCAGGGTGAATGCAATATATTTTAAAATTTAAGACATAGAACAACAGATAATGCAAAATGGAGTTCTGCTAATAGAATATCAATACTACACTTTCATTTTATATTTTGATTTTATTTTTTATTAAATACTTAAAGGTGTATATGATACACCTTTAGAATATCTTTTCTTACCCCTTTTGGCTTCCTATCATTGATCTTCAGTTCATATCATGGTAATTTGGAAACATTTTCTAAAGAGAATATAGCAGGTGATTTATTTTTTGTTCTAGCATTGTTAAATTTTATATTATATATTTTTATTATTTACTTTTTAAAAATTTCTTTTACTGTCATAACTTGTTATTCATAATATCATGCAGATTGCTTAGGCTTAATGTCCAGACTTAAGCCTAAGTCTACTCTCTTAAGCATATGTCAACTCTCTTATTTAGGTGTAGTATTCTCAGGCTTTCAAGGGCCTTTTCTATGTAAGTGTGTTTGCTTATATGCATGGATATATGGTGAATAAGTAAATATTGAATATATTTTTTAAATTGATGACACTCATTAACTGGTATGTCAGTGCTGTTCTTTTTCATTATCTTATGAATTTTATGTTAACTTTTTATGCCAGCTTTTGTTGGCAGTATTTAATGTCCCACAGCAGGAAAGTTGTCTTTTTTGCTTTTCCTCATTAACTTGGTTATTAAGTAATCCTAAAGCTTTTTTATTACATTTTAAATTTTACCTCTACTCTCAATTATAATGCATCTCAATTTAGCTGTTTCTTGGCTAGTCCTAAATATTCCAGCAACACTCATATGCCACCTGACATAAGGTAAAGTGGGGGGGGGGTGAAAATTAAATAGAAGAGCTCTTGCTTTTAACAGAATCAAATACAAATCATTTACTTTTATAAAATAACTAATATATAACCATGTCCATAATCTTTCCAGGACAATCTTTGCAAGGTGTTTATATTTACTGATTTGTGCCAGATTTCTTTTAAGAATGTCTACTTACAATTTCTACAAACTGTATTTCTCTTTAACCTTAATAGTTCTGGATATGAACACTTTTTTTTTTCAATTTGCATTTTTTACTTCTGTAAGAGATTGAACATTTTATTTTTATTTATTTTGTTTAAAAAATCTTTATTTAAATTTTTTTCCTTCAGTAGTGGTTTTTTGCTATGTTATATGAGCTCTTTGTTTAGTTAAGGATAATCATAACTAGTAGCTTTCTTTTTTCTTATTTATTTATTTTTGAAATGTGGGAAAAGGTGTTTGTGTGCATGTATATGTGTATTTATATGCATACACACATATTTTTCTTTAAAGAAAGAGGAAATAGGGGAAAATAATTTTTCTTGATCCATGGTCTTGGGAAAAGCTGTCTACATAATAGTGGCATCTACTTCTGGGGCCTTGGTATTAGCCCTGAAAAATCTTTAGTTTTGAGGTCACCCGTAGGGACTCTTTTTCCCAGTTGTGTTCAGAGCCATGATCTGGGTCTGTTTTGCATGGATCCAGGGAGATTTTTCTTTTACTTTAGGGCAGTGTAGGTGGTCAGTAGTACCTCATAAGGTCCTTCCAGGGAGGTGACTGCATGTGTTTTCTTCTAAAGGCCTTGATGCACACCTGATCTCATCAAAGGGATGGCAAGACTTGTCACTTACTAGAGGCCATGCCTCCTTTACCTGCTGGCTATAAACTTTTAAGTATACCAAATACTTAGTTCTTATATATAGCATGAAGTTGTTCACTTAAAATTTCTTAATGTTCATTGAATCTAAGAATGAAGGTTTTAGAGATGCCAGCATGCATTGGGTGTGTAAATAGTATTTCAAAAGGGGTCAATCTGTGTCTCCTATTTGGATTATTCTGGATCTTTGTAAGAGTCAAGGGCAAAGCTTCTGGCCTTTTAAGTCCAGTTTCTTGACAGATCTTTCCAAATTTCCTTTTAATATCTAGATGTTTGTGTTTCATTTGCTCTGGTGATTTACGATGATATGGAGTATGAATTCTCAATGAGTACCCCAGAGTTTTTGCAAGCAGGTGGTTTATATCTCCTGTGAAATGAGTTCCTTAATCTTATTTAATCCGTAAAGGAATGCCAGTTTTTTTTTTTTAACTCATCTTTCCCATTTGGGTTACTCTCAGAAAAGCTTCACTTCCTACAGTATTATAGTCACAGACATTTAGGCTATCATTTATTAATGTTATGTATATATATTAAAACCATCTAGAAGTGATTTCATTGAGTAGTGTGAGGCAGAGACCAAACTTAATGTTTTTTATATGTATTCTTATTTCATATTGCTTATTTGAAATTGTGTTTTAATGTCATTTTTTAACCAGTTTATCTCTAATCTATTTAGCATCTTCTAATATGGTTGTGCTTTAGAGTCACCAGGAAGGCTTTTAATCAATTTTGGGGCCCCATCCTACAGTGACTAAGTCTGACTCTGTGTATGTGGCCATTTCACTGATACTTATTACAAAACTGTCATAAGATTGTAATATATACCAAAACTGAGAGGCACTCCTGTATACTTTCATAATCATTTGCACTTGAGCCCGAGTTTCATTTTGTTTGTTCATTTTGTCTCTCTGTCCCATACTTGTTACTTATTTATAATAGATTTACCCAGCCCAGGTCTCCAGCAGAGGGTACGCAAGAGGCTACCATACATTGTTGTTTTTCTCCCTCTCTTTCTCCTTCCCTTCTCCTCTCTCTAAAAATAAATAACTATTTAAAAAAAAAACCCACAATGAACCTTGTCATCTGGATTCAGAAGCCCATTATCAGTTTCTTTCAACCATGATTTAATAATATCCAGTTGATCATAGGGAGATTAATACATCCTATAAAATAGGGATACCTTTGTTTGCATCTTGTTTGTTATTGGGAGTTGGCTTTCTATGAAACAAGAATGTCTTGGAAAATGGCATCAAGAATTCATATTTAGGATTTCTGGCCAAATGCAGGCATAGGTAGAAATGCTTTGCTTTCTCACACAACCAAAGAAGGACAACAACAAATTTAAAAACAATAAAAAACAACCAGAACTGCCAGAAAATTGAACTGTATGGAAGTCTGATAACCAGTAAGTTATAGAAGAAACATTCATCCAGACTAGTAGGTTGGGTGGAGACGAGCATCAGGGGCAGAGAGGGCATATGGCAAGGCAGCAGACTGTGTGGGCTAGGAGGTGGCTGGTGGATCAGGTGGTTCCACATTTGCATGCTAATAAGCCAAAAGGAAAATCTGGGGAGTGAGACAGAACGTGCAACCCAGGGTTCTAGCTGGGAAACTAAAGCCTCAAAACCTCTGGCTGTAAAAATCTGTGGGGCTTGAAGTGGCAGGAGAAGCTCCCAGCCTCACAGGAGAGTTGCTTGGAGAGACCCAAGGGATCCTAGAAAGTACTCAAATCCCCCCACTTGGGATACACACTAAAATGGTCCAATTTGCTTGTGGGTAGCAGGGGAAGTGACTAAAAGCTGGTCAAGAGCCAAGAAGCGGTATTGTTCTCTCTCAAACCCCTTCCCCACATACAGCGCCACAACACAGCAATGTGCGTTGCCTCACCCTGGCTAATGCCTAAGGTTCCACCCCTTACTACATAATAGGTACACCAAGACAAAAAAAATATGGCCATAACAAAAGAACTGATCAAAACTCCAAAAATAGAACTAAGTGATGAAGAGATAGCCAACCTATCAGAGGCAGAGTTTAAAACACTGGTAATCAGGATGCTCATAGAAATGGTTGCATATGGTTGCAAAATAGAGGAAAAAGTGAAGACTGCACAAAATGAAATAAAGAATATACAGGGAACCAACAGTGATGGGGAGGAAACCAGGACTCTTCTGCGGTGCAGAAGGAAGAAATGAACATGCAACTAGAACAGAATGAAAAAACAAGAATTCAAACAAATGAGAGGCTTAGGAACCTCTGGGACAACATTAAACATTCCAACATCTGAATCATAGTGGTGCCAGGAACAGAAGAGGAAGAGCAAGAAATTGAAAACTTATTTGCAAATGTAATAACGGACTTCCCCAATCTGGCAAAAGAAATAGACTGCCAGGATGTCCAGGAAGCTCAGAGAGTGCCAAAAACATTGGACCCAAGATGTAACACACCAAGACACAACATAATTAATTATATTACCCAAGATTAAATATAAGGAGAGAATCTTAAAAACAGCAAGAGAAAAGGAAATAGTTATTAACTACAAAGGAGTTCCCATAAGACTAGCAGCTGATTGCTCAAAAGAAACCTTGCAGGCATGAAGGGACTGGAAAGAAGTATTCCAAATCATGAAAGGCAAGGACCTACATCCAGGGTTGCTCTATCCAGCAAACTTCCATTTAGAATGGAAGGGCAGACAAAGTGCCTCCCAGATCAGGTCAAGTTAAAGGAGTCCATCATCACCAAACTCTTATATGAAATGTTAAAGGGACTTATGTAAGAAAAAGAAGAAGACCAACAACATGAACAGTAAAATGACCACAAACTCACAACTATCAACAAATGAGCCTTAAAAATAAAAACAAAAGGGTACTAAGCAAACAACTAGAACAGGAACAGAATCACAGAAATGGAGGTTACATGAAGGGTTATCATCATGGTGGGGAGAATAGGGGAAAAGGTACAGGGGATAAGAAGCGTAAGTGGTAGGCACAAAACAGATGGAGAGGTTAAGAATGGTGTAAGAAATGTAGAAGCCAAAGAACTTACATGTTTGACCCATGGACATGATCCAGGGGGGAGGGGATGCTGAAAGGGGAAGTGTGCTGCAGGGTGGAGGGGGAGAAAGGGGAGAAACAAACGCAGCAACTGTAATAGCATAATCAATAAAATACACTTTTAAAAAGATGGAATAAGGAAAGGTAAAATTAAAACATTTTTCTTATTCTTTTTAAAAATATTTTATTTATGTACCTGTAGAGGGGAAGGGAAGGAGAGAAGGAAAGAAATATCAATGTATGGTTGCCTCTCGTGTGTCCCCTGCTGGGAAGTGGCCCGCAACCCAGGCATGTGCCCTGACTGGGAATCGAACCATGATCCTCTAGTTTGATGGCCTGCGCTCAATCCACTGAGCTACGCCAGCCAGGGCCATTTTTCTTAATTGTTGTGATAGGTAGTAGTTTATTCAAAATAATAATAGTGAGAATGTATTTGATTATGTATGCATATGTATGTAGGTATGCTTGTATAAGGAGAATGAGAATAAGATTATGTAATGGTGAAATAAGTAACAGCAATAATATAATGGGAAAAATATGTGTTTATGGTAGTGGCTGTTAAATACCTCTTATAACCAGAATTGATCACTTTAGTTGAGTGTTAAAACTCTGCGCAACATACAAATCATTATAATAGGACAGTGACACCTAGGTGTACAATTTAGAAATAACATTAAAAAACACTTATTACACTGAGAATTTGAGTATCATTCACATTTTTTTACATTTAAGTATAATGTAAGTATACAGCATAGACATACCTAGTCCTTTACAAATAAAAGGAAATGTCATGTGATTTATTTCAGTTTATGTAAATTGGGAACAAAATCATAAAAGCAGTAATTAGCAATATTATTTAAATGACTTGTATTATTAATATACAGTTTATTAAAATGGATGTTTTTGTCATTTTAAGTGTATTCAGATGTTTCCTCCTCTATTATAATATCATGAGGAAGGTAATAATGATTTTTAGAAATTGGCTTTGCTCTTATTTAGTTCATAATTTAACATATAATAACTAGAGTTTATAAGGATGAACTTAAATTGGCTTAGAACCTATATTGCTGGTGACATTTTAAATTAGAATAATCTGAAATGAAATTTGAGAAAATGTCCGTAAAATGTTAAAAATGTACATATTCTATGATCTGGCATTTGATTTCTAGGAATTTGATTTAAAGAGATAGGGAGAAATAGTCAATAGATTCATGGAAGATTTCATTTGTAAAGATGCTCAACATAGCATTATTTAAAACAGCAAAACAGACCAACCACCTGACAGCACCACTCTGGTTAACAGTAGAAGGTAAGTGACATAAACCAGGGTGCAGTTACAGAGCAGAACACTGTGGAACCATTCAACAGCGTTAGGTGCGTGCTTAGTGCCATGGGACATTGTTCACAGTGTGTTCTGGGAGAAACATCGTATCCAGTATTTCCAGTGACCTAAGTTCATTTAGAAAGGTGAGTACAAGAAACCTATGTTAAATGTTATGGTTCTCCCTAGGTGGTTGTTATTTTCTTCATTTTCCCATGTTATTTTTTAACATTATTCCAAGGAGCAGATTGAACTATGCAGTTGGTACAGTGAAGGGAGCGGGGGACCCAACACTTACTTTAAAAAGATTTGCTTCCTGAGATAAATAGTAATTGCATTTTTACGTGATGAATTTTTATAAATGGTTTAAAATACCAGGATGAATATACTAATATCTAACAAAATTGTCACAGATTATTTGAGCCATTTTCATGATTAACTGATATTTTTCTATTTTGGATGTTACAAAACCCTTGCCAACTTTTCTCTTTGAAATGGCTGGAATTGGCAATATATCTTTTTGTGTTCATTTTGGCACATTTCATGAATGGATATTCATTATGGAAAACATCTAGAATCTTCATTTCACTAAGAGAAGACAGCCAGTGTTCTCACTTGATCGAGCTGATGGCATAGTATATTTGTTTATTCACTTTTGCTTCATCGGCAATTTTGATCCACCATGAAGTAAAGGCTCTCATTGTATCTAGTTTTTTAAAGATAAAATTGAGAGATTTAAACATGATTTATCCTACTTGGACCTATGGTTTGAATTAACTTAGCTGTTTGCATTCATTTCAAGAGAAGCATTTAATCTTTAAAATGCAATAATCTAATCAATCCCATAATTTTTCTAGTTACTCTGGAGATAGTATCAAGCTGACTATAAAGCTTTCTTTATTATTAGAGTATGAAATACAAAATTGACGTTGATAGCTCATTTTGAAAACAATATGTATTTAAGAGAGTAAGATTTTGTTTCATGTAAAAATCTCAGTGTATAATGTTACACAAACATTTCCCCAATTCATGCTGACCTTTCCTTGGTGATCCTCAGGTGTGATTAGTGAGCTTTGAGAGAACAGAATTTTTTTGCAGTGCTGTTACTGAATTAATGTGGGTGATAGCAAATACACTGGTTTTGCTAAGATACAACCACCTCCTCTGTCATCTACTAAACTTCTAGAATGCATATACACTTCCAGGTCTAACTGTTGGGAAGTCAGCATAGTACTTCTCACAAGTCCGTCAATGCTCTTTTCTTTTTTTCATTCTGTTCTCAAATACTACACTTCGTTCTATATTCACATTAAACTAACCAGACAGGACCCCTTCTAACTGAACTTTTCTCTCCCTACCTTCCATTCCTTCATTTTCTGTTGGTTATGATCCTATGTATCTTTCAATGTCTACTTCAAATAGCAGGAGCCATCTCCCCCATGCAGTATGACTTTGTCTTGGGACTCCATTTGAATCTCTGTTCAGTATTTAGTCACATAAATGTCTTCATGGTACATTTGTTTTTATGTTCCTAGAAGAATGATGCTATTTGCTTGTTTGTTTGTTTATTTGATCCCTGTAGAATTCCTGCATGTATAGATCCTCAATCTTTGTTATATTGAGTAAAATTAAAGATTTCGGTAGCTACACTTGCCAAGTAAGATTGGCAGATCTTACTTGGAAACAATCTTTTATTATTACTTGTAGGAGTACTTATCCTGGGGTCCAAGAAGAGGCTTTAGTGAGCCCTATGAAGTTATATGAAATATTTTTTTGTATGTTCATATGTGCATTTTTCTGGAATTTGAGTCTATTGCTTTTTATCATATTATAAACAGCATCTTTTACATTGTTCAAACATCTACTTAAAATTATTTAGCGTTTAATAATTTCTTAAATGTACCTAAGCCCAATGAAGGAGAATCAAGGCTAATAACTATTTGCAGGTAGTACATTCAGAATCTGAATGGTTGGAATTCATGTACCCTCTCCCTATTTCATGGATTTTAGATTTTGAGAAGATCAGAAAATTCTTGTTCAGTTTAACTTTGGTTTAAGGAAATTGACCAGGGGCATAGTATGTTGACTTGAAAACTGAAGGCTGCATTCTGAACCTAATTACTTTGTTTTCATCTCTGGTACTTCACAAAGCATAAAAGAATTTTTGTTGGAGGAGTGTGAAGTCTAACTTTGGTAGTGTGAGCAATCATATACTTGTGGAAGTTCAGTGCTAGATTACTGGGCCGCTGCTTTAGAAACAGGTGCGTGCACTGGGGGGTTTAAATGGTACAGTGCTGGTACCTGGATAGTGGAAGCCTCTGACTTCTAGGGTAGAACTTAAGTCTGCATGGCTCCCTATGTTTTAGCGGAATTCTGCTACTGTGGGATGGGATGAGAGTACACAGAGTTTTAAGAGGATATTAGACAAAAGTAGTCAATCAGTTATGTAGGTGGGATAAAGGACAGAGAGATGAAAGGCTCCTGCATAGCTCTGTATGGTGTTAGATTTTTGTTCTCATATCTGAATGGAGACAGAGATATCTTTCATTTTGTTTCTTGCCCTTGGTTTAAACTTTCATTTTCATGGAGGGAAGTAGTGGACCATGACCCAGTCTCCCAAGAACTGAGTGTAGAATTTCTTTTACTAAGCAATGAGTGAGGATGCCTTTGATCTGGATTCACTTAATCATTCATCTTGTCCATTGTGATGCTGGCAGATTTGCATGGAATTTGTCCTGTACCCTTATTAGGTATTTCTCCTGGACAGGAAAGCATGAACAATTTCTAATTGAAGGCATGATGGCTTTTAGAATTAGACACTCTTTTTTGTTTTGTAAAATAGTTATAATCTTTTAGCTTCTTTTCTCATTTGCCTTATCAGCAGTACCAAATCAGTGAACTCATTTGTGGAAAATACTTCCTTTGTATCAAAGTATCTCATAATTTGATGTAATAACTTTAATTTCCATGGCAAGCCATTAACCTCTGGTGGAATACAGCAACATTTTTGTCCAATACAGAATTATTAATGTAACTAAAAGAGCACATTACAGCTAGTTGTCTTTAACTTGGGCTGGAAATATATCATAGCCACGGTACTTCTTCTGCCTGTGCCTCATTTCCAGAGTCTCCTTAAGTTCTTTTAGAAATCGTTATGTGGGTCCTTGTAAATACTGTTTTTAAATTTTCTGTTGGCTGTCTATTCAAAAAGTGAAATGCCACCTCACCAGTTTTTTAAAATTCCATTCTATCTAAGTCAAATGTTGGTAAGCTCTGGCTCCCTGCCACATTTGTAAATAAAGTTGTGTTGAAACACAGCCATGCTCATTTGTTGATCAGCGACTGCTTTTGTACCACAACAGTAGAGTTGAGTAGTTGTGACAAAGATAATATGGTCAACTTCCAGTCAAGATGGTGCCATAGGTAACATGGTTTTCACAACCACAACAAAACTACAATTAAAATAGAGAACAACCATCACTCAGAACCATCAGAAAACAAGTTTAATGGAAGTCTGACAACTACAGAATTAAAGAAACCACATCCATCCTATAGACTTCTAGGAGGAGTAGAGTTGCTGAACGGGATGGTCCCACATCTGCATGTGGTATATAAAAATTTAGGAGGGATATCTTGAGAGTAAGGAGTCCCAGCCCCACACCAGGCCCCCCACACCAGGGTCCCAGTGCCAGGAAAATAAGCCCTCGTAACTTCTGTCTGCGAAACCCAGCAGGGATTGAGTCAGTGGAGGAAACTATTGGAGTCCCAAGCAGTTCCTCTTAAAGAACCTACTACACATGGCTTAATCAGACTCACTCTCTCTGAGCTCCAGCACTAGGGTAGGAGCTTGAAAGGCACCAGTGGCATACAGGGAGAAAGTGAAATATCTGGCATCAAAGCAAGAGCTGGGGACAGCCTTTTCCCTAGACAGAAAGATGGGTCATTGTCCCTTTTCTGAAGCCCCCCTTCACAGAGCCACAAAGCTGGCAGACTGGTGCCATTTCTGAGACTCCATTAACCTGGATAACACTGTTTGCTCTGACCTAGAGATCTGCTAAGACTCCACCTTATCCTACCCAACTTACAGGCCCAGGCAAGCTGTTAATAGTGACTTTTCCATGTGAATGGCTGGTCTTTGCTCATCCTTCACAACTTCATAACTCTCTCAAACCAAGCAACAGACAGCGTCAGCGAGCCCCCAGCGACTGTATGTCTTGTTAAGGGGCTCCAGACCTGGCACTAGTAGCATCCAGATTAGATTCACAGCTTGGGTTCTGCTGGTCATCTCCAGGACCAGCATCAGTAGCAGCTATATCAGATTGCTTTATAGCTTAGACAGGATGACCCCTGGGCAAAACACAGGTGGGGACCAACCTTGTCCTCCACCACCCAGGAATCCCCAGAGCCTGTTCATCCAGTAGACAGCTATGTTGTAGCACCACCTTGCCTGCACACAAGCTGTTCTTCTACAGAGGGTGGAGGTTGGTGGTCAGTGGTCACAGCCAGTCTTTGCAGCAGACTGGCCTGGGTAAATCTCTCTCACATTGATCCGTCAGCAGCAGCCAAGGCTCAAATACAAGAGGAGCATATTCTCAACCCCCTTGAAGAGTGCACCTCAAGTACCCATCTTAGGCAATAGGGGAGTCTTTGACACTGGACCCTACAGGAGACTTACTAGATTGGGCCACAATACCAGACAGGGAGTCATAGCAGCTGTACCTAATACATAGGAACAAATACTGGGAGGTTGCTAAAACGAGGAGATAAAGAAACATGGCCCAAATGAAAGAATGTATCAAAACTCCAGAAAAGGAGCTAAAAGAGATGGAGATAAATATCTATTAGATGCAGAGTTCAAAACACTGTTAATAAGGATGCTCCAGGACCTTAGTGAGGACCTCAGCAGCATAAAAAAGATCCAGTCAATAACAAAGCACACTCTATTTGAAATTAAGAACAACTTACAGGGAAACCAAAGTAGAGTGGTGAAGCTGAGAATCAGATCAATGATTTGGAACATAAGGAAGAAAAAAACGAACTTAAAAAAAATGAGGATAGTATAAGCAGCTTCTTGGGACAACTTCAAGCATTCCAACATTTGCATTATAGGGTTGCCAAGAAAGAGAAGAAGAAATTGAAAATGTATTTGAAAACAATAATGAAAGTAAGCTTTCCTAATTTGGTGAAGGAAATAGATATGCATATCCAGGAAGCACAGAGTCCCAAACAAGAAGGATGCAAAGAGGCCCACTCCAAGACACATCATAATTAAAATGCCAAAGTTTAAAGATAAAGAGAGAATCGCAAAAGCAGCAAAAGAAAAGCAGTTAGAAACCTACATGGGAGTTTCCAGAAGACTGTCAGCTGATTTCTCATAAGAAACTTTGCAGGCTGGAAGGGATTTGCAAGAAATATTCAATAGTCATGAAAAGAAGGGACTGACAGCCAAAATTGCTCTATCCAGCAAAGCTGTCTTCTAGAATCGAAGGGCAGATAAAGAGCTTCCCAGACCAGAAAAAACTAAAGGAGTTCATCATCACCAAACCATTATTACATGAAATGTTAAAGGGACTTATTTAAGAAAAAGATCAAAACTATGAACAATACAATGACAGCAGCTACAATCTATCAACAACAGAATCTCAAAAACAAAGCAAACAAGAAGAACAGAGACAGAATCATGGATTCAGAGATCGTTTTGATGGTTGCAGGATGGGAGAGGTGTGTGGAAGAATAGGTAAACAGGTGAGGGGATTAAGAAGTACAAATAGATACTTTCAGAATAGTAATGGGGATGTAAAGTATGGTGTAGGAATTGGAGTGGCCAAAGAAATTATACACATGACCCATGGACATGAATAGTGGTGGGGGGATTGCCTGAGGGAGTAGGGGGTGCTAGGTGAAATGGGGGATAGGGAGGAAAATCAGGATGACTGTAATAGCATAATCAATTAAATAAAGTAATATAAATAAAATTCAAAAGAAAACGACAATGATGCAATGAAACAGACCAGCACTTGAAAGAGAGAAGGGGCAACTGACACTCTCTCTCCTCTGTCCATGGCCATGTAAGGAACAATAGTCTAAGACTGCAGGACAGGGCCATCTGTAGATTTTTAGAAGATCTTAAAATGAAGAAGGCTCAGGGTCTTTAGCTGTCCACTTCTTTCCTCTTTATGTTAGTGAAATATTTGGGGGAAGCTATATCAATGGAACTCAGTTGCTTTTTGAGTTCCTGGGTCTCTTTGAAAAGGAAGGGCAAGTGTGGGAAATGCTATAAATGTTTTCTAAGCCTACAGGCTCTAGGCTTTGAAAGGAGTCATAGGAGGGACCTTGTGATTTCTCTCTGGAACTCTACATTACCTCCTGTAAAACCCTATTATTTCCTCTGTAATAATGTTATCATAAAATTACATATGAAAGGAGGAATAATACATTATAAACTTTATAGCTGTACTATTTGAGTGAAGAAACAAAGATTGCTTGTTTGGAGCTATATTATTATTTGTCCTTAGCTGGTGTCCCAATAATTAAGTCATTTTCTACTGAAAACACTTTAGTAGTTTTTTGTTAATGGTATTGTTCATTGTTGAGCAAGATTATGAAGTTGACAGGGAAAAGACAGCATTATGAATTGGTTTTGGAAATACCTAGTTGAATAAAACTTTTCCTTGCCCTGCAATGAAAAGAAAAGAATGTATGAGTAATTTTGTTTAAAAGGCATCTTTGTTTTAGTAAAGCCCTAAATGTGCCTTCCAAAATCAGGATTAGCTGAATGTGAGCAATGCTTTTATTACTGTAATTGATTTCTTTCTATTAAATAAATAATTTACTTGGAGGTCATCCCATCTCACCACACTATATCTCTATGGCCCTAAACATGGATTCTGTAGGTTTCTAGTGATAAATACTTTGTTATTATTACTACCATAAATGTATGCACTGAAACTGTGAATTTTACTGTAGAGGAATGTGAGGATGAGAGGAATAGGCAGTTTTTACACAGTTGTGTAGCCAATAAGGAGCAGAGCCAGTATGGAGGTCCAGCTCTTTGACTCCAACCTTGAGCACCAACCACCACTCTGTCATTAACCCTTGTCACCTGACATGACTCTTCTGTAGCATGGACACTCAGACCCACTCCTGGTTCCATTTCACAGACTATAAAGTTATGTCTCTGTTAGAGAATATCCACACCAGGGCACCAAGTTTGTGACAATGAATCCTCATTCACATAGGCAGTGCACGAAAGAAATCATCTGAAGCACAATGTTTCTGGGGTGACACCATGGTTCTGTGCACAAAAGAATGGAATGGCGTGGTCTTCCGAGAAACAGTGGTCTCCATATGGTGGTGGGTTCAAGATCACCAAATATTCTTTCTATGTCATTCTTTGATGACACAGTAGTCACCACTGCTGCTGCAGGTGTAATTGCTGCAGCAAGGACAAAAGTTCTCTTAATTTCCCTATGGTTTGACAAGCTCTAAACTGGCCAAAATGCAATTTTTTGCCTGGAAGAAATAAAGTCCCATAAAAAAGGTTGAGATAAAGAATGGAATGGCAAATGCCTCAACCTCCATGAAAGCTAGCACAAAGATTTGTCTTGCAGTACTGATTTTTTAAAGAATATGAATGGTAGGTTTAGTTTGTCAGATTTATAATAAAACATAGTAAAAGATTTGCGAGAGAACTAAATACCAAAAGTGCTGACAGGTGGCATTTTGCATAGCATAATCTTCCTAAGCAGCTGTCTGCTGGGGTGAATTTGCACGTGGTTGAAGGGCATTACAAATAAAAGAGCTTATGCCAGAGTCATTACTTTCTACCTCTAGAAGATGCCTCCTAAAAATATCACAAACAGGAGTTTATGCTTCATGCTAATCAGCCCCAGTATAAAACCACTCAGCAAAGCCAGTAGTTCCCTTGTCTAGCTTAGTACTGTGAGACTGCAGCACATGCTCATGTAGGGACTGCAGCTCAATCAGGCTGACCCTTAAGACACCATTCCAAAAGTGTAGCCAAGCTTGGGGATGCTGAAAAAGTCTGTAGCACTAGGAACTGGTAATAATGATACATAATGCCACAGAGCATTATGGAGCTCCCAATGTGTTCTTAGACCAAAGAAAGGGATACCAGTACACATGATTTAATGAAAGAAAGAAATATTTCTCTACTGCCAAAAAGCATAACGCGGCACAGCAGGTTCTTCACTTAAGCTATGAAGACATCTGAATATAGCAGGTTTCTATGCCCAGTCATATCTCACAGAAAAGGGGGTCAGCAATCTTTTACTGAAAAACTCCAGAGTAAATATTTAGGCTCTGTGGACCACATCATCTTTTTTTTCAATTATATTTTATTGATTAAGCTAGTACAGTTGTCCCAATTTTTCCCCTTTTGCCTGCTTCTACACACCCAGCACACCCCCCCTCATTCCTTCAGGAAATCTCCCCACCATTGTTCTGAGTCCATGGGTCATGCATATAAGTTCTTTGGCTACTCCATTCCCTATACTGTACTTTACATCCACATGGCTATTCTATAACTACCTATTCGTACTTCTTAGATCCCTCATCTCTTCCCTCATTACCCCCATACCCCATCTGTGTTTTGTCCAGGCTACCCTTCCTGAGCTATAAAACAACCTGAGGTAGTTGCTACTTGTGCTGGGTTTAGAGATTACCAAACTAAGCCAAACTGGAACTATGCTGACTGCTGCTAGTGCTGGGCCTGGGGCTCACTGAGGCCAGTTGTTGCTTGTTCGATAGGATTTAGGAAGTTTTGAGGCAGGAGCCAAGACAAGCCATTCATATGGAAAAGCAGCTTGGTTGGGGGTGGAATCTCTGGGGAGGTCCAAGTCAGTCCAACACTGTTAGCTAGATGGATGGAGTCTCAGATATGGCATCAGCCTTCAGGCCTTACGGGGGTGCAGTTAGAAAACAGACAAAGGCCTCTGCTTGCCTTGATGCCAGACACTTCAGTTTCTCCCTGTGTACCACTGGTGCACTTCAAACTGCTACCCTGTTGCTGGAGCTCAGAGGGAGTGAGTCTGAGTAGGTGAGTCCATGTGTGGGTTCTTTAAGAGGAACTGCTTGGGGATCCAGCAGTTTCTTCCACCAACTCAGTCCCTGCTGGTTTTGCAGCCAGAAGTTGTGGGGACTTTTCCTGGCACTGGAACCCTGGCCCTGGTCTCCTGGTGTGGGTCTGGGACTCCTGGCTCCTGAGATCCTGGCTTCTGAATTTTTGTCCACCACAGGTCAGTGAGGGACCAGCTCCTTTTGCATCTGCACTTTTCCTACCAGTCTGGGTGGATGTGGGTCTTTAATTCTGTAGTCATCAGACTTCCATTAAACTCTATGTCTGATGGCTCTGAGTGATGGATGTTCTACCTTTTTCTTGTAATTTTGATGTGGTTGTGTGAAGAGGTGAGCCATGTCTGATTTCGTCATTATCTTGACTGGAAGTCTCCCTGTCTTCAATTTTAGATTATGATGTCATCAGAGGCTCTTTGTGAATATACCTTACATTATTATTGGTGAACCTTACCTACCTAATTCATTCTAAGCATTCTGATTCTCTTTTGTTTGTGGTTTTCATGCACAGTGCCACCTGATGCACAGTAGTCGCGTATTTACTGGGAACAATTGCAGAAATCATTTACTGGGTTTTAACACTGGTCAGATTTGCTGAGGAACTGCATAGCTACTATCATTCTCTAGATTTTCAATTTATGGGTTCCTATTATAGTTCATAAGATGACTTCAAGAAGTTAAGTAATTTATAGCCATGGTATGTTAATTCTGTGAAATTGTAGTCTAGTTAGGCTATACGAATTATGACTGCAGTTACAAGTTGTTTACAACAAACAACTAAGGCATAATAGATCTATGCCTTATTTTGAATCTTAATAAAAGCAAATGCCTGTCAATTTAATTTATCACCAGATGTGTTCATATTTAAAGTCCTTTATAGTGAAATAAAAGCTTGACTTTAGGATTATGGTTCCTGCAGATTTGACAGCTGCTGTGACTGAGATATAAAATACTGTAGTGGTATTGACTGCTATAATGAAATCTGGGTAGCTCATTTGAAAAGCTGTTATATGAGGTGAATTTCTTAGAGGTAAAAACAATTAAAGTAATTTTTAAAAATCAGAGATCTGAGAGGTCATTTGATTAAAGTTCCTAGGAGGTCCCTGTCAGGTTAAGAACTTTCTTATATCACATGGTAGAACTGAAATCTCGGCCAGTGCACCTTCCCCCATTACCTCTCTGTTCCAAGGCAGAGCTGCTCCCCTATGGTTTATCAAATATTTGTGCCATCTGCTCATTGTACAATGTTTCCAAGGCAATAGTAGGAAGAAAAGAAAGCTCTTTAAAGAGTGTAATATGTAGAATGATGATTTAAAAAGTCACACTTAGAAGAATTTTCATGTCCACTTGTATCCATCTGTCCCATATTTGAATGCCCATTCTGCTCTTGGCAGTAGGATTGAGCAGAGTGCTACACTCTGCTGAGTGCTAGAGGCATTGGACAGTACTTGTATTCCAGTAGTTGAGACTCATGCAGGATTTCTTAACCTCAAACCTCAGCATTATTTTTAGCAGTTTCTTGGCCTGTACCCCAGTGTTAGCTCCTAATGGAGACCGCCAGAAATGTTTCCTGGCATTCTCAGATACACAGTGTTAGGGGCGGAGAGCAAATGGCCTACAGTTGAGAACCAATGGACTGGTGGGCATTACTGGTGTGAGAGACATGCAAGCACACAGTAAAGTAAGTAGTAAATACACACCGTAGGACGAACTAACCTTGAGTCACATAGAGTGCTATGAAAGAAAATGGGGAGCAGTGGCTTCTAGAACACTTTTCAAATTCATTGCCTTTCTCCTAGGTTGACCCTGAACCACATTGTAGCTAAACAAGTTTATACTATATAAAAATTGTTACTTTTCAAACACTGAAAACATTTTGCTTACTAAAGGAAGTATCTAAAATTATTTTTTCTTTTTTTAAAGTAAATATTACTAGTTCTGAATAGCTCTGTTCAAAGGATGGTCTTTATGTAGTGGCAATTACATAGTCATGCTATATAATTGCATGCTATGTAATTGCATAGTCATGATACCGTGTTGCTACATATGGGCAACCATTGAACAGGTGCTGATTCATGTTAAGAATCAGGCGGTTTGCTTACAAGTTTAGCACATTGTATTTATTGTTATTGATTGACTAAGTGTAGCAGCTGAAAGTTATTTACCCACTTTTCATCAGAGAAAGAAGTGATTGTACAAACTATCAATAAAAGTTTATAAAGTTTGTATAGAGTCACATTTTAACTATTACTTAGCAGAAAGAATGTAGCATTTGTAAATAGCATTATTAATAACTCATCAATTGTCTTTTATATTTACTTAAATCTTAAATTGAGACTTAAGTTAAAAATTATTTATAATGTCTATTTTGAAACTTCAGACTTTGCTAATGTAACCTGCAAAGTGAAGATCTGTATCCCTCCCAAACAAAAACAAATATAAAACCATTTTAACCTCTTTGATAGTACTTAACATTGTTACTCTTCTGTCATCTGTACACTGTGACTTATTTTTGACTATTATTTTTCCGTGTTACTGCTTTTGCTCCATAAAAATTGCTATAATTTAAGTTCCTTCCCTTATAAGGTCATTGTATTTGAAGGATGTTGTTGGTGCAGTTTCTGTGCGCTCCTGAATGAGTATGTGCATTAATCAAAGACTATGAAATGCCTGTTGGCACTCTCAAGTTCATTTGTAAATCAGCTGTTGGCTAGGTTATGCTTGCCAACATCCATTCTATTATGTCCTGTTAAAGTGGTGGGGGAGTGTGGAGTCATAGTGGGATACCTTAGGAGCATAGGTGGCTCTCTGGGTATGTTTTGAAGAAAATGAAGTAAATCGACTGAAAAAAAAAAAACACCAAGAATAGGACTGAAGATAATGAGGCATATTGTTCAATATCCTGTATCTAGGAAATACACAAATGAACTTGCGTCAACATCCTGAGGTAGAGGTCCTTACATTCATTATAGCATATGTTTTCTTTCTACAGCAGTGTTTTACCTCTTTAGCAGTAGTTTAAGTAAAAAATTCTGTTTAATGCATTTAAATAGCAGATGTACATAACCCATCCACTTGTCTAGTGTTCAGAAGTACAGACTTTGACCTTTGGACACTGAATCCATTAATGTTCAGATGAGTTAAGATAATTGAGATTTTTAAGTTCTCTGGTAATCAGTGAGGCCATATGAAGGCAATACTTTATTGTTTCTTTTTAAAACAAAGTATGCACAATGATCATTTTATTGGTTTGATTTTATTAAAAAACACTATATATGTTGGATATTTATATTCTTACCTAGTAATTTTTTATAGTCAGTGCAATAAACTCAGTAAATAAGATGCGCATTTCTTTGTTCCATTAAAGAAGAAAATAGCCATCAGCTTTAATGACTGCCCTAGTCTTGACAGAGATTTATTTGTTTCTACTTCAGTGAATCCTCTGTAACAGGAAAAATTTAATTTATCTATTTCTTCTTAAAATCTCATGTAGTATTTTCAGTTACTATAAAAAAGAAGAGCTCAGCATCAAGCAAGAATCAGTTATTGACGTTTTCCTTAATTCATTCCACATATGAGAATTGCAGAGTTAAAATGTGAAATGACAGGCCTTTAACTATTTTATAGAACACTTGGCTTTTGGTAGCTTTTTTTGGAAATGATTTTTATAAATTTGTCTTAAAATTAATTAGTAATCAATTGTAGAACCAGACTGCCTGGGTTTGAATCTGGGCTCCACCACAGGCATTAGGCAAGCTACTTTATACCAACCTCCAGGGGTGGAATTGTTAAATATAATCTGATTAGAATGGTGTCTGGCATTTAATAAGTGCACTATGCAAGTGATAAATAAATGCAGACACATGCTTTCTTTATTGTTAATAATTTATCATTGAAAATATATCCAAAGACCTATGGATATATTATCTTTGGGTATATTGACTATACTCAAAGTGGTACAATATGGTACAATACCCATATTGTACCACTTAGTTTATTAATTCATGCAGAAAGTATTTCCCGACCACAGTAATTGAGAGTGGCACTAGTGAACATGATAAGCATGATCTTTGTCCTTTCACAGGTAACCCTTAAAGAGTAACACATAAAATAATTACACAACTAATTAATTGTGACCATTACATTTGCCACATGTTCAGGGCATTGGGTTGTTTATAGTAGGGGAGATACCTACCTAGACTGTATTTAAGGTGAAATATGAAAGATGGTACCTGGATAAATATGGTCGGTATGGTAAGGTTTATCAATCTTGTTTATCTTTTCAAAGAACCAGTTCTTGGTTTCATTGACCTTTTGTATTAATATTTTATACTCTATTTTGTTTTTTTCCACTCTGATCTTTACTATTTCCTTTCTTCTACTAACTTGGGGCTTTGTTGTTCTTTTTCAAGTTCATATATATATATTTGTTTATGTTATTTATGGTCAATTTTTTTTGTTTCTTGAGGTAGGACTATATTGCTGTATGTATTGCTATGAATTTTCCTCTTAGGTCTGTTCTCAAGTGTTCCATAGATTTTGGGTTGTTATGTTTTCATTTTAGTTTGTCTCAAAATATCTTGATTTTTTTCCTTGATCTTATTTTTGACCCATTCATTATTTAGTAAATGTTATTTACCTTTCATGTGTTTGTGTGTTTTTTAGGTTCTCTCCCTCGTAATTGATTTCTGGTTTTATACAACCGTGATCAGAGAATGTGCTTGATACAGTTTCATTCTTAAATTTTTTGAGACTTGTTCTGTGGCCAAGCATGTGATCTATCCTGGAAAATGTTCCATGTGCACTTGAAAAAATGTATATTTTGCTGCTTTGAGGTGAAATACTTTCTAAAAGCATCAATTAAATCCATCTGATGTGGTGTATCATTTAAGGCCTCTGTTTTCTAGTTGATTATCTGTGCAGAAGATATAACCCTTGATGTCAATGGGGTTTCAAATCCCCTACTGTGACTGTATTTCTGTCAGTTTCTCCCTATATGTCCATCAGTGTTTCTGTATATATTTAGGTGCTCCTCTATTGGACGCATAAATGTTTAAAAGGATTATATCCTCTTGTTGGACTGATCCCTTTATCATTATGTAATATTTCCTATGTCTTTTATTATACTCTTTCAAACAATACTCTTTGTTTGAAGCCTATTTTATGTGATGTAAGTATAGCTACCCCAGCCTTTTTAAAAATTCTTATTTGCATGAACTGTCTTTTTCCATGCCTTTACTTTTAGTCTCTCTATCTGATCTGAAGTGGGTCTCCTGCAGACAGTATACAAGGTCTGAACAGAAAGTATCCAGCCTTGTAGTATGAAAACTAGAGACGTTTCTTGAAGAAGATACAAGAAACATTGTGCATAGAACAATGATGCCTCAGTCCCTTTCAAAGTTAGGCACCTTGGGATCTTGCCCAGTTCTCCCAATGGCCATCAGCTGCTCTGTTGTATTTTTCTGAATCTCATCGATGGTGAGAAATATCTTCCTTTTTAAAGGTGATTTTAGTTTTAGGAAAAGCCGGAAGTTCCAGGGTGCTAAATCTGGGCTGTAGGGATCTGAGTCACTAGGGTGATTTGACATTTTGCCAAAAAAACTGCATGAGATGTGATTTATGAATGGGTGCATTTTTGTGTTGAAGCTGAGAATCACAAGTTGCCCATAGCTGTGGCTGTCTGAATCATCCAAATAGTTTCTGCAGAGGAATGTTTAGGGTTAAGGCTAAATTTGATGCAGATTTCTTGCTCTACTCACTCAGTCACTTTGAATGTGACTGGCACAGAGTCTACCATCCCCACTGACTAGGACAGTGAAGTCATTGTTCATGGACATGCATTCCAGTCCACTCTCCTTGGCTGCTAGGTTACTATGGTGTGGCACTAACCATACTTGTTATATTAACAATGGTTGGACATTTTCTGGGCAGACCTCTTATATATATCTTTTTTTATTCATTCAGCTACTCTATGTCTTTTAATTGGAGTATTCAGTCCATTTACATTTAAAGTGATTATTGACAGGTATGTATTTATTGCAATTTTATTGTTTATGATTATGTTCTAATTTTTTCTTCTTCTTAAAGAAGTCCCTTTAACATTTCTTGTAGTACTGATTTAGTGGTGATGAAATACTTTATCTTGTTCTTGTCTTGGAAACTCTTTACCACTCCTTCAATTTTAAATGATAGCCTTGCTCCTTAGCATCATCTTATTTATAGATCCTTGCTTTTTATCACTTTGAATATCATACCAATCCCTCATGGCCTGAAAACTTTCTATTGAAAAATCAGCTAGCAGTCTTATGGGAGCTCCCTGGTAGGTAAATAACTGTCTTTCTCTTGCTGCTTTTATTTTTTTAATTATATTTTACTGATTATGCTATTACAGTTGTCATGATTTTTCCCCCTTTACCCCTCTTCCCCAGACGCAGCAGCCAGAGTTCCCTCAGGCCAACCCCACACCATTGTTTCTGTCCATGGGTCATATAATTTCTTTGGCTACTCTGGTTCCTGTACTATACTCCACATTCCCATGGCTGTTCTGAAACTATCTATTGGTACTTTCTAATCCACTCACATCTTTACCCATTCCCGCACACCCCCTTCCGGTCTAGCAACCATCAAAATGCTCTCCATATCCATGATTCTGTGTCTGTTCTTGTTTGCTTAGTTTGTTTTTGAGATTTCATTGTTAATATATTTGTATTTATTGCTATTTTATTGTTCATAGTTTTGGTCTTCTTTTTTCTTGAATAAGCCCCCTTAACATTTCATATTATGATGGTTTGGTGATAATGAACTCCTTTAGATTTTTTTTTTGCCTGGGAAGCTCTTTATTTGTCCTTCAATTCTCTATTTTTTTTTTAAAGATTTTATTTATTCATTTCTACACAGAGGGGAAGGGAAACAGAGAGGGAGAGAAACATGCATGTGTGAGAGATTTGATTAATCTGTTATCTCTTTTTTAAAAAATATATTTTATTAATTATGCCATTACAGTTGTTCTATTTCCCCCCTTCATTCCCCTCCACCCTGCACACCCCCTCCCCCACCATTTCCCCCCTTTAGTTCATGACCACGTGTCTCAAGTTCTTTAGATTCTATATTTCCCATACTATTCTTGCCCTCCCCCCTATCTATTTTCTACCTACCGTCTGTGCTACTTATTATCTGTAACTTCTTCCCCGCTTCTCCTCCTCCCACTCCTCTGTTGCTAACCGTCCATGTGATCTTCATTTCTATGGTTCTGTTCCTGATCTAGCTGTCCTCTTAGTTTGCTTTTGTTTTAGGTGTGGTTGTTAATAACTGTGAGTTTGCTGTCCTTTCACTGTTCATCTTTTTTATCTTCTTTTTCTTAGATAAGTCCCTTTAACATTTCATATAATAAGGGCTTGGTGATGATGAACTCCTTGAATTTGATCTTATCTGAGAAGCACTTTATCTGTCCTTCCATTCTAAATGAAAACTTTGCTGGATAGATCAATCTTGGATGTAGGTCTTTGGATTTCATGACTTGGAATACTTCTTTCCAGCCCCTTCTTGCCTGTAAGGTCTCTTTTGAGAAATCAGCTGATAGTCTGATGGGAGCTCCTTTGTAGGTGATTGTCCCCTTATCTCTTGATGCTTCTAGGATTCTCTCCTTCATTTTAATCTTGGCTAATGTAATGATGATGTGCCTTGGTGTGTTCCTTCTTGGGTCTAACTTCTTTGGGAGTCTCTGGGCTTCCTGGGTTTCCTGGAAGTCTATTTTCTTTGCCAGATTGGGGAAGTTCTCCTTTATTATTTGTTCAAGTAAGTTTTCCACTTGTTGGTCTTCCTCTTCCCCTCCTGGTACCCCTATAATTCAGATGTTGGAATGTTTAAAGATGTCCTGGAGGTTCCTAAGCCTCTCGTCATTTTTTTGAATTCTTGTTTCTTTCTTCTTTTCTGTTTGGTTGTTTCTTTCTTCCTTCTGGTCCACTCCATTGATTCGAGTCCCAGTTTTCTTCCCATCATTATTGGTTCCCTGTGAGTTTTCCTTTATTTCACTTAGTGTAGCCATTATTTTTTCATCGAATTTGTGACCAAAATCAATCAGTTCTCTGAGCGTCCTGATCACCAATGCTTTGAACTGTGCATCTGATAGGTTGGCTATCTCTTGGTCGCTTAGTTGTATTTGCTGTGTAGCTTTGATCTGTTCTTATGTTTGGGTTTTTTTTTTGGTCCTGTCATGCCTGTTACTTAGGGGTGGACCCTTAGGTGTTCACCGGGGTGGGGTAACCCAGTTGCTGGGTTGTGAAGCTGTAAGAGGGGGCAAGGTCTGAGAGGGAACAGTGGTGTTCACTCTGCTGTCTGTCAGATTTCAGTCTTTTCTGTAGCTTCCCCCAAGCAAACTGGGCCTTTCTGGTGCTGACTGTCATGTGAGTGGGCTTGTGTACGTACTAGGACCCTGTGGGTCTCTCCATCAAACTCTCCTGTGGGGGTGGGAGTCTCTCTGTGTCTCAACCCCCACAGGTCTTTTCATTCAGTGTTTTGAGGCTTTATTTCCCTGTGCTGGGACCCTGGGTTGTGTGGTCTGTCTCACTCCCCCCTCTGGCCTGGTTTATCTGCATGAGAATGTGGGGTCAGCTGGTTAGCCAGCCACCTTGCTCGCAGTGCCTGACTTCACAATCGCCACCTCGCTGGTTCTGCCCCTTGCCACCCCACGCCCAGGTTCTGCCAGCCACCGCCTGCGTACCCAGGGTGACTTGTGCGCCCAGTGCCACCGCTTTTTGTGCCCTAACCCCACTCTGCTCAGCTGCCCAACTCCACCCCACCTACCGGTCTAGATGAATATGTTTATTTTAACTCCTTAGTTGTCTGACTTCCATACAGTTCAATTTTCTGTCAGTTCTGGTTGTTATTTTGTTTCTAAATTATTGTCCTTATTTTGGTTGTGCAAAGAGGCACTGTGTGTCTACCTATGCCTCTGTCTTGGCTGGAAGTCTTTATCACCATTTTTTTACCACTCTTGTCTTGCTAGTGGCATGCCTACATTTCATTTAGTTCTTTTTCTGGTGGTATCTCCTGTTCTTTCATTTGGGACATGTTTCTTTGTCTCCTCATTTTGGCTCTCTCTTTCTCTTTCTGTTTTTTTTTCCTATGTATTCAGTAGGTCTGCTATGTCTTCCAGTGCTGGTGGTTGGCCTTTTGTATTAAGTGTCTTGTGGACCTCAGTGGTGCAGTCACCCTAATCCTGTCATTCAGCTGTTCTAGGAATGTCCCTTGTGTAGGTTATGTGTGCTTTCCTGTTGTAGTTGAGCCTTGATTGTTTTTTGGCATGTCTGTATGTTGACTTGACTTTTATGCTGTGGCTGGCTATGGGTATTGGCCATGGCTATAGTATATGAACTGCTGTGTCCATGCTGTGACCTCACTAAATGGAATACGCCCCAGCAGGTTCTGGTACTTGCAGGACCACCCTTTTGGTGGGCTCTTTGTGTAAATAATCACTTGGTGCTCTATTGTGGCCTGAAGCCAGCTACCAGGTATGTTGGTTCAGGTGCCTTTTGGTACTGCTGCTGTGCAGGTCAATATCAGAGCTTCCTGTGACCAGCCTTGCACTACCTGTTAGGAGGCACAAAGTGATGTGTGGTTGGTATCTGCTTCTGCGGGGCCTGGGTACATGTGGAAGGGACCAAGCTGTGAACTAAGGTTGGCTGCTACTAGCACAATCCTGCCTGGGGCAGGTCAGTGAAAGGCCCAAGACACCCTGGGACCTCAGCCACCTGCCATCTTCCCATTAGTCTCAGCCACTAAAAGAATCTTGGATGGTACATGAATTGTGTGAGGCAGTTTCAGAGGGAATCACTAGGTACAAGAAAGTGTGTTCAGCAGGTTACTACAGATTGAAACTTGGCACCAGTGCAGCGTCTGAGGGCCCTCAGCAGAAGTCTTGGTATACTGCTGTCTCCCTGGGGCCCTTAGGCCTTTGTGTCCCACCAACTAAGACCTCGGTGGGGCAAGGTCTTAGGGACTTGTCAGGGAAGAATTAATAGAGTTCACCAGTTTAAGATTTGGTCTCATGGGGGGATTTCTCAACACAGGAAAGGTGGTGCTTTTTGGCTGTGCAGGAAGTTAGCCTTTCACCCTAAAGGCATACAACCCAGCAACTGGAATTCCTTGAGACTTTTTTTAAGAATGACTACAACACAGGCCCAGGCTGGTTGCCCCGGACTCTGTCTTGGGCTGTATCTGAGTTGAGTAGGGTGGGTTTTTAGGGGGTAATCAAGGTGAAGCTAGTGTAGCTTACCATGCTACTGTCATGCGAGGAGTGGAGGGCTCACTACAGGGACATTGGTAGCTGTCCTCCCACCCCTCACCTGAAGCTTCACAACTCAGTGTTTCCCTGTATGACTCTGTTGCTCCCCATCCCCCAGCCCCCAGCCCTCCACTGGAACCTACTATTCCTTTAAGAGTACACCTGGTTTTCTATCAGCTTTCCATCCCACAGGGTGGTTGGCGTCCCTGCTGATTTTTACAGCCGGGTGTTATGTAAGCTCCTGTCCCTGGCACTGGTTCTCTGGGAAGGGGCGCCTAGTGTGGGGGATCCTCTGCATCTGAAATAGTCGTCCAGATCCTAATCACTGCATGTGGATATGGGGCCAGGCTGTTTTGTGTCTCCACCTCGTTTGTGGCTGCTTCTGTTTATCCTTAGTTACATGACTTCTGTTTAGCGAGTCTTCAGGTGGTTATCCAGTTTGATTGTTCTATAATTTAGTTGTAATTTTGATGTGGTCATAGGAGGAGGTGAATGCAGTTTTCACCTATTGTACCCTCTTGGAGAGACTCTCTGGATTTGTTTAAAGGGATCTTTACTGCTTGGCAGAATGTGAAGCTGCTGTCAGCTTTTTTTATGAGTACTTTCTGGACTTAGTCCAACTTGGATTTCAATGTATTCAATAATAAAAGTATATGTGAATATGAGGAAATGTAAATCATTAAAATTGCATTTCTATATAGCTGGTTTTTACATTTGGACTGATTAATGAGTTTCTGTGAAGTAAAAATAAGAGCACAAACCACCAAACCACTTTCTAGATTTTATCAGTAGACACATTGCCCTTGGGGACTTCTCTTGTCCAGAGCTGTTAATGATACATTGGAACAGTGACAATTCTACATTTTATTTGAATTAACCAGTTGCTTAGAGATTAGACATAGAGTGAAAAATCTGATTTATAGTTGTATGTCACTTGGTGGAAAAAAAGGTGCTCCTTAATGTTTATAGCATGTTTCCTATTAATTAAGGCAGAGTCCCCATATATCCTAATGAAATACTCTTGAGGTGTCCAAATCAAAGGTTCTACATAATAATAAGGTAATTCAATTTTAAATAGATTATATAAATAGAAATGAGCCAAGTCATTAAATAATACAAACAAGTGAAGTCAACTTTAGAGTTTAATTTTCATTTTTGTCTTGCTTGTAACAACACTGGCAGTACTGTAGTGTTTTGGCAATCATTCAATGAATATTAATGGAGCATGTACTGTGTGTTGGTTGGTGATGGATATATAGTAGTAAAACAGACCAGAACCTTGTCCTTCTAGAATTGTAGGTTCTAGTGTGGGAAGCAGATGTTAACTAAATAAACAGAGAAACATTTGATTACGAATTGTTTTTAATGATCTGAAGGAAAGGCAAAATGTGCTAGGAAATGAAATACTTTTGGTTTGTGAAAAAAAGGATCAAGAACAAAGAGAAACTTTGTCACTTCAGAAAGGGATCTATCTATTTATGGATATTTCCACTCCAGGTGTGGGGCTTTACTCCAGTGTGGGTATAACTAGAAATATCCACACCTGGATACCTTTGTACTCACTTCTTCCCCAAAAGTCAGGTATAAGGAAATAGATCAGTCTCTCACATCTGTATACTTATTGTAGGTAGACATATATATGTATGTTACATTTATGATCACGTAAATAATCTGCTTTTTCTACCTAATGGTAATGCTTTTGCATATCATTAAATGTTCTTCCATAAGTTATATTGCTTTTTGAAGGAATATCCTATTATTTCCAGAAAATTTTTCCCCCATTTTTTGGGTCTTAGATAAACACTGCAGATGTGAACATTCATAAACATAAACATAAACTGGTACATTAATTAATAATTATTTTCTTAGGACAGATTTCTGGTTGCATTACTGGTCTCATTATTTAATATTTTGAAAGATTATTTTATATTTAAATGTTTTGTTATGTGTTGCTGAATTATTGGCATTATTTATTTGTAACATGTCATGAGGTGGTTTAATGCAGCTTCATTTTGCTGTTTGTGAGTCTGGAGTCAAGCAGCTAATAGTACAAGTTACGGAAGTTAGTTCTGCATATTGGATTCCTCTTGGCCTTAATCTGATTTAAATTTTGTTCTTTCTGTCTTGATTTCCTAGAATAATAATGAATCTTCTTGTAAGAACTGTTTCTCTACTTCTTTATTGATGGTGTTCTAAATTTGGCCAGAGAGAAATTGAAGAAACAGTTAAAATGTATTCTGTGTTTATCTGCCTTCTCTTCATTTTTCCTTCTGGGTCATGTTGAATGTATCTACCTGATTTTCTGCTTTAAATAGTTTCATAAAATTAATAACAAAGAAAATAAGAGAAGTGCCAGACATGTTCTCAGAGTTGAGTAGGGATGTAGAAGCTGCCAGGTGAGATAAATCTGACATGCTGAATCACTTACTTAGAGTGTTGCTGCATGTTTTCTACAGAAGTGTTGCTGGCAAAGTATGTTGTCAGTTAAGTTTAAAATTTTTATTTTCAACAAAATTATTTGTTTTTCTTTTCATTATTTAATGTTAAATTTCCAACCATATTGTTAACATTAAAAACGCCTGAAGTAAATTATACTGCTTCCTACAGGCATTGATTTTTTGATCTAGTTAGCTGCCATGAGGTTTGCTGTTTTGGAATTATAATACCAGAGATTTTATTTATTATTATTATTTTTTAAAGATTTTATTTATTTACTTATTGGGAGAGGGGAAGAGAAGGAGAGAAATATCAGTGTGTGGTTGCCTCTCATGCTCCCCCTCCCGGGGACCCGGCCCCCAACCCAGGCATGTGCCCTGACTGGGAATCGAACCAGTGACCCTTTGGTTCACAGGCCAGTGTTCAATCCACTGAGCCACCCCAGCCAGGGCAGATTTTAGGTGGCAAAAAACATGTGATCCGAGTGCACTGAGTGTGGGCTAGTGTTTATGACAAAGGTCATTTTTCCTGGGACTCACTTTCAGAATTCAGTATGACATATAGAGATTAAAAAATATGACCTAGAATTTATTTTAAAGCTGTTACAAAGTTATTTTGTTTCTCCCATTCGAAGAACACCTGTAATATATACCTTTACTATATATACTATCCAGAGCTTCCATTCTGGGGATTATATTATGCATACATGACCACTTTATTAATTTTTTCATTTATTCCTTTCTCACTCTCTTAAAAATATATTTATTTATTAATATTATCCCACACCGATATTGGTGTTTGAATTGTACAAAAATACGGAAAAGGTTTACAGATGCTGCCTTTATCTCCAATTACACAGAAGAGAAGAGGTGAACATCTGCAACATCAGCAATACAATTTCTAACATGACCAGCATTTCTTGTGAAACCTGGAAGAAAACTAGTTCTGTGTTCAGGCCCTTGGTTTACTCAGCACGATTCTATCTACTCAGTTTTTGCTCAGTGAATTGGAAATGATAAATCCCAGAAGCTGGTCGGTAGGAAACGGAATGTTGTTTCACTTGAACCTTTTCTTTTCAATTCACTATCCTTGTCATATCCAGCAAGTCACTGAGATACTAGGTGCCTCAGTTTTTCATCTGTGAATTATGATGATTAAAGCACATGATTTATTCTTAAGATTCATTCCAGGTGCAGTATGAACTTCTAATTGTGTCCACTTAGTTATTTGAAAAAATTATTTGAATGATTCTCAAAAATCAGAGTATCTGAGCATCACAGGAGGATTATATGTTGTATGCTTCCATGCTATTTCTGAGGGCTCTCATACATGATCTTATATATACTTACGAGCAAATATTTATATTCATAAAACACTAGATCCCTCAGACTCTGCAGATCCCTGTTTTATCTCATGTTGCCCAATTTATCATCCATACAAAGTGTAACACGCAGGCATGAATTCAGAACAAAGTAACTTCATCTGTCTCACAATACTAAAAAGTTCAATTTCATGCTGTGTTTTACATGGCACAGCAGGAGTGAAGTGTTTTATATCTGTAACTCTGAACTTCCACAACCTTTCTGTCAGATATGCAGGTAGATGTCAAGAAGCAGAAACTGTAAAAATAATTTCTACAGAATTTTTTGAGACTCCAAGAGCAAGCTATTTGAATCTATTTCCTTCATTTTGCATAGTTTTCTTCATCTTTTTGAGCTGTGTTCCCCTGGGTCAGAAAGATAGAGTTTCTAGTCCCATACCTTAAATTGCTTTATAATTGCTTTACTTTATAAGGGAGACATATCTTGGCCTGGTGAAGCCTAAAAATATTCAGAAGAAATTAATCTGAACCTATTAGCATTAGGGAGAGCGGAAGAAACATATTTTGGAAAATTATTAGCTAGACTGGATAAACTCTATCAACACAGCATGATATCATGCATAAAAAATAATGAGACCCAGACATTTGTTTTCAACAACACTTCAATTTAGTTATGTGTCATAGAAAAGGGAGTTTTAGATGGAAAAATGAGACCCCTATTTAAATTTAAAGCCATTTAAAATGTATTGAACATAGTTTGGGTTTGGAATCCCACAGTGGAGTTGATGAAGAGTATGGGAGCTGTTCTGGATTTGAACGTGGCAAAGGCTATATCATTTGTGAGCTCTGTGACCTTGGGCAAGTTAACGTAGAATCTCTGAGTGTCTGTTTCCTCATATTTTTTTAAAAGGCTATTGAAAAATATTTTAAAGGGCCTCTTCATCCTTTAGATACCTAGAATGCACTCCTCAGTAAGACAGACATTGTGTATATTTTTGGAAGGGGAAGATATGGTAAAAGTATCTGAAACCACTCACAAAAATGATTCATTAAAATTAGGGTAAGATATTTTGGTTCTGGTATAATACTTGTTACTGTGACTGTGATATACCTTTTGCTTTTAGGGAACTTTTAAAGTTCTCATCTTCATGTCTATGAAAACAAAACATTCAGAATTTTATTTTGGGTGTGTATTCTGGAACCCCTGGAGCCTTCAAAGGTATTGTGTACCCTGACAAAACCAGAGTCCTGTGAACTCTGCAGACCAGTCTGGAGGAAGCAAGGGTTGTTCAAGCCTCTTGCAGACCTTGCTTCCTTAATGGACATAGGACAAACAAAATGGCCTTTGCACTCCTTATATACTGACTTTGTTGATTAATATTGATCATAGTTTCTGTTTCTATTTCCTCCCTGCTCAGCCAGTGTAAACGTAATTATGTAGTTTAATTTTCATGTACTCTGCTAAAACAGGCCTATTATTTATCTTTGACTGGTATCATATAAAATGTGACCCAGGAAATCCAAGTGCTGCGTAAATATTATTTTTCATCTTAATTAGACCTAAATATTTTAAAACTCTATTTTCTGTAATAAAATAATTCTTATACATTGTCAGGTAATTATAATAATTTTTCCCAAAATTATTTGTGTAAGAGGGTACATGTACAAGTGAGCAATGATTGAATAAGTATATGGATGAAATAAATCAGTGTTATAGTCACATTACATATGACTAAGGGGTGAAGGTCCATTTGGATGTACAGTGGTGGCTTCCCAGCGTGTCCCATAGATAGGAACTGCAACTGGCGGAAGCAGGACATTTTCTGTTGTACTACCGCATAAGTTTCTTGCAATATTTTTTGGCTTTGGTTAACTATTTGAAGAATCACACATCTTTACCATCTTTAAAATGAGTTCTGTAAAATACAAGTATTTGAGTAAAAACTGAGACTTAAAATTTTTTCTTTGGTTGACAAGAGCATTTTGAGTTTACTTCAGTTTTTGTGGAGAAGAGAATCATGGAGATCGTAATTATGTTTAAAGAGCTCATTTGATCCTGTATGTTTACGTATTCTTTGACCTTTGATCCCCCGTGACAGAGCTAAGAGAGCATTTTTATATGAAGAAGATGACTGAGAGCTCTTGGCATCCCCAGTTTTATGTAGCTGTAGGCAGACCTGTGTGCAGCAAACAGAAAGAGAATGTGACTGCTGTTTATTGATCATATTAAACAGTCAAATTCATTAATTAGAATAAGCACCACTGTGGACTTTGTTTGTATTTACTTTCTTTAGCTCAGCATAATATATGTTAAATTTATGTACATTTACCACACTGATTCTGAATTCCCTTTTTTCTAATATAATGCCTTAGAACAAAGTTTCTAATTTCTTCAGCTACCTAAGAAATACTGGCCTATTGGGAGTACTCCAACAAGGGTGAAATTAATTTCAGACTTGTAACTGGTAATGAAAATTTTATGATAAACGAATGGATGGGCTACAAAAGTAGAATATTTTACTCACCTTTTGGAATTTATTTAAAGGAATTCCAATATAAACAGGTCCTTTAATATTTTTTATAGTTAATCCACATATTACATACTTTTATTAATTATTAATTGTCTGGTGAACATGTAAAGAAATACATCCATCCCTAGCTGGTGTTGCTCAGTGGATTGAGCCCTGGCCAGCAAACCAAAGGGTCACTAGTTCGATTCACAGTCTAGGGCACATGCCTGGGTTTGGGCTAGGTCCCCAGTAGGGGGTGTGTGAGACACAGCAACTACATATTGTTGTTTCTCTCCCTCTCTTTCTCCCTCCCTTCCCCTCTCTAAAAATAAATATTTTTTTAAAAGAAAGAAATCCAGCACTTTTTGTAGTATCTTATTAGGTTAGGTGTTTATATAAATAGATTAATACCAATAGAGGCTGGCTTTACTAACTGTAGAATGCATCTATTTTCTAAAATTGTTTTATTTAACAACTCTAAATTAGGCCATGTTTCTGTTAAAATAATTGATTAAATTAAATTCTATAAAAGTTGGAACATAATACTAGAAAATGCTAATCAGAAGAACTTGTCTAGAGTACATATCACAGAATATTGTACCTTCATCACATTCAGAATCAGAAATAACTAGGCTTAAGTATAGCAAGAAAGTCTTGGGATCCTGGACATCTATAAATTTAGTGTGGTTTAACAGTGTGGCAGTATCAAAGAGCTGATCCTTTCTCTTCTGTACATTTGATATGATGCAGTATAAACCTATTCCATTCAATATTGGGTGGATGTTTACATAGATGTAAGATGAAGATTAAAAAGTAAGAGTGGATTAGTAGTAACATAGTTTGTGTTAATGCTAACAAATTACTAGCAGGTTATTCTTTATATATAAAAAGAAAAAAGTGTTTAGCATTTGGTCATCACTTAGCTGAAAATTGATAAAAGGTTAAAGAACAGGAAATAATGAATTGATGCAAACCTAGATGAATAAAGACTGGATTGTAGTATATGAGTTGGTAAAAAAATCAGATTAAAAAAACTCATCATAGCCTTTCAATTTAATACCCACATTGTATAAAGATTTCTGTTGATGCTCTACCTCTAGAATTGTCTGCATATTTTTTTCAGTGAAGTATCTGAACTTACTAAGTAATAAATTGTATAAGTTACTATAAAAGGTAGCTTAATAATTGAGAATAAAATTGTATTTCAGGCCTAGTTACTGATTTTAGCTCTAAATAGTTATCACATCATCACAATTTTGTAGTTATCCCATCATCATAATATAAAAGGTTGCTATGCCTAATACTTGAAGTGTCTTTGTTACTATTTAATGTAGAAATTGTGAATAATTGTGTCTAATTATGTTAATAACATGTTCTTAATTCTTATCAAAATAGCTAAAGAAAGTGTGTTAGAAAAACACATGGAGAATATATGTCTTTTTTTGTTCTTTATTTATTAAATACTCTTTATCAAAGGGCACCAGTTACAAACTTTTGGGCTCTCAGAGCCAATGAATGGTGAGTCCTTTGAAAGTTTGGCATTTTTATATTTTATATATAGTCCCATATTTTCATAGTTCACATACTTGGAGATAGATATAAGACAGTTTTACTATGTGTTGGAAAGGAACTACTACTTTTTTTTTTTAACTGTAGTTCTGATCTAATGTAGCAATTCGGTTTTGCCATGAGGATAATTAACTTATAACCTTTGAGAACAATAATTTCTGGGGGTATGCTAGATTTTGATAAAACTATGTGTTAATAATAAAATTTGTCAACTGATTTGAATTCCCGAAGGAAACAGAAATTAAAATGTTGCTTATATGTATTTTTTAATATGAGCCCTTTCATTGTTAAAATATAGTTACAATCAATATGAAGCATTGGATCTTACAGTAATTTTAGGTTGAAAGGTATACTACTCATGTGTTAGCAGAAGACATCAATATATGCTTTATTTGGATACTCATAAATTTTGAAAACCAGAGTTTGCCACCATTGGCTCACCCTTTTTAAAATTGCCCTGTTAGTAAATTTAATCCATAATTTTTCTGATCAAAGATACCTTCACATGCTAATTTATGTTTCTGTGATTGCTGTCTCCATTGAAATTAACCAGAAAAGATTAATTTTGAATTTTAGTTTTGTTATAAATGATTTCTTTGTTATACCTTAAGTTCCAGGATAAAAAGAAAATTTTGGATTTTAGCATCTTTACCATAATAATCTCAATTCATTTTGCAAATACCAGCTGCAGTATACTAAGCATTTCCGTAGAAAGGATGATCTTTGGTGTAAGAGCTGTTGTGAGAGTAGAAAGAAAATCATGGACCACCATTGATCTTGGGAGGTACTTATTCTCTTGGAATATGTTTCCTCTTCTGAAAACTGAGATTTCTATGTCTTACTGACAAATATCTGTGAGGATTGCCTTCAGTAATGTAAGTAAACCACCTAGCCAAGGAAGCATATTTGGTGTTTACTAAGCACTGGTTTCCTCCTCCTTTCTTCTTTCTTCTTCTTTTTTCTCCTCCTCCTCCCTTCTCCTCCTCCTCCTTCCTCTTCCTCCTCTTCTTCTTCTTCCTCCTCCTCCTCATTCTTCTCCTCCTTCTTACTCCTCCTCCATTTTTTTTCTTGTTCTAAAAGTTTTCTTACAAATTTACTGTTAAAGTAATTCTTTAGGTCAGTTCTAAGATTGATGAAAGATACTTTAAATGCCCAAAGTCCTAAAAGAAATTTGTAGATGAATTCGCCTTTGGGATGATTTTTCTAACTAATCATAATTTTTTAAAAGATTTTATTTATTTATCTTTAGAGAGGAAGGGAAGAAGGAGAGAAACATCAATGTGTGGTTGCCTCTCTTGCGTCCCCTGCCAGGAACTGTCCTGCAACCCAGGCATGTGCCCTGACTGGGAATAGAACCGTGATTGTGTGGTTCACAGGCCCGCGCTCAATCCACTGAGCTATTATGCCAGCCAGGGCCATAATTTCTTAATAAATATATTTTAATGATTATGCTATTATAGTTGTCCCATTTTTTCCTGCCCTTTATCTTTCTCCTGTCTGCACCTCTCCTTCTACCAGGTGCATTCCCTCCACCCCTCCTTAGTTCATGTCCATGGGTCGTATATATAAGTTCTTTAACTTCTCCATTTCCTGTATTGCTCTTAACCTTTCCCTGTCTATTCTGTGCCTACCGATTATGCTTCTTATTCTCTGTACCTTTCCCCCCATTCACTCCCCTCCCCCTCCTGCTGATAACCCTCCATATGATCTCTGTTTCTGTGAATCTGTTCCTGTTCTGTTGTTCAATTAGTTTGTTTTTGTTCTTGTTATTTAGGTTCAGTTGTTGATAGTTGTGAGTTTGTTGTCATTTTACTGTTCATATTTTTGGTCATCTTCCTTCTCTTAGATAAGTCCCTCTAACATCTTATAATAAGGGCTCAGTGATGATGAAGTCCTTGAACTTGACCTTATCTGGGAAGCACTTTATCTGCCTTTTCATTGTAAATGAAAGCTTTGCTGCATAGAGTAATCTTGGATGTAGGTCCTTGCCTTTCATGACTTAGATACTTCTTTCCAAGTACTTCTTGCTTGCAAGGTTTCTTTTGAGAAATCAGCTGATAGTCTGATGGGAAGTCCTTTGTAGGTATCTCGACCCATTGGCTTAATTATTCTAATTACATTCATTGACTGCTTTTGTTTGCAAACCTAGGTTTTCAGCTTTACAGACCTTTCAACATTCATTTCACCCATGCATCTTTGTGATGGCTAATCCTTCTGTTTCAGGCTAATCCTTCTGTTTCAGGCATGCTTTTGAATGTGTGGTTGGTTTCCTTTTAGTTGTTTTTGCTACACAGTTCCTTATGAACTCTACCATGCCTTTGAACATGTTATTTTACCATTTGTAAATGTGAATATGCAGGTTCCCACCTCCACTCAGAAAAAAATTAATTTATCCTTCACTGAATGTTTAAAAATGTGAAACATTCTCTATTACATGGGAATAAATGTTCATATACATTATATTCAAAGTAGGACTCTGTGACTTTATATAGCTAGTGAAATGTTTAATGCACAGTAACCCCTTTGTGTTTCAGTGCACCTGCAGGAAAGACATGGTGAAAATTTCAATGGATATCTTTGTGAAGAAATTTCAGCCAGACAGATATCAGCTTTGGAAACAAGGAAAGGATATATACACCATTGATCACACAAAGCCTACTCCAGAATCCACCCCTGAAGTAAAAGCATGGCTGCAGAGGAAGAGAAAAGTAAAAGCACCCAGGAGGTAATGATCCCTTCTCCAGCCTATCCCACTTGTACTCATACAATTAAAATGGGTCATGACGTGATATTCTCAAAGACTATTTGCTTTGCTAAAAATTTATCCCCCTTGAGTTTATGAAGTCTCTTACTGAAAATTTGAGGTAAAGTATTTTTAATTCTCGAGCAGTATAATAAATAAATTGTGTTTTGTGTTTGGGAATGTCCTGAGGTTGTTACACGTGGAAAGTACTAGAACAATACTAGAACTTCTCGAACCTGTTATACTAATGTCTTTTAAAGTTGTATTGGTGTTCTCTATTTATCTCCGTATTTTTATTAACTTCAGTAACTTGATTTCCAACTTTTTCATGTTGCTACTGATTTTCTTTCTGTCTTTAGTCGTTTTCTTCTTCATTTGTCAAATATCTGAGAGACTACTTTTTTCTTGGTGATTTCTATATTTTGCTACATTTATACACTTGGTTTTACTCTTTTACAAGGTATGAAGCAGAGCAGATGGTGTTTCTGTAACAGTGTTGTCCCTGTGAACTTTATTCAGCAATCCATTTTTGTGGTAGGATCATTTCAGAAGCTTTTACGTCTGTTATGGGCATCTCACTGCTTTTAAAACTCGTTCAATAGGATATGTGTTATGTTACTCAGGTCTTTTGGCAATTCTTTTTAGACTCTTTATGTTTTCCAGGGTTATATTACATTTTTACTCTCCAATATTTATTAATTGTTTTTCTTTCAGATTATAAAAGTAATATTTGTGCATTGGAGAAAATTTGTAAAATAAGGAAAAGAATAATGAAGGAATTCCAAATCACCCATAACCTCACAGTCCAGAGATAACCAATGTTAACATTTTCTGTATATATCCTTTTCATATATATTGATTATATATCATATAATCTTATATACCTTTCTAAAATTGGGGCCATGGTCTATTAACAACTCGATGACCAGTTTTGTGAGTGCTTTTGATTTAATCAAATGATGTACTACAACATTATTTTTAATGACTGCATGTATTTAACTAATCCCCTGTATTTGGACTTACAGCTTGTTTCCAGCTTTTTGTTATTAACTAAAATAACAGTGTGATTTTAAATCTTTGCTCACACTTTTGATGTTTATTCTCTGATTCTCTTTTTTCTCTGACATTTATTTTCTGCTATTTTAGAATGGTAGTGAGCAGAGGAACCTTAAGAACATGGAGTCAAACTTCTGCATTTTATGAGAGAAATAACCCAAGGCACAGAATTAGTGGCAGAACTCAAACTGAGGTGTTTTTATTTCACCCTATAGTTATAAATAGCAGTGATTTTAAAACTCTTAGTTTTCAAATGAATTTAGTAGGTTAGGAACAACATTTTAAAATTAGGAAGTGAAATAGAATAAAAAGTATTCTAGTCCTTCCTGTGTAGTGAAGGCAAGTATTAATTCTTGAAGTGTGTGAGCATGTGTGTATGTGTGCGTTATGTCACCATCTAGAATGTATAACTTACTGCGGGTTGCATTCTAAAAAGTGTGGGAAACCCAGATTTAGTGAGTCACTGCCTTTGATAAACAAGTTAGTCCACCTTACCAAAACACTGGTTGTGGGAGTGGGCAGTAGTTGATCTTAAATTCAGAAGGTATATCAGTAGATCAAGTTGAGAATTGTTCTTTTAGTGACCAGGAAACACAATACTTCAATTAGATACATGATCTGGTCTCTGAGTTACTAACCACAGTGGACCTTTTGGGCTGCTGATGAACAGAGATGATTGGCATTGGGCAGATTTGAAATACTTAAAATAATCAATGAACTTTGCTCACCCAGTTTGAAAGCCTAATGTTAAGGGGCTTGTGGATTATGCTGAGCCTTGTAGCTTGATCACACAGTGTGCTGACTCCCGTAAGTAAATACTGTATCTAGGGAAATCTGATGAAGAGAATGATTGATTGAAATCTCAAAGATCTGTCAGCCAACTTGCTGTACATGTACTATGCTATTAGTAATGTGAAGATTTTCTGTATAGCCTAGTGCATGGGTTCTCCATAAATGTGAAAATGGTGATGCTTATACTAGTAGTGTTACTACCAGCAATAGCCAAAGCTAATTTACATAGGTGGTCTGTGGATCTGTGGCTACCCTCTTCATCTCAGATCTCTGGCCTTTCTGACTTCCTAACAGTGCTTAGTGTTTGTGTATGTATATGTGTGTGTTTGGGGCACTGAAATACATGTTGCTTTGATTTTAATTGTAATTTTTTCTAAATGAAAGTGTTAGAAATGCTGTATCACATACAAAAGGCACCTTTGACAAAGCTAGCAAATGACTTGCTTGAAAATACTAAAAGATGAAAAAAATAAAAATGATGTCCACTTTGAAAATAGTAACTTGATAGAAGATATTAAAAACATATGGATAATCTTTCTTCTCTTTATTTTCTTTAGCCAATGCTGATTTGACATTTAATTTTAATGATTTTAATGCATACTTCAGAAATACACAAATACGCAGGGAAACATGATCACTTGTTGACCTTGGAATGTAAATCTACTCAGACGTTAAGAACAGCTGTATGGGCTCTCCCCATTTTCTTTTCCATTTTTCATTATCTAAATAGTATTTGATTTATTGATTTGATTTCTCCCCTGCCATCATTTTTCACTTTACTTTTATTTTCAGACTTCTTTTAATATTATTATAGAATTTTAGCAAAGACTTTCTCCAATAATACTTAGTAATCAATTATTTACACTTGTTTTAATTTTAAATTTTAGTAAATTGTCATTAAAACTCTTGTTATATTTTTAATTTCAAAATTAATCTTTTACTTGGGAAAGTTATCTCTGCACAATAATTAAAACACTATCCATTTTTTCTTATTTTAGTAAGTGAAAGTAACATTTGTAATGGTATGTGTTTTATTCTGTTTGTTGCAAACAGTCTCTGCTCTGACCACAGCTTCTCTTATTAATAGCTTTCAGTGCACTGGTTCTAACTCCAAGAGGCCTAAAAATCAGGAGGACAAGGAAGTGTCAGCTGCAGTCAGTGAGACAGACCCTATCCCTGACCCAGTCCCAGGCAACCTCAAAGTCAGTGAAAAGCCAGAAGAAGCAGGAAAACTGGGAGACACAGAAGCACCTTCAGAGGAAGAGACCTCTACTAGCACGAAGCAGTTGGATCCAAATTCATCAGATAATGTCAGACTCTCAGGTGAGAAACTGGCTGTTTCATATATAACTTGTAGGTGGTTGATGATCTGATGCCTTTGATCTATGATCAAGAGAACAGATAATCTTTCTTTTACACATAGCTTAACCAATAAACTATCTAGACTTACAGGTTAATTCCGTCAGGAGGCCAACAGAGTGTTATCAAGGTCTGGAGCACCACTGTTTCATAGAGTGAAATCGTGAGACAAACAGCATGTCCTTTTTAGTTTAATAAAAAGAAGATTCTAAAATGAAAAAAAAATTTTTTGTTGCTACTCAATTTACAATATATAATACAGTTTTGGAACGCTTCTCTTGAGTTCACATGCAACAGAGAAAATCAATTATAGATAATGCTTTGCAAGTTCTTTTCTTTCATCTTAATTTTAAGAATAAAATAAACAATAAGGTTTTTAAAAAGAACAACAAAAATTATTCAGTCTTGGGTAAGGGTATGTATAGTTTCCTGGCTGTTCCTCTATAATAAAGCCATCATCTGTCTCAACTACTTTTCTTTTCCCCCTTTTATAGCTGGTATCTCTGAGAGTGCTTTAAAGCTTTGCCTCTTTAGTATGGCTTGGGGCATTTGTCTTTATACTAATAGAGCTTATTGGTAATCTCTGTCTTCTTTTCATACCTCTCAACCAGTCTGTCCTTCAATATGGGATTCTCCGGAATCCATCCATGCCCTGCCCCCTTTCCCCTGCTTCCTCCTTTTTCAGGGCACCATTATATCTTATTTGGGCTATTGCAGAAATTGCTTCCTTCCTGTTTTGCCAGTGTTCACTCTGGACAGCTCTGCTAGTTAGTTCCATACATGGCAGTCATAGTGATCTCTGAAAACGATGTGGCTTAGATCTTTTGCTCACTTGTTCTTTTTTGCTCTTCTTCCACTTAGAGTGAAAGAAAAGTCCTTATCATCATCCTAATTAATCTGACCTTCAGCTGCTTCTCCATGCTCATCATCTTTGGCTTGTGAAATATCTGAGTTAATAGATTTTAAATCATAGACTTTTCTTCAGTGAGTTCATACTTTAGTGGAGAGCTAGACAAATATAATTACAATCTAATGTGGTCAGTGCCATGTTAGAGTTGGCATAGAATGTGGCTGATATACCAGGGAAAGACCTAAAACCGGAGGCTACAGTATTTCTTAGAGTAAGTGATATCTGAATTGACTTGAGATAAATGGATGGAAGTAAGGAAGGTGGAGAAGGTAGGGAAGGGAACAGCAGCAAACAGTGTGGAGAAGACAGTTATGGAGTGCATGTGGCTATTTCTTTCAAGTCCCTCACCATAGTTTAATTAAACACTTTATTAATTACTGGGTAGTTTAGGCCAAGGGCCCTCATTTTTTACTAGTTCTGTTGCTACACAGTTATTTGGTTTAGCCACACATCTATAGATGATGCTGTCATTGTATGATATATGATTAGTGTAGGGCATAATTGTTACTGGATCTGTATAGCCTTACATATGTTCTCTACATACATCCTCAGAACTGGAATGTTTTATCAATAGCATCTCTTAGCATCATATATTGGAATATAATTCTTCTTTTTCCGAAATATTTCAAATAACTATTGCTTGGATAATTATTGTTATTCTCTGGCTTTTGACATTTGTCTATAGTAGAACCTCTTTTGAATCCCTTATTTTGTCAATAAGTTATTCTTTCATTCCCTTTTTAAAATTAAATTTATTGGAGTAACAGTGGTTAATAAGATTATATAGGTTTTAAGTGTACATGTCGGTGATTCGTGGTCTGTATATTGCATTGAGTGCCTTCCACCCAAAGCCAAATCATCTTCTGTTAGCATGTTTGGGGCCCCTTTACCCTTTACTTTCCCCCAACCCCCTGTCATCTAGTAACTACCATACTGTTGTCTGTGTCTGTGAGTTTCAGTTTTCTATTCCACATAAATGAACTCATGATTCTTAGCTTTTTCTGACTTACTTTGCTTAGCATAATATTCTCAAGGTCCATCCATGTTGTCACATATGGCAGTGTGTCATCTTTTCTTATGTTGGAATAGTAGGCTATTGTATATAAGAGATCTGTTCAGAAGATACCCATCCAGCCATGTAATATGAAAAATAGAGACATTTCTTTAAGAGTATACAAGAAACATTGTACATAGGACAAGGATGCTTCAGTCCCCTTCAAAGTGGGCACCTTGGGACCCCACATATTTCTCCCATTCGCTATCAGCTGCTCCATCATATTTTCCTGAATCTCATTGATGGTTTGAAATCTCTTCCCTTTCAAAGGTGATTTTAGTTTTAGGAAAAGCCATAAGCTGCAGGGTGCCAAATCTAGGGTGTAAGAGGGCTGAGTCACCTAGGCGATTTGATGTTTGGGAAAAAAACTGCGTGAGATGTGATGCATGAGCAGGCCCATTGTCATGCAATCACCAGTTGCCCATAGCTGTGGCCTTCTGCATCTTCCACACAGTTTCTGTGGAGGGATGTTCAAGCTTAATGCAAAATTAGATGCAGATTTGTTGCTCTACTTACTCAGTGATTTTGAATGCACTGGCCACACAGTACGCATGCTCATTGAAAGATTTGTATCGCCCCCACTGACTAATACAGTGAAGTTGTCATTGTTCACACATGAGCATTCCAGTCCACTCTCCTTGGCTTCCAGGTTACACTGATGTCACACAAACCATTCTTGTGTATCAACAATTGCTGGACTTTTTCTGGACAGACCTTGTATGTACCACATCTTCTTTATCCAATTCCCTATTGAAGAACACCTTAGTTGTCATAAGTATATTCTTTTGCCAAACTCCAGGACCTTAACCTTAACAACAATAAAGGCTGCACTGTGCTATGATGACCTTTCCCACCCATGTCTGTGGAATTTTAGAGGGGTAGTTGAAAGATAGTTAGTTCAGAGTAGTTTGACAGTTATGCTCATTAATAACACAATGTTAGATTTATTGTCTTTTTGTTTTGCTCCTCAGGAAACAGCTGTTTAACTACATCTCTAACGGAGGAAATAAAAATTAAGGATGACCGAGCCTGTGCCATAATTCCATCTTCAAATCCCAGTGAGACTGATGATTCCATATTTGGTGGCCATATGACTCCCAAGGGATCAGACTCACCCATAATTCCATGGCCAGAGTCACCTGAGTTGTGCTCCTCAGTGGCAAAGAGTAACAGTGTGCTGACAGAGAGAGAAAAGAGTGATGTGGAGAGCCGTGGGAGTGCTCTTGAACCTGGGGAGTTCCCAGCGGTCCCCAGTGAAGAGAGAAATGGCTTCAAAGTCCCCAGTGTATGTGGCAATGTTTGTTTTTACTGTATTTATTGTATGGTGAGAGGGCTTTCTGAAAATTGTCCTATCCATCAAAATCTTGCTGTAGTGGAGAAATAACATTTCACAGCTTATATGTATTATTCTTATTTTCTTGGATGATTGGGAGGTAAGCCTTCTTTGAGTTTTGGCTCACAATGTGATAATTCAGAGAGCATGGACCTTTTGGCCACATGTTGGAGATTAATTTTATTTAAAAAATTTTCTAAAATCATGTTGAGATAATTATGGATTCATATGCAGTTGTGAGAAATAGTACAGAAAGATCCTATGTACCTAGTTTCCCCCAATAGTAACTTCTTGGAAAATTATAGTACAGTATCATAACAACACAGAGTGGTTCTATCACCTGCAGTGTTAACCAGACTGCAAATGGTTTTACCTTCAGGGCTTTCATCTCCTGCCAACTGTTAACAATTCCGTGTCCCAGGCTTCCCATTGCCTCTATTTTAACATTAGAGCTTCCCTGGTCATACTTTCCCCTGACACTTCCCTCATGGACTTGGATTCTAGGGCCAGGCTGACCTTTCTGGCCCTGCCCACTGTCAGAAAGAGGCCATTTGCCTCATGAAAAACTCAAAACTTCTTGACTACCAAACTCCTCATTCTGTGTATTGGCACAGGGCCTCCCTGTTTCTCACATGTTCTGGTGTGATGTTAGTGCCATATGCTTTCAGCGTAAACTGCTGCTTTACCCGCGAGATTGTAGTGGATTAGGCAGTCACACACTCTGATTGTGTGTAGTGATCATCAGAGTTATTAGTCTCTTTTGACCTGTTCAGCTTGATGAAGTAATTCAAGTGGGTAAGGAGAACCTCAGTTGTTGGAGCTGATAAAATGAGTAAGCCCCTGATTTCTCCTGTTTATTTCAACTCACCACAGGCCTTTTTTTGATCTTTGAGTAGCAAGGGAGAGTAAATAAAGAAATCCAATTGGCATATTCTGTTTACAGGTAGTTTTAAAATGGTAAAATACAGATAATTTTCTTATTTGACCTAATAATATTGATCATTTTATATATGTTTGTATATCCTATTGAGCCATAAAATATTTAATCAAAAGTTTATGAAAAAAAAAAAGAAAAATATGGTCTAATTTATTTGAAAAGACTAAGGGAAGTTTGAAAACAGTATTCATGTATTAGTACACAAATTTTACAATTTAATTTTATATAGGGATTAATTGTAGCTGAACAGATATTGGGATTCTGGAATGGTGATTTAAACAAGTTCCTGGAATTTAAACAAGTCAAATGCTTGTTTAAATTATATTTAGTCACATACTTTCAACTAGAATGGAACTGAAAGTTACTTTACCTGGTGACTTGGGTAAGCAAGGAGCAGGATCTTTATCATTTCACTGAACAAAGACTGCCTGCACAGGAGAAGCAGGAGCAGCAGGAGAACAAATGCTGCTCCTGAGGCCTGGGTGACTTGACCTTCTTGGAAACATCTGTATGGTACCCTTCTCACATTGTGAGGTCAGAGCATTCTTCTCAGTAATACAGACCCACTTCATCCTTGTGCAGTTTTGAGCAGTGTTTCTTCTTATTAGGTGTAATACAGTGTGTATTCTGGTAGCAATTGGCTATCATCTATCTTTTAAAGCAATATTAGGTTATTTTTTTAACATACCTTTTTGTTTCTCTGTCTATTTACAACTGGGATCCATGCTCTCCCTAGAATACACCAAGTATGTTAGCACTTTACATGTTATTACTGCTGACCAATATATTCCTACCCCAAAGACCCTAACTGTATCTCTCCTTTTCTGCACTCAGGCCTTCTCTGAGACCTGTATGAAATAGCCCCTCTCCGACTCTTTCCATTCCGTTCTCCAACTTTACTTTTTATTTATTGCATATTTGCTCTATATTACCTGATAAATATTTACTTTTTACTTGCTCATTGACAGTGCTCTACCCCCTCTATAAGGCACACTCTTTGAAAACAGGGACCTTGTATAATTTTCCCTGCCGTGACTCTATGTTAGAGCATGTGGCATACAGTGAGGGCTTAGTAAATAGCTCTTGTTGTTAAGTTATAATTGCCCACATTACTTTTTAGCTATTATAAACTATAGATAAATGTTGTCTTGTTTTACTTTTCCATACTCCTAGTTTTGAATAGAATGAATGTTCCGACGTGCTTTTTTTTTTTTTTCCCCAGCAAATCCTGTTTTGGTGTTAGATGCCAGCATAGTTTTCTCTACTTCTGGCCACTGCTTTTTGATCTAACAGGAACATTTCTGAGACTCCTTTCTTTCCAATGAACTGTTGATATAAACCAAATACTCACTCTCTGATAATTTTCCCCCACCTCCATTTTTGGTTGTTGTTGTTGTTTTTTTGATTGAGTGGCCAAGAGAAGCTTGTAAGTAGGTTCTGTTCTGTCAGGTTGTACATGGCTTTTTCCCCCTCTACCCTTGAAAGGAAAATATAGTTTGGAGACCCCAGGACAAAAGACTTTTTATACGATTTCAGTGATTTTGAGGTGACAGTAGTTTACCATAATTAGAAAAAAAAACTTTGATTTCTTATTTAATCCTCTAAAAAGTGATCATTCATTTCTGAATGAACTGGAGGTATACAGGTTCATTTTGACATTATGGTTTTCTGTGTGGATAGAAAGAAAAATAACATAATATTTCATGTGACCTGCATGGACATAACCAAGTGCCACAGTACTATATTTTTAATGTGAATATATAATTCTAAATTTAGATTAGTGTTAAAGAACTTTTGAAAACTTGCCAACTGCTGAGTTTACTGCAAACTTGATAAGCCTACCCTCCACAATATACAGACAGTATTTTAATATGAAGTGGAAACATAGTTAATTGACCTCTTGGTCCAATAACTCATAGGATGGATTCCTATTTCTTTTGATGTAAACTTTTAAGTTTCTTTTTAAAAAGGCTAATTCCACCCTGGCCAGGTGGCTCAGTTGATTGGATTGTGGTCCCATACACCAAAAGGTTGTGAGTTTGATTCCCAGTCAGGGTACATGCCTACACTGCAGGTTCAGTCCCAGTCTGGGTGTGTATGGGAGGTAAGTGGTCATTGTTTCTCTCTCACATCAATGTCTCTCTCCCTCTGCCCATTCCTCTCTCTCTAAAATAAATAAAAACATATCCTCAGGTGAGGATTAAAAAAAGGGATGGGGTTAATTCCCCAGGATTTAAAAAAGTACAAGAGTTTTTCATAATTAATTTGTCATATATCACTGTGAACCATAGTGTTTTGTTTAAAACAAGTTTTTAACTGAAGTAATTTGTCCCCTGTTTTTGTTCTGTAATCAGAGAATAGACGGAGAAACCAAAACAGCTAAAAGTTGGCGCCATCCACTTAGCAAGCCTCCAGCAAGATCCCCAATGACTCTGGTGAAGCAGCAGGCACCCAGTGATGAAGGTAGCCATGTGACGGTTTTCCGTGTTTTTTTCTGTATATGTGTACAGTATTCAGTGTTTATTTTGTCTCTTGTAACAAACTTACCAAAAAAACTGCTTGGGAGAGAGGTCATTTCACCATATTGTAAATATATGCCATAAGATCTAAGGTATTAAAGAATTTTTAGGGAAAAGAAATTTGCGCCCTGGCTGGTGTAGTTCAGTGGATTGAGCATGGGCCTCTGAACCAAAGGGTCACAGGTTCGATTCCCAGTCAGGGCACATGCCCGAGTTGTGGGCCAAGTCCCCTAAGGGGGTGTACAGGAGGCAACCACACATGGGTGTTTCTCTCCCTCTCAATCTCCTTCCCTTCCCCCCCTCTAAAAATAATAAAACCTTTTTAAAAAATTTGGATTTTGGGGTTAAATGCTTGCTTCACATAATTTAGCCACATTCCTAGCAGAAGTCTTCTCTTTTTATATAATGGGATACAATTGGTCATTCCTGATATTCTTAAAATACTGCAGAGGAAGTTGAGAATCATTTTTTTTCAGGTGTCAAATCATAGAATTAACATGCTGTTAAGTTTCTTTGCATTATCTTTGTTTTTATTTATTTTAAAAAATTTTAATATATTTTATTGATTATGCTGTTACAGTTGTCCCATTTATCCCCTTTATTCTCCTCCACCCTTCACACCCCCTCCCACCCACATTCCCCCTCTTTAGTTCATGACCATGTGTCATACTTGTAAGTTCTTTAGATTCTATATTTCCCATACTATTCTTGCCCTCCCCCTCTCTATTTTCTACCTACCATCTATGCTACTTATTGTCTGTACCTTTTCCCACTCTCTCCTCCTCCCACTCCCCTGTTGCTATCCCTCCATGTGATCTCCATTTCTGTGGTTCTGTTCCTGTTCCAGTTGTTTTCTTAGATTGTTTATGTTTTAGGTGTGGTTAATAACTGAGTTTGCTGTCATTTTATTATACATGTTTTTTATCTTCTTTTTCTTAGATAAGTCTCTTTAATATTCCATATAATAAGGACTTGGTGATGATGAACTCCTTTAACTTGACCTTATCTGGGAAACATTTTATCTGCCCTTCCATTCTAAATGAAAGCTTTTCTGGATAGAGCAATCGTGGATGTAGGTCCTTGCCTTTCATGACTTGGAATACTTCTTTCCAGCCCCTTCTTGCCTATAGGGTCTCTTTTGAGAAATCAGCTGACAGTCTGATGGGAACTCCTTTGTAGGTGACTGTCCCCTTATCTCTTGCTGCTTCTAGGATTCTCTCCTTCATTTTTTTTTATATTAAATTTTATTTAGTTACTTTTCAAGTACATTTTTTTTTAATCTATTTCTCCCATCCCACCTCTCTCCTTCATTTTAATCTTGGCTAATGTAATGATGACGTGCCTTGGTGTGTTCCTTCTTGGGTCCAACTTCTTTGGTACTCTCTGAGCTTCCTGGACTTCCTGGAAGTCTATTTCCTTTGCCAGATTGGGGAAATTCTCCTTTATTATTTGTTCAAATAAGTTTTCCACTTGTGGCTGTTCTTCTTCCCCTTCTGGTCCCCCTATAATTCGGATGTTGGAACGTTTAAAGATGTCCTGGAGGTTCCTAAGCCTCTCCTCATTTTTTTTGAATTCTTGTTTCTTCATTCTTTTCTTTTTGGTCATTTTTTTCTTTCTTCTGGTCCACTCCCTTGATTTCAGTCCCAGTTTCCTTCCCATCACTATGGGTTCCCTGTGTATTTTCCTTCATTTCATTTAGTGTAGCTTTCCTTTTTCCATCTAATTTGCCACTAAATTCAACCAATTCTGTGAGCATCCCGATTGCCAGTGCTTTGAACTGTGCATCTGATAGGTTGGCTATCTCTTGGTTGCCTAGTTGTATTATTTGTAGAGCTTTGATCTGTTTTTTCTTTTGGGCCTTTTTTTTTTTTTTTTTGGTCTTGTTGTGCCTGTTACCTAGTGAGGGGTGGAGCCTTAGGTGTTTACCAGGGTGGGTCAACCCAGTTGCTGGGTTTTGATGCTGTATGTGGGGCGGGGTCACAGAGGGTACATTGGCACTTGTTCTGCTGTCAGACCTCAGCTCCTTCCACCACTTACCCCAAGTAAACTGGGCCTTTCTGGTGCTGATTTTCATGTGGGTGGGCTTGTGTACGTGCTAGGACCCTGTGGGTCTCTCCAACAAACTCTCCTGTGAGGCTGGAAGTCTCTCCCTGCACCTCAACTCCTACAGGTATTTTCAATTGGTGTTTTGAGGCTTTATTTCCCAGCACTTCGGACCCTGGGTTACACTGTCTGTCTCGCTCCCCAGTTGTCTGCACACAAATGTCAGACCGCTGCTGTTCAGCTAGACTCCTTACGCTCTGTGTCCCACTTCACAATCACCACCTCACTGGGTCTGCCTGTTGCCACCCAGTGCCCAGGGTCTGCCAGCTGCCATCTGCATGCCCAGGTGCCTTGCCCACCCAGTGTCACCACTTTCTGTACCAGGACCCCTCTCTGCTAGGCCTCCTGACTCTGCTCTGCCTGCCAGTCTAGATGAATATGTCTATTTCAGCTCCTTGGCTGTTCAACTTCCATACAGTTTAATTTTCCGTCAGTTCTGGTTGTTATTTTGCTTCTAAATTTTTGTTTACTTTATTTTGGTTGTGTGAGGAGGCACAGTGTGTCTGCCTACACCTCCATTTTGGCCAGAAAGTTCCTCCATTATCTTTATTTATAATGTGAATCCTTTAAATTTGTTATATAGTCTTGAGTAAGAAACTATGTGTCATACTTCTGTATCTTGGTTCTATCTGGAGGTTGATAGATGAACTCTAAAGAAATGAGGAAAATCTAGAGGGGATTCAGAGAGAAATGGCATCCAGATTGGAAGGGGAGCACTAATGCTGTGGATGCTTGCGGGGAAATATGCCACGACTAAAGTGGATGTAGGGAAGTCAGAGGTAAGATTTCATAGGTGCCTCAGACACACATGGTTCTACTCTTATAAACCCATGTGTTTGGTTAAGGATGTACTAGGGAAAAACAAAACAACACAACTGATCATAGGCACAGGACGAGAAGAAGAGGACTTGATGCCTGGGTTTGGGCTTGTGTGAGGAAAGGTGGTAGGATAAGAAGAGAAAATCACCCTAACATTTCTTACTTTAGGACTACTATCAAATTTACTCTTTTATTCTGACTCAGAAATTTAGAGTGAAAGGGGTACATCTTGTTAATGCCTCCAGGGCATCTAGCAAAACCAATTACAAAATTTTTTGAACCCACTTTAAAGAGGAATCCGGTTGATTGATGACGGACAGTAGACTCTGACTGGAGTCCTGGCTTTGTCTCCTGTAAGTTTCTTGACATGGTACAGATCTTTACTCTGGTTTCAATTTCATCTTGTGTAGAATATGAAGACCAGTCATGAATGATCAGGTGTCCTAACCTACAGGGTCATGAGTGGATTTTTGGCATTTCAGATACACTGAAATAACATGTGGTGATATGTTGAGCTCATCACCATTGGATTAAATTTTTATTTGTTACTCTTCAACTACGATTTTACGATTTCTAGAATAATTATGCAGAAAGATTGAAAGACACAGATAACCCATTCGTACTGTGTTCACCCAAGTACAGAGATGATCCCACCTGTAAGTTTGAAAATTGACAAGATCAGATTAAAACTCTGGTTATGGTTCTAATTTTCTCTAATCTGAACCATCTGGGTAACTTTTTGTAACTCATCAAGTCAGCAAGTGCAATACTGTAATGAGCTGTTAAGCATCTCTTTGAAATTAAAGACATCTTAGACCCTGATCCCTATCTCTATAATCTGCATGCTTTCAGGGTTTGATTAAGAGTGCATTTCCGGCAATGTAACGGTAATTTATTTTTTGGACAGCCTGTCTATATTAATATTATAATTCATTTAATAATGAAATAAATATTTAAATACAGAGATGGAAGAGATGGAATTTGCTGCTTTAATTAGAGATTATTCTTGGTGTTTGATCATCATTTAACTTAGGTTTTCTGTTATTTGAAAGAATAAAATATCTATTTAAGCATAATTACGTAAGGAAAATCTCAGGAACTCAAGTGTGACACAAATTGATTACTTTTCCAAATGTTTTTCTCTCTTTCACACTGATTTTTTTTTTAAACACTCATGTTTATGGTGTAATTGAATACTAATCCAGTCCTGAGCATATTTTCCCAAGACTGGAACTACCCACTGATTTTACTTTGTTGGAGATTTTTGGTTTTTTTTCTAGGATTGCCTGCTTTTTCCTGTGGTATTTTCTGAAATTTACCCTGTGTCTTTAGTCACTGTAAGTGCTACTTCTGGTGCACAAGCTGGCACTTGGGCACTTTGCAGTAACCCCTCAAACAAAAGGACATGATTTAGAATTGGCTGTTTCACCTTATCTCTGGAGATAGGTGTTTTGGGGAGAATTATGCCCTCTTGTCCCTGGTGTTCTATAATTCTTTCCTTTTTAAGAGTATAGTATAAGGGGAGAGGGAAGGGAATTTAAGGAGAAAAAGGGGGAGGGATTTTGAGGAGCAAGTATGAAAGACACAGGGATGAGGACTGGGGGGAGGAAATGGGAGGGAGATGGGGAGCATCGGGGGGGGCTGGGATGGGAGAAATAGACAAAAAACTGTACTTGAAAAAATAACTAAATAAAGTTTAAAAAAAAGAGTACAGTATAGGGTTGTCAGTCTTTATTTTGTTCCTTTTATTTCTAGGATTTATTAAGTGGATATATTGACAAAATGTATTAATGATGTCTTTCATTGATTCAGACTTTAGAAATGTTATTTTAAGTATTAAGTTAAATAAAATTTTTATTTTAAATGTTCAAAGCACCCATTTATTTGTCTTGCTAGATGATAATGGGCTTATGAGTTTCTGTTTTTAGCAGGGAACCTGAGACCTGCCTTTAGTCTCTCCTTGGCTGTTAGTGGCGACATGGCCTCGGAGAACTGAGTCATGGAATCTCTCAGGCTCATCATATGTTTACTCACGTGTATGGTGAATTGGTTGGATTATTGGTGATCCTAAAATTTCTTCCAAACTGCAAATGTCTTTAATTCTATGAAAATAGGAGAGGACATTCTGTAGCCCCCCACCCCATGCCCCATGCCAGCCTTTCATTGAAAAGCAAAATATTGAAGCATAGAAACATCCCTCATCAACAGTGTTTTCCTTCCATAAAACTTCTTTTGTTCACCAATTTTGAAAAACAAATGCTGTTTTATGACTGTTGCATGTCATGCTCCAAATGTTATTAATTTTTATATAATGATGTCTTTGTTCTATCAATTCTTACTAGCTTGAGGTAACATTATACTATTAGACTAAGCACAGTTATATTTTCTGTTTGTTTAAGCAATAAAACAGCAACTTCAGCAGATTAGTAAATAGATTGTCTTGGAATGTTGATAGGTCACAGCCAGTGTTTTTCTGCATTATGTAGACATAAAACATTATATGTTGTTGGCACTGAGATTTAATGAATATTTTATCTAGCATTCAGATGTGTTATAATAGTCAGGCATTCTCAGTTTAACTTGATTTCTCTGTCCATAAATGCCAATGGATACCCAGTGGCATGGAGTTTTACTGTAATGTGGGGAATAAAAATCAAAAACACCTTTCTCTTACTGTGCAGGTGGAATCATAGGGCTTGATTGAATGAGGGAGAAGTGTTTGCTTTTTAACTTAGGTTATATGGTTGCTTTGTGTATAAGTATTGTGTGCTAACAGATTGTGCCACTGGAGCTCCTATGTGGTTGCTTTTTTTACTTTTCAGAATCAATCTTGAAATTTTTCTAAATGTGAGTGGCATAAAATCTTAGGTGTCTGAATGTGCTGAAAGCATTGGGATTTTAGAATGATAGTTAAGACTTTGGTTCTTTTGAATTCATGTGTGCATTGTTGCTCTTAAAGTCTTGAAGGAGGCGATTGAGGAGCAGTTTTTGATACTACAGTTGTATGGTTCATTCTGTTCTTGAGAAAAATAAATTACTGTATTAGGTTGAGATGTATGAAATTGATGATGTTTGTTTTTTTAATCTACAAAAACTGTAATTTCGTTCAGGTTAACTTAAATGTATTACATTTCCTCAAATTTGTGCACTACTCCCTTTCCGTGTAGATACAGGTGTCTTAACCCTATAGGCCATGTAGTTATCTCTTATTTGGTACCACATTTTCTCCATTTCTACTCCCACCTTTTGTTTGTGGAAGTGACGATGAAGATCAAGAATAAGTGTGCAAAGTTTGCAACATTTATGCGGATTTAAAAATTTATTTTTGTGATTTCGTTTGGTCTTCATTTTCTGTGTTTTGCTGCTGACTATTGAAAACTTAGTCCTGGGCTGGCAATGTTCTGCAGGCTGTCACTTGAGATCATTGTCATGGGTTTTAGGAAGGGGCTTTTCACTGCTTGGGGGGGTGAGTGTGGGGTTAAGTGCCATTTGTAGGCTCCTAGATAATGAGTGATTAGGAAGTGGTTCATTTTATCATCATTTTAATTGTATAAAGTGTTGTTTTATTTCTTTTCTCTTGTTTGGGTCATAGGTTCCCAGTTTTAGGGAAATGATGACATGACTATTTTTTAAAATGTATTTCAAATGGACTTCTGATTTCTACACTGATGTTCTATTATTTTACTGTTCATATTTTGTTTTGTTTTGTTTTGGTGACACATTTTCAAGATTGGAAAGTGTAGGCATTTTTGTTGTGCTAATAAAAGAGAGTAGAAACTTGAAAAGCTTTGCTATACTTATGTGAATATTTGAATATTGCTCAAATTTTTTCATAGTTGTGAAGACCTCCACTTTAAGAAATATACTTCTTAATGCCTTTAAGTGAGTTAGCCAAGGATCTGGGGGTAAGAGTCTTCTTCAGAGAGAACAGTGAGTACAAAAGCCCCAGGGAAGGGAGTGAGCGTGGCGTATTTGAAGAACAGATAGCAAGAGGTATGTGTAGCTGACAGGACCACCATATGGCTTTGGATGTAGAGTGACAGAATGGACATATGCCGCCTGTCCTCTTTTTTTCTGTACATTCTCCTTACAGACTAGTCCATACCCTTGTTTTTCCAGTAGTTGGTGTCATGACCACCCTGGGTGAAGTTTTTTGTTCTCCTTAGCAGCTGTTTTGTGTGATCTACAAAATGTTACCCCTTTTAGTTCTTGGGCCAGTATGTCTAAGGGTCCCGCTGCCTTTCCATAGATGACCATGCCTGACATTTAGCTAAGGGGAGTTTTTTTTTGTTTGTTTTTTTTTTTTTGCTGGTAAATCACAACATGCTTATGGTTCTTTGTTTATAGATCTTGTTTCACCATTTTTTGACTTTGAGTTATAGAAGCTATTAATGAAATGGTATAAGAAACTGGGTTTCTTGCATGGGAAATTTCGAACTTCTTGAAGGCAAAAGACTATTTTAACTATAATTTCCAGGATCTATCGTATTACCTAATACACAGTGAATTTCATACAGGGTCTGTCCAGAAGGTATCCAGCCAGATAATATGAAAAACAGGCATTTCTTGAAGAAGATACAAGAAACACTGTCCATAGGACAATGATGCTTCAGTCCTCTTCAAAGTAGGCACGTTGGGACCTCACATAGTTCTACTAATTGCTATTAGCTGCCCCATCATATTTTCCCCAATTTCATTGATGGTTTGAAATCTCTTTCCTTTCAAAGGTGATTTTAGTTTGGGGGAAAAGCCAGAAGTCTCAGGGCACCAAGTCTGAGCTGTAGGGGGGCTGAATCACCTGGGTGATTTGATGTTTGGCAAAAAAACTGCATGAGACGTGATCCATGAGCTAGCTAGCACATTGTCATGATGAAGCTGCCAATCACCAGTTGCCCATGGGTGTGGCTTTCTGAACCATCCAAATAGTTTCCACAAAGGAATGTTTAGAGTTAACACTAAATTAGATGCAGATTTATTGCTCTGCTTGCTCAGTCATTTGGAATGCGCTGGCCACACAGTCCACATGCTCACTCAGTGGTGTCTACTACTCCCTCTGACTAGTACAGTGAAATCATCATTATTCATGCATGCACATTCCAGCCCACTCTTCTTGGCTCCCAGTTACACTGATGTTGCATAAACCATTCTAGTTGCATTTACAGTGGCTGGACTTTTTCAGGACACACCTCGTATGCTTATTCTTTCTTCATCTATCTTTGATTTGATGATCAGAATGCGTTCTTTTGGTACATTGTCATCAAGTTTTCCAAAGATATGCCGGCTTTCTTTTAGAAGTTTTTTTTCCATCCCCACCAAGATATGAAAAACTCCTGTGCTGCTTTTTTCTATTTTATATATTATTAACAGTTGTTACAGTTTTTTAAAGATAGATGATGTCACCATTTCACTGTTGAGGAAACTAAAGCCCAGAAACAGTAATTCACTTGCTCAAGGCCACAAGGCTGGCATTTGGTAGATAATAGGCTTTAAATTCTGTCTGATTTTCAGGTTTGCACTCTTTCCTACTTCATCATGCAACCCTCAAAAGTAGCCTTAGTACTGGTAAAAGAAGCTGAAGTGAGCATATGTGAACATTTGATAAGAACCAGTCATTTCTGTTGATAGAGTAAATCATTTGCAGTATTTCTTGTTGTCCATGTGTATTGCAAGAATATATATGTATATGAAATATGAGTTAACGTTTCTTAAAAAATTTAAGCAAATCAATGTTGCCCAAGTTCTCAGTGAAATCCACCTCCCCAAAGGGTACCGTAATTGTCAGGGTACTTTGGGGTAATAGGAAATTTGAAGGAGTGTGCTTTGGAATGTTTGTTGTGTAAAGCAGTATATTGAATGATTTGGAAAATATTCTTTTGAAATGTTTCCAACTTCAGTTATTGGGAGGTTGTGCATAGCAAAGAATAAAACTGTTCACTTAATTTTCTAGACCTAAAACAGTGGATTTCTCTGTTATTCATTCATACATTAGCTTTCTAGGGTATTGTAATACACATTTAGATTTTTCCTTAATGTTACCTCTTGCCAGTAAGATCATGTCTAAAAAGTCCTATATTTTTTCTTTTGCACTTAATTTTTTTGTTCTTTTGAACACACCTTGGAAATTCAAGGTTTTATAAAATCACTGAAATACAGTTTGCATACAGATTATGCAGTAGCTTGTATGGAAAGAATAAACTTCCCAAATTTGAATTTCTCCCTCCCTCCCTCCCTCCCTCCCTCCCTCCCTCCCTCCCTCCTTCCCTCCCTCCCTTTCCTTTCTTTCCTTTCTTTCCCATTCTTGCCCTATTCCTCTCCCTACCACACCCCCATTTTTCTCCAGGACATTTGAAAGCATATATGTAATGCCTCCCAAGGCTGAGATTTTGCTCAAGTACTTCATAGATAACAGATGCTGCTGTGCTCTTCACAGCAGAGAATAGTGCTATACCAGCCAAAACACATCACTGGAACTTAACCTCAGCAGCAAAATCATTGTGGTGATTGGTAAAGGGAAATTGTACTGTAGTAGAGGGCTTTCTCCATCTGCCAGGTTCCATCAGCAAGTCCTGGCAGCAGCCCTTCCACAGTGGCCCAAATGTTTTTCTATTGAGAAATCCATTTACATTGAGTAAGTAAAATTTGTTAAAAAAAGACTGTACCAATGAGTGCATAAATCTGACATATGTTTGCTTTTAAATTGTTTTCCCCAATTCACAGGACCCATTTAATACTATTATGACCACATTTTAACTTTAAAGATTATATATTTTTATACTTATAACAACTTATAACACCCCTCTTGTTTATTCCAGACTTTTAAATATATATATTTTTAAATATATTTTTATATTATTGACGTATTTTGTTTATACAGTTTTGTGTCCTGATTTTTCCTCTTAAGATAATTCATTTTTGCTTAATATTATATGTTATATAATATATTTATGGTATATTTCATTAATATTCTTCATAAGTACCCTTTCTAATCTGTGGGCATTCCATAATTTATATATTTTTAAATGGGCACTTCTGGGGGGATACTTTTTAGAGGACATTGATTTTTTTATTATCATAAATAATATTCAGTGTTACTTTTTAAAAACAGAACATGATTATATTTCAATATACAACTTCTTTACAACCATAAAACAGCACAGTAAAATAACAAAAACACGATATTTCATTTGCAATGCATGTGAAATGGTTAACATTTTAGTCATAAATGAGCTCTTAAGAAACCAGTTACAAAGACACTAATAATCCAAGGGAACTGGAAAAAAGAAAATGAAAAAATATAATGCCAATAGAGAATAAAGGCTTTTTTTCCCCCTGAAAGAATAAATGTTGTCATATTTGTATGTAGGCGCTAACTGGGTTTCTGTATATATTGGTTCTTCCTGTTCCAATTTGTCTTGTCATGTTAAGAGTTTAAAATTAAAGATATATATTTTAAGTAATTTTCTGGATGATATTTATAAAGATTATGCTGGAGACTCAGAAGGTAGTCTGGTGGGGTGCAAAAAATAAATTTCCTCCCATCTAAGTTCTGGCTGGGCTAATAAATTAACATGGACTGATTAACAGAGAAATAAGCAAATTTGATGTTTGTACATGTGGGGTTTCCAAGAATATAAATTTCAGTGACAAATCAGCAGTTAAGAGATTTATATGCCATTTTGAGCTAAGGAGAAAAGAATGTGTTATGGAACCTTAAAGGGCAAGAAGGCAATTCATATGGAGCTGGAGAGGCAGGTATTTGGTAAATAATTGTTTGCTGGACTATTTTTAACAATGGAGCTTTGATTAAAGGGGCCTTGCTATGCTCCTCCCTGTCACATAGTAGTTCACATTAAACTATAGTTATCTTTGATGATAGCTTTCTTTCTGGAGCAGGTCCTCTAAATTTCTTTTATGCAGTTAGAAGGAAGGTTAAAGGTTTTTCCTGAGTCTTATTTCTTAAAAATAATTAGCCTTAGCTGGGTGCTCATTTGTTTGGATTTTGGTTGGAGTGTCATCTGGTACACTAAAAAATTGTGAGTGTGATCTGGGTCAGGTCATATGCCTTGGTTGTGGTTCAGTCCTTGGTTGGGGCATATATGGGAGGCAACTGATCAGTGTTTCTGTCTCAATTTGATGTTTTTCTCTCTCCCGCCCCCTCTCCTTTCCTCTCTGTCTATAATTAATAAAAATATCCTTGGGTGAGGATTTTTTTTTAAAAAGCTTAAAATAATGCATATTCCAAAAGGCATATTTGGAGGTGGCAAACTCTGTTTCCATCATCTATTGCAGCACTAGGTCTTGCATACTAATAAGTAGCATCTTTATGGCTGGTATCACATATAACTTGTTGGAAAATGCTGTAATTTAGGTAATCTTATACTCATTTTGCCGATGAAACTAAAGTTTAGAATTATAAGCAAACTTTAAAACAGATTGCATAAATAAAATAATTTAATGTTATTTTATTAAATAATAGACTTGTGTCAGAACTCTATTTTTGTGGCAATGCTTACTTCAGAATAGTTACATAAACATTGGTCTAGAACACAAAGTCAGGGCTTCTGTTCATTTCTTATCTAATTTATGACATTAACAGTACAATGTTTGCCATAGATTTAATTTTGTGATCACTTGAACTAATATTTTAGTTTTACTCTTATATAAGCTTTAAAAACCTATATACATATGAATGAAAGGCCTCATAAATTGCTTCATATAGAAAATAATCAAAATAAATATTTAATCATTAAAATTAAAAGTATATATCTATAATAATCCCTAAGATCACTTCTCTCTGGGGCCCCCACTATACCTTGCAGATTTTTATTAATTTGAGGGGAAAAATGTCCTTCTTTTTAATGAGATATACCTCAAAAGAGTCTAAGTAGAAATCTTAAGAACATTCTGTGAACATCTTAAGATTCTAGAGTGAATTACAGCAAGCCTGACTTTCTTTTTAGAACCAGAAAGTTTTTAGGATTTCTTGAGCTCCCAACTTTGTATAGTCTTTTTTTCTTCCTCCTCAAATACTGTGTAGAATTAAGTCTCACTTGTGACCCTTCTGACTGCTTGTAGATCGTTGGGTTAGTATCAAATGTGCTACTGATTCTCAGACTGTATAGTTACATGTCAACAAGACGTATTTCTAGTTTGGGTATTACAATACCCAATACCTTTGGGTATTACAAGTGAGAATACTTCTGATGACAAACATGTGGGTTATTTTTCCTGAATCAACCAATTCTGAACTTTCCAGACACCAGTTGAATACCCTACAATTTAACTCATTTCAGGAGCTAACAACTTGGCATTAGCTCAACTCCCAGAGGTTAACGGCTCAGTCTCACAACTGCAAGTCCTTATTCCTGACCAGTGGGCTATAAAATCTGGGAGTGAGGGGATTCCTACAACTCCTTTCTCAGGTTTAATAATTTGCTAGAATGGCTCACAGAACTCAGGAAAACACTTTTCCAGGTGATGTAGGCCAAGGTCAGCCCCCACCTGTGTTTTGCCCAGGGCACCCTGCCTGAGCTATAAAGTAATGTGAGATGGTTGCTACTAGGGCTTGGAGATTCCCAGGCAAAGCCAAGCTGTGAATCTAATCTGGCTGCCAATAGGGCCCGCTGAAGCCAGCTGTTGCTTGTTTGATAGGATTTAGGAGCCAACACCAGCCATTCTCATGGAAAAGCAGTGTGGGTGGGCCAGTTAGGTGGGGTAGAGCAACTGGGCATCTCCAAGGCATCACTTAGCTATAGCACCAGCCTACTGGCTTTTTGTAGCGGAGGGTTTAGCAAAGGGACAATGGCCTCTGCTCGCCTTTGTGCCAGACACTTCAGTTTCTCCCTCTATACCGCTGGTGCTTTTCAACCTCTTACCCTGGTGCCTCAGCTCAGAGGGAGTGAGTCTGATTAAGTCCATGTGTGGGTTCTATAAGAGGAACTGTTTGGGGCTCCAATAGTTTCTTCCACTGACTCAACTACTACTGGTTTTTGCAGCTGGTAGTTGTAGGGACTTATCTTCCTGGCGTTGAAATCCTGGTTTTGGAGGCCTGGTGTGAGTATGGGACTCCTTGCTCCTGAGATGTCTGTCCCAAATTTTTATCCACATGGGCATTGGACCAGCCTATTCTGCATCTGCACCCCTCCTACCAGTCTGGATAGATATGGTTTCTTTAGTTCTGTAGCTGTCAGAGTTCCATTCAACTTGCTTTTGTCGTTGTCAGACTTCCATGCAGCTAGATTTCTGACATTCTTGAGTGATGGTTGTTGTATATTTTAGTTGTAACTTTAATGTGGTTGTGCAAAGAGGCAAGCCATGTCTGCTTATGCTGCCATCTTGACCAGAAGTATCTCTTCACGTTCATACAAACTCCTGCCAATCACCCAGGTCTGAATGACCATAGTTTGTTTATTATTCTTGAAAGTAAAAATGGTGTTACCTGAAAAAGGAGCTCAATCAACTTGTGATTCAACTAATTGCACTTGTGCTTTCTCCAATTATTCAACTTCAGTGCATAGCAGAAGTACTTGCCCCACACATCTCATTTTATAGCAAATTTAATAAAATTGATACTTTTTTTCTTTTGGCTTCATCAAGGCATTTTTAAGTGAAACTGCTCCCCCTCCCCTACTCACCCCACACACTAGGAGGTAATAAAGAATATGATGACTGGGTTGGTGCCACTGCCTTCTTTCTCAAGTTAAGGCATAGTTTCACAAGCATCATTTTATGTATTTTGATTATATGTAATATATATGTATGCCATCTGTATGAACTCTGAAGAAATAAATGTTCAGGTCCTCTTTCCATTCTTTAATTGTTGTTTGTTTGTTTGTTTGTTTGGTGTTGAGTTGTCTGAGTTTTTTTATAAACTTGGAATTCCTTATCAGATATGTCATTGACAATATCTTCTTTCATCCAGTATGTTTTCTTTTTGCTTTGTTGATTGTTTTCTTTGCTGTGCAGAAACTTCGCAGTTTGTTTATTTTTTGTTTTCCTTGCTTGATGAGATATACCAGAAAAAATATTACTAAGAAAAATGTTTAGTGCATACTCTGGCTTGTAGAGCATCCAAATAGAAGACAAATGCTGTTGGGTCAGAGCATGACCCGATCTTTGGATGACAACTATAGACCAGGGTCCTCTACCAGGTCAGCGTTGAAAGGGTTTTAGGACAACCTCAATTTGCATAGGCTGTCTAGGTCATGTCTCACCGAGCCCTTGTCCATAGCCGCATCTCCTGCTCTCCGTCTGTCCTTAGGAATTATCCTTTTCTGCTACTTCTTTTTCTTTATTCTAGGCTTTTAGGAATTAAATAAAATATCATTTTCTATGATAAGTGAATAATAATACTACTAATAATAGTAATACCATCACCAACAACAATATGGAAGCAGGTACTTTCATTTTCTTTTCAGTTGGCATCTTTGAGTTAACCTTTACCCTCATTCAGCTTTTCTTATTTTTTCATCTGAGCAAATCTGTTTTGACTTTTTCTAAAATAAGTCAATAATTCAAGGGCTAGAACAGTCTGGTCCACAGGACCACCCATGCTTGGGTGATGAGGACTTTACTCCACACTATTTCATTCATAAGTCTGTGACAGCTACTGGTGAGGAATTTTAGAATGTGTCACAGTCTAGACATTAAGTGCTAGATGTAGCTTTGGTTGCTGTTACCTGTTCTGATATATTGTGCTCTGCTATTGGCATTAAGACTATTCTCTTAACCTGTTATGTCTTTCTCTATTTTTCTCCTTTCTATAAAATTTTTGAAAATGATATTTTTGTGGAATAGATATCTAACCCTTTCAGGTTAACAGATACACATGCTTAAGAGATTTGACCCTCTAGGGGCATCATTATGAACAAATAAGGTTTTTAAAAAATATATTTTATTGATTAAGCCATTACGGTTGTCCCATTTCTCCCCCTTTATTCCCCTCCACACTGCACACCCCCTCCCCCACCATTCCCCCCTTTAGTTTACGTCCATGTGTCACAAGTTCTTTAGATTCTATATTTCCCTACTATTCTTACCCTCCCCCCTATCTATTTTCTACCTACCGTCTATGCTACTTATTCTCTGTACCTTCTCCCCCTTCTCCTCTTCCCACTCCCCTGTTGCTAACACTCCATGTGATCTCCATTTCTATGGTTCTGCTCCTGATCCAGTTGTCCTCTTAGTTTGCTTTTGTTTTAGGTGTGGTTATTAATAACTGTGAGTTTGCTGTCCTTTCACTGTTCATATTTTTTATCTTTTTTGTAGATAAGTCCCTTTAATATTTCATATAATAAGGTCTTGGTGATAATGAACTCCTTAAATTTGATCTTATCTGAGAAGCACTTTATCTGTCCTTCCAATCTAAATGAAAGTTTTGCTGGATAGATCAATCTTGGATGTAGGTCTTTGGATTTCATAACTTGGAATACTTTTTCCACCCCTTTCTTGCCTGCAAGGTCTTTTTTGAGAAATCTGCTGACAGTCTGATGGGAACTCCTTTGTAGGTGACTGTCCCCTTATCTCTTGCTGCTTCTAGGATTCTCTCCTTCATTTTAATCTTGGCTAATGTAATTATGATGTGCCTTGGTGTGTTTCTTCTTGGGTCCAACTTCTTTGGAACTCTCTGAGCTTCCTGGATTTCCTAGAAGTCTATTTCCTTTGCCAGATTAGGGAGGTTCTCCTTTATTATTTGTTCAAATAAGTTTTCCACTTGTTCTTGCTCTTCCCCTTCTCTAACCCCTATAATTCGGATGTTGGAACATTTAAAGATATCTTGGAGGTTCCTAAGCTTCTCATCATGTTTTTGAATTCTTGTTTCTTCATTCTTTTCTGCTTGGTTGTTTTTTCCTTCTGGTCCACTCCATTGATTTGAGTCCCAATTTCCTTCCCATCACTGTTGGTTCCCTGTACATTTTCCTTTATTTCACTTCACAAAGCCTTCATTTTTCCCTTTAATTTGTGACCAAAATCAACCAATTCTGTGAGCATCCTGATTACCAGTGTTTTGAACTGTGCATCTGATAGGTTGGCTATCTCTCCTTTGCTTAGTTCTATTTTTTTTTTTTTTTTTGCTTAGCTCAATTTTTTTTTTTTTTTTTGAGCTTTGATCTGTTCTTTCATTTGGGGCTTTTTTTTTTTTTGTCTTGACGCACCTATTACGTAACAAGGGTCAGAGCTTTAGGTGTTCACCAGGGTGGGTCAACAACCCACGTTGCTGCCTTGTAATGCTGTATGTGGGGCAGGGGTCCTAGAAGGAACAATGGTGCTTGCTCCTCTCTCTGCTGGATTTCACTTACTTCTCCCACTACCCGCAAGCAAATTGGTCCCTTCTGGCGCTGATTCCCGGGTGGGTGGGCTTATGTATGTTCTACGACCCTGTTTATCTCTCCAGTGAACTCTCCTGCAAGGCTGGGAGTTTCTCCTGTGGCCACCTCAACCCCCACAGGGGTTTTCTGTCAGGGGTGTGAGGCTTTATTTCCTAGACTGCAATCCTGGGTTGCACAGTCTGTCTTGCTCCCTGGTTGTTTCTCCTGGTTTATCTTCAGTCGAATGTGGGACTGCCCAGTTCACAACCTACTGCCTTTCCAGGTCCATCAGCTGCCACCTTGCCCTTCAGCCACCTTCTTGCCCTCCCTGGTCCTGTAGCCACTGCCTTGCCACAAGTCCTTTCTGCCCAGCTGCCTATCTCCACCACTCCTACTGGCCTGGATGAATGATTCTTCTTTAACTCCTTGGTTGTCAGACTTCCATACAGTTTGATTTTCTGTCAATCCTGGTTGTTTTTTGCTTTTAAATTTGTTGTTGACCTTCTTTTGGTTGCATGAGGAAGCACAGTATGTCTACCTATGCCTCCATCTTGGCTGGAAGTCCCGAGATTGTCTTCTCTATCCATGTAATGGCGTGTATTGCTTGGCACATGATGGATGCTTTGTAGATGTATTTGTCATGAATTCTTGAGCCTAAAAGTTAATTAAATGAAATCCAAGTAGTACATTTTTATTGAACTATGTACTATGTTAGGTAAGGAAATTAAAAATATTGGTAAGGCAGCTACTTGCCTAGCAAATTCCTCTGTTAGCTGAAGATTATCTGAAACTTACAAGCTATATAACTATGGGAAGCATTAATGGTAGCAGTAGAAACATGGACCTAGTGGAGTTGAAAGGAAGGAACAGTTTAGTTATTCCTGGTGGGGAAGGAGGTGGTGTCAAGAAAACATGTTTCACTTCTCTCAGAATCTATTGGAAAGGTAAACTAGGTTTCCTGTCTCACATTAATATCACAGACACTTTGGAATGTTTGCTTCTTTTATAACCAGGGTTGTTTTCCCCTGAGTCCTGTGTTGACTGTGTTTTCATGCCCTATCTCTTAAGAATTGCCTGAGGTTCCATCAACTGAGGAAGAAGTGGAAGAAACAGAATCTTGGGCAAAGCCTCTGGTCCACCTTTGGCAGACGAAGTCCCCAAACTTTGTGGCTGAACAAGAGTATAATGCAGCCATAGGCAGAATGGAGCCATACTGTGCCATCTGTGCTCTCCTCATGCCATACTACAAGGTAACGAGAATGGAGGGGATCATTGTTAAGGTTTCCTTTTACTGAATACTTTCTGCTACCATAAAAGCACAGGTGAATAATTGTAAGGTAAGGATGCATATGAAAAGGAAGACATTGATACTTATGTAGCTAATGGCCATCATAGAGCCCCAAACAGAATTTGTAATCACTGCTTGAGAGACATTTCATCATTTTTGAATAAATGATTGGTTTATTTGTTGACCTTGGTTTATTTCAGTCAAGGGGCAATTCCAACCTTTTTTTCCTACTTTTTCACTAAGAAACCTAGAACTTAAAGGCTAAAAAGAGAGATCTTAGACCTAGTCTCTGTTTTATGCTAGAATCACTCTCAATAATATAGATGTCAGCTCTGGGACCACTTTTAAGTGTCTCTCTGTTTTCCCACATGGAACACGCAAAAGACACAACAGGATTCAATTCAAAGTGAATTGTCCAGCTTATTCTCTTTAGCCAGCTATGCACGATGCCAGGTATGCATCATGTTTTCAATATCATTCCATATCCATTATCCTGATGACTTTTTAGCTCACTGAGGGCCACGTTTTCCAGCTCCAACAGACAGAATCATCTTCAGGAATCTAGTGAAGGTGATGGAACTACCTGATCTACTATAAGATAAAGTGAAGTATATTGATATGAAGATTGTGTTCTGGGTTATTTTTTCACTCAGTGAATTGAAAATATTTTATTCAAGATCACATCTTAGAGTTCCATCATGTAAAGTAAATGCTTTTCTATTCAAATATTTCAGAGCATGTAAGTGTGTGGTATGCCACATTTTCAGACCTTGTAAATAGAGGAGGTGCTGTAGATTACTTTACTCATTTTAGAATGTGGCCCTGGTGAGTGACAAACATTTTTGTTTTCCTTTTAAGCCACTAAATTTCTGTTTTCTTAGAAAAACTTCACTTTTTCTTCATTCTTATTTCTATATCATAATCTGTAATATTTGCCCAATATTTTAAATATTTCCACTGAAATTGTAAGATTTAGGGATATTTATTAATATCAGGTCTCTGGAGATAATAAGGTAGTTATTAATTAGAGTTTCAAATAAACAGTAAATATTTTTTATACATTTTGATTAGAGATGACTATCTTGTTTTGTACATTATATTTTTTATTTAGTGATATGTACCAGATTTTTTTGTCTTGATGTTTTCAAACTCTGTGGAGAGGCACAACCCTTCAAAAACTCTCTCAGTACTTTTGCATGGATTTAAACTTAGTTCCTTAAAACACTCCATTCAGGTGTTACTGGTAAGATTCTTCAGTAAATGAAACCAGGTCTGTTGATCTAGTGCAAATAAAGAAATGAAGAAAAATTCATCAGAAAAACTGGTGCTTTCGGTGAACTATTTATGTAAGAATATAGTTCAGTAGCTCATTACTTTCTTGTACAAGCAGATGCACAGAATGGGAGCCTGAGGAGGACTGGTGGTAAAAAGCTAATAGCTGGGACAAAAAGAACATGAGGAAGAACTGAAGCTCGAATTTAGTGGATGGAACAGCTGTTAGTAGATTTGAGTGATCAGAACAGATGATGAGTTCTTTTCCATGTTTTTTACTCATGTGGAAATTCTGTTTTTCAGCCAGATAACAGCAATGAAGAAAATGATTCTAGATGGCAGACAAAACCAGATAAAGTGGTTACTTCAGGAGGAAAGACTAAGCCCCTCATTCCAGAGATGTGTTTTATTTATAGTGAAGAAAATATAGAATATTCTCCACCTAATGCCTTCCTTGAAGAGGATGGAACAAGCCTTCTGATTAACTGTGCAAAGTGTTGTGTACGGGTTCATGCAAGTAAATGAATCTCTCTTCATTAATTGCTGGCTTTTCAATGCTTCACAGTCTTTATTTCTTACCTCTTTGTAACCTGTCAAAGCTATTGCATTGAATTATTGGTATTCTTAATAGCTAGATCATTCTTTCTCACATTTCTTCTAATGAATGTATGAGTATGTATAATTGTTCTTTTTCTCTCCAGTTTTATACAATGTCAGTGGAGAGCAGGTCTGGGTTTGTTTGTTTGTTTGTTTGGGTTTTAGATTTAGGGTCACTGTGTACGTCCTTTTACATGCTTGAATTTTGCTTATTTTAAGCTGCAGTTTTTAAAAAGTTAATTTTAATTTCTGATGTTGATTCATAATTATTTTTCTTTGTGGCTTTTTAAAGAGGAATATTCATTTCTCTTCATTGGCGATTTTGGGAATTATTGGTAAATTTAGTTAATGAGTTAAATTTTTATTCTTTTTAAGTGTAGGGAGATCTCTTTTGCCTTTCGTGGGAGAACAGCATTACAGCTGTTTTCCCCAGGACTAGGATAGCTAGGCTCCGTACCTGTCTCAGTTTGATATTTTTACATAATTGGATAAGTGGTAAGTAGATTTTTTAAATTGACCTGCCATGTGAATCCTTTAAAAATACGTAAAAGGAACCTTTATATATTATGTTTATTTGTAAATATTTTAATATTATAGATCTTACCAAATTATATATTATTTTAACATAACTTATGTAGAGTTTATCTCTTTCAATGTAGTCTCAATGGTTTATAATATAGATATTTCCTTCTGTATTTACCTCAGTGCAATACCAGTCTTACATTAGGTTTGAACCAGCCTTAGTGTCTGTCATTTATTTATTAATTAGATACAATTAGCTTCCTTAAAGGATTTGGACATATCTGCTTGAAATACAGTTATAGCAACCTTCTTATTATATTTGTATCAATTTGGTTTTTAATATCTATATCAATTTGTAACATACATACACACATTCACCCTACATTATTATATGTATATCAGAGGCAAAGCACCATTTCACAAAACAATTAGGATTTTAATCTTGACTTCTGAATATATTAGCTATGCAGTTTAACCATAATATTTTATAAACGTGCTTGAACTAAACGTTTTATGGTTTTGCTTAACTATGATAGACTTTTCTTTAGGTAGTTACAGTTCTGTTATTTTCTCTTCCCATCTCAAATGTTATACAAATGTGACAATAAAAATTACTTATTTAAATATATGAAATCCTTTTATTTCAGGAAGTCAGGGTAACAAGTTTGTTGGTTGTACACAATTGCTGCATGTGCTTGCATCATCACTAGGTCCTTATATAGTTATTTTGAGCCAGGCATATGCGGAATAGACAAGTGGAATCGAACACATTCCTTTATCTCTAAACATGAATTGTGCACCCTCTGAAATTGAAGCTAGTTAAATATAATTTTTGAAGTGTAATTTTAAATTATAGCAATTTAAAAATGTTATGTCAAAGTTTAGTTGTTTTACTTTAAAACTTCTCCAAATTTTGCTTGCTTCCTGAATAATTTGGTTCTTTTTTAACTTATTTTGGAATGTTCTGCATGAGTAAAAGAAGTAGACAAGAAAATTTAGAAATTTTATGATTGCCCATAAAAGAATTATCAGTATTCTCTATGAAAACTATCGTGAGCATTAGTTACTATTAAAACCAACTCTCATATTTGGCAGGACTTATATCCTATTGGATATGAGGCATGAGAACCAAAAGTATCTTTGTTTTATCCCAATAATCAAAAATCGTATGGTAGTCAGTTGCTTTGATTTTATTTATTAAGTGCTAATATGTGTAATGTTGACACAATGCAAAATACCTAATTTGTTAACCCATGTTATTATTTTATAGGTTGTTATGGTATCCCTTCTCATGAAATTTATGATGGATGGTTATGTGCCCGGTGCAAAAGAAATGCATGGACAGCAGTAAGTAGCTTATGTTACTATCTCTTAGCTCCTCTTCTCACTCCACTCACTGTGGACATGGTTAAATCTAGTGGTAAGGTAAGATTGTGCACATGCTTCTCTGTGAGGTTTCACCCTTACTGTATTTTTGGTCTTGTCTTGTTAAGTCATCCACAATGTTGCCCTATATTCGTTCTAGAAATAGTAAATAAAATTTTAGGTGTCACTCCTTATCTCTGGAAGCAGTTTGTCAGAACAGATCCAAAATATTGTTCTCTTTTACAATTCTTGAAAATAACTATTCACAGTAACCGTTAAGGTGGGGATCTTCTCTGAGGATACCATGCTCATATACAACTCTTCAACTAGCATGAGGACTTCTCTCATTTATTTATTCATTTATTCACATTTCAGCACATTTTAGAGTTCTCTTGTCCCAGGCACTGCTGTGAACTTGAGACAGTCCCTTCAACAACAAATTATCCCCTACTTGGGGGACACAGATTCCTCTCCATTTAAATGGTGTTTGTGACTCTGTTGAAACTTTACCTCAATATCCAAGTATTGAGCCCTATTTTATTAATCAATTATGTAACTTATTTTGACATTTAATTGTGTGTTACCTTGATTTTTATAAAAACTTTTCTTTCAAGAGGTATCAAAACATTCCTGAGGATAAGAACCTGTCAGATCTCAACACCATATTCCTCACTCTTGATCTTAGAGCAAGTGCTTGGCTTGATGGTTTCGATTATAATAGTAGCTATGGTTGCTACTGACAGTGATTACTAATGACAATGCATTAAATTTCCTTGCAACCAAAGTTAAAAACCTGAAGGAGAGAATAACGAATATGCCTTGCATGATGAAAATTTATGGCATGATTATGTATGTTTAGCTTTCAGTGTTGAAATAGACACATTGTGACTGTAAATTAAAGGTGTGCATGGGGATGTCTTTCTGAATGTTATTTTCAGAATAACATTCTCTTTGGCTAGTGAAGGGGAAATAGGTAACACTTTTTCTAGTTTGAGTAATCTGGTGTATTTGATGTTAGAGGCTAAATATCAAATTTAAGAAGACTTTTCATTAGTGGTTCCAGAAAACATTTTGGTATGTCCTTTAGTGTGGTCATTATGTTAACCAAAACTATCTAAGTGTAGAGAATCTGTAAATTAGCCAGGAAGTCATTATAATAAATATATTCAACTTTTGTTTACCATGCAGGTCTAATTCACATTGTAGGAGCCAAAGAAAAGCTTAGAGAGTCAGTTTGACTAGGGATGTCTTCTCATTTACCTTCAGGTATAGGCTTAGAAATATGCTATTTCAGTTCACCAAGGTGTGGAGAGTTTTCTGTTCCATCCATGGTTACTACCTGGCTCCTGTGCTCACACACTGAGCAGTTTGTTATTTATCAGAGGTACTACTGTTCTTTGCATGGAAGAGCCAGGGCCAGACCTAGGCCACTCGCCGTGATTCTAAGTCTGCTTCTAATTAAGTAGGCCGTTTTCCTTAAGCATGTCTTAAGAAGGAAGTGGTTAGATTAATCACTCTTTGGAATTGATTAAAACATCTTTATATTAATCTTAACCCCTGCACCTCTAGGATATACAGTAAGTCTTTTTATTTTAATATTGATACCATATAAATATTTCAACTTGTAATAGAAATGGAATTCTTGAATAGAACTTGACAGTGATCTTTTAGAACTACATAATTTCTTATTTCTCAGTGGAACCAATGCAGATTCACAGTAAGCTAATTTTTCAAAAAATTTATTCATTTTGAGCGAAGTTTGTCTATGAAGCTTTATTTAAAATCTTTCTCCTCAGAAATACTTGAATTCCAGTTTAGGCATTGCCGAGAAGTAACTGATAATATTGATATTTTGTCCTTAACTTCCTTATTTAGTGTGATAGTAAGTGTTGCAATATTAATTTTTACTAAACACGAGTATGATTCCTTGGACTTTGTGGCTGGAATGATTGCATTTAAAGTATCCTAGACTTGACATTTTTAAGAGTCAGTCTCTTAAGAATTTTTCAATTTTTTCAAAATTTTCACATTTTCAATTTGAGGTTCCAATGGAGCCCTAGACTTTCTTTAAAATGGAGGCTTTAAAGGAGCTAATTGAACTCTAACAGTGCTGGAAGGTTAGATGATATTTCATTGCTAGTGTGTACTTCACTAACTCTAATTCCTAATTATTTCCTGGGATTTTCTTTTTAAATATACTTTGTGCAGGTAAGATTTATTCATCATGAATGCAAAATACTCCAATAGCATATTTTGCTTGGGTTATACATTTATACAACAAATGTGACTGTTCTACTTAATTCTATATCCTTTTGTGATGACTGCTTTAAAAATCTTGAGGGTAAGAAGAAGAAACCTTGAAACATCTTGTGTCATTCTCATAAGGTATATGTGAGAATTGTATGTGGTGGTTGTTGTTTTAAAGATTCTTTTAAAAAAGAGTATCCATTGATGGATCAATGGATAAAGAAAATAAGGTGTATATATATGCAGTGGAATAGTCAGCCACAAAAAGAATGAATCCTGGCATTTGTGATAGCATGGATGAACCTTGAGGGCATTTACTAAGTGAAGTAAGTCAGACAAAAATAAGCACTTTTGCTTTGACTTCTATGTGTAATCATTAAAAAAAAAAGTGGAACTCATAGAAACAGGATAGATAGGTGATTGCCAGAAGTGAGGGGATTGGGGAAAATGGGTAAATGTAGAACAAAATGAATATGTTCTAGGGATCTAATATATAGCACAGTGACTATAGTTAACAATCCTGTATTGTATATTTGAATGTTGCTACAAGAGTCGATCTTGAAAATTCTCATTGCACACCCATATAAAAATGTAACTGTGAGGTGATGGATGTATTAACTAACTTTATTTTGGTAGTCGTTTTTTAATATATATGTATATCAAATTATCATATTGTGGACTTTAAACTTATACAGTATTATATGTCAGTTATATTTTAATAAAGTTGGAGTAAATGGGAGACTATAACAGTAACTATATGATCAGGTTAGACATCAGTAATTTAAATTTTGGAAACAAGGACATCTTAGGGATTATTTCACCCAGTCTCAGGAAATAACTAAGTAAGTTCATATATTACATTTGTCAGTGTCATCCTAGACAGGGTAGTTGAGGATTTATATAAGGCTAGAATCAATGCCCACAGACCAGCTGTGTTTTTATTTACCAATTCAAAAGAGTAGGCATCACTCTGGACCTTTCTGCTCTGATAGTTTTTTGGAACTGCAGGCAAGAACTTTGTCTCATTTATCTCTGTAGCACTCCTAATACCTGATATAATGTTGGATCATTCTGAGCTAGTAGAGCATAAATAGGAAGGTTTTGATCATGGTGATATGGGCTGGGCCTTTATCTGTGACTTGCAGTGCTTGCAGCATTTCTAAAGTTTTGGTTTAGTGCTCACAGTTTCACTTTGCTACCATTTCTTCACTTTATCCATTCATGTCAATTAAAATAAGCAAGAAGAGGCTATATTGCAACTTCATGTGTTGGAGGAAGAGCATAGTTATAAATTTAGGATTATACCGTAACTCAGATTCTAGGATCCTGGCTGTATACCCAATGACATGAAATGAAACAGTCCAAGAGCTGCAGCCCTAAATACCTATCCTGAGATCCAGGTTGTATAATCATCCTAACTAAATATCATTTCTTTGTGCCTATTTGTTCTGTGTCAGTACTGCTCAGATAAATGGACACAAACAACTCTCTGAAAGCTATGTTTTGAGTTTATGGTTCATTATAATCCAGCTTTATTAGATTATTTTATTTTCAGCTCTGTATGTTTTCATTCTTTATGTGACTATATAATTCATTCTGCAGCAGTTTTTAATCCTTCATTATAGTATCACTTCTGAGCACATTCCAAACATTACCAGGTTCTGCTTTTAGGCATAGAATGTCAATATTCTCATTCTAGCTTCTGTTCCTTGTTAATTTAATTCTTAATGTGGATGAAATCACTTTTGACCTAAACTACTATAGTTTGTGTCTAATCTGTTTATTGGTTTACATGGTATAATGACTATAAGTTACTATTAAAAATATAATGCTAATATGTTTGCTGTAAAATATAGAATTTATATTGCTTTCTCCCAGGTTTTCTGCCACCATTTTCTTATTTATTGTTTTTTTTAGGTTGAGTTTTTGATAGTTGTGAGCTTATCGTCATTTTACTATTCATATTTTTTATCTTTTTCTTAGATAAGTCCCCTTAACATTTCATATAATAAGGTCTTGGTGATGATGAACTCCTTTCACTTGACCTTATCTGGGAAGCACTTTATCCATCCTTCCATTCTAAATGAAAGCTTTTCTGGATAGAGCAATCTTGGATGTAGGTCATTGCCTTTCATAACTTGGAATACTTCTTTCCAGCCCCTTCTTGCCTGCAAGGTTTCTTTTGAGAAATAAGCTGATAGTTTTCTGGGAACTCCTTTGTGGGTAACTGTTTCCTTTTCCCTTGCTGCTTTTAAGATTCTCCCCATATCTTTAATCTTCAGCAATTTAATATTATGATGTGTCTTGGTGTGTTCCTCTTTGGGTCCAACTTGTTTGGGACTCTGTGAACTTTCTGGATTTGTATATCTATTTCCTTTGCCAGATTGGGGAAGTTTTCTTTCATTATTTTTTTAGATAAGTTTTCAATTTCTTGTTTTTCCCCCTTTTTTTTTTTTTTTTTGTACCCCTGTGATTTGGATGTTGGAATATTTAAAGTTGCCCAGAGGTTCCTAAGCCTCTCCTCATTTTTTGAATTCCTGTTTCGTCATTCTGTTCTGGTTGAATGTTTATTTCTTCCTATTGTTCCAAACCATTGATTTGAGTTCTAGTTTCCTTCCCTTAATTGTTGGTTCCCTGTATATCTTTCTTTATTTCACTTTGTATAGATTTCACTTCTTCATTTTGCAACCATATTCAGTCGTTTCTGTGAGCATCCTGATTACCAGAGTTTTGAACTGTGCATCTGAAAGGTTGGCTATCCCCTTTTTACTTAGTTATTTTTCTAGAGTTTTGATGTGTTCTTTCATTTGGGCCATGTTTCTTTGTCTTGGTTACGTTTTAAGGGGCAGAGTCTTTAGGTATTTACCAGGGTGGGGCAACCCACATCATCACCATGTGGTGGTGGTATATGTGGTGGAGGGGTCAGAGAGGGAACAATGCTGCTTTCTTGGCTCTCACCCTGCTGTAAGTAATTTCCCTGATTCCCACAAGTGACTGATGCCCTTCCAGGTGCTGCCCTGGTGCTGATTCCCCAGTGGGTTGGCTTGGGTATATTGTAGTACCCTGTGGGCCCCTCCAAATGACTCTCCTAAAAGATGGACAGTTTATTCTGCTGCCCCCAACACCCACAGATTTTAACAGCCAGATATTCTGAGGCTGTCTTTCCTGGAGATGGAACCCTGGGTTCCATGGTCTGTTTCACTCCCCACATGTTCCTTCCAGAAAATGTGGGACTGCCCTGTTTGCCAGCTACTGCCTTACCACATGTCCTCTCTTCCGTAGCTTCCCATCTCCACCCCTCCCACCTGTCTGGATGAATGTTTCTTCTCTAATTTCTTGGTTGTTGGACTTCCATACAGTTCAATTTTCTGGCAGTTCTGGTTGTTTTTTGTTTTTAAATTGGTTGTTATCCTTATTTTGGTTGTGCGAGGAGGTGAAGCATATCTACTATTCCCCCCTCTTGGCTGAAAGCCTGTAATGTAGAGTTCTAAAGTGCAAATATATTCAAACAGGCTTTAGAAGTTTAAAAGGAATATTGATAAGATTTTATTTTTTTGAAAATTAGGGACAATGTAGCTCTTTAGTGGTACTTTCTTTCCAGGTAATTTGGTTCTTTTTTAAAAAATATATTTTATCTATTATGCTATTATAGTTGTCCCATTCCCCACCCTTCATTCCTCTCCACCCTGAATACTCCCTCCCACCCACATTCCCACCCTTTAGTTCATGTCCATGTGTCATAAGTTCTTTAGCTTCTACATTTCCCATACTATTCTTGCCCTCCCCCTGTCTATTTTCTATCTACTGTCTATGCTACTTATTCTCTGTACCTTTTCCCCCTCTCTTCTCCTTCCAGTCCCCTGTTGCTAACCCTCTATGTGATCTCCATTTCTGTGGTTCTGTTCCTGTTCTACTTGTTTGCTTAGTTTGTCTTTGTTTTTGTTTTAGGTGTGGTTGTTAATAACTGTGAGTGTGCTGCCTTTTTACTGTACATGGTTTTTATCTTTCTCTTAGATAAGTCCCTTTAACATTTCATACAATAAGGGCTTGGTGATGATGAACTCCTTGAACTTGACCTTATCTGAGAAGCACTTTACCTGCCCTTCCATTCTAAATGAAAGCATTTCTGGATAGAGCAATCTTGGATGTAGATCCTTGCCTTTTATAACTTGGAATACTTCTTTCCAGCCCCTTCTTGCCTGTAAGGTCTCTTTTGAGAAATCAGTTGATAGTCTGTTGGAAACTCCTTTGTAGGTAACTGTCCCCTTATCTCTTGCTGCTTCTAGGATTCTCTCCTTCGTTTTACCCTTAGCTAATGTAATGATGATGTGTCTTGATGTGTTCCTCCTTGGGTCCAACTTCTTTGGGACTCTCTGAGCTTCCTGGACTTCCTGGAAGTCTATTTCCTTTGCCAGATTGGGGAAGTTCCCCTTTATTATTTGTTCAAATAAGTTTTCCACTTGTTGCCCTTCCTCTTCCCCTCTGGTAACCCTATAATTTGGATGTTGGAACGTTTAAAGATGTCCTGGAGGTTCCCAAGACTCTCGTCATTTTTTTTGAATTCTTGTTTCTTTTCTGTTTGGTTGTTTCTTTCTTCCTTTTGGTTCATTCCATTGATTTGAGTCCCAGTTTTCTTCCCATCACTATTGGTTCTCTGTGCATTTTCCTTCATTTCACTTAGTGTAGCCTTTATTTTTTTCATCTAATTTGCTACCAAAATAAACCCATTCTGTGAGCATCCTAATTACCAGTGCTTTGAACTGTGCATCTGATAGGTTGGTTATCTCTTGGTCACTTAGAGGTATTGGCTCTGGGACTTTGATGGGTTCTTTCATTTGAGCCATTTTTTGGGGGGGGGCGGTGTCTGGTCACACCTGTTACTTAGTGAGGGGTGGAGCCTTAGGTGTTCACCTGGGCAGGGCCACCCAGTTGCTGGGTTGTGATGCTGTATGTGGGGGAAGGGTCAGAGAGGGAACAATTGCGCTTGTTCCGCTCTCTGTCGGATTTCAGTCCCTTCTGCCACTTCTCAGAAGCAAATTGAGTCTTTCTGGTGCTGGTTTCTGGGTGCGTGGGCTTGTGTATGTTCTAGGACCCTGTGGTTCTCTCCAACAAACTGTCCTCTGTGATGCTGGGAGTCTCTTCCAGCACCTCACTCCCCACAATGAGTGATTTTAGGTTTTATATCCTGGCACTGGAACCCTGGGTTAAGCTGTCTGTCTCGCTGCTTGTTTTCGCCTGGTTTATCTGCACAAGTGTGTGTGACCTTGGACAGCCCGCTGCCTTGTGCCCCTCACTGGGTCTGGTCCTTGCCACCCCACGCTTCGGGTCTGCCAACTGCTGCCAGCGTGCCCAGGTCTGCCATCCATGGCTTTTTCCTGCCATGACCCCTCTTCACTCAGCCGCCTTTCTCCACTCCTCTTACTGGTCTGGATGAATGGTTGTTGGACTTCCATGCAGGTCAATTTTCTGTCAGTTCTGGTTTGTTTTTTTGTTTCCAATTTTTTGTTGTCCTTAATTTTGGTTGTGCAAGGATGCACAGTGTGTCTACCTATGCCTCCATCTTTGCCAGAAGTCACCTGGTTCTTTTAGGACCTTTTGGGGTCGGGGTGGGGAGCTGTGAGGTTTATTTTCAATGCCATAAATGGGAGTGAAATTTAAATGTACAGATTGCGCACTTATCTTGGAAAGTCACATCATAGATTTGTGATTTTGACACTTCATGTACATGGCAGCACTAAGCATGTGCTGGAGTTTTTCATTGCCACTGTAAAAATTCCAAATAAAGTTATTATTTATGCTGTGTCTTATTAGTAGTCTTTTTTATTACCTTACATAATTCTTGGGCAGTGGGCACAACAGATGCAGTAGCTCACATACATATAATCTAAACAAAATCTAAATGAAAGGAAGAAGCAATGTAATGAGAAGGTTTGACCAGAGATGTATATCTAAGGTTTCTTCTGGTCCTAAAATGTTATAATTACGTGCTGTTTTGTATTTCCATTTTTGAAAATTAGTTTTCCTTAAGAATTTGGGACCTTCAAGGAAACTAAACTTATTTCTGTGCTTCTTAACTTAGTTAGAGATGATGACTAACAGAAAAGTGTAAAAATAGAGGTGGCACTGGTAATTATTGGTATGATCAATGCAGTTATTATGAGGTACAGGAAACCCTCACTGGTTTAAAAAGAAAATAAGGACTTCAGGGCCTTACTAGAACTTTATGTACCTGCTGTTTGGGAATGCATAGCAATAGGCATTATCCTCAGAATTCCTTTTTATTTCAGTATATCTCATTCTACTTCAGGAGAATTTGTTTGAATATTTCCAGTTGTGAAATAATACAGTGTAAAAAAAGCTATGTGTTATATTCTTGAATGAATATTGCTATGCTATGAAAAAATAAATTTTGTAATTAGTGAAAAATAAAAAAACACTCTATAGGCTAGAATTTTCATTTTTGTATAATGAAATGCGTAAGCTAGGTGAGTGCACACATTAAAAAAAATTTGGTGAAGAGCATTTATTGTACTTGGTAGAACAATAAAGTTTTATTGTATATGTATAACAAACATAACATTCTAGTTTTTTTCCCCAAAATGGTTTTAAGAAATCAAAGTCCAGATATGAAACTCGTTTTCACCTTGGCCATACATTTTTTCACTGTGCCTTTTAACTCACTTGTTTATTTTTAAAAATACAGTAACAATTGGATATAAGCAAGCTATAGTTCAGTTAATGGTCATTTGGAATTAGCATTTTCTTTTACAGTGGAATATGCAATTGCAATGATTAAAAACATTTTGGCATTTATTTATTTATTTTTTTACTGCTTGATTTTAAACAGTGGCATCTATAGATTTTGGGATAGTTGCCATTCATGCTCCCTAAGGTTACACGTAGCTATTTTATTTGGCTTTTCAACAAAAGTGAAGTCTTTCCTTTGCATAATCATAGTCACAAAGTTATAAGGTAACTGAGCTAGTAGTTTTTTTAAAACCCTCTCCCATGATATTACTAGAGCTTGTGGGCTAAGTCATTTGTTGGAACATATCTGAACGCCTGATTTTTGGAGTGTACTAACGTCATAATACTCGTTTTTTTCTTCTTTTTTTAAAATTACAGTTTACATTCAGTATTATTTTGTATTAGTTTCAGGTGGACAGCACATCGGTCAGACGTACAGTTCATTTACACTCAATTCTTAAGTTTCAGGTAAATGTGGAAAGCTGGTAAATGTTGACATATTTAGGAACTGTGAAGCCCTATCAATTCATGGTCTTTTTAGGTAGAGTCTTTGACACCCACACTGCATTGAGACTGGGTTTTATAGAGGTGCATCTCATGTGAAGAAACCCTAACCACACTTTGTTCAATCTGAAGATACTGCTTTCTCTCCTTTCTCTCTCAAGTAGGAGTTCTTTTAGGGAGGAAATTATTTAAGAAAATTTGTGCGGTTGAGGATTATGTTACTTTTACTCTATAATAGAACCTTTCTATTCCCTCTCCAGCTCCCTAAATACAAATAGTAATATTGCCATGATGATAGATGATAGAAATTGCCAGTAACTTAACTCTTGAAAGTTTTGTTTTTATAAAAGTAAAGGTTCAGTTGTTAAATTTTGACCTACAAATTCAGAATAATTACTGATTTAAAGATAAACTAATATAAGTAGTAGGGTTTAGAATTTTTCTCATTTTCATAAAATTGAATACTGACAAAGACTAATGACTTCTTTATCTCAAATCTCATTTTACAGATAACTAACCAGGGGTTTGAGAGAGTAAGCCTTTTGCTCAGGATCACTACTCTGTGGTAACAGAGCCGGGATTCATGGCACTACTCAGGCCTCCAGATTCCCAGGCCCAACGTCTTTTATGTCTTTGTAATTAATTTATTTTTAGAGTGGGAAGAAGCCTGAACAAATGGCCTAATTCTGAATCACATTTTTGAATGATTTTGTTGAGTTTACACTGAGAATAAAGCTAGTACTAATTTCTAGTGTAATTGGTTATCTACTTAATATGAAGTCATTAGTGTTATTGGGTGGTTGAGTAGAGTAATTTCTTTACTTTTTTAATATTTACTCTAGTTTTGCCTGGAGGACCTTTCCCAGAACTGGATAATCTCCTGAATTCAATTTCCCCACTGACAACAGGGCTGACATTTTTCTTTTGCAAAGAGCTCTGAAGTGGCTTTGTAGATCAGAGCCATTGATTTTCAGATCAGATTGGCTTATGGCCTTGAGAGGTCACTGTGGCACTGCCAGTTTTTGTGATGTGTTTTATGCTATATATTTTTTTATTCCATGGGATACTGTCAAGACCTGGTGATGAGAGGCTGTCAGCCTGAAAGACTGACTTTGATCCTCAAACAGGTAGAAAAACTAGTAGAAAAAAGAAAGGCTTCATTCTTGTTGAGGCAGGGCATTCACAGGTGGGTGGTGGCCGTTTTTAGCCAGGTGGATGCTGACACCATTGCTGTTCTCCGTAGAGGTGTCCTCTAAGCCTCTAGCCAGGACCCACATGCTCCCATTTGAGGTAATGCCTTTGGGTTCAAAGTTACCTCTTGCATCCTAAGGAGGCAGGTAATTCTGATTAGCTGCAGGCTTAAACCTTGGCTCATAAAGGCTGGGGCAGTAATAATTATTTTAAACAAACAGAACAACGTATTTGTGGATATCAGTTGTCCTGAGAGCATAGCTGTGATGTGGGGGCTTTTCTGCTAGACAAATGCTTAAAGGCTAAAAAGTTACAAATCATTTTCTTCTGTCCTTTCTTATTCCTTTTGCTCAAAAGACATTATTCCCTCCCCAGCCCCCACCCCTGCCACTTTGGTAGAGGCAAGACGGAAAGAGAAGAAGTCTACAAAGCTTATTGTAAGTGAAATTATATTCATAAATAGCTTCTTGATTGAGAACAAATGCCTCATTAATTTTAAGTGCTTCAACCAGAGAGCCCAAGTTAAAGTCAGGAAGAATAATGACTGACATTACGGGGAGCATAACATACCGTACTCTACACGAGGATATGCATGCCCGGAGGTCACTGGGCTGCAAGGCACAGCTCCTTAGCAAAGAGGAAAGGGATCACTAGCAAGAGTGCGGGGGAAAGAACTGCAGTGCAGGCATTTCTCATGAATGGCAAAAATTAGTCCAGTGACAGGACAAAGAAATTGTGTACTTTGATTTGTTATTGAAGGCTATGCTGGAAGAAAGAATAAACCAGAGTTTTTCTTTGAAAGCCAAATGATGTACATTTTTAACAAAATAATATGTATGTTCAACTTGAAGTACTTTGCTCAGGATCCTGAAAATATTATTATGTAACTGCAGTAAGTTCAGTCTAGATTCACTCTTCAAATACAGAGGTGCTTTTCCTTGCCACGAACCATGTGCCTGGCATGCTACCAGACAGGTGCTCTGTAAATACCAAGTTAATTTTTATGTTGGTATAAGCAATGTCATGAGAAAGACAAATCCAGGGGAAAAGCATAATTTGAAACGAACTCAGACTATGGCTTTCTCTTTCTTCTGTTATCTTCTTCTTGTACAAGTGGCTGATAGTATTAAAGTAGTTACAATGTATAGTAAGTATACCAACCCCCTCAAGATGTCCACATCCTAATCCCTGGAACCAGTGGACTATGTTATGTTCATGAAAAGGGGAATTATGATAGCAAATGGCATTCGGGTTGCTAATCAGCTGACCCTATGAGAGAGAGATTAACTTGGTTATTTGGGTGTACTCAGTACCATCACAAGGGTTCTTAAATGCGGAAGAGGGAAACAAACAGAAAAGGAAGTCAGAGTGTTGTGATGCGAGAAGTATTATACTTGACCTGCTGTTGCCAACTTTGAAGATGGAGGAGGAGGGCCACAGGCCAAGACAAGTTGGCAGCCCTGAACAGCTGAAGAGAGCAAAGAAGTGGATTCTTTCTGAGAGCCTCTAGAAAGGAATGATCCTGCCGACACCTCGATTCCAGCCCAGTGAGACCCATTTTGGACTTGTGACCTACTGAACTGTGTACATTTGTGTTGGTTTAAGTCATTAAGTGTGAGGTAAGTTATTATTGCAGTAATAGAGAACAAATACAGTATTTCAGTACTAACCAGGCCCAACCCTGCTTAGCTTCTGAGATTACACAAAATTGGGCACATCCAGGGTGTATGGCTGTAGACCAAATACAGTATTGAATAGAAAGATGACCTTTTGAAAGGGTGATTAATTTTACTTGAAACTATTTGGCATTCCACTAGGTACATTGCATTTTCACTGTCATCTCTCAAATTTACTCATCTTTCTCTGCTACCTTCTGGCTTTCTAGCCCCACACCCTCTCGTGTCTGGACTCTAGCCATCTTTTTTTACACTGACTTATGATTCAGAAATGCTCCCACCATTTCAGTCTCTACCTCCCCTCTTTACTTTTGTTTTAGCTACCATATTTCTTCCCCTCTTCTTCTTACTTTGTTTTTAGCTCCCTCATTCAGCTGCCTTGCCACTCTCTGACTTTATTATTCTCCCTTGGCATAACTCAACTGTGATATGTCCAACTATTTGTATTTTGTACCTGCACTCTTTTAGCTGAATATGGCTGTGGCAAAACACCCACTATGCAGATGGCTTTTGCCTTCAATTTGTAACTATAGTGCCAAATTTGGAACTCATACTGTATTCCCATCATGCATTCACTCTACCTCTCTTCCGGTCAACTGTTTCATACCTTCTGTCATCTGAAGTTTCCCATGCCCTTCCCCATCCTCACTTTCACCACATGAAGTCACTTTGTATTTCACTGAGAAATAGCAAGCCATCAGTAGAGATCTGCATGTTTCTACCTCCATTATGTCTATGAAATGATGGGTTCCAGTAACCCATCCCTTTCTCTCCCACATCACCAACGATCCCCTCTCTTATTTCTTCCATTGTCAAATAAACAAAAAATCTCTCTTGATCTTTCTTTTCCATTAGTGGAAAAGAAATTTTCCCTATTTTCCCTCCCACCCTATTTGTTTATGCCCCCGTGTATAGTAAAACTTCTTTAATGTCTTGTTTTTATTCTCTTTTTTTCTCCCTGCTTTTCTTTTAAACTTATTCTAGTCACAGCCTTTGCCCCATATTTCCTTAGAAACTTCCATTTCACCAGCACAATCAGTTGATCACTGCTTCCTGTTTGAACCACTATCTTCACTTGGTTTCCAGGACTCTGCTTTCTCCTGCTTTTCTTCTTAAGTAACCAGCCAGCCAGCCAGCCATCCAGCCCGCCCCTTCATTTCACTCCCTAGAGTTCAAAACGTGGGCCTGTCCTCTGCATGAATCTAGTTGGTAATCTGATCCCATCTCATAGCTTTCATAACAGCATCTAATCATTCATGGCGTGTACCTTTCTCTGTCCAGTTCAGCCTCTCCACACAGGTACAGGTCCATATGGCCCACTTCCTGAGCAGCATGCCCATGGGTAGTTGAAATTCACCCCGTCTCAAACTGAATTGCAGATCTTCTTCAGTTGCAGGCTTTCTCATTTTCCAGACCTTCTACTGCTGAGACCCAAAACTCAAAAGTTAGACATGCTTTCTTTTCTCATGCCCCATATCCGTCCAACAGTAAATCCTGTCTTGTTTGCTTTTAAAACAATCTAGAATCCCAGCCACTTCTTAATCCTGTGGAGGTTGTGGCTAATCTGAGAGATACAAAAACATTTCTTGGGTTGGTCAAAAAGTTTGTTTTTTTTTCCTTGGTAAAATGGCTCTAGTAGCATTTAGTTGTCTTTAACTTCATTCTAAACAATTTTGTTAGATTATATTGTGACAGCTGTCATAGCATGCATTTTTAAAAACTTATGAAAATTGGTAAATTTTTGTGTGGCCATTTTAATAGTGAAGATGAAAAAATACTTGACATTTGTGGTATCTTAAGCTTTATTATTTCAGGAAAGGTAAAAACCCAACTGAAATGCAAAAAAAAACCTAAAAAGATTTGTGCAGTGTATGGAGAAAGTGCTGAGACTGATCAAATGTGTCAAAAGTGGTTTGTGAATTTTCATGCCAGAGATTTCACTCTGGGTGATACTCCACAGTTGGGTAGACCAGTTGAAGTTGATAGTGATTAAATAGAGACATCAATTGAGAAAAATCAATGTCATACCATATGGGGGATAGCTGACATGCTCAAAATTCCAAATCAATAAAGTTGTTGGTGAAAATGAAAAATGTCGCCCTGGCTGGTGTAGCTCAGTGGATTAGCGCAGGCTTGCAAACCAAAGGATCGTGGTTAGATCCCCAGTCAGAGCTCGTGCCTGGATTGCAGGCCAGTTCCCAGCAGGGGACACATGAGAGGCAACCATACATTGGTATTTCTCTTCCTCTCTCTGTCCCTTCCTTTCCCTTTTAAAGATAAATAAATAAAATCTTAAAAAAAGAAAAATGTTTATTTTATAGAAGAAAAAAAACCACATGAACTTTTTGGCCAGCCCAATAATATTGGGTGCATAAGTTCAAGGTCATGACTAGCTGTGCATTTGTTCATGACTGATCTTAAGCCACAATGTTAAAGCCTTCAGTTTGGTTATAATATGTGTTGCGTAAAGGTGTGTATATTGTCTGTTAGAGATACTGTGAACTCTGAAGTCAGTGTTGGTGTAGTTTTTTTCTGTGAAATTTGAAGTCAGTGTTTTGTGTTTTTTTCATTTACCATTGAAAATATTTGGAAAAAATAAATTGATTTGGTAATCCAAGAGATGTTGACAAACTTCAGCAAATGCTACTTGAGTCCGACTATGAGAATGATAGAATCAAATGTGAAAATCAAAGTGATTTAGAAAATGGAGATTATGTGGCAGTTCATTCAGAAGATTCAGATACTGAGCAAGATATTTCTAGTGAAGAAAGTGAAGATAAATTAGACATGAATGAAGAATATTTTGTTAGGATAAAAAATCAAAATGGAGGAAAATCTAATAAGACAAATTAGAAAACAGCTACAGAATATTTTGTGTCAACTTCCATTAGTTTGGCCAAATGCAAAAAGAAATGCCAAGACAGAACTTGAAATATTATCACAAATAATATTTTTGATGTAATCTTATTATATACAAATAAATACATTGATTTTATCTTGAGCTGGTTTTCACAAGAAAGACATGTTAAACAAATAGACAAAACTGAATTGAATGAATTTTAAGGCCTCATATCTAGCTGGTTTACATCACAGCAGTGAGCTAAATTTGCAGGATTTATGGGCTACAGATGGTAGTGGGATTGTACTTTTTAGACTTGACAAATTTAGATTTATTCATAATTGTATCAGGTTTGATGACAAACTTACCCACTTTTAGAACTCCTGAAAGTGGACAAATTAGCAGCTGTGAGAGATTTTTTCTTAGCATTTGTAGAAAATTGTAAATTATGTTATTCTATGGGACAGAATGTAACAATAGACAAAATAGAGGCAGATAGATTTAAATAATCATTCCATCCAAGCCCAGGAAATATGGTATATAATTTTTTTGCTACGGTCAATTCAGAAGTATTTGACACAGGAAAGCTTGAAATATATGCTATTAAGCAGCCTGAAGGTCCTTACTTGATTAGTAGTAAACCCCCAGATATAATCGACATTTCCAGAACCCATTTACTCATCAGGACATATTATTACAGCAGATAATTGGTTTACTGATCTAAATCTTATCTACTACTTGAAGAAGAAGCAACTTTCATATGCAGGTACTATTCCTGAGAACAAACCCCAGCTAACCCCTGAATTTGTGTCTTCTAGAAAGAGGCCTTGAAAAATCCAACTTATTTACTTTTGGTGTAGATTACACACTTATATCTCATGTACCCAAAAAGGTAAAAAATGTAATTTTAGTTTGAAGTATGGATTTCAATAACACCGTAAATTTAGATTTGCAAAAGCCTGGCAGAATAGAATATTACAACCAAGGAGCCAGGAGTTGACACTGTGGACCAAACAATAGGAACGCGTCATGTAGCCAGGAACACCAGAAGGTGGCCTATGGTTATAGTCTACAGAATCTTGAATATTGCAGGAATAAGTGCTCAGACTATTCATAGGCTGAACAGCAATGTGAAAATAAGGTGCAGAACATTAGAAATCTTGTAACACAGTGTCAGAATAAAAAGGCAATCAGAAATCTCTCAATAGCTGTGCATGAGCCTTTACATCTGAAACTTCATCAATTTGAAACACAAATTGAAGGTAATTCTAATGACATAGCAGATAAGAAAAAGATGTGTTAGGTGCTATGCATCCAAAATGAATGGCTTATCAAAATATTGTTGCAAGTGTTGAGAAAAGTATTTATGACTTGAGCATAGCAATATTGTTTGCAATCACTTACAAATATTTTGCAAAGCCAACTCTTGAAGATTCTAAATAATGTTAGACATTTTTTATTTTTTTAGCAATATTCATTTTGAAAATAAAAATTTTGTTTACATTTTTATATTTCTTTGTTTAATTATATATGTATTATAGCTCAAAATAAATACAGTTATGTATTATAGAAATATAATAAATGGAAATTAGGAGTGTTTTAAAATTTTTCTGTATTTTCAGCACATAGTAGTAATGAATGTATCTTTTGGATACACATGGCCTCCTGCAGGGTTAATCACCTGTGCTGATGCTACCCAGATTAATCTACTCATTTTCTCTTTCTTGGATTAGGGCGGTAACCTGCTAGCTTCTCTTCTCATTTCTACCTGTGAATCTCTGTCCTCTGCTATCAGCATAGCAATTGGAATGATGTAATTAAAATATAAGTCAGATTATGTTCCTGCTGTGCTCAAGCTTTGCAGTAGCTTTCCATCTTTGTCAGAGTAAAGTCATCAGTTTTTTTCATGGCCAAGAAGCCTTATCAGATATTCTTCCACTCACTGGCTGACCAGTAGGATCTGCTGGCATCACCTTTCTCTAGGTATCTCCATGGCTCACTCCCATAGTACCTAACATCTGAATAATGTACTGATTTAATTCGCTACTGTCTGAACCAGAATGTAAGTGTTCCAAGGGCAGCGTCTTTGTCTTTCACTGCTGTTGCCCAATATCTAGAACATGGTGATTAATCAATATTTGCTAAAGGTATGTTTTCATTTATGAGACTACAATATAAATTAGATGTGGGCATCTAAATTGCAGAACTCACTTACTATAAAATTCACTGGAGCTTGTTGAATTTCCATTTAGAAGATAACTGCAGGAAAGCTGTCATTCAATTTCTTAATCACTCAGAATTCACTCCAGCCCTGTCCTTATGAGATCCTGCCCTCGCCAACCCTGATAAATGAGCCACATCTTCAGAAATGGATCTTTTGTGTTTTGTTGATCAGCACTTTGTAAGCTAGTTTTCTGCTAATATGATTAATTACTCCTTTTTCCCCAGCTCGGACAGCTGTATTTTATGGTTTTGCATTACTGTTATGAATGTGTCAAATAAGGGTGTGGGGAGGTACTTCAGTCTCATAATTTTTCTATAGCATTGAAAATTGGCTTTAGTGGCACTTACAGATGTGTCAGCTAAAATGAGAGCTTCTTATGAGGCAGCTTGGGAATGTTGGTATTGGCATTTCCTTAACTGATATGTTACAGAGGAGTCATTGGAACATGATTTCCCTCTACTACAAATAATGAACAGCTGATAGCTGTGTTATAACAATGTGCTTCTCGCCGTTGTTAATGTTCTGTCAGCATTTTTATTGTAAAAACTTTTTCATGGTTTAATAACTGAGCCATAAAAAAATCATTCCACGTTGTTAATTGGTATACTAGCTATACATCTCAGTGATGATTCTTTATGCAATCAAAGTTTAAAAATACTTGGTATTGCTAACAGGGGATTTTGTGAATGGTATTAGGTGAGGGAAAGGGACCTGAAGAGAAAAGGTACAAGGTTCAGAATATAATCTGAATTTATATTTTCTCATTCAGCTTTTAGCTGCCCTGGAGTGGGTGGGGGGATGGAGATACACTAAAATGGCTCTTTTAATGCTGCATCAGGAGACAGGAATAACAGCAGCCACATACAGTAATCATGTTATAATAGGCCTTTCAGTATTTTGTTTTGTTTTAGGAAACATTGCTTGACTAACAGTATATCTAAATCTTTGTAATAGCAAGTTATTTTATACAGTGTGTTATTGTTCCTGTAAAAGCATGATCATTAAACATACGATAAAACAAGGCTGGCAGTGAGCACTAGCTTTTTAATTTTATTTATTTATTTTTGTGCTGCAAGGCTGCACAGTTTGGGTGTCTCCAGAGGTTAGATTGGAGAGACACTTGAGTACATTGAAAGAAATCATAGGTGACCTATTAAAATTTTCATTTAACTAAAAGAAGAAGAAACAGGATAAATCTCCATGGTTATATTTTTATTTTATTTTTTAAATTTTTATTTACTTATATTTAGAGAGAGCGGAAGGGAGGGAAAGAAACATTGATATGAGAGAGAAACATTGATTAGTTGCCTTCCGTACGTGCCCCAACTGGGGACTGAAACCCAGGCATGTGCCCTGACTGGGACTCTCGAAGCAGTGACCTTTCAGTTTGCTGGGCAATGCTCCAACCAACTGAGCCACACCAGCCAGAGCAGTTATAAATTTCAAATGAAACCTATTTAATGGAAAAAAGGGTTAATTTCTTCATGTGTCTGTGGGTTTTCTTTTTTTAAATATAAGAGTACTGAAGACCTTGCCAGGTAGCTCATTTGGTTAGAGAGTTATCCTGATATGCCAAGGTCGAGGGTTTGATCTCAGCTCAGGGCACATACAAGAAGCAACCAATGAATGCATGGATACGTGGAACAACAAATTGGTGTTTCTTTCTCTCTCTCTCTTTCTCCCCCCACCTCCCTGCTCTTCCTGTTTCCCCCTCTTTCCTGCTCTCTCCCTTCCTCTGTCTTAAATCAATACATTTTAGAAATTAAATAAATATGCTACTTAAAAATACTGACTATTTTTAGGGAAGTCTTCTATATCCAGCACTCTCAGATTCTCAAATCTAATTTTCTACAGAAAACTACTGCAACTATTTTGTTAAGTGACCTTTCAGATCTTTTCTATGCATAAACTGATGTTTTATTTTGCTTTCTTGGGGCACCCAAATGGTATCACAGTTTATTTAACATGCCTTATGATGCTTTCATTTAATATTGCATTGTATAATTCTTAGTAACTCAGTGCTTATGGATTGACTATACATTACTATTTTAAATTTCAAGCTTGAATCCTTTCTTATTGAAAAATTCAGAGTTACAAATAAAATCAAAGCAACTGATAATTCCAGTTCTTGCCAGAAGCAGCTATTTTCTTTATTGTAAACAGAAATGAACTGATAGTCATTCATTGTGCATTGCTCCTTCTGCATAGATATACATGTTTATTTAAGATAGATTCTAAGAAATTGAATTCTTGAGTCATAATTTATGTGCATTTAAAAATTTGATAATGCAAATGCTTCTCCAGAGCCACCGTAACAACTCACATACCCTGAAACATGTATTTTGTAATTAAAAAATCTGAAGTTATATCTCATTATTATATTTTTTATTTCCTTTAGTTTTGAAGTTGGCTATTTTTCTTATGTTTATTGGCAATGAAGAGTCTTTGAATTTTTTGCCTATTTTCCAGTAGTGTGGGTTTATAAATATTTTCAAGATAATAGTCTGTTTTGTATTGAAATCTTTTCTTGTTTTATAATTGTTCATTTATTTTATTTAGAATTTTAAAATTTTATAATAGCCAGAATCTATTAATCTTTCCAATATGCCTTTTGTCTTTTTAATGTCCCATTAAGAGGTATTTATACTAAATTCATCAATATATTTGCCTATAATCTCATTTGATAGTTTTGTAGTTTTACTTTGATTTTTGAGGTTAGGTTTGTAAAATCAATTGCAATTTATTTTTGTAAATGAGAACAGTTCTCTGTCTCTCTCTATTTCACCTCCCTACACACATACACACACACACACACACACACACACACACACACACACTTCATTCAATAGAATTCATTATTGAAGACTTTGTGGTATTAATTTCAATTATTTATTCTGCTCTTTCTGTTTTCTAATTCTCTCTTCAACTAAGACTAGTCTGCTATTTAACATATCCTTTAAGTTTTTAATTTAATTGTTTTGCATTATAAAATTTTATTTCAATTTTAAGAATTTAATATGTCATAGTATCTTACATTATTAATATACACATTTAATTATGAGACATATTAAAATGCTTATTTTACATGTATCTGAGATCATTATGCATCTAATTTACTGTCTGTTGTTTCTTTACTTTTTTTTTTACTCATGGAGCTCATACTTTATTGTGTGTGTTTTGAGTTTTGATTGCAGGGTTATATTCCTTAGAATGACACTTGGGAATTTCTTGAGGACTTTGTTATTGGTGGATCCTGAAAATTGCAATTTTCATTTTTAAACTATCACAGTCTACTTCTGATACTGTCATCCTGCTTCATGAACAGTGTAAGATCTCACAACAGTGTACGTAATGTCATTAACCCCATCTCTTTATGATTTTATCTTATACTTTATTTCTGTATACACTGTACTCCACAGCGTTGTTATTTTTGCTTGAAACAGCCAAGTCTTTTAATGAAAGTTACATTCTCTTTATCTCTCTGTCTCATTGTCTCTTTTTCTCCTCTTTCTATGTGTATGTGTTTTGAATAATCTAAAATTTTATTCTATATTTACTCATATACATCCCCTTTTTTGGTGTTCTTTATTTATTCCAGTCAATCCATGGTTTCTTCATTCTGATTTTTTTTTAGATAGTGTAGGTCTCCTGAAGACAAATTCTCAGATTTTTGTCTTTATGAGACTCTTTTTATTTTATCTTCATTTTCAAAGGATACTGTTCCTGGAAATAGAATTGCAGGTTACCAGCTTTTTTTTTTTACCAGTCCTTTATACATATTGTTCCATTGCTATTTGACTGCACTGTTTTCTGGTTAGATTTCACGTGTAATTCATATAGTTCTTTACTGAATATGTCTTCTTTCTCTGCTTTTAACATAGATTTATTATATTTGGACTTCAGAATTATTACTGCTTTATATTTAGGTATGTTTTCTTTGTATTTATCAGTTTGAGGTTTGCCAGGTTTCTTGGATTTGTGGGTTGATGTTTTTTATTGGTTTTGGAATGTTCCTCTGACGTTATCTTTTCAAGTATTTCTTCTCACCATTTTCTATTTCCTTTTTGGACGCTAATTATACATAAATTTAATAGGTTGTTATTTTCTCTTAGGTCTCTGTTAATTCTTATAACTGAGTTTTTCCTTATATTTCCTATTTATGTCTTTAAAGTTATTGAACTTTTACCAAGTCTAGTCTCCATTATAATTTAATGAATACATCATTTCTGATGTCATTTTTTCATTTCTATCATTTTAAATTGTTTTATAAGTAGTTTCCACGACTTTCCTAAAGTTTTCTATCTCTTTGTATATGTCATCTTATTTTTGTATTAGGTCCTTTAGCATTTTGAACATACTGTATTCAAGATCTCCACCTGACAATTAAAATATCTTGTCCATCTTTGCATTTGATTTTATTATTTCCTCTCTTGATCATAAATCATATTTTCTTTTCAGAATACCTTGTATCTTTATTTTTATTGTGTGCTGGACATTTTGGTTAGCAAATGAGAAATTATTATTTTTAGTCAATGCATGCCTCTTCACCTATTAGTTATTTAGAGTAGGAATGAGCTCAATCTGATTTGTGTTTGATCAGGGTCTGACCTTATTTTTGCAGCTTTAGTTTGACTCAGTCTACTGTGGTTTTAGACATTTTAAGGGTAGGATCAGGACTTTCCCTTAGGCAGTGTCTGTTCTCTGAGCACTGTGGAGACTCTAGCATCTGTCTGCTTTTCACAGCTGAGTTGACAGCTTTCAGAACCGTAGAAGACCTCTCCTTGATTTACATACAACCTAGCTTCCTGGCCCTTGGGTTCCTGGGGACTTTTGTTTTTTCTGCAGCTCTGCTTCTTAGTTTCTGTACTCCAAGTATTAGTGACAAATCCATATTTTTTTCCCCTCTGTTAACCAAAGAAGAAGTTCAGGCTGTAATAAAGAATACAAAGCATTTATTTAATCAAAAAGATTGCAACCCAGGAGGCACAGATTCAGGTAGCAACCTAAATTGTGCTCCAAAGAGAACAAAGGCAGATTTTTGTAGAGTTGAAATTTAAAAGTGTAGTCCTCCATACAAGTAAAGGCTTCTGGCAAAATGAACAGGGATTGGTTAGTTCCAGTATGCAAGTGGTAGAGGTGGAAACTACAAGGAGGAAGTAAAGTCTGTATATCGGGTTGGCCAAAAAGTTCCCCCATCCCATAAGATGGCTCTAATGGCACTTAGTTGTCTTTAACTTCATTCGAAACAATTTTGATAGATTGTATTGTGACAGCTGGCATATCAGCATGCATTTTAAAACATCAAAATTGGTGAATTTCTCTGTAACCATTTTAATATTGGAGATGGAAGAAAATACTCGACATATTTGGCATATGTGCTTAATTATTTCAAGAAAGGTAAAAACCCAACTGACACACAAAAATATATTTGTGCAGGGTATGGAGAAGGTGATGTGACTGATAGAACTTGTCAAAAGTGGTTTGTGAAGTTTCATGCTGGAGATTTCTGTCTGGATGAGCCTCCACAGTCAGGGAGACCAGTCAAAGTTGATAGCAATCGAAGAGACATTAATTGAGAGCAATCAATGTTATATCATGTGGGAGATAGCCATCATACTCAAAATATCCAAATCAATGAAGTTACTGGTGAAAATAAAGAATATATCTTTTATTTTTGGAAAAAAACAAACAGACTTTTTGGCCAACCCAAATGTCCATGTAGCAGTGGTTTAAGGATATTCATGGCTCAGCCTTGAGCTTAGTTAAGCAACAGGTTAGCAACTTAGTAGCAGTTCTGAGAACTGAGGCACCAGATGTCCATAGGCCCCACTTCCTCAGTGGCCTGACTCTATTTTAAGTATCTCTCTCAGCAATTTTTATTCCATTTTATTTTCTCTGTTACCATCTGCTAAAGCACTACACTCAGATTATCCACTGACAGTACTATATTTAAGTTGTCTAGAGTCACAATTAGCCTTTCACATTTTAACACCTGCTCTTATTGTATTCATTGTATCTTTACATTTATTAACTCATTTAGGGAAGTAGTATTTCCCCCCTTTTACAGGTGAGGTATCTGAGGCACAGAGGGTAAGTGGCCCAAGGTCATATCACTAGTAAATGGAAGCAGTGTGATTTGAACCCTAGCCATCTACATTTTGTTAAAATACCATAATATAGTTTGGCTCTCTAGTTTTAAGTTAAATTGGAGTCATTTAGCCTGAGGTTAGATTGCACAGACTGCTAAAATGTTTTTGCCTGAAATGGTATAATTTTTTTAAGGATGAAGTAGAGATAAATGTGATCTCTTATCAGTGAGAATTTTTATTAGCTAGATTAATGAAACAAATGGGAGCACAGATTGTTATATATGCTGCTTGACAACAAATTTTTTTATGATATGAGTTCTCATGGGGGGATTAGTTTAAAAATGAATTTTAAGTTACTTACAAAGATGAGGAAATGGGGACTTGGTTATGCCCTTTATCATCATCATCTACATGGTATGATGAAGCATCCATGGGTCCTCTCCCTTTCTCAGGTGTTAGCTTCCTCGGGAAGGTACAGTCTCTTATTTATTTTGGCATTGTAGTTTGTTATCTTGTGCCTTGTCTTGTACCCGGAGGCAGTGGATGCTGGGGGAAAAGAGCATGGGCATGTGGTCAAGCAGACCTGAGTTTGAATCCCAGTTGCTCCTTTTATTGGTTAGGGGTTGGAAAATCTATGGGTCAAATGCAGCTCACCAACTATGTTTAGAAATAACATTGTTATTGGAGTACAACCACACCTATTTGTTTACATATTTTCCTACAGTGGCAGAGTGGATTATTTGCAACTACTCTGCAGTTGTGCAAAGCCTAAATTAGTAAATATTTGGCCATTTACAGAAAAGGTTTGATGATCCCTAGTTTGGATGATTTTAGACAATTTTCTTCATCTCTTGAATCTTAGTTTTCTCATCTTTGAAGTGAGATGTTAATTACTTAAGTTCGTTAAGAAAATGAGGCAAAGTATGATGTTTCTGTCATGATAAATGTAATGAATTGGATCTTTAATATATTGTCTATTCTTCTAATAGAATTTTTATTATTGATATCCAATTTAATGAATCAGTTGTCCTGAAGGATATTCTGTCACTTCCTACTTTCTCAATTCTTTTACCGAATTTTAAGATGAGCAATAAACTAGTACAGTTGGTATATTTGGTTGGTGCCGACCTTAATGTATATCAGGAATTATACAGATTCTTGAGAAAGGTTAAGTTTTAGAAGTATCAATTAAGTATCTATTAAGTTTGAGAAGTATCAATTTTAGAAGTATCTATTAAGTTTTAGAAGTATCAATTTTGTTCTCTGACAACAAAGTATTATTTGAACAAAGAAAGGGGCGGTTTTAAATTATTCTGTCTAATATTGCCTTTTACTGGATTATGAATATAAGCATTTACTATAAATTCATTTACAAATGAGTTGACAGCTTGATATCTTTGTATTTTCTAACAGATCAGTTAGTTTGACCCATACATGGGATGGTGATTAAAAAAAATTAATGTAACTGAATAAGACTCTTTTTTCTTACTCTTTTCAAAATTGAGTGAATTGAACAGAAACCATGATATAATATAATATCATGTAAATCATATAAATATCCTTACCTGGCCATGATTGTTTTTGTACATTACTAAGAACTACAATTGTTCAAGTAAATCATAGCAAAAATAACTTTGTGTCCAGTCATTATTTCTTAACTCCATGTTAAATCACTGGAGCCTTCAGCTCCCTTTTCTTAGTGTTCTAGTATGGGAAAATTATCTTTGCAATTTTTCAATCCTGTGGTAATTTCAAGATTTTCTCTCTGCCCTATTTTGCCATATTTTCTCATTTATCTAACAAATTCACAGGGAAGGTATATTCTCTATTGAGTAGAATGACAGAGAAATGGTAACCTGACATATTGTCATGCACTTATTGAATTTACATTGTGGTGAGGACAGCAGAAAGAATTCAACAAGTAGTTAATAAGAGAAATGACAGAGAAGTAACTGAGCCAAGAGATGAGGAGAACCTTCTCTAAGAGATCAACACTTGGATTGAGATGTCAAGGATTTGTTCAGTTTCATTAGTGAAGAGTGCAGCACAGTGGGTCTGATTTGTGTTTGGAGGCATTGGGAACCTCTTGGGAAGTTACTGGGTGTCTAAGGATGATGAGTAGTGCAAAGTGAGGGGGCACAAGGTTAAGACTTAATGATTCTCACCCTCCTAGGCCACATTAAGTACTGAGAACCATTAGAACCCATTCTGGTCAGTTCCATGTTGACTGTGGGGTAGCTATTGTAGTACCTTTATTTATTAGACCTTTATTGGTCTAATAAAGGATGCTGGTGGTATCAACTAAGATGACATCAATGATAATGAAGAGAAGAAGGTGGATTTGGATGTGGGATTGATAGAAGTTGATTGATTGGATCTAAAATGAGAGGAAAATTATGTCTTCCAGTATGAGCTAGAGTGGATGGTTCATACTACTGATTGGAAACAGTGTGAAGGTTTGAGAAGGTACAGGTTTGGGAAGAACATGTGAGTTCAGTTTTGTACATGCATTTCATGTGTTTGAGATGCCATTGGAGCAGTCAGCCATCTCAGGAGATAAATGTTTCACTCATTCGCTTTTTGAGGATTAGGATAGTTTATCAGGTGCCCAACAAGCCAGTGTGGGAGAAAAGTGAATAGCACTGATAGGAATTGTAGTGTTTAAGGAGCTTGAAAAGATGCCTGTTGAAGGAAGCTAATGATCAACCAGAGATGGAGAAAGGCAGTGAAGAGTGTTGGGTCGTAGCAGCCACAGGGAAAAACGAAGACATTATCAACAATATTGAAAGCTACTAAGAGGTCACGCATACCAAGGACTGAATTATCTCTTACACTTTGTGACATGGAGGTTACTGGTGATCCTAGGAAGAACAAATTTTGTATTTGGTAGGTGGGAGTCTTAACTTCACTTAAAATGTACATCTACATATTCTACTTTAGAGGACTTTTTCCACCTGTTGTAGTAATACCCTGCAAATCTTTTAATGATCCTAATCAGGTTCTTTAAAGCCGCTTCCATGCTGCTTTGCTGTATTTAACTCTGCTAACCTGTCCTTTTAGGTGTCTTCTCACCACTAATTTCATTAATCAGACATCTAATTCTCTTAGTGTCTGAGCTCCTCACAGTTCACAGCTCTCCTTTGCTGCATTCCCACTTTGATATTGAAATTTTTTATATATAATTTTGACCTTGGGTTTTTTGTTGTTTTTTTTTCATTTTTATCCTCCCCTATTCCATAATTGGATTTTGAAACACTCCTTCTGTTGTGTGCTGCATCAAAACATTATTTCAAAGGCTTTGTGATGTGGATAGAGAAATTCTTCCATAAGTTATCTCTTTAAGCTGGGTTTCTTATGGGTTCACATGTATATACACAAAGCAGCGTTCGCTACTTTGAACCATCGATCATCGCCTAGGAAATCTCAAATATATGTGCAGAGATGTTCCAGACACACAAAACCATTGAATGTCTCCAGTTGTTTGCCTTTTTTCCCTGCCTATTAAGAATTACATAGATACGTTGATTTTCCTCAGTTGTTTTTTTTTTCCTCAGAAAAATAAAAGCTATGGAGTCTGACACTCTGTTATTAATAGTTGATACATTAGAGAGTCCTTGTAAAGGTTTGCAGAACTGTCAGAATTACTTACAGGTCACCTTGGAGAACAGTTAAAGAAGTTTTCTATATACAGCATAGAGGGAAAAAACCCAAATAGGCTGTATCTATTGATACTTTAAAATTGATTTTATTGGGGTCACATAGGTTAATAAAACCATGCAGGTTTTGAGTGTACAACTTGATAAAACATCGTCTGCATACTGCATTGTGTGCTCATCACCCAAAGCCTGTAACTATTTTAAAAACTCCATTAATGCAGTAAATGGGAAGGACAAGCTTGACGTTGAAAATAAGTTACTTAAGTATAATATTTAACAAAAAGTTCTAGGTCAACCAAAGGTATTGATTGCATTGCTTTCTGGTCCTATTTTTCCCCAGGGCCTTTTCCATAGGGTTATAGTGAGAAATGATGAGTAAAGTTTGTATTTGTAGTGAACGTCATCATCTTGGAGTGAAAAAGTCCATACCAATCTAAGACATATATTTCCAATAATGTTTTGGCGTTGTCTTCTGCAGCTGGATAGCCTGGGTTCTTCAGAACAATTTTCCAAAGCCATTTGCCCACAGAAAGACCCAAATAATAATTTTTATGATCTCTAGCTGATCCTCAGCTTCCTGTAACAGGCATCTCTTTCAAGATTCTTAAACACTAATTTCTAGCATAGGCCCTTTTCACTTCTCTGTCCACATCTTTTTACGAAGAGCTTCCTGCTTCTTATCTCGGAGTGAAGTGTACCAGTTCTCTGTTTTTTGGGCTTTTTAGCCATCTTGACATGAGTGGGTTCCCAGATCACAAGAGAACCCAGCTGTTTTCTGTTCTAGAATTGTAGTTCATACCTCTCCAGATACCAAGTTCTCTGTGTCACAGCTTTCCTTCATAGATGGCAGCTGGACATGGTACCAGGAAAATGATGGTTTCCTCTAGGAGATACGTATACTGAGAACATTTTTAAGTATACCCTCACCTTTCAACCTCTTTTCTTCCATTCGCTTTTTGAACTGATCAGAGATGGGCCTTCATAAAATTCCTGATGGTTTTAATTTTAAAATAAAAAATTAGAATAAAAGGGAATATTTAGCTAAAATAGTAATGGCTTTTATTATATAGATCTGATGATTGTGTGGGTTTTTTTTCCTCCTAGGAGTGCTGTCTCTGCAATTTGAGAGGGGGTGCTCTTAAGGAAACTAAGAACAATAAGTAAGTAATCTGTTAGTGTGTTGAATTTCACTGTTTTCTTCCTCTCTAATGGTTGAGTCTCTGGGTGGCAGTTTGCTTTATCCATCATTATTGGACACGTTGTTCCAAAGCTTGTGCTGTAGGGATCTGACGTTGGAATTCTGTACAGGGACCATCACTGACACCACATTTACCTCTGCTGGACAGAGATGTTCTAAGTCTTGCTTCTGTTTTATGTCTTTGACACCATGAAAAATAACTCCTCTTTTACTAACAGATTTTTTAAAAATGAAGTCAGCCCATATCTTTCTAGGTGCCTTTGGAATTCTCGCATTTAATGTGATGAATTCTATTAGTCTAATAAAAACAGTACACCTGAAAACAGTGAAATATGTTAACTTCAGATAAATAAAATCAATCATGGTCATAACAGTAAAACAAAACCATTTATTTTAACACCAGCAAATTAGAAGAAAGTGTATATATGACGATAGAAACACAGGGAGAAAACATTGATTTTAAGATTTAAAGAAAGGTAACCTTTGTGTATGTGTGTGTGGCAATTGTTAAAGTATATTTTTGTGTGAGTTTTATCTTCGTGACCTGATTATAAGATTTAAAATGGGGCCAAAGCATTTATAGGATCCTTTGGAAATAGAAACACGTAGAAGTGGTTTATGTAGAGATTTTAATATGGCACTTGATAGATTCAGCCCCAAGGTAAGTTTTATTTGGCCAATACACATTTTATAAATTTGACCCAAATTTGAAAAGTTGAGAGACTTTTACATTAAAATCCATATTTTCATCTTTACTTGAAAAATGATTGTGCATCTCTATAGGGCAATAAGAAGTAGAGATGAGAACCTGATCTAAATGGGCTTGCACTGCCCAGGTTGCCATGATTTAACCTGTGCACTGCATTTGTTCACATCCTGTGTGGTCCCACCAGTACTGGACTTGGACCCCGGGGGCTGTGATAATGGAGTTTCCATAATCATGTTCATGTGCACATGTTTCTCATTGCTGATAAGGAAGAATAAAGGCATTTGACACTCCTGCATTGATAAATTTTAGTCCAAGGAACTATTTTCCCCTAATTTTGGATCCTCATCCTTCACAGTTCATGTGATTTGCACTATATTAAAAAGTATTGAGCTGTTCTGGGATGTTGTACAGGTCATGTAGGCCGTGAGATGATTTAGGGGGTACTGCACAGACAGTTGATAACAACTTCTCATCCTAGTTTGTACTCGGACAGAAAGAAATAGTGGTTACTGTAGAATTATAGAACTCAGTTATTTTTGAAGGAGTGCCTTGATGGGGTTGACATTCTGTTCCTGTCTTTGAAGACAGGATAGAGTCTTGCATTGTTTTAGTGAAATGAGTACACTTTGATTTAAAAATAGGTTGGTGGATTGATAACTCTTTCAAGATCTTTTTAAATCTCAAGAGTCTTTGTTTGGGGCATGACATTTATGAGAAACTTATTATGTTGGTGGGGATGTTGTCATTTTTCTGGAGTAATTCAGAATTTGAAACGAGATACTAGATTTTAAGTAGGAAACAAGGGAATAAGCTAAATTTCCTTTCTTCTTATCTCTCGGTTCCTTCGATTATAGTGAGATTGCAATGAGAAACAATTTAATTAAAGAATTAATCAATATTAGTTTTTTTAGAAAACCTGCTGTTTGTTTTGGTTTGCTTTATGCCATTTGTATTATGTAAAAACATTATATGCTATATCCAGTTCATAACTTTTATTAATTGAATTACTCTTTTACTATATATTAATTAGCTAAAGTATATTAAACACATCTCTCTATATTTCGGTATAGCTCTCTCTATGTTTCATTTCAAATGAAACAGCAAGCCTACATTTCAGTATTTTGCAGATCATACATAGAAAAGTATGTATATTGAATTGAGTCTTTGGTCTTCACCTAGTTTCTCATGTCACAGTGGTAGGCAGATGTGCTACTGAATCCATCCAGGTATTACAAGTTTAAAATTCAAAGGATAGTCAGGTTATGATAGATTCAGGCTTTTGACTTTCTTTCCTATCTCTGTGTTTCCCCTTTGTGAGAATTACATCACCTGCTTGATGTACAAGGTATATAAGTTTAGGGAACTTGTGTTTATGTTTAATGTCTCCTTTTCTGTAGGTGGGCCCATGTCATGTGTGCTGTTGCGGTCCCAGAAGTTCGATTCACTAATGTCCCAGAAAGGACACAGATAGATGTAGGCAGAATACCTTTACAAAGGTTAAAATTGGTGAGTGGCAAAGCTTCCTTTTTTACCTCATAAATTGGTATTAACTTTAAGTTCTGAACATTTTTTAGGAGTGTACACATTCCCAAGATATGTTTTCTTCATTTTATTGTTCTGCCCTTTTTTTCCATTTAGCCTAAATTTACTTACCTGTACATACTCTTTTCTTGTTATATTGTAAATATGCTTGTAACCTTACTCAAATTCTGTCTGAAATAAGGCAAAGAAATACTATATTTCCTGGATTAATGTGAATTTTCAAACTATAGGCTGTCTCGTGAAGTTTTTCCATGATGGCCCTGAGCTATCTAACTTAAACTCCCCTCCCCCTCCCCTCCCCTCCCCTCCCCCCCCCGCCCCTCCCCTCCCCTCCCCTCCCCTCCCCTCCCCTCCCCTCCCCTCCTCTCCCCTCCCCTCCCCTCCCCTCCCCCCCCCCTCCCCCCACCCTTCCCTCTTCCTCTCCTCCTTCTCCCTCTCCCTTCTCTCCTCCTCTCTCCTCTTTCCTCTCTCTCTTTGATTGGTCTTAGCAAAATGCATCTAACCTGATTATATCATTCTTCACCAAGAAGATACTTGCAGAGAAACACAAAAAATCTTATTATTACCCAGGGATTTTCACACTTATAATAACTTACCAAATTCTCTGCCTGATTATCTTCTTACCTATTCAGAAACTTTCATAAACATCTTTCCAGTGGTTCCCTTTGTTCAGAGTATTTTTTTTTTATTGAAAAGATAGGCCTTTAATGTCTTTAACATTGAAGTGACCTTGGAGTTCTGTTAAATTGTGAGCCAAAAGATCACTAGGTTATGTTCTTATGGTTCATATTTAATGAGAATTTCCCCTAAAATTAAATTGCATGACCTTAAAAAACTGGAGCATATCTTACACATGGACTTAATACCCTGGAATTTCTTCAGTTCTTGGTATTTTTAACTTGAGGTCTTTCCACTTATAGAATGTTTCTGGGAGTGTAGCTATAACAATGTACCTTATTATTAGCTTGTTTTGTTACTAGTTTTTTCCCCTAGTGGGCAACCGGTCATATTGTCTTTGGACCTCTGCTCGAGTACTTAGAACCTAATCTAGTGTCTCTTGTTCTCAGAGAAGGCAGAATGAACACTGCTGTCTTTCTTCATAGCTCTGTGAAGATTTCACATTGCTAGAGAGCATTGGCCCTGTATGGAGCTGATGACTGCTGTTGGCAGACAGGAGTGGTGGAACTATCATGCTCAGGCTGTGGCAATGGAAGTTTTGTGAATGAGATGGAAATGAATGGGTCATTGAAAAGGCCCATTAAAACTCACTGTCAGAAGAGAGTTCTGTTTTGGTGCCTGGCTTCCATAGGAAAGCTTGAAATTTTATCTCTTGGTCACCAATTTTTTTAAAAAATGAAAAAAAATTTTTAATATTTTATTTATTTTTAGAGAGAGGGGAAGGGCAGGAGAAAGAGTGGGAGAGAAACATCAATGTGTGGTTGCCTCTCATGTTTCCCCTACTGGGGACCTGGCCCGCAACCCAGGCATGTGCCCTGACTGGGAATCGAACCAGTGACCCTTTGCTTCACAGGCCTGTGCTCAATCTACTAAGCTACACCAGCCAGGCCTGAAAATTTTTTTAAGACTTGCTATTGGTGGGGAAAAAAAGAAGAATTGCTATCAGGCAGGATATTTAAAAAAATGTTGAGTTCACATGTCAAAGAACTTTTAGTGTTTAATGTGACATACTAACAGATACCTTACATTTTCATTTTTATGGTTTACAATAATATATATTTTCAATAATTCAAACACTACACTGAAAGATGACTTACCCAGTTTAATGCCCCTCAGAATGAGTGGTCTCTGCTCTTACCCTGGCACCTGTTGTCCCTGAATGTTTCCTTAATGATGTAGTGTTATTCACACCAGTCCCGAAAGGGTTTTAAGAAATAGGGGGGAAGGACAGACTGATCATTTCAGTGCCATTCAGGAAGGCACACCAAGTTGTATTTAGAAGTCTGGAATCTGATGATTGCATGGGAAAGTGACAAAGCTTATTGTTTTCTTCCCAGTGGTGTGCCTTGCCTTAATTGTGTATATCACATATTCCTTCTGAAATGTTTTCCACCCTCAAACAATTAGTACCTTTATAGGAATATGTCTTGAGTGAATTTAAGATCACCTAAAGTCTATTTCAAAAGACATTGCAGAGATGATTATTGACATACAAATGTCCATGACACAGTTTGGGTGAAAATATCAGGCTTTAGGTTAGATTGTTTTTTCTTTTTTTAATGTAATTTTATATGCAGAGAGAATTTCATAGTATATTTATCAAAATGCTCACACTGGTTAACTTAAATGGGAAAATTCAAAGAGAAACTTCATTTTGTGGGGAAAAAAACCCCACTAAAAATGCTGTAATTATTTGAAAGGCAGCAAAAGCATGAAGTCTGGATAACTTTTTCACCAGGAATCCTCACCAAAGTGCTGCCACCCTGGTGAATCTGTCTGTGCCCTCGTCTTAGTTAGTGTCCTTCAGTGATAGCAGCGCACTCAGGCAGATTGGCTTTGAGTAACAAAACTTACAAATGATCACTTGTGTGGGGGGTGGGGTGCACCTTTCCAGAGAATGGAGTGGTAGTCAAGGATATGCTTTCCTGATATTAGCATTCTTTTGAAGTTTAAATAGTCTAATGAGTGCATGGCCAGTGGGAATTCAGAGCAGCCCCCGCCAACCCCCCCCTTTTTTTTTTGACACAGGGGCAGCCCTTTGTATCTAGTGAATGTATGTATATGTATGTGCCAGTATTGGTTTCAGCCTTTTTATGGAGCTGTAGCCAAAACTTTCTGGGTGCTAGACTGTCCCCCACCTTCTTATTCATGCAGAGGGGGAACATTAAGAAATAGATGTTAGTGTGAACTTACTTCACCAAACAATTATTATCTTACCTTGCCAAATACTTAGTGTATATATATTATTTTATTTATTTATTTTTGTGGTTTTTTTGTGTGCATTTTTTTTAAAGATTTTATTTATTTATCTTTAGAGGGGAAGGGAAGGAGAGAGGGAGAGAAACATCAATGTATGGTTGCCTTTTGTGCGTCCCCTGCTGGGAACTGGCCTGCAGGGAACCTGCCTGCAACCCTGGCATGTGCCCTGACTGGGAATCGAACCTCGATTGTCTGGTTCGCAGGCCCGCGCTCAATCCACTGAGCTACACCAGCCAGGGCCTTGTGTGCATTTTTAAAAAATACTTTTTATTGATTATGCTATTATAGTTTTTCCAATTTTCCCCTCTCTATGCCCCCTCTGCCCTGCTCTAGCAACCCTCCAGCATTCCACCCCCCACCTTAGTTCATGTTGATGGGTTGTACATGTAAGTTCATTGAGTCCTCTGTTTCCCATACCATTTTTATCTCTCCCCATCTACCTTATGCCTACTAACCATGCTTCTTCCCTGTACCTTTTCCCTTCTATTACTCCTTTCCCTCTCCCCACTGAAATCCCTCTGTGTGATGTCCATTTCTCTCATTCTGTTCCTGTTCTGGTTGTATGCTTAGTTTTTGTTTTCATTGTTTTTCTTTTCTTTTAGGTTCATTTGTTGATAGTTGTGAACTTGTTGTCATTTTATTGTTCATATTTTTAATTTATTTTTTCTTGGATAAGTCCCTTTAACATTTCATATAATAATAGCTTGGTAATGATGAACTCCTTAAACTTGGTCTTAACTGAGAAGCACTTTATCTGCCCTTCCATTCTAAATGAAAGCTTTTCTGTATAGAATGATCTTGGATATAGGTCCTTGCTTTTCATGATTTCATATACTTCTTTCCAGCTCCTTCTTGCCTGCAAGGTTTCTTTTGAAAAATCAGCTGATAGCCTTATAAGAACTCCTTTTTAGGTAATTCTCTTCTTTCCTCTTGCTGCTTTTAGGAATCTCTCTTTATATTTAATCTTGGGTAACTTGAACATGATATGTCTTGTTGTGTTCTTCTTTGGGTCCAACTTCTTTGGGATTCTCTGGGTTTCCTGGACTTCCTGGGAGTCTATTTCTTTTGCTAGTTTGGGGAAGTTTTCCTTCATTATTTGTTCAATTCAGTTTTCAATTTCTTGGTCTTCCTCTTCTCCTTCTGGCCCCCTTATAATTCGGATATTGGAACGTTTCAGTTTATTCCACAGGTTTGTAAGAGTCTCTTCACTTTTTCAAATTCTTATTTCTTCATTTTGTTCTACATGGATGTTTACTTTTTCCTTTTGTTCCAAATTGTTAGTTTGAGTCCTGTTTTTCTTCCTGTCACTGTTTGTTCCCTCAACATTCTCCTTTATTTCACTTTGGGTATCCTTTATTTGTTTTTTTATTTTTCCACCAAGCTCAATCAGATCTGTGAGCATTTTGATTACCAGGGCTTTAAATTCTCCATCGCATAGATTGGCTATCTCCTCACCAGTTAGTTCTCTTTCTGAAGTTTTGCTCTGTACTTTCATTTGGGCCCTATTTCTTTGTCTTGGTGTAGCTGATAAGTTTTAAGGGGGCGGGGCCTTAGGTATTCTCCTGAGAGGGCAACCCTCCTTGCCTGCTTTGGCGCTGCCTGTGGCAGAGGGGCAAAGGAGGGAACAGTGCCGCTCTCCTCATCTCTAGTACACTTTTCTAGGGACTCTTGTGTGAGACTGGGAGCTTCTCCTACCACCGCAACCACTGTAGCTCACAGCAACCTCTGAGTCCCCTTAAGTCAGCTTCTCCCTCGGAGCCCTCCCAGCTGCACAGCTAGCCCTGCCCCGAAGGTCAGCCATACTGGTCTGGTTGTTCTGGTTGATTTTTTCTTTCATTCCTTTGTTGTTGGAGTTTGATGCAGTTTGATTTTCTGGTGCTTTTGGTTGTTTATTGGTTGTTATTTTCCTTTTGGTTATGCAAGGCAGCGAAGGGTCTCTACCTACTCCTCTGTCTTGGCCAGAACTGTTAGTGTATATATTTTAATAAGACATTGCTCTTGCCTTCTGGAATCTTGTAGTCTAGATCAGGCTTTCTCAACTTGGACTCTGTTGACCTTTTGGAGAGGAAAATTCTTTGTTGCAGGTGATTGTCATGTGCATGGTAAATTGTAGTATTCTTCAGCAAACAGACAGTGCCATATGTTTCCTGGGAGGGAAAATCACTCCCGTCTGAAAATCTACTGGTCTACAAGGAAGACATATACATAAAGAGACAATTTTCATTTCGAGACAGATAATATTTTGGTTGAAAGAAGTAAGACTGAGAAAAGTGAAATTCTTAATTGCCTTAAAAAAACATCCTAGGGTGGCTCCCCCCCCCCCAAATTATTTCATGTCAATAAAGTATTAGAATTCAGTAACATGTGCATATTTGCTACTCTCTTAATTATATATAATCTGATTTAGTATTTTAGCATTATCTTTTCTTATAGAAATTGAGCAACACTGAAGTATAATCAAGTTTCTTAAAGATTAAAATTCCATGAATTTAATCCTGTAACCTTTAACACATACATGCACATGGTAGTTTACTACATAGTAGTAAATATTTATGAAATAAACAAAAGGCAGCAAATTGTTATTTATCATTTGTGCTTTTGGCTTAAAATTATGATGGCTTCATGATTTGATCAGACAATGCCAAATGGTTTGTGCCTTTTTATGGTTTCCACTTAAAAAGTTGTGGTGGTAAATTCACACACATTTCTGTGAATGTTGCTCTAAATCCAGGCATTCATTTCCTTATTGGCATCACAGGATATGTGTGATTAAGTCATAGAGCCTAATGGTCCATTGCAGAACTTATGGAACACCCCTGCAGCACTTGCCCTGTAGCCTGAGAGTTCTGATCTTGGAGTGACCTGATGTCGGTAGAACAGATTGCTCACCCAGGAAGCAGCAGCAAGGGGGACGCTGAGACTCTCTCAGTGCCCACTAGGTGGTGCTGATGTACCAGTTTCCCATCCACTTGCCCTTAGATTGCCTCCCTTAGCAAGCCCACCCTTGTAGAAGAGAGAGAGAGAGAGAGAGAGAGAGAGAGAGAGAGAGAGAGAGAGAGAGTGTGTGTGTGTGTGTGTGTGTGTGTGTGTGAGAGAGAGAGAGAGAGAGAGAGAGAGAGAGAGAGAAAATTCAAGCTGGGGTGCTCTAGCCCAAGGGATAGCAGCAGGGTAGGGAAAATATTGTTTGCTGAATTCCAGAGGGCAAGTTTTTAGTTCAGTTTTTCATTTAATCTTCAGAAAAGAAGTGCTTTCACTTGGGGCAAGTTAGTGTTTTTTTGTGTGAAGTACTAAGCAACACTAGTAAAAGCCAGTAGCTGTAAGAGGCTTACAGAACGGCCATGAGTTTAAAATGTATTCTGAAATAGGAAAACTGTATATTTTTTAAAATGCTCATTATTAGCAGGCTTTCTAGATTATGGAATATTGGTATTTATGCAGAGGTATTTGAATATTTTGGTAATACCATTATTAGCCTTTTATTTATTCATAAGTTCAACATGCAGCTTTTGAAATGCCCCTCTGTATAATTATTTTGTGTAAGAAGATTTTTGTTCAGGATGTAAGGAAGGATTTGTTGACTTTAGCAGAATTTTCCTCTTACTTAGTGACCAGTAGAAAGAAGAGACAGCAAATGGAAAACAAGAGTTTCAGTGCTCTCTAGTAGATTATGTTGGTCCTGAAATGGTGTGTGCTTCAGGAGAACCTTTATCTCATCCAGCCACCTTGTTTGGTAATATCACACTTGTGGCCTCCACTTGTGAGATAATTAAATGGACAAAAATGATGAGAGTAGACTTTTTTCCAAGATATTTTATTTTATTTTGGTTGCTGATAATTTGAAATACTTTAATAAAATTCATTTTTTTTAAAACCAAAATTTTAGTGCAAAATATATTTGGCTATAGTGGTTGATCTTTATCTCATTAGTTTGTTCATTTTTTCTTTAAAAATATTTAGCTTTTGTGTACAGTAATTATTTAGGGGGTTGTTGAAGTAATTGCTGCCTTATCTAAAAAATGCTACAGGTTGCTATCTAAATGCATTAGGTTATTAAGCAGAACCATCTCTTTATAGGAAAGAAATGGTTGAAAGTTACCTGAGTAGGCTACACCCGAAGTCATATTTGAAAGGGGAAACCATTTTCTCTGTCTATTTAAGCATTCTTCTGACTCTTAATGCAAAAGGAATTAATTCATTTAGAATGAATCCCTTTGCTTCTGAATGACTTTTCCATATAGGAAAAGTTATCTTTGTGGCAAGTATTGTCATTTCCAGCCTCTTCCTCATGTTCTCCAATACCTTCTCTGCCTATCCAGAGAACATCAGGGCTTTGGCCCTTGGTGGGGTATTGAGGACATTTCCTGTTCCCCACTTGAATGGTGTGTTCAGGGACAGTAAGTCTAGGGGTTTTTTGGAGTCACAGATGGTTGGTATGCCTGAGGACAAAAAGAAAAAATTGCCCACAGGGGAGGCACATGATAATAGATTTTAGAATTTTCTCCATCATTTCTTTTTCTTATTTTCTTCTGTTTTGTTTTCTTTACTAATGTGACTGGTTGGCCATTGTCATAGCTGAATCTTTAGAAGAGGAACACAATTGTGCAGAGATAAGAACACACACAGAGAATTAGGGAACACACGTGAATTAGAATATCTTTTTTTGGTTTTCACAATAGAAAAAAATGCAGGTAAAATTATCAGGAAGAATTAAGGACAGGAAGTTAGAGAGGGCAGACAATGTTTTTATAGTATGATCGCACAAGACAGCACTATCATCTGCTGGAGCCATCTTCAATATCAGTATCATCTTTGGAAGCATATTACCAAAAAATCATCATACTTGATTGTCAAATTTAAGGGAGGAACATTAAAAAAACTCAGCTAGAGGAGTAAAATAGCATGAAGTTCTGGCACTACATATTAACCATGAATATCTATTACATACATTGACCACTTTTTGAAGATTAAATTAAAGACCTATGGAATTTATTATGTAGATAAAACAGCAAGACCAGTTTATAGATTCTAAAAAATCTTAGAAAATTACAGCAGACCCTAAATGCAACTGTTAGTTTTAAACATTTTTCCTGTTGGAGGGACAGTTCTCAAGTAGAAGTGTTGTAAGAATGTTTCAATATTAAATTGTGTGTATCAAAGCAAATAATATCTATCTTGATTGTGTTTTTGCATAAAAATTTGGTGGTGTTAATTGACCACCCATCCATCCCCTCAGTGGCTCAGCACAGTGTCTTCAGTTTCTGTGTCTGTAGGAACTCCCAGGATTTTTACATTTGAAATCCTGTTTCTGTAACCAAATGGAGAAATGAATTCAGAATAGCTGCACTTGCCCCCAGGCACTCGATGCCCTCCATCTGATTTGTATTTGACAAGTGAACCAAGCACAGGCACAAGTGTTCTCTGAGTGAAGAACATTATTTTGAAAAGGAGTTTACACTGCAATGATGACTGAGCTACAAGCCTTTTAGTGTCTGGCTGAGACCAACTATTCTGCTTAGAAGCCTCTATACACTTTAAAATGTGTACCTGAAGGCAAATAATAGTGAACTTGAAAGCCAAAGATTATAGTTTTGAAAGGTACATCAATTCTGAAAATACAGTGGTTTCACTGTAGTATTCCATCTGAAGAGTTGCATCAAGGTAGGGGGAATACATTCAGTTTTCCTACTTCAGAAGAAGGAAGGCACTTGTTCTCTTGCTAACTGACTTATGTTATCAGATGTATTAAATACTAAAAATGGAATTACTGAGAGAGAGATGAAGTCTGCCTCTTGTGCTATAAGATCATTCTGAATCCTATGTAGTTAATGTTACAGCAGTGTTAGAGAGCAGCTTTGCTTTCTTTTTAGAGGAGTTATTGTTGTATTTGCAGAGCCTCTGTTAATGCATTTTGGGAAATGTAAAGACATTGATTATCTTTCATCACTTTAAAAGAAAAAAAGTAGTGTTGTAAAGGCAATAAAAAAAGCCATTATGTTCTGCATTAACTCATGTACTGATTTATTCTCATCTTCAGTTATTTTTCAAGACAAAGGAATTCTAAGAGAATAATAAACATAGACAACGATGAGTGAGTTTATTGTTTAAATGTAGTTGTGGAAAAATTTGCTTTGAGTAGTGAACTGATGGAGGAATAAGTGATACTACAAATGACATAATTATGGTGTGGTGTGTGTGAGTCCTATTATTTAATAAGTCCAGTGTAAAGTTTATAATATCATTAAGAATGTTCTTCAGGACTTAAAATACATATGTCCCCAACTGTGTAAGATTTTAAAATAAATGTAGTATAAAAAAAATGTACATTTGTAGCTGTATAGTTCTTAACTGTCAAAATGATTTGCTACAGGGACTAGATCCTATTGCAAGCTGTCAAATTTGTATATTGCTATAATACCAAACCATAAAATCTTTTGAGTGAAATGGAAAATGTCAGATGGGCATGACTACAAATAATATACTTTCTGAAGGCTGTAGACGTCCATAGGAGAAAATGTGTAAATGCATGAAATGTTATCTTGTTACTATGGATTTTTCTTTATCTGCTGAAAGAAGACTGTGAGGCAAGAGAAAATTGATTGGGACCTTTAAATTTTTAGTTTTGAGTTAATTTTTCTCCATGAGGCCTAATTTTAAAAACATTGTTAGATAAGTAGAACTTCAGGTACCATATTTTGCCGTGTATAATGTGTGCCGATGTTTTTGTGGGAATTATACATGGATTTATTATACCCATGGGTGTATGTAATTATCATACCCATGTATAATGTGCATCCTTATTTTTCTCTCAAAAATTTGGGTAAAAAGAGGTGTGCATTATACACTGCAAAATACAGTAATTATTAAAGAGTATTGTGACAGAGTAATCTTAGTTTTTAGCTTGCACTGCTGAATGGCCTGTTTTTTTAATCTTGTCTGTGTGAGTAGGGATTACTGATGGGTCTTTTTTAATACATATATATACTCTTTACTTTTTTTAAAAAGATTTTATTTATTCATCTTTAGAGGGGAAGGGAAGGAGAGAGGGAGAGAAATATCAATGTATGGTTGCCTCTCATGCATCCCCTGCTGGGCACTGGCCTGCAACCCAGGCATGTGCCCTGACTGGGAATTGAACTGCAATCCTTTGGTTCACAGGCTCGTGCTCAATCCACTGAGCTACGCCAGCCAGGGCTACTGATGGGTCTTTCAACTGACTGTGTGAGTTGGGACCAGGGTTCCAGAGATGGGGTCACCCCTTTTGCTCTAACATTGACTGGGCCAGTGCCAACAAACATGTGCCAAACCGGGGCAGCTGTGAGACAGCTCTGAACAAGCACGAGGGTTTTTCTTAGTCAACAGTGATTGGCAGCAGACATTATAATTTTTGAAAGGAATAGTTATTATTGTCAAACAGCAGATTCATCATTATTTTTCTAATATTTTAGATGAATTGAGTTGTTTATTCTTTCAGAAAGTTGTTTTAAAAATCAACAAAAATGTTATAAATGCTTTTTGTGTAAAGTGAGAATTCTTTCATACTTGTTATTAATTGAACATAAGTCACTGTGGAATATTTTAGGCATATTCCCATAATGCACTGATGCCATTTTCTAACTTATAGGTGCAGGTATCAGCACAGTTTCAGGCAGCCACTATTGGGATATATTGATTTGAAATAAAAGGTTCTCTGAGTTCATTTGGATCATGCAGTTCTTAGGCCTATGTTACGCTGAGATTGAGTGTGTGGGCTCTGGATAAGATTGTTTGATTACTGCATCCTCCATTTAGGCAAATTTGGCCTTGCAGTTTAACCTCTCTGATGAGCTCTCTGTAAACTGGGGTGACTGGGGGGATTAAATGAGAAAGTGAAGGGTCTGCCACATAGTGTCATTCAAGGTTCCTCATTGCTTATGGCTATTGATGCAGCCCCTTACTGCACAAATCTCTGTAAAGCTGCCTTCCAGCCAGTCAGGACCAGAGCAGATAAGTATTTACAAGGAGGAAGTAGGTGCCTGGTGTTGTCTCATCTGTTCATTCATTATTTTGTTCAACAAATACTTATTTAGGACTTGCTTTGTGGTTAAGTGATAGATGTACTTTGTTTTCACTTTTATAGATACTATAGCATAATGGAAGTTACTGAAAACTAGACAAGCAATTCCAAAGTACTATGGAAAGATCTATTTTAGTAATAATCCAGGATGTATTGAAGGATTTAAGTAGATTTGCAAAAAGTTGAGCAAGAAGGAAAAGTCCAGTATTCTCATGAAAGACAAATGTGTCCTGAAACCACTAAAAACACAGCCTACACTGGGATATTGTTGTCAAGGTGTGTGGCCACATATAAAAGGGGATTTGCTCTAAGAATCACACAGGATTGCACAAACCCATGAAAAGGTATTCATTCCAAAATTACTTTTAGTTTTAATTTCAGTTAAAAAAAATCACCTTTTCACTAACAGTTTTTGAGATCAAACTGCCTTAAAGATAACATTTTACATTGTGGATTTTTTTTTGTTTGGAATACAAAATACATTCCATCTTTCTTTAGAAACCAAATATTTTAATTTAAATAAATGGGGAAAGTAGTCAAGTAAATTGACTGTTTTTTATTGCAGAAATACTATATGAGGTTAATTGAAACTTCCAAAAAGTTTTTTTCTAGTGCCATCTCATTACTAATTTAAAAATTCATCAATTTTAAACACTTATTTTATCTTTGCAAAGCAAAAAAATTATGAAATCTTTTCAGTAAATAGCAGATATTTTTCGGTAAAAAGAATTATGACATCCTGGCAAAGGTATAATTTTAATAGACTAATGAGTTTTCTGACCAGAGTCGACTGAGCCTCATCTGATTTCTACAGTGATAAATTGACTGTGTCAAAATTTGCAGTCTAGTCTGGTGAAATATTTTACTTTGAAAGTTTAATTCTCATTTTTTATTTGCAAAAGCAGTGGTAGTGTCACAGCAGCTTATAACATGCTGGTCATTGGGTGTGATTTATTTCAATGAACGTCACTTGTTGGTGTGTTTAGTCGTTGTTGACCCATATTTAATCCTAAAAACTCTAAGTGGTATGAAATGTAATAAGTCAGTCACCCACTGTAGTTAAAATAAACAAACAAAAAAAATCTAAATCATGATCCACGGATCTATTCAGTTGTCTTTTCCTGGCTTCAGTGATGTCACAGGTTTGTATTTGACAGCTGTTGATTTGGGGGCAATGGAAGAGTGACAGCTTTCTTATAGCATTATGGGGATCCACCTAGAAGAATTTCTGCCACAAAGCATATATTTGAAATGTAATGTAATCATCTTTCATCGCATAACTTGGGGATCCTGGCTTGGCATTTTAAAGGTTTAAAGGGAAATTGTGGAATAAAGAGCATTTTTCTCATGCATTTAAATTTTTTTATTCAGTAAATATTTATGGAGCTGATCACAGTATTTGGTGCTCAGTGGTGGGGCATGAGATGGAGAGGGTCATTCCTTCTGTGGGGTCTAGATTCTGCAAGGACTTAGATCTAGAACTGCTAAGAATGTTATTTATTCTTTCGGTAGTTTGGGAAGGCAGAAGGGAAGGCCTGGATTAGCGCGTTCTTCCAAGGCGTTTCTGTACAGAGAGATGAGCATTTCTGTTTCCTAGTGTCGGGGTATCTAGATAATTTCGAACATGGGTAAAATACCAGAAGTTTACATTTTTAAAAATATGATGAAATTAGTTTGAGATTATTTTAGAAATAATAACGAACATCTTTAAAAAACAAACATTTTTAAAGGTATATTAACATCAAATTTGAAATTATTCATAGCTCACAAGAAAAAGCAGTATCTTACAACATTCAAAAATGAAACATTATTTACAATGTGTAGTGTTTCTGTTATCACAGCGTCTTGAAGTTTTATTGTTTTTTTAAGAATTGAGGAATGGTGTTGTTATTATTTCTTTTATTGTACAGAATAAGAGGCATAAACTCAGTACCTGTCACAGAAATGTGCTTTAAAATGTTTCTAGGAGGAAGCCATTCAGACAGAATCATCTTTTGGTATTATCCCATTTTTATGTTTCTCAAAGCTATTCGTAAATACAGGTGGGCAAAAGTAGGTTTACAGTTGTTTGTATGGAAAATAGCATAATTAACAAATAATAATACAAGAATAAACTATATGTTTCATGTACTGATAGCTATTAACCTAATTTTGCCCTATCCTGTATTTTTCAAATAATACTGTGAATATTACAGAACATTTTCATTGGCTGGTCAACTTAGAACTAAGGGGGAGATCATTGGCCCAAATGTTTTTAGAAACAACAAGAAAATTTAAATACTCATAGGTACCATTTTTTAAAGAATTCTTTTTTATGATTATAACTGTAGACACCAGCAACATGAGAATCACTCCTTTTCTTGGCAGGCCCAGGAGTTAATGTATGTGCATTTTCAGGCTTCTGAATTTGACAGGGGTCAATCAACATTTGATTTCAAAATTCCATCTTTCTTAGTGATGGAACTATTGAGTTCTAAGGTCTGTGTTCTTTTCCTGCCTGTAACGGTGTTGCAGTTTCTGTGCTCTTTGCGACATGCTGATTTGGGGAGCTGTGCCCGACAACTATGGCACATGACACCACCTCAGTGCACATTCTGCATAGATAAGGCATGACGGCCTTTTAACCTCAGCTTGCTGTGCACACAGAGGATGACAGCCCACCTGTACTGGGGAAACTAGACAAGCTATCATGATGTGCTCATTCTTAATCACATTCTGTTTCTCCCAGAAACATTCCAAGAAAATGACAGGCCAACCTAAGAGTTTAGGTTGTCAGCCGGAGAGACACGAGGCACAGGGCATCTCCAGCACAGATAAGGCTAAATTGTACTTTCAAAGTTTGACTTGTTTATTTATTGTTAGAATTGTAATATGTAGGTCATAGAAGGCTCTTGGTCCTTATTTTTTAAATTTTATTTTAAAGATTGACTTAGTTACTGTTTTTGTCATCAAAAAATTGTTCTACATTAAAATGGGAGCCATCTCTACCAGCCTCTGTGCCACCCCATACAAATGATCATGTCTGACGTACTGGAGTAATATTTTTGACTTTTCTATGGAGAAAATAGCTTTGAAGGATACAGCATTTTACCATACTATGTTATAATTAAGAGTGTGTTTCAAATAGCATACTATGTACGTATGATACTCAGACATATATACATAAATCTGTTTATGAGAGTATCAGTCTTTTAAATGTAATTGTGTTTTTTGTTTCCTTTGGTCTTACCATGAACCTACCAGCATTTATAACATTTTACACACCTTTGCTTAGCTCACTCACTTAGAAATTTTCAGGCTTCATTTTAGAAGCTTTTAAAAATAGAATTTATTCACCTAAATTTTACTAAAGGTGCTGCCGACTAATCATCAGGCGTGCCATTTTCCACATGTATAGAAACGTTTGAATGTAATAATAAAGTGTATGAGCTTTGTGGCCTGGCACCCTGGATTCACATCTCATCTCTGCCACATACCAATAACTTTAGAACCTGTCATCCTCCTTGGAAGTCTGTCCTTGATTTTTATGACAGTTGATTGACATCCCTTCTCTCTTTGGCCATTTGATTTCAGGTTCTTCTTGTCTCCATCTTGAATGTTTCTGTTCTCCCAGTTTCTGTCTGAAGCTTTTATTTTACCCTTTACATTCTCAGTAAGGATTTATAAAATCAGAATTGCAGTAATACTACCTTCTATCATTATTTTGAGCCCTTCACTCAGTGAGTGCCTAGCCGTAGTGCTCAATAAATGTTTCTTCCTATTCTTATTATGATTATATTATATACTATTACAATAACAAAATTATATTAAAATAACAATAATGTATATTATTTTTAAGTTTACTTTGATCATTTGGGGCACATTTTCTCATACATAAAATGTTACAAGTAACTAAATACCAATAAAATTTACAAATGTTTTAATGAATTTAGAGATAACTGTTGGGATTTAAATAATTATAGATTCACAGAAAGTTATGAAGGTAGTATAGAGATTCCTGTGTGCCCTTCAGCCACCATTCCTCTTTGGCTGTGTCTTATATAACTATAGTACAATATCAAAACCAAGAAGTAGATATTGGTACAGTATGTGTGTATAGTTCTATTTAATATTTATAGCTGTATTTTATTTTGAGGAAATGTAGTTCTGCAGAAATGGCTAAAAGGAAATGAAAACAAAAATAGTAGTAATGTATTGTGGTTTATAGCATAGAACTCTTGCCACTCAACATAAAACAGCCCTATAAAAATTGTGCAAACATTTGATCTTATACTTCACCGTAGGACAAGTACAGATGGCACATAAGCACATGATACGATGCTTAGTGTAATTATCCATCAGGTAAAAGCAAGTAAAAACACAGTGCAGTGCGAATAGTTATACGGGATAGTTCAAGTGAGTATCACTAACTGAGAGTGCCAAGCGGTGATGCCAGTGTGTGGCAGTAGGAACACTCCTGCATTGCTGGTGGGGATGCACAGTGGTGCAGCCACGTTGGAAACAGTCTGGCAATTTCTTATTAGATTAAACATACAATTCATACCATCCAGTAATCTCACTCCTAGAAATTTACCTAAGAAAATAACATTTATGTTCACACAAAAACCTATTAGTGCCATTTATAGTGGCTTTATTCATAATGGCCAGAATCTGGAAACAACCCTTTGTTTTTCAACTGGTGAATGAAGTAACCAATGTATAATACTACTACTACTTAGCAACAAGAAGTAACAAAGTACTGATACCATCGATGTGGGTGAATCTTAAGGGCATCATGCAAAGTGATGGTTCCACACTGTATAATGCTATGCAGATTAAAATCAGGGGAAAAAATAGCCCGTAAGGACAGAAACTAGGTTAGTGCTGGGGACTGTGTCTAGGTGGAGTGACTGACTGCTGAGGGACACGGAATTTTTTTTCTGTGCCAGTGGAACTGTTGTATATCTTGGTTGTTGTAGAGGTTGCATGACTTCATTTTTGGTCAAAATTTATAAAAGTCTAAACATTGAAAGATGAATTTTACTATATACCAATTACATTGTAATTTTTAAATAAAGTATAAAACCATATTTTTAATGTTGCTAGATTGACCGTGGAAATGGCTAAAATACTCATGATAATCCAGTGGTATAGGAAAAAGGAAATGTGGTGAAAAAACATAGACGTGAAAGGAAAGAGTGTAGATGACAATACAAAGGGAAATGTTTCATCTTGTAGAGTCCATGACTGCCCATATCTCCCCACATTCACTGTTTACACTGCCTGTAGATGATACTGGACTTTTGGGGGTCGAATCTTCCCCTTGGGAGGCTTTTTACATAGATCTCCCTTCATTCAGTAAGGATGGATTTTCATAGCTAAAATCCTGCTGCCAAAATCTTTCCTAAGAAAGGTTTTAGTTTCTTCTGCTTCATCGTAATCATTATCTCAGTGAGGATGAAATGAGATATTTGTTACATCTGTACATGGCTGGCACTGGATAGTGAAGTGATGATGTCAACTCTTATTTAATAGATGAGAAATCAGAAGTTTAAAGCGGTTATGTTATATAGATAATGATTGAAAATCTGTGAAAAATCTGGCCTTCAGACCCAAATTCCATGCTCTTTGCTAGTAGGCTATATTCACCTTTGAGTGAGATAGCTTCCTGATCTTCTCAAAGACTGAAAACACTCTTAGGCAGAAGTTACCTGTTTTCAGTATTTGCCATGAAAATGATTATTTTAGTTTAGATATACTACCTGTTTTTTGTTTTGTTTTGTTTTGTTTTGTTTTACTTCAGAGGAGTGTAAATGAATGCAGTACTTTAAAATGAGTCTGTCTTAAGCCCTTGGGAGAAATAGGTTACAGAAGAAAGGGGGAAATATTCTTAAATTAAGTTTTAAAATATTCTTACAAAGTGTCATTAGCTTTGCAGGGCCTGTCAAACTCTAGTTCACTCTTACCTGGTGTCAGATCTGTTGGAAAGCTTTGACAAACAGTTGGTGTAGCAGAGACGGCTAAAAGCCTCAGAGAGGTGCATTGAGACGTGTAAGTCTATCATCTAAATAAACTCCACTAGTGGCAGATGTCGGAGCACTCTAACTCACAGTGATGTGGGCACATGGGTTTTGTTAACCAGAAACAGCATTTTAACATTGACAGCGTTTAAAAAGAAACCTCTAGACAGCAATTTGCTGTCTGAGGAACTGTAAACTCATCTTGCCTTCAGATGAAAGGACTGTAGTGCAGCTCACTTTACAGAGAAAAGAAGGACGCCACTATTGGGTTTATTTCCTAATATTGGAATCTTTTACATATATAAGCAATTTTTTATAACTTGTTCTTGAAACTTGACCAAAATAAAAACTTTGGTTATAGAAAGTTATGCACAATTAAAGTTTGACCACTTTATTTTCATGCTTGGGATCAAATCTTAGTAAAGTCCACTTACTGCCTTTGTATTTTAAAAAATACAGATACTTTTGAAGCATTTCAGGTGCTGTATTAAATTCAGCATCAACATTTCATTTATCCACCCTTCCCAATTTTAATTATTTGAGAGTAACCCTAAGAGACCAGATCACGATAGTTCATAGTTTTGCTCTGCTTTTGGTGGCTGCTGTATAACGTATTAGCAAGTGAGTCTAGCTAACTGCCCAGCATTGACATGTGGGCACAACTTTGTTGCTTCTGTATATGAGAATACCTGTTTTTCATGGAAAGGTCTTTACTCTGTGGATTGGCATGAATTTGGAAGTTTACAGAGGTCTCAGGATGTCCTTGAGAATGGATGGTCTCTTTCCTTGGTATGTGTGAAGCAGTGAACGGAATCCCCTTTCTTGAGCAAAATAAGGGATGTGAAGAAGTTTCTCCCCAAGCAGATTCTGAGAGAAAGTGCCCAAGCTGTGATGGTGGGAGGATATGCAATGAGTAGTTGTCAGTCAAGCAGTTCTGCATTCGAGTGTTTTGCCATTGTCTCCCAAAACAGATCCCATATCTAATACCTCTGCATGTCATAAATTAGTTATAATTACTTCTGTTTATGCTGAGTTTATAAGATGCTTTTTAAAATATTCAACTTATGTATTTAATTGTATTGACCTTACTTGTCAGGAAGGATAAGCTAGATAGTAGAGGGGAGAGAGAGAGAGCAACCCGGTCTGTTGGACATTTTATTGAGTCATTTTTGAAAGATTTTTATTTGGGAGATAAATCTTGATTACAATGATTTGTCTGTTAGTGTTCTTGAAACAAGCCAACCCTCCGGTGTGGACCTAACACCTGCTGCATGTGTGCGCTACACTGGGGGCCGTGCACAGTGCCATCCCATGGGCTGCCCTTGTCCTCAGCAGTTCTCCGTGTGCTGTGATTTCGGTCCCCTCTTCGCCACATCCCTTCGTAGGCACTCTCCTGTAATGAAATACCAGTAAAAACAACAATACCCTCCCCCGACCCTGCCCCAAGTTCTTGCTCTCATGATGTTTTAACTAGGCATTATTTCAACCCCCCCCCTTTTTTTTTTTTTACTGGAAACTCAGGTGATTCTAAGGAAATTAAGATAGATGAAATTCATTTAAGGTGTATACATTGGGGGTGGGTGAGTGGGGAGCTGATGTTAAATTGACCTGTATCACGCTAAAACAATTCTTGTTTGCACAAAATTCATTAGTATCTGTCATTCGGACTGTTTCAACTTTTGATACATTGTATATTTCGGGGTAGACTTGGAATTTAGAAACAGAACAGCACCAGTGATGAAACTGGTGCTGTTTCATCAGCCCCAGTGCTGATTTTTCACTATGAAAACCAGTTCAGGAGGAACTGGAAAGTTGCTTTGGCACTTCTCCCTGCCCTGCTCCACCCAAACCTTGTTTAAGATGCTGTTTCTCATCTTAAATGGAAATAGCATCATCTCTAGGGTGGGGACACAACAGCCTAGCTCCTGCTTGAGTCAGTCCATGAGTTTTTCCTAAGATATGACACCTGTGCTTTCACCCTGGGACCTTAGGACATTGTGCTTAGATGTTTTAAATGTTTTTGACCTAGTATGTGGCTAAAGCTACTTCTTTTACTAGTATACTTTCCCTATCCTTGAATCTCTTTCCTTTTGTAATTGTGTCTAACATATATCCTACTACAGCCTCAAAAATAGTGACTGGAATCAAATTCTTTCCAAGGTGTATCGAGTTAATGATTTTGGAGCATCCTGGGGTCTCCTCCTGTAGCATGGAGGCATTTAAATAGCAGCCTCAGAAATAGAGCTGTTAGTCCTGCAGCACATCATAGGCCCATGAGGCTTGTTTCCTGGGGAATCCACTTTGTATCTCTCAGCCTGAGTTCTGCCTTCCTGCTGCACATTAAAGCAACGCCACATATTTTGAGTTTCACTCATTCATCACAGTTCTGTCTGGGTGATAATTTTTGTTTTTGAAAACAGATGTGGAAACTGAGCCGACAGATGTTGAGAGCAGACCTGTTGTTGAAGCTCATGTTGTCACACATGTTGTAGGAAGACAGGTCGTTAGCATTCAGAGTGGAACACCTACAGTGTAGTGAATTAAAAATGCTGTTTGCATGTCTCTTGGATTAGTCTTTGTAGTTTGATTTACGTTGCTCAGGAGGTAATTAAAAGTTGTCCCCACCTCCACCTGATCTGTGCTAAAATGAGTAAATATGAAGTAGGTATCTTATTGTATTTTAGTGGTAAGCAAGATATATTAGTGTTTTTGTGTTAAATATTCTTTTTTTTTTTTTCTGGCTGCTCTATACCAGGCATTGTCTAGGTAATCCTCCAACAACTCTTTGAGGTTGATATCATTATTCCCATTTTATACCTGATATAACTGACACTAAGAATTCAGTAATTTGGAGCCCATACAACTACTAAGCAGCAGAACTTGTTACTTTACCTGCTGTGCTCCCTGTAGTACTTGTTTTTTTAAAAAAAAAATATTTTATTTATTTATTTTTAGACAGAGGGAAAGGGAGGGAGAAAGAGAGGGAGAAAAACATCAATGTGTGGTTGCCTCTCATGTGTCCCCTTACTAGGGACCTGGTCTGCAAGCCAGGCATGTGCTCTGACTGGGAATTCACCCCGTGACCCTTTGGTTCTCAGGCCAGCGCTCAATCCACTGAGCCACACCAGCTAGGGCTCCCTGTAGTACTTTTGAAGTGTGGTGGAGTCAAGCACAAATGGAGAAATGGAGGCTCTGTGACTGACGGGGATACCTTTAACCTTCTTCACAGCGGCTGAGTCTGTCCTCATAGGGCCCTGGGCTCCACAGTATGAGAACTTGTCCCATCAAGGCAACACAGCATGTGGTCCACATTTTCCCCTTCCAGACCAGCCACCCTTTTGCATTGTGTGTAAAAAACATTTGCACTCACTGTTGTTCACGTCTGTATCTTGGTCAGATATCAACCTGATTTCTGAGCCAGGGCAGAAAGCACACAGCCACATTTTCACCTTGGGCTTCTCAGGTTCCTTGGCCAGCAGATACTTGCACTCTGGGCTCAGAGACCTTCACTTTCCACGTGTGCCTTCAGTACAATTAAAAGGGAGGGGAGGGAAATTTCTTCAACGTATCTATTTAATTATTCTAAGCATGTCATTAAGAATCCTTCATAAACCATGTTTTGATGAGAAAACAATCTAAGATAAATTATACAAACAAAATGTTCCCAATTAATTTTTTTAAATGAACAGGGAAAAGACTCGAAAAGTCATATCATGGCTGCCTCTGGCAAAATGCTGGCAAAATGCTAGGTAATTTAAAAAATACTTTTATATACACTGTTGTATATTTTTCAGTTTTTCTACAAGAAGTTTTGCATTGCTTGTGAAATCAGAATAAAAGTATAAAATTGGGGAAAATGTTATTTAAACACCTTGGGTTTTTATATGACTTTTTCTCTAGTGACTTCAGTTGGAAGGATATGGGCCCAACTTATAATGCAGAGAACATTCCTGAGTTTCCTCCCTCTGTCTTCAACATAAACATCCTGAGTCATCTTTTCTTTTTCGTTTAATTCTAGACACATTCTTTTCCCTTGGTAGTGTTCACAATTCCATACTTACCTTCTCTTTAACAGTCCTTTTCAATGTGGAAGTATCCCTTCTGATGTCTTTGGTAGTCCTTTTCAGGAAATCCTTTCTTTGCTTGCTAGCTGTGATGAAGACCTGTATTTTTGAAGTGATTCTCATTATCATGTGTCATTTAAGAAGTATGTATCTTGATTATCTTGATTAAATTGAATATGAATGCAATTCAATGCCCTCTTTTCTAGAGGTTCCCTATCCAAAAAATAACTTAAATTCAAAATGTACTGAAATTTCAGTCTTTAATTATTATGTTATTGATAGCCTGAATCAATTAATTCTTGTCTGTCAAACATAATTTCCATGTGTGTTGAGGGTCTCCAAACCATCTCCAGGTTTGATGCTCCGATAGGGGACAAACGGGGCTCAGCATATAGTTGTACTCACAGCTGTGATTTCAGTGAAAAGATACGAAGCAAAATCAGCAAAAGGAAAAGGCACATGGGGGCAAAGTCAGAGGAAACCAGGTGCAGGCATCCAGAGTCCTCCCCCTGGTGGCATCACACAGGACTCCTTAGTCCCCCCTGAAACGAGTCGTAACCACACATGGGAATGTTGCCAACCAGAGAAGATTGTTAGAAAACCAGCATGCAGAGGTTTTGCTCAAGCCTGATCATACAGATAGGCACCCTCTACCAAGCATGTACCAAAATTTTAGACTCCCTGAAGGGAAGCAAATACTCAGCATAAGTCACATGGTACTATACAAATAGTTTAGTCATGGTGAGCCATTCTTAGCAGGGAACGGGGTCGGGGGAACCTCTCAAAGTCCAGGTTTCCAGACACCTGTCAGAAGTCAGTCTTGTAAGCAGTTCTTTCAAAGGATAGTAGTCTCAGGCCTTTTTACACAATGTGCAATAAAAACTAGAAATAGAGCCATTTGCATTAAAGGCAAAAATGAATTTGCTGCAGTATAGAATGTCCCTGCTATGTTCGTTAACCTTTACACAGGTGACTTTGGACATCTTCCCTCTAGCTCAGTTTTCACCTCTTTAAAATTCACTAGAACTTTGCATTTCAGAATTCTGTGGTTCTGTGTGTTCTCTAATACTTTATGTTAGTGATCCTCAAACTGGGGTCTGTGTACCTGAGGATCATGGGAAGACTGTCTTAGAGGACAGACCTTCACATTCTATTAATACTTTCTTCATATTGATATGGATGAGAATGAACCTTGAAGTGGTCTGCTGGTTTTCCTTTCCCACTACCCCTTTCTCTTTATAGAATAAATGTGTTATTCTCAGATAAATAAAGATTCTGAGGGCAAGTCAGGAGATAGCCAAGCAAAGATAGATTAGGTAATACATACTGGAAAATAGCATGTTATTTTGCCTAGGCTATACATTTATTGCCAAAATGGTGGCCTTTTATTACTAGCTGCTCACTAAAAGCAATGGTCTTCTCTTCTTTGGCCCACAGCTAGTCCACATCATCCAGCCTCCCTTACAGGTGGGAGCTCAGCCAAAGATATTGGAGTAAAAGGTGACAGCTGTCCCTCTCAGGCTTGGCTCCCATGTGCCCTCATCCTTGCTGTTTTCAGGAGTGGAGTTGACCTAGAGAGAGGCCTCTGTACCAAATGCCGAGACGGCAGTACTTCTGTTCCTGAACCACTGTGGGGGAGTACTGTGCCACTGAACTGTTTGCCAGCCCAGTGCTGATAATGTAAGCCAGGAATGAAATTCTCTTGTGTTTAAGCCATTACATACTTGGGGGCCTATATTTTACCATAAATACACCCTTGGTTATCTCTTATAATCAGAATTCAGAAATTAGATGCTTGAAATGGGGGTTCATATTAATATGTTTATTTTATTTTAAAGATAAATTCAGACTTTTTCTGACAGAAAATATATCTGTTTGGGCAGATTTGTTTGATAGTGAGGACAGCTTTTGTCCATTACGTTGTCTATTTGGCAGACATTTAAAATAATTTGGGCTTAATCTGCAGTCTCAAAATTTGACCAAAAAATATTTAAAGCATACCTGTAATTATATCTTGGAACTCTATGCTGGAAAGTAATATCCTTTACCCTTTTTAAGTCTTGAAACAGAAAAATTTATAAGGATCAATTTAACATATGTAAGGAGAGATGTAGTTTTCCAAAATTCTTTTGGGGACTATGAAGCAAGAACATTTAAAGAACACTGGTACATAAAAGAGGACTGCTAGTAAATGATTTAAATAAGTCTTAGTTGACCTGATCCATACACAGGCAGTTAGTTTATTCACTTGTGTAAATGAATTGAATGTTTGGGTCAAACCTAAAACAAAGGACAGAGACTAATGCTATAGCTTGAACAACTTCTGCTGTTGCAAGTCTTCTAAATTACCCTCTTAAAATATGTGTAGATCTCATCAGGCAGGTGAATGGAAAGGCTGAATAAGTGGTCTTCCTGTAAGAAAAGTGAATGTGTAGGGGGATTACTCTACTTAGTGTTGCCAGTAAACCTGAAATTTTATTGTTCCTTCTCTCTTTCCTGAATCTCTTTTATGTGTGGGGAGACACATAGATATGGGGTGGACCTTGAGATGTGGGCCAAGTGTTTGTGGGAAACAAACTGAAGAATAACTAGGTGACTAAAGTGCTAAGGGAGGGACTTGGTCTAACAGAATGCAGTCTCTTAACTTTATGACCTGGCAAGCCCGGTCCTCATAGGGTTTTAAATAACTTAAGGGAAACATTCCTACTTGTGCCCCATATAGCATACAAAACTCAGTGCAGTGAGGAACAGCAGAGGGCAGCCTGAGCATCTGTCCTCCATGTAGCTACGTAAAAGATCAGAGGAAATCATCCGAGTTCACAGTTGGTACTCCCCATTGACTAAAAGTGTCTCCAGGAGTGTGTCCCTGGCATTCATCCACTGTGATGATGTTGGCAACCATAAATGCCGGAATCACACCTAGCATTTCTGTTGAAAAACACTGACCTCCCATTAAGTCCAGAGGCTGCAGGGGTGACGGGGAAATCTGGGAGTAGAATAACTGCTCTGCGTGGGCAAGTATGAAGACAGGCCTCTTTGTGATGAAAGGAGTCATTTGGGTTTCCACTGTCTGCAAAACAATAGTGTAAGGTTCTGGAGGTGAGTTCAGAGGGGCAACAGTAGAAGACAGATGGCGCAGTGAGGAACAGCACATATGACCTCAAACTCAAGAGACAGGAGGTACATCCTCAATTTCTTGTACTGCTGTAGGAATTGCATGACAACAGGGTCCTTGAATGCTAATTGCTGGCTGAAAGGACTTTTTGGGAAGATATTTGCGTGGATGATGTTTAGACGTCAGATGCTTTCTACTTGGTCTGGTCTGTGCCCCTGTGAATGGTATCATGGTGACTCTGAGAATGGAGCCATCAGAGAAATACTAGTGAGGCCATTCCTCCAAGGCCGAGACTGTGACCTGTTTATCCTTGCATCACTTGGGGTGTGAGCCCAAACTCAGGATAGGCTTAGATGATAAATGAGTGTACCAGTTATAAGGTTTCTCTCCATCCTAGCCCACTAGCAGTCACAGAGGGACTCAGACTAATATTCCATTAGGAATGCTGTGTGCTCACCCAAGTTTCATTTCAAGACCCTTTTCCAGGTAAGATTCAGGAGGAGGTGAGAGAAGAACCCAGTCAGGCATTGTCACTAATAACTATGATCAAGACAAGACACTAAGGGCAAGGGCATCCCGTTTAGAGTGACTTCACAAACCCTCACTGGATCTTCCAGAGCCTTGCCATTCCAGTCCTCTCTGAGGGTAATGATGGAAGGGATAGTGCTCCTCATGTAGCTATTTGCAGAAGCAGAGCTCTGAGTAGTTCTTGCCTGTGAGTCCCAGAGTGCCTACAGAGGGCTGCAGGCAATCCTTTTCCTGAGAGAGTCCGCTTTGCTCCTGCACCCAGCATTGCCTGCTGACTTGACATTTCATCTCGACCAGATCTCACACTGCTTCAGAATTGTTTCCTTGAGGGCAGGAAGATCTACAGGGAATAAAAAGTGAAATGGGCAATTTTGTCAAGCATTTGCAGTAGCAAAACAGAGAGCTGACAATGGGAACTTACGTGTATTGTTCAACAGAATAAATGATCAAGTTGTATGCAGGAAAAGGAAATTGTCAGATTTTGGAGAAATGATAAAATATAGCACCGCATATTAAGGACCTATTCTTTATTTAATACTTATGGTCCTATCCGTTGTTAGGGTTCAGTCCCAAGCAGGGATAAGACCTGTAATTCTCTATTGTCTATTTTTGTGAAGAAGTTTGTGCAGTATTTAATTATTTATCAAATAAATAGTTCTCTCAGCTTACCAACCTGCATATACTAAATATTTCATGAACATTTTCCCTCATTCTGAGTCAGTGTTTTGTGTATGTGTTTGTATGTGTGTATTTACATAAAACACACACAGGAGAAATATTCATGTTAGTATGTGTATGTCAGAGGAGAGAGGTTGATGATATTTGCCTTGGTTATGTCTTAATTTTAGCTCTAGATCATCAGAAAGTCTAGATTAGCATTTCTGTGCAAAGGACAGACCACCACCAGGAGGGATCTTGTCCCAGTTTTGTTCCTGGCTATAAAACTTTAGGCAACAATTTAGTCCCTAGATGTCTAATATCATTGCTACTTGTAAAACGAGATAATCATATCTACCTTCCAGAGACATAACAAATCATGAATTATTACGTGTAAAGTGCCTAAGGCAAGTGAAAGTTAAATAGTTTATTAGGCAAGGTGGTATAATTTAAAAAGTAAAATTGTTGGGCAGATTATGTTCTTTCCATATCATCCCATCTTTCAAACTAAAAATAGAGGTCTTTCTATTATACCTCTATGAGAATTTGGGTTCAAGTCTTCAAGGATTGTTTTTTGTTTGTTTGTTTGTTTGTTTAAGTTGGGAGAAGATTGAATGAGTAAAGGCATTATGTAAAGACAGGACTAAAAAGCTGTGGGGGGTAAAGAGTAGTCCATGTTATACAGTGGCAAAAGAGTTACTCAAATTATCACCTTTATATTCGTAATCAAGTGCCTAGAGAAGACAAGGCTTTGAGTGACCAAGTATTTGCTGCCATAGAACATTTTAGTGAAAATAAGGAGCTTAATGGAGTCAGTTGGTTGCTTTTAAACACTGGGGAACTTAGGGAAAGAAAATAATGAATTTGGGGCTTTTAATTTAATGTGAGTGGTAATGACCTGTGCTGCTACTAAACTCAAGCTTTAGGAGCCACTGCGTGGTGCCGCCATCTCTGTTTTTCCATCTGTGAGAACTATGGTTCTCTCAGCCTGGGCCCCCAGTTAAAGAACACCTAGAGCGAAGTCACAATCAACATTAAAAATGAGCAAGAAACAAAGATTTTATGGTGTTAGCCATTGGAAATTAGTACTGGAGTACTGGAGATTGTTAGTACTGATGCATGAAAGGCGATCAATATAAATTTGTTATACTTTTGGAAAATGACACATCATGTTCTATGTTCAGGGATGTGTTCTTTAATAATTGTTCCAAGCATTGCTTTTGTCCTCATGCAGATATCCATGAACACTCATAGAGCTCTACCATAAATGATACCTAGTGTCACTTTGTGTATTTTTAATACTTTCATATATTAGCTGTGTGATCTTGGTGAAGTTCCTGGTCTGCTCTGTGCCTTAGTTTCTTCATCCGTAGAGTGGGAATATTACTATTGCCTATCTTACGGTGCTCAGAGATTAAATGAATAATATGTGAAATACCCTCAAAGCAGTATCTGACATGTAAATATTATTAATTTTCTATAAATATTTAATGATTACATATCATGTTTCCTGGTCCTGAGCAGTTCCTTGTAAGGGCTTATCAGGAAGAACCGTCAGGAACACACTGGTTCCAGTGTCCTTGGAGCTCTAGGTCTAGGAAGAGAGATGTGTTAGAAAGTGATTATGAAGAGGCCTAGTGCTATGAGAATGGCCATCGGGGAAACTAACTTGATTTGGAGGGTCAGGAATGGATGACCTTGAAGGCAGACATTTAAGAACTGAAAGATGAGTGGGTGTGGCCAAGATGAAAGTAGAGTTGGGGTAGTAGTAAGTGATCCAGGTAAAGGGAATGGTATATTTGAGGCCCAAGAGGCGGGAAGGAGCTAGGCACATCAGAGAACTGAAAGAAGCCAGTGGGGGCAGGAGCGGCAGAGGAGCCAGGGCCCAGCGGAGGAGGAAGGAGCCCTGGAGCAGTGTAGCAGAGGAGGGAGTGGGGGCTTCTAGAGGGCATCTCAGCCGAGGTGTGTGACCACGGGCAAACACCTTCGGGCCTCGGTTTCTTATTTCTAACATAAACGATCCTTTCAGTCCCAAAGTTCCTGTTCTAGAATTTTTCTTGCCCTTTCCTTTCCTTGTTTCAAAGAGCCAATGAAGTTGTGCCCAAAGTTATTTCTTAGGAACTCTAACTGTTCAGAGAGAACTACAGGAGGGTAAAAATAGGCTTTTCCTGGTCTGATGCTTAACCTGACTTTTACACTGTAAAATAGTGAGTTGTGATGGCTGACCCTCAGCAGCTCGGGGTCCTCGGATGACATTTAATTTTACTTGAGGATAGCACTGTAGTGGTAGTTCCTGCTGGATGCAGAAAGTCAAGAGTTAGTGTTATGGTCCCGCACCCCTTTTCTGCTCATAGGAGTGTGGGCTTTTTTAAGTATTTTTTTCTTTTCTGTTGTGGTGGTTTTTTTGTCTCAGACTGCATGGTGAGATAATTTTAGCATTTATAGAAAATGGTGCTCCCCACTAGGCTTATACGTTAACCCCTCCTGAAGAGAATGGAGCATGCAGAGGAAGAACTTGGGTTTTTTTTCTTTCTCTTTCATTATTTTTCATTTTAAAAAGCTATTCACCTCTAGTACATTTGAATCCAAGAACAAGCAGGAAGGTTTTAAGAAATTGGTAGATATTTCTGTAGCTTAAAACTTCACTGGCCCTAATTGTGAATTTCTGAGTTGGGCCATACAGGATTCTGTTGTGTGTCCTCTTAGGCACATTAATTGCTGCAACACGAGTGTTAGAATAGTTATTATTCTGTTGAGTAAATATGCCTTCTGTCACATAAGAGAATAATTATCCACAGTTTGTGCTGTGCTTCTGAGTGAAATCTTTGTAGGAAAGTGACCCTGGGGGAGGGTGAGTCAGAAGAGTGCACTCTGGAGCAAGCTGGTCTAAGAGGGATGCCCACCCACCTTCTTAGTTCCAGTCCTTTCCCACCCGCCCTCCCTCCCCCATCTGACCATACTGATCTGGGAAAGAAAATGCTGTGCCCCACACTGCCCTCCCTGGTCAGCCTTCTTTCCTATCTGAGCTGCTGTCAGAGTGCTCTTCACCTTGGACAATTCGGGAGCTGCCACCAGAAGACCCCTGGGATTGTGGACTACAGGATCATCTGGCAGGCACCTTCATACTGGTGTACCTACCCACCTCATCTGCTGCATACGCTTTGTAAGGCCTGGGGCAAGGATAATTCATACTTTTTTCTAAAGTTGACCTGCCTGAGAGCAGGCCTGCCATCTACAGGGGTTCCAGTTCTCCACCCCTTATTCTCCCACTGAACTCTCATTCATCTCTGGTTTTACTGAGGTACCTGCTCTGTGTTGGAAGACCTCTGGCATGCTAACCAGAAGAATGATGCAAAATGCTGGTTTTAGTAAAGTTGAAAACAGGAAGGAACATAATGACCTAGAAATAGCTATTTGCAACACAGGTTGCTCCTTTTCTTTACTTTTGACAAAATTAAAGGAGTACCTATTCATTCTGATCATGAAGAATGGTGGCTGCTGTGTATTTTAAGCATTTAAGTCTAGAAGAGTTTAAAAATGAGAGATATTTTAATAAAACTCTAGTCCTTTCTGCTTATTAATGTGAATGCCTTTTTAAAAAAGAAAAATATAAAAATCTTTATCTGTTTAAGGGGTACATTTCCAATGAACATTAACTTTAATAGTTACCACTATTGAAATATATATAGCTTTGATCAGTTGTGACTGAAAATAAGTATAATTATTATTCAAATTAGAAAAATTTAAAACATAGACCATTGATATAGGAAATTTAAAAAATGAAACTTCAATCTAATATACATATTTTTGTTATACAGAGGATTAGGGTAGAGTGGTCAATAAAATAATTTTAAGCATAAAAGTATCTCCAGATAAAATTATGTTGGGGAAGTGGGATAGAGGTAATATAAGTTTAAGGAGAATAAGGAATGCTATAAAAACTGTTAAAGAAAAGCTGTTCTTTTATGCTTTTAAATGGATAATGGAGTTCTCAAATCATGATGGTATTTAGAGATATGTGTTTTATTTCTAAATGTCAATATTTAATAATAAGAATTGTAACTTTCAAAATTATTTAAAGTTAAGGTGAGAAATTTTAGGCGTTTCCTTAAAATTATACGAGTACATAGATTTTCAAAATTCTATCTGCTTCTTGTTCTTAAAGGAGTCTGGTTTGGGATACCACCGCAATTTCCAAATCTGACTTGGGGAGTGTCTTTTAAAAATACAGAATTCTGGGCTGCTGTTTAGATCTCTGAATCAGAAGTTCTACTTGGGGGATGGGACCTAATTTTTAACATGATTTTCTGATTCCCTCGAACACTGGTGCAGCCCGTCCCAGGACCAGGGTTTGGCCCCCTGTGTCCGCTTGCTTCTCCTTCCAGGCTTGAAGCTTCTGCTTTGTCCTCTTGGCAGGACTCGTGAGGCGGGAGGTGATAGACTGATGTGGAAGTGGTGCAGTGGCAGATACTCTGGTGGGATGGAATTATGAAGCCAAAAGTTCCTAGGGTGTCGTTCGTGGAATGGGGACCTAGATCAAAGGCCATTTTGTCCATTGACTTTTAAGAGAGGTTAACATCTGCTCCTTAAGTGATCTTTGCCTATCTCATCCTAAAATGTGGCATTTTTGAGCCCTCCTTTGAGAATTTTCAGTTCTGTATTGCGATTTATTAGACTTAGCAACCAGGATTAATATTGGCCCAAGCTATACCTGGGACCAGTTAAAAAACATTGATTTGAAAACAATTTGGTTTCCAAAACTTGAGTCCATCAAAAAATCAAAAGCAGTCAGTGATTTCTAGCCATCCTTCTGGATCTTTTGGTTATAAAAAAATTCCTTTGGGATATTACATGTGGCTATTATTAAGAAGTATGAATGAAACAGTCTAAAGTGTTAGACTTAATGGACTAAATTTGCTACACATTGCTAGAGGTGTGTTGTCTTTCTCTTCTTCCTTTTATGTGAGAAATTTGTTGCTGTTTCCGGTGTCTCAACAAGATAAATGAACTAATTTAAAATATTTTCCACGCCTCATCTGTCCACTCCACAAGCTGTCAGTGGGCTTGGATTGGGAGCCTGCGTGCTAGCAGTCCTCAGCCTGTACTGATATTGGGAGAGAAGAATGTCATTTCCATAGCAGCTTGGAATGCTTTTGCAAATGTGCTTTCACGTTCTTGCAGGACTGAGTAAGAAAGTCGACATTTGGTTGAGCCTTCTAAAGCATACTTGCTTGACTTAAATAGAGGTATTATGTATTTTTTTAATTGAAGAGGTGATAGAAAATTTTCAAGAATTGATGAAGGGAAAAATATTTGACATGAGTTAAAAACCAACACAGAAAGGAGAAAAATATTGGAGTTACTAAAATTTAGAATTGTAGGCATTAAAATTGAACAAAGTTAATATTTTTCTTTAAGATAATGCTTCTAATTTTATTATTTTGTGATTTGAATAATTTTTCTAAAAATCTTGGAATCTATCTTCACAGGTTGTTTTTCTTTTTTACAATCACTTGAATTTGTCATATATTCCCCCATATAGCACATTTAAAGAAAAAATAGAGAGAGAGAGCATCATAGTGGGCATACAACTTAAAGGCTTTCATCCCTTGCATCAGGATCAAGCTCTTCACAGCCTTTGCTTAGTGTGTTTGTAGAGAAGGCAGAGCCAAAGAAGTGATAAGTTGGAAAGCATTTTTACTGTTTCTGAGATAGTACAGATGGTTTCCTTTTGGAATTTCTGAACTTTTTTCTACTTAATAATACATTTTAATGAGTCTTTGGGGGAAGTCACAACTTTACTACACTGCTTATCACTGCTGCCTGCTCACAGGACACAATACTCTTGTGAGGTATAATATTAAAATCATTTCTGGCTTAAAGTGGACTTTGGCTTTTAGCCTAACACTGAGCAAATAACCTTTCCAGTTCAAGTTAAATGTTCCCATAAGCTCCTTAAAACCAAATTTTCCTTGTTAAAAAAAAAGTTACTGAATATAATTCTCACCGGGTAAGGTATGAAAGCTATTTAAATTAGAATTTTTTTAAAATCATTTTCATGATTTGCTGTTTTGGCCCTCATTTTACTATTGAGGGATAGTACTTTGCTAGGTTTATAGTGAGAGGTCAGAATTCTCTCAAGGGAGTGTGATGTCCATCAGACTGGTTCAATTACTTAGCTTGAACTATAGCTTAAAGCAGAATGCAGCCACCCATTGCCTGTGTGCCTTCATTAGGGAAGCCTTGCAAAATCTCTCTCAGTGCCCCTCTCTGTTCTTAATTGTGACCCTGTTATTGTCCAGAATTCGAAATATTCAGCTCTTTCATTGTACAAGGTCAAGCTTTCTATGATTTCCCCAGTATGTCAGTCCCAAGGTAAATGAAAATTTGATAGCTACACTAATAACCTCATCAGAACTTTCTGTAAAAACTTGACAAGTAGAGTCTTCTAAATATTTTAACAGAGACTTTTAAAATGACATTTACCTCTTCTAGGACTTCTAGGACCATTTTTGACAGTGGCATGTAGTATTTTTATTTTATTTGAAAACATAGTTTGGGGCTTTATAGAAAAAAAGGAATACTTATCTCCACAGCTTGTTATCAGCAGGGAGGATAGTCATTCTTGGGTGGATGGAAGGTTTATTGGTAGAAAGATTTTCGAAACTATTTTGTGATAAAGGATTTCTTTGCATTTTTGCCTCTAGTCAAGTAGATTTCTTCTGGGTTCTTGCTAAGAAGAATAATCCCTCTAGTGCTGCTTTTAATTTAACCAAGTTTAAAATGTTTTCAGAAGAGTTAAGCTTCCTTTGCAATTAGTGTCTGGTATGGTCAAATGAAGGAATGGCTTTGGGCACGCTAGAATTTTTTTATTATGTGCCATTTGACATTCTCACAGAAGATTCAGTACCATGGACTAGTCAAAAATAGCACCATTTTCACTTGACTTTGCAATGTGTTTTGTATCCCCTTCCCAAGACAGATACAACTTTCTAAGCATACTTCTTTAAAGATTTTATTTTATTGACTATTAGAGAGAGGGGGAGGGAAAGGAGAAAGAGAGGGAGAGAAGCATCAGTGTGTGGTTTCCTCTTTCGTACCCCTTACTGGAGACCTGGCCTGCAACCCAGGCATATGCCCTGACTGGGATTCGAACTGGTGACTCTTTGGTTTACAAGTTGGCAGTCAATCCACTGAGCCGCATCAGTCAGGGATAAGCATTTTTTTAAACTGGTGTTGTAAGAGTTTATGTTTCCTATGATATATATCCAGTGTGACCCAACTGTTTAAAAAGATAGGCATATACCACAATATCAACTCATTGTCATGATTTCTTACATATGGCCACTGATAACTACACTTTACCTGAAAGGGGAAGAATTAATTGTATGTCATGACCTTGTTCATTAGATGAAAGTTGGCAAGATAAAAAAATAAATCCTTGAAGGACATAGGCTTTTTATGAGTAGGTGGGCAGAGTTGTGAAAAAACCACCATAAAGCCTGAAACCTGGGTGGGGAAAACCAAAATCCTCTACTACTTGAGGCTCTGTTTTAAATCTGATCCTCTGCTGAGTTCATAAATGTTTCAAGTGAACCCGAACAGGTGACTCTTTCTTCCCTGGGGGCTCTAGGATGGTTTTCAATGGAAGCTTTTAGTGTGTCATTTTCATAGAAATGGCTTTAACCCAATTCAAGTCCAAAACGAGGTCTGAATTTACTTGGAAGAAGCAGGAAAACCCTATGTGACATTTGTCCAACTTCACACACGTCTAGCAATAGAATAGAATAATATGTTAATCTCACTGTGTAGATGTTGTATTTTAAAACTAAGAAACTTTTCTTAAAATCATTTAAAGAGTTTTCCTCCTAGAAGAAAGCAGAAATACGTGCTCCCTATAATTGAAGAAGAGTCTGTGAGCCCAGATATCTTAGTGTCTTATATTTTGATGTGTGCTATAGAGACATGATTCCAGTTTATAATTTTAAACATAGTTTACTAAACATGGTTAGGGCAGGAAAAAACGGAGAAACTATTTACTTCAAGGTCCTGGGTGGAAACCCTGAATCTGTTAAGGAGATTCCCATGCCACACACCCTGCCCCTTTATAAAAATCCTGAAAAACATACACTGGTGATAAAGAGTTAAGCTGTGGTCATCGCACTGGCCATTGAAGTGGGAAGCTGGGATTGGAGAATGAACTTAGTCAGAAGGAAAAAAACACATGGCGCTGAGTGAGGCTGAACAAGGGAACTTGGTACGCAATCGTCAGAAAAGGTTTTTGATGCTTGTCCTGAGACAAAGGCTCCAACCACAGGCTCATAAGTGCCTGTGGACTTATTTGTGGACTGTCTTAGGAAGATTTGTTTAAAAAATCACATTTTTTTTTACCCTCAGTGGTACTTTGCCCGGATAATTAGTGGGATCTGTTTTTCTACTCCATTTTAATGTATATCTAAGCTCTTGTGCCTTTTCCTTTGGCAACCTAAAAGGAACTGATGTATTAACACATTCTGCTGTTTCTTTTTCTTCCTTCTTTTAAAAAAAGTAACAACTAAGAAAATGATCCCATTCACAATTGCTTCAAAAAGAATAAAATTCCTAGGTTTTTAAAACAAGCATAACAATGGCCATGTTTGTAAAGCCTTTTATGTTTAGAGAGCACTTCTGCATCCATTATCCCATTAATTCCCACAGTGACCTTGTCAAGCACAGCTGTGGAACCTGAGGTTCAGAGGCACATGAGAACTCACTCAGTGGTCCTGCTTTTTAGTGGGAGAGCTGGAACTCACTGTAGTCTCTATCAATGCCTCTACTCTGGCCAGGTAGGGGCCAGGATATTGCATCAGCCTATACCAGCAGGAATTACGAGCTCTTAATTTTACTTTCACAACAAAAAATGTAGAGGACTTGCACTCTTCTTTCTGTTTCCTCATTTTGCATTAATCTGACCAGGACCATTTGAAGAGGATTCCCCAAAATAATGTTTTTTCTTGATAATTTACCATTCAAAAGTACCACTTTGAACTCAATATTGTAGCACTGAAATATATATGTCTGTATACACTTAGATAAAAATAGTTTACGTTTTACTGCCCTGAAGCCCGATGGACTTCTGTTGCATGAAGCAGCTGAGGGGCTTTCTTTACACGTAGGGCATGCACACAAGAGAAGTAGGTGTGTGAATTTCAAAATGAACTGAATTATCTTCATCCTTTAAAAAAGTAATATGGGTGATAGAAGACCACACTTGAGTTTTATGATTGCCAATGAGCCATAATATAAGCAGTAAATGTCTCTCAGAGTATGAACACATTCTTTCACACATCTGCTTGGGTAATTCACTGTTCTGTTTGCAAAGCTCTCACAGAAATGGAATTTTTAAATATTGAGAAAATTCCATCAAGAAATAGAGAATGAAAAGCTTATTATAAAAGTCATGCCAAGGGTAAATCAGATGTGGCCTACCATGTGAAAAATATTTACTTTTAATAGAAAGGAACTTATAAAAGAAGTTAATGTTCTCACCCTTCAGCTAAAGAGTTAATTTCTGTGCTACTCGAATACTTGTCAGTTTTTCAGGACATTGTAGATAATGTAATGTATATAAGGCATTGTTATCTTCATGAAGAAAATCTGTGTGTTTGGAATTACTTTACTCTGTTGTTCCAGGTACACATTTTTATGGCCTGGTCATGGCTAGTTCTAAAGGCAGGGAAACTGAGGGTAATACATTGTCTTTTGGATTCATTGTGGGAACAAATCTGTGATAGAGGGAAAAAAGTAGTTCTAACTGTGTTATGGTTCATGCCCAAACTTTTATTATTGTTGTAAAAACAAAAAACCCAACGACCTTAAGAAAAAGAAAAACTCAGGATTCCACTAACTAAATGTGATGTTTTTTACTACTGTACCTTGAAGTCTCTCTTCACATGTGTGCATAGTTGTAATCTCTGTGTTCATAGTGATTGCAGACATTTTTAATCTGCATTGGGGTTCTTAACTGTTTCATGGACTCCTTTGGCAGTTTTTGGTATAGACCAGGGGTGTCAAACTCATCACCGGGGGCCACATCAGCCTTGCAGTTGCCATCAAAAAGCTGAAATAATTTTAGGACTGTATAAATGTAACTACTACTTGACTGTTAAGGAGTTGAAATTACATTTGGTCCTTTGAAGGCAACCGCAAGGCTGATGTGGCCCCTGGTGAACATGAGTTTGACACCCCTGGTATAGACTATGGATCTCTTTTCAGAAAAAAATTGTTTTAAATATTTAAAATAAAATACACAGGGTTACAAAGGAAACAATAATATTGAAATGCACTTATTATTTTTAAAATTTGTGGCCCTGACTGGAGTAGCTCAGTGGATTGAGCGCTGGCCTAAAAACCACAGGGTTGCAGATCAGATTCCCAGTCTAGGGCACTTGCCCTGGATTATGGGCCAGGTCCCAGTAGGGGGCACATGAGAAGCAACCACACACTGATGTCTTTCTCTCTTTCTTTCTACCTCCTCTCCCCTGTGTCTAAAAATAAAATAAATAAAATCGTTAAAAATATATTTTTTAAATTTGTGATATGGCAACGTTCTTTTCTATCAGTGCATGTGGCAAACCCATAATTATATAATTTTTTAGTAATTATGAGCATAAATATTTTGAAACTGTCTGTGGATCTGAATGTGAAAGGGAGGAGGGCCAGGGTGGTTGAGGAATATCACATCCGATGGTCCCTGCTATCTGGATGAAGGAAGAGATTCGGTTGTCTCTAGAATGTGAGGAATTGGGCTGGGGTTGAAGTGATAAGGTTTGGGGACATAGAGGGCAACAGAGGTTAACTTTTGCTGTATCTCAGTTACTGTGTAAAACCTCTTATATAGGTTATTCCTTTTAATCCTGAGAACAGCTTGATGAAGGGGAGTTGATGTTTTTATCTTTACTTGACCAGTGTGGCAACTAAGCTTAGAGAAATTATTCACAAATAGATCATTGAAACAATATTAACCATTTACCAGCCCTCAAGGGAAGTCTGCCTTAATAATCCAGAAGCAATGTTCTGATCCGCAAAGCAATGTGAGGCCACACTGGGACAGCATTAGAATTCAGTCCCAGACCTTTGACTAGGACCTGTTTTACCACCTTTGTCCACTCCTAAATTGGGAAAGATAAAAAGAATTTCTAAGTGACCCTGCCACTTGATTTGTAAACCCCAAATTTGTGTCATCTAGAAGACAAATCCCCAAACTTGGTTGTTTGTCAGTTTTTCTCCTGAAGCAACTGTCTTAGACACCTGAACCAAGTATAAGGCGGTGGTTAGGGGCTGTAGGAGGAGGGATGGACTCTGGACCAGACTGTCTGTGTTCACACAGGGGACCATACCCTGAGCCAGCTGTTCTCAGGCCCACAGTTATGTCTATCAGAGAGTTTCTCCCTCTGAAAGGTCACCTGGGATACACCTAGTCTTCACTGACTTTATAGCAGCAGTCTCCAACCTTTTCGGCACCAGGCCCTGGTTTCTTCGAAGACAATCTTTCCATGAACCGGGGTGGGGAGTTTGAGGGGTGGGAGGATGGTTTCGGGATGATTCAAGCTTATCCCGAAATTAAATTTAAGCTCACCCCTTGCTGTGAGGCCAGTTCCTAAGAGGAATTGGGACTGGGAAACCCCTACTTTATAGTTTTTTATCACTGCTTCCTTAGTATTATTTGGAGACATATGATGCCAGGGTATTTTAATTTAAGCATTAATTTTCTCAGTGTGGTCTGCTGCTGGCATAATTGAGAGACAAGAGGCAAAGAGGTTGGGGCAAACCAGAAACAGAACAATTCATGGGTGATAGTTGCTAATAAGCTTCCGGTGTATTCAGAGGCTTTGGGACACTACTGGTGTTCAGACCAGAAAGCACACCCCAGCATAGCAGCTTGTGCCGTTATCAAAGAAAAATCGTGAGGTCTCTTTATTTTACCTTTTACTGACCATTCAAGTAAGTACCATTCACCAAGATAAGTATATGCAGCAGGAATGTATGGAGATGTTCATTTAAATCATTAAAAATACTTATGGGAAGTTGGATAAGAGGAGGCGCTTAAAATCTGACTTGTGGGATTCAGTTCCTTCCTTGCAGATTAGCAAATGGGAGGTGCACTTACTGTTTAGTCCCCAACCTCACCAATAAATGCAGTTTTGATAAAGACACTGAAAACAGGGATTTGAGAAACCATATACACCTCTCAAAAAACATTGAACAGAATAACCCTTCAGCTTTCATGGGGTTGGATGTTTACATTGTATCAAAATAAGTAGTACTAAGGATAGTTAGTCTTTATCTTTGATTTATTTTGTGTTTTCGGTCTTCAGGCTCGATGCGTTAGGCCTTCGGGCTCAATGTCAGAAATAAATAGAAATGTGTTCTTGTGTATGATTTGATAGTGTTAATAGCAAATCATATGTGATATTTATAATAAATAAAGATTTTTTGCCCGCCCTTGGAACAGTAGAAAGTTTATAAGCCAGCCTACCTAAATTGTGTCAAACAGGAAAATTGTATTTTTCTGTTTAACACTGAGAATGAAATGATTGAAATACTACCATTTTTACATTAATTCATTTTAGAGAGATCTAAAAACCAGAGTTTTTAAAATATATTTTATTAATTATGCTGTTACAGTTGTCCCAGTTTTTCCCCTTTCTACGTGACACCCGCATTCCCTCTGGCAGTACCCCTCTTAGTTCATGTCCATGGGTGGTGCATACCAGTTCTTCGTCTACTCCATTTCCTGTACTGTTCTTGATATCCCCCCATCTATTCTGTACCTACCAATTTGTACTTCTTTTTTTAATTAATTTATTTTAATTGTGGTTCAAGTACAGTTTTCTGTATTTTACTCCCATCCCAGCCCATCCCCCCAGTGCTCCTCACCTCCCTCCCATTTCCACCCTCCATAGTTTTTGTCCATATGTCCTTTATACTTGTTCCTGCAAACCCTTCATCCCCTTTTCCCCTGAAATTCCCTCCCCTCTCCCCTCTAGTCCCTGTCAGCTTGTTCTCTATTTCATGATCTCACCTTTAACAGGAACCTAAACAGTTTGAACTTTTTAATCTTTGCACCTTTTTCTCTATTCTCCCCCCTTCTTCCTACCAACTGATAACCCTCTGAATGATCTCCATATCTATGATTTTGTTTCTGTTCTGCTTGTTTGCTCAGTTTGTTTTTTAGATTCAGTTGTTCATAGTTGTGAATTTATTGCCATTTGATGTTCATAGTTTTGATCTTTTTCTTAAAGAAGTCCCTTTAATATTTCATATAATAATGAATTGGTGATGATGAACTCCTTTAGCTTTACCTTACCTGTGAAGCATTTTATCTGCCCTTTGATTCTAAATTATAACTTTGGTGGGTAGAACAGTCTTGGCTATAGGTCCCTGTTTTTCATACTTTTAATATGTCTTGCCAATCCCTTTAGCCTGCAAAGTTTCTTTTGAGATGATAACCAGCTGACTGTCTTATGGGAACTCCCCTGTAGGTAACTAACTTCTTTTCTCTTGCTGCTTTTAAGATTCTCTTTTTATCTTTAACCTTTGGCATTTTAATTATGATGTGTCTTGGTGTGGTCCTCTTTTGTATCCATCTTGTATAGTTCCCTGTATTTTCTGGACTTACCTATTTTCTTCACCAAATTAGGGATGGGTTTTAGAGGTTTTTTTCCCCCATTTTTTTCAAATAAGTTTTCAATTTCTTGCTTTTCGTCTTCTTCTTCTGGCACGCCTATGATTTGAATGTTGGTATGTTTGAAGTTGTCCCAGAGACTGCTTTGCCTATCCTTGTTTTTGTTTTTTTTTTTTTAACTTTTTTTCTTCTTGCTGTTCTGACTGAATGTTGTTTTTCTTCCTTATGTTCCAAATCATTTATTTGATTCTCAGCCCCATCCACGCCACTGTTGATTCCTGTAATTTTTTTCTTTATTTCACTTAGTGTAATCTTCATTTCTGAGTGGGTCTTTTTTATGTGGTTGAGTACCCAGTGAGTTCCTAGAGCATCCCCATAACTAGTGTTTTGATCTCTGCATCTGATAGGTTGCTTATCTCCATTTGGTTTAGTTCTTTTTCTGGAGTCGTGTTCTGTCCTTTCATTTGGGCCATATTTTTTGTCTCATCATTTTGGAAGCCTCCTTGTGATCGTTTCTATGTATTATGTAGAGATGCTTTGACTCCCTGTTTTAGTAGCATGGCCTGTCCCAGAAAAGCACACCCATTATTTGGATGGGACAGAGCCCTAGGTAATCGCCAGGGCAGGGCCATCCATGTGAACCAGGTTGATGGAGTCTCAGATATGGCATTTCTACTCTGTGGCTCTGTGTGGAGGAGGACCCAGAAAAGGGACAGTGGCCACCGCCTGGCCCCTGGGTTTTGTCCAGGGGGAAGTTGTCCCCAGCATTTGCTCCGAAGCCAGGCACTCCTGCTTTTTCCCTTGTGCCAGTGGTGCCCTGCTGCTCCTCCACTGCTGGAGCCCAGAGGGAGTGAGTCTGCATAAGTTCACTTTGGGCCCTTTGAGGGGAGATGCCTAAGTATCCCGCAGTTTCATATGCTGCTCCAACCCCGACTGGTTTTTACTGCCAGAAGTTATGGGGACTTCTGTTCCTGGCACTGGAACCCTGAGCTGGGTGGTCTGTTGTGGGGCTGTCAGGAATGAAGGATCCCTCCTGATTTTTACCCACTACACATGGGTTGGGGACCACCCATTCAGCATCTCTGCCTCTCTGCTTCTCTGCCCCTCCTACCCATGGAGATGAATGTGACTTTTTTAATTCCTTGGTTGTCAGACTTCCATACAGCTCAGCTTTTGAAAATTCTGGGCAATAGTTGTTTTATAGTTAGTTGTAATTTTTGCTGTGGTTGTGCAAGGAGGCAAGCTGTGTTTACCTATGTCTGCATCTTGAACAGAAGTAAAAAGTAGAGTTTAGAAATCCTCCTAAGTAATAAGTAACTTTACAAATCTGAGTAATTTCTATAGGGTAAGAGCATGCACATCAATGAATTTGGCAGGGCTTAGTTGTACCAAAAAGGACAGAGTGCCTTTTTTTTTTTTTTTTTTAAGTAAATAATTCAGTAGTTCTGAGTTCTGTTTAAATGCTTTATTCAGGGAGAGTAAGAGTTTTTGTTTGAGCTCTTGTAAACAGTAATTTCAAATAATGAAATTTCACTCTAGGAAACAGGTGCTCTTTAATATTAAGAAATAAAAATGCAAATGCAAAAGTGCTTAGGGAATATTTACTTTGTGGTTTAGACTTGCTCTCCTTGCCCATCAGCTGAAAGATGTTTGGTGACAATAAGTGCTCAAGATTTGTTCTGAAGCTCACTATGTGCTGTAATTGTATACCCCCTTCACCCTTTAAATTTGAAATAAACTTGAAATAAATGAAGGAGCCCAAACCTGCTTTTGGAGAAGTGTAAGCGATTGATTTTTCTCAGCATCGATAACATTGCCTGTTTTGTAATTCAGCAAATACTACTATTAGTGAAATGCCTCTTTAATATGAGATTGTGATGTTGCCTTTAATACTTTATTTACAAATACTGTTTTTTTAATGTCTGGTTTTTCTGACATTCCAGGTAGGCAGTGCAGATGGGTAGCTCTGGGGGTGAGGTGGGGTAGGGTAGCGTTTAGGGAAGAAAGGCAGGAAGCGTTCAGGGGCTAGCCTGTTTACCCCTCGCCCTCCTCACTCCTTCACTTGCATTTGTTCCTGGCATGTTAGTTTTGCTGTTCCTGTGACTTGCCCCTGGGCCTATGCTGAACTAGAATTCAAACTGGGATCTGACTTCCCAGTCTGTTCTTCTAACTACTATGGAATACTGTCCACATAGTAAGAAACAGGGTTATTTGGTCAGGGTACTCACCAGATAGGTACCTTAGATTACAAGATAAGTAGAATTTGTCCAGCCCCAAAGGAGCTAAAGATGGTCAAGCAAAGAGATATCTGACCAAACAGGCATTCTTAGCCAAAGGTCATTCTAATTTTCTGTGTGGTCTGCTCTACAGAGTTGCTTGGTTGCCTGAGGTTTAAACCTAATCCACTCAGAACAATTTAAAAAATAGTAGTCCTGTTTTTCATCGAAAAATTATCTACCACTACCAATCCATCATTGTCCTTTCACCTTGGCAAGTGAAAGTGAGATTTGTGTCAGGGAACTACTGTCCAAGATCTGAAATATTGCCTTTCTAGCCTGTCATCCTTTGTCTGTTCTCACATTTCTTAACTCATTTTTGCCTATGGTTTTCCACCTGAGAGCTTTGTTACATTCATCTGGAATGTCCTTCCTTGTTCTTCATTCTACCACGTGTGCCTTGGCTAAGACCTGCTAGTTCTTCAAGATGAGCTCAGAATCAACCTGCTGTTGTTGACCTCCCTAGTTCTCTAAAGCCCTGCTGGGTAGCTTTTCCAAGCCATGCGGCAGGCCCTATGTCCTTGCCGCTGAAGGCTCAACCAGTGTGCAGCATGTCCCCAGCACTCTCCAAGGCAGTGTCTGACTTGGTGCAGGAGTGTTCCCCACAGCCTCTGAACTAGAAGAAATTAATTAGGTGAAACTTTTGACTTTGGAGAAACCCAATTTCACTTTATTATAGGTTCTTAATAGCCAGACCGATGGATCTGACCCAGCAGTGCCTGGACTTGGTGGCTCGTGGCCCTCAGTTCTGAGTGGTGCACAGGTAACCTCCCAGAGCTTTCCTGCCATGTGACCCAAGCCGTTCAGATATAATCATATCTACTTCCTTGTTCTGCATTTGATGTACCTTAAGTGGTTGTCATGAAGTTGATTCTCTTCCAGATGTTCTCAGTAGAATGGTAGAAGTGCTGGGGTAGAGGTAGGGAACTAACAGGCGCACATGCTGGCCTCACCTTTGTTCAGCTAGTCCAACCCTCTCTCCTTCCAAATCTAGTAGTGCTCTATCTTGCTTATCATAATTACCACTGCAACGCCTTTGTTGCAGCTATTTTTGTATGCTATATTAAGCTCCTTGCATATATAGATTGTGTATTTGTTTTTGTTTCTCCTTTCACATTTTGTATAATGCTTTTTATATATAAAATATTTAATTAGTATTAAAATGCCCAAAAGAATGAATTAACACATAAATAATGAAACAAGCATTCCTTTAGTCAATGGCTATTTATTGAGCACCTACTATGTGCGGTCAGTGCCCTAGTGCTGGGATTAAGAGATTTTTCCAGAAAGGGTCCTCTTTTCTGATCTTCCCTATGGTGTATCTGCTCATCCAAAATGAAAGGAAGTGTGATTGAAGTGCTACGTAGCCTTTCTGGTGCTAGAATTGTTTTGTGATTCTTATTTAGCAGGTCTCAGGGCTGGTAATGACTCTCTAGCCTGGTTTTGAGTAAATGCAGCCATCTCTCCAACCCCTGCCATCTCTGCCCAAGAGCTCTAGCTCTACCCCTCGGCCTAGCTGAGCTCATTCCTCCACCCTTTCCTCTTCAGCCTGCTACTTGACTTTTTCTTAGCTTCTCACCTTTTGCAGGGTGAACCTTGCCAAACAAAAAACAATGAGATAAATGGCTTCTGATACATATCATAAATAAGGGTTTAATTTAACAGACAACATCAGGAGCCATTAGTTTTAATGCTTTGAATTACAGAAATAACTTTTCTTGGGGGATATGTGGAGAGACAGAGGGCTTATCATATTATGATCTGAGGCATACTTATTCAGAATTGAGCTTTACTGGTATTTCACGGTGTGTTCTAATTGGATGGTTGAGATCGGAACAATTCTGTGTGGCTAAAGTGGTGTGAGACTACATCTTAATTGCTGCCTCTCACAAAAGCAGCCCCAAACCCTGCAGGGTCTGTATACCTTGAACGTGGGTTTTCAATGTTCTCCTTTCAGTCTCTCTCCTGCTGCTCTTTAGCTCCCTGGATAAACTGATTTTTCTTATTATCAATCTTCTTTCTCTGCTGCTTCTGATCCAGCTATTGCATTCTGCTTTCTGTTGGTAAAGTTCTTTGCATGTCTGTTTCCCCCTGTACTGGAAGCTCCTTGCTGTAGAACTCACAGCAGTATCATGTCAGCGTTCCCCCAGCACTAATATTGGCACTTGAGTGATTGACTTAATAAATACTGATGAGCAGAAAATAAATTTTCTGAGTTGAAAAAAAGATTCTGCTTTAAAACCTGTATTAAAGACTTGGAGCAAAATGAAGCTTTCAACCTCAGTCCTTTGACTTGTCCAACACTATTTCCTGTGTGAGTTGGGAACGTTAGCTTGCTGTGTAGTGCTTGAAGGAGCAAGTGTCTGGAGAGCAAGAGGAAAAAGGAGTTAGCTAATACATCATTATCATTACTTTATTTGTCTGATGAGGAAGCACTAATTAAAATAAAAACCATTTGTGCCTGTTTTGGAATTACCTGCCTATTTATGGAAGAAAAAAGAATCATAAAATTGGCAAAACAACAGTAAAATTATACCACAAATCATATATATTAAAAGAAAAAAAAGGGAAGGGGATGTGCTTTGAACCTCCAACTCCTTCACAGCTCATCATTTCTTGATGCCCTTTGCCAAGCTGTGTGCTCAAGGAATCTAATGATACACAAAGCCTCATTGCCAGATACTTCATTAATTCCTCAATCCATTAGGAGCCTTAATGGCCTATGCTACTGGAATAAGTATGGAAATCCAGTCCTCCAAGAAAGTACAGTGCTCTATAAATCATACGCGCCTGAGGATTCTCTTATTCCTTGACACAGATAGATGAGAAACATTGTACTTCCTGAATTCCTTTATAGTATAGTGGCTCTCAGAATAATGGACACCCTTAAACTCTCCAACCCAGTAGTTCTCAAAGCATAGCCCCTGCTTCAGCATCATCAGCATAACTGGGAACTTGTTAAAAATGCAAATTCAATGCCCTGCTCCTCCATACGGAAACTCTGGGTATGGGGCTGGCATTCTGTTTTAAGATGCCCCCCGCCCCCCAGTCATTCTGAAGTGCTCTGATGTCCTTGTGGCATACTATGTACTGAGGGGTCTTTTTTCACTCTTGAGGATATAGATGAGAGGCCCGTAACTTGACAAAATGTCTTGATTGGGTTCAGTTTAATTCAGCAGACACTGACTGAGCAGCCGTTATGTCTATGGCATGCTTTCCAGGAAACCATAAAGGTGAATGACACTTTAAAGTCACTCTTAGTGTCTTCTGTGCCAGCATTTTCCTGGTATGCTGTGTTGGTCTCCCTGGACGTCAGCCCCTTCTGGACTTTGTGCTAAAGCACCCAGAGGGATAGTTCTCTGGGCTGCCTCATTTGACTTCTGAAACCTCCTTAATAATTGCCATCCAGAAATTGGCTCCCCATCCCTTTTCACTGTCACCTCAGTGAACTGTGGGAAGAATGGCCCTGTCTTTCTGAACCTTCCCTACTTTTAAATGCCCTGTAATCTTACTGTTCACCAGCTGTCTTCTATCCCCATCCTTCTAGAAATTGGTATCAACCTCTACCCTCATCCATTTTTAGACTTAGGCAGCTGCTAGAGAGGTTCTTTCCCTCAGAAGACAGACTGTCCAAGCCTGACCTTGAGCTAAATAGAGTAGTTCTATTTAGAGAAAGATACAGAATCTCTGTCAATGAGTAACGAGTCAAAAAACATTTAAAATTTACCTTCCTCCTAATAGCCACTTTCCTCGCCATTCTTTCTTTACTCACCATTCTTTGTCTCTGTATTTCCATAGCTTCTGTCAGGATAAGAAACATCCAAATCTATAGCTGATGTTTATGAGCTTATTTGAGCCAAACTGATGACAACTGCTGGGAAGCAAAATCTCAGTGGATTGAGAAAGTGCTCTGGGGAATGGCAGTTTTGCAGTTTATTTTTACATAGATTACAATCAGTGGAGGTGGGAGAAAGCAAAATGGGGAAATTTCTGAGACTGGATAAAAAGTAAAATGAAGAGACATACTATTTTACATAGTGGGTGTAGGATGACTACCAATTAATATTTACAGCACATAGAGATGGTATTGGGGCAACTAGCTATGGTGGGAGTTGGTGCCCTGAGGGGTCTGGAAAAAAGGGGTACTCTGACATTCCAAAGGTATTTATCACAGGTGCAAAAGGATAGTAGACAGGCTCACTCAAGGGAAAGATAGACCTTTGTGAAGGAAGATAGCAGCCTAGGACAGGACTACCCACCATGACTCACCTTTAGTTGCGAGGTTTTAATTTCAGACCATCCTATGTGGTTACTTTTGGTCTCTGAGTTTGTAAGGCCACCCTTGAGCTTGTCAGGTTTAGTGCATGGCCCCTTTTCCATCCACACCTTCTTAGAGTTTCTTTTCCTACCAGGCTATCCTTTATCTACCTTGCTGCTAGAATGATCTTTATTAAATACTCATTTTATCATTTCCCAGCTTAGTAACTTTAAATTTGTACCCCTGGCCTATAGCAGGGGGTCAGTAAACTAAAGTCTGTGTTTGTTATAAATAAAGTTTTATTGGAACATAGCTATACCCATCTTTGTGGATTATCTATGGCTTCTTTTATACAATCATGGCATAACTGAGTAGTTGCAACTGGGATTGTATGGCACATAAGCATAAAATATGTATTTATTATCTGGTACTTCAAGAAAAAGTTTGCTAACCCTGGTGATATATTTGGTCTTGGTTCTACTAATTTACAGTGTGTTTTCTTTTTTGCTTGCATTTGTTCTGTTTCTGTTTATTTCCTTTTATGTCTTTGTTTGACTCTTATTCTGTTTTTGTTTTCGCATGATTAATTAGTATTTTCACTGCCTTCCCAGACAATTCAAGAATGCTTGAATATTTAAAACTTCATTTTTACCATTTTCTCCTTATATGCTATTATCATCTATTTAAATTCTATCTATATTTAAAATCTAAAGACATTACCATTATTACATATAAAGTTGATATTCATTTAGATTTATCCATATATTTAACATTTTGGTTGCTTTTCCACTTCTAGATGCATATTTCTGATCCTTGAATTCTGCAAAAAATTTTAAAATCTTAATGTTTGCCTTTACATTTGAATGATAATTAGGTTGGGTATAGACCAAATTTAATTTTCCTATAGAAGTTGAAAGACATTATTTCAGTGTTTATTAGCATTCCTTCTTGCAGATTAGAGATCCGATGATAATCTGATTTTTCTCTTCTCTGGAAGATTTTGGGATTTTTTTTCTCTTTCTTTGGAGGCCTAGGATGTGTCCAGGATATTTTTAGGTGATTTTTTAAAAATTAATCTTATATGTTAGGTCTTTTTCAGGTCTGAAAACTTTTTGGTTTTTTCTCTTTCCATTCCTCCAGAACACCTTTTAGAAAGGGAAGAGAACATCTGCGTACAGTCTAGCATTTGTGTCCCATTTTTCTTCTTTTTGATATTTTCTTTTCTGTTCTATACAATCTCTAGGCTCCATCTTCCAGTTTCTAGTCTGATCTTCAGTGAGATACATTCCAATATTCAGCACATCTGCATTTTTTTCTAGTAATATTTGTAAATTTTTACAGGTGGTTATATAGTTGTTACTGGTTTTTTAAATTGATGGGACATATTTTAGAATCTCTTTCATAATCGATACTGTGTCTCTTTTAAACTCATCTTCTTTTCCACTTACCTGACTCCTTAACTCAGATATTCTTCTGTTAATGATGGTACCTTTTTTCATGGCATTGATTTTCCTCAAATGTTTGTGATTTTAAAAGTATTTGTTGGTACTTTAGTTACACATCTTGGGTGTGTTTGTTCTTGCCTCAGCCCAGTGAGAACCCGCTTGCCTTGTTGAATGATGTGTTGGACACTGGACTTGGATTTAGATCAAATCAGATTATCTGATGTGTTGCTGATAATGGGGGCAGGTGGAAAAGTGGGGCTCAACCAGGTAGTTCGTCTTTTAATTAGGTATTTGCTTCCACTCTTGGCATTGGTCATGCCAGAATTGTCCCTGAGATACCTACTGATAGCTTTTTGCTGGGGATCTGCTTCTTGGAGTTAGTCACACTCTTTTTTTTTAGTGTTATTGTGGCTTGTTTCTTTTTCCTATATCTTTTTTTTTTGGTACCAACACAAATATTTATTTAGAATAAGAAAATAGTTATGACATAATATATATTAAAATGATGGAAAACCATAACTATCACAGACTTCTGAAAAGCAACCGTATTTTTATAAATTAATTGCCTAACAGGCCTTTTCATTAATTCATTTATTTGGGGTCATTGAATTAGTGGTCTTAAAAGAATCTCATTTAATAGTAGGACATCCTAAGAGATCTTTAATTAAGAATAAAGTTTGAGCCCTAGCTGGTGTGGCTCAGTGAATTGAGCACCAGCCTGCAAACCAAAGGGTCACTGGTTCAAGTCCCAGTCAGGGCACATACCTGGGTTGCCGGCCAGGTCCCCAGTAGGGGGTGTGTGAGAAAGGCAACCACACATTGATGTTTCTCTCCCTCCCTTTCTCCATCCCTTTCCCTCACTAAAAATAAATAAATAAAATCTTTTAAAAAAAAGTTTGAGGTTGATATATGTGTCTATAAAGAGCATTTCATTTCTCCAGGTTATGAAGATGTTACCTTTGGTAGTTTCTGCCAAGTATACATGTCTAAATCATAGCAGAGACTTCAGCCAGGCTTACCTCAGACATGACTAGCTATCAGAAGTGACCATTCATTCAAAAGGTGTCTTTTTCCTATTTATTTAGGGTTTGGGGCTAGAGAGATAGTAGCCGGGGCTGAGCCACTTGTCTCGGTCCAGTCAGTTGTTTCTCTGAAGCCTTCTTCCCAGTCTTGCCCCTTTACCATAACTCATCGCAGCATTCTGGTTCCATACAGTGTTTGTCTTTACTTCTTCCACGGCATTCTTCCACTGTAACATTTGTAAGAAGTGTCTTAATTGTCCTTCTCTTTGCCTTACTGAATTAAATTCTGTAGCCTAGACAAGTGTAGGTGTCAGATTGCCACAGACGCCTCAGCCAGGACTGGGATCTGGTTTAGTAGCAAGTAAGGGAAAATGGGTGTGGAGGTACAGCAGGGCCTCCAGTAAGAAGTCATTTCATTCAAAGTTGTTTCTTTGTAATGTTGATGAGATGCTATAAGAACTTAACCCTTGTTTATATCTATTAGCCTATGGTAAAATCGGTTTCATTGTGCATTTTTTTTTTGCTTAAAGTTGTAGAACCGATGAATACTATCAACTGAGTGAGGACTTACTGTACTACATAGATGGTACTGCTGGATCCAGAATGGCTTTTCCACTGGGTGTTGTGTAGTCTTTTGTCTCAGCAAGAACCTATTCAATGTTTAAGTCAAAATTTTCAGCCTCGTGAATGAACATCTTCCAAAGCATTGAGTTACAACAACCTATAGAGCAACAATTTTCAACCTTTTTCATCTCATGGCACATATAAACTAATTTCTAAAATTCTGTGGCATGCCAAAAAATATATTACATTTTTTGTCAAGCTGACAAAAAATAGGTATAATTTTGATTCATTCACTCCTGACGGTTATCTTTGGGTTGGCTGTTGTTAATTTTTAATTTGATAGTCTAAGAGAGAAGAGATTAATGCTCCTGACTAAATATAGTTGGGTATTGCATGTTTTCAAAGTTCTTGTGGCTCATTGGTTGAAAATGACTGGTCTGTAGTTAGATCAACTTTCTAAGGATACTGGTTCTACCCTTAGAAATGACCACCTCTGGTCCTCCTTAGAAAGGAGGGCACTTCTCTTACTAGATTCTGAGGATTGAATTGTCTGGGCTTACCTGTATTCTTTCTGTCTCTTTTATCCTTTCTGGAGGGCCTCTGTTTAATGAGGAAGTTAAAGGTGGAGAAGGCTGAGAGTTAACTAATTCTTTAATTAGTTACGTCATAGTACTCTCTCCCACTCTTAAAAAGTCCTATTTAATTAGGAAAATAGGAAACAAGTTCTCCTTTGATATATCTGTTAATATCTGAAGTTATTCAAATGCTGACCTCCATGAGTATGATTAGGCTCTTAGAAGATTGTCTGATGATGCCTGGGGCTCCTGATACGAGCTTTGCTATTATATCTGTCATCACATTTCAGATGATTAGAATTTTCAAAAAGATGCCAACATACCAAGAATTACCACGAATTTATTGAAACTGATACTGACAAGATATCAAGATAAGATACTAAATAATGCTTTTATTCAAATGGGGTCTTGTTTTAGTTCTATGATTCTATGATATGTTCTCTCTTTTGGTAATTACTTAATTAGCTAAGCCACATCCTTCCCTCCCCCCCCTACAGACACTTGGAAATGCTTAATTATACATTGAATTCAGATGTACTTGTATATGAAGATCAGATAAATGCCCAGGATGTAGGACACTTATGGGGACTAGTGAGAGATAATTTTGCTCAGATGGACCATGAAGGACCTTTTATAAGCTTTCCTCTTCCATCCCATGCTGTTCCTTTTTTTCTAGAACATCTTGGAGATAAGGAGAAGCCTTTGAGGAACATTAAACAGGTGGTGACATAGTATTTTGTTATAAAGGCATCAGTCTGGCAGGTCTGGAGAAGATGAATTGAAAGGAAATGAAATAAAAGACAGAGGTGCCAGTTAGGAGGCCATTACTATTCTGGGCAAGACACCATGGGCAGAAGCAAAGGCAGTGGCAGTTGGTATAGGTGGGTTAGGGAGAAATAAGAGCAAGATTAAGGTACAGAATCTATAAGGCTGGAGTGACTGATTAGATGCGAAGACAAAGAAGAGTTAGAAGTTAAGTGCACACTGATTCTTGCAGGTCTGTGATAAAATATTACAGCCCCAAAATGCATTGAGTTTACCTTTTTTCTAATTATTATTTTTTGGTCTTGGGAAGGAAAATGTAGCCATAAAAGAAGAGCAGTTGCACCAGCATTCGACAAGATTGCAGACCTTTTTTATCCTTAGGAATAAAAAGTCAAGCTTTTTGATCATTCTGTGTGTTCTTTCTGAACCTAACCTATGTTGTTCTACAACTGTTTTTTTCCCTAACCCTCAAGTATTAGTTCACAAATCTTATATTTAGTGAAGCTGTTTTATTTTTCCCATCTCCCATAACAATTGTACTGATGATGTTTAGTGCTAATTGTATGCAATTTAATTTTCAGATTGTGGTAATCATTATTGCTGTTTTTATTTTCATTCTTTCTTCCTCAGGCATAGTCAGCTATAGATACTCAGCAAAATTATGCCCTTTGGGATGATTTTCAATTTTCTCACTTTGGGAGGCATATTTTTGCGTCAGTCGTGAAGAGTTCAGATTTGGATTATTAAACACTTGAACCCGTAGTTTCCACATTGCACCATTTAACACTTTTATATTTTCTTGCAAATGGAAAACTTAGTCCATCTGTGTGCTATTTGGGTATTTTTGAAGACCTCATCTAATTTAGGCAAGTATGTGCCTGTCCTCCAAATCCATATTCTATCTCTTGTTGTACAGAAAGGTCTGCTACGCAGAAAGTGAAAGAGAAATAGCTTCAGCATTCATGGGTGCACCCTTGGGCCTTTTCCTCAGCTCTGGAGAACCTTTTCCTTGGGCCTGGAGAATCACGTGCAAAAGGGTGTGGTTTTTAAACAAAAGAAGCATTTCAACATATGTCTGATAGTATGTGATCTTAACAGTGTGTTTTCTTGAAAGTATATAGCTTATATTGCCACAGTTACTCTCACTCCTTGGGCCCCTGGGGGGTCAGAACTTGTTGATGTAATGAGTTTTCTTCATCTGTAATAGCTATTATTCTGGGAAATGTGGAAATTTGTTTCATTATAGAGTTTGAATTGATGCTTTTTTATGCTTTAACCCTCCAGAAATGCATCTTCTGTAGACACCGGGTTAAGAAGGTCTCTGGAGCCTGCATCCAGTGTTCCTACGGCCGCTGCCCGGCCTCATTCCACGTCACGTGTGCCCATGCTGCTGGAGTGCTGATGGAGCCTGACGATTGGCCGTACGTGGTGAACATCACGTGTTTTCGACATAAGGCCAATCCACATGTGGTAAGGCCTGCTCTAAGCCCTGCCCTTCCCTGATTCTAAGATTGTGTGTGAATTTCCTCATAATGCTACTCATTGTTGACATGTCTAGACTTGAGGTGTGGGTTTCTGGAGGGCAGGGATTTTACAGTATTATTGAATTGTGTTTGCACAGGACCCATCAGTGTCTGGCACAAGTTAGACACAGTAAATATTTCTTGAGTTGAATGAGTGAATGAACAGGCATAATGATGTTGCCTGTTCTAGTTTTGGGTTTGTATACGGCTACTGAGTGTGGTTTTGCAGATTGTGCACTGCACATAGCCAGGGTGATGGGGAGATAGTGTCTGGGAGGGAGTGGTGTGCAAACACCGCCTGAGACTTTGCAGTGCTTAATGTACACAGCTGTACACTATGGCCTTGGGTTTTATTTCATCCCTTCTAGAAGAAACAAAGAGAGCAATACAGTGAAGTGAGAGGGTGTGGTTGTGCAGCAGCCCTAGATGGAACAAACTAGGGGAAGCATGGAGGCCCTGCGAGGAGTGGGGGCAATGCAGAAAAGCAGCAATGTTGAAGAGAAGTATAGATACCAGTTTTTTCTACCTTGATTGTGCCACTCAGGACCTGTAAAAGAAGAGCGGTTCCCTATGTTTTGGAAAAGAGTGTTTGCAACCAAATGGCATGTGAACTTAACTGTAATTCAGTTTACCTGTCCTGGGTGAATGGAATCTTTCCTCTATTTTAATTGTTTAAAAATATTATGATAGTGTAGAGATGGTTTTTATGCTTTTGTTAGCTTTCCAATTCATGGTAATTGTTTTTGGCTGCCAGTGAGGAGACTAAAACATTGTATGGATGCTCAGCTTCACTCGATGTCCTTTGTTATCCCTGGGAGGCTTGGCCACAGACTATTTGCAGCCTAACATGCTTGTCCTGTGTCTCTAATAACCTCCTGTGAGTAGCTTGCCAAGATGTCAGTGTGGGCTTGGGGAGCCATGAGCCATACACAACAAATCTTCCAGCTTTTTAATGATTTCAGCAACTTCCATGGGTATCTAGAGAAATACTTGATGTTTTGGGGTTGGGACTCTGCAGTTGTGTGTGAATGTGAGTGTATAAAATGACATCAGTAACTGTCTCATCTGTCTTAAAGCTATTCTCCACGTTTTTCTGTTGTTTTAGGTCAAAATCACATATTTAGTTGTGTTTTCTTTTTAGTTCCTTGAGTTCATGGGCTCTTGCTAAGACTAGTATTACGTATTCAGCAGAAAATACATTTTAGCAATTTTAAAAATGTTATAGTATTAACACATTGCATCACTGGTGCTTTGCCATTTACAGTGTTCACTCAGGAGCATTACCTCACTGGCTGTCATGTGGTTGGGATGTGAATGAGGCCATGACCTCTGGAGTCAGAGTATTTGGTGTTCACACTTAGATCATGCCAGTGGTAACACATGTGCAGCCTTGTGCAAGTTTGTATCTCTGAGCTCCAGCTTCCTCCCATAAACAATGACATGCCTACTTCACCATGTGTTTTTCGTCCATATCGCAGAGTCAGCCTCAGAAAGTGAAAGTTGTAATGCTGCTTTCTCTTTTTACGTCTACTACTGCTGCAGGCTTTGCTGATACAATCCTATGTGAACTGGGACACATGAGTAATATTCCTGCTTAAAAGATAAGACACCTAATTTAGAGAAGGTTCAGTTCCTTGCCCAAACAGAATCATTTAATGAGTGGCAGGTGCTGGAATGTAAATTGCTTTTCAGCCCATACTCTGCTACTTGTTGAATTCCAAATCTCAAACCTCGAATGGTACTAGAGGTGTTCATCTGTGCTTGGGATCATACATCACCATTTTAATATTCCTAAGCTCTTTGGTTACTAATGATTATATTGACATTGCTATTAAAGAGATGCAGGTGTTTAATCAGGACCCTGTTCGTTTTAAGTATGATGTGTGTGGTTCAGTTAGGTTTATGTTACTAAAGTGTTTCATAAATGATGATGAAAAAGAAAATATTTGATTTTTGAGGTGATTTAGAAGTGTCTCTATTCTTCCCTTTAAGCCTGGTGTATTTTGTTAGGGTAGGGAAAGCATCACATAATTTGCAACATTTCATGTGGCAGTTTTTTCTTATGAGGGAAAAAATTTAATGTTTCTAAATTGCCTTTGCAAAGTTCTCTAGTGGGAAGCACTATGAGCATTTGATATTTGAAAATCTGTTACTGTTAGCCTTACTTATCCAATATTCCTCCATTAGACTCCAAGTATGGGCTCCTCTCCAGAATGTTTGACAGCTAACCAGAGGCATAGACTCAAGCAATTTAGGTGAAGAGCATTGTGATTGCATTCAGTGTTCTTTCCTTTTCAAGCATAAAGAAGTTCAGATTCACTCCAGTTTTTCTCTTTGTGTAAATTGTAAGTGCTAGGAGATGTGCTCCTTCAACTCAGAACTGTACCCTGTCCATGTTCTCAACCATACCTTGGTGTTTTGGGAGTCATGAGCAGTTGCCGAATTATAGCAGTGAGCACTATTAACATCAAGCTAACTTGGCAGCCTTACCCTTTATCCAGAATAGAGGATGCCTGTACAATTCAGGTGAAATGAAGTCTAAAGCGACAGTTACTTCCACAGGATCTCCATTTTTACTCACTCTTGGTTTTTTGTTTCCCTTATTTTTTGTTGCTCCCAGTTTTTTACATTTTGCATCAAAAAGGACCATTTTTAAGGCAAACTTTATTCTTTCTTTAATGCCACAAATTATTTGAAATATATTAGCTTATTCAATATTATTGAGCTTTGGTGTAAAATTGTAATCATGCATAATGTTATAAAATTTCATCTGATTTATTATACATTCTTTTGTCAAATAGTAAGCACACTGTGTAATTAAAAATATATTATTTTTTAAAAAATAGGTAGTTTTCAAATTCTTAAAGCTAGAAAGGTATGTGTAACAGAAAGTACATGGCTAAACCTTGTTATTTTAATCTAAATTTTAGTATATGTTTTTCAGTGTTTTTGTCAAATATGGTTTTTGACTGGCACCTGCTCTCTTTCAAAAGTAAGGTTTTATTTGTGTGTGCACGTGTGTATACACATGTGTTTGTGTGCATAGTGTAGTACTTGACCACCCTTTGCCATGATCTAGTGCGATCTATCTCCTGGCTCTATTTCTGAATGTTCATTTGAATTTATTTCTGCCCCATTGATCTGAATGCTACGCAGATGCTTGTAAGGAAGAGAAAGAAGAACACAATGAGCAGTGAAATGATTTAGAAACTGGGAACCTTGAAGACATTTGCCTATTCCAAACCAAACCATGAGCTACTCATAAATTAATACACTTCTTGCAGAGTTCAGACACCACAGGGTCCATCTCCTCACACCTGAGTAAACCTAGACAGGTGTCCCGTGGAAGGGTTGCTGGATTACCAGGGGAAACAGAGATTAGAAAGATGGCATACACAGACTTTTTCCTAAGCAAATTATTTCAAAAAGCCTTCATACTAGTATAGATCATTCCGCATATGCAGAATAGGAGCACCACAATCACTTGTACTTTATGCAATAATTCATTGCGATGATCATAGCCTGTTTTTTATCTTTATATTATTGTCTCTTGGAAAAATGATATTTGAGTTATTAGTTGCTTTCATAGTTTCTAAGTTGTGGCTATTAACATGGATACAGACACCTATTCAAAACAGAAGAAAAACTTGTATATAGAAAACACGTTAGCGTTCAGTCTTTTTCCTGCAATTTTATTTTTTGTTCAACATGATTTTAACTAGATTATGTTTAACTAGATCATTATTTTAACTAGATTAACTGGTATTCTGTCCTTTTATTTCAGGAACTAGTACTTGGCCATCCATAGAATATGGTATAAATTTGTTGAAAAAATTTTAATGCTAGGGAAATGAGATTAGTGGGAAAGAAAGAGAACTAATATTTATTGAGCATTGTTTATGTCACATGTGTGTCATATGTTTTACATGTGCACTTTATTTCAAGGCACTGTGGTTGGTGTGGATAGTGGACAGTAGCAGTTATATTGGCTTCTGCACTGGTACCTTGAACTCTGAAAGGTTCTCTTCTATAATATCTTGCAATTCTGCCTCTCTATCCATCCTTCCTGTTCCAATCTGTCACTTATCTTAGTAATAGAACTGGAATCCTTGCTCAGCACTTACTGATTTCTTTTCTCCAGCCTTTCTGTATTTGAGTCAGCTCCCAGGCAAGCCTCAGTACAACTCCTTCCCTGCCCTCAGTATGTATGACTCAGGACAGGAGGGCACACCCACGCGCACAGGGTCTGGTGAAGGGCTCAGAGCAAGACAGCTCTTTTGGTTAATCTGTGCCCCTACAGGCAGCAAACCTTTGAGTGGCGATGGGCAGGATGCTTGTCATCACTAACTTCATAAAACCATTCCTTGGTATGCAGGAACCACCCTCACCTCGCCGACATGGGTACAATGCATGATCAAGGCCCCTAAATTTTAAATCCCAGAATAGTAGTTCTTATAACAGGAAAATATTATATATCCTTTCATTAGCAGTTATTGAGAAAATACATAATGACAAAAAATTAAGAAATGAATGATTTATATGAATTCATTAATTATAGACTCTGCTGTGTTTCAGGTTTATTGTGGATTAAGAGACCCCAAACACTCACTCCTGCTGTAAATTCCCACTTAATTAGCCAAGGATTTAAAGAGGTAGCAGAAATGGGTTGACTACAAAGGGTGGAAGTGAATGCAACCTATCGTAACAAAACTTGTCCCTGCACCCTGTTAATTTAAATGAGTATATGCAGTTGCCTGTGTGTAGGGTCCTGACAAGCCTGAAATTGAAGATACATCTTTGCTGTACCACAGGCTTTTATACTCAAGACTCACTCAGGAAAACATTATCCATTCTTTTCATTTAGCAAACTGTCCCAGTTCTTAAGCCAGAATTAATCAAGGTCAACAAAACCATCTGCTCTACTAGGGGAAGAAAGTAGACCTACTTCCCAGATGGGTACCTGAAAAATAGCTCCCTCCAGCTTTCTAGAATTCTAGAAAGCCTGTTTTACCAAAGTCTACCCCTGACTCTGGTTTATGACTTTTAACTTAGTTGGTTCCAGTATGCATTTAGGTTTGAAAACCAAAACTATGTTTCATTATAGGTGTGCGTGTTGCATTTCACTATATGGTGTCTCTTGGATCCATGGTGGGTGGTCACAGGATTATGTTTTTCTAAGCAGGCAGTGTTTAGTTAATTTACAGTAGTAGGTAGGACTTTGCTTAGCTATACTTTATATTATTTAACCTTTTTACAGCTACCAGTTGACTAATCTTCTTCTTGCTGCTCCTGTCACACTTAAACTGTGTAGACTCAAAACTAGGCAGTCTGACCCAGAGCCAAGACTCTTAGCTGCTATAATCTATTACCATAATAAGAGAGATTAAATAAAAATATAAATAAAATGTTTTGGGAAACCAAAGAAGGAAGCCTCTAATTCTGTTGGGGGCAGTCAGGTAGAATTCTCAGAGGAGGTAACATTTGTGTTGGTTCTGAAGGGAGAGTTTGAATTCATTGATTAAGCATGGCGATGATGGCCCATAGAGGGAATCTATGTGCATGAACTTTTGCAAAGGGCTATTTATGTGGAAAGGTTGAAGAATTCAGGATGATTGGGGTCTAGGACATGTCAGGATTATGGAGGGATCAGAGAGAGTGCTGGTAGGGGAGTCGTGGCTGGGAAGTCAGAGAGTGAACATTTTTGTGCAGTAGAACCCCTCTATGTTTTATGTCTGGAAATTAAAATGACAAACTCTTCCTTTTTCTTCAAGTTAGGTAAATAAGCTTTGTCAAAACAAGGATGGATTTAGGGGAATGAGATATTTCACTGGAGGATTTTTTTTTTCTAAAGGAGATGGGCCATGGTGAGGAGGAGGCACCCCCTGAAGCAAGATCCACAGATACTTGACCCACCCCTTGATTTGTCATAAACATAAGCCATCCAGCTGCTGTCTCACATACAACTGTACACACACACACACACACACACACACACACACACGGGACAGTGCTGAGACCAGGCAGGAAAAGCTAGGTAGTTGTCTTTCAGGTTTCTCAACCTGACACAGCTCCTTGGACTGCTCCTCATTCTTCTGCCTCAGGGCATTCTCTTCACTCCTGCCATACTGCTGTAGGCAAGACTTAATAAAGTTCTGTTTGTCCTGTAATTAAGGATCTAACACAGGAGGTGTGTATGTGCAGGACAGTGGTAGGACTCTCTTTCTTGAGACTGAATGAAGGCTGGTTGCCGAGCAGAAGGGACTGAGTAGACATGGGAACATTGGTTAGGAGGCTATGCTCTCATGCAGGTGATAGATAAAGGGGAACTGGATTTCTACAGTGGCCATATCAGGGGTGAAGACAAGCACCTTGCTTCTAGAAACTTGTTGGAGGTGGGCTCACAGGCCTTAGTAACTTAATCAGATGTGAGGGGAAGGGAGAAAGAGGGAAATCTCTAAAAAACAACCAGATAATTGAGAACGAATCACGTGTAGGAGTTTCATCTGCTTTCACTGTGACCTTCTGCCAGTGAACTTCTTTTGGCTTCAACAGGGTTGACACATCAAATGCAGCTATGGGTTGAATCCATCCTTTCTTGTTCCTTTTTAGTTTATCTTCTTTAGTTTGGAGCTTAATCCCATGGTTTGAATCTGTCCCCTTTTAGTTTCTCTTCCATTCTTTTAAGAAAGAGAATCAGATTTTAGCTAACACTCATATAAAAATGATAATGGATGGTGTCAAACACTTTTCCTATCTCCCAGGTCCTATCTTCTTTGTATTTTGCTGCCATTGGAATTGTTTCAGTGGTAGTTACTATTCCTATAACAATTTGGATGTTGTTAACTTCCATTCTGTTCTGTGAATTTTGTAATGACCAACTGTACTCTTCTCAGACTTGTGTTTATTTATCTGTTACTTGTATAGGGTTTGTTTCATCTACATAAGTTATTTTCTAAACATCCTGTGAACTTGCACTGATATTGAGAAATGGAGAATTATGATCAAAGCAAAGGTCTAAGGTAAAAAATTCTTAGCAAGGATTTTAAAAAAATACAGTGACTCAGGCCTGAATCTGATCAATCTTCTTAAATTGGGGGTTGACTGGGGATTGAACCCACAATGCAGTTATGTGTTCTGACTGGGAAACGAACCCTCAGCATTTCGTTTGCTGGACAACGTTCCAACCAACTGAGCCACACTGGCCAGGACTCATTTTCATTTTTTGTTTTGTTTTGTTTTCTTCTCCTGTAGCCATTTCCATAGGCAGGGAAGGTCAGTGAGCAAAGGACCTTTCCCTCCATGCTTTCTGTCAGTAGAACACAGATCGAGTGGATCCACAGCACATCCCAGTGACCTGGGTTTAGTTTCCTTTGGGGACCCCATTAATCTTGCTTTTTTAGCTAGTGAAGTTAGAGAGAGCCAGGGAGTCTCACTGCAGGCCATCCTGCCTTCGGCTGGGCTTGCTGTTTTTTCATAGGACCTGGCTGTGAGCCATGTAGGAGAAGTTCCATCGACAGTGTCTCCACAGGTTCCCCACAGCGACCTCACAATCCCAAGCCAGAGGATCTTTTGCCTCCATTGAGCCAACTTCAGTCTCCCCTTCTGTCCTTACACCTTTTCTAGATTCCTTTCAAAGTCTGGCCTCTTGGTAAGAGTCTTTGTACCAGTCTTTACTGGGTACCAACTGCAGTGGTTCCAGGCCCATTTCAGATGCTAAAGTGTATTTCAAGGGTGTTTTGAATTTGCGGGAAGAGAAAACAGATGCCTCCATTGCAAGTTCCAATCTAATCAGCCCAGGATACAGAAACAGATCAGAAGGTAGAGACTGTGCAGGCAGGGCAGAGGCTGAGTGCCGTGGTGTGTCCCTTCTCCTGCCCATTGTTCCCTGGTGGACTCTCCAGTTGTGGCAGTGTCTGCACTGGGTGGGCCATGGGTGGGTACTGAATAAAAGCTGTATTTTGGTATTAGAGTCTTGGCTCTAAATTAGGGGTACACACCTCCCTTCTGGAAAAATTTACTCTTAACTATCTGGGCATTTCCATTTAAGGAACTTTTGTAAGTAGTTGACTCTTGAATCAGACACAAGGTCAGCCAGGCCACATACCCATTTATCGAGGCAGCAAACAGCCAGTTCTCAGGTGGCTCAGAACCATAGCTCTACCTTTAAATACAGCCTTTCACTACACTCTGATTTCTTTTCCTTTAATCTGGTTGAGCAAAAGAACATTATTTCAAATGTATATTACATTATATTATATTCATTGTATTATATTATACTTATTACCTTATATTACATGTAATAATATAAATGTGTAATATATTGTATAAAATGTGGACTATTTTAACTAAACTTTTTATTCTGGCCTTATAAAACTTCAAATTAATCCTGATTTTTAAACAAAATTTCAAGAGAAATCTGCATCTTGGTGTAGGTGTTTGGTTTTTATCACAAGAGCAAACTCAGAATTCCCAAGAGAAACTTGGCAGTGGTGTGTTTCCCACTTGGCTCTGTTACTTCCACCATGAAGTGCCTGTGGAACCGGAACCAGTCAGCAGACCTAGAGGTCCACTGTGAGGAACCAACTGTGGAAGGAATATTTGTGAGGCACAGTTGGTGCTTGGCAACACAAGGACCACACATACTGAGGGAAATCAAGTCTTCCACTCCAAGGGCCACTAATCTGGTTACATTCTTTTTGCATAAGTAAAGCGTGTTTTCATGTAAAATGCTTGCTCACTTTCTTACAGCATTAATATTTCTCAGTTCCAGAAATTTTGAGCTTTTCAGCAAATTATACCCTTTTCCAAAAAAAAAATAATTAAGGCATATGGTATTGTCTGATAGCTTGTTAGGAAAATTAAGTAGTGACACTAATCCCATACTTTATTTAACATTGGTATTAGAATCAAGCACCATGAATACAATGAAAACTATAAATGGAAGGTGTCAACAGACATACAACAGCAAAGGGTGTTGGGTATTTGACATTCCAACATCTCGTAAAGCATAAGAAGGAGGATTTTTTTACACCTTCACATAGAAAATGGTAACTAGATGCCACAGTCATAATGAAATCCAAAGATACAAAATGTAATGAAAGCATAGCTTTTTAAGGCTGTTAACTGGAAGCAATTAAAAAGGTAATTAAGTAAGTTCCAACATGTCTATGTAAAAGGCCATTCTCTAGGTCAGCATAATATGACCATTCTCAACAAATGTGGTGTATAAAACTCTGGATTAACTAGGAAGGCCTCCTGGGGCCTCTTCGTGGGAAGCCAGTCGGCCTGGGGGTACCGCAGCTTCTTTGACCTGCCCATTCACAGGATATTGAAAGCCGTCTTGGGCTCTGACACACTTCTCACACGCAGGTCAGTCCTTTCTTTCCTTTTCTGGTAAAATGGGCATTTATTGCCCATTCCTTATCTGAAGTTGGCTTGTTTTCATTGTGAGGTATTATGCATCCTCTCTTGTCTTCTTGCCCTGCACTGGGTGTAGCGGGTCAGTGAACTTAAAGAGAGTGGTATTGGAAGAAGCATAACAAATTCCTGTTTCTACATTTTTCAATAAAATGTTTTTAATTTTTCTTTCTACCTTTAATGGTTGAGCTAGCACTCTTGCTTGGGTAGGAGGCAGAGAGAAGTGCAACCCCCTTCATTGTGGGCCTCAGGTATCCTCCTGTGTTATTTCCCCCCATTTTGCTTTTTCCTCCTTGAGCACTAAATAGGCCTTTTAGCCAAGTTTACTTATCTTTCCCCATACATTTCTGAGGAATTGGAAGAAAATGTAAAATTTGTAAACTCTTGTATTCAACAACTTTTAACTGTACCTTAAAATCTATTACCGCGTATTTGGGATAAAAAACAGTGTCCTTACTAGAGACTAAGAAGTGGCTTTTGCTGAAACTGTAGGGCTTACAGAGATGAACCTTGGTGATATTTGAGAGGACAGGAGGGCTACAGGCATGAAACCGGAAGAAGTGGGTAATAGCTACAGAGTCTCTCAGTTCTCTTCCTTCATTCCCTGTCTCCACAGGAACCCCATACACTTCCCTTTCAAGCATAGTGCTAGGCACACATATGCTTTTAATTAACACTAGATAGACTGATAGATGGAGATTAGCTTGGTTGATTAATAATGGACTTTAAAGACTTTTTGGCTGTATCCCCTTTAGGTAACATGATGAGCTGGCTAGGCAGAATCTGCACTACTCCCACTGCTGTTGTAATGGGCAATAGAAAGCCTTTGGCTGACTTTTCTTCCACTATCACTTTGGCCATTTGCACTAAAATTTTGAAAGATACCTAGACAGCTTGTGCTTGCCCAATCTCAATCTCTCTCTCTGTCATGCTCATGTAAAGTAGTATGTCTTTATAGAACCACAAATGGCCTGTTCCACCCTGATTTTCTCTTCTCTTCAAGGTGACCATCCTTCACTGGTAGTAGATAAGATAAATAAAAATAATAATTATAGGTAATATTTGTACAGTGCCTTTAGTGTACTGTACATTTTTATACATAGTATATTATCTCATTTGATCCTCATAGTAACCTTATGTGGCAGTGTTATGATTGTATTCATTTTATAGATGATGAAATGACACTTTGGAGAAGTTCAACAGTCATTAAAAATTATAAAACTTCCAGGTCACGGGAGCCAGAGCACATGGCCTTTCATTTAGACTGTGCTGTTTTGACAGTCATTTTTCCAACCCGAGACTATGGCTTCATTAGTTTACATGATTTCATTATTTACTTGGGCTTCCTTCTTGGTGGCACAGAAAAACTCTGAAATCTTTAATTAGTGTATTTTGCTTTGGGTTTCCTTCCTTAAAAATTTTTGCATATATTTTATCTATTTTTATTCTATTCACAAACTGTAACTGAGATGCAAAAATCATTATTGGCAAGAGTACGGTAGAGTAATACCCTATGCCCCTTGCTTCTATTGAAAATGTCTCATCCAAGATAATTAAACACAATTGTTGTATTATCTGATAATTGAACAAGTGCTTTTCCTCCTCATTTTCCCCAAATTGTAATTTCTTCCACATTTTTTCAAGATTGCTTTGAGTATTTTAGGGCTTTTGCGTTTTCACATACATTTCAGAATCAGTTTGTTAATTTCTATACATGCGCATAACCCAGTGTGAATGATTGAGATTTTGTTGAAGCTATAGGTATTCCCAAATTTTACTGTTGCTACACAAGAAGACTGACAAGTTCCTGAAATACAAAAACCAGGTCAGAGCGTTTGGGGGCAGGCATCCAGGGGCTCACTTATTCTCTTAACCAATGAGCTTGAATGCAACTTAGAAATTGCTCATATCAGTTTCCACCTTAGCAGTAGGATGCTGCCATGTCCCTCCAGCTCCTCCAGTCTAACTGATGTGAGCTGTCCTCTCTGCTTTTTATGCAGTCAGTTGCTTAGTCTTCAGAATAGAAAGCAGAAGGTGCTTACTTGTTCAGAGCTCCCTACATTAACACAGTGAAGTGTCTAAAGATGGTCCTCCCATTACAGTTCTCTTCACTTACCTCCCAAACAATACCACTTCCTCTGAGGTGAGCTCATGACTCAGGTGGAAAAGAATTAGTTTTTTTTTTTTCTCAGTGCCTTGTGCAGTTTATTACTTATGCTTCTACAGACGTTAAAGTGAATAAGGCCTTAAATCTGCTGGGAAACTGCTTACCACTGTATTATATGTTTATACTTAAAAACCCATGAGAAATAGAAGTACACGTGAACAAACAGACATGTAGAAAATTAAATACTTGTGACATTTTTATGAGTGTGCATGTACATTTGTCTGTAAGAGCAATTATTCATGAAACCCCAGGGCTTTAAGTTTTTTCTGGGTAGATTTTTACCTAGTGCCTTATGAAGAAAGCTTTCATTATTACAGGGCAGGTTTAGATGAATGACTTCTGCTGTGTTAGTTTGGTAAAAGAAGAAGAGTTTGTATTAATTTATTTACTCAAATCCCTCTAGGAATTTTTATAAGATGGATACTTGAAAATCTACAATAATAATACCTCACAGGTTATTAATTTGCACAAATTAGGGAGAAATAATGAAGTTGGAGAAGGTGAAGGGGTCACAGGATGTAAATGGAAATGTGCTTTTTATTTTGTCTGTTTATTGGATAAGTTGCTTGACTTTGTTTCTTTAGCTTTCTTGCCTTGCTTGGTCTGTGAACCTCTGTACGCACTATTTTATTTGGATTTACACCCTTTAATAACACACAGATGGACGACCCAGTCATGAATTTTCCCTAGATGACATCTCCACCCATGGTGCACGTTGTCAGATGTTGGGTGACCTGCCTTCAAGGTGTGGACACGGAGCAGCCTTGCCAAGTTTTGGATGAGAAAGGATCCGTCTTGCTAAAGCATAGGAAGCGTCCTTCCTTCTACCACACAGGACTCTTCCTCGGAGCCCTCTCTAGAGAGGTCGTAGTCAAACAAACTGCTCTCTCTGCTCTGTCAGAAACGTACTGGGGAGGAATGATATTTGAGAATACAGTGCATATTCCATTCTCAGTGTTTGTTAGATTCCTGTGTTAGTGTATGTCTCCCCCAAATTACCCATTTTAGCTCTATAAATTAACTTGTCATAGAGGTATCTTCTTGGAGTTTCATTTCACTGTGTCCTTTTATAGACAGTACATAAAAGCACCATTGTATAGGTAACATCGTGAATTTTATAAGGCTGTTGTTAAAAGGTTGACTGCCATGCTTCTAAGGCAGTGTATAGGCAGTGATGGCAATAGCAGTTTTGTGACTCTGCCCGCAATAGTCATCACATTGCCATTGTCACTAGGTATTAGTACTTAATACACTGTTACAGCAGCATAGGTATGATACCACAAATTATTCTTCCCATGTTATTTCAATATAATTTTTCTTTGTAATCTTGTGTGCTTTATTTTATGCACTTATAAACATCAGTCTGAGTAGGGGTTCGCAGGTTCACAAACTAACCAAAGGGGTTTTTCAGCACCAAAGACTCTACTCTCAAATGGCCTTCCTGACGTGTGTTCATATGGGCTTCCTAGCTCTTCCAGACCTGGTTCAGATGTTCCCTGTGGTGGAGGCTTCTCTGGAGGGTCCCTACCTGCCCCTACCTGGGTGCTCTTAATACCTGCAGCTGTGTCTGTTTCCTTTCTGCTTGTGAGCTATTTGAGAGAATGTATGTTCTCTTTTTATTTTAATCCTTGGCTCCTAGCAATGTGCCTTGCTTGTAGTAAGCACTCAGTAACTGCTTATTTAAATGCCACTTTTTCACTCCATGTCCATCCTTGCATTGCTTTTCCTCTGTGCATTGCTTTTCCTTTGTGCAAGAACCAGTTGGTTCTTGGCTCTGTCTCAGAGGTTACTGCTGTAGAGTACTTACTTGTCAAGTAAGGAATGATTTTTTTTTTGATCCTATGTTGTCAACACTGGCTTTTAAATATTTTGGAGTCAGACTGTTAGCTCTTGGTGTGCCTTTGATGAACCAGTGCATGTTTTAGGGACATCTTTTTGTTCCTACTCAGGTTGTAATCATTGAGGATTAGCCATCTTTTCTCTGAAATGTGGCAGTGTATTTAAGCATTGGTGTTAGAGTCTGGAAAGTTGGAGAGCTGTGTAATAAGGGCCTATTTAATTTCTAAACCCACCCTGATTGAAGGCAACATGGTATCAGTAGAGAGAAGACCCTTTTACATCTAAACAATTGGATTTCATTATTGGTGTTGCCTTTTAGAAGTGACTTAGTTTGATGGGAAGAACAGATAGAGTAATCTCAAAAAGACTTGATGAGGGTCTTCTTTTTTTTTAAATGAGTACAGTGTCAAACCTGAGAATAAAATCTATTCACTTGACTGAAGCAGCAGGTCTTAGGAATGAATAGTGATTATTAAGAACAAAACAAAAGTGTTCTTTTTTTGTTACAGCGCATTTGGCCTAAATGTGAGATAAAAGTTAGATGAAATTTTATAATTAAATTTGTGTATCATTCCACTTTACAAAGTATTCATTTTCTCAAGTCCTTGTTATATCGTAGTTACTGAACTGAAAGATAAATGTTGAAGATGGTCTTTTTTTATAAGTAATTTGGCCTCAGCTTTTTTTTGGCATCTTAGTTAAGTAGGTCTAACTGTGGATTGGTTGTTATTAGAATTAGAAACTTGCAAGGACTCTTGTATTTGTATTACATTTAACATTTTCAACAATTAAATGAATACATAATGGAAAGTACTGAAAAAATACATGAAGAATCAAAGAAATACAATTCCATTGCCCAGAGTTATACATTGTATACAGTTTCATATATTTTTTCCTAGTTTTATATATCATCTGTGTGTGTGTTTGTGTGTATGAGAGAGAGAGAGAAACCACCATAGCACTTAATGGATTAAAACAATGACAGCTTTTTAGCTGATGATCTCTTGGACATCATTTAGGCTGGGCTTAGCTGAGTGGTTCTTCCGTTCCAAGGTTGTTGCCTCATTCATCTGTGGTCAGTTGCAGAACAGTTTGCCTTCTCTTGGCTGGATTCTCTTACATGTCTTGGACCTCAGCTCTGGTCAATGTGGTCTCACATGCCTGCAGAGTAACTTTGTTCACATGACAGAGTCTAGGGTCCCTGAAGAGGCAGCAGAAGTGTACAATCCTCTTAAACAAAAGGTCTCAAATTAGCACACTGTTACTTCTGCTGTCTTCTTTTGGCCGAAGCAGGCTAAGCTGCAAGGCTAACTCAGATTCAGAAGGTAGGGAAGTAAACTCTAGTTCTTGATGGAGGGGCTGCAAAGTCAAATTACAAAGGAGGTGGAAATGGTGGAATGAAGATCGGTTGGTACTTTTGCAACTTACTGCAGTGTGTGTGCATGTCATGTGTATGCATATCTGAAAATGGAGAGCGTACGCAGTTATTTCTGCATTTTTCATCACTAGATAGGTCCCAGATCTCAGTTGCTATTTCAATGCAGTGACTTACTGGGAAGATTAAATGAATTTTTATATGAGAATTTTCTCAAACAGTATGTAGAACAGAGGAGGTAGTTACTCAATAAATCATAGTTTAAAAAGAAAGAAAAAGAAAATATAAGTTCTTTAGGCAACCACTTGAATTCTATCAGCCTCATTTCCTGGTTGGTTTTATTCTTCCTCAGATTTCTTTCCACATTTATTCTCTTAGCTGATGCTGCTGAGGTGCTCATGATGGAAGAATACCTGTTGCTGGGCCCCACCAGCCCCTCACCAGCTCTGAGACCTTGGAAAAGTCACTTGACTTTGTACCTCAGTTATTTTCTCTATTTAATGAAAATAACTTTCTCACAAAGTTATTGGGAAAATTTCTCACAAAGTTGTTAGTTCTTACGTATTTGGACTCACATTACAAACTCTAGGTATGTTATTGTTTCTTAGGAACTTTTTGATGCTTTTGTGGAATTTGTAGAACATTATCTTTTTTTTCACATTTTTTTATTTAGTTATTTTTAAGTACAGTTTTTTGTCTATTTCTCCCACCCAAGCCCACCCCCCTGTCCCGCGCTCCTCCCTCCCTCCTCCCCCACCCCCCCAGCCCTCCTACCTGTGTCCCTCTCATTTGTTCCCCCAAATCCCTCCCCCCTTCCCCCCTAAATTTCCTTCCCTCTCCCCTCTGGTCACTGTCCACTTGTTCTCTATTTCAGTGTCTTTGTTTTTATTCTGCTTGCTTGTTTGTTTTGTTGTTTAGCTTCCTGTTAAAGGTGAGATCATATGGTATTTGTCTTTCAACACCTGGCCTATTTCACTCAGCATAATGCTTTCCAGTTCCATCCATGTTGTTGCAAAGGGTAGTAGCTCCTTCTTTCTCTCTGCTGCATAGAATTCCATTGTGTATATGTACCACAATTTTTGATCCATTCATTTACTGATGGGCACCTAGGTTGTTTCCAACTCTTGGCCATTGTAAATTGTGCTGCTATGAACATCGTGGTGCATAGGTTCTTTGAAATTGGTGTTTTAGGATTCTTAGGATATAATCCTAGCAGTGGAATCGCTGGGTCAAAAGGCAGGTCGATTTTTATTTTTCTGAGAAAAAGCTGTACTGTTTTCCATAATGGCTGTACCAGTCTACAATCCCACCAACAGTGAACTAAGGACCCCTTTTCTCCACAACCTCTCCAACATTTGTTGTTTGTTGCTTTGTTTATGATAGCCATCCTGACTGGTGTAAAATGGTATCTCATCGTGGTTTTAATTTGCATCTCTCTGATAGCTAACAATATTGAGCATGTAGAACATTATCTTAACATCTTTTTTTCACATAACCAGCATCTCAAACTGATTTTAGCCTTTCTTTAAAATAAGTTGTATTCAAAACAACAGCATTGTTCATTTCTGCTTAGTACATGTTAAAGAAAATTTGACTTTCACAACCTTAGCCTGAACACTGATCTTCAAAATACCATAGCCATTTCTTTAATTTGATGGAGCCCTCTTGTCTAATGTCTGTCTTCTGTGATCAGAAATGGCATTCTTAACATCAATAGATTCTCAGGCTTTCCTGACAGGAAATATTTCGAGTATATATAATCAGTTATGGAGTATACTTATCAATAATTTTTTTCTTGCAATAAATAAATCAGAAATCCTGTCAAAATAGCATTATAAAAAATCTGTTTTCTTAGTGTTCCTCATGAGATCATGCTTGAAGTTTATGAAAATTTTTATTTAGATGAAGGCTGGATATTTAATTTTGGTGCTGGCCATATTTCCAATCAGTCACTTTGCATAAATTTCATGTCCTAAGCATGAAGAAAACGGTTGTGGTCTGGAGACATCCTTTTCTCTGTCAAATCGGTGTCACTTTTCTTTTCCCTGACTGTCTGCTTCCACTTTTCACACCCTGTGAATTTAACCATCAACCTTCTTTATTCCCTTTCTCCTACTCACATACATGCCTCCCAACCCCACAAAAGAGGAACATCTTCCTAAAACTCCCTTTTGCTTTTCTTTGCCATTTTCTAAACTGAATGAATCAGTCTTTCCCATTTGAAAATGTGTTTGTACCCATCCTTATAATTCATTCATTCATTTTTTTTTTTTACTGATTCATTGTTCATTCATTCATTATTTAGCAGCAGTGTTGCACATACCCTGCTAGATGCCATAGATAAAAAGACAAATGTGTTTTGGCACCGTTCCATGGATTTGCCCTGTCATAGTAAGTCCATGAAAGTGACATTAGGCCAGGCCTTTAAGTAAGTTATAAACAAAGGCTTTGGAAGCCTTGGCAGTGAGGGGAGGAGACCACATTATGCCTTCCTTCCTCAGGACCATAGCTATGAGTATATGCTGTGACAAGAGTTAGAGTCAGGAATGGATGAGGTAAAGAGCAGGACAATGATGATTTGGGACTGGGTTGAGCCTTGTCATGTGAAATCAGGGTGCTATGCAGTCAGACATGATAATTATTGAGTGCAGGTGGGTAGTGTGGTTTGTTAACTGGGTCTCTGGTAGTTCTTCATTTCTTAAAATGAAGCCACTTGACATTTGCTGAAAACTAACTGCCCGTGTGTCTAGGTATTTTATGTATCCTATTTTATAGCAGACCTTTCATGTAAGTGCTATCCCTTCTGCAGATGAGCAAACTGAGGCTGATAAAGATTAAGTAACATCCCCAAGATCACCTAGCTGGTAAGAAGCAGAGCTTAGAATTCAAATCCAATCACCCTGTCTCCTTAAGATGGTAAATCCAATTTTAACAACATCCACAAAGGAACTAATATCATAGTGAAATGCAATATTTGTACTTGTAACCACTATAGTTCTCTTACTGTATCCTTTGGTAAAATGTTTACCCATCTCACTACACCTAAGGGCATAGAAAATTTTCCCAACCAATACAGCTATCACTGGGGAATAATTTCAAGGAGGAAAATATCCTTTTAGTTTTGTTAGGCACGTGAGAAACCATATGGCCAAGCTCACCCTGTAAGTAGCAGGCCCTTAGGAACATGTTTGTTGGGAGCTGTTCCTTGTCCAAATCAGGAGCATCCGTGTCCTTCCTTTCACACTATTCCAGGCCCTCATCTCCTACCTGGACCATTGCAGTAAGCTCCACCAGGCCCTTCTCCACCTGTAGCCATATAGATGTGGCTCATTTTTCTTCTGTACCCAAACCTCTCAGTGGCTTCCTTAAGGTCAGAGGATAATGTTCCGATTCCTTAGGATAGCGTAAGACCTGTCCTCCTCCCCACTCTCTCCCCTCACCTCCCACGCAGCAACAGGACCGCTTGCAATTCCTAGAACAGAAATTCCAGGCTGTTTCTGGCCTCGCATGCCCATGGGCATGTTGCTCATGCCCATCACTCTGTGCTTCATTTCCCTCCACCCCTAATTCTGCCCATGATTACAAAGTCATGCCACAGATGGCGTGCTGGAATATATCCCATTAGTCTTCTGTCATGTCACCTATAAGAGGACTTCATGGCACATACCGTTGTGAGTCTGTACTAGAGAACAGGAATCACGTTTTTATGGTGTTTGTATATTTGAGTTCCCAACACTAGGGGAGTGCTTCGTGCCCACTGGCTAGCCACAGATGACTGTTGAAGGCATTAGCGAATTAATGACTTACTGGACATGTGTTCTTCAGTTTCTGGAAGGGAAAGATCAAACATAGCACTTCATTTGTCCCCTATAAGATGTTTTTGTTATTTTTGAAATTTGGGGTGGGGGTATATAAAGCCTTTACTAGAACTAAGATTCTGAATGACAACACTATAACCCAGTAACATAAGTTTCCCTGATGGCAAATACTGGGATTTAATGAATCCTGGCTTTTTCTGAGGTATAAGTGACATGTCAGAATGATGTTAGTATCTTGGGGACTGTGAGACTGTGCCTTCCAGAGCCCCATTTATCAAAGGGCCTAGACCTTCCTGGGTGTTGATTCAGTGCCTTTGTAGTGCGTCAGAGGGTGTGGCATCCAGTTAATTAGATCAATGAATGAGACTTAGAGTCAGAGAGGAAAGGGGACTCAGTGCTTGAGAGCAGACTTTTGCATGTGATGTTGACTACTGACACTCATCTGGCAGGAATAGGGTTGTAGAAGTTCCTGAAGGGAGACCAGCAGCCTTACCCTGAAAAACACAAAATACAAAAACCCCCAAAATACAACAAACTAACATTTCTGGAGTATTTGCCGTGAGCCAGGAGCTCTGCCAAGCATTTTCGAAAGAAAGCCTAATCCCAAAGTCTTTTGCTTTCATAGCATGGTGCATACACCTAGAGACCTAGCCATGCTGCTCCAGGAGGCTACGGACATGTGTGAAAAAGAGGTGTGGAAACAAACAAACAAACAAACAAACAAACACAAAAAGGAGTGGAGTCTACAACTCGTGACTGTGTTCTTAGGGGAGTACTGGGGCCCATCATGACTATCCAGCTGTTATCAACACGATTTGATAATGGGAGTTCATCCTTAACATTTCATTTAAAAATGGAATGATCTGTCTTGTGGATTACTTTTACACTTTACAATTTAAAACTATTAGTTCAGCTCTCCTATAAGTCTTCACAAAGTAGCCAGGTGTATATTAAGATAGAACAAATGAGTAAGTGGGTCAGTGTTCTTGAAGCCAAGCTTCTCACTGAGAAGCAAGGGCTATACAAGTCAGGTGGGGGGAGGTGAGAAAGAACCCTCTGGGGATGAATAGGGATTTCACTGTGAACTTAAGGTCTCTGACATATACATATATGTATTTATGCATATATCTGTGTGCATGTATGTATAACTGTGCATGCATGCATATATATATTCCTTGCTGTGCCTTTTCAAAGGGTCAAGAAGCAAAGGTATCCCTGTAATAATTACTAATAAGCCTCCTAAGCTCCATATTAGAGACCTCCATATTTGTCTTTAATATCACCCTCTTCTAAAACAAACAACATCCTCCATAGAGATGCCAGCATCTTGTTAGGTCAGGAAGTAAGAAACTTCTTTAAAAAAAAAGAAAGAAAGAAAGAAAAAAGTGTCTAAGAGCACAGGAAACAGTTTGAAGAAGGTTTGTCTATTGGCCAAATCTGGGATAATTTCAGCACCAAAATAATTAAGTATGTATTAATTAGAAACAGTTGTGGAAGAGGAATTATTAAGTTCATACTGATAATGGATGGATGGACGGATGTGGCGAGAGTAGGCACCTCTTGCTTAAGAAATGACAGGTGCCAACTAGTAAATGCAGAGGGAGGGAATGCTGGGGCAAAAAAAAGCAGCACATCACCACCGTCATAGTAAATGTGGGATCAGACAAGACTCATCACAGATGCTAAATCTAAGCAGAAGTATGTAGGAAAAGGACTTTTGAATGGTGTGAAAGTTTTTCCCACAGATCGCTTATTAGTTGTAAAAGAAAAAGGATAATTATAAAATGGAGAAATTGGACCACACTTTGACCAGGGTCAAAATTCACATCACCATTCAGAGGCAGACAAACATCATGTGCCTCCAGATGTGATACCCTGAGAACACAGCATCACCTATGAGGTAGTCTGGCCTGAATCTAATCCAGTACAAGCTGGATCTAATCATGAGGAAACATCAGACAAATGCTCTGTTTAAAAAGCAGGGGAGGGAGAATTGTATTTCAAAAGTATAATTTCACAATCATAAAAGACAAATACAGGCTCTGGAAATGTTTCAGATTAAAGGAAGCTAAAGAAATGTGACATCTAAATGTAGTGCCTGACCCTAGACTGGATCCTGTACTTGAAAGTGGGGGACTGGAGTATGGGGTACCCTAAAGGTCATTATTGGCTCAATTGGCAAAATTGGAATATGCATTGTACAGGATCATGTCAATGTTAAAAATACTAAAGGTAGTAACTATAACTATCATATAACTATGGTTATGTAAAAGAGCATTACTCTTAGAAAACACACACTGATGTGTTTTATTTAGGAATAAAATCCTGGTAAGGCTCAAAAGGTTGGTGATGAGGGGCTTATATTTATATTTATATTTGTATTTGTGTGTATACATACACACACAGTTTTTAAATAATATTTATTTATTTATCTTTAGAGGGGAAGGAGAGAGGGAGAGAAACATCAATGTACGGTTGCCTCTAGTGCATTCCCTGCTGGGAACTGGCCTGCAGGGAACTCGCTTGCAACCCAGGCATGTGCTCTGACTGGGAATTGAACCGCGATCCTCTGGTTTGCAGGCCTGCGCTCAATCCACTGAGCTACACCAGCCAGGGCAACCATTTTATATATACTTAAATATATAAAGCAGACATAATATGCAAAAAAGGAAATGGTAAATGTTAATAGCAATAGATAACAATAACTGAATCTGGGTAAAAAGTAAAAGAGTATATGGCTGTTTTTGTACCATTTATATTCTTGCAACTTTTAACTCTGAAAGGATTCCCCAATAAAAAGTTTAAAAAAAAAGTATATATTACCAAGTGAATAATTGCTTTCTAAATAAATATTTCTTTTCTTTTCTGTCCTTCCTGTTATTTTTCTCCTCATTCTTTTCTCTCTTCTTTTTCTGCCCATCTTTAGAAGTTCAAGGCTGGCGAAAAGGGCATCTCCGTGGGGCAGACGGTCATCACGAAACATCGGAACACTCGGTACTATAGCTGCAGAGTGATCGCCATAACATCACAAACCTTCTATGAGGTCATGTTTGATGACGGCTCCTTTAGCAGAGACACATTCCCTGAGGATATTGTGGTAAGTTCCTGGGGGTTCCTCTTCCCCAGTTTACTTTTGGTATAACTAAAGCAGCTGAACTTTTCAGGAATTTTTCTTCTAGCTTTTGAAGTAACTCATTTCACTTACTATTTCATTCATGCGTGCTCTTTCCCACTGTGAAGAAATAGCATTTTCTCTTAGGTTCCTGTGCCTTCATCATTGTAAACAGCAGCTCAGTAAACTTAGACTCATCTTCCTGAGTTCTTTTAATTAAATGAGAAGTGTGTGTGGCCAGGAACATAAAATGTAGATTCACCTGTTATTTTTTTTTTTACAGTATGCATATTTGAATTCCTTTATTACTTCCTTTTCTTTATGCTTAACTGCAGAATATGTTTTTTTTTTTCCATCTGACCTGACAGTGACATCTGTGATCTGATGTATGTTTCATATGGGAGTAACAAAAATCACACAGAATAAAGGCTGTGACTTTTACTGGGTTTCTTAACTGGTCTGGAATGGAATGTGTGTGTGTGTCCCTCATCTACCTGTCTGTCTCCTTGTTCTTCTGACCCCTCAATGAACCCTTTGGGAATGATTCAGAGGCACTAGTGAATGTGTCTCAGGAGCTTGTTTTTGACAGGATGTTTCAAAGAAGAACACTTTTCCACAGAAGTTTTATGAAACTGAGATCAATTGAAGAACTGGGGGCAAGATTAGCCTAGTGGTCATCGTATTATCCCTTAGCATTTAAGGGCAGTAACTCCTACCTTGTTCTAGGTCTGTTGATGCATTGCTCTTGGTACTTAGAAAGATATTTCTTAATGACTTTTATAATAATAATTGTGTATTATAATAATTGTGTGTATGAGATTGCTCATAAATATTTCTAGAACTTTGGTCTCCTGGGGCCAAAGAAACATTGGTTTAGTTGGCTTTATTATGCTTTCTTCTCTATGCTAAGTAAGTGACACAAGTTTTTAAACAAAAACGGCCAATTAATTTAGGCAAATTAACCATCCTAGGACTTGATAATATACCAGTAGAGTGCATTGTGCTTCTTTGCAGAATTCTAACTAGAGCTTCTTTTTGCTGCATTGCCATTCATAAACAACAAGCTTTAGTTAACATGCGTTCCTTTGTTAGAATAGGTTGCCCCTTTAAGCACTTAGTCCAAAGTCACTGAATACCTGTGTGCCAAGCATCACACTGGGTGCCAGCGAAAACATTGAGAAAGAAGGTGTGATTCCTACTTAGTCCACAGGGTGGGCGGCTGGTAAACGGGTGCTTTCTGTAAGTGTTATCAATGCTATGAATGAACCAGATGCAGCTTCCCACCTGCTGGGTCCGGAAGAATGAGGGAGAAACTGCACAGGGTTCGTCAGGCCAGTACTGACATGTACCTCATGCCAGCACTGCTTCCAGAACCCGATGTGCGTGAACTCATTTCTTCCTCACAACCGTACAAGCTAGGCACTACTTTTTTTCACATTTGAGTTCTAAGGAAACTGAATCACAAAGAGGTCATAAATAACTTTCCCAAGGTCACACATAGCTAATAAGTCTCAGAAAGAGTATTCAATCCCAGAGTCTGGCCTTAGAACATCAGTTCTCAAACCCTGGGATAAAAGGACATTGAAAGCAAGAGGAGAATTGTTTCACAAGGCCATGAAAGGCCTGGAAACATAGAGGATACTAAGTCCCTTGCCTTTCACCAACCTTGCCAAAGTATATATGTGTTTTTGAATCAACCGCCTTTCGTGCATTTGGAGCCGGAAAGGAGAGAAAACTTGGGTGGGGAGTGTGGTGAGGGTGTGATAAAAGACTTTGAGCGTTAATCCCCAAACCTGAGTAAATAGTACTTTGCCCACGCTAGTAGTTAATGAATCCTAAATTCTCTTTCACCTCATAATCCTCCACACACCCTGCAGTTTTAAACTTTCCTCGGATGTGTTTAACTTGTACTTTGGAAAAGAGTGTCTGTGATCCTGGAAGTTTTTTGAAATTCCACAAGCCTTTCCTCTGACACCTTCTATTCCTTCTTTATGTAAACCAAAACAAGTTTGGTTTTCAGTATGTGTGGGTGTTGAGAGAATACCAGCTCTAAAAGTTATGATTGTTCGGAAGTACCATGGCATTGAGATCAACAAGAAAGGAAAAGCAAAATTCTTTATAGCTTGATATGCATTACTTAGTATATTTAGTAAAGGTTCGAGGAGCTGTATGTGCATGCATGTGTATGTGGTCATAGCCTTAGCCTGAGAGAGAAGGGCAGCATGTGCAGTGCAGAAGGGCCATAGAAGGAGGGGAAGTCTACCTGAATTTGTGTGAATGGTAATATCTTCAGGGAAAAAAATATAGTCATCTGCAAGCAGGTCTTCTCTCTTTTATCCAGTCCTTCCTATCTCTACAGGGAGGGGCCCATAAAAAAACAATTATCTTCTGGAGGGCAGGCCTCTTGTAGTACAGACTTCCCATGCTAGGTGACTATTCTAGGAACCCATCTGTATCAGTGTACCAGCTGGCATTGTTGTGAGAGGATGTGTTTGGCTTCATGAAGTTTTTTTGGAAGACTCAACACATTTGCCCATTTCATCGTGGGTGATTTAGGAGCACACCAGCCCACCTGGCACTGAGTGTTCAGCAGTTTTTGATAAAAGATGGCATGACTCCCGGGCCCCACTCTCCCTGTTCACTGGATCTTGCCCTGAGCCACTTTTTTTTGTTTCCCTGGATGAAAAGATCCTCAAAGGGGAAAAGTTTTGCTGATGTGGAAGAAGTAAAACAAAAAACGACAGAAGTGATAAAAAGAATCAGAATCAATGAGTTTAAAAACCATTTTGATCAGTGGAAAAACATTTTGATAGGTGTATTGGATCAAATAGAGAGTACTTTAAAGGTGACTGAGGTTTAAATGTGTAAGTATAAGTACACAATTTTTTATAAATAAATTCCAAGTTTTTTAGGTCCCCCCTTGTGTACTCTCTCCCACCCCATTCCTGACATTTTTGGTTACTTGTTTCAGGCCTCTTACACCAAGAAGAAATGTTTCAATCATGTTTTTTCCATAGTTTCTAATAGCATCACCATTTTTTGGCTTTTGTGGCTTTTTGCTCTTTGTTATCTTGGTGTGCTGACTTAGACGTCCCCATGACATTTCTGGTGGCTCTATAGGGAAAGTTTTTTTTATTATAATATTGTATCAGTCAGAATTCGCTAAGAAACAAACCAATAGGGTGTGTTTAAACTATTTAATATAATCAGTATATATATTGTGTGGGTCTTATTGGCTCATATGGTTATGGAGACTGCAGAATCCCAAGATCTACATTTGGAAAACCAGTGATGTTCCAGTCTGAGTCTAAGTAGCCAAGAAACAAGAGAGTTGATGGTGTAGTTCTGCGGGTGTCCAGCCTGCGGACCACGGGCTACATGCAACTCACGTAGGCTACATGCAACTCAGGATGGCTATGAATGCGGCCAACACAGAATTATAAATCTACTTAAAACATTATGTGATTTTTATGTTATTACATGTTGCCAACTATTTATCATGTGGCCCAAGACAACTCTTCTTTCTGTTGTGGCTCAAAGACACTAAAAGGTTGGACGCTCTTTCAGAAGGTAGGCAGGCTTGAGACACAGGAAGAGCCCATGTTGCATTTAGAGTCCAAAGGCAGGAAAAAGCTGACCCTGCCCAGGTCAGAGGCTCTTGGGCAGAAAGAATTTCCTTTTGAGGGGAGGAGGAAGTTACCCTTTTTTGTTCTATTCAGACCTTCAATTCATCAGATGAGCCCACTCACATTGGGGAGGGTAGTCTGCTCTGCTCTTTCTGTCAATTCAAATATTAAACTGATCCAAAACACTCTCACAAACTCACCCAGAATAATGCTTAACTAAAACATCATTCAAGTCAACACATAAATTTAACCATCACAAATATATTTTTCTGAGGCCTTTAGAAGACTCTGCCTGGTGGTGCCAGAAGCTCTGACTCTGTGGCAGAGTGTAATTTCCTTTTCTATAAAACAGTGACCACATCGTTGTGGTTGGTTTCTAGCACTCTGTAGATTCAGCCCATTAGCCATGTACTTTGTGCTGGTCATCATCTATCTTCCCACAAGGTGAAGTCATGGTATTTAAGGCAAGCTTTTAAAATTTAAAGGATTATCAAAGGTTGATTGGGGCCTGCATTTCTCACTGCAATTAATGAAAGCTACACGATTAAATGCCTTTGATGTATGTCACCTAGACTTCCATTTCAGATAGGGGAATTTGATGTTACATTTTTAGACATATTGGAAGAGTATAATTAAGTGTATTATAACTATATTTACATGTAAATTATATTGATTTCCCTATACAATATGATACATATATTTGCATTGTCATTTTTGATATTCATCTATACAGAATTGCACTCTGGGAGGTGGGGCATGCTTGGTACCCCAGTGTTGAGTTTCGTGAAGCAGTAAGAATGATGTAATCAGATGAGTTTCTGTCTCAGTATCTAGCAGATCATGGCAGAATAATTATTTGTTGGAAACACTAAATTCGCATAACTCAGAGAAATCTTGTTTTCATTAGATGACATACCCATGACATCTGAAACTGGTGGTAGAAAAGGACTTTTTCTTTTGTTTGAGAACTCTTTAATCCACACAATGTGCTTATCAGGTGTGAGTGCAACTGGAAAGGTTCTTTCTTCAAATGCACTTGAAGTCAGTATTATGGCTATTGAAGAATGAGCTTCTCTAATCTGCGAGTACTTGGTAACTAGCACAATTTCCATTTTTTAACTACAAAAATCAAATTTGGAATATGAAGTTTAATCATCCAAAACTATCAGTGGCATGAATATCTTCCCTTATGAGGCCTAATGCTTTAGTAAAGAAAGTTACATTTTCTTATTTATAGAATCACTGATTACAAATCACTTTACAAACCCATAGAAGAGAACCTTTACTGCAGGCTGGCCTATTCATGTTTTAAAATGAGTTTGCCAAGCACTAAAATGCCTATTTTAGGGTTATGTGATCAGAGATATTATTCAAAGCTGTAGGGAGAAACATTCTTTGGACTACCAGGAAATTTATATTCATATCTAGGTACTTTATTTCTGTGATAGCAAGAAAAATGTCCAAAAATTTTCCTCTCAACAGTACACCTGCAGAATATGTGTATCAGTCCAGTTAAACTCAGCATGCAATCTGTAGCTTTCAAGAGCGGTAGTAAATGATGTATTGCAACACACCTCCACCTGTCAGTCTATGAAATTGCCACACACTTCCTGATGAATTTTTTTGTCTCCTACTATTTTGATGGGAATGAAAGTACCCACCTGAGACAACTCAACAAGCACAGAGATTCCAGAGCCCACTTTTAACCTCTGCTAAACCTGGCATCCTGGAGCATGTCCATGTTGACACTAGAGTGATGACTGCTTCCTTTTGTCCAAACTTAGAGCTCATTTCGAGGGAGGAGGTTTGGTCAACAGGATCTGGGTAGTTCTAAGACGAGCACTTAACATTCACCAGTGGATGTGAGAAGAGAAACAGGACCATTTAGAAATTTGACAGCAAGAGTCCATCACTGAAATTTCCATGAGGACTTGCTACATTTTTCAGCCTCTGTTGAAATGTGAAAGAAGCACGAGAACTATACTCTTCAGGGTTCTGGGGATATATTGTCATGACCTTTAGTTTTTCTCGGCTGTACGGTACAAACTGAAGTTCTTAGGGCTAATTTTTTTCTCAGTTTTTTAAGCAAATTGCTTAAACTTTCAAGTCTCAGGTTTTTTCCCCATTAAGGAGGGAGTAGTATTTCTACCTTCTAGGATTATTGGAAGGACTAAATGAGATAAATGCTTAATACATAGTGGGCTCAATATCATTTTTTCATGATATTAACTTTAGTCTGTGGAACTCTTTTTTTCCCTTGTCCTCTCTATTTAGTTTATGCTGTGTTTACTGTTCTGATGAAACTTGATTAGAAGCTGTGTCCTCAGAACTCTGTTTCTACTTGAGAGATTAAATGGGGGCCTGTATGTGTGAGATTTCACTGTGTCAGTTTATTGTTTCCACTTGGCTAGTTAGGTGCAGGGGTTCTGGAGGCAAAAGAAAATAATCTAAGCGGGGCAGGGTTGAGAAACTAAGGCTTGTTGTTCCCAGAAGCAGTGCTGTACTGTGGGATCCTGGGAAGCATTTTTAGATTCCTCTCAGCTTCTAGCTTTGAGGTACCCTGCATTTTCAAGTCAGATGGACATTACACCTCATCCCACATCATTTGTGATGTTGGCTCCAGGTTAATGTCCCTAACCACCCTCCTTATCCCCTGAGTTTCTACCATGGCATTTCTAGAATCAATGGAAATTTGCCAGATGAGGCTCCAGAAACTTTGTTGGTTGAAAACTCTTGAGGTATGGCCCGCATGGCTTTTAACTGCTCAGGAGCGGTGCCCTAGCTTCTCTTTCTTGACTGAGGACAGACCTGAGAATCTGTGAGATAAAGGGTTCACCAGGTTCCCACTGATGCTTACTTCATCTTGGGAAGCCTTTTATACATGCCAAAGAATATCAGTTATTTGATTTTAATCATTATTCAATTTAAAATTTATTTTTCTATGCCTTTCACTTCAGCTGACAAATTTTATTTTATTACTGTATCTAAAAATTTTACACAAAAATAAGAAGAAATTCATTTGTTCCTTTATTAATGTTTATAAAAATATATAAATTTGACAGATCAAATCCTAATCATTTTACATTTAAGTAATCAAATTTCCTTGGATATCTTAACTATGATTACAGATTTAATATATACAATTCTTACAAATGTCACAATTTTTAAGTAGTGTCCATAACTCTAATAAACCAGACATTAGTTCAGTTGTTCAAATTCTTTTAAGTATTTCAAACATCTTCAAAAAACAAATAACATAAAGCAGTGCAATATTTATAAAACACATTACCTTTATAAATATAATTTATATTGGATTGATTGTATTTAAACACGATGTAATTGATGGATATATAAATAGAAAGAATATACCCACCAAAGGGAATAGAATTACTATCTTTACTAGGAGTTTACTAAGAAAAAATCATCAAAGAACCTCAGGGCCTTTCAAAGGCATAGTCTGGTTGTTGTCTTCGAAAACTAAACCCACAGTTACTGGGCAGGGGCTTCTAACTAAGGTCAGATTTCTTCTGATTCATCAATTTTCTAAACCTTGCATCCTTCATGAACTAGGCCCTGGGATTTTATTCCCTTTTGTGTAATTCTTGCGTGGGTTTTTGTATTACAGCTTCGGGCATACTAATGAATTGTTGAAGCCCTTATTTGAGTTGGACTCCCTTTCTTTTTTATAAATTGTATATATCTTAATGACCATGGTTCTGTAGCTATCTTCATTGACAATTTCCATTCAGCACTGGTGATGGTCTGAAGAAGTATGTCATTCCCCTGATGTCCCATGCAGGAGATGAACTAGTTGCCCTGAAGACACACTGTCAGTTATATTTTTCTTCAAATATATACCTTCCTAACTTGACAGTATTTTTCTTACTTATTTAAGTATTTCTTTTGGTAATTATATTAAGGTCATTGGTTTAGGGAACTTAGTCCCAGGAGAAAGGTTCCTAGTGTTCCTAGTGTATTCTTTTAAAGGGGATTGAAGGTATACCATCTCATCTTCTATCTAAAAAATCAAAACAACAGTACCGAACCTGCAGGCAATGTTATTAATTTCCAGGACTTCATCATTTCTTTTCAGTGCAGAGCTTAAATCCAAAGGTGGCAGTCAACATGAACCAAATCTATCCTGTCTTTGGAAATATTCAGTGATATTCTTTTTGATTTATGTGTTCAACACTGCTAGGCACCACAGGGGATTCAAAGTTATGTAAACATAGGTGTAGGAGTAATTGAGGTGTTATAGAGGCAAAATAAAATACCCAAGTGGTTTCAAAGACTAAGAAAAATGTTGGTCCTGACTAGTGTGGCTCAGATGGTCGGATGTTGTTTCACATAGCAAAAGGTCACTGGTTTGATTCCCAGGCAGGAGAGAGAGAGTTCTCAGAAATATTCTATGCCATGGGATCCTGGAAATCTCTTGGGTTTTCAAGTCTAGTAGCCATGGAGTCATTATATTACAGTGGCAGAGACCAGGTTGACCGAGAGACACCTCTTGTCGTCAGTAGGGCCTCCTCAGCTTTGGGAATTCATGCCCCATCCCAGCCTGTTTGTGTTGTTTATTACTGATGTGCCTTACCTTTGCCTGCTACCAGGAGATGATCTAAAAGATTTTACAAGAAAAATATCCAGTGAAGGTTATTGAAAATAAGTTCACAGATAAAGTAATCATGATGGGGAGGACTTGAGCTGGGTTATTGACTTGTGAGGATCCTTTATGTATTCTATATACAAGTCCTTTGTTGGATGTTTTGTATTTTTTCTCCTAGTTCAAGTTTACTTAATTTTCTGAGTATAACAACTTATTTATCCATTCATCAGTTGATGGACATTGGATTATTTCTTGTTTTGGGCTATTGTGAGTAATGCTGCTATGAAAATTTGCTTTGAAGCCTTTGTGTGGACCTGTGTTTTCATTTTTCTGGGATAAATATCTAGGAGTGAGATTACTGAGTTGTACGTTAGATGATGTTTAGTTTTATTAGAATCTGCCATACTCTTCAAAAGTTGCTTTACCATTCTGTATTCCCACCAGTCATATGTGAGGTTTTAGTTACTCTACATCTTCGCCAACACCTGATATTGTCAGTCTTTTGGATAATACCATTCTAGTGGGTGTGTTGTCATATCTCAGTGTGATTTTAATTTTTATTTTGCTGATAATTAGTGGTTTGGGGCACCTTTTCACATGCTTATTAGCCATTCTTACATCATCTTTGTTGAAAAGCCTACTAAAATATTTCACTGATTTTTTTAAATGTTATTTATTTATTTTTAGAGAGAGGGGAAGGGAGGGAGAGAGGGAGAGAAACATCGATGTATGAGCGATATATCAATCGGTTGCCTCTCTCATACCCCTAACTGGACCTGGCCTGCAACCCAGGCATGTGTCCTGACTGGGAATCAAACCAGTGAGTTTGATTCTCAGGTCGGCACTCAATTCACTGAGTCACGCCAGCCAAGGCTATTTTACTGGTTTTTTAAGTGCGCTGCAAGAATCTGTTTTATATTTTGTATTTGAATCCTTTCTTAAGATATGACTTATAAATATTTTCTTCTAGTTTGTATGTTGTTTTCACTTTCTTAATAGTGTCTGAAGAGCAGAAGTTGTAAATTTTGATGAAGCCCAGTTTATCATGATGAAGCTCCTTTATAAATCATGGTTTTAGTTTATCACTTAAGAAATTTTTACCTAACTCAAAATCAAAAATATTTTCTCTTATGTTCTCTTCTAGAGTTTATAGTTTTAGGTGTCACATTTAGAACTATGATCCATTTTGAGTTAATATCTGTGTGTTGTATGAGGTACCACAGGGGTGAAATCCATGCAACATAATTTAATGAATTGTGATGAGAATTAAATTAGAAAAGATTTATAATCATCATAGTGCAGCTCCTTACACATAGTAGGTACCCCAAAAAAGTGGTTCCTTTTTGCTCTTTGACTTTCTCAAAATTGCACAACAGAAGGGGAAAGTCTATTTTAATTATTTCCTTTAATGTTCTGAACTTGAAGAAAGCCTTTTGGATAGCTCATTTGGGGAACTATTTAGTATCAGGAATATTTTGGAAATGTGTATTGTATAGATCTTCAGAAATTTAATTCAAACATTATAATTTCTGTACCTTTAGAGAAAGGCTAGAAAGTACCAGATAAAATAGTGGTTCTTTCTGCAGTGAGATCTTATGATAAATGTGCTTAGACCTAAAAAATACTTTCACAGATTTTAGATCACTGTTTCCAATATCATGTCAAACTGGGACGTAGTTTGTTTTTCCAAAGAAATAAAGCAGGAAGGGAAGGGTAAAAAAGAAAATACTTTTTTTGTACAAGTGCAATAGAAGTTAATGAAGAAGTGCTTAAAGAAGAAATTAAACTTCAATTTTTGTCTTTTAACCTGAACTTGTCTGTCATAACTTATCTCAGGTTGATATATAACATCTACTAAGCTTCAAACTTCTTGAAAACAAGGACCATGTGTGTTTAAATTACTGCTACATACGTAGATCTCAATACAGAATCTGCTTTATAGTAAGTGTATAATAAATAGTTGTTGAACTAAATAATGACTAAATAAATTAATACTAACAGCCATTGCATTCAGATATTAAATTTGTTATTCTATACTTCAGACATTAGTATATTATTTTTAAAATTCATCATCAATGTCAAGAATTGTTTTTAAGATTCGGTCCGAGTTTGTATTGTAGGTTTCATGCCTTTTCAGGTAAAGAACATTTTGTTCTCAGAGCAGAGCCGTGTTCCAGCAAGACTTCAGTATTTGAGCTTCCACATAGATCCCTGTAAATAAGAAGGTCCCTGAAAATATTTGAAAACACTGGTCAGGTGAAGTGAGTTGTTATGTAGGGTCTCACCGCCATGAGAGTGAGTAGTCTTTATGAAGAGAAGGCTAAGGGAATTACTGCAGCAGGAATTAATGAAATTAATGCAGCTTGCCGGGTACCTGTGTGTGCCCGAGGGTCGAACTATTAGGAAATGTCTCCAGTGGTCTCAGCTGGCTTCCCCATGAATGTTTAGCTCTGAACTCTGGGTATTAGTGACAACACTTCTATATCTCAGAGTAGGCGAAACAAACTTTCATTTAAGAGAAACTACAGACATAATGAAAATTCTTTGTATCTTTTAATAAGTACATGGTCAGATATCACTGTTGCTGCACATCATGGTAGAGTATCAGAATGTCATCATTCATAATTGACTGTTTTCTTCCTTCTTAAAATGAAAATGATACACTAATATCTCTGACGCAAGGTTCCAAGCTTTTAAATCTTTCCTTGTCACTGTGTCGTATAACCATACATTCTCTATAAAGGCCTTAATTTTTCCAAAGCTGACCCTTTCTGTAGTGTACTTGTAAGCATGGTGTTCTACATACAATTTCTGAAATATGCAGCTAACACTGAGTTTCCTGAGGCAAATAGTCAACAGGGAACTGCCTATGTACAATCCTTTTTACATTATCTTTCACCTTCACCGAACCTGAGATGTGAACACACCAGGATATTGCGTATACATACATTGGTGACACCACCCAGATGATATTGCGTAATAAATGAACAGTTATGTTCCTATTTGATCATGGAGTTTAAATTATTTTGGTAATAGAGTGAATTTACATTATTGTTTGCTAAGTGTATTAAGTAGAAGTCAATACCATCTATTTAGTTACAAACTGACACTGTCTTCATTAAAAATAATTTGTATTTTTTATTACCTTTTAGTCCTCTTATACCCTTCCCCAGCAATCACCACACTGTTGATGTCCATGTCCATGAGTCCTTTTTCCTTTTTGCTCAATCCCTTCACCCTCTAACCTCTGCCTCCCTACCCCAGCCATCATCCTGCTCTCTGTCTATGAGTCTGTCTCTATTTTGCTTGTTAGTTCAGTTTGTTCATTAGACTCCACATGTGAGTGAAATCATATGGTGTTTGTCTTTCTCTGACTAGCTTATCTCACATAGCATAATGTTTTTCAGGTCCATTCAGACTGTCACAAAGGGTAAAAATTTCTTCTTTTTTAAGGCTGAGTAATATTCCATTGTATAAATATCCCATAGCTGTTTTATCCACTTATCTGTTGATGTACACTTCGGCTGCTTCCATATCTTGGCAATCGTAAATAATGCTGCAGTGAACATAGGGGTGCTTATGTTTTTTTTGAATTTGTGTTTTGAGTTTCTTCAGATATATTCTCAGAAGTGGGATTGCTAGGTTAAAAGCCAGCTCTATTTTTAATTTTTAGAGGTATCTCCATACTGCTTCCCACAGTGACTGCAGCAGTCTGCATTCCCACCAACAGTGCAGAATGATTCCCCTTTCTCCTCATCTTTGCCAACACTTGTTTGTTGATTTATTGATGATAGCCATTCTGACAGGTGTGATGTGATACCTCATTGTGGTTTTACTTTGTATTTCTCTGATAATTAATGAGCATCTTTTTGTATGTCTATTGGTTATCTGTTTGTCCTCCATGCAGAAGTGTCCATTCAGGTCCTTTGCTCATTTTTCAGTTGGGTTGTTTGGGGGGTTTTTTTTGTTAGGTTTTTGGTGTTGTTTTGTACTTCGTTATTGGATTTGCTGTTGAATTTTACAAGTACTTCAAATTTTGGTTTTTAACCCTTTAACAGACGTATTGGCAAATATATTCTCCTATTCTGTGAGTTGTCTTTTTATGTTGTGGATGATTTCCTTTGTCATGCAAAAACCTTGTAGTTTGATGTAGTCCTATTTGTTTATTTTTTCTTTTGTTTCCCTTGCCTGGGGAGATGTATCTGATAAAATATTGCTATGAGCAATGTCTGAGATATTGCTGCCTATGTTTTCTCCTAGGATTTTTATGGTTTCAGGTCTAACATTTAAGTCTTTGAACCATTTTAAATTTATTCATGTGTGGGGTGTAAGAAGGTGGTCTAGTTTCATTTTTCTGCATGTATCTGTCCAGTCGTCCCACCACCATTTATTGAATAAACTGTCTTTAGCCCACTGTATGTGCTTGCTTCCTCTGTCAAAAACTAATTGACTGCAAAGGTGTGGGTTTGTTTCTGGGTTCTCAATTCTGTTCCATTGATCATGTGTCTGTTTTTATGCCAGTACCAAGTTGTTTTAAATACTAAGGGCTTATAATACAGTTTGCTATTAGGTAGCACAATTCCTTCAGCTTTATTCTTTCTCAGGATCACTGTTGCTATGCAGGCCTTTTGTGATTCCCTATAAATGTTTGAAATATTTGTTTAGTTCTGTGAAATACATTATTGGAATCTTGATAGGAATTGTGTTGCATCTATAGATTGCTTTGGGTAGTGTGGGTTTTAATGATGTTAATTCCTCCTATCCATGAACACGGTATGTGCTTCCATTTATTTGTATCTTCTTCAGTTTCCTTCTTCAGTATCTTACAATTTTCCAAATACAGGTCTTTTACACCCTTGGTTAGATTTATTCCTAGGTATTTATTTTTTAAAAATATATTTTATTGATTACGCCATTACAGTTGTTCTATTTCCCTCCTTCATTCCCCTCCACCCTGCATACTCCCTCCCCCACCATTCCCCCCCTTTAGTTTATGACCACGTGTCTCAAGCTCTTTAGATTCTGTATTTCCCCTACTATTCTTGCCCTCCTCCCTATTTTCTACCTACCATCAATGCTACTTACTGGTATTTTTTTTGAAGTAACTGTGAATGGGATTGCTTCTTTGATTTCCCTTTCTGTTAGTTTATTAGCATATAAAAATGCAGCTGATTTCTAGATATTAATTTTGCATCCTGCTACTTTGCTGAATTTATCAATTCTAGTAGTGCTTGGTGGAATCTTTGGGGTTCTCTATGTATAGTATCATGTCATCTTCAAGTAAAGATGGTTTTACTACTTCCTTTCCAGTTTGCATGCCTTTTGTTTCTTCTTCTTGTCTGATTGCTGTGGCTAGGACTTCTAGTACTATGTTGAGTAAGAGAGGTGAAAGTGGACATCCTGTTTTGTTCCCAATCTTAAGGGGAATGCTCTCAGTTTTTGCCCTTTGAGTATGATGCTGGCAGTGGGTTTGTCATATATGCACTTTATTGTGCTTAGGTATGTTTCCTCTAGTCCCACATAACTAAGAGTTTTTATCATAAGTGGGTGCTGGATTTTATCAAATTCCCTTTCTGCATCTGTTGACGTGGTTTTTATCCTTCATTTTGTTTACGTGGTGAATCACATTTGTTGATTTCTGAATGTTACACCACTGTTGCAATCCCAGAATAAATCTCACTTGATCTTGGTGTATGACCTTTTTGATGCATAGCTCTATTCAGTTTGCTAATATTTTGTTGAGGGTTTTAGCATCTATTTCATCAGGTATATTGACCTATAATTTATTTTCGTAGTGTCTTTATGTGGTTTTGGAATTAGGATAATGCTGGCCTTATAAAATGAGCTTGGGAGTCTAACTCCTGAATTTTTTGAAATACTTTGAGAAGAGAGATTTTAGCAGTTCTTAGAATGTTTGGTAAAATTTACCTGTGAAGCCATCCAGTTGAGGGATTTTGTTTGTTGGGATTCTTTCGATTCCTGCTTCGGTGTCACTAGGTGTGATCTGTGTATTCAGATTCTCTGATTCTTCCTGATGTAGTTTAGGAACATTGTATGTTTCTGGGAATTTATCCATTTTGTCTGGGTTGTCCAGTTTTTTGGCCTATTGTTCATATTTTGATTTGATAAACCAAATGACATGTATTTCTTTGGTGTCAGTTGTTATTTCACCTCTTTCATTTCTGATTTTAGTTATTTGTGTCCTTTTTTTTTTCTCCCGTGATTAGTCGGGTTAAAGGTTTGTCATTCTCTTTATCTTTTCAGAAAACAAGCTTTTGGATTCATTGATGTCTTTTTTTTTTAATACTATTTTGTTTATTTCTTCTATGGTCTTTATTATTTGTGTAGTTCCACTCATTTTGAGCTTTGTTTGTTACTTTTTTTCATTTCCTTTAATGGAAATGGAAAGTGTAAAGTTAGATTGTTTTTAAGCTTTTTTTGTTGTTGTTTTTGTTTCTGTAGATGGGCCTCTACTGCTATGAATTTCCCTCTTAGGACTGCTTTCTCAGTCTCCCACAGATTTTGGATATTTGTGTTCTTTTTCGTTGTTGTAAGTTATCTTTTGAATCCTTCCTTGATCTCGTCGTTTACCCATTTATTGTTTAATAACGTGTTGTTTAGCTTCCATGTCTTTGTATTATTGTTATTTGTTTTCTTCTTGTGACTGATTTCCAGTTTCAGAGTATTATGCTCAGAGGAGATGGTTGATATGATTTCAATCTTCCTAAATTTATTGAGACTTGTTTTGTTTCCTAACATGTGGTGCATCCTGGAAAACATTTCATATGCCCTTTGAAATGAATGTATATTTTGCTGCTCTGAGATGAAATGCACTAAAGATAAGTAAATCTGTTTCATCTAGAGTGTTATTTAAGGCCACTGTTTCCTTGATGTTTTTCTGTCTGTAAGATTTATCCATTGAAGTCAACGGGTGTTAAAAATCCCCTACTGTCACTGTATTTGTATCATTGTCTCTTTTTATGTCCATGAAGATGTGTTTCACATATATAGGTGATCCTTTCTTGGGTACATAAATGTTTACTAGGGTTGGATCCTCTTGTTGGGTTGTTCTCTTTATCATTATATAGTGTCCTTCTTTGTCTCTTACTTTAGCCTTGGTTTTAAAGTTTATTTTGTCAGAAATAAGTATTGCTACCCCTGCTCTTTTTCGCTTTGCAAGAATTATCTTTTCCCATTCCTTTACTTTTAGTCTGTGTATATGTTTTATTCTGAGGTGGGTCTGTTGAAGACAGCATATATGTGGGTCTTGTTTTCTTATCCATTTTTTACCCTCTGTCTTTGATTGGAGCTTTTAAACTATTTGCATTTAAAGTGATATATAAAAAAAATAAACTTGTGTATATATATATATACACATATATGTGTGTGTGTGTGTGTGTATTGCCTTTTTGGGTTTTTTTTAACTATATCCCTTGTTTTTCTTTCTTTTCTTTTTCTTAAAGGAAGCCTTTTAACATTTGTTGTAATACTGGTTTTGTAACCAACTCCTTTAGCTTTTTCTTGTCTGGGATGCTCTTTATCTGCCTTTCCACCTAAATGATGTCTTTGCTTGGTTGTAGGTCCTTGCTTTTCATATCTTTGAATGTGTCATGGAAATTTCTTTTGGTCTGAAATGTGTCTGTTGATAAATCAAATGACAGTTTTATGGGAGTTTCCTAATAAGTAACTAACTGCTTTTCTCTTGCAGCATTTTATGATTCTCTCCTTGCCTTGAAGCTTTGCCAGTCTAACTGTTATGTGTCTCATGTGGGCTTCTTTTGATTCATTTTGTTTGGTACTCTCTGCCTATTTTGGACTTTGTTTTTTCCTTCATCATATTAGGGAAGTTTTCTGTCATTATTTTTTCAAATAATTCCTCAATCCCCTACTCTCTCTCTTCTCCTTCGTGTATGCTGATGATGCAGTTTTTGTTACACTTTATGAAGTCCTAAAGGTCATTTAACCATCCTCATTTTTTAAATTTTATTTAATTAAAAAAATTTTTTTTGCTGCTCTGCTTGGGTGTTTTTTTTCAACCTTGTCTTCCAAATCACTGATTTGATCCTCTGCTTCATCTAACCCACTGTTTATTCCTTCCAGTGTACCATTTTTTCCAGATATTGCATTCTTTATTTCTGGGTGGTTCTTTTTTTATGGTTTCTATGCCTTTTTTCATGCTGTTGAGCATCCTTATGATCATTACTTTGAACTCCATATCTGACGAATTGCTTGCCTCTGTTTCATTTAGCTCTTCTTCTGGAGAATTCTCTTATTCTTTCATTTGGGGCCTTTTCTTTGTCTTCCCATTTGGCTGCCTCTTTGTGTTTGTTTCTGTGTGTTAGTTAGATCTGCAGAGACTCATGCAGACCGACATCAGACACTGCCTGTGACTGGCCCTGAGGAATGCGTTTGGATCTGTCAGCGATCCACTGCTTGTAGCTCTCTCTGAGCACTAGGCTTTAAGGAGGTCCAGCTAAAGTTAAAGCTTCTAGTGATCTGCTCTGCCTGTAGGCTGTCTGATAGGCTTAGTTACTGAAAGAGCCTCCAGTTTTACTCCTCCATAACAGGGCTTAAGCTCCATAGGGTAAAACGAGGGATTCCTACAAGTGGGGTTATTCCTTCCCCAGGCTGATTCCACTTGGTGGGGAGTGCTCTGCCTGAGAAAGGTGGCCTCTGCAGTACGGGGAATGACTTATCACAGGGATCCTGGGTGCTGACACTTCAACTCTCTCCCCAGAGCCACCAACCCCAGATTTTCTTCACAGGGCTCTAGTGTGCTCTGCCTTCCCTCTGCCGCCCAAGGTAAGCGGCTGCAAATGAGTTTTTGTGTGTTGGTCCTTTAGGAGGTTGTTTGCATCTTTAACCATCTCTCCCTGATGGACAGAAACCCCACTGCATTTTACAGCTGGGTGGTATTTGCGTTCCTTTCCTGGTCCAGGTGCTGTAGTCTAAGGAGCCCAGCTTGTGGTTTAGATCACACACTTCTCTGGGGAAACCCACAGCCGCTATAATATCCCTCCAGTACTTCAGGTGCCGTCTGTGGGAGCCGAGGAAGCCCTCTTGTTCCTCCACACTATCTACCAGTGTCAGTTTGGTGATGTGATTTCTTCTGTGAGTCCTTGGTTATATAAGGCTTCACTCTAGCTGGTGTTCAGTTAGTTATTCAGGATCATTTTTCTATAATTTAGTTGTAATTCCACTTTGGTCCTAGGAGAAGGTTAGTGTAGCTTATACCTACTCTGCCACCATCTTGAATCCTCTCAAGTCATTTCATCTTTTAATCTTTCTCTTTAAAATGGGGATATTTGGTCTAGGGGCTGTTACAGGCCTCGTCAGATTCTGGCAGGGAAGAAAAGCAATGGGTTATCTCTAATCATCTCTGACCATAAACATGGGAGTGTGTCCTGCCACAGCCATCCCCTCTTTCGTACATACACATTCTCCTGTCCTGGTTTCAGACTTTAATGATCACTTGTGTGGGAAACGTGAGGCCAAGGCCTGGCAAATGGCTGTAATGTGGGTTCATAATGCCATACTCCCAACATGTCTTGTCATTTATAGATTGCATTATCATTTAGAGAACAAGTTATTCTTAAGTCTCATCCCAGGCATTATTTTTCTTGAGATATTTTTACATACCATGAAGTTTTTTTGCAGTTGTGCATTTCACCACAGAAACTGTATAAGCCTTTTCCATAGCAATAGGCTGAGCCCCAACATATCTGTCTGTTATATCAGTTCTGTACTTTTTGCTTCACCCATTTGGGAGTCACCCTGTTGGTTTAAGTTAAAACAGCTCTTCTTGGGTGCATGAGTAGGTCTCTTTCTTGGGGTGTTGATCCAAAAGGATGCTCCCTTTCTTTGGCCATGGAAGAAGCTGATATTATAAGAGCTAAAAGAATATAGCCAGAGAGTGACTGAGATTAGTTCATGGGAAATGTTAACTGTTCATCTGTGTCTGATTTTTTTTCCATTCTTGTGCATATTCAATTCCCAATACTTTGGTGATAGGAGAGAGCACATAGACAAGGGCTTTGGAAATTTAGTAACCATAATCTTAGTCTTGCCTATCACTTCCAGTGGGACTTGGGTAGGTCATTCAATGAGGGAATCTTAGCCACAGTGTTGATTGTCTAGTTCTGAGTAGTCATGGCTCAGTTCAGGTCTGCTGCATGAATGAGACAGGCTAATGAGTAAGTGTGCAGTCCCTCTCACTGCAGCCTTTAATACACCCCATTCCCTCCCCCATTCTCCTTGGTGACTCCTTCCAACTCCTACACCTAGAGGAGGTTTCTTCTGCCACATACCTGTGAGTGGTTCTTAGGCTCACTTTATTGAACACAAGTGAGCAGGTAGCTCACTACCAATTTATTGCAATAATGATTAGGAAGCATTTACTTCTTTGTGTAGAGTGTAAACACTGCCTTTGCAATACTCCATGAGCCAGTCTTAGTTTGTGACTTCTAGTTCACAACTGGAAAAAAAACCAAAAATTCATTTTCTCTTTCCACACCTATAGAGAGCTATCAGTTTCCTCCCGAGTCTTCTCAAATCCAAACAAAACTGTCCTCCTGCCTGAATCAGTTAAAACGTATTTGTTGTAGCAAGGAATGAATGATTTAATGAAAAAAAAAATGGTTTTCAGAATGCTCTTCTCTAGGACACTCAGGACGATAGTTTTTGGACAGTGCCCCACTCAACGTGTTGCTCTCAGGTGTGAGAACACAGTGCCTGAAACCCAGCCTGACCAGACCCAGCTCTGGTCCTCCAGGTGCCGTGGAACACTTCCCAGTGCAACTAGGAGCAGTGGTACATGAATTATTTATGCCACTATTAAAAATCATGTTTGCAGAGACTACTTAATGGCACAAGATAATAAATGGAAAAATCAGGCTCAAAAATTGTATATACAGTATGATCCCAATTATATATAAAAATATAAATATGCAAAGGAAAAATCCTCAAAGGAAAAGCATCAAAATGTTACTGATTATATCTGAAGAGTGTAATCATGGGTGATTATGATTTTCAACTTTATCACCTTATGGTTTCCATATGAGCATGTTTTATTTTTATAATCAGAAAAAATGTTATTTTTAAAAAAGATCTGAACCCTTCTGAGAATTCTGTATATTGTGACTCATTTTCCATGATTTTCCTTATTTGGATTCTTTTAGATTCTTATGTCAAACTTTCATTTTAGTTCCCCCATTTCTTAGTTGTGTGGGATATAATAACCATGTAGTGTGCTAATCATCTTTCTGTTAAATGCTTCTGCTTTATGCTGTAGATCTATATGTAGTAGTTCTTACATATATCTTTTATTTATTATTATTATTTTTTAATTTTTATAGAATCTATTGCGGTGACATTGATTAATACAATTATATAGTTTTCAGGTATACAATTCTACAATACGTCAGCTGTATATTGTATTGCATGTTCACCACCCCAAGTTTTCTTTTTTTTATTTTAGTGCTTGCATTTTCTACTAGAGTTGCATAAAGTAAAAAAACCACATCTGTTTTTCTCATTGCAAATCCTACAGCAAAGGAGGTACTTGAAAATTAGGTGTTGAATGAATAACTGCCCCGCTGTCTTCTTCCTAGGTGTTTGATTCCTCCCTACCCACAGGACTGGGTTGTTTGGATTTCAACTCGGATAACATTGTCTGATCTGCTGTAGGGGGTTATTGGCTTCTCACTGCATTCTTTCTTAACAAGTTTGAATCCCAAGGGTCACCTTCTACTAAGGTTTTGTTGTCCCCTCACTGTCATCCTTCAGATGTTCCCTGTTGGTATAATTCATATTCAGTCACAGTTCACATCAGAGTCACCAGCCGCCAGTCACTGTGTTTTGCTTTTCTGTTCTCTCCTTTTAAATATATTAGTTATAATTCTCCCCAAAACTGTACTTTGTATTATCACCTCCATTTCATTGATGAAGAATCCAGCACATAGAGAGGTAAAACAACTTTTGCTTGGTAACAGCTCTTTGACTCCACGTAGTGGGACTCTGGACTTGGAAGCACTAGGCTGTGCCAGTTTAACATGATGTGTCCTATGTGAGTCCAGCGCACACTCTGGGAGGGAGAACACGCAACACAGAGTGAGACTGGAATCTGGCGCTGATGCTCTGATCTCAAAGCCGCCCAAGTGGCATGTGAGTACAGAATAGCCTTCTTTCCCACAAGGCTTATCATTACCTTTCCTTCCATCTTTCTTTTTCAGTTTATGGAACTGGCATTTATTTTTAGAAGCCATTACAAAGATGTTTGCCTCAAGCCTGTCTCCATTTTGCAACATAAATTTTTATTGATATAATAAATATTTTGTTTCCCACATGCAGTTTAGCTTCTGCCAACATGTATAAAAAGGGGGAAAGATCTGTTCTATATAGATGGGGAAAATTTTCCCCCTCTTTGAATATGTGGAGTTTTGATCCTGGGGTCCTTCTACATTAGTGTCTGCAGGAGAAGTAGGAGGAGGTTGCAGCCAGCTTGGGGCAGTTCTTAGAAATGGTTTTGGCTGTCTTTCCAAGTTAGGAAGAACTGGATGTGTAGCAGACAACCATGTAACCCTGGACAAAGGAGTTGACACCAGTTATCCATAAATTTGAGGTAAATACTAGGATCATTATTGGAATTATTGAGATACAATGTATAAAGCAGTTAGGATGGTGCCCAGCACATAATAAACACTCAGGTAGTGTTTATGATTGTGGTTTGGTTATTTTTGTTGGTGATTGTGGCAGTAAGTTTTAGTCAGCTCCTTGATTAGAGGGTCCTTGAGCATGAGACTACTAGTAACACTGATAGAAAATTACACATCTTCTATACCTTTATCAAAGGTGAGGTGATTGAAAGACACCTAAAAGAAGTACCAGAAAGCTTTAAACAACAACAAAAAAAATCTCCTTTTCAAATAGTTTGTATATCAAGGGCTTCTAGGAGCTGAACTTAAAAGATTTCGCATTTTGGTTTCTGCTGTAATGGGGCTTCAGCCCAGGGATCATTGGTGGGATCATCCAGAGCACTTTTCAGAAGAGAAAGGGGTTGGGGCTACAGCTCTATCCTCCTGGCTTGGCCAACCAGGGAGTATATTCAGTGCAGTAGCCTGACCAACTGTGGGCACCCCAATAAAGTCAAGTGTTTGGTGCCAAAGGCTCCAACAGTGATCCTGCAAAACGCTGCTGGAGCCACTAGCTCGCTTCTCTCTTGGGCACCTACCTGTCTTTAAGCACCACTTTACTGCTCTCACCACAACTGACCTAGCCAGGTGAGTGCAGGAGTTTTAAAGGGGGACTCTGGGGTTAGTTCAGTTTATATGGAGGGTGACTTAACACTGAGGACAGGCATGTGTAGTTTTGGTTAATCATAAGGAGAGAAAGTAATTGACACAGTTGGTAACAAGAGGGTGAGTCGTGGATACAGAGTTCCTACTTCCCTGCCACTTTCCCATTATCACATACAGTTCTTCATATTGTGGATATTCATGTATATGCTTGAGTTCCCCACTGGACTCTGAATTCCTTGGAGAGAGGACTTCACAAGTACTCTGTTTGTCTCCAATGATGGGATTAGTGCTAGGCATAGGGGAAATACTCAGTATACACCAGAGTGAGAGAGAAAAGTGGGGCGAGGAAGAAGGAGCAAGTTCTCTCTAAAGTGGGTAATCAGTGAATAAATGATCATTTTAGTTCCATTCATACTCCAATTCTAAGAACACAGAGAACCTTTTGTTTGCATTTTAGAGCCTCCTGCCTTGTCCCTGATGCCCACATATGCTCACTGACTTTCTGTGTACCTCTGTCACGGACCCTTTTGGTTGGTTAGATTAGATCCCCAGTATCACCCCTGACTCTGGTTATTGACTTTTCCATGGATCCTCACTTCAAAAGAACAGGAAAATTAATTTTCAAAGAAACTGCAAACTTCATACTTTCTATGGCTTTTAAAACTTTTGCATGGAATCTTACCTATTTTTAATAACATAAAGATGTAACTTATTTTAGAAATATTCCTTCTGAGGCTTACTGTAGTAACCTTCAGAAAACAACCTCCATCTCAACCTCTATGCCTTTACCATACATGTGCTCACTCTTGGCTTATAGCAGAAGGGAAAGTCTATGTTAACAAATTAAGTGGCCCTCAAGAATTCACCAAATGTCAGTGCTATTCTTTCTGTGAAAACATTCTTTCAGAAGATAGGTGTAAGTGTCAAGATATTGATGAAGTATGGCTGGTGGGAAAGAATTTGGCTGTTTGAGGGAATGAGGGCATTGCTCCAGCTTAATGGAAACAACCAGAGCATCTCAGATGGAGAAAAGGTATGTGTGTGTGTTTCATTTAAGAAAGAAAGAAAAACAATTAAAAAGGATGTGAGACTTGGAGTTTTCCCAGAATGATAAGCATCAGTATGGAAGTGAGTTGGCCAGTGTTTTATAACTAGCACAGAACATACTTAGATAAGATACCTCAGTGCAGGAGCATTCCAGATTTTCTTTCAGGTTATGTTAGAAGGCTTTCAGGTACTGTAGAATGGCTTTAGTCAGAGAAAGTAACATATAATTTGTTCTTTCTTTATATGTAGAATGTATAGTGTATTCTGGGAAATTATCTTACACAGTGTTCTCAACCTGGCCGAACATCAGATTGCTTTGTAAGAGGGCTCTGTCATTCTCAAAGCAGCAGTTACTTATCAGTCAGGGCTATCAGTTGTTAAGTAACGAAAACTGAGCATAACTGATTTAGCCCACAGAATCTCCAGTTCTGCAAAAAGAATAAGATCAGAAGACAAGGGAGATCAAAAGGAGGCTACTCAGCCAGAATACGGGCAGGGCAAAGCCACAGAACACAGGCAGGATGAGGCCACCAAGCCAATCCAGGAAGGATGCGACCACCTCCTCCTGTGTGGTCAGCCTGGACCTGGATTCGGCCATCGGCTACTACTGCTACCCTCTGGGAGAGAGATCTGCTCTCTTCTGTTTCTCTGCGTCCTTGTTCACAGGTTTTACATCCTGGGCAGGGGAGGCCAATTGGCCAGGCCAGCTGGGCAAAGAAGTATCTGGTGCGTACTAGCACCTATAATGGCAGGCCAGCTCTGCCTGCCACTTAGACTCTGAAGAGGGAAAGGGATTCAGGTGCTGGGCAGCCAAACGAATGACAGATAGCCAGTGTGATTGGTGCTGGTTGTCAGTCAGTCTTGTTAATCCCTGCCAGAGTCCAGTAATGAGCAGGTGATTATCTCTCAAAATGCCAGCAGCTGCTGCCATCAGTTTGCTGCTGGTCGCTTAAGCATGTTTCCCTGGGGGTGCATCACAGGCTCCAAATTATATGTGGATTAACTACTGAGAAATCATGTACCATGTCTTCCTCTGGTGCAGCTGGACATACAGACAGGGCTGCTTGCTTTGTGTTTTATAATTGGTAGAGATAGAGGTAGGCATGGGTGGGGAGGGGAGTGATGAGGCAAGCAACAGTGAAGGACAGTGGCTTTCAGAGGTTTCTTTTAAATGGTCCAGTAAGAGTTCCGAGAACATGATTTCAGAATTCAGATAATCACATTGGCAGTTGGACTTTTCTCTGTAGTTGGTGGAGAAACGTAGGAGTTTGGCTGTAACTTTGGCAAGAATATGATATGACACAGTCTTCTTGCCTGGGTTGATGACCCATCTCTGTCCTTTAATCAAAGCCAAAAGCCCATTCTTGACTGTGATTATTCTTTTTACATCATCTATTTAGTACTCTAGCTACCAGTTTAGTGGCAGCTCCAGACACCTGTATCCCTGTGGACAGGATTTGGGCAGATTTTAGGGATGTTTACATACCTCTAGAGGCAATACAGCAAATGGTAAACAGCTGTTTTTGTTAGGCGAAGGCAAACTGCTTCTGAGGATCTAGACAGCAATGGAAAGAAATGCATCAGTTAACATTTTTAATGCATATAGTTTTCCAGCAGAGATGTGTACTTGCTCCAACAACATGTTACAAACTCCATTAGGAAAGAGCTTGTTGGCATTTACATCCTCTGATATAATAGATCTCAAAATCTAGTATTCTTTAAAAAAATCACTCAGGTCACCTAGAGCTGTGGGGAGGAATAGAGGCCTAGAATCCTCATCTGTGAGGTGTGTCCCAGTGGTTGGGACCATACTTTGAGAAGCTGCGCTCTGTTGTCTCCTTCCCTGAGCACAGCCCAAGACAGATGTGAGCAGGCTGAAAACCTTTAAAAGCAAGGGCATACCTTTCGATGTGGTTTTCCACAAACTAAATCCCCTCATTTTCAGACATTTTATTTTATTTTTCACACCCTCTTATATTGCATCGATTATGCTCTTACAGTTGTCCCAATTTTTCCCCTTTGGCTCCCCATCCAGCAGCACCCCCCCACTCCCTCAGGCAATCCTCAACCCATAGTTCATGTCCATGGGTCATGCATGTAAGTTCTTTGGTTATTTCATTTCCTATACTGTACTTTATATCCCCATGGCTATTCTGTAACTACCTCTGCGTACTTCTTAATCCCCTCGCTTCTTCACCCATTCCCCACACCCCCCTCCCATCTGTCAACCATCAAAACGCTCTCTGTATCCATGAGTCTGTCTCTGTACTTTTTGTTAGCTTAGTTTGTTTTTTAGATTCAGTTGACAGGCATGTGTTTATTGCCATTTTATTGTTCACAGTTTTGATCTTCCTTTTCTTAACTAAGTCCCTTTAACATTTCATATAGTAATGGCTTGATAATAATGAACTCCTTTAGTTTTTTCTGGTCTGGGAAGCTCTTTATCTGTCCTTTGATTCTAAATGATAACTGCTGGATAGGGCAACCTTGGCTGTAGGTCCCTGCTTTTTATGATTTCGTATACTTCTTGCCAATCCTTCTAGCCTACAAGAGTTTCTTTTGAAAAATCATCTGACAGTCTCATGGGAACTCCCCTGTAGGTAACTAACTACTATTCTCTTGCTGCTTTTAAGATTCTCTCTTTATCTTTAACTCTTAGCATTTTAATTATGATGTGTCTTGGCATGGGCCTCTTTGCATCCATCTTGTTTGGGACTCTGTGCTCCCTGAATTTGCATGTCTATTTCCTTCACCAAATTAGGGAAGCTTACTTTCATTATTTTTCAAATAGATCTTCAACTTCTTGCTCTTTTCTTCTCTTTCTGGCACCCCTATGAAGTGAATGTTGGAGTGCTTGAAGTTGTCCCAGAGGCTCCTTACAGTTTCCTCTTTTTTTTTTTTTTTTTAGATTCTTCTTCTTATTGTTCTGATTGGTTGTTTTTTGGTTCCTTATGTTCCATATCATTACTTTGATTGTCAGTTTCATCTGTTCTACTATTGATTCCCTATAAATTGTTTTTTATTTCCATTAGTATATCCTTTATTTTGGTCTATGTCTTTTCTTTTTTTTTAGAATGTTTCAACTTTTTTTTAAAATTTTATTGATTATGCTGTTACAGTTGTTCTATTCCCCCTTTCATTCCCCTCCACCCTACCCCCCCATCCCCACCATTACCCCCCTTTAGTTTATGACCAAGTGTCTCAAGTCCTTTAGATTCTATATTTCCCATGCTATTCTTGCCCCCCACCTTCTATTTTCTATCTACTGTCTATGCTACTTATTTTCTGTACCTTATCTCCCCCCTTCTCCTCCTCCCACTCCCCTGTTGCTAACCCTCCTTGAGATCTTCATTTCTATGTTTCCACTCCTGATCTAGCTGTCCTTTTAGTTTGCTTTCGTTTTAGGTGTGGTTAATAACTGTGAGTTTGTTGTCCTTTCACTGTTCATGTTTCTTTAACTTCTTTTTCTTAGATAAGTCCCTTTAACATTTCATATAATAAGGGCTTGGTGATGATGAACTCCTTGAATTTGATCTTATCTGAGAAGCACCTTATCTGTCCTTCCATTCTAAATGAAAGTTTTGCTGGATAGAGCAATCTTGGTTGTAGGTCTTTGGATTTCATGACTTGGAATACCTCTTTCCAGCCCCTTCTTGCCTGTAAGGTCTCTTTTGAGAAATCCGCTGACAGTCTGATGGGGACTCCTTTGTAGGTGACTGTCCCCTTAGCTCTTGCTGCTTCTAGGATTCTCTCCTTCATTTTAATTTTGGCTAATGTAATGATGATGTGCCTTGGTGTGTTCCTTCTTGGGTCCAACTTCTTTGGTACTCTCTGAGCTTCCTGGATTTCCTGGAAGTCTATTTCCTTTGCCAGATTGGGGAAATTCTCCTTTATTATTTGTTCAAATAAGTTTTCCACTGGTGGCTGTGCCTTTCCCACTTCTGGTACCCCTATAATTCAGATGTTGGAGCGTTTAAAGATGTCCTGGAGGTTCCTAAGACTCTCCTCATTTCTTTGAATTCTTGCTTCTTGACTCTTTTCTGTTTGGCCATTATTTGCTTTCTTCTGGTCCACTCCATTGATTTGAGTCCCAGTTTCCTTTTCATTGCTATTGGTGTCCTGTGCAATTCCATTCATTTCAATTAGTTTCGCCTTCATATATTTGTCTAATTTGTGGCTATAATCAACCAGTTCTGTGAGGATCCTGATGACCAGTGTTTTAAACTGTGCGTCTGAGAGTTTTGCTATTTCTTCATTACTTAGATCTATGGGCTCTGGGGCTTTGAGATCTTCTTGCGCCATTCTTGGTCTGTTTGGGCTTTTTAAGTGTGAGAAGCGGTGCCTTGGATTCCCAGGTCGCTGGGTTGTGACGCTGTATGTGGGGGGCGTGGTCAGAGCGGGGAAATGGCGACCCCCTCTGCCGCTTCTCACAGCTGGCTGCGGAGGAGCAGTGCCTTAGGTGGTTCACCAGGGCCGGGCCACTCAGAGTCGCTGGGTTATGACGCTGTATGTGGAGGTGGGGTCAGAGCAGGGAAATGGCGGCGCCCTCCCCTGCCGCTTGCCGTGGGGACTCGCTGGGTCCCGGTCCAATCGCCCACTCCCTCGCCTGTCCACCCGCGCACAAATGCGCGACTACAGTCAACACGCAGCCCCGCTCCCCCACTGTCTCCCCCGAGGTCGCTCGCCTGGTCGCTCGCTTGGTTGCTCACTAGGTCCAACCCTACGCCTGGATTCCGTGTGCCTGAGTCCATCTGAAGGAGTCCTCCTGTGCAACCCCGCTTCACCAGCTGCTGGTTTCGCCCCTTACCGGTCAGGCTGAAGAATCCGTTGTTAACGGACTTCCGAAAAGTTCAATTTTCCGTGTTCTGGCTGTGTTTTCTGTTGCTAATATTTAGTTGTCTCTAAACTTGGTTGTGTGAGAAGGCACGGCACGTCCACCTATGCCTCCATCTTGGCGGAAGTCCTGGTCTGTGTCTTTTCTATGTTGTTCGAGTCCTTATTATAAGTTCCTTGAGCATCCTTATAATCAGTGTTTTGAATTGTGCATTTGATAAATTGCTCATCTCCATTTTGTGTAGTTTTTTTTGTGGAGTTTTGATCTATTCTTTCATTTGGGCCATGTTTCTTTGTTTCCTCATTTTGGCAGCCTCCATGTGTTTGTTGCCATGTATTAGGTGAATCTGCTATGACTCCCTATCTTGGTAGCATGGCCTAATGTAGTAGGTGTCCTTTAGTGCTGAGTGGCACAGCCTCCCATATCAACTAAGCCGGTAGTCAAGGTGTGCCCTTCATGTGGGCTGAGTACAATTTCCTGTTATAGTTGAGCCTTGATTGATGTTGGCACATCAATGGGAAGTATTTGGCCAGGTCAGCTAGCTGCAAGAACTGACTGTGACCACTGACCACCAACTGCTGTGGAGGATCCGCTGTGCAGGGAAAGGGTGGTGATGTTTCATTGTGTCTGTAACTGTTTACTGGGTGTCTACTGTAGATGTTGGGTTTCCTTGGTGGTCCAGGCCAGGGTCAGCCACCACCTGTTCTGCCTGAGACCACCCAGCATGAGCTACAAAGCAATCTGCAGATGGCTGCTATCTGTGCTGGGCTTGGAGGTTCCCAGGTGAAGCCAAACTGTAATCCAAAGCTGGCTGCTGCTAATGCCAAGCCTGGCATTAGTCAGAGGTACAGGGGTGACAGGTTGCTGAGGTTGGTTGCTGCTTATTTGTGGGGATTTAGGAAGATGTGAAGCCTGAGCCAAGACCAGCCATTCATATGGAAAAGCCACTGTTGACAGCTTGGGTAAATCAGAGCCTCAGGGATTAGGGTAGAGGGGGAGGGGAGAGGAGCTGCAAACAGTGTTAGTCAGGGTGATGGAGTCTCAGATATGGCAGCACCCTGCCAGTTCTGTGGCTCTGTGGGGGAAGGGTTCAGAAAAGGAATAGTGGCCTCCGGCCACCCTTTTATCTGGGAGAAAGCTGTCTCCCAGCTCTTTTCCTGATACAAGACACTTCAGTTCCTCCCTGTGTGCTCCTGGTGCCTTTCAAGCTGGTACCCTGGTGCTGGAGCTTAGAGGGAGTGAGTTGGAGTGAGTCCTTGTGCAAGCTATTTAAGAGGAACTGTGTGGGACTCCAGCATTTCTTCCATCAATTCAAACCCCAGTTTTTTTACAGCCAAAAGTTATGAGGGCTAATCTTCCTGTCACTGGAACCCTGGGCTTGGGGGTTCTGATGTAGGGCTGGGACCCCTCACTCCCAAGATATCCCCCCCGAATTTTTATCCACCACACGTGGGTGTGGGACCAGCCCGTTCCACATATCCGCCCCTCCTAACAGTCTGGATGGATATAGTTTCTTTAGTTCCTTAGTTGTCAGACTTCCATTCAACTCGATTTCTGATGGTTCTGAGTGATGGTTATTCTGTAGTTCAGTTGTAATTTTGATGTGGTTGTGTGAAGAGGCAAGCCATGTTTACCTATGCCTCCATCTACCACACCTTTTATTGTTAATAAAAAACCTTTTTTTCCACATGAAAACTTACCCAGAAACCAGTCTATGAAGCACGAGTTCTGTTCTGGTTGAAGTGATTCAGGGGGCCAAATCTGATGAACTCTGCATAGATTTCAGCCCTTTTAAGGATCTAAGAGGCCACACGCCACAGAGCTGTGGAGTCAGTGTGACAGGCCTCCAAGCTTGTTGACTCCTCTAGTGTCTCACACAGATAGGTGGTCAGTGAATAGATATTAGATTAGTGATTGTGACAGTTTTGGGGACACCTGCAGCTTTTGCTTTGGAGGGATCAGGGTTACCTAAACCTCAAAACTTTCAACTTCCTCATCAGCTGATATGTTCCTGGTTGCATTTCTGTTTAAATGCTTTATACTTCGTGTAGTCATAGAAAGTTTCTGGCAAACTCCAAATTCAATACAGCTGATGAATTGAAACCATTTTTCTATGGCAGAAACTAGATGTTACAAAAATAACTCTTGTGTTTTTCTATGAGAGCCTTAAATCTGTTTGGAAAGTAGCTGGGATTTAAGTAATGGATAATACTCACTAAATGAAGTCATATGCAAGTCAGATATGTGCCCTTCCAGCTAAAGGACCTGGCAAAGGGCGAGAAGGCAGCCATCATGGCACAGAATAGTGCCTCCCGGCAGTGCAGGGGAGGGGAGTCACAGAATAATTTTATGTTATATTTCTGGTTGGTTATTTTTCTTTATTTTCCCACTATGAATAAAGAAAAAAAGGAGTTATAAAAGTAAGAATGTTGAGAAAGGAAACTGAAGTATCCTCCCTAGATCTTGACATGGAAGAGTATGAATTAGTCTAGAGCTTTGGGGCTGATAGAAAGCAAAGCGAGGCTGCGGCTGAGCCAGGAGTTCCTTGAGGCCAAGGCCCTTTCGGCCAGATTGGGGTTTATAGTGATTAAAGTGTGACTGACAAATAGTAAGAAAAACATCAAGCAGTATCTCGGGCATTTACTTTTCAAACACCTTTCAATTAAAAGAAGTGGTTTTTACTTGATATTGCATACATTTAGTTCATTAATAAAGCTATACTTTTATTACAAATACCTCAAATAAACTTTATACTTTGCTTAATTAGGCCACATTTCTGTGGCCATTGCCACACTGTGGTAGCATGGTACCTGAAATAGCAGGTCAGGATTATTTGGGAGGGTTATTTAAATGTTAAAAAACCTGTTGAAGGTTAAGTCTGTAAAACTAAGGACCTAATTCTCCTGCTTATTGGTGGTTTTTTGGATGAGGAAACCGGAAGTGAAGCCTCCATGATTCCCTGGGGCCTTGACTTATCTCTGTTGGGATTGAAGAAGGACCCAATAAATAGAACTTATCCTCCTCAGGAAAAAGCAATATAGAGGGACAAAGAAGTCCAGATTTGGAGATTTAAAAAATCTCCTTTATTACAAATGAAACAGACAGTGTAGGACAGGCCTGTCAAACTCTTTTTTACCGGGGACCACATCAGCCTCATGGTTGCCTTCAAAGGGCCGAATGTAATTTTAGGACTGTATAAATGTAACTGCTCCTGAACAGTAAAGCAAGAGCTTGGCACTGCTGCTGGATAGAAACAAGGTGCTGGCTGGATAAAACGAAGTGGAGGCCGGATTCGGCCCTCGGGCCTTGTGTTTGCCATCAGTGCTATAAAGTGTGGCTTGTGCTACAGGCAGACAGGTTTCCTAATATTTGACTGGAGAATAAGACAGGCCTCCTAGGGATACCACCAGCTCCTTTCTGGGGAAGGAGCAGAGCAGAATGAGTTCTCTGTCCACAGGGTGGCTCCAAAGAGAAGGGTCAAGTGAGGGGTTAAGGCAGGGCAGCTATATTTCCTGTCTCACAGCCCCTGGGCATCTCAGCATATTTTTTACAGTGCCCTTAGGCCAAAAGAAATAACAAACAGTTCCATTTATTAAGTTAGTTAGGTCTACATAACTTGATAGGAGTAGTAAGCTAGGTGTCTGACAAGTGTCCTGTGGTTCTCCTGAAAATATTCCACAGAGCCCCTGTGTGTTTGCTATGGCACCCAAGGCACTGTGGTGCATAGTTGGAAAATACAGTCTCCTTCAGAACTCAGAAATAAGATTAAGTCACTTCTTATTCTCTTAGTAGAGTAAATGAATGAGGGAGTAGAAAAAAGTCTGGGAGCATCACCATAATGGTGCTTCCTCCACAGGGAAGAAAACTAGGAGAGGGAAGAAACATCCTCTTGTCCCAAAGTGTCACCAAAGTATCCAGGTTTCAGCTCAGAGTTATTATCCCAGAGCTAATGTGACTCCCAACCTAGGAGACTGGACAGTGTGTGTCATATTTACAAGCTAAACCTTTCAATGTTCTTAATGCCACACCTACAGCAGGAAGAGAAATGGAAAATGAGGTGATAATCCCAGGGACGTAGGTAGAATACCACACTTCGGTAGCCTGCCCTTTCAGTTCTGCTTGCCCAAAGTCAAATACTATGAAGGCCAAGAGTAAACTTGTTTTCTCTGAACTAAGTTAGATACAGACTGTCATTTCTACAGAGCCTCTGAGCACACAGTTTTTGTCTTTGTCCATAGCTCTAAATGGAAGCATAGCCTATAGAGAGAAAAATGAATAGCTGAGCTTTTCATGTTTACTTCAATCCTGACAATAAAATGGCCACTCCATTATAATGCAATACTTCTATTAATAATAAAAATTCATATATGGTGGATTTCTAATTATAAACAACTAAGTATTTTCTGTGTATGTCTGTCATTATACCACAGAACCATGCCCTGGCTGCATTTATAGCTGGATTTGGTCAAGTGTGCATTTCAATTAGTCAGATTTTCCTCATCAGTGCAACACCAGGATTAGCAAAACATGAATTGTTAAACATCAAAAAAAAAACTTACCAAAGTGGTTAGGTATTTAATTCCTTTCTGTTAAAATTGTATTGTGCCAAACTGAGCACATAAATGTAAGAGCTTGCAACATGTCAATGAGAATGTTTTATTGTTTCACTTGTATACCTCCTTCACCCCACCCCGTAAAAAAAAAAACACCTTCCAGGATGAAGTGGTAGGAAATTTGCTCTGCATTACTGCCTTCAGAAGAGGTGGTGTTGAGTAGAATACCTGAAGTGAGAAGACTGGGTATGGCTGTCACCACAATTACCTGTGGAAGGAAGTGGGCTAGTCACTCAATGGGAGATGGTGGCAGAAGAACGCCAGTTGGGGGAGATCCAGAGCTTTTCTGAAGAGGTCTGCCACACAGGACACAGTGCCCCAGCCTCGCCTGCCATGCTACAGACACTTCCTATGTTCCCTTTTCTTTGCTCCTTCCTCAGGCACTACCAGATGCCGTCTCGCTCTGCTTCTTCCCCACCCCATTTTGACCTGGGTGTCCTCAGCTCGTGTTCTTCCATTCAGCTGCACTCCTCTTGTGGTCACCGTAGCTTACAGGACCTTCCTCAGAGGCTCAGGTTCCTTGTCAGTAAAATGGGGGATAATTGATAACCTCTGCCTACTTCATAGAGTGATTATGAGGCTCAAATGAAATGTATGTTAAAGCATTTTGTTAACTGCAAAATGCTACATAAATGTCATGTGTTATAAATCATTAGCTGGTCTGTTCCTCAGCTAAAGCATTTTTATGTATATTTTACTCACCCTCAGAACAATTCTTTGTCAAGTAGCAAATGTAAATGCTGCTGTTTTTTCCTGCTTGGATTATGGTGGTTCTTTTGCAACTTTATGTTGTAGGCTGAATCTTTAAGTACTCCTTTGGCTCATATTGCTTCCCCTGAACACCCATGCAAGATCATAATCCATAAAACAGAGGCAATAACTCCTTTTAATTGCCAGGAGTTCATCATTTGCTAAGTTCTAACTGCAGTCACTTAGACACTTGTCTTGAAAAGCCTGTCTCTGTGTATTCCATAGAGCCGAGACTGTGTGAAACTGGGCCCTCCTGCCGAAGGAGAAGTCATCCAAGTCAAGTGGCCTGATGGCAAACTCTATGGGGCAAAATATCTCGGATTGAATGTGGCCCACATGTACCAGGTGAGTGCTGCCTGATGTCTGATGCTTGCTGAGATGGACAGGAGGAGCCAGAGGGCAGAGAGTATATCCAGTGTGCTACTGAGCAATAAGCAATATCAATATGGGGTATCTCTTAATTTATAAACAAGGCAAAGATTTGATGTCTGATGATCCAAGTATTAGAGTTTATTACCATGTCTGACACTGGAAAATCCTAATGACATTTGGTGAATGGTAAGGACAGTTGTTAGGCTGCAAAGATAAGCAACTGGATGCAACACTGCTCTCCTCTGTTTTCATCGTATGGAGAGAGACTAAATTATCTCATCATAAGCCAAGATGATGATGGCTGTACATGAGCCCATGAATTTGTGGCTTTTGCCTGAGAGACGTGGCCCCCATTGGGCATCTCAGCAAACCTAAACCAATGCTGCAGACGTGGCCAGTTAATACACCCAAGCTTAAAGGGGTGCTGTTTAATGAAAATACGGCTACCAGTTGCATATTCTGCTCAGGGGAGGACTCTACAGTTTATCAAAGAGTATACAAGTAAAAAATGAATTTCATCCCTATCAAAAATGAGAATGACATGAGCTTTAACAAGAAAACAATGTGGATAGCCCATGTACATTTATATTCCTTTAGAAAGACTTTAAAGGACAAATTTATTAAAATCAATATTCTATAGTATTTTCAGTACGCAATGACAGAAATCAACATTCTTGGGCTAAATAGTAGAGTAAAACAGGAAGATTAAAGTTAAAGGAGAAAAAGCAAGAAGGTTCAGGCCTGTCAAGTTAGAAAAAATCTTGAGAATAAGATTGCCAGTTTCAGCAGAAAAGTTGTTCAAAGACCAGTAAGGGACAAGGACTTCAATGGGAGAGTACATTGTAAGGCATTGCATCAGGAACTGGAGCACAGTGTGATTAAAAGTGTGCAAAGAAGTTGGAAACCTTAGAGAACAACATTTTGTGAAGTCTAGAAAAACCCAAAAGGAGTGGGGAGAGGAATGTGCGTGTGTGTGTGTGTGTGTGTGTGTGTGCCATTTTTCCCTTGGTATTGGTGGCAATGTTACGTTGCAGGTTCGGGTCATTTATAATAGGGTGTGTACTGGAGCTTCTTTACACCAGAATGTCCAAAAGTAGACAAAAATCACAAGGGAGGTTGATACTGGAGACTCCTAGAAAAGAAAGTATATCATTCAAAAGAAAGTAATTGCATTTAATTAAACAATAAATGCAAAAAAGAAGCATCTCACATGTAACAAAGCTATGTGCTACATGAAAAGTACAAGAATATGAACATGTTGAAATTCAGGCTAACTAGTAATCAGTGTGTTAGCTTGAGATGAATTTATGATGGACTGTCAACATAGAACTATGAGCATATTTATAGACATAATGAAGAAGTTAAGACTACAGGAACTAGTATAAAGGACACATGGACAACAACTAAGGGGGGTGGAAATGAGAGGGAGGTGGGGGGCACGGGGGGGTGGGCTGGGCTGGGAGTAAAAGACAGAATACTGTAGTTGAAAAATAATTAAATATAAAATAAAATAAAAACAAAAAAGTTAAGACTAATATTTAAATTGTCTCTCAAGTACAAGTAGTTTAGTTTAGAATTCCTCATTAAACCAGTGGCCTTTTGAGATTATTTTGTGTTTTGTGTCTAATTATTCAACCTTGCCATTGAGTAGGCAAAGACATTTATAAAAATAGACATACTAAAATACCTACTGCACGGTGATAAGGATCCTGAGTATGTGTATTTTTGGACCCTTATAGTAGCCCTATAAGGTAGGTGTCTTTTACTCTTATGTTACAAATGAGGGCAGAAAGGATCATTGAATTTAATAATTTGTTTAAGGGCACCCATCTGGTAAAGGGAAAGGCCAGAATTTGCTCTCAGTTCTGTCCCAACTATGGTTAACAACCCTCCCAGATTGCTAGGGACAATCCCTGATTTTAGCCCTGAAGTCCTGCATATAGGAGACCTTCTGTCCTGGGCAAACCAGGACAGTTGGTCACCATAGCATACTCCCCTGTTCATTTTCTAATTGCCCTTTTCTCTTGTAGATTTTTCAAATAATCTAAAACCAAGAAAAGTAGGCACAGGTGGTTCTAGCTGTGCTATCAAATTGTGTAAGTGAGATGACACCTTGGCCTAATTAAATATTAAAGAAACCATTCTGCTAAAACAAGGCCAGAAGAAAAGCATTCTCTCCTCAGCCTGCTGAGTGAGTGTACCAAGGAGAGCTGGCCTGTGACTGAGACCTGATTACACTGTGCTGTTTCAGTTCAGTCAGCTGTGAGGGGGGGCATGGATAATAAGTAACTATATATTTTATTATAATATTTTATAAACTCCAGCATATTTTTATTAACACAGCTCAGCTCCATGGTTTAACTTAACCTTTTAACTACAAGTGTAAGCATGCTTTTATTTCTTAAAAGTAAAGCATTCAGACAAACAGACAAGTTAGGGACTTCAAAGATATTCTGAGTGGTTCAGAAAACATGTTAGGAATTCTACCCTGTTCACATACCTTTTGCTGTTTCCCCCTGAAAGAGTTCACTTGGGGTTAAACCTGAACCAAGAACAGTCCCTTCATGATGAATTTCCCCTGGACGCCTCATGTTTCTGTTAACCAGCGTCACAGCCTTTTCTCTGAAAACTCCTAAAATGTTGGAAAAAACTGATTTTGAAATTATTGCTCCTACTTGATTAGCTTAAACAATTTAAAACATTTTCATTTTAGGTGATATTTTTGTACATTAGTGGTTTAATTGTTATGTGGGTGAGATGTGGGATTTTCCTGGCCGTTTGCTTGGATTTGACAAATGTAAGTGCTAAACATTAAAGCTATGTAAGAACTTGAGATACTATTTTGTCTGGAAGGATTATTATATCATCATTTCTTTCTCACAGAGGAAACAGCTCTCCCTTTTATATCATCAGAGCCTCCTAAAGGAACATCCGGTACTGATAGGCCCAGCCTGTCTTAAATTGGCCACATCTCAGGTTTTGAGAAATTACTTGAGCAGCAGCTACTTTTCTTTTTGCTTTGGGGGGTAAAGTGTTCATATCACATATTCTAAGACAGTGATTTTCAAGAATTTCAGCTTGTTTGAAAACATATTTTGTTCTTAGTTTGATAAGGGAAGGACTCTTTCTTCCTTGGCTGTTGGCTGGTTCCCTTGTTTATTCTGCTTCACTGTTTTCTTCTTCTTCTTCTTTTTTTTTTTTGTCATTAATTGGAACACTGAAAAAAGTGGTCAGTGCTGGTTTGTTTTTTAATATATATCATGATGTTTTATTTTTCATTAGGTTGAATTTGAAGATGGATCCCAGATAGCAATGAAGAGAGAGGACATCTACACTTTAGATGAAGAGTTACCCAAGAGAGTGAAAGCTCGTTTTGTAAGTGCTGGCACGTGCCACTCAGGGATCTGCCCTGTGATTCCCTAGTCCTCTCCCAGCGGGAAACGTGTGAGGCCTCTGGGTTTATTTTGAAGAAAGTCATTGCAACTTTTCCCTTATTGAAACCTATTGAGTGCAAACCTCAAAGTTGACCCAAATCAGGGAAACAGAAATTGGTTCCTTATTTTTTCTCTAATGATGCTTCTTTGTATTAACATTTAATGGCATACATGATAGTTGTTGAAGGTGTGCTCTATCCAGCAAGGCATTTACAGCCTTGTTAGTAGAAGCAACAGTAAAAGAAAGCTTTTAATAGTAGATTAAAGAGGACTCACTGAGCATAAGTGACTGTCTGCTTCCCCATAGCCTTATCATATATTGATTAACTTCTCTGTCTTCTGTTTTACATCCAACAAAGACCTAACAACCTGAATAACTTGTCTGTCAGAAGTTTGTTCATATTTGTGTCAGTTCATAGTTAAACTAAGCTCTCACTTTTATCACAAAAGGAATAAAGAAAGCCCAAATGCTAGTTGTGTGAATAACACTAAAGCAGTTCAGTAAAAAAGAAAGTGCTATTGGTTTCAAGCCCAGCACATACCATTAAAAGACAAATAAACATGGAAAAATAATCAAAACTGAAGTCGTTAAAAATATAATTCACAAAACTTAGTTTTCATTATTGTATCATAAAATATTTAGCGGACCCTGAAATGAAGTCAGTTTTAGTCATTTAGAATTTCATTCTACTGCATCTGCAAAATGATAAATACTGAACAGGGAAATTTTAATGAATGGGATTTTTCTAACTAAAATGAAAATTCTTTTCTGAATAAGTAACACCCTTAGTTTTAGTTAGTTGCTTCTACTAACAAGATTGTACATGCTTATGATATACTTTTCTGCAGTGATAGAGTTACTGTAGATTGATTTGGAAAAAACCCTGGGTCTTCTTAAATGTCCAGTTGTATATTTAGTTCCTTTTCCATCGGGTGGGATCCTGAAACTAGGCAATTGCATCACATGTGAACTGACTTCTGTCTTAGCTGCATCCCTGACAGGAAGTTACTTCAAAGTGAAATAGTCAAGAGAAGAGTGATAGTAACCATAGTGACACCTACCCAGAGGGCACAGAGGAGACCACAGGCCTGACAGGAGATTAATCACTGGATGACAAACTGCAGAGAAAGAAAAAAAATCAAATTCTTTTATTGTAAAGACATCAGCTAAATCTTAACAAACCTAAAAACTGAGTAACTTGTCAGTGTTCTAGGTCTTAAAATCTGTTGAGAACAACTTCATTTGAAGATGCTGGAGATAGCTGCCTCTCATTGTGTGCTCCTGTCTTCCATGATTTCCTCCTCCTCTCCCTTCTCCTTTTTCCTTTTTTTTTAAATTAAAAAAAAAACTTTTTAAAATTGTTTAGAGATTTTGAGAATGGGGAATGGACCAGGGAACCCTCTGGAAGTCTGTCAGGTCTCCGACTCTCTAATCCATGTGCCACTAACCATCCTATGAGCCTGGTCTGGTGGATTTCACATACTATTACTTAATCATTATTAAAAGAAATCTTCCTGCCTTCTCCTCTGAGATCACAATCTCTTTGTTCTACATTAGATTTGTCTCCAATATCAGGATACCCTCTCATGTAGGTTTATTTGAACTCAGCTCCTGAGTTTTCTAGGGTCCATTTCTCTGAACATTTACACCAGCTCCAACCTTCCTTCTTTAAATTTCTAGAGGAAAAATATTAATTAAGAAAAGACAGTGAACAATACACACATCTGTAGTCTGAATGTAACCTGTTATGTCAGACAGTTGGCCCTAGTAGAAAGTTTCTTCAGAAACAAAGGCTCGAAGTCGCTAAGTGCAGCTTGCCACCTCTGCTTTTACTGAGTCAAAAGACTTGGGCGCTGCTGTGGTAGCAAACCGGCTCTTCCTTTGGGTTGGTGTATAACATTATCGCTTGTGGTTAGTTCGTCTATGACTGCTCTTTTTTTTTCCAGTTGGCAAAACAAAACTAATTGGAAAACTCATTGATGGAAGATATTTATAGCTAGAGAAATCTCTCTTGTGTGTGTTAAGCAGGGGTGAGTTAGCAGCCCTCGCTGGGAGGCCCCCATGTTTTAATGACTGTGCTCACCCAGACACACGCTGACTTGGAGAGAAATTTTTCAAAAGAGTCAGCAGTCCACCTCAGTGATTGTGCTGGGTTCTATGCCACTAACTTCAGAAACAGCCCCATTACTTTTTATTGTCTCACAGAATAACCATAGCAACGGTGCATAATTAACTACAGAGGAGAAGAGCCACTGGTAAATTGGTTTCATTATTGTGTTTGAGAAGCTGAGTTTTGCTCTTCCACACTGTGGCAACACCTTCATGGATGTTTTATTTTCTCCTGTGATAACTTAGCACTTACAAAAGGGAAAGGTCACTCAAAGGAAGTACTTTGCCAAGAATAAATGAAACAAAAATAGTTTTCTCCCAGTGGCAGAGGGTGCCCACCAACCCTCAGTCTTCTCTGGTGAAACAAGGCCGTGTCTGGGGGAGCCTTGGAGGCAGCCTGCTACCCTGGATAATCGTCTCTAGCTGGCAGGGAACATGTCCGCTTGTGTACTTGGGTCCATTTTTTAGTTTTCAAGTCTCTTTGCAACTATTCCATTGTTTACCTCTTTTTCATGACTGACTATGTGTTTTCAAGCCCTAAAAGTTGGACCGTGTTGCCTCTGTCACCAGCCAGAGGAGGCAGCCGCAGTGACACAGTGAGATGCACTACACTTTGCAGTTACTGTGGACTTTACCTGAGCATAACAGAAAAAGCCCTCACGCCTTCCCCCAGCTAACACTTACTGACCAGTGAGCGAGCGCTGGGCATATTGCCTGGTGTTGAGAACATGTAAAATTTGGTACTCAGCCCCCATCGCCTCACCCTCACAGTGGTGAGTGGGTTAGGGAACTCCTGATGGGGAGAAACTTACCTGTCCCTCATCCCTGCTGTTACCCTCATTCTACCACATTAACATGGAAAGTGTTACAGAAACCCAAAAGAAGGGCCCTCACATTTGCCTGTGGTAGAGAAGACGGAGTATCTTCCATGCAGAGGAGACAGTGCATCTAAAGACAGAAATGCAGGAGAGCCAGTAGCGTGGCTGGGACCCGAAAACAAGTCAGTGTGACTGGAGCACGGGGCAGGATCCTGCCAGGTTATGCAAGTCCAGCCTAGGGAGGTGGGATGTTATCTTGAAGGCAGTGGAGGCTATTGAAGTATTGTAAGGATGGATGTCATTTAGTGAGAAAGTTTATAGAGAATGGTCATCTCCTGGTTCTACAGAAAATAGCCAGTATGTGTGTGTGTGGTGGGGGTGGGTGTAGCATTTGTTGCAGTGCTTTAGAAGAGGAATTGTGAGGACCTGCACCACTTGGTCAGTAGAGTTAAAGAATAAAGGGTGGAGGGCTTCATGTAGGGGAGGGTCCTAGACAGGCTGGGGGCAGGGGGGAAATACAGTGACTTTTAGGTTTCTGATCAGTGTAGCTATATGGGTGGGAAAAGTTGCGCCATTTATGAAATATAGTCGGGACAGCGATAGAGAAGGAAAATTTTGAGTTCAGTTTTGTACAGGTTGATTCAAAGTGCCTCTAAGATAAGAACTCCGAGAGGCCCACTGGGCAGCGGGACATGCGGGCCTGAGCGCAGGAGGAGGTCCCCGGACTGCAGTGACAGGTGTCACCATCACAGGAGTAGATGCAGAAATTGAAGCCATGAATAGTGGGTGTGAAGACCCAGGGCACATATGTGGAAAGAAGGCCACATGCAAAATCCTGGGGGCATGAGAGGTGAGCAGATAGTTAGAAAGGGGAACTGCTGAGACATCCACAGTGAGCAGCCAGAGGAGTTGGAGATACAGGAGGAGGGGCGCATGACAGGGGAAAGAGTGTTGAGCAATAATTCGGTGACAGAAGAGGCAGATGTTTTTAGGGTAGAAAAGTGTCATAGGAACTAGGACATGAGCAAGGACAGTTTCGGGGAGGTTGTCAGGGCAGGGGCCCACTCCTAGGAATAGGAGTGAGTTAGAGATGACTGTGGACAAATTCCTCAAAAATCTGGTTGGGCGGGAGCCAGAGGGAAGATGGAGAGTGAGAGAGATTTAAATGAAATGACTTCAGTCCTGCTTGTGTTGGGGGAAGTCCCTGGGGGTTGGAGATCTTGAAGAAAGAGACTCCAGATGGAGGCAGGAGACCGGAGCAGGTAGGAAGGTTCCAGAGCCACCTGTGTGGGCCCTTCCACCCCGGGCTGGTGACCTGACTCTGGCACTCCGTCTCCTGCTGTCTGGACCAGAGCTTTGTACATTCTTGTCCTATCAAACGTCATGCCCTTCTGCAGTGTAACACTGGCTAATTTTAGTCCACAGCCTCTGATATGAGATTTGAAGACACATTTTATGGAACAGACATAATCCAAGGGGAGAAAAAGAGACAAAGAATGCTGAGCTCCAGGTTTAAGAATGAATATGTGGATGACCCCGTGTACCGCACTTTTTTGAAGAGTTCTTTCCAGAAGAAGTGCCAGAAGAGACAGTAGTCTGTGTGTCCTGCTGCAGGACACAGAGCAGCTTGGGCCAGAGAGGAAAGACAAGGGGACAGCCATGAGCTGTGCCATGTGTTCCTGCAGCAGGTGACAGAGTGGCTCTGACAGTGGAGAACTAGGCTTCCTGGAGTATGGTAACCCAAACCGCAAAATACACACGTTATTCATTGGATACAACAACCTGGAGTCATCCCCTGCTCTTGCTTTCACTTGCAAGCAATTGTCTTTTATGATCCCAAAGGATTTTTCTAAGTGAGAGGAATTAATAGTGAATCACCCACCGAAAAAGCCACTGCCAGAGGAGGTGGGTCACCAAGTGTGGCTTAGGCCCCCAGTCAGGGAACTTCCCTCCCCAGCCCAGCGGTGGGCTCCTCAGCACCCAGGTGGGAGGGTGGTAATTTATATACTTTCCACAGTCAGGGAAGGACTCTCCCTTATTTGTTTCAAATGGCATTTTTTATAAAACATTTTTAAAACTCAATGGCATGTATGCTAATGAGATTTACCCGTGTGCTATCTCTATTTCCCTTGTACAGAACTTTTGCATTTTTTTATATCCCTATTGTTTTCGACTGTATCTGATGAGAACTAAGTGGCTGGCCTTTGTGAAATTTTTGGCTCTTGAGAAAGAATTCTTATGAACTGTATGGGAATTTTATATATTTAAAGGGAAATCTGGGGCTGTTATTTTTAAACACTTTTTTTCATAATACATATTCTGAGTAGATATTTATAAAATATGTTTCTTTCATTATGTGTTTGTAAAATTAGAGTTTAAATAAATATGCTTTGATGCATAGTTTTGAATTAATATGATTTTTCCTTTTTAAAACAGCCTGAAAATGTACTAGTGTTTAAAAATAAAGATTTCCATTTTCTCCAGTTCTGTCTTCTGACTTGCTTATTCGTCTAGGTTTCAACCAACAGAAGGACAAGTTTTATTTGGGAGCTGGCCATCAAGAGATGCTGGCACAAAGGTTTGTCAGACCCTCCTCCCACCGTGGACTTCTGTGAATCACTGTGGACGGAGGGCCGGACATTTATGGCCCGCCTGCAGTGCCAGTGGGAGCGCTTTCCTCAGCTCCTCCTTCTAGGCCAGAAGAAATCGGAGCACCTGGCGTCTGCAGCTCTTTCCCTCCCAGGTGCCTAGGTCCCCAGTTACCTTTAGAAGAGACTGTATGGGTCCTCCCACCCCTCCCCTCACTTTATAGAGGATGAGTCAGGAATAGGCAGGCAAGGGGTGGCCCAAGGTCACACAGTCCCCAGTAATGAATGCTTCAGTGAACTGCGGCCACGGGGGTGCTGCTCAACTGCTACAAAATCTGTGGCCTGTGCAAGAAGCACTTCTTTCGAGTAGGAGTCTGTAGGTTGGTGGATCCAGGCCGGGCTTGGCTGGCAGCTCTGCTGAGCTCAGCTTCGGTGACCTCACATACGTGCTCCACATGTCTCCTGTCAGCCCACTGGACCGCCCGGGCCACTCAGGTAAGGTCTTCTCAGGTCAATGGCAGAGGTAGAAAGCAAGTGAGCCCAGCTGAGTGAGCACATTTCAGTCCTGCCTGTGATGTTGGTTAACATCCTCTGTGGGCCAAATCCCACCGCCAGGGATTGGAGGGCATTTCGGAATTTCATGGCAAAGAGTGTTCATGTATTGGGTTACAGGGCAGAGAGTAAAGAGCCAAAACATTAATCACAGAGCCACAGTTAAATCTCACTTCTCTGGACTGAGTACTGGCTGAGTGCTGAATTTCCAGTGCCTCGTGGCTGAACTCTGAGCTGGGGAAGAGCCCACCAGCCTTATTTTTACAGACTGAGCACTTCACATTCTCTACCAGTGTAGTCATATATTTTATCAGGTAATCAAGCTTGCATTTTCTATCTCTGGGTTTTGAATAGAACTGACCTACTGTCTCTTTGATATGCCAGGAAAGTAGGCCTGTGTAAGGCATTAAAAGGAATTAATCTAAATAGGATCATTCGTTTTGTACATGTTCGCCTGTCAGTGAGATTGCTGATTGGCTGCCACAGGCAGAGACTGTGCAGAGTCCTGTGTGATTTCAAATACAGCTGTTTTTCATGGTCTCACTTAACTAACGTTCACATAACCAAGTACAGCTGTGTATGCTCTTTAATAGTGCCGGCCACAAATGCACCCGGCTCTTGAGAGAAACACCTTTATTTCACTGCAAAAAGCCATTATTAGTTCCATAACCAGACAGACCGTTAAAGCTTTTTCACTTACTGTCTGACACCTCAATTGTAATTTTAATTTTTTTGCATTACACTAACTGCATTTTTAGTGCGTATATATAGTATGAAATCAGTTGAAGTCCTTCTAGTATTAAACAGAAATTTTGCTAGTTATAATTCTAATGTAGTTTGAAATACAAGCCCTTTCTCTGGAGGTTAGAGGATTAGTGAAATCTGCTTGACATACTCTACAACATTTTAGTTCTTTTATGTATGTTTGACATGAGAACAATGTGATCCTTATCAGTTTGCTTTTACTAAGGTAATTTTGTTTAGTTCACCTTCGGAGAAATTGAGAAGAGGCATCCATACTAAAATATCACATGAGTTCTCAGAATGCATTATAAATTGCTCCTGGGTAATAGTGTATAAAAACATGAAGACTCTGAATGTAAAAACATGTCAGAGGAAATGGGTCTGCCACTTTTCCCCATGCCTGTCCAATGTAGACCAAGGACAAAATGCACATGTCGCTGTAAATGACCTGGACGTCTTAAAGTAATCATATGAGAGTAGTATATGCTGCATGATAACGTTATTTATCTTTGCTCATTATTAAAAGGTATTGGAAATGAAACCATCTTAATTTCAGATATTAATCAGCCCCTTAAACTTGAAGCTAACTAGAGATCCCAAGGCATTTTTATTACATGAAGTGGTTGGTTGGTTGCAAGACACCATCGTGCTACAGACTTTTTCTGAGAATCCAATGGCAGTCATTGGAAGTGTTACACATTTCGCTCGCCCAGCACGTTGTAGAGATGTGTAGCACTGACTGGTGGGCAGGCCTAGACTCTCCATCAAGTGGGCTGACAATTCAGAAGCTCTGTGCTCCATCCCCAGAAGGTGCAGCTCTCCTTAGAAAATGAACTTCATCAAAAGAAGCTGATACTAATGAGGTATTGAGCATCTATTGTATATACCCAACCTGGTAGGTTTCTTTTTGGCATTTATCTTATTTAGGCTCCACAAGAAATTAGCAAACTAAGTATCATTCCCCTCTTTCGTGGACATAAACTCCCAGAGAGGCTAAGTAAATTCTGAATTACTCAAAATTCTCATTTTGTAAAAGAAAAAGAGGATTCTAAACCTGAATCAAAAGAGACACTGGATGGACCAGTCTGAAGCTGAAAAGACAAGTTAGCACCAGAGATGTAAATAAGGAAGGCATCATCTTTATTAAAAATACATGAAATGAGCCTTTTGGCAAAGGCAAAACTATAGGGACAGGAAAGAGATGGGTGACTGCCAAGGGCTGGAGGTGGGACGGGGGCTGCCCACAGAGTGGTCTGTTGGAACTCTTTGGTGATGGAGATGGTGACCTTGGGGAAAGCATTTCAAGTGGTTTCAGGTGACAAATCTATTAACAGTGAAATTTGTGTTCTCTTTTGGATATGCATCCTTCTTTTTTAAAAATATTTTCTCCTTTATCTTTAATTTTCAGAAGTTGGATGATAGCGTGTTTTAGCTTTGATTTATTTGGGTTTATTTTGTTTGGAATTTGTTTAAGTACTCGGCCTTTCACCAAATTTGGGAAATTTTTTAGCCATTATTTCCTGGGATATTTTTCTAACCTCAAACTCTTTCTTCTCTCATTCTAGGACTACAATGACTTAAAAGGTTCTTGATGATCTTTTAAGTCTGTTTTCTCTGTTCCAATTCGCTAAATTCTATTGATCTGCCCTCAAGTCCATGGATTCTATGCTCTGTCATCTCCAAACTATTATCGAGCCCTTGAGTGAGATTTTTGTTTTGGTTATTGTATTTTTTAGTTCTGTAATTCCCATTTGGTTCTCTTTTACATCTTCTATTTCTTTGCTGAACTGTTCTATCATTTTCATTTGTTCCAAGAATGTTCATAATTGTTCATTAAAGCATTTTTTTTTCTGATGGCCACTTTAAAATCTTTATAAGATGATTCCGGGGCCTAACTCATCTTGATATTGGTATTTGTTGATGGTTTCTCTTTTAAGTTGTGCTTTTCCTGGTTCTGGCGTGACAAGTGATTGAGCTGTAACCTGGACTGTTGTGGTATTTTGTTCAGAAGACTGGATTCTATTGAAATGGTCCCTTTCAGCAGGCAGTCACCCCATTGTGGTGTAGTGCCCGGGTCCGGGCCTACTTTGGTGGCTGTGGTTCCGATGACCATGTAATTTCCAGCTCTCACACTACTCTGCTGCTTCCTCTGTGTGCGCCCAGGAGCTCTGCTGCAAACCTGGATACTCTAACACACTTTGGCACAGTTGTCGGAGTTTTTGGTGAGTTATTGTGGGTCAGTTTCATGTGTGAGTCAGGCAGAAAATTTCTCTGCAGGTTTGGAGAATTCCGTTTCTGAGCTCCCTGCTCTCCAAGATCCTCCTTCCATCCTCTGCTTAGGAAGGTGAGGGATGCTGCCTCTTACAGTCTCTGCTTCAGCATGCTGGCAGCGAGAGAAAGGCCATCCAGGACTCTCGGTGATGCCAAGTCAGGGGGCAGGGGGCAAATCCAGATACCCTACTTGGTCTCCACCAAAACGCCATTGCAGGGGTGGGGAGCCCCTGAGTGAGGGGCAGAAATCCCAACTCCCTGCTTGGTGTCTGCAGAGACCATTCTTGGTGTGCAGGGTGTATGCATTCTTGGTGTATTCATTCACTGGGCAGTGTATTGACAAAAAGGGTTTTGTCCTGCTGTGCTGCCCCTTTCTGGGTCCTTTGACTGGAGACAGAAGGCTTTTCTTAGAGCTTTAGAACTCGTGTGTGTGTGCGCCTGTTGGTGGTGGTTCCACTTTGCAGGCTTCTGTAGTTCCAAGTTCAGGATATATGGGGACTAAAAAGAGAACTCACCCCTGTGTAGTTCCTATTCCCTGAAGTTCCTGGTTAGTCTGCCTACCTCTTTCAATATTTCGAGGTCCTCTTATGATTGTTTGTTGTATTATGTCCATGGCTTTTAATGATGCTCAGCCAGGAGGAACAGGGAGAACAAAGTCACCTCTATCTTGTCCAGAACAAGAAGTCCTCACTTTTTCTTTAATATGGTTGAAAGTAATTTATTGCTAAGAGCAAGAAACTACTTTAAAGTGGGATACTGAGGATTTAAAGGGAATAATTGATGGAGGAATTCTGCAGGGAGGAAAGGGGATCGGGAGCAAATGTGGAATGGTTGGCCTTGCCCAGGAAAAGGGAGATTTCCTCCGTGAAGACTGAACTCCCGATTATAGGAGCAGAGATGGCAGACCGTAGGATTGTTTCAGGAAGGGGCTTTCCAGGTCTGTTGCCATATGGAAAAGGGTGTGAAAGAATTGAAGATGCCAGAGACGGTATTTCTACTCGTTAGTCTGTGTTGAATAAAAAAGGTAGTTGATGTGAAGAGGGGATTTCTTGGGAAAATCCAGAGGGATCTAGGAAGTAGATGGGTATGAAAGACTGATTAAGCTCCCCTACTGCTCCTTAAGATGTTCCTGGCCTAACCCTCAGAATCTGTGACTATGTTACCTTAGGTGGCAAAAGGGACTTTGGAGTTGCTATTAATTAAATTAAGGATCTTGGGACGGGAAGATAATCCTGGATCATCTGGGTGAGCCCAACTAATTACAAGGTTGTCCTAAAAAGGAGGCAGGAGGTTTAGAGACAGAGGAGATTGATGCTGGAAGGAAGCAGTGACCTAAGTGATCTGCTCTGAAGATAGAGGCAGGGGCCAGAAGCCAAGGGCAGCAGGAAGCAGAAGATCCACTAAAGCCCCTCTAAGGAACCACCCTGCCAACACCGACTTGAGCCCTTGAGACTGGTTTCAGGTGCCTGGCCTCCAGAATGATCAGACAATACATTTCTGTGGTTTTAAGCCACTAAACTTGTGGTAATGTGCGATAGTTTCAATAGGAAGCTAAGACAGCTGCTAAACAGATACAGCAGGAGGAGGGTGAGAGAAGGCTTTCAAGGTGAGAAGCAGTGGTCAGAGGAGGGGTTTAGTTAAGATTTATACAGTTGGGATTTAAGTGTAGACAAGGTTTAGGGTGTGGTCACGTGAATGGAATGGTGCTTCAAGTCATTGCACTGACTTGTGTTAACTGTTGGGTTGGCCAGAAAGTCTGTTTTTTTTCCCCACACAGTGGTCCTCGTAGCACTTTAATTGTCTTTAACTTTATTTGAACTTACACCATACACCAAAATAAATTCAAGGTGGATAAAAGACTTAAATGTAAGTCATAACACCATTAAAGTCCTAGAGGAGAACATTGGCAAGAAAATCTCAGATATTTCACGCAGCAACTTCTTTACTGATATGTCCCCTAGAGTAAGGAATGTAAAGGAATGAATAAACAAATGGGATCTCATCAAAATAAAAAGCTTCTGCATGGCTAAAGAAAACAGTATTAAATTAGCAAGACAACCAACTGTATGGGAAAACATATTTGCCAATGATACCTCAGACAAAGGTTTAATCTCCAAAATATACAAAGAACTTACACGACTCCACTCTAAGAAGACACCCAACCCAATTAGAAAATGGGAAAAGGACTTGAACAAACACTTCTCCAAGGAGGACATACAGAACATTCAGAGACACATGAAGAGATGCTCAATATCGTTAGCTATCAGAGAGATGCAAATTAAAACCACAATGAGATACCACTTTACACCAGTCAGGATGGCTATCATAAACAAAGCAACAAACAACAAATGTTGGAGGGGTTGTGGGGAAAAGGGGTCCTTAGTTCACTGTTGGTGGGAGTGCAGACTGGTACAACCATTATGGAAAACAGTATGGAATTTTCTCAGAAAAATAAAAATCGACCTGCCTTTTGACCCAGCAATTCCACTGCTGGGATTATATCCTAAGAATCCTAAAACATCAATATCAAAGAACCTATGCACCACAATGTTCATAGCAGCACAATTTACAATAGCCAAGAGTTGGAAGCAACCTAGGTGCCCATCAGTAAATGAATGGATCCAAAAATTGTGGTACATATACACAATGGAATTCTATGCAGCAGAGAGAAAGAAGGAGCTACTACCATTTGCAACAACATGGATGGAACTGGAAAGCATTATGCTGAGTGAAATAGGCCAGGTGCTGAAAGACAAATACCATATGATCTCACCTTTAACAGGAAGCTAAACAACAAAACAAACAAGCAAGCAGAATAAAAACAAAGACACTGAAATAGAGAACAAGGGGATAGTGACCAGAGGGGAGAAGGAAGGGAAGTTAAGGGGGAAAAGGGGGAAGGATTTGGAGGAACAAATAGGAAGGACACAGGGACGAGAACTAAGGGGGGGTGGAAATGGGAGGGAGGTGGGGAGCAAGGGGCAGGGGAGGCTGGGATGGGAAAAATAGACAAAAAACTGTACTTGAAAAATAACTAAATTTTAAAAAATTGAAAAAAAATAAAACAGAAAAAAAAACTTTATTCGAAACAATTTTGTTAGATTGTATTGTGACAGCTGTCATATCAGTGTGCGTTGAAAAAGCTTTATCAAAATTGTGAATTTCTCTGTAGCCATTTTAATATTGATGGGAGAAAATATGCAACATTTTTGGCATATTATGCTCTATTATTTCAAGAAAGGTAAAAATGCAACTGAAATGTAAAAAAACATTTGTGCAGTGTATGGAGGAGGTGCTGTGACTGATGGAATGTGTCAAAAGTGGTTTGTGAAGGTTTCATGCTACAGATTTCTTGTGGGACAAAGCTCCAGGGTTGGGCAGACCAGGGAAGTTGATAGGGATCAAATAGAGACAGTAATTGAGAACCATCAACATTATACCACATGGGAGATAGCCAACATCAAAATATCCAAATCTATAAAGTTACTGCTGAAAATGACAACCATGTCTCGTATTTTATGGAAAAAAAAAAGTAGACTTTTTGGCCAACCCAATACTTTTTTAAATTGGTAATTCATATAGCATAAAATTTACCATTTTAAAACATACAATTCAGTGGTTTTTAGTACGTTCACAAGGTTGTGCAGCTGTGACCACTGTAGTTAGTTTTGACATTCCATCTTCATATATAACAACAGCATTTACAAAACGATTCAATTCGTTTTTGCTGCAACTCCGCAGACCGAGACCTAAGGAGAGTATAATGAAATATATTCTTGAGCATGAAAAATTCTTCTGAACGTATATACTTACCCATTTGAAGAGACTATACACTGGACCAAATGGAGACCTACCCCCTGTTGGATTGGCCAGCTTTGTGATGGTGGTGATGGCTGTGGTGGGTCTTTTCAGTGGCAGATTTCAGAGCAGGGAGGTACCACCGGCCACAAAGCTGCCCTTGAAGGTTGGCCAGGAACACTGGAGCACAGCTCTTCGGAGAAAGACAAATATTGGGCCATATCAGTGTCGGGCATCTCACACCCTCCCAATAGGTGTCCCAGGGCTTCCAGAGAGGTCGGTTCCCGCAGTTCATTACACCTGGTTTGGAATCTTATGAATGATCCACAGCACTTCCCCTTCTCTCCCCGGGCGTCTTTTCCTCTTCAGTGCGGGTGCTCTTTTGCTCCCAGGGATTTTTTGTAAGTTATATGTCCTAAATCTCTTAGAAGTAAACCTGTTTATGTCTTTATCTCACTTAGTATGAATACTCACATATCACTATAGAATATTCATGTGGGGTGTTATAAAATGCTTGGTATGAAATTACCCTTCTGAAATTACGAACTCATACAAAGTAAATCAGTCTGGACCCAAGGATTCCAGATAAGAGAGTGTGGGCCTCTTACTTTACACCCACTTCTCACCCCTGCTGCACCCACCTCACTCACCTCCATATCCCCATGATCATAACAGAATCTCACTGAGCTTGTCGCTCAGCTCTTACAGAGCTAGGGACTGATGGCTTTTGCACTGTTGTACTGCTGACCAGAGCCAGACACTCTGCCGGCTGAGGTTAACTGCACACAGCAGGGCCCTGAGGAGGGACCCGATGCTGTGCCATCCTGGTGGCTGCCCAGGGAAAGCCCGTGTTGCCAGAGGGTGGGAAGGCTCCTTCGCAAGGCAGGCTCACGCTGCAGGCTGCTGCTCACTTCTGTGGCTCCAGAAAGCAAACAGGTGCTTCCCTGGGGCTAGTCAAAGGAACAAAGGAACGAGGTAGGCCACGTGGGTGGGGGAAACATGTCTTGTTTGCCCTGCAGCGGAGATGGACTCCAGGAAGGGCCTTGGAGGCCTGCATGGCTGGGAATTGAAAGGGCAGCTTAGTCCATAGAATGCCGTGTGCTGGTGCTCAGGGTGCACCTTTACCATGATGTGATTATGAAGCAATTTCATTTTTTCCCCAAAATCAAAGCCGTATGAGAAAAAGGGTCTGCTAATAATTTCTGCATATTTTGGTAACAAAGAAAATGGCTGTTGATGATGGTAATGAAAACTGCTGTACATAAATTTGCACCCTTTGTTGCCACATATAAAAGAGACCTTGTATGGCAAGCTCATTAGTAGCTGAACTTTATTTTGTCAAAGGAAATGGAGTCAACAGAGATTATGTTTCATCTTTAATATGGCTGTTCAACAACAATGCCATTATCCTGAGTTTCAGATGAATTTAATTGAACTTTAATGAACAAAATTAGCTGTTTTATGCAATTAGAATCCCATTTAAATGGGTTAGGAAATGAATAGAATGGGAAATGGGGTTGACTTTATTTTCCTCAAGACTGACTCTTTAGGCTTCTTTTCATCCCTAGGTTTTCTACCCCCCACTGAATAGAGACATATCTTTAGAATTTAAGAAGATTTTTGACTTGCTAAGTTTTGATCCTCAGGGAATAGAAAATTCCTGGGACCTCCCGGGAGGCGGGAGGCAGAGGACACCAGCGAGTGGGCGCCCGTTACAGAGACCCAGGGTGGAGACTCTCCCAGCCCAGCTGGCCCCGCCTTGCACAGCTAAAGTCCCTTCCCTTCTGAGGTGAGAGAGGGTATTGAGCAGCGTCTGACAAAGGTAGGAGGGATGATTTGGGTGCAAGGCTTTCCTCTACCACTTAATATTTTGGTGACCTGGGAGTATGAGTCATGGCATCTGAACCTCAGTACAATGGGAAGAATAATACCTAGATCCTAAAAGTGATGGTAAGTATACAGTGAGAAAATGTATGTAAAGTATTTGGCATATTGCCCAGCTTAACAAATGGGAGCCACTACTGTTGTTAGTATCGCTGTTCTTCTTTATTGTCATCTTTAATCTTACAACTTCTTGGGACCTTGATGTGATGAACACCATACAGCGCACCTAACTTAGTTCAGTGATTCTGGCAAACAGCAAGCTTTCCCAAGTATCTTCCTCCTCAGCTGGAGGAAAGAAATGAGATGACAAGGTCATTTTGCTCAGGGGCTGGGAGGGATGGGGGAGCAGTAGAAGTTGCTATCACTGGATGGATGTGCGGGAATAGCCAGGTAACAGGAAATCACTGCAGAGAGTCACATAAAATTCTCATTTGTTCCCCCATCTGCGATGTGAGGAAATTAGGCCATCCCTATGGACCTTTCTCGCTTTGAAGTGCTTGCAATACTGCAGATACTACGGAACTGTTTTACCTAATGGACCACATTCCAGTGAGCCAGCCCTCGCCAAGAAATCCCTCCCACTTGCTTCAGAATTGCTGGAGCGTCCTGCCGAGTGCTCCCCCAGTGTCAGTGTCGACTCAGTGCTGGGATGTGGCTTCCTGAGACCCAGCAGAGGTGAGAGGGCCGCCCAGTGGGCTTGGTGCAGCCCCAGTACACGCAGATATTCATGTTCCTCCTGGCCTCGTCAGACTAAAGGTTTAAATGTGTTCTCAGTGAACGTTTTAAAAAACAGCATTACTTCCATTTTAACTAAAAAATGCTGGTGCATTATTTTAGTCTTCTATCAAATGTTCCCTAATTATTTCTGGCAGTTCCCAAGGGGTCGCTTAGACGTGCTCATAAATAAATGCTCTTGGTTTCCACGTGGTGACTGCCACTTTGCTCTGTTCCTTCTCTGTTGTAACTTCAGGAATGCCAGCTGCCTCCGGTGCCACTCCCCTCTGGGGGGGGCGGGGGCGGCCTTTCTTCTGCACCCTGTTGATAAAGGTGAAGCTAGCTCACATTGTTCCCAGGAACCAACTCGGATGGTGCCTCATGTGCAGCGTTACTGTCCTGCTGGCCTCACTGCTACTGACCTTGGGGGCTGCAGGGCCGGGGCTGCCACCACGTTCTTAAATGGGTTGACGCCCGTTGGCATTGCCCCATGCCAGTCCTGCCCTCCTCAGAAGCAGAAAGAGCGCGTCCTGGTCTGTGCCTCTTTCTGCGCCTGTGCTGATCCTGCAGGAACTCGACCTTGTGCTCCTAGTCTCCCAAACTGCGTGCGTTCACTGCCTTCTTTGTTCCTGGCAGTCCTTGCTCCCACAAGGGACAGGGGCTCCATGGGGCTGAATGTTGGGGGCTGTGAAAGCTGGGAAGAAACAAAACATCTCCTAGATTACTTCAGCACTACTAGGCCTACTGTGAAGGAAAAGAAGCTGCAAAACTTAGCCATGAAGCTGAGCCTAATGGAAGTGAACGTGGCTGGTGACAGGAATGTTCTCAGGGTCTGCAGGTCCTGTCGGGCTCCCACACTGGTCTTGAACTTTTTCTGTCATCTGCAGCCACCTCCCTCACACCTCCTTCTGGCCTCTGCTGCCACTTGGCCTCAGCTGCCAGCACTCGCCCTGTGGTAGCTCCAGCTTCTGCGGCCAGTGCCACCGACTCTTTCCCCAGATACCCAGACCAAACCATCACTGGAAATAAGCTGGCTGAGGGCTCAGATTTTGGTCTCTCGTTTGTTAATATATCCCTGGAACACGTAAGACTGGTTCTACCACTTACTCAGTGTGTAACCTTGGGGTAAGTTACTTAGGCTCTTTGCTCCTTATTTATTTTCTTTACCTTCAAATGGGGAGGGGGTGGTAATAGCTCATTTATAGGGTTGTTATTAAAATAAATTAATGAAAAGCATTTATATTAGTGTTTGACACAGACTATGTTCAATGGAAGCACTTGTTACATAAATTAAAAGATAAAGTACCTACATATAGTTGGTACTTAAGAAATATTTGCTGAATCAATTAAATACATTTCTTAACCAATCAGGTTGATTTAATTGCCATTTTCACAGCTGAGAACTCTTGTTCCAGGCTGCCCCACATTCCCCTCCAGCCCCTATTGTCTACCCTTGGGCCGAGTTCTCACTCCAGGCCATTTATTGGGCGAGGAGTATGAGGTTTTGTGTGAACAAAATAACTCACAGGAAGGAAAGTGGCAGGCACTTGAAGCTTGCCTGTCTGGTGTGGTAAGGGCCTTATGCCTTACCCAAACTCAAAGTTGGCCCTTTCCTCCGATGGCTGAGTTGCTGTTGACCAATTTATGCACCAACTCCTTCCTCAGGGCATTTTTCCCCAGGCAAGTTGTCTGTTTTTCCTGCTAAGATGTGCATAGTGGTCTCTCCCATTCCCCCACCAAATAGGCTCAGTCTCTTTACTCTCAATGGTAAATAAAATGCCAAGACTCCCACTATACAGCTCCTCTCTCTTTGTCCCTGTCATCCTTTGCTCTTCTTTAGTTCAGGGACCTTCAGATTCTAGAGACAGGGCCTAGTCCCCTGTGCACTGCCGTGTACTTGTGTGCATATACTTGCATTTTGATGCCAAAAATGTTCTCTGACCTAAGGTATTCAGATTTTATATTTTCCAGTAGGAGGCCACCTGAGAGCCAGGGATAACACTTCTAGGGCTGCCAATCAGATAATGAGTAGAGGCCTTTATTATTCTTTTCCTCTGGCTCCTCTGAGAGCCAGGTTCCACAGGAGGTCTTAAGTTATCAGGGAGGAAGTTTTTCAATTCAGTTTTTTCTGGGAGTTGAGTCCTTTAGGCTCCACAAGCTGAAATGAACAGTGGGGGGGCTGGCAAGGGAGCCGCCAGCGTGTGAGTTTGCAGACCAGGTAATGAGGGCAGAAGTAAGGCCCGCCGTGGGCCACGAGGAGGAAAGGGAGGGATGCAGCTATTAGCCCAGACTGTGGCCTGCTGGAATGCCTGCTGCTGGGATGGCTGAGTTATGACACTCGGGGAACTGGCATTTGATCATCTTCACCTTGAGCCTGGGAGACCCTGGGATCATATTCATGCCTGTTAGGCCAGTGGTTCTCAGCCAGGCTACATGCCAGTATCACCTAGGGAACTATTTAAAAATACAGATTCTTGGTCCACGCTTCAGATCATACAAATCAGAATCTCTCCCAGTTGGTGACCAGGAATCTTAGGGTTCTTTAATCCCCCAGGGGTGGACCTGGTGTGCTCCACCATGGGCCTACCTGGACGGTACGATGGAAGTGGATGTGATCCCACTGGGTTGAATGCTCTCCTGAGTCAGCTATCAAAGAAGAAATATTGGTGCCAGGTGGGTACTAGAAGTGTTGGGATCCTTTCATAAATTATGTATGTCTAACTAATGCTGTGCACCTGAAACTAATATAAAATACTGTTGAATGTCAACTGCAATGAAAATAAAGGTAAATTAAAAAGAAAAACTAAATTATAGTGGAAAACTCGTGATTTTCCAAATTTTTTTTAAAAAGCAGAAATATTACTACTTGGAGAAAGCGTGGACTGAAGGAAAAGCATTCACTTTGGCATTTTAAGACCTGAGTTTTAGTCCTGTCTCTGGCACGAAGCTGGACAAGTCCTTATGGGTAGTCAGCCCCAGGGAGCCTCAGGTTCCTCATTTGTAAAGAGGGGGCAGCAACTCCTGCCCTGTCTACTTCATAGAGTGTTTTCAGGCAGCAAAGGGGATAATACATGGAAGTGCTCCAAGATCCAGAAAATAGTATTCAAGTATCCAGTTCAAAGCTCTAGGGCGGGGTGTCCAACCTTTTGGTATCTCTGCACCATACTGGAAGAAGAGTTGTTTTGGGCCGGACAGTAAATATGTTGTAACATATAATCACACACAGAAAATTTCATAATGTTTTAGGTAAATTTACAATTTTGTGTTGGGCCGCATTCATAGCCATCCTTGGCTGCAGGCTGGACTCCCTTGCTAGGGACAGTAATGCTATTTTGTGTTCTCTTGATGAATTTGTAATTGATCTTGTGAAACAACCCTTTGTGAATGCCTTCTCTGATTCTGCCCCCTGTACAAAAAATACAAGTAAGACAAGTTTATATTTAAACTCTTCATATACCTTTGGTTCCACCAACAAGAATCAATTATTAGTCAAGTTATGGAAACAGCCTAAGTGTCCCTCAACAAATGAGAGGGTAAAGAAGATGTGTACACACACACACACACACACACACACACACACACACACACACTGCAGTAGAACATCATTCAGCCGTGAGAAGGAAGGAACTCCTGCCATTTGCAGCCCTGTGGATGGACCGTGAAGGCATTAATGCTAGCTGAAATAAGCCAGACAGAGAAAGGCAAGTACTGCATGGTATCACTTATAAATGGAGCTTTCATTAAAAACCAAATTCATAGGAACAGTAGGAAAGTCATTCCGAAGGGCCAGGTTGTAAGGAGAATGGGGATAGGCTGGTAGAAGGATATAAACTTTCAGTTGTAAGATAAACAAAATGTGAGGACTTAATGTGCAATGTGACTAATGTATAATGTAACACTGTCTTATATAACTGAAATTTTCTAATACGGTAGAACTTCAATGTCTTCACAAATAAGGTGATGAATGTGTTAATTAACTAGATGGGAAGAATCCATTCACAACATACACATATATCAAATCACTACAATATACAGTTTGAATATATTACAATTTCATTTGTCAATTATACCTCGATAAAGCCGAAAATAAAATTACAGCAAATTGCTGGGCTCCCAGATGAAGATGGGGGAAATAACATGAGTTTACTTCTGTCCTTACCCCTAAATTTAGTAAAAATATAGTAATTTTTAATTGCATAAAAACACAACGAAAAAAATGAGGGAGAAGACAATATTTTTAAATGGAAGCTAGAAAGCCAAGGGACTACCAAAGACTTGGCTGACTAGGAGAAGCCGAGCCTTCAGCTGGCGGCCGGCAGAACCGAGAACCGAGAAGCTCCACACACAGAACGCTCATGGCCTGGCAGAGCTCAGGAACGAGTGATTCCGTGTCCCTCTGACAGTGGGGACCAGGGCAGGGCTGTACAAAAACTATTGAACGATTATTTAAGTAAAAATTTTAAACCAGAGCAATAGACACCCTCGAATTCCCCCAAAGCCTTAGGAATTGGTGATTACGCGTTCATGTAGAAGTGGGGAAGATAGAACTAAGAATAGAACTTTCCAAAGATTATTCACAGAGGCACTTTGTTAATCCCTTGCAGCAAGGGGCCTGCTTCTGCTCTGCTCCCAGAAAAGACGGGAAGTGTGATTTCCGGAAAGTGTGAGATGCAACAGGGGACGAGAGGACCACAGGCACGATTGAGAGCAGAACCATTGGCTGCAAGGGCATCAAACGAAAGTTTGCAGACTGGCTGAGACTCTGCCTTTCTCTTCACTGAGTTTCGCCATGGTCAGGGCATTTTACCCAACCAGAAAAGCCCAGGGTTGCTGAAGCCTTCCCTTGTATACTGAGCTTCCAAACAAGTTTTTTGTGAGGGAGCACCAGAGCATGTAATATGAAAGGCAGAGCAAACCTGAGCAAACAAGAAAACTCCATTGGAGAAAATTAGCTCTACCGAGAGAAACAAAGAAACAAAAACTTCAAAACCTATCATTAATAGCTTCAGGAAGACAAGAAAATGCTACAAAAAGGAACATTCGAAGAACCTAAAAGAGTTTCTGATAATTGGTAGAAAGTTCAGTAAATTTCTAAAAAAACCCCCCAGCAATACAAAAGATAAAAGGAAAGACAAACAAAAAGGTGAGGAGCCAGTCCTGCAGGCTAAACACCCAGAGAGTTGGAGTGCCAGAGAGAGGAAACAGCGGTCAAGAAATAACTTAGGGAAACAACTTCCCCAAACCTGTGGACAGGAATTTGAATGATAAGGAGCCACTGAGTACCTGGTACTTGGAGAAAGACATGTCAAAGTCATTATTTCAGAATATCAGTATTGTGGGTACAAAACTAAGTGTTCACAGAAATGTCCAGATTTTGTACAAAGAGTCAATCATTAGAATGGCAGGACATTTTTCAATAGCAATAATGGAATGTAGTGGACTGGAGAGTAAAGTGAAAAAGTTATCTCCAACCTTGAATTCTTTATCCAGCCAAAATATCAACTTATCTGGGGACAGAAATTTTTCAGACCTTTAAACACATAAATAATTTACCTCTCATGGGGCTTTTTTCATGAAACTGCTGGAGAATGGGCTCTGTCAAGACAACAGAGTAAACCGACCAGGGAAGAAGACGCGGCCTGCTGGGTACTCTCCGTTTCCTTCCTCATGTCTGTCTTCATCCCTCTCTGCGCCCCAGGAGATGGTTTCTATCTACTGCATGACCTGGGCTGCCTTGCTGGCTGATTGACAGTTGAGTTTGACCAACAGAGATGGTGGCACAAGATCGGCAGGAAGGAACCGGGGTGGCTGCTCCCCATGCTTCTTCCTCTCTGGGCCTCGGCTGGGCGGAGGCTGCGATCTTCCCCGACCGGGACTCACTGCCCTCGGGCCACCCTTCCGCCACAGCTACAGCTCTCCCCAGGCTCAGACGACACTTTCTTCCCTTCGCTGTTCTCGCTTCCTACTGCGGGTCAGAAAGAACAATAGAACCCGTCATGTGCTCAAAGGTAGGAGGGGAGAGATACACAACTGGAGGGAAGGCCTGGGTCGAATTAGTGTCAACAGCATAAAAAACAAGCACATGAGAAGACAATATAAATATTAAAGTCAGGAAAACAAAAGAGTCGTGCTGGGAACGGAAGGTAATTTCAGCTAAACCGTGTGGCTCAGCTGCAGCACCACACGAAGATATAGCAGGATACAGTGTAAACAGCAGAAGTAATCGACAAGGAGCCCTGACTGGTCCGGCATCAGCCCGCAAAGCAAAGAGTTACCCGTTCGATTCCCAGTCAGGACACAGGCCTGGGTTTGGGGGTTGGTACCGTCAGGGCACATGTAAGAGGCAACTGACTGCTGTTTCTCTCCATTTCTTTCTCCCTTCCTTTCCCTCTCTCTAAAAATAAATAAATAAATAAAATCTTTAAAAAATTATAAAAAAGAAATAATTTATATGCAGATCATTTATTTTTTTCAAAAACTATTTGAATATAATCATTTAGCAAGCCCAAACATTTCTATATTAGATTATTTTGGAATGGCATTTATCAACTAGGTTTTTTAAAATGAATTTATTGGGGTGATATTGGTTCATAAACTGATATAGGTTATAATATATAATCTGTATATTGTATGGTGTGCCCACCCCAAGTCAAGACTCCTGCACCCTGTTCTCCCGCCCCCACCCTCTTTCACCCTGGTACTCACCGTGCTGTTGTCTGTGAGGTGTTTTTTGTTGTTTTGTTTTTGGCTTAATCCCTTTACCTTTTCATCCAGGGCCCCAACCCCTCCCCTCTGACAGCCGCCAGTGTTCTCTGTATCTATGGGTCCGTTTCTATTTTGTTAGTTAGTTTATTTTGCCCATGAGATTCCACATGTAAGATCATGTGGTACTGTATTTGTCTCAGTCTGACTGGCTTATTTCACTCTGCACAGTGCTCTCCAGGTCAGCCTCTAAGCAGAATATGTAGAGTAATAATAAAAGATTCAGCTGAAAGCTGTGAAAAGAATTGCCATTGAAGAAAGGGAATAGTGAGGTAGAGAATTCTGGTTTGTTTTTTTTTTTAAACAAGACTTGTAGAATTATGGTGTCTGAACTATTGCGGGGGATATAGTTGATAAAAATGAAACTGATTTTCTTCTTTAAAAAGGGAGACAAGCAACTAACTTCCTACTTCTCTCTTTTTATTCCCATCTCAAACCCTAGAACTCCCCAAACTCCCTTGCTACTTTCCAGCAGATCAGGGCTCAAGACAGAAAGTCTCGGAGGGAGTGAGGAGGCAGGATGGGGCAGATTTGCGCAGGGCACCACCCTGTGGGGGCCACACAGACGAGGGCAGCGGGTGGCACCCACACTGAGGAAAGATCCATGTGCAAATAGTCAAAGGACACAAGCAGAAGGGGCTGAACTGTTCTGGACTCAAGAGGTTACCTCAGGGGAAGGAGCCCTCGGATTGTACAGAAAGCCAGTTTCTTCAGCAGGGCCTCCAGCCCGCTGCCAAGCTCTTGGCAGCTAAAAACCAAAACTGGGGCACAAACTGTTACATAACCCTGATGATCAGAGAGAATTATGGAAAGTTCCCTAGGGGAGGCGGAAGAACTTTTCTTAGCCGTAAATTCTGAAAGAAATATCTCTCGTGGGGCTTTGATGGGAGGCAGCCAGTGAGGCGGGTGCGAGGCCCTCAGTAATGCTGCCACGGGACGTGTAGGGACGGCCGCCTGCGTCCCCTTTGATGAAAGCCCAAGGCTGGCTGCGGGGCTTGATCAGAGGTGTGCCCGAGGACGGCTGGCTGTGGAGCCGAGAATCAGAGACAGAAGAATATGTTTAAAAAATCTGAGACACAGAGACTGGTGTGACCAGCAAGTGAAACACACCGGGAACAGTTTTACAGCCAGAAAAATAAAGCAGGAAAGTGAGAGGAGCCGCCTGTGGGTCTGAGGACAGCCAGGGTCTCTCGAGGCGGCCAGATGAAAGGGCCCTGCTTCCCCAGGGTCGGACCAGGGTCAGGGAAAGCCAGTGCCTGGGAACTGGCTGCTGAAGGCCTGAGCTTTGTGTCTTGGGGATGAAGCACAGGGCCGAGGGTGTCCTGGGCCCCGTGACTAATGGCTGAGTTGTGTGCTGAGTCCTTTCTCCGAGTGTTCTCAGAAAACCCTAAACTTGGCAGAACAGTTGTCATACCTTTGGTGTGCTTGCCCTTCAAAGGGAGACTTGAAAAAATAGAGAGCCTTTGGATTTGCTAACCTTAAAAGAGCTGTGGGAAACTAGGACAAGTTTTATTCCAGGTGGAGGCTGGAGAGGCTTCCTGGAGGAGGTGGCTTTGGGATTTAAGGCTTACATGATGCAGAGGATGTCGACACTGGTAACAACATAGGTGGCCAAGCTCTCAGGGACAGGGAAGATAAAGGGCAGGTACAGCCAAGTGTCGGCTGTTCCAAGGAAACGGAGAGAAATGAAAATTGAAAGCAAGACCAGGACATGCTCTGGAGGGTCCTGAACGCCAGACTTTTTCAGGGCAACAGATCAAAAGTAGGTGGCGGTAGTGGTGTTTGTGTGTTAAGCATGTTACCGCTCCATCCTGTTCATTGCCTAAATGCCATCTCTAATCTTGGGCAGCCACTCCATGATCTCCTTAACGACTGCTAACATTACTCGAACTCATACTGTGAGTCGAGGCACTACACTGGGTGCCTTGCATCTCCGGTCAATGAAGTAGGTACTGTTTTATTATAATTTTTTAGCAAATGAAAGCTTATAAACGTTGAGCATGTGCTCAAGGTCGCACAGGTGGAATGACGGAACTGGCTTCCAAACCCGGCCCCATGCTTTTGTTCATTAGCACTGAGTGCCCTCCTTGAGCTCGAGGACCAGCCCTTGTCTTACAGAACCCAGGTCAGTACAGAGGGTAGAGAGCAAGTGTTGGGAAGATTCCCTTGGCCCCTGAGTGTTAGAGTAGGGTGCTAGGAAGACCAGTCAGGCCAGGCAAGGAGACTCAGTCCCCTCCCAAGCTCAGGAATCTCAACTCGGACCCTCTGAAGTCCTACTTCTGGGGCCCAGAAAGGTGGAAGATGGCTGCCTGCCTCCTGCTGTTTGAGGACAGGGCCCCTAGCTCTGCTCGTGGCTGCAAGATACCGCGTTAGAGTGGGACTCAGCCATGCAAGTGTTTTTTAAATCTTAAGGGGACTGCTCTCGGGAGTTAAGGCCTCTGCGGTGCTAAGTTCACACTGGTTGAGGTTTCTGGTGTGGCCAAGGGTGTCAGTCACAGGAGGCACTGGCCCTGAGATATTCTTCCCTCCGTTCTTGCATCAGGCTGTGGGTGGGTGGGAGGCAGCAATGCCAACTCCTCATGGTAACTCCTGGTCACAGGCTTGCCAGCCTTACCAGTCAGGGAGTAAGCAGGACATCAGACAGGGTTTTGGCCCGCCTCCTGCCACTGTGCGTAAAATTTCATTACTAGAATCCTATATAATTGCTGCCTTCTGGGGTGTCCTATTAAAATGCAGACCCCCCTGGCAAAAGACGGTATTTTAAGTACCTATTACCTGATTTCTCAGCTAGGAATATTTGAGTGAGAAAATTATGGAAAATCAAGAGGAAGACCTTTAAGGGGATAGGATGGAGGCAGTTGGAGGAACTGGGTGACTAACAGCAACCGGAGTGGGAAAAGGACACGGGGATTTCAAGGTACTTCGGGACAGCTCTTCATATTCATACAGTCAGGACAGGTTTTAGAGTTTAAATAAAACCAAATACACTCATCCAAAAAATTACCAAGCCAGGAATAAAAAGCATATTAATCCATCCAGTCATCCATCTATGCATCCATTCTTCAAACCCAGTGTATATAACAAGTTCCTGCTTTATTCCCGCCACTGATCCCTTCCCTCTTGTTCCCGGTGTTGTGGGAGAAGAGATAAAACAGATGTAAACATGACTCCGCATAAGATACTGTGTCTGCGCCCACAAGGCAGGGACAGGGAGTTGTGACGGGGGCCCCAGGACCCTGGGCAAGACTCCCCGGAGGAGGTGGCCTCTGAGCTGGACCTTGAAGACTGGGTAGGACTCTAGCCCGTGGAGCCAATCTGGACATGAGGAGGGCACGGGGATGAAAGGAGGCAGGAAATCACAGGCTATGTCAGGGATAGGAAGTGGCCTGCATGGCCTCACAGAGCTGGTGCAGGGAAGTTCGGAGATAAACCTACTCTCCACCTAGACCAGCCTTTTTGCAGTTTCTTGGTCACTCCTACAACATTCACGCCTCAGGGTTTTTGCTGTTGCTGTTCCCCCTGCCTGAGAACCGCATTTCTCATATTCCTGCTAAGCCTGTTCTCTCACTTGCTCTAGGTAACTCTCAAATATTCCTTAATCAAAGAGGTAGTTTTGACCTCTCATTCATAAGATGGTGTTCCTGCTGTATGCCTCCTATCATTACCTATCAAGCATGGTGTCGGAGGGCGGCCAGCCCCTGGGGAGGCCGTCCCCCTTAACTGCCGTGTGATTGGCTGCAGTGCACGACCTGCAGGCTCCGCGTGGCCTACGTGCTGGCCCACGTGTGTTTGCTTCGTTTCCGATTCTGTTAGCTCCTCCAGGACGGGGATGTAGAGCCCCCAGCATGCAGAACAGGACCTGCAACACAGCAGATGCTAAAAAGTTATTTGATGTATGAAGAACTAATATGTGCTTGGTGTATGCATGTGTCTGTGTGGATGCGGGGCCGGGGGAGGGCTAAAAAGAAATATACCAAATGTTGATAGTGATTGTATCTTAGCAATGGAATTACGTGTGATTTCTCCCTGTCTCCTTTATCTTTTCCTGTGGGCACGGTTATTTTAATAAGAATATATTATTTTTACAGAAGTGAAACTATTTTGGAGTCAGATAAACCTCAGACTCAATTCTAGCTCTACTCTTGTTTTGTAACCTTGGGCAAACTCATTACCAACTCTGTGTCCTTTCAAATCGGAGATGCTATCTATTTCATTGGGTCATGGTGAGGATTAAATAAAATACGTATGTGGGAGCTTGGCACAGCACTTGCCTGAAAGGAAGCCTTTAGTAAATAGTGCTGCCTCCCTCCCTCCCTCTTAAGTATTACAGTTTTTATTATTCTTTTTTGGGGGGTGGGGAGACCCCACTGAGAAATAAATAAGGCCCCCAAGATCTCAGGAACAAAAGGGTCTATGTTTAACCCCATGTGTCCTCCCTGAAGGGGGGCAGAAAGGAGTCCCTGGGCGGGAGTGACCCCACAGGGCTACATGGTGAGCTAACAAAGAACAGGGCCGGTCAGTATCACTCACATCTCAGTGAAGTGATACAATTTTAAGTCTTTTAAGGCTTCTAGACACTTACCTGCTTTCTTATGGATTTTAGCAATAAGATGGGCTGGGTGGGCAGGAAGACAAGGGGGGGGATCCTGTCCTTTATCCTTCCCGGCCTGGATCCAAGTGGCAGAAAGACTGAGGCACTGGGAGCAGACAGTGGGAGCTCCAAGGGCTGCCGGAGGGAAGAGAGCTGCTGGGCAGCAGGTCAGAAGCTCCGTGTGTCCACCCTGGGCCGAAGGCCAGAGCCGGAAGAACTTGTTTACCTGGGCCCAGAGACCTGGGGGCACAAGCTCCAATCTCAACATGTCATCCTTAAACTCAGACAGCAGGGGGCAGATTTGCTCATCATATATTTTGTGATATTTATCTTGGTCAAAACTCAAGTTCATGCCCTTGCTAATGATGAACTTCATTGCTTACCTGCTCACTTTCCAGAAAGCCCACCAGAGAATGTCTCAGGCAGTGGCTCAGCTGTTACCTCTGGTAACTTCTGGCCTGAATCCGGCCCCCTCCCACCGTGGGAAGTTCAGTTAAATCAATTCTGAGTGAAGCCTGAGGTCCTGCTGCTTCTCTTTTCTTCAACACTGAAACCAGCTTTAAGCAGGCAGCTCCCTCCCCCATCCTCTGGCCCATCCTCTTTCCTATAGGATTGTCAGTCATTCTAAACAAAAATGTCCCAAGACCTCAAACATAAGAGTCGCAACAAGGAAGACAAAGATGTCAATGGCTAACATTTCTGAGTAACCAAGTATTTCCAAATCCAAAAAGATATCTCTTCCCAAGCCTTGCACCCAAAATGTTTCTTCCTAGTCATAATTAAAGACAGATAAAGCCATTGTTTCTGGCTTACACAGAAGCACTGTCAGCAATTCCTCAGTCTTTCAAATGCTCTTCATGATGAAAAGGAGAGAGGGCAGGGAAATGAGATTCTCCTTCCTAGGTCATGAGGCTCAGTGTCCAGAAATGTCTACTGTGGTGTCTCTCATATCCATACCTCTTTCTGAAGGACACAGCCCTAACTTAGTACCATGCTGAAATGTAGTATTAATGAGTCTACCCCAAGTACCCCGGGAGTGGGGACCTGACCCAAGGGCATGTAAACCTTTGCTGGCCAGTGGCCCATGAGGGGCTAGAGACTCTGCTCTAGCAAGAAAGAGCAGAGCAGGAATTTGAAATGAAGAAGATCTAAGTCTGAAAGTATGCATCTCACAAGCCAAGAAATGTCATTAATCAGCTGAAGTTGGAATACATTAAAATGATGAGAAAGCACAATGCAGAGAAGTACACATTACATCTGTGAGGTATTGAGGCACGTGCTGAATCGATCATTAGGCGAGGAGTGGGCAGAAGTAGACACAACACTGTTACTGAGAACTGGTTGTCCTCGGTGGAACTGTTTGTGAGCTTGATAGTTTCATAGTCACAACTGTGAGTAACTCTACACAGTGACCTGTAGTAGACGACAGACTGAAGCCAGTTTTGCCAGCTGTTTTTGGTTTTTAGCTGTCCTTAGAAAAGGTGGTGTCCGTGTCCCCCTGGGGCCTCCATCTTCCAGCAAACATCACTAGCACATTTTCAGTGTTCAGAGTCAGCCTTGGCAGCCTTGCTCTTCTCCAACAGTCGCTGGCTGTCTGCACGGCTACTTTCCACGGAGCCCCTTTGCGGCTCCTGTGAAGATGACATTAGAGGCAGTTTCCATTTTCCCTGTTTGGCTGCTTGAGCGCTCTGGGTCTATGCTGAGTCGCAGCCCCGCAGCCAGACAGGGTCTGGCTGTCTTTTGCCTTCATGTGAGAAGCCCGAGTGGACATGCAGTCCGGCCAGGCAGGATGTCAGATTTGGGAGTAGAGCTCCTTGGGATTATGTGTGAACGGAGGCAACAGAGCTCAACTCTCCTCAGACAGTTCGCTTTATAGTGAATTTTAGTTTTTGCTTTGGCTTCTCTAGTTTTTCCCTTTAATCGTGTCCAGAGAATAACGTAGAAGTTGCAGCCAGTGAGGATTTCAAGGGGGTGACTGGGAGTCATTTTAGTTCCTAAAAGAAACTTAGCCCCTACTGAAGAAGAAATGATTGTAGAAATCCCTCCAGTCAAAGGTTTTCAGGGGTACATATAAAGACAACTTAAATCTTTTAAAAGCCAAAGAAATACAAAATTTCATCAGTATTGCAGCTTGGATAGATGCGGCAAATCTGCCTGAAGAGATGAAAGAACCGAGAAGTGGCCCCTGTCCCAGTGGGAAGCTGTGGGTGCCCTCAGCGCAGAGCCCCAGTCATCGTCCCACGAGGAACCTCCTCTGTGGCTAACAAGTCACAGCGGTGAAGGACACAGCAGCCCCCAGAACATTTGGGAACACAATCCCCAAATTGTTTGGGAGTATATAACTAGCATCTTTTAACCTCAGATATATAAGAATAGAATGTCTAAAGAAAAGTAAAATTATTCATACTTTTTCTTTAAGGAATCTGTGAATATTTGATTATTTCCAAAACTTAAAAATAATTTATCTTGTTAGAATTGTCGGCTAATTCTAACTATATCTATGCTTTGATTAATTTATTTAAATTTATTATTTTAAGTTCAAGTTACTTTTTAAATGGCATTGGAACATATAATAATTAAGATTCATTGAATTTATAAGATTAATCGATAGCTTTACAGGGGTTAAGTATTTAGTTTTTAAGCTAAATTGGACAACTGGTATGCTTCAAAAGGTGATAGGATGGTAATGACAGTGGACTTAACACCCATACAACTTCCCTTTCTCTTGAAACCTTAGAAAAACTATAGCAAAGGGATTATTATTTTTTAAAGACAAAAGCCCATAAGGATGGAGAGAAAAGGCCAGGAGACAGAGGTAACAAATTTTGGAAGCTAAAAAGCAAATGGATTACTGTTGATTTACTTAGCAGACACAAGAAACCTTAATCCTGAATCTTTAACCTGAAATGAAGAAGCCAAGACTATCCTGATCTAAACCACAGAACCTCAAACGGCCCAGCACTGTACCGGGGAAGGAGGTGAGGGTGACCAGAAAAGGGGCACTGGTTACAAGTAGTTAGAGCCCTAGGTCCCAGCCCCCATCACAACCCTGGCAGGATGAACTTGATCCTTTCTTCTCTAAGCAGAATCAAACAAAGAGAGGGGTTCTGGGCCAGAGGGCACAGAGCCCCAGGTGACAGCACGGGCACTGTGTCAGAGGAATGAGCATAAAGACACGAACGTATGCACATGGTACGATGAGTGCTGAGACCCCCACAGACTCCTACTCCACACCCCCAGCCCAGTTTCTTCCCGTTTAGTTCCAAGAACCACTGAGAGCCAAGCTTCCATCTGCGGCAGGAGACGGGAAGAGTAGTACTTATACCCTGGGAAATCTGAGCAGCCCAAAAGGGAAAACCCAGAGACAGTGGCACCAGGAATTCCTCGGTAACGGCTCAGCCAGCTCCATCTCAGTGAAGCTCAAAATTGACAAGGCCCCGTCCGTGTACTCAGGACTTCATATCTGCTCTTTACTTACCCACTTTTAGACATGAGCAGACAAATGAGGCCTGCCAGACATCTGAAAAAGGCTCTAACGTGGGTGACAAGGGACTAAGACAAACCAACCAGTGACTGGGAGGGCGCAGAGACCACAAAGGGAAAGTAACTATAACTAATGTGATTGTTACAATAATCAAAAGTAAGCGCAGACACTGCACCCCTGAAGCAAGAACAAGGGGGGGGCGGGGATAAAAAGGAAGATACAGAAACTACAAAAGGGCTTTTGAAAATGAAAAACATCATAGTATAAATAAAAGCAATCAAGAGGAAAAAAGCTGAGGAACTCCTCCCAATAATGACCAAAGTAATAGAGATGGAAAAAAAAAACCAGATAAAAAAAACAATAGAAGACCAATTTAGGACAATCAACAACCAAATACCAGAAGTTCTAGAAAGAAACAAACAGGGAAAAAAACCCCAAAACAAATAACCCATAGCTGAGTTAATCGCCAAAGAAACAACTGAGAACAGAACATACCCGGGTCTGCAGGACAGGCGTGTCTGGGTTAAAAGGGCTCATCACGTTTGCAGTGCAATGGATGAAAATCCATGTGGAGTCTCAGCATTATGGAATAAACATGATTGTGGGGCTGTATAGCTGCTAGAAGGCAATTTTAGAATGTTCAAGAATTAACAACTAAAATGGGCCAAAACTTTGCAATGGCTATAATAGAAACTAGAAGACAACTGAACAATGACTTCAGAATTTGGAGGGAAACCATTTCCAACTTAGACTTTTCTACCAGACAAACCCTAATTAAATGTGAGGGTAGAAACAAGATATTTTCAGACACAGAAATATCGAAACATCTAGCCACCGTGCATACATTTTGGGGAAGTGGAGGATATATTTTGTCAAAACACGAAATTAACGGTCCATCCTATAAGGAAACACTGAACATGTTGAGTTTCTATATCCTGATTCTGATTTTCTTTTACAGTGGGTAAGTGGGCCACTGGGCTCCGTGTTAGAATGTTGGACATTTTAGAATGGTTAGGATTTAAATAGGAGACAACTCTGAAGTGTTCTGTCATCCACATTACATAGTGTTGAGAAAACTGGAGTCCGGCCTAAGGCACAGGTGGAAGGAGTCTCCAGGACTGTGAGGAAGGGAGGTGTCTGGCACCTCAGGCTGGGAGGACAACTGGGGAGACCCCAGCAGTGAGACTCAAAAGGCAGACGAATTATCCAAACCACACTGACCATCATACCATCCTTCTAAATCAGTTAAACTACTAGAGAATTGCTCCAACAAAAAGGGGGGGTGGTGAGCCAAGAAAGAGGTAGCCCTGAGACCCAGGAAACAGGGATGATACTCATGGGAAGACAGGGAAGGGAATTACCAGTGACTGTGTGCAGCAGGCCTAGACCAGCCCAGGAAGCCAGAGAATGTATTTGTGCAGGTGGGAGGTGTCCAAGAGGGAAAGGTCAGTGTCAGATCCTGACATTATACAATGTATGCAATATTGTATTGAGATTTGTGGACATCATGGGAAGAAAAGGCAAAATGCACAAAGAACCAAAAAACTCTAAGCAAAATTTTAAAATGCAAACAGTTGTCAACTTCAGGGAAAACAAAAAATAAGAAATAGAACAGAATCAGTGTCCACGATGCTCAGCTGAGAAGAACATTTACCTAGACAAACGAAGTGACCACTAAGAATGGCGCCAACCAAAGTGTGGACAGAACCATGCATGATAAGCACAGAGGAAGGGGGCATGAGAGCCAAACCCTTTTCTGTTATTATAGGTCAGGAGAAATGACTCAATTTGAGCTACAAAAAGTTAGCAGTATATGCATATTATTTAGAAGTATGGAGAAGTGTATATTCCAAAAGAAATCTCTGAAAGGAACTGCCTCTGGAAAAACACAGAGCAGATAGTCGGGGGTGGGGGGGCACAGTAAAGAAAGTCTTATTTTTATTATAAGGCTTTTTGTACTCTTGGGCTGTGAGTTATGTGCATGAGTTACTTTAACAAAAACAAAAAATAATTTAACAAAATGAAGTAGAATATATTAAATTTATAAATAATATTTTAAATGTTTAATGCTTAATTAATTTTCTAATTGGGACCATGTTTAACCAAAGGCTCCTAAAAGTGATTGTGAGATTTGCTGGAATTATGTATAAAATAATAAAGTTGAGTGTAAAAACTGAGGGGAGAATTAGGTTCAATTAACTTGAATAAATTTAATATTGTTCTTAACAAACCAAAGTAACTTCTGAATAGCCTTTTCTGTGCATACGAGCCCTTCTAGAAAACATGAAATTCCTTTGTATTATTAGATTTAAAAACTCGTGGTAAGCGCTGGAGGTGGGAGGAGGTGACGTGGTTGCATGGCTGACTCAGCTTTGGAGAAAAAAGTCTTCAGCTGTGGGTTTTTCATGAGTTCCCTCCATTTATATGCTGGGAACAGAGACTGATGCGGGAACCCCACTATCCCAGTCACCCAGAAGCTGGCTGCCTCTACGTGGTGCTATGTGAATCAGGACGGGCTACTTGACCTTGAAGCTCTGTCTGAGCGTTCCTGGGTCACATTTTGTGCTGAGCAGCCTTCTCCACCGGGCCGGTCAGTCCCCAGTGGGACGGACAGTAAGGCTGACAAATTGCTTCCTCAGTCCTGTCAGTGGCCTTCACTGGCACAGTCATTAGGCCTCGGGGAAATGAGCAGTGGCTGCTAATTAGGAATAGAGTGGGGTGGTCGCTGGGCAGCTACAGGGGATGCTGGGGATTCGGGGACGCAGTTCAGAGACTGTCTAAAAAATTCCAACCTGAAAGCAAGGACAACTGTTGAATTAGCCCGCACGAATGGGCACTCGTTTTAACAGGTGACAGGTTGCAAACGGTTCCGTAGTCACCCCCAGGCACCATTTACAGTCCTCCAGAATGTGGGGCTGGGAAGGCTGCGTTAAAATAGGACAATTAGGAGGTACAAGCGCCCATTTTGCTTCCTATGGTTTTGCTACCCATGGTCAGCTGTGGTCCAAAAATATTAAATGAAAAATTCCAAACATACACAGTAAATTTAAAATTTTGCTGTTCTGAGTGGCGTGAGGAAATCTCGCGAGAACCACTCCTTCGCGCACAGGACGTGACTCCCCCGCAGTCCGGCGCGTCCACGCTGTTTACGCTGCGCCACCATTGCGGCCTGTTTTCCACTCTGTTGGTGGCGCCGCGCTTGTGTTCAGGGAGCCCTTATTTAACTCAATAACGGCTCCGAAGCTTGAGAATAACGTATGGGCAATACAGATGCCGAAGAGAAGCCATAAAGTGCTTCCTTAAAGGGAAAAGGTGAAGGTGTTGTAAGGAAGAAAAAAACGACATGCTGAGGTTCCTAAGCTCTACAGTAAGGACAAATGTTCTATCTGTGAAGTTGTGAAGAAGGAAAGGAAATTCTTGCTAATTTTGCGGCTCATACTGCAAAAGTTATCACAGTGCATGATAAGTGCCCAGTCGCGATGGAACAGCCACCGAATTTGTGGGTGGAAGACATGACAGAAAATGTGCTGCGACCGACAGTGGCGTGTGGTGCCAGGGAGCACCGAGCCTATACTACGACTTCAGCAAGGGAGCCCCTGAAGCAAGTGAGTAGTACTTCCGCGTAACTTTTATCTAGTATATTGTTGTAATTATTCAGGTTTATTATTCATCTCTTCCTGCGCATAATTTGTGAATTAGGCACAATCAATTATTGTAGGTATGTATATATAGGAAAAACATAGTCTGTATAGGGTTTGGTACTAGCCACAGTTTTAGGCTTCCACTGGGGTTTGGGGATGTATCCCTCACAGGTAAGGGGGGACTATTGAACTGAACTTCAGAAAGACTCCTTAGACTGGGGTCTAAGAAAGGGCAAGATAGGAAACATTTGCATGCCATATGATCTCTGTCACAACTGCTGAACTGCCATTGTAGCACAAAAGCAGCCGCAGACAGAGTGTAAATGAATGAGTGTGGCTGTGTTCCAATAAAACTTTACAAAAAGAGATGGTGGGCCAAATTTGGCCCACAGATAGTAGTTTGCTGCTCTCCACATATGCTCCAGTCTTGCTATCATTTCTTTGCATGTGCTTTTCTCTGCCTGGAACACATTTCACTTCGTTTATTCCCACTTAAGCCTTCCCTGGCCTGTCTGGGTAATATCCCCCTTTGTAAGCTCCCATTGTACCCCATACTTCCACCTTCACACACCAGTCATGCTGCAGATCGGTGGTTCTCAAAGTCTGGTCTTTTGGCAACATCAGCATCACCTGGACATTTGTTAGAAAAGCAGATTCTCAGGCACCACTCACAAGCCCTGAATCAGAAACTCTGGGGCTGGGCCCCCAGATCTGTGCTTCATAGCCCTTCAGGGAACTGTGGTGCTCACTGAGTTTGAGAACTACTGCTCACGGTAAGGTAATTTGCCTGTTCTTTCTTTGGACCCCACGTCAGACATAAGTTTCACTGGGCAGGATTGCATCCATGTTTTTCACCTGTGCGTCTGCCAAACCCACGGCAGGCGCTCTATGAATTCTACTGAGTGGAATGAGAAAGACCAAGGTAAAAATGAGTTGAGGGGACTTCTGCCTTCCTGTTTCTACCGCTTTCCACTCACTTCCAAAGTCAGCCACGCTAGATGCTCCAGACTTTTTGTTTGCTTTTTTCTTTTGCATTTCCTGGGGATTCGTTGCCTTCCTAATGAAATTGCCTCTCAAGAAGCCAGCATTCCTGGGGCCCTGGGCAGGTGCCATTAACTTGAAGGAGTTCCCTGGGACAGGCCCAACAGCTGGGCTGGGGGTAGGTGGTATCTCTGAGTTGGCAAGTGGATTTGGCTGAGCTCCAGCAAGTCTACATCCCTCCTCTGAGGGCTTCTGAAAGCTGGTGGTGGGGTAGGTGCATTGTCTTCTCCACGGGAGCCCATAACACAGCACAGGAAGTGCAGTGAGACAGGGCAGAAGCCAGATGACTGTGAGAACGCCAAGGGGACCAGCAGGGGAACATGAAGGTAACAACTCAGTGACAGTGGTTGCAGCAGCAAAGGCCTTTTAGCTGTGTTCTTTCCCTTCTCCTTTAGCTGAGTAAAAGGTCTTTTACTCAGAGTTCTTTCCCTTCTCCTTTCCCCATCCTTTCCCACCTCTCACTCCATATCTCAATGTGGTGGTACCCATCACATGTGGACACTTAAGGGTAGGACACTGGATCTAAGTAGAAACTTTTTTTCTTTAAATAAAGCAAAACATTCACTGTACAGTTTGGGGGGTGATTTCTGAGGAGCGAGCTTTCCCTGTCTGTATATGAAAGGAGAACTTCTGCCCCTTCATTTCCAGGCTGGCATTTGTAATGACATTCTTGCCTGTTCTTGCTGAATGTGGAAGTGTTGTCTGCGTTCTTCTAGAAACCTGCGGTGAGAGGGCTTCCCTCTGCAATTTCTCCTGAAGTGAGTGGAGAATGATGTCCATCACTGCATTCAGACTGATGAGGGTGTCCAGAGAGGCAGGGGGTCACAGGGAGACAGGTAGGGCCTGGAGGAATGGGGGCCCTATCTGACAAGTAAGCCAGATCCCACTTGCCCAATTATTCAGTTCACGGGTTGGCAAACTATGGTTCCTGAGCCACATCCAGCCCACTGGTTGTTTTTGTAAATAAAGTTTTATTGGAACACAGTCATGTCCATTAATTTACATAGTGTCTATGGCTGCTAATGGCAGAGCTAAGAACTTGTAACAGAGCCTGTCAGCTCACAAAGACTAAAATATTTGCTGTCTGGACTTTGACAAAATTTGCAGGTTCCTGCCCTGGTGTAACATTTATTTCTCCTTTATAACCTCAGCCTTTGCCTTAGCCTGGTCTTACTTAAAGGCTGTTGCCTGATTTAATTTATGCTACTGGTGTAAAATATTAACTTTATGCTTTTAGCATAGAAATAATTTTCAATTTACAGAAAACTTGCGAGAATAAGAATAATACAAAAATTCCACATGAACTTTACTAGATTCACCAATAACATTTTATACCATTTACTTTATTATCTCTGTTCATACTCTATATAAAATATTTTACATTTCATATTTATTATATATACTATTTTTAATCATTTGGGGCTTAGTTACATACATCAAAGCTCTGTACATTTGCGTACTTCATGTGCATGTATAAGCTTCCTAAAAATCAGGATTTTCTCCTTCAATAACAAAGTACACATTTAACTTTAGTAAGGTTAACCCTGATACAATACTTTTATCTCTTCCACCATTCATATTTCAGTGACTGTCCTTTGTAGTATTTTTTTCCCTCCAGTGTAGCGTCCAGGGTCAAGAATTGCATTTACTTGCTATGAACCTTAGGCTTTTGAGGTTTGATTCTGTTAAGGAATAAAGCATTTCCTTTATAGTTCATCTCCCCAGAAAACTGTAAGGAAAAGGCAACATTTTTTCTGGTCCTTTGGAGCCTGTACCGGGGAGCAGCTAAAACAGTCTGGGGATATTGCTAGGAACAGGGTAAATGTCCACAGAACAAGACTTCCAGGAAGGCGGGTCCTTACAGCTGCCTGCCCATCCTCTGAATATGTTAGGGAGATGGATTTCCAGCTGAACTTTCTCTCTGGCTGTGGTGGCCCCGAGAGATCCCTTTCCAGGATGGACACCAGCCTTAAAGGAGAAATGTATGTTAGACCTTCCATTATCATGACAATTTGGAAATGTGGGCATGAACAAGGACCTTAGGACCCCAACATACAGATTTGGAAGCTGCAGATCTGGGGAAGATCTGAGCCTGGTAGGTTTTTACAGATCAACTTCATGACAAATTAAAATTAATTATATCAATTAAAACAGCCATTGAAAGAATAATTAGTGATCCTTTTAAAATAAAAAAGATCTTTCATCAGCATAAGTGGGTTAAATAAAAATTTATACTGGGTACGATAAAGTTCAGTTTTGGTATGTAACATATGTAATCTTGCAGAAGTCTGCATGTGTAACATACCATTCACTACATCGTTTATTCCTTTTTAAATGAATGATTTATTAAGGGCCTATTGTGCGCTAAGTGCCGGGGATGGAGAAATGAATCACACACTACTGAGTATACTGGGAGGGCCCTTTTGCTGCATTAAAGAATCTGTATTTATCTTTCAGAAAGTGTTATTCTCAGTGGCCCTTGCCTGGGCCAGGAGAACACAGGTTTGAAATTTTGAGCTTTTGGGGGTGGTTTGGAAACGTGTTGTCTGGCTGGATGCCAGTCTGTGGCTAGACTGAAAATAATGATAAAGGGTTTAAGACTAACGATTCTTCCAGAACAACCAGCCTGACAATGAATAATATGCAGTTTGATGTGAAAATTAGAAAACTGGCAGACAAACCTGTGAGAAGGAAATTGGATTTCCACAGAGACGAATGGGAGGCCATGTGGCTGAATAGAGTTCATAAGATGCAAAGGCATGCAGGGGAATTGCAATCCTCCCTCCTTCCCAGCATGCAAAGTAGGTCTCTGTTATTTATTTATTTATGGGCGAAAAGCAAGACTTTTATGATTCTGGGGTTTATTATCAAAATGGATGGATTCAATATCGAGCAATGATGTGTTCAAAACGAAAGCCACATCATTAAATGTCACAGGCATTTATTAACACAGTTTTCTCCTTATTTGAATAAAATAGGCATTATCCTACCAGGTCCCACATGACTGTCTCTCTCTCTTTTTTTTTTTTTTTTGGTCTGGTTTTGGTAGAGTCAGTTTCTGGGAAACAGTAGAGTCAAAAACCAATCTGGGGAAACAGAGATATCCAAGGGAATGTGATGAGCAAGGGGGAAAGTGCCTAGTTGGTTTCTTTAACAAGGAGGACTCTGTCTTCTGAAGGTACCAATGTGGCCTGTTAACTTCTGCTCTTTTCCTTTTTCTCTTTAGCTCCTCCGTCATCTGTCCCATTCACTCACTCTTTGTTTCCCATCTCATTTTTCCTCTCTCTCATTCCTCTGTCTCACTACATATTATTGGTATCAAGAAAGGGCTTCCATCCTTGTGTACTGTGACTTCTAACCTGGACACACAGTTGGTGCAGGAAGTGGTTACCTGCATCTCAGGGTCCTTTGAATGTCTCCATGCCCAGAGCAGCTCCACACCACAAAGAATGCACAGTTTTGAATGTCCATGCTCCAAATGAAAAAAAAGTGATATGGGAAAAATACATAAATCCATTATTACTGCTCTGAAACCTCTTTCTGCTCCAGGCAGAGAAGATAAATTACCACCCAAGTGATACAAAGTTAGTTTGAATATTTCATTGGATCAAATATATCACAGTGTCTGGAAATCTCTCCTCTTTTAAGATGGAATTAAAGAATGGTTATCAGACCAATAATAGACATTACCATTTGCATACGTTTTATCTCAAGAGACTTCTGAAGTTCTGAAGTTACGCAGTACTCCAGTGGTTAATTGTTCTTCACACTCCCGACATACCAAATTACAGCTCAGATTAGGGAGGATCTGCTGGTGATTGGGACAACCCGCAGGAGCACACAAAGAGGGCATCTTTGGGGGCTGAGGAGCTGCAGGGGAGTGCGACCAGTCAGGGCAGTGTGGGGCCTCTTAAAGTGCTCCTATGAGGCGGGTGAACTTTATAAGGTTAGTGAAAGAGCTCTTTTGCATGTTTTTGATTACAAACAAGTAGGCATTCACAGATGACAAAAACACTAGTGCTTTTTCCTTTTTAACTGTCCATTTTCACATTAAAGACTTAAACTCCTTGAAATAGCTTCTAAAGTTGCCATTAATTCCACTTTCCCTCAGAATTTTTATCGAGCAAGTATCTGGTCTCAGAAGTTGTGCTGGGATAGAATTAATTTTCAGTGTTTATCATTTGTAACATCAGGATGATTTTTTAAAGTTCTTCCTGATTTCTTTATAATCCCTTGAGACTTTCAACGATTAGTAGACCCATTTTATTTACTCAGAGCCTCCCAAGCCCAGCACAGAGCCAGATATGGCAATGACATGCCTTTCTTTTTGAGTAAAGAAATGACACACCCATTGCCGGGGGTGACATTCTTCTTATGGTTCCCAGTTATTACCTGCACAGCCATAGGCTGTTCTGTTTATACAGATGCTGAGCTCACAGGAATGCTAGACTGGTTAGGCACTTTTAGCTTCAGTTGAGAGATGGTCCAGGCTACCAGTTGTAAAGTGGACTCCTACAAGGAGAAAGGTATGTGGGGTAGCATTAGATGTCATCTTTGTCATGTAGTCACATCTGTGGCACAGACAGTGTCACCAGACATTGTATCTTTAACTCTGAGCTTTTAAGCCTCCCTTCGATTAGCACCACGTGACTCTGTGTGATCAATGGACCATGAGAAAAAGTAACGTCATTTCCCAGCATAGGCAGTTGAGACCCAACTTCAGTCTTCTCTGTCTCTTTCACGGTGACTTTGGAGACCACAGTTTTCAATTGTTCCATTTGAACATGATAGAGGCTTTATCAGCCCAGGTTCTTGGGTGAGTGTGGAGCAGTTTTTCCACTGATTACAATTACAGTATGAGAGGGAAAAAGAAAACTCTGTGGTATTAAGTCACTGAGGTAGAGTTAATCTGTTACTGCAGCATAGAGAATTCTGACAACACTCCCCCTGCAGCCAAACTAAGGTTATGTGGTCACTCATAGTGGCAAGGAGGCTGGGAAAATGGGAGGAAGATTGGTAATCTGGCATAAATGAACCATGCTCTACCCCTGCTTTACCCCAGAAAAAAGTTGGGGTTTGTTACAAGGAGGACACTGGGTAGGCACTTTCACTGTCTGCCAGATCACCAGGCACTATTCACGCTAAACGAGGGAAAACTAAAGCCAGAAAGGCAGAGGTGGAGATCCAGGTATTTTTGTGGTTCCACAGCCTCAGATTAAGTGTCCCAGAAATGTCTGATGTCAAAGTTCTCTGAGCTGTCAGGATGTCTGGTTAAGTGGCTGTTAAACAGCTTCAGCCTCCCACTTCCTTCCTCCCAACACCCAAAAGGATGCCCTTGAGGTAGGGAGGGAAGTGATCCCCACTATCCCTTTGCCAAATCTCTCAAAATGGTTGAGGTTGAACAGATTGGTGTTTGAAAAGGCTTTGAGGCTCTGGCATGAAAAGTACCACAAAAGAGCAAATGCCTGCAATTCATCGCCATCGCCTGCACTTGCTGAATGGAACAGGAACTGAATTGCTTTAAACTGGAATTTCAGGGCCTGTGGCTGGTGTCTGGGATTCACACCATAGTTTTTTTTGGAAGGTACTTTCTTCTGTATAGACTTCTCTTTGTTCTCTCAGTTTGTTACCCAAGTTAACCCTCAATACTCTCCTCACCCAGCACCCTCTGCAGGAAAGTTTGGCTCTGAGAAGTTTATCACTACTTTCCTCACCTTTTCTAGTGTTCACTGCTTCTACCCCTAATCAGTCCTCTCCTCCTCAGGCCCCTTCTGTTGGGAAAAATTGAACCCTTATTTGCTAGATCCAGGGATTGGCCCAATGGTAGGGGTAGGGGCAAGGGCAGGGATGGGGGTCTGAGGATAATGCGCTGACCCACCTCCACAAGTTACAGGGAGGGTTGTGAAAAGTGCATCTTCCACAGCCCAGAGCCATTGATGTGGGACCTTTAAGGATGAGTTTTAGGGTCTGTGTTTTTCCAAGCAGATGAGTATTTGCCAGAAAGAAAGCTCCATAAAGATTCTTCAAAAGGTGAATGGATTGTTAAATGTTCACAGTGTGAGGGCCTGTGCTAAGTGTCTTCCCTATAAGTTCTCATTTTATCTTCCCTGAACCCTAGGAGGTAGCTCTAATTCTCAGCATTCCTCCAGTTTCTACATAAGGGATCTTAGCCCCAAAACTCAGCCAGGATTGGAACCAGGTTCTGCACTAGCACCTTAGCATGATTGAGTGTCTGTTTTGTTTCCCTGGGGATTAACACTTTTAAAAGGATTTCAGGGCAAGAACCCAGTGGAAATGGATCTCCAGTGGTGACATTTCTGGCAGCAAGACTGGTAGGAGGCCATTACCCAAAGTCGAAGTGTCAGGAAGAGTGAAATCTCTTTGACAGTTCAACACCCCAGTTTGGGTTTGCCCATGTGGCATCTGTTGTTGAAGTCAGTAGAGCTTACAATTTAATTTCATCTGCCTGCAAACAGTCTCTCTCATTGGGGGGTGGAATGATGATGGGATTCTTCCAGTCATGCAGTTTCACTTTCTACAGGGACAGTGCATAAGCACAGTCCCTATTTTCTGCAGAGAGGGAGAGTAACCCCTCCCCCACCCCAGGCTGCTTGTAATGAGGAAGCCAGTGTCTGGGTAAGGAGAGAGTGGGGAGGCTTCCAGAAAGGGTGAGAAGGGGTCAAGCTCTACACAGTATTCCTGAATGATAGCTCCCAGCTCCGTAGTCCTTCCCTCTATGGCTGTCACCTCCACCGGCAGGCCAATCATTATGTCCAACAGAATTGGAATGCTTATATTATCTAAGTGACAAGGAAGTGGCTTTTCTGTCTAGTCGAGATGAACTCTCAGCATGGGCATAAGGGACTCTTTATTTTCAACTCTGAGTTAATAGGACCCGTTGGTTCAATACTAAAGGTGATGATGACAGTAACCAGTAGTGCTGGCAGTAGTTACCACTTGCTTACTACTATGTGAGGTGCATGTATATATTTCTTTAATTCTTACAAAAGTTCTGTGAGGTAGGAACCTCATGCCCATTCTACAGAGGCGGAAAGTGAGACTGAGCTAGAGGAGGTAATTGTCTTGTGTCACACGGCTGGTAAAAGAGCCAGGACTGCAACCCAAGTTTTTCTGAGTTTGAATGTGTACCTTTTCTACTGCCTCCTCCTTACTGACCCTTCAACTGTGTGTCCCAATTACTGGGTGTAGATAAGGAAGCTAACTATGACAACCAAAGATGCTGCAAATGGTATCCAGAGTGGTAAGGGGATTTAGGAGTTCTCTTCCCCTCTCCCCAGGGAACTCCTTAGAGGAACTGGTTGGGGGATACTGTTGGAAATTTCATTTTCTTTTATGAGTTATTGGTGACAGAGTATGCGTGAGTGTTTGCATGTTCTTGCAGTACTGATGTCTGACGTGTGACCTGTTTTTTATTAAAGTTACAGCTTTCACAGGGAGTTGGGGTTATTACTGGTGTTATGGGAAAGCAGGTGTCAGAGTTTCAAAGTTGGACTCACTCTGGCATGTGGAAGGTGATTTGAAGTTTTTTTTTTCCTGGGAGATGTATATGCTAATAGGAAAAATGCCTTTTCTTCTTTTCAGGCCAAGTTCTGAAAGATTATACTAGCTCTGTGGATTGCAAAAGGAAAATAAATGAACAGACATAGGCCTGGGAGGCAGCCTTGGGAAGGAAGGGAAAAAGGAAGAGAGAGTAACGTCACTGAGGAAGACAGACAAAGGGAGGGTAGTCTCGCTTCCAGCAGCGCTGCTGTTGTGTGTGTTGTGAGTACGTGTTGTGTGGGTGACTAGTAGGCTGTATGCCTTATTGAACAAATGAATTCTGGCATTTAATCCAACAGGGTATTAGAGCCTAAAAATTAAAGCAATGGAAAACCCAAGTCATATATATAACTCCCTTCCTTTAACTTCATGTTGAACAAGAACATTCTGCTGGTATGTCAAGATAAGCCTGTCTTCAGGTTATGCTGCGCTGTGGATATTTATCGTTATTATGGCCACCCTATAATTTTTGGACTTTCATTTTACATTTTGTAATTTTTATCGTTGAGATTTTCACCTTCCAACACCAAAGGCAAGAAAACTTGCATTCTAAGCCACCCTTGAGGCTAGCTAAGGCCAGAGATGTACACCAGTTTGCACCAGGGAGATGGGCCACATGAAGAGGAAGGTCATGTTCAAAAAATGCCCTTTAAGAGAGAATGGCAGGACATGATTGGGCTTTCAGGAGGAGCAATCACAGCAAAGCGCTAACAGTAACATCCTGGGTTAGCACAGCCGACTCAGTGTTTTATGCTCTGTGTCCAGCTGGTCAGTTGTGATGTGCCTCTATCTGCAGTGCCAATGAGACTAGCCTGTATGAGTGGTCTGGTATTGGCATTTTGATCTTCTTCTTGACTGCGGAGTCTCTGAGCTTGATTCACTGGCTCTGAGTTTCTGAAAATTCAGAGTTTCACATTAGCTATAATGATTTTCCTTTTATCTGCTGTTAGCTAGAGTTGGTTCTAATATTTGCAGCTGAAACCCTGATCTACTTGGGTGGATATTTCTGTCTTTTATTGTGAATTAATAAATGGCATTCTAGTTTTCCTGATTCTGACCTACCCTGGCACACTGATAAGACCCCAGATTCTGAATCTTCAAGACAGAGTGTGTCAGGCCCTGGGCACAGAATAGTGGTAGGTTTTCCAAGGAAAATGCCACTGGGGACATGTTTTCTTGATCATCTGGCTTTCTCCAGGTAGCACACTCAGCATTGATGTACTTTATACTTATTTCCCATTTATAACCTTTATTAGTCAGGGTTCTCAAGAGAAATAGAACCAATAGGATTTATATAGCTGTACAAATGAAATTTATTGTAAAGGATGGATTCACATGTTTATGAAGGCTGACATGTCCTCCTAGAATGTACACAAGCCCACTCACATGGAAATCAGCACTAGAAGGGCCCAGTTTGCTTGGGAGAACTGGCAGAAGGGACTTAAATCCAACAGAGAGTGAGCAAGTACCACTGTTCCCTCTAAGACCCCACCTCCATATACAGCATCAAAACACAGAGACATGGGTTGCCCGCCCTGGTCAACACCTAAGGCTCCAACCCTCATATGTAACAGGTGCATCAAGACAAAAAAAATGCTCCAAACAAAAGAACAGATCAAAGCTTCAGAACAAATACAACCAAGCAACCAAGAGATAGCCAACCTATCAGATGCACAGTCAAAAGCACTGGTGATCAGGGTGCTCACAGAATTGGTTGAATTTGGTCACAAATTAGATGAAAAAATGAAGGCTACACTAAGTGAAATGAAGGAAAAATGGACAGGGAAACAATAGTGATGGGAAGGAAACTGGGACTCAAATCAATAGAGTGGACCAGAAGGAAGAAAGAAACCAAACAGAAAAGAATGAAGAAACAAGAATTCAAAATAGTGATGAGACGCTTAGGAACCTGCAGGACATCTTTAAATCTTCCAACATCTGAATTATAGGGGTACCAGAAGGGGAAGAGGAACAGCCACAAGTGGAAAACTTATTTGAACAAATAATAAAGGAGAACTTCCCCAATCTGGCAAAGGAAATAGACTTCCAGGAAGTCCAGGAAGCTCAGAGAGTCCCAAAGAAGGTGGACCCAAAGAGGAACACACCAAGGTACATCACAATTACATTACCCAAGATAAAAATGAAGGAGAGAATCCTAGAAGCAGCAAGAGATAAGGAGACAGTTACCTACAAAGGACTTCCCATCAGACTGTCAGCTGATTTCTCAGAAGAGACCTTGCAGGCAAGAAGGGGCTGGAAAGAAATATTCCAAGTCATGAAAGGCAAGGACCTGCATCCAAGATTGCTCTATCCAGCAAAGTTTTCATTTAGAATGGAAGGGCAGATAAAGGAGTTCATCATCACCAAGCCATTGTTATATGAAATGTTAAAGGGACTTATCTAAGAAAAAGAAGATAAAAAACATGTATAGTAAAATGACAGCAAACTCACAGTTATTAACAACCACACCTAAAACAAAAACAAAAACAAAAAGTAAATTAAGGAAACAACTAGGAACAGAACTACAGAAATGGAAATCACATGGAGGGAATCAACAGGGAAGAGAGAGGGGGAGAAGGGGAGAAAAGGTACAGAGAATAAGTAGCATAGGTGGTAGGTAGAAAATAGGGGGAAGGCAAGAATAGGATGGGAAATGTAGAAGCTAAAGAACTTATAAGTATGACACATGGACATGAACTAAAGGTGGGGAATGTGGGTGGGAGAGGGTGTTCAGGGTGGAGGGGAGTGATGGGGGGAAAATGGGACAACTGTAATAGCATAATCAATAAAATATATTTAAAAAAATGCAGAACTAATGTCTTAGTTATACAGGGTGCAGCCAGGAGACCTCAGATAGGGATTTGTAATTGAGTCCAAAACTCAGGGTGTGTAGGAAATATTTTAAAAATATATGTATATGGGATGTTCTCACCTCCTGCCCACCTACAGGTCTGAACTGGGGGATAGGACACATGGAGCAGGGCCATTGAGCGCTGTTTTGCATAGCAGTAGTTGTGGAGCTAACCTCTGGTCATGGTCATGTAACATGTCTGTAACTTTTAATTGGTTTTATGGGTATGTTAAATAGTTGTGGCCATGCTTTGAGCTAGGGAGATGGGAGTGACTTCAACCCAGGATGTACCTGGGAAGCAACTCCCCTGGTTAGAGTGCCTGCATGGGAGCTTGGAGTAACAAGGGGGGACCATGCGGCTTCGGTGAGAGTCAGGACCATGTGGCTGAGGAGGCAGGAGAGACCTTGCTGGGAAGGAAACGGGTGAAAGGACTCTTGCTGGTGGGCCATGAGAAGGTGCCACATGGTTTTGGATTAACTGGAGATTGCAGTGGCAACAGAGTGGTTGATGCTGGAACTGAGGGGCTGCCCGAGCCAGGGACTCTACTTCTTTTCCTGGGATACGGCACCCCAGACTGGGCAGAGGGAGAAGGAAGGACTGCGTGTGTTTGTGGGTATTCTAGAGGACTTTAGTATTTTGATGAAGACATTAAGTCATTACCCTAAGTCTGTATAACTTTTTGAATAAGTAATTCCTTTCCTTTTCACTAATCTCTGGGATTGAGAGATATCATTCCCTGGTGGCAGGCAACGCGAACCTAGTACTGGGTGCAGGTAGGACCCTGGGAGTCGAAAGGGGGATCCATTCAGTAATAATATATTGTCCCCCCCCCTGCGCCCCTCCCACCCCTGACCTGGGTCTGTTCTGTAGCATTAGGGCAAGAGAAGATGGACAGGCAGAGAGCAAATTTGTCCCTCTTCTGTCTTTTGTTCTGATCAGGCTCTCCACAGATTGGATGGTACCACTTCCATTGCTGGGGGTGATCTTCATTCAGTCAACCAATTCAAATGCAGATTTTTTTGAGAAATATTTTTTTTGTTTATCCTCACCTGAGGATATATGTATTGATTTTTTAGAGATACAGGAAGAGGGGGAGAGAGAGAAACATCTATCTGTTGCCCCCCGCATAGGCCCCCTGACCAGTTTTCAAACCCACAGCCTAGGTATGTGCCCTGACCAGGGATCAAACCCACAACCTTTTGGTGTTCAGGGTGACACTCCAGCCAATGGAGCCACCTGGCCAGGGTGAGAAATACTCTTACGGACATACCCTGAAATAATGTTTTACCAGCTATCTGGGTGTCCCTTAACCTAGTCAAGGTGACACATAAGACTAGCCATCATGCAGCCTCATTATATAGTTGCTCGAATTAAGAGGGCCACGCTGTTGTTAATCATATTGGTCTCTGTACCTAGGCATTTACACTCTGTTCAGGATGACTGCCTTCCATCCAGAGGAAAATTCTAGACCTTGGACTCCGACATTCAAGGCTTTCCACATACGGCTCCACATTTCCCGCTGTATTCCCAATACTCTTATTACCACTACCAAATTGCAATGTTTGCTTTTCCCTTTGATCTTTTTAAAATTATGGCCATTGATTTTGCTATTTTCTCTGCCTGCAGGAATCTTTCCTACATCTCTGTCTACCAGAACATAACCCGTCATTCCAGACTCCATTCAGATTCTATTTCTTCAATAAAGGCTTTTCTAATAACTTTCTGTAGAAATATTGGCTTTATCATATGAAATCTTCTCTGCTACTGATGCTATTCCATCATGACTTGTACAAAAATTAGTTTGTCTATTTGGACATCTTTTTAACTATATTGTGAATTGAGGACAGAACAATGTCTTAATTCATTTTGTTTTTTCTTATATCAATGACTATTGATACAAGAACCTTGAGTATGGAAATGTCAATAGACTTACTGAATAATTTAATTAATTAGTGAGTCACTCATAGTAGATATGCTATTTGTTAACACAAAAATTAAGATTGGGGGTTTCTGTGGACCACCCATAAGGTCGTAACTCCATAGCAATGCAATTTATAAACCTAGATGTTATAGTGTTGGGGAATATTATGTTCAAGCAACATTTCCATGCTAAATTGTGTGTAACAGGAAAGATCTGTCCTTCTAACATGTTCCCTCACATGTAGACTCAGCAGTGGATGAGAACAGAGTTGAACTCAGAAGAGTTGGAAGAACAAAACTCTTAAGATTCCAAGGTCCTGGTTTCTGTAGTGTTGATTCTACTGTAAATAGAATAAGGAGTAACCTTAGGTAAGCAATTTATCTTCTCTGAGCTTTGGTTTCCTCAGCTAAAAATTGGGTTATGGTAATATTTCTGCCTCATTCGATTGATGGGAGGCTAAATAAAGTAAGAACAACTTGGAAGTAAAGGGAAATTGGGGATAGACATCAGTGGGATGGAGCTAAAGAAAGAGTGATAAGAAGGGGCGAGTAAGCACGGTGGGACAGAGAATGGTATCAGGGAACCTGAAACCGGGCCAGAGGCACTGGAGATGGAGGGCACCAGGGCTGTGGCAGAGACTGCTGTTTGCTTACCAAGGCTTCATTCCCTACTCTTCTTTACTTTCAGACCCTTCTGTTGCCAGGGGAAGCCACCTGGGAAAGAGCAAGTGTTTTTTTCATTTGTTGCTGGGGTTGGGGCCTGGGAGAGTTCTTGCATATTGTATGTAAGCATTCTGTGTGCCTTGGGGAATCAGTACTGTTGAAAGAGAAATTTAAAACTTTCTCGTGAAAAATCACAATTTGGAACGGAGCTTAAATAAATAACAAGAGACTGGGGCCTCTTTATGGCTTAGGGTATAAAAAAATCTCTTTTTACCTCCTATGTCCTGGATAAGCCTTCTTTTCCTTCCTTTACTTCCTTCCTCCCTCCCTTCCTCTACAATCATTAAGTGGTAGAGAGCAATGCCAGGATTTTCTGAAAGACTTACCATAAGAAGAATTGGGGTTTACCTGGTGAGCTAAGGCTGGCACATTTTATCTACACTTTTACCTTTGCTCATTGCTGCTGCAGCCTTCTCTTCTTCATTGTGATGATGAATTTTCATCCTGCTGCTTTCCAAATGAGAAAAGATTTTAAAACAGCCAGGTATAGTCTCATCCCTGTGGTCCTGCTTTGTACCAGTCATACTCAGAACAGGGCAGAACATTTTCTGTTCATTATCACCTCATCACTCAAGCTCCCCTTGTCTGAGAGGGTCAGTGAGGTGGGCTCTGAGCTGAAAGCAGGAACTGAAGTGCTAATGAAGAGAAAGTATTCAGCACAGATCCTGCCCTCTCACTCAGCCCCCACTGAAAATGGTAATATCATGAGATCATCTTTCTTCTCATTGCTAAGTTTAAATGAATTTTAATGCTACTGTTTTTTGGATGTGGATGGCTTTAGTTCTAAGCAATAAACTGTCTGTCCAACAGAGAGGAAAATTAACAAATATTATTAGGTTGATGCAGAAGATTCTTATCTCTTTACAAAAAAAGGACAATTTGTGTCAAGGGAAATATTTTAGAGAACAAGGTGTAGCAATCAATCTGATACAAATCAAGTTTCTGTTTTACACACAAAATCAGAGCACCTGCTCTGTGTTAAGCATTGGGCCATGTGGTAGGAATACAAATAAATATTTAACATTTATTAAGTGTTTTCTTTAGGACAGGAACCATGAGTTAAGTGCCTCTGTGATGCTTTTATACTTAGTCAACTTAGCTAAACTAGAACTATAGTTCCCAGATTTCCTTCCTGGCATGGTTGTGGGTTAAGGCTCACTAGAAGAGAAATGTGCACGCAATTTGGAAGGCAGAACCGAAGCAGCAAGCCGTGTGCTCTGGAGGACCAGGCAGGGCTCCAGGTGCTGCTGCAGCTCACGCATTTGGCACTGATCTGCTACTAACCTTGCTGGCAGGGGTGGGTCGGCAGCTGAGCCTTCAGATCTTCCAGCACCCGCAGAATCTCATCCTTCAGCCTCCTGAACCAGATCTATGTGCATCTTTTTGGTGAGGGCACTGTGTCTTCGAGGTAGAGGGGCTGAAAGACACTTGTGGGTTTAGTTTGTCCTGTAACTTCAGGGTTGTCCTTATGGGTTCCAGTTTTCTGTCTCTCTCCCTGTTTCCTGTCCAGCTTTTCTGACCACTGGCTCTGCTGGCCTACAGCAGCTCCAGCCCCACCCCCAGGTACAGGGCCAATAGCCCTCCACAGGCTTCTTTGCTAGGGGCTTTTTACAGCCTCTGTTAGTAATTTCTCTCCGATCCTCCCCTTCCAGGATGTACTTCCCTTGTTTGTCCCACAGTGGCACCAGGTCGGTGTGTTTGGTCAATCCCTTATTCTGTGTCACTCACAGGACCCTGGTTTTGGCGCTGGCTGAGGCTTGAAGGGTCTCAAGGAAACTAGTAGTGAAGATTTGAAGGAGGGTTGGGAGGTTGATGTTGGAGGATAGAGAAAAGGCAACTCATGGCATGTACTGGTGAAAAGTTTGCATCATCATGGTCTGTGGTAATTTGAAAATGGAAAATGCCTTATATGGCACGTTTCATTAAGGGGACCCTTGAATATTATAAGTGCCAGCTTGTTTCTTTCAGCAATGTATGAAGGAGGAGATAGAGATGAGCTTTAAAGGGAACTAAGTTTTTCAGCAGAATTTAGGAGAAATATAGAGGACTGAAGCAAAAGCCAACAAAAGGACCTCAAAATAAGAATGGTTTAGGGGAAAGGAACAAAGGGCAGTAAAATATTGTTGTAGAGTAAAAAATAAAGTCAAGTGTATGACTGTAAACTCTGATGTTAAAAACTCAGAAGTATTTAAGGGTCTATCAAGCTTAGGTAGATAATAGGACTTGTAAGAATCTTAATGATGTGCCTCTTAGATGTTCCTGGCTTGATATCAGAACTTCTGAGACGTGTATGACCTTTGTTCCATAGCAGCCTGGCACGCAGTAGAAAAGAAATCTGGACAGGGCATTTGCCCAGTAGAATGGAATGTAATTTAACACATAAGAAGCATATGTATTTTTTAAAAAATTAGCTTGAACTTAAATGAATGAAAGAAAATAGGCCTCTGGATCTTTAAACTAGAAGTGGGAAGAAAGTAGGCCAGAAGTAGGTTGAGAAAGGTGCTTAACTACAACCCCTCAGTCATTTCTGATGGAAAAGGAAGGATGGCTCATAGCGTGGAGCTGAGAGCTCAGAGTGCCGAGCAAGAGCTGCCTTGTACATCCTCCCCCGTACATGATGCTTTTCTCCAGGAACGTGGAGCTTGCACAGCCCATTTAGAAGGACCAAGGTGTACCCTGGACTTCCTGTTCTGGAGGATAACCAATGGGGAACAGAGATCAGTGGGTAAATACTCCAGCTTACATGCACCTTGATAAGCACATTCTTCATGGTTCTTAGAGCTTCCTCAAGAGAAATGAGCCACTGTTGTAAACAGCAATCATGTACAGCAGTCATGTACTTTTTAACATATTTTACTAGCTTTTCTCATTTTACTATTTTATGTTCACCTTCCTTCATTTATGCTTCCCAGGATCGTTCTCCAAATAAATCACCTGCACCCAATTCTTATCTGAGGAACTGGTTTTGGCAGAATCCAAATTAAGAACAGGCAGAAATGTTGACCCCCTGATGGGAAATATCTGAGGTCATGTCTAAGCAGGGTTCTCAAGGGATGTACCAGGCTAGCGGGATGGGTGGGGTGAGGTGGAGTGGGCGTGGCTGGCGGAGTGGTACCACTCCTCAGTGCCTGGAGGTGAAGAATAACCTGATGAATTTGGGAAACTTTTGTTAGTTTGAATGGCTAGCCAATATAAAACTTTTGTGTGGAATGAAAAAATGTGCCCCTCTCGGGGCAAATGCCATTTGCCGAACATATAGTTACTATTGTGTTTGTCTGAATTAGAAAAAGGTGCACAGGGGGTAATGGGCACTCCTTCCCTTAAGAAGATACAGCCTATCAACAGATATTAGGGCTTGGCATGTGGTTTGGGCTGGATTTCAGCCTCCTCTCAACCCTTGGGCAGTGTGAAGAGTGCATCTGGGCAGGTAGGCAGAGGTGTTGTGAGAGGGCATATGGGTTGAACTTAAGAAAGCCGTCCTGTAGGTAAAGGGCTCTGTTTTAACAGAAGGGCCTGGCATCATTAGGTTTGTGTTTTAAGAAGCTGTGGATAGAGGAACTTAGGGTTATGGTCAATACTAAAAGCAATTGGAATACACATTGTATTTGGAGATGGGAAGGGATGGACATACTTTCTAGAAATGGGGAAGGTAGAGTGGGTAGGTGTTCATTACAAACTGGTCAGGAGTGGGAAAGTGGGAGTGAGGGGAAATATAGCAGACGTTTTGAGCATATGATGGTCACTCAAAATTCCATGTGGTCCCTACATTCCCCAGCCTCTTCACAGTTAGGTGGGGACCTGTGGCTAATTCTCTTATTGGCTGTATTTAGAAAAGATATGTGAAATATATATATCAACCCCCTGCTGATCCATTCATTTTGATTAAGCCATTTTCGTTTGTCCCCACAGCCTAACAGGCTATTCAGAGTCATCAGGAGACATCAAGAGTGGTACCCACTTTCTGATTGGGATAACTGGGTGCATGGGTCAGTCCTTGAAGTGTCTTGGCAGAGAGGGATGCCGTGTTACATTGAGAGAGCCATATTTTCAGGTCACTCATGGAGAGAATTGTTAGTGACTTCTCTGGAAATAAAAGCACCAGGACAAGAGCAACAGAAACTGGCCATTTCACTTGACTCAGTGAGCATCCACCGAGTGTCTTGGCCTGTGTGATACCCGGAGGGAAAGCAGTGATTCAAGAAACAGCCTTGGCCTCCTGCGAGTTCACAGTCTGACTAGCGAGAAAGAGTCAACAAGCAAGACAAGAGGTGGCTCAGTGGGTCCCAGGAGGACATAACTGTAGAACAGATAGGTTTTGAGTTCCTCCGGTGAGAGTGCAGAGGAGGGGACCCACCAGGACATACTACCCCTCAATAGGAAAGCCAAGTGTATTGTGCTTGTGTCTAAAAAATGGTCTAGAGAAGTCACAGGGAAATATAAAGTAGACCCTAAGCCTGATGCATATTCATCCCAATGACGAATTAAAATGAAAATGAATCCATGTCAGTGATGGAGCAGATTTTTTGTGCTCAGACAAGCCATTTTAAATTTTCTTCTCCTCATCTGTTCTACATCTTCAAAGATAGCCCCTGCATAGTCATGTGGTAAATATCTCCATGAGCTGGTGATAGAAAGGGGTACTAGTATTGGGGGTGCTGTATGGCTTAGAAAGGAGAACTATTTTTTACGCATCTTTTGTTCCTACTCCCTCCCCATCCTCCCAGCAGGAGCATTACAACAAACTCCCTCTTTCTCTCTGTCACCCCCCCACACCCTCTAATTCCCTGTCAGGAACACAGAGCTCTGGCTGCAAGTGTACAGAGGGCAGTCTCGAATACCTTCCTAATGTTATGATCCCTTTATAGGGAAGCGTGGAAGGCAGATTTTCCCTATGGGGCATGTTTGCTAATCCAAGGTTTGCAGAAGGTCTCCAGGGTTTGAAATCTGTGTGCTTAACGTATTTCATTCAATGCCTGCATGTATCATTGCTAACATTCCTCACTTGGGTTGTCTCTGAACCTCCTCCCAGCTCCTATTCACATCTGAACATCCGGCTCCCCAGTGCTGTGGAGACTATGAAATTAGCCTAGACAGCAGGTGGGCATTAAAGAAATTGGAAAACAACAGCTGATCTAAGTCATGGTGCACTGTGGACTCTTGTGAGGGGTGACTTTGTCATGAGACAGGCCATCTCCCCCTCCACGGTCTGGGAAACACAGCTCCAGACAGTCACTTATGAGGAAAGGGCAGTGGTAGGCTCTCTTAGCAGTCCCTTTCTCATTGTCTCTGCAAGGAGTCATCCAGCCTCTCAAGGCTGTCTTGGGTTTTGTGTGTGTGTGTTGGAGGAGTGCATATAGTGTGACGATTGTGCCTCATCTTGCCCCCAAACAAGAAGCTTCCATGCCACAAGAAGGTAGGCAGGACTGAGAGAGGGTGGGAGAAAGGAAATAGTGAAAATGGCAACATTTTTGGGTACCCACCTATGCGCCAGGCACTGTGCCTTACCTGCCTCATTTAGTTTTCCTGACAAGTCCATGGTGTAGGCACTGTTGTTTCTATGTGTTACACAGAGAAGCAACACGATCAGAATTTGAACCTCAGTAATCTCACACCAGGGCTTGCACTCTAAGAGGGGGAAGCAGCAAAGAGAGAAGTGCCTGCCGTGGGCAGCTGCTAATGGGCAGGGATAAATATGCCCTAGTCCCTGGGAAAATACCTGAGCAGGGCCTACAGTTCAGTGGAACTGAGCAAAGAGAACTGCTATGGCCTTTGGGTCTTTGACTCACTAGGGAGCATGATGTAGATAAGAGTGAGCTGGCTCTGCAGAAATGATTTGCCCTTAAGCTCTCTGCTTACTGAAGATAGATTCCTTGGATTAGATGGGTGGGAAGAGGAGATAATTTTCCCAGAGTCTTCAGAATGGCTGGGCTATAATAAGATGAACCAGAACTGACAGCTGCAGCAGCACAGGGAGCAGTGCCTGGTCCAGTTACTGTTCTTGTCATCACTAACACTTTCCTATCTGTGTCAAGTTCCTGATAATAAATACTGTAACAGTAGTACAGCTACTATGCATATGGTGCTTTATTAGATGCTGGGCACTGTTCTAAGTATAGCACTTCTGATAATAATCCTATGAGGTAGATATTGTTATCATTTCACTTTTATAGCTGAGGGAATTGAGTGATGTTAAGTGACAAGGATGTTAAGTGACTTGCCCAAACTCACCTACCTAGAGAGGCACAGAGCTAGGTTTTGCAGCTTGGCAAACTCAGGCAGCCTGGCACTGGAATCCAAGCCTTTAACACCTCAAGCTACCTTCTGGGGCTTGCCATCTGAGAGGTGCTGTGAATATTGGTGAGTGTAAAGAAGTTTCTTGCACCCAGCTAAAGAGCTTTGCACATGAGCAGAGGAGAGTAAACAGTCTGCATTTAAGTCAAGGAAAATAATATTGCAGGAGCTGGGCAGGCCACATGGATGGGTGGCTGTGGCTGGAGCTTTCTGTGGTCCCTGGGGGTGTGCATACATGAGTGATCTCAGCTTTCTGCAGCAGTCTGGTTCTTTTCATTCAGGATTCCACTTCAGTCTCTAACTAAATAACTCCCTTTGGGGAAATAACTTCCTCAGAGGAAATAATTCCCTTCGGGCTGAAGGGGCAGCAGATGTTTTGGAGAACTGGCATAATCAAGGTGTAAAAACACCACCTTGACACCCAGCTCCGATCCCCCAACTTTTGCTCTCTGTCCTGATGGAGAATTCATTAATAGAAGCCCGAGAGGCTGAACTGCCAAAAGTCCCATGTGATCTGAACCACATACGGAGCTCACTGCTGTGGGAGAGGAGGGCCTGCTGTTGCCTTGTGGGAACCCTGCAGCACCAGGGAAGCAAAAAGGAGTGTGTGAAGCAAAGAACCTCGTTGTGGGGAGAGGACAAGGGGGCAGGTTAACACACTTAGAGCTTAGGGCAGCCTCACTCCAGGTAGAAAGATACTGATAAGTTAATGTCCATAGAAAATAAGGGAAACTAATGCTTATCAAACAGCCCTTGTTGGCCAGGAACCAAGCATGTATTTCTCATGCAGTCTTCTCAACTTCTGAATGAAGATGGTGGTATTTTATTGTTCTCATTTTACACATAGGGAAACTGGAGCTCAGAGAAGTTAAGAAACATACCCAAGGGTGCCCAGTGAGTTGAGGGCAGAGCTGGGATTTGGCCTTTAGAGCCTACTGATGACTGTGGCTCTTAAGCCACTACACCCCACTGTTCTGTGCAGGTGAAGCAGTGCACCCTGTTAATCTTGGCAGGTAAGCCAGTGTACTCTGCTGCTCTGTGCATCTCACACCACTGGTCTGTGCAAGTAACCTAGGAGTTGTCAGGCGTGGTGTTCTAACTGATGGATCAGATTTTACAGAATGGGATATAGCAGAGAGAAACCAAATGCTCACTTTGCAAAGTGAACATTTGGGAAAAGTTGAAAGCGCTCTGCAGGGATGTAGTTCAGGGGAGAGAAGCCTAAGGAGCTGCTTCTATACAGCCTTAAGGATTTGAAAATTTTCTTGGTGGCACTTTAAAGATGCATTTGTAGTGAGAATAGGAGATGTGGGACCTTGAAAGCATATTTAGGTCAGAGTCTAAAGGGAAAATTTCTTTTTCACTGAAAAGGAAGTTACTCTCTGGAGATTACATAATCTCCTTCCCTGAATCCTTTAGGTAAAAGTAAAATGCCTATTAGGGAAGGAGGGTGGATATCAGAGGTTGGCGGATCCAGCTGGGCTTTCCTGCCCTAGCCTGAGAGCTGTGCAAAACACAGATTTCCAGGTTGCATGTTAGACTTACTGAGTCAGACCTGGAGGCGGGCCCAGGCATCTGGGTAATGAGCACCAGTGTAGTTCTGACTCACTGGAGATTGACATCCATTGCTGAAAGTTTTAAACCCGCTCTGAGGCTATAATTTCCAAGTAAGTGTAGAGTTCTTCAAAGCCACGTTTAGCCAACCACTTAGGCATTCTGCTAAATTAGGTTTTCTTAATCTGAAGTTCATTGCTGGCTTAAAGAGCCCCAAGAATCCCATAAAATTGGAGGTAAAATTCTGTGTGTATGTGTGTTTTTGTGGAGAAAGGGTCTTTCATATCCATCAGATTTACAGAGGGATCCATAATTACAACAGTTTAAGAACTTCAGCAGCATATGTTCTGGCAGCTGCTCTGAGCCCACTTAAAATCCTTACAAGGAAAGGGGGCTCATTGATACATAGATGCGTTTTGGGTTATATGTGCATTTGTGTATGTGTATGTATTGGTATGTCTGGTGGAGAGCAAAACAGTACTACTCAGAAAAAAAACTCAGGTTGTTCATAATGCTTAGCTGAAATTACTTAGTAAAAAGTTATATGCAGTAAAAAAATACCCAAACCATTTAGAAAATGAGCAAAAGACATGAACAGACATTTCACCGAAGATATACAGATGGCAATGAGCACATGAAAATATGTTCAAGATCATGACCTATTAAGGAATTGCAAACTGAAACCACCGTGAAATATCACCACACACCTATCATAATGGCTAAAATTAGAAGTAGTGAGTGGTTAGGATTCAGAGAAACTGGATCGCAAACATTGCTGGTGGGGATGTAAAATGGTACGGACATTCCGGGAAACTCCTTGGCAGTTTTCAATGCTACTAGAGATATAACTGCCATACAGCCTAGCAGTCTCACTCTCGTGCATTTATCCCAGACCAATAATAACTTATGTTCAAATAAAAATGTGTACATAAATGTTCGTGGTGGCTTTACTCCTAAGAGTCAGTATCTAGAAACAACTCAGATGTCCTTCAATAGGTTAATGGTTAAACAAAATGTGATGCATCCTTATAATGGAATGTTACTCAGCAATGAAAAGAGTGAACTACTAATACATGCAGAAACTTGGATAAATCTCCAGGGAATTTTTTTGAGTGAAAAATGCCAATTTAAAGACTACATACTGTATGCTTCCACATATATAACGTCCTTGAAATGATGAATTTATAGAATTGGATAACAGATTAGTGATTTCCAGGGATTAAGGAGGGGGTGGGGTGGGAGAGAGGTGGGTGTGGCTATGAAGGGGCACCATGAGATGTCCTTGTGGTGATGGAAATGTTTTGTATTTTTTCTGTATTAAGGCCAATACTCTGGCTGGGATATTGTGCTATGATTTGTAAGATGTTACCATTGAGGGGAAAAAGGATAAAATGTAGACAGGGTATCTGTATATTATTTCTTTTAACTACATGTGGATCTACAATTACCTCAAAATAAAATAATTTTTAAAAATCACATTAACCCCAAAAGGGTAAAGTTTTACCACCCTTGAGAGTATTCCAAAGAATGTACTCTCTGCTTGAAGGCAGCGTTGAAAGAAGAGTTATCTAAGTGCTTGGGGTAGCGGTGGCCATACCAGGACACTGCAACTTCCAGGGACTCTTGGGAACGGGCCACCAACCACCTGAGTACATCAGCTCTGGTCTGCTGGTTAAACAGTCAGCCTTGTCACTAGCATGGCTTTGTGTAAGAGAAAAGATGTGGTTCGATCGGCTGTCCTCTGTGGTTTTGATAACTATCTTCCAGTATCTTGGCAATCTGAGATACCACCCCAGGATGGGCATGACCTGCTGTGAATGTACCAATTTGGGTCACATGGTTGAATGAAACTAAAGGGACTTAGTGTGGGTTTTGTGTCCATGTACATCAGCCTCTGTGTGCATGAAAATCATGTTTGCAGAGTGCTAGCAAGGAGTTGGCTAGATGCCTTACTGTGTGTTATTTCATTGGATCCTCACGACAGTCCTTTGAGACCTGCCTTATCATTCCCATGTACAGATGAGGAAATGAAGGCTTGCAAAAGTGAAGTAACTTGCCTTAGGTCACATAACTAGAGAGTAGCATAGTTGGTATTGAAACCCGAGTTTTCTGACTGTTAAACCCATGGTGCCTCTAGCTCATTGTGTGCAGGTCTTCACAAATGCTCACCTGTAAAGAGGAAGTCACAGGAAGTAAGATTAAGGAAGGAATCCTAAGGACTTTTTCCCTACTGACACAGCCTAAGTTTTAAGTAGGTGGTTTGAAGGACCATTAGAATTAAAGAAAAGCTGTGTCAGGGAATCTTCCTGAATAAGAGTAAAAAGGAACGACTTTTTCAGAATCTTTTTTTGAAGCCAAAAGCATATTGATTCCTCTGGCCTTTATCAGAACCTTCCTTTGGTTCTCCCCAGGGCTGACATCTGCCTGGCACTTGTTTCCATGTGCTGAGGACAGTATGTGTGGTTGTGCTGAGTTTCCGTTGCTGGCCCATCATGTCTGTGCTCAATTGTCCTCTCCTCCTGGGTCCCTCTAAGGCCCACACCAGGAGACCGAGGGTGGTTTGACACTGTCCGTCATGGTACAGATGGGACAGGGTCTCCGGAGTCCCTCATTCCCACCTTTCCCCTTTCCCAGCAGAGATAGGGCTTGGTAGAACAAACGAGGAAGACCAAGAAGTAACAACACAGCAACTGTTTATAAACAAAATGGTAACAATACAGCAATTATACAACAAAACTGTGAACAACCAGTGACACCAACTAGTGATAATGTTATTGCAGTAATGATTGACACCGGTAGCTGCAACGGGAAATATCATGTGTTTCCAGTTTTATTTATTGAGCGCTATCACCAGTTACTGTGCCGAGCATGGGTTATGTTGGTTCACCCAATAACCCATGAGGTGGGTACTACTACTGTTCCCACTTTGCACATGAGGAAGTAAAGAAACAGAGAAGTGAAGTCACTTCTCTGGGTCACACAGTTAGTATAGGAGGAACCAGATTTCAGATGCAGGTAAGATGACTCCAGAGCACAGGCAGCAAACACGAGGCCCGCAGGCTGCATCTGGCCCTCCACCTTGTTTCATCAGGCCTGGCACCTTGTTTGTAACAAGTGGCAGCGCTGAGCTCCTTGCCCCTAGTTAAGGAGTAGTTACATTTATACAGTCCTAAAATTACATTCGGCCCTTTGAAGGCAACCGTTAGGCTGATTTGGCCCCCAGTGAAAATAAATTTGACACCTCTGCTCTAGAGCCTTCCTGTACCACCCTTTGCTGCCAACTCCGAACTGTACTGATGGTGCCTGTGGCCAGAGCGTCCTCCTCCCTGATTTACCAGAAGCCTTGTGGATTTCCCAAGTGTTGCAGGGCAGCCAGATTACTCAGAGTGCTAAATTAGTGTGTTTCATAAGTTATAGTGGTCTGCTAATTAAATTTGGAAATAACAAACTTTGCTCAGCCTCAGTAACTCAGCAGATTAAGGAGCCCTGAGATGCAAGCAGATACTGGAAGTTTCACAAATTGAGCAGCATTCTAAGATTCAAATGAATAACTTCCCTTTTTATACATGTTTGGAGCCACCGTGGAGTCCCAGGAGCCCCAGGTCATACTTTGAGAAACACTGACATACAGGACCAAGTCAGGGTGCTGGAAAGATCATCTCCCTGATACCCTCTCTGGAGAGGTCCCTAGGGACTGGATGCAGACAACTCTCCAGAGGTTGTACTTCCAGCCAGAAGTCTGGGAATTTGTTTAACTTACAAAAGCATGACAGTGCAACTGTGTTGCTGACTGTAGGGGTCAGAGGGTCCAACCAGTTTCCCCAGAGACCCTAACTCAGGACTGGGGCTTGTGAGACCATCTGGGTTATGCCCTGCAGCCCAGGAGCCCCTGCATTTGGATGCTTGGATAAGAAACAGGGACACTGCCTCACTGAGAACTCAGTCACGGTTTCTCCGATGCCAGAGAAACCTTCACGGCATTCAACACTGAAATATAGATAATTTCAGGCTCTTCTTAGGAGGGTGTTTCTTTAATTACAGAAAATAGAAATTTGATCAAGATTCATCCTTTCCCATTTGGAATTATCCTCTTGAAGTCCCTTTAAATATTCTTTTAAAAAACTTCTATATTAGCATATTTAATATAAGTTATTTAATTAGATGATGATTTGCTCCAATTAGAGATGAGTAAGTTTCCTGTGTAACTCTCAGAAAAGATTGTTCTGTGCTTTGATACATTGATGGAGAGAATACCAGAAAGCAAGGGAGAAAGGCAGGATTATGCAGACTTTGCCAGGTGGTGATGCACAGGTGGTGTGCATGCTCAAAGCCCCTCCAGCCTTATGTCATAGGCAAATATCACAGTGGCCAGTTTCTATTTGCCAGTTGGCCTGAGCGAGGCTGTTCATTCATTCCTTGGGCACCTACACTGTGGTAGGCACTTACTAGACTCTGGGTGTGGTAGAACGAAAACACCAAGTGTTGCAGTTTTCATGAGCTTACAGTTTGATGGAGAGACAGACATTCATGAACCAATTATAAGTGAGTTTTACTTTCAAACTGAGATGAGTATGAGGAAGCAAAATAACATAATTTCATGAGAGTGTGCAAAGGAGTGTTGGGAGATCATTCCTCATGGGTCCTTCACGCTTCTGCAAGTCTCGTGACAGCTTTTGCTCTGGACTGTCTTCTCAGGGATATTTGTATAGCAAACAGCCTTGAAAAAGAGACAGTACCTTCTTCTGGAGCAGAGAGCAGCATTGTTTCCTGGCCAGTATAATAGACAGGTCTCCCTGTGGGCAGAGATTGGGCAGGTTTCCTAAGACTGGGGTTCCTTCACTGGAATGCAGACCCACTGTGTAGGCTATCCCACACCTCGCTCAAGGAATCTGTGACTTGGGGGTCAAAGGAAGCTAATATAACATGCAGCTCCTGCTGCTTCCTGTGCAGTGAATCATAATGTCCTTTGTTTTAGATCTGCAAATCTTGTGTCTTCCAGCATCCATGAAACTGTGGCAGGCTAACTAGTTGGTTTGCAAGTAGAGTAGGTTCTCAGATCTATGACAATTGTTGGCACAAACCAGCATCACTCACAGAATTCTGCTTTTGGCTCATTTATGTTGAGGCAGAAAGCAAAGACAGGTCACTGGTGAATGCTTTCCTTTGGGGGGAGAAAATGAACAAGGCCAGAAGTACCAACCTGATAGCTGTCCCATCTCTACACCCACAGAGCTGGAAGTCCAGTGCTCCAGTGCCATGGAGTATGGAGAAGGGTAGGGAAGGACAAGGTGTTAATGCGGCTGCCATTTATTTTCATTAGTGTTAAGCTAAGAGATGAGGAGCTGGTTCCATCTCCTCAGACTTCATTAGGAAGGAGCCAGGTTTTTGGGGGACCAGTCACAGCTATTTCCCAAGAGGAGATTCAGAGTCTGAGGTCTGAGATTGCTCCCTAATTCTAAACTGGGGGTTTAGCCACCTCAAACTTCTGCTTTCTATTTTTTATGACATATGAAGCTATTTGTCTCTTGCCATTCCTGCAGGCCAGTTGGGACCACATAAGGCCACCCTTTCCCCACAGCGTATACAGTGTAAAGGACCAAGGAGATGAGGTCAGTGGTGGCAGACTGGCTGAGGCAGGTAACCGGGCTGGGTCCTGGTCTTCCTACTTTGACAAGCCTCTGAATGCCTTTAAAAAATAGTACTTTACCTTACCATTTTTTCCAATGACAGGTTTATATAAAAATTATGTATTTCAAAAACAGATTTTTTATGAGGTAGAAGTGAAAGAATAGGGGATGGTGATAAGTATTCAAAGCCTTTTTCAGCCTCCCTTCATTTGCCTGCGCCTTCTAAATTATGTTTGACTACTGAGACCAAAATTACAATACTCTCTAGTGTGGTTCTGAGTGTATATAGAAGAAATACTTGAAACTATGGCACACAGGGCAGAGGGTAGTGTTTCTATACTTCATAATGGAGAAATTGGTGAAATACCGATACGATCAGACTCAGAGGACTGAGGATGGCTGGGCTTTTCCCTCCTCAGCATTTCAGTGCCAGGTGCAGTGCTCGGCACTCTGTAGGTGCTCCAGACAGAAATACTGTATGAATAAACCTATGAGGGAAGAAAATAAACAGTCTTAAGGTTGCAAGCTTAGTCAGCTTGTTTTTCCTGACTTCAGCCTACCCATTAAGCAGTTTGACCCCAGGCAGACATTCCAAGGGAACCTCAGAACTTCCCCCAGGTGGTGTCTAGCAACTGATGAATTTCTTTTTGCCCCTGAGAAGTCACTATTCTTTGACATAGGGAAATAAAAACCCTTGGAAGGGCTGATATGGGGAGGTAGGTATTCATCAGGTCCCCTCAACAGCACCCTGCCTTCCGAGAACTTCCCGGAAGCCTCAGCACATTTACAACAGTACAGGAAACACAGGATACCTGCTTTTGGGGTGCATTTCATCCCAGGCCTAAAATTATTTCTTTCAGGTCACATTTACCTTGATCTTCCCTCTCAAATAGCTTTTAGTATTTCCAAGGCCATAGCCCTTTCTTACCCTAACTCCTCCTCTTCCTCCTCCTCCTCCAACTCTTCCACCTTCTCTTCTCCCATTTCCTTCTTTCCTCCTCTTTCCTCTTCCTCCTCCTCTTCCTCCCCCTCTCTCCCCCTCTCTTATCTCTTTTTAACACACACATCTCCAGCAGACTCTTTTTTTTAAAGCAACAAATTTTAAGGAAAGGAAAACATGGGATCAGGGGAGAAGTATATACTAGAAAGTAAATACAAATATGAACTTTCATCATTGTTTCATAACCACAAAAAAACAAATACAGAGAATGCCCTGTACAAATAACACAATAAAATTTAAACATGGAGGTGTTCCCTTAGCAAAGCTGAAGATGTCAGTCTCTGGTATTTGGATTTCAGGCTGCAGTTCTTGTCGTTGAATATATTGCTGGGTATGTGGCACCCAATTTGCTGTTGCTGTGGCTTTTTCTAAGAACAAATGGGAGTTTAGCAGGGTCCTGTCAACAGGATAATCACAGGCTCTTGTGATGACATCTCTTTTCTTTCCTTCCAGGAAGAATGCTTGGCACTCTCATTTTCTGATCTAAATAGAAAAGGTCTGCCCTGGCTTAGCCACAGAACTTTGTAGCCATAACACCTGTTCACAGCTTCTCACCTCTTGGTACAGTTGAGAAGTTTTTTTCTCATGGGGTAGAGCAGACATTTGACCTGTGCTGGGAAGTACCTGGGTGTGGTGGTGAGATAGATCCCTCATCCCACCACTGGGGAACTTGGGACACTGACAAAGGAGAACTAACCTGAAACTGGTCGCTGGTGTTTTGTAGCTGAAAGTTACCTCTAGGACCTTTTAGGCAAGTCCTTCTAATATAGAAAGCACTGGACAGTCAGGGATTGGGTTTGAGTCACTGACAGGATGGGACACTTTGGGCAAATCACTTAAACCTCTCTGAGACTCAGTTTCTAAATTTAAGGAGTGGCCCTCTCCATAGGAGCACATTCAGTGACCTGAGACATACGGTAACAGACATCCAGGGGTAGGCACTCCCAGGTTGTTATGGCAACAGAGTTGTCTTCAGGAACTTGAACTCTGCTTTCTACTCTGTCTTATTGGTGTGTGGTTGCCATTTCCAATGTCATCTTGTGGTCTAAGACAGTTGCTGAAACTCCAGTCTTCCCCTCTGACTTTTAAGAGATTAGGAAAGAGGATAAGAGCCAAAAAGTCAGACCCCATCTTGGAGTCACCTCCCTTTGAGCATATCAGCTCCAAGAGAGGCTGGGAACGGTAGTCTTTTATTTGGATCACAGGCTTTCAGTTAGTGAGGAAGGGTTGGGAGGGGATGGATTCTGGGTGGATTCTGGCAGTTTCTGCCACAGGCAACAATCTGGCCCAGACATTACAGGGAATAGTGGCCACAGGTCAAAGCGGGGGAATGTTGTCTAAGTGAAAGTAGGTTTTTTTCCTATAGCATTTTTTTAATTCCGACAGTTGAGCATGAACATATTTTGCCCCCAGTAGGGACTTTTTCAAGGCTCTGTTTGGTCCTATTAGGAGATAGGAGAGTTATAGGGAAAATAAACAGGCTGGCTGGCAGTTGGGCACCCATGATAAATTATTGCTGGGCTGTGGGTAATGACAGAGGAGCTCTGAGCAGTGAGCATTATCTTTCCTTCTCACTTCTGAGCACAAGGCCACACAAAGTCCTTCACTGTGACAGTTATTGTGGCAGCAAGGTTCAGAGTGGCTAACTTCTGGAAGATTTCAGAGTAGAACGATATTCACCATTCTCTTATCTGGAAGATGCAACTGGGACAAGGTAGTGCCATTCTGGTGGGAAATTTCAGGTATAAGGGCTTATCCACTTCCTTCTCTTTTACTCTTCATGCCCAGTCAACCAATAACATCAGGGACTTTCCCCCACGTATCTCCTGTCATCATCCTTTCCTCTCTGAGGGTCACATGGATCATGGGTCTGGATTATGGCCGCCCACACAGTTCCTGACTAACATCCCCTTCACCTTAACTTACCCACCCACCCTCCAGAGCAGATAGCTTTTTATTAAATACATTTGTATTCTGTCCCCCACCTGCTCAACATCCTTGTACTATTTCCTTTTTTCATAAAATTATGTTTGTTTATTCTTTTTACATGATATTATCTACTTATTTATAGGCATAACAATGAAAATGGTTGGTGGAGGAAGGTACACAATACTCAGATGAATTACAGATTCCTTAGGAATGTTAGATACCTGTGTGAAATGGCATACATAAACTTTATTTTCTATATTGATTAAAAAAATTGTTCATTTTTAACATTTTCCCCCAAAGAAATACAATAGTGGCCTGTGCCATCTTTATTATGGATTACATTATGTATTTTGTGCAGTCCTACCAATCTTCTGATATGTGAGAGCACACGTATGTGTGTGTTCTTGGCTGTCGGGTAGGCATGTGCTTCTACCTCTCATACTATACTCATTTTTCATTCATTTGGTTATTAATTATTCTAACAAGCATTTTTTCAGAATTTTCCATTCACCTGGCATTGTGATAGCCCTAGAGTAGGGATCTGGGGTTCTCTGCTCTGCCTGTCCTTTAGTTGCTGAACATGGGAAGTACAAAGGGACCACAGGATTGGGATGACTGCCAGCACATTGAGGGGCTCAAGTTTTGAGTTTTTACCACTAGTAAATATTTGACTATTTTAAACAAGTGGTACAGCTATACTTTGGAGTTGGCTAACTATTAGCCCTGTGAATAGTGATTGTACTTCACAGGGCTCTTTGTCAGGGCCACCAGGTGCTGGTGTGCAAGGCATGCTCTGCTCAGCTCCAGCGGCATTATTTTCTCAGAGCCACTGTGGATGTGTGGGGTTATGATGGCACTTTTCTAGCAGACGGCAATCTAGTGTCTCAAAGAAAGAGTGCCCTTTTCCAATTTGCCCTGAGTTGCCATTTAGATTAGTGGTGGGGCTGTTGCTCTGAAAATTAAATGGGGTAACTTGTCCCATGTGCCCAGAATAATGCAGGTTTATACAAAAACTCGATGTAAGTCAGTTATGTAAATTTACCGAAAAAGAACGAAATTCTTTTTTGTTATAGCTTAGTGATGCCTGTTTTAAAATTTCATATAAATGAATTGATGCAGTATTTATTATTTTGTATAGGATTTCTTTCATTCAGCATACTTTCTTTGAGATTCATCTATGTCGTTGAATGCATTCGTAAGTCTGCTCCTTTTAATTTATTAGTATTACATTATATGTATGTATATAACACTTTGCTATTCTCCTGTTGATGGACACCTGGAATATTTTCAGTTTGGGGCTATTACAAATAAAACTGCTGTGAATTTTCTAGTATTCTGCTGTGAACATGTATTTTTGTGGACGTATGCTTCATTTTGGGTGATAATTACAGTAGAATTACTGGGTGACAGGGGAGGTGTATGTTTAGTTTTTAATAACTGCAGCCATTTCCCCAAGGTGGGCATACACTGTACGGTCCCAGCACCACATGTAGGTGTTTGCCGCTGCTCAGCATCCGTGCCCCCATTTGCCATTATCAGTCTTTTCCACTTTAGCTACTGTATGGTTGTGAACTGGAGTTGTGGTATTAATCTACATTTCTCTGATAACTAATTACTTGAGCACTTTTTTGTGTGCTACTGGTCTTTTATGTATCTTTTATGAAGTGTCTGTCCAAATTCTTTACCCATTTAAAAGTTATTTTGAACTAATTTTTTTAGACTTACAGAAAAGTTGCAAAAATAGTACAGATTTTCTCTGTATGCTTCATCTAGCTTCTCAAATGTGAACATCACATATAACTATAGTACTATTAAGGAAATCAGGAAATTAGCATTGGCACAATACTGCTAACTAAACTGTAGACTTGATTCAGATGTACTAATTTCCCTACCAATGTTCTGTTTTTGTTTCAGGATTCTATAAAGGATCCCACATTTAATTTTTATTTCTTATGCCCCTCCCCAACTTAAAAAAAATTGGGTTCGTTGTCTTGTTTTATTATTAAGTTCCAGGTATATTTTATATACTCTGGATCCAAGCCTTTTGGTAGAAATGTGCTTTGAAATTATTTTTCTGTTCTGTTGTTTGCCTATTCTATTTTATTAATATTAAATTTGATGACGTCTAATTTATCAATTTTTTCTTTTATGGTTATTTTGTTCTGTGTCATATTAAGAAATCTTTGTTCACACTTATGAAGAAATTATTGTATTTTCTTACAGAAAATTTGTAGTTTTAGCTTCTATGTTTAGATTTATAGTCCATTTCAGATTAATTTTTATGGGTGGTATATAGTAGATGTTGAGACTACCATATTTTTTCCCTATATGGATACCAAATTTTTCGAAGACTATTTGTAAAAAGATGTACTTTCCCCATTGATTGTTTTGGTTCTTTGGTTGAAAATCAGATGGTTTCATAAGTGTCTGTCATTGATCTGTTTTTTGATCTGTGTGCAATTACTGTACTGTCTTGATTATTGTAGCTGTAAAGTAAACCTTGAAGTTGGTTAGTGTGAATCCTCTAAAGGTGTTCCTCTTTTTCAAGATTCCCTTGGCTATTCTAGGCACTTTGCATTTCCATATGAATTTTAGAATCAGCTTGTTCATTTCTACAGAAAAGGCTATAGCATTTGTACTAGAATTTGGGAAGCATTAGTGTCATAAAAATGTAGTCTTCCAGTTCATGAGCATGATAAATTTTTCTACATATTTAGAAACATTATTTCTAAATATTCCCAAGATTTCCATATTTTTAAAGTGTTCTTCTTTAATTTCTTTTAGCAATGTTTGTAGTTTCTATGTCTTGTCCATATTTTGATATATCCACTTCTAAGTGTTTTGTATCTTTTGAAGATATTATAAATAGAAATTTAAGGCATTTTATTTTCTAATTTTTGGCTACCAATGTATGAAGGTAGAATTGATTTTTGCATGTTGACCTTGGGAAGTTCTTCTTTTAGTAGTTCTAATAGTTGATTTGCAGATTCCTTAGAATTTTCCAAGTAAATAATGTCATCTTATTAGAGAGAATTTTACTTCTTCCTTTTTGACCTTTAGGCCTTTCTCTTTTCTTGCCTTATGTGCTAGCTAGGACCTCTGGTACAATACTAAAAAGAAGTAATAAAAATACCTTTTCCCAATGTTATGGGGAAAATGTTCAATATCTCCTCACTGAGCATCATGATAATGCTATTTTTATCTTCAGATGTCTTTTATCAGATTGAGGTTGTTTCTTTCTATGTCCTTTTGCTGTGATATTCTAGCAATAATGGGCATGTGAATTTTTGAAAAAATATAGTGCTTTTTCTGTGTTTAATGAAATGATCAAAAAAGTTTTTCTCCCTTAATCTGTTAATATGATGAATTACATTGATTCTCCAGTGTTAGACTGCACGTACACATCTGTGATAAATTCCAATTGATCATGATGTGTTACTATTTTTATATATTGCTGTATTTGATTTACTGATAGTTCATTGAAGATTTTAAAAAATTATTTTTTTAATATATTTTATTGATTATGCTGTTACAGTTGCCCCATTGTCCCCTTCACTCCCCTCCACCCTGCACACCCTCTCCCACACACATTCCCCCACTTTAGTTCATGTCTATGTGTCATAAGTTCTTTTAGCTTCTACATTTCCCATCCTATTCTTGCCTTCCCTATTTTTTCCTACCATCTATGCTACTTATTCTCTGTGCCTTTTCCCCTCTCTCCTCCTCCCATTCCCCTGTTGCTAACCCTCCATGTGATCTCCATTTCTGTGGTTCTTTTCTGTTCTACTTGTTTGCTTAGTTCACTTTTTGTTTTTGGTGTGGTTGTTAATAACTGTGAGTTTGCTGTCATTTTACTATATATGTTTTTTATCTTCTTTTTCTTAGATAAGTCTCTTTAACATTTCATATAGTAAGGGCTTGGTGGTGATGAACTCCTTGAACTTGACCTTATCTGAGAAGTACTTTATCTGCCCTTCCATTCTAAATGAAAGCTTTGCTGGATAGAGCAATCTTGGATGTAGGTCCTTGCCTTTCATGACTTAGAATACTTCTTTCCAGCCCCTTCTTGCCTGCAAGGTCTCTTTTGAGACATCTGCTGACAGTCTGATGAGAACTCCTCTGTAGGTGACTGTCCCCTTATCTCTTGCTGCTTCTAGGATTCTCTCCTTCATTTTAATCTTGGGTAATATAATTATTATATGCCTTGGTGTGTTCCTCCTTGGGCCCACCTTCTTTGGGACTCTCTGAGCTTCCCGGACTTCCTAAAAGTCTCTTTCTTTTGCCAGATTGGGGAAGTTCTCCTTTATTATTTGTTCAAATAAGTTTTCCACTTGTTGCTCTTCCTCTTCCTCTTCCCCTTCTGGTACCCCTATAATTTGGATGTTGGAATGTTTAAAGATGTCCTGGAGGTGCTTAAGCCTCTCCTCATTTTTTTGAATTCTTGTTTCTTCATTCTTTTCTGTTTGGTTTCGTTCTTCCTTCTGGTCCACTCTATTGATTTGAGTCTCAGTTTCCTTCCCATAACTATTGTTTCCCTGTGCATTTTCCTTCACTTCACTTAGTGTAGCCTTCATTTTTTATATAATTTGTGACCAAATTCAACCAATTCTATGAGTATCATGATCACCAGTGCTTTTGACTGTGCATCTGATAGGTTGGCTATCTCTTGGTCACTTAGTTGTATTTGTTCTGGAGCTTTGATCTGTTCTTTGGTTTGGACCTTTTTTTTTTTTTTTGTCTTGATGCACCTGTTATATATGAGGGTTGGAGCCTTAGGTGTTGACCAGGACGGGCAACCCATGTCTCTGTGTTTTGATGCTGTATATGGAGGTGGGGTCTTAGAGGGAACAGTGGTACTTGCTCATTCTCTGTTGGATTTAAGTCCCTTCTGCCACTTCCCACAAGCAAATTGGGCCCTTCTGGTGCTGGTTCCTGGGTGGGTGGGCTTGTGTACATTCTAGGACCCTGTGGGTGTCTCCAACGAACTCTCCTGTTAAGCTGGGAGTTAGTTTCTCCTGGTGCCTCAACCCCACAGGTGTTTCTAATTGGTGTTTCTAATTGGTGTGTTGAGGCTTTATTTCCTGGCGCTAGGACCCTGGGTTGTGTGGTTTGGTTTGTCTCACTCCCCAGTCTTGCCTGGTTTACTGTGTGTGAATGTGGGACCTCCCTGTCAGCCAGCCACCTTGCACGCTGTGCCCCGCTTCACAGGTGCCACTTTACTGCAATGGTCTGCCCATTGCCACCCCACGCCTGGGGTCTGACAGCCACTGCCTGCGTACCCAGGGTCTTTCTGTTGCCATCTTGCATGCCCAGGGTTTGTCAGCTGCTGCCTTGCACACCTGGTGCCATCGCTTTTTTTTTTTGCCACAACCCCTCTCCACCCAGCTGTTGGACTCTGTCCCTCCTACTGGTCTGGACGAATGTTTCTATTTTAACTCATTGGTTGTTGGACTTCCATACAGTTCAATTTTCTGTCAGTTCTGGTTGTTATTTTGTTTTTAAATTGTTGTCCTTGTTTTGGTTGTGTGAGGAGGCATGATGTGTCATCCTATGCCTCCATCTTGGCCGGAAGTGAGAAAAAATTATTTATTTTTAAAGTTACATTCAATAGTATTCTGTATCACTTTCAGATATATAGAAAAGTGGTTAAAATAATGTCATATTTTTGTAATTTCCTTGTCAAGCTTTATATCAAACTTCATTATAAGCCTCATAAAATGAATTATGACACTCTGAAAGAATTCATCTTAACATTCACATTAGTTCTTTTATGAAGTTTTTTTAAGTAGCTACTAGAATATTTTATTTAAAATTTTTTTAATGGAAGGGAAAGGAGGGAGAAAGAAAGGGAAAGAAACATTGATTTAAGAAAAACTGATCAGTTGCCTCTCTTATGCACCCTGACTGGCGACTGGACCCACATACTGGGTGTGTGAGTTGATGAGGAATGGAAGTGGTGACCTTTTCCGAAGCAGAGTAACACCCAACCAACTGAGCCACATTGGTCAGGGCTCTTCTGTGAATCTTTGATAGAGTTCACCAGTTAAATTATCTAGGCCTGGAGGTTTCCTTATAGGAAAGTTTTTGATAATAGATTCAATTTCTTTAGTAGATAGATACAGGGCTATTCATATTTCCTATTTCCTTTTGCATCATTTTGCGAAGTTATATTTCCTTTTTTTTTTTTTTAAGATTTTTTTATTTATTTACCTTTAAAGGGGAAGGGAAGGAGAGAGGGAGAGAAACATCAATGTATGGTTGCCTCTAGTGGGACCCTTTCTGGGAACTGGCCTGCAGGGAACCGGCCTGCAGCCCAGGCATGTGCCCTGACTGGGAATCGAACCGTGATTGTCTGGTTCGCAGGCCCACGCTCAATCCACTGAGCTACACCAGCTAGGGCTACAAAGTTACGTTTCTTGAAGAAATTGTGCTTGCATCTAAGTTATAAAAATTTCCTTTGTTTATAATATTCCTTTTTGTCTTTTTGGTTCTAGGATCAGCAATGCTATCTCTTCCTCTGCCTTCATTCTTCATATTGCTAATTTGTGTTCTCTCTCATTTTTCTTAATCAGCAAAGTTAGGTACTTGCTGATTTTGTTACTGTTTTCTAAACAGTAACAAAACTTTGGGAGGCATACTCATTTCCTGTTTGTTCCACGTTTTGGCTTAATGTATCTGTTTATTTTCATTTACTTTCATTCTTACTACTTTCTTTCTCTTTGGCTGTATTTTGCTTTCCTTTTTCAACCTCTTATGGTAGAATCTTAGGTCATTGATTTTTGTGAGATTGCATTTTCCAAAGATGGTCATAAAATAACTTCTATCTCACTTTCTCTTCTAGAACTTTATCATGCCCTGTCAAGAGTGAAGTCTAATTTCTCTCCCTTGAATTTTGGGAGCTTGTGATTGACTTGTAACTAATATAATGCAGTGGAAGAGATGCTGTGTAACTTTAAAGTTAGGTTATGAAAAAGCTATGTAGCTTCTGACTTGTTTGCCATAAATTTTACCCTGGAACCCAAACCTTCAGGTAAGAAGGCCAGATACTCTGAGGTTTCGATGCTGTGAGAAAGCCAAGTTCTATGGAGAGGCCACGTGTAGGTGTTTCAACAGTCCTTTGTTGAAAACAAAGGACTCTGCCTGGTTTTAGGAGTTGTAACTACCTTCCATGGCTAAGGCTGAATGAGTGACCTCTGGAATGCGAGCCACTAAGGAGACAAAGCTTGTCTGTGGTAGCAGTGCTGCTTCTGTTTCTTCCCATGCCCCTCAGAGGTTAGTAGGTTAGTAGGTTAGTCTATGATGGGTAAGACCCCTCAGAGGAGGGGCAACCTAAGCCAGACATGATCACTTGGGAGGCCATCATGGAAAGATTCCGGGGGGGGCTGCAACAAAGAGGGAGTGATGGACCCTTGCACCCCAGCTATTCTGACATAGCCTGAGTCCCCATTTCCATCTGGGAGAAGTGCTTCCTGGCTCTAATCCACTTAAGCCTGAAAACCTGTGATGGGGGAGGTGGTGCAGCCCCTTGCTGACTATAGCAGGATCTGGGGTGATGGGCATAATAAAGAATTCATAAAGTCTTGTGAAGCCTGCTTTGCTAAGAGTGCTTGCATTCATATGATAAGGGTCCAAACAGGACATGAGTATGTCTCCCAAAGTTTCTGCAACCCCCTTACCTAATAGACACGGACTCAGACTAAGCCCTCAGATTTCTTTGAAATGTTATCTACTGTTTGATCCCTGCTGCCAATATTCCTGTGTATTACAACCCAATAAAAGCCATTGAGGAAGGGGCTCCTGGTCTTTCTCCTCTGAGAGATTGACCACCTCTTCTCCCCAAGCAGATCATGTCTTGGTAGTGTCACTTTCATCCGTGGCAGATGGAGGGACTTGCTGGCAAAGTTGCCCCCACAGTCCTTGCTTTCAGATCCTCCCAAGCCAGGAGCCAGACGAATGAGTGAATGAGTAGTGAGATGATTCTAGATGCGGCCATCAAGTCCTCCCCAGCCTCACATCTTCCCTTGTGATGCCTCTCCACTTTCCAGACGTTGCAGTAGCTGGAATTTCAGCACCCCAAGTGCTGCTTACTGAAATCTGCCCACCAACAAAAGACCCCATAAAAGACAAACTCACCCCAGGCCAGTCCATTTGTCCAGTGCTAACTCACTGTAATTTTTGCCTGCTGCTGGTGACTCTGGTATTTCGAGTTGGTTTGTCTTATAGAAGCTCCTCTGCCATTCATTAACAGAAGTGGAAACTTAGCATCTATCTTTTAAATCCATGAAATTGCATTATCTGCTCTATTGAGAGAGTTAATCTCTTCAGTGCAGATATTTAGTATTTGTCATAACTCTAGTAAACTTATTTAAAAATATTTTCAATTTTTAATGTATTACGAGTTTCCCTTCTGGAAGACTCATGGTCCCTCTCAGCCTGGTGTCTGTCCGCTCCCAGAGAGCAGCATGAAGAGAGCCAGAACTCAGCTGTCAGTTGTTCTGACTCATGAGTTCACCTTGAGGGTCCGTGTGTCTTGTTCTGGAAAACTGTCCTTGGAAACCTTAGCGGAGTAACTTTGCTCCCTGAGTAGATTTTTTCAGAGTAGATACACCCCAGCAGGCCTAACAAACAAACGAGGAAGAAGAAGAGAAAAGTCTTTCCTTGGAAACTTCTTCACAGGACCGGCTATCCTCTAGTGAGAGATCCTTAACCAGGCTGGCGGTGCTTGGGGCACTCAGAGAAGGCCTCGCTTCTGGCCTGGTGGCTCCTACACCACAAGAGCATTTACCTCTGCATTCCCTCCCCCTGCCCAGGCTGTACTGAGCTTGTTTCAGCAGCACTGAATGCCACCTGCTTTTCTGTGACATCTTGTTTTTTGCTTGAATTACTTTTGGCTGGGGTAGAACATGTGTCTACCTCCCCTCTGGGAGTGGAAACAGAGATGACTTTGTGGAAAACAAAATGTGAGGCCTATCCTCAGAGTCAGTTGGAGCTGATTGTCATCATTTATTAAAAGTGCAATTCTCTTCAGAACATGAAATGGGGATAATGGCTTAAAAGACTCATCAGTGCATGGCTGAAAATGAACCCAAGATAATGAAAGTGGAGAAGGGCTAATGATGCAGAAAGAGGACCAAAGTTTCAGGTTAACATCACACCGATTTAACTGGGGAGGCTATCACCGAGAAGTCGAGAAATGATCCTCACATAGGGAAGTCTGCAGTGTTCGGTGTGTGTCTGTGTCTGTGTGTGCGTTTGAGTGGAGGAGCAGGGGTGAAGCTGGGTGATAAAAAAGAACACGCTAAGTACAGAGATGGACTGAAACCAGGAGTCTTCTCATTCTTTTTCTTTTCGGTCTCTACAGTTTCTCTTTTTCTTTATTTTTTTAAAAGCACAAATCTAACTTAACACTCTATTACATATAATCAAGTTTTAGAATCATGTAGCCCCATCACTTTCTACCTGCGTGACCTGAATATCCTAATCTGAATAATGGGGAATAATGTAAGCAAAGCTGAAGGATTGTTGTGACAAGTGATTGAGATAACCTATCCAAAAGCACCTAATGTAGTCCTGGGCAATATCAGCTGCTAAGGCTGGCTTAGTTTCCACCCCTCTTACCCCTACCTTCTTCTCATCAGGCTATTTTTTTTTGTCTCATAATTCAAGTATTAACTGGGTGTATTGTTACAGTTCTAGCATCTGTGTTGCACAGAATTACAGACTCATATGGTCCTTGGTGTGGAAGGAATCATAGAATTTAAGGGACTTACCCAGCGTCTTTCACCTTGTTCAGTCGACAAGTATTTATTTAACGCATTCTGTGTGCCAGTCGCTGTGGGATACAGCAGTGAGCAATATTGACTCAGTCCTCACCATTTGTAGAACTTAAAACCTTGGAGGGGAAACAGGTTTTCTTTAAGCAAAATATTGACACGGGTAACGAATAAATCACAACTGTGTGAAGTGGCAAGTGAAGAGCTCTGTGAGTATAGTGGGGAACCTGGTGTAGAACGGCGTGTCAGGGAAGGTAGCTTCACTGGAGTGGCTTGCGTTGAGCCCTGGAGGGTGAGCTGGAGTTAGCTTGGCGAAGAGTTGAGGGGGGCGGTGGGGGCAGGGAGGAAGGAAGCCACATCCGAGAAACTGAAAAATGTCTGTGTGGCTGGGCAGAGGTGGGAGGGGTTGAGGGAACTGGGTGAGTTGTGTACTTGGCAGCTGCTGAGAGGCGGAAGCTCAGGAGAAGCAATAGAGGTGAGGTAGACAGGCTAGCCCAGCTGAGGGGGCGTGTCCAGGGAGTTGACAACACGATACAGTGTGCAGTGTTGGTTCCTTGGTCAGGGAGTCTGAGTGGCGCTTGTCAGAGCTCCCTGGCAGTTCAGGGCTGTGGGGCCCAGTGTGAGACCAACACATAGAGCTGACTGAGGAGGGCTTAAGTCAGACATTTCCGAGGAGTCCAGATCAAGCAGTTACTTCTTCCCAAGTGTATTAATGAAATGCCAAAGAGTGGATCCAAGTGTTAATGAAGTGTTTTTCTAGTTGGGAACTGACCACAGTGGAATGTTAACAGCAAATTTTATAGGTTTTTATTTTGCTTAAAAATGTGTACTTAATTTGCTTTGGAGAATAAGCTCAAAGAATGCTTCTTTTTATATCAGAATTTTTAAAAACTGAATTTATTGGGGTGACGTTGGCTATAAAATTATATGTGTTTCAGATGTACAGTTCCGTAACACATCATCTGCATATTGTATTTTATGTTCACCACCCAAAGTCAGGTCTCCCCTGTCATCATTTATACCACCTTACCTCCATTCCTTCTGGTAATCACCACATTGTTGTCTGTATATATTTTTTTGCTTAGTCCCTTCACTTTTTTCACTCATCTCCCAGCCCCCTCCCCTCTGACAGCTGTCAGCCTGTCCTCTGCATCTGTGAGCCTGTTTTTGTTTTGTTCATTAACTTATTTTGTGCATTAGATTCCAGACAGTCTATTCAACAAATAGTGTTGCACAAATTGGACAGATACATGCAAAAAAAAAAGAAATTAGACCACCTTCTTGTATCGCACACAAGAATAAACTCAAAATAGATTAAAGACTTAAATGGAAGGCTTGAAACTGGGAAGAAAACATAGGCAGTAAGATCTCAGACATTTTTTGTAGCGATATTTTTTTTTCTGATATATCTACTTGGGCAAGGGAAACAAAGGAAAAAATAAATGAATGGAACTGCTTCAAAGTAAAAAGGTTTTTGCACAGCAAAGGAACCATCAACAAAATGAAAAGATAACCTACCGAATAAAAGATCATATTTGCTGATACATGTAATAAGGGGTTTATATCCAAAATTTATAAAGAACTAGTATAACACCCCCCAAAAAATCCAATTAAAAAGTGGGCGAGGGCCTGAATAGACACTTCTTCAAAGAATGCTTCTTTAGAATCTTTTAGAACCAGTTCACTGCTAACTGCAGGGAATTTCTCACAGAAATTTGTAAATAAGCAATTCTGGTATTAAATTAGCCCCCAGCTATCTTAAGCAAATATCCTACAAGAGGAATTGTATTATCTAACTGGCCAGTTGATTCTTGGCTTTTTTCAGCTTCAAGAAAGAATTTAAATAGGATCCCTGTGTGTTTCTCTCATTTCAAATCCTCTAGAGCAGATAAACATTATCATGAAACTGGTCAAGGATGAAATTTAAATAAATAGTGATTGGAAAGGGTGATAGTAAGAGTTTCCAACTCACAAAAACAGACAGATTAGTTCAATTAACTGCAAAATTTGGAGGACAAAGATACAGGGAGAATTATTTATGTTGATGTGTTATGCATGCTCAGTATTTTTGTAAATAAACCTGTTGGGGGGAAGGAACCCCCCACCAATATAATTATCCCTCAAAAATACTCCACCGAAGCGCAGTTTGGAGCCAGGAACATGTTTTTCTCCTTGCAAGCCACTCTGTCTTGGTAAGGCAGTGCCTAGGATAGCCCTCCCTCACCACAACAGGCCCCCCTCTGTTGTACCACAATGCTGCGTGTCTGACTGTGGTCTAGCGTCCTGTGTATTTGTGGGGATCATGATAGCTGTTCATGTGCTTGAGTCACTCTCTGAAGAGAGAAAATAGAGGCTGCCTTTATGCTAAAAGCACTTATTATTTTCTTGGGGGGAAGAACTTTGAATAGACAGCACACCAAAAATCAGAGTGGTAGAAAGTTATTACCTTGGCCCAATATTTAGCAAGGAATGACTTCAAAACAGGGTGGACAGCCAAATTCTATTCATTCAACCTCCACATAAAGTCACATAGACACTTACACACTTAAATTGCTCTTCTGTTACTCTTGGTGCATAGACAAGGATTCATCCTGACGTAGTAAAGTAGAGATCAGTGTGCTTTAATCTGGAAGACTAGGAAAACATTCCGTCAGGGCCACAGTACAATGCAGTTTGTCTGTTTCCGTAGGGAACATCTCTTGATTTTGTCTATCCTGGAATTCTGTATATTTTTGAGAATTCCTCTTTCCCTTTCCTTCCTTCTTCATCCCCTCTTTCTCTCTTCCCCTCCCTATTCCTCCTGTACCACCAACCTACCATTCCCTGTAGATCTGTCAATCATGACAACTGGAGTTGTCAGTCTCCACACAGTATACTCTGGTTATGGATTGTAACTCAGGTTCTAGCCAATCACGATTCCCTATTTCTCTGTATACAGTAACTGGTCCCTAGGTTGGTTCATGATCCATGCAGGGAGCATCAGAATTCTTTCCTGGAAGCAATAACAGACATTGAGAGAGGAACCATCTTTTCTGCTGGAGAAGATGAGCTGGAAGGTTGTAACTCTGGGGCAGCTGCTACCACCCTTTTTGCAATCTGAAGTGACACTAAGCTGAGAAGAGTAAGGCAAATAATTTTGGTATAGTTGAACCTCTAATTTCAGTTTCTGAGGCTCTGGTTTTTACACACCCACCTCCCCCCTTTCCTCCTTCCATTCCCTCTCCCTTCCTTCCTCTCTCCATTTCTTTTCCCCTCCCTTTCATTAATTTATTCATTCATTCAACAATTATTAAGAATTTAGGTTTCATTCATTCATTCAACAATTGTTATTAAGAATTTATGTTTCAGACACTTTTCTAAGGGTGGGGGAAATGATGGTGAACAAGACAGACGAAGTTCTTATTCCCTTGGTCCTTACCTACTACGGAGAGGAAATAGACAACAGATTAGTAAGCAAATAAATAGTTGCAGTTACTCAAATATGATAAACTGAAGAAAATAAATAGGAAGCCCGGGGGAAAATAGACAACAGATTAGTAAGCAAATAAATAGTTGCAGTTACTGCAAATAATGATAAAGGTTATGAAGAAAATAAAATAGGGAATGACTAAGACAGAAGAAGCCAGACTCAAGGGGGGGAAAGAGCTGATTTCGCTTGAGTGTTCAAGGAAAATGTCATTGAGGAAGTGTTGCTTGAGCTGGTGCCTGAAGTACAAGAACTAACCATGTGGAGATCTGGAGAGCAGGAAGTCCATCAGAGGGAACAGCCTAAACAAACAGTGCTAATGAGGAAAAGATTAGGGTATTCAAAGAAGAAAAATAAGTGAACAAAAAAGTGAAGTATGAAGGAAGGTGGAGTAAGATGGATTTGGAGATGATATAAGACTTACAGTCTTTGACTAGCAGTTGAGTTTTATTTTAGAGCTGAGGCAAGACTTTGGAAACTTAAGAGAATATGACATTAAATTTGAATCTAAAAAGGAACACTACTTTTTGGACTAGAAGATGCACCCCCAAAATTTGGGAGGAAAAGGGGGTGAGTCTTATAGTCCAAATGTGGGTGTTACATTTACATTGGTGAAATATATGTTGTTCGTGTTATTAAATATTTTACCACATTTATTGCTTCAATTTTTTTTTCTATTTCCTCTAAAACCTAAGTGCATCTTATGGTCTGAAAATACAGCACTTTGGTTGCTATACAGAGAATAATCATAGAGAAGAAAGAGTAAGAGCCAGGAAACTATTTTGGTGTTTTGCCCTGGTAATTAGGATGATTATAAATATAACAAAGCTAATAAGAATTATTATGTCATTAATACACACAGAGTTCCAGAATGATTCTGCAGTTTCACAAATATCATTCAGGACACAGCCTCTTTACATCTTTTAGCAAGTTGCGTTCAGTATAGTAACTTGGTTTCAGGGCTCTACTCTCTTGTTTACTGGATGGCTGCCTAGTTCTAGGCATCTTACCTAGCCACGGAATGTCTGGATGATGAAGAGACTGTCCTCTAGCAATCCTCTTGTTATTAGCAGGGAAACCTTTCTAAAGCCCCTTTCTACCCCACAGACCAGGATTGGGTCATATGCCAAGGGGGAATAGAATAGAATTAGCACAGTTTATTAAGCCCATTATGGTTCATGCCTTTCCATGAGTACACAAATGTGCGAGCATCTGAACAAAACCAGGATTTGCCAGCAAGGGAAGCAGCTAAGTATCTGCCATGATTTTTTTTGGTTCTTCTGAATAATCCAGATAACTTTTAAAAAAACTTTAATATTCCTCCAACTCTTCCCTCCCCTACCCACCTTCAGTCTTTGTGTTAAACTCTGTTTTTGATAGAAGGGGAGACCTTGTGCAATAATGCAACTCTAAGTATCTTTATTACAGGTTGAGTTGAACTTCGAAAACTACTCTAGGAACTATAATTCATAGTGGGTCCTCCTGAATTTGTTATTTAACAACTCTTCTTGACCAGTGAGCTCTCTTTTGTTTTCACGGGGTCTAATGGGGCCAAAGATGGGGATTGGCAGGTCCAGGTAACATTGTTACTATTTGTGAGCTGTTTCTTTTGAGGTCAATTCAAATCATCACTCTCCTGGTACATTCCCTCATCTTCTTTGTCATTTTTCATCTTGCTCATCAATATTCCCATCTTCATTTTTACATGTTGGTGACCTGACAGTTCCTCTTCTCCTGAAGCAAGATCTTCTGATTGTACTTGCTCGAGATGACTTGGGTCAAAGTCCTGGCCCAGCAACTTCATCATGAAGCATCGTGCTTCTCCCGTTGTCTTCACTGCTGCCCCCAGCCGTCCTCCACCATGTTGTTCAACCTCTGCTTGGCTGGAGGAAGATTATTTTTCAGGAAACTCTCAGAGAGCAATTCTGGATTCCTTTCCAAAGCCAGATTGCTACTGCAGTTCTGTGAAGTATCTTATTGTCCTCATAACAGAGCCAATATAGTCACTTCCTACTGAAGTTACTCTGAGTTTGATTTTTGTCACTTGCCATCAATGTCCCTGACTAAATATACTTGCTGTGTATAGATTGCACTCTTGATGGACGAGGAAGATAAGTATAGATAAGTAAGGCTTAAAAAGGAAGACTGCCTTGTCCCATTTAATCAGCTGAATCAGCAGCAGTGCTGGGAAGAATTTTCTTGACTGTCAGTTTAGTGGTCCTTCCACTTTTTTGAAGCCTGTGAAGTCTCTTCTCCTGTCTAGCCTCACTCATTATATAATATTGTTTACATCAGTGTTACCAGACTCTCCCCAGCAAAGCAGGCAGTGGCAACATCTACTTTTGTCCATGGTTCCTGCAATTCTAGTGTCATGCTTTATTGAGTCTCTAACCATAAGTGTCTTTTAGCTGGACACTGGGTCTGACTTTAAGTACAAATAAGGTGTAAGTAGCTACCCAACTGGGGAGAGTGAATAAAAAATTACAAGACCCTCTTGCTTTCTATCTCTCCATAAGTAGCAGCAGTTACAATATTCCTCAAGGGGAGAAAGGATGCACAGCAGCTCTTTATCAGGTAAACTTGAATTTGTTTATCATGTCCCTCAAAGTGATAAAACTGATGATTGAGTGATAAGATCACTAGCAGGGTTGGCGGGATCTAAGCTTGTTTCAGTTTCTGCCTAAGACCATGTAGTCTAGAAGTACTTAATTTAAGATCTAGATTTTAGGGGGTTTACAAACCTCCTAAGACAAAATACAAACTTTCTGGGCAATTTTTGGTAAAGAAGGATAATAAGTTTCATTAGATTTTTATGGCATCCCTCATGGTGCATGAACACTCTAGTGCAGAGAGCTGCTCCCTCCCTCCTCACCTCTCCCTCCTCACCTCTTTCTCCCCACCTCTCCCTCCTCACCTCTCCCTCCTCACCTCTCCCTCCTCACCTCTCCCTCCTCACCTCTCCCTCCCCACCTCTCCCTCCTCACCTCTCCCTCCTCACCTCTCCCTCCTCACCTCTCCCTCCTCACCTCTCCCTCCCCACCTCTCCCTCCTCACCTCTCCCTCCTCACCTCTCCCTCCTCACCTCTCCCTCCCCACCTCTCCCTCCCCACCTCTCCCTCCTCACCTCTCCCTCCTCACCTCTCCCTCCCCACCTCTCCCTCCCCACCTCTCCCTCCTCACCTCTCCCTCCCCACCTCTCCCTCCTCCTCCACTTTCCCTTTTGGAAAATAGCCAGTTTATTGCCAGCTCCTCAAACTGGAGTGAGCAGACCCCTGAGGTATATGAAAGGGGTGGCAGGCTATTGGATAAACATAGACCATAGTGAAACTTTTACTAAAAGATTTAGATAAAACTTACTTTAATATTTTAAAAACAACCTTATATAAGATGTACAATTTTGTATAAGCAGGCATGTACAATTTTGCATGAATTTTAAGTTAAAACATGAGGCTTACACTCAGGAGCTCCTCTTTGAGTTCTATCCATTCACCTTAATGTATGAGTTCCTGCTTCCTAAGGGATATAAAGGGCATTCAGGTAGAAGAGTTCAGGGGCTGACACATCAGAATGGGGACAAATTCTGGAGTAGAAAGACCTGGGCTCAAAACATGCTTCCATCTCTTACTGACCCTGTGTTCTGACAAAATTAGTTCCAGCTTCTGGGACTCATTCTTTCCTTAGCCATAAAATAAGGATAATAACCCCCTCATAAATTTTTGTGGGCTGCAAGGCAGTGAGGACTGAGAGGTGCCTGGTGCACAGTAGGCCTGAACTGAAATCTGCCTCTAGGAAACTCTCTCATTGGTCTTAGTTCTGTCTTTGGGGGCCTGGGGCCTGAGTATATCCATCTTTGCCCTTCTGTCGTGCAATCCTTCAGTCACATTTAATTTTTTTAAAAAGATTTTATTTATTTATTTTTAGAGAGAGGGGAAGGGAGAGAGAAAGAGAGGGAGAGAAACATCAGTGTGTGATTGCCTCTCGTGTGCCCCCTACTGGGGACCTGGCCCACAGCCCAGGCATGTGCCCTGACTGGGAATCCAGTGACCAGTGACCAGTGACCCTTTGCTTCGCAGTCCAGCACTTAATCCACTGAGCCACACCAGCCAGGGCGCATTTTTAAAAATTGTGGTAAAATATGCATAACATAAAATACATTCTAACCATTTTAAAGCATTACCAGTCAGTGGCATTTAATGCCTTCACTACGATATACACCATCACCTCTGTTGAGTTCCAGAACTTCTCATGACCACAAACAGAAACTCAGTCTGTATTAAGCAGTCACTCCCCATTTGGGCCCCCGCCTCCACTCCCTGGGCCCAGGCAGCCAGGACCCTGCACTAGGCAAAATGGGTTTGCCCGTTGCGGCTGTCTCATATAAGTGGAATCCTACACGAGGTGGCTTTTTGTGTCTGGCTTCCTGTTTCCCTAGAGCTCACAGCAGTGAAGGAACCAAGGAGAGGTCGGGGAAGGGATGGCAGGAGGCACTTAGGGACTGAGAAGGGCCACGACAAACATTTTTACCTCACTCTGTAGCCCCAGACCCTGCTTTACACCTGGCAGACAGTGTGCAGCCATGTTGCTACGGGCCACAGGGCCTGGCACGGCATCTGTGCCGGTCATCTGAATGATGAGTGTGAGGCCAAGGGCACTGCCACAGCCAAGGTCAGCCTGGGCAGCAGGTGCTTGGGAAGCAATCTTTCAAGCTGGTCGAGTCCAGCTGGATGTCATGTGCTGTTTATCCTTGTATGGTACAACGGAGCCTCATTATAGGAACAGTGCTCCGCCAAACGTTTGCAGGAAAGGCAAACCAGACTGACTGGCTTGGCTGTGGCCTTTGGAAAGGCACAAAGGCCACTCATGTGTGCAGCCAGCGAGCTGCATGGGCAGTTAAATCACTCCCAAGGAAAATCTTGTTTGAGCACTAAAGGTCATGGCTATGATTTGTCTGTGATTCTTTGTCAATACGTTTTTCTAACCAAGTACCACATAAAGGGTCCATTATATGGGCTTCGGCGCAGCCCGCTTGCCCTGGGATGGGAACGGAAAAGCCTGTGGGCAGGCCCTGTTAAATGCACCATTTAGCCTTGCGCAATCACTCTCCATCATCGCTTGCTTTTTGTTTATTCAAGTCCTAATTCATGGGGGGCGGGGGGCAGGGGAATTAACGTAACTAGAAGTTTAGGGTCTAATAAAAGACTTTAACTAGTTTCACAAAGATATTCACAGATGGCTGCACAGTAAACATTGTAAAGGCCTAGAGCTGGGTGAGAAGTTTGGAGAATAAAGCTCTGAATTGTGTTTGTGTTTTGCTTTCAAGATTCCAGGCTGGTTGTAGTAAATCACTGGGTTAAGCACAGGGATTTCTGCTTTCCCCCTGGGTCCTGCCCTGACCTCCTCACAGACAGGACCTGGAGACACCCTAGAGTCAAATTCTGGCTTAGCGCTTAAGGGTTGTGGGTAGCTCTGGCTGGTGTGGCTCAGCAGATTGAACGCTGGCCTGTGAACCTAAGGGTTGTGGGTTCAATTCCCCAGTGAGGGCACATGCCTGGGTTGTGGGCCAGGTACCCAGTATGAGGAGTGTGAGAGGCAACCACATATTGATGTTTCTCTCCCTTCTTTCCCATCTGTCTAAAAATAAAATAAATAAAATCTTTAAAAAAAAGAATATTGTATATTTCACAAGCTCTTTTAGGGGCAGGTGTTGGATAACAGCTCAGGCAATTGCGTTTGTTTTTGGGACCAGCAATGCTTCTGAATCCCACAACCTTGACCAGTTCGGTGGCCACTGAACTCCACAGAAAACGGAGGAGTCCCCAGCCTACATGGACAAGCATCTTTCTCTATGGAAACTCCCACTCAAGTCCTACCTTCTCCATGAAGCCCTAAATAACTTAGAAATTTAATTTTTCTCCCAAAGAAAGTAAGACCAGGGTAGGGATGCCAGCTTCAGGACAACATCAGAGACCTAGGCCCCTTGGAGCTCTCAGTTATTTCATTCTTTAGTTTGTGGTCCCTGTTTTGGCTGGAGCTATGTTTGTTGCACTTAATGTAAAATGTGAAAATCTGTACTTTTAATTTCTCTCTTCCATGAAAGAAATCTGGAGGCAGGTAGTCCCATTTGGTCCTTGATGCCAACAGGGACCAGGCTTCTTCTAGATGATCACTTTGTTGTGCCCAGGGTGGGGCTGTCATCCTGAAGGTCTAGGATGTCCGAGACATCAGATCCGAGTTCTAGGCAACATAGTAGAGAAGGGTAGAAGGGTACACTCTGGCCTTGTTAAGATTACAAAAGAAAGAGCCCAGAGTTTGGAGGCCAGGGAGAAGAGGATGATACCCAGTAGATGAGATCAAGTCAAGAAGTAGTAATTTTTTGACTTTTTAAAAAAATGTATGTAGAAGAATGTGCCCATTATATAAAGCTAAAATGCTGGGTTCACATCTTGCTGGGTGATCAATGTGACCCTTGGCCTCAATTTCCTCTTTTGTGCAACAGAGAGATTAGGTGTTCTAGAAACCAGACTATGAAGTTGGGCTCCTTTGGCTCAAGGATGTGTCAAGGGTGCCCTGATGTGTGTGGCTTAGTGGGTTGCACATTGTCCCACAAAGAGAAAGGTCACTGGTTTGATTCCCAATAAGCGCACATGCTGGGGTTGCGGGTTTGGTCTCAGTGTACATATGAGAAGCAACTGGCCGATGTTTCTCTCCCTTTTTCTTTCCATCTCTTCCCCCGCTCTAAAAATAAATAAATAAAATCATAGGAAAAGAATATTGTTAAGGGTTTCAGGATCAACCAAGATGGGCTTGCCGGCAGAGTAGGGGTCCACTGAGAGGGCGAGTCCAGAAGGGAAATGCTGGGTAGAATCCAGGAACTGGAAAAGAAAAGCTGAGAGCCAGCAGGGCAAGACCAATAGCATGTGGATGGGGCTGGAGACAGTAGGATGCAGAGGAAATGGGAGAATTAAGTTTGGAATTGAGGTAGCCAGAAATCAAAGTACCCAGGGGTAAGGCGAGCTGTGTAAGAACTAATGGAATGCAGATGGCCCGTCTGCCCACCATCCCTCTTATGTCTGGGCTCTTTAGGTTTGGAAGAGGTCTCTGAAGGCGGTGGAACCTTTCAGGATAGGGATATATGGGGCTAAGGTCTCTCTCATGGCCCTAAACTGCTGTGATTCCAAGTTGAATGAAGAGGTGATAAAAACCCTCTTGAAGGTTTTCACCCTGGGAGCTGCTGCCTCTGGCATCTGTGTCCTTTCTGGTTTTGGGTTGGGTCAGAGGCGTCACTCAGTCTGGAATAGTAATGAGCAGTATTAGATTCAGGGTATTCAAAGACATAAAAAGTTCTCTATCAGGCAGAGATAAATGGATTAGGCCAAACCGAAAGACTGTGGGGGCTTTCTGAGATTCACTGTGCTCATCTGGCTTTTCAGAGGATGGGCTTTGTGTGAAGTTTCTCTCTGGTTTTGGGGAAAGGGGAGTTTGGCAGTGAGTGAACAAAGGCAAAGAAAGCTTCCTGAAAAATTTAAGTATTGGAATTTAGAATTTGTGTAGGTAAATATCCTTTGTTGGGAAAGACAGATAATGTTTTAGTACTTATGAGGGTATCAAGAATTTTCCATATTCTCTCAAGTACACAGCAAGAGTCAGGTGCATGCTTCCAAACAGTTTCCTCCACTGTCAAAGGCTAGGGTTTCACACTTTCAGAAATAACTGCGTTCTTCACCCAAATTCTCAGTGACTACTCTCCATGTAATATTCACTGGTTCATGGTACTCTTGTATTTTATTCGCTTGATGGCATGTGCATGAGAGGCAGGAGCAGGGGGCTAAAACTTTATTTGCTGCAGGAAGGGGCCCCAGCTTTTTGCACATTTATCTGTTACTCCCTTAGGGGACGCTGGGAAGAGAGACTCCTGAAGGGACCCGGGTCAAGGCACCCTGCTGAGTTGAACTGCAGTCAACTTGGCTGGAGGGAATTTTCTGGTGTGATGGGAAAAACTGAGGGTGCTGTTTCATTTCAGACAAAATAAAAGGGCCTTTTTATTTGCTTCTCTCTTGTATGTTTTGTGGTTCTATCAAAAAATAGAATTGGGACATGCTTTGGCAGATAGACATTTTTGTATTTCCAGGGGGACTCAAATAATTTATTAGAATTTATTTACAACAGATAGAGTCTTACTTTTTTTATAATGTTAGGAAAAACCACCTTGTTGACAAGTCAAAGGCCCTGAAAATAATATTTCAAAGGTTTACAATAAGATCTTGAAGGTTAAATCATTAAGTAAGTGCTCATGATTGAAAATATATTATTTGACCTCAATTATAGTTTAAAATATGTAGAGTAGAAATAACAGGTTTTCCCTAATCAGCAAAGCTTAAAATTTTTTCTGAGGAAAATATAGCTACCTACCATTTCAGCAACATTTTTTTAAATGGAGAAAAGCCAGACATTAGGTCAGGGGATATCATCCATGGCTCACCTTCACGTATTACAGTGTATACTGTGTATATTATATATAGTGTCAATTGCAAGAAAGAGGAATGAATGAATGGATGAATGAATCAAAGGCAATTTATGTTTTAAAAAGACAAGATACATACAGGAAAATAGAACACATGGCTGCCTAAGCTAAGTGCTCAGTGAGAAGAAGCCTTGGTTCTGTTCAGAGTTACACCATCTGCCCGACAGAACCCAGAAACAGCAACTTGGGGTCATCTTTAACTCCCCCCTTTCCTTGGTCCCCTTATATGTGTTCCCAGCTCTTGACTTTTGTTCGTGTGGATTCCTCCCCTGGCATTCCCTCTGCTCTGTCCTTTGCATACTTCAAGACCAAGGTAAAATACCAGCTCCTACCTGGAAACTTCCATGATGTCCTCAGTACAAAGTCACCCCTGAGACTTAAACCTCCTGGCAAAATTCTAGTGACCTGGAGTGGTCCACTTGGAGACTGTTTTTTGTCTTGAGCTAGAGAAAGTGAGAAGCCAGAAAGGTTTCACTTTTCCCTTACAGGAACCAGCCCTGCACCTGAGGCATTTTCAGGCCATTTATTCATACCTTCATACCTCATGTGCTTGGTAGTTAAGAATAAGAAGTGGTTGTTGTGTGTCTCTTTGGAAGGGTCTTGGGCTTCTGGACCACACTAGGAGGAGGCTTGGTGTGGAGGCCATAGAGTGACAGACGGAATCAGGCAGACACAGGCTGGGATGGGCCCTCTCTTGGGAGGGAGCAGGCCCAAACCATCCAAACTATCCCACTTCTTCAGCTTTATGACAACAAGAAAGGTGGCAGGATAATGTAGTATGTGGCTATAACTGCTCTGCTTCTCATTCAGGGCAATCCTGTGACCTTTGGTTCTTCCCCAGTCAGGGGCTGAGCTTGCTTTAGAGCGGCCATAGATGAGAACCTCGAAGAACAAAGAAGTGGTAGTTGGCTTTTTGGAACTCAGGACAGAAATAAAAGTCCTGTGAGTTGGGGAAAGCTTTAGATTCTGTGTGCACCAGAAACAGGAAGCTGGGGAGGTGAGCCAGCTTTATTCACCTGTCTAGATTGGAGAAAGACTTCTGGGCATGATGCTGCACAGTCATAGGGAGCTGAGTAGTTGTGTTCTGAGATGACTGAGGCCCCACATGGCAGTGTGGTCCTGGGATAGAGTGGAGCTGTGTCTTGCTTCTCAGGTGAGGCCCAGGGCATTACTAACATCTCAGTTTTCTTGTACCATCCAGGTTGGCTATTGCATATCTCTCAGCAAAGAGAACCTGAGATAGAGAGCCCGACTGACTTCCCACAGCCCCGGGGTAGCATGGAAGAACATCCAAAAGTTCCCCCACCCACCCCAGACACCACTGGGCTGCCTTAGAGAAGGCCTGTCACATATCTGAGAGAGGACCAATGGGCCAGAAGAGGACTTGAAAAATCTCTGGACAAAGCCAAAGAAAGAAAATCTTGGTTGACCTGAGCTTACCTTGTCTAAGATGAAGCTTCTATTACCAAGAGGAAGAAGGGCTTGAGATAGAAATATAAAAATACAGAATGATACATTTATTTGCTTATTTCTGCTTTTGGTCTAAAAAATTATTTTCTGCTATACAAAATATATAGTAAGAGATACCACCATATCCTTGAGTGTTGTGAGTGTCTCCTGATTTATTGGCAGAGAAAAGAGCCCCAGCTACCAGTATAAGTGCTAATAAAATGCTCTGAGACCTGGCCAGCTATCAGTTCTTTTTGGAGGTGAGCAGAGGCAGCGGGGTGGGTTGGGGAGGAGACTTGAGCCTCCACTAGGGGCCACCAGACACCACAAAGCCACAGACTCCACTGTCCAATTCAACATCAGCCACCTCTGTTGAGTTCTGCAAGCCACTTAGCAGAAATAAGTATCTTGTGGAGTCCTGGCCTAAACTTGCACTCTGCCCTATATTTGCACTGAAACTTCTAATGTGGGATTAGGAGGGTCTTTGCTTTTTGAGAGGTCCGGTGAAAGATTTTCCTTGAAAGGAGGAAATGCTTTATTGCTGAGAACTGTTTCACAAGTGGCTCTTTTCTCACAGAGAAGTTGATAACTTAAAAATCACTTGGCACAGCCTCCGTTTTCCTTAGAGATAGGAGATGGCTGTGCTCTTGGTAGAGACTAAGCAGCAGTGTCTTTTTCATGGGACGTTTCATGGGATTGCACTGAACTCTCATCAGCTACCCCGTGTGTTGTCCGCTTAGGGGAGGGCTGGGAAGATGCTTTACCTTTGGCTGTTTCAGGGACATGTAAGCACTTTAAAAAGCCAGTTCTTTAGCACTTGGAAACCTAGTCAGTTGGATATCTCAGTTTGGCTTTTAAGATAAGGTCTCTGAGCCTTGGGTATTAGATACAATAAAAGTGATGAGCACCTTGGAAGTGCTCTCCTGTCCTGCTGTAGTGAGATGTCCACTTCCTTTTTGTGGCAGATCCATGCTGGCCACCCTCCTCAAAAGCCATTTAATCTTAAAGCCAAATTAAAGTTCTTAGATCTGCCCGAAGTCCTGACTCCTTAGCATGGCGTCGAGGGTTCTCTTGGCCCAACCTTTACTTGATGTCAGCTCACACCTTGTATCCCATTGTAGCCCGATAGTAGCAATAGAAACATACATGTCGTTAATCAAACAGACCACCTTTGGACCCTTATTCATACTGGTACCCAGTATATCCTTACCCTTTGTCCATCTGGTTAGTACATGCTAGTATTTCAACACTCACCCTCCCTGAATCCTTTCTTGAACTTCCAAGAAATCCCAACTCTCACTCCCTCATGCCTCTGCGGCACCTTGTTTTATAGCTTCTTGAGCACTTTGTGGGAGTGATTTACTCACATGATTGTCATCTCTTCTAGATTGTGAAGACATTTAAGGCAAAAAGTAGTCCTAGCTAAGTCTGTGTTTCTGATGTTTGGTGTCTAATAAGCTCTCAGGAACTATTTATTGAGTAGTTGAAATCTGCTTTGAATTCTTGTGAAAACCTTGTGCACTGCTCACATAACAGTGGTGCCAACCAGCTCCTTTCCAGTGAGTTGGATGTGGTTGTGCTGAGGAGAAGTATTCCAGCTCAGGATGGGGAAGATCATGGTGCTGCTCAATCCTGGCTTCAGGTCAGAGGAGCCTAGAGTCAAGAAAGTATTTCTGAAAGCCAGTAATTCACCAACTAAAAAACTAGACAAAGGACTCTATTGCCATTCATCATGCATGGTCTCTTCTAAGAGTTTATTCTTGTTAGGGATTCAGCCAACCAAGACCACACCTTCATCTGAGAAGCTCCAAAGAAGCTTTGAGGGGCAGGTTCCAAGCAAACTGTGACATAGAACATACATTTTCACCCAGCAATTTTCCCTCCTCTCTGGTTCTCTCTCTGATTGCTCAGGTTATAAAATTGTAACTAAAAGGTTCAAAGTGCCCCCTTCACTTCCCTTTAAAGACTATCAATTTGTGAACACCTTTCATTGTTAATAGCCCCACAAGTGTATTATAACCTCGTGTTTGTGTGGTCATAGCCCCTATGAGAACTTCAGCTTCTGAAGGTTGGGAAAGTATACCTTATTTATCTTTAGATTCTTGGACTCTATAGTGCTACAATAGTCAGCTTTTGAGAAATGTTAGTTGACTGAATGCAGAAATAAAAAGTATATATTTCCTACCTCCTACTAGGTTTCTGAAATTTCCTTAGAGGAGCACAAGTTTTCCTGGCAAAGAATATACTCCTATAATTTTTAGAGTAAGTAGAACCACACAAAACTTGTCACATATCTGAAGATTGTCCTGATTTGGTAGCAGCACCAAAAAGGTTTATACTCTTCATCTGCAGCATACTTTATAGTTTAAAATGCATAGTCACCACCTTCTGTCTTATTTGACCTTTCTAATGATGACCTTGTGAGATGAGTGTTACTCTTAACATTTTCCAATGAGGAAACTGGGGTTCAGAGAGGTTAGTGACACCTTAGAAGTTGCACAGCTCACTATTTCCTGAATCAGAGCTAGAACTTCAGTCTTTGGAAGATAACTCAGTGTTCCTTTCATTATACCACACAACCTTCCTAGCTCCATCACCTCTGGACCTAGTGAGGTCTCTGAGGTAATGTTATGCCAATTTTGAATGCAGACTTAATTGAAATGTTTTAAAGTATGAGACTAGTGTTAATGGTTTCCCATTGTTCTAAGAATTATGCAGTCATCATTGAAAAATATATGCCTATATTTTAGACATTATGTTAATAGCACACATATTGCAAAACAGAATCACTAAAATACTCTTATCTCTCTGTTGCTACAGTATGTGCAAAATATGCTATACATTCTAAACTTTTCACTTAAACTCAACATAAGAGTAATGGAAAAATTCAGTCAGTGAAGATACCTGCAGCCTCTTCAATTTGTGTGTTTGCTGTATCTATGGAAATAGGCAAATATGAAACTTTGTTATATCTATACAGTGTTTAACAATGAAATGCTTGAGAAAATAGTCAACCAAATGAATGTTGCACAGTAAATTTGAAAATCTGACTTTTTAGAAGATTCTCTACAATACTTCTAAATCCTCCTGCCTTACAGTTTTCGTATATCTGAAAAGATAAGCACTATATGTAAAATTGGATGTCTTCCAAGCAATGTGTCTTTCATTTGTAGTTCCCTAAGAGCTCAGCTATATGCAGTAATTTCTGTTTTAGAATGCTGACTGTGGAGTAAAGTATTTCCCTTAAATACACAATACCTCTACCAATATTCCCTAAAATGTTTGGATAAATATGGTTATGACTTTCATATAATTTATTGTGTTTTGTCAAATCATCCTCATAACTCTCACTCTGTATTTTAGAAATTTGAAAACACATCTTATTTCTACCACAAGAATATGGATTCCTTGAGGGCAACATCTGTAGCACATAGGATTGTGTTTAGCTACCAGTAGCAGAAAACCTTCCTAAGGGGCTAAAATAAACAGGGATTGAATTATTTCATAGAACAAGAAGGCCAGGGGCAGCTGCTAGGCTGGTGTGGTGACTTAATAATATCAGGGCAAATTTTGTTGCAATTCTCTCGCTCTTTTCCTTACTCTTGTTGCCTCTTGGTTCCAAGAAGGCTGCTATTCCTCAGGTTATTGAGTCAACAGTAAGGGCAGGACAGAAAAGGAAGGGCAGCCGCTATTTCTGTTCTTTTTGTTTCTCAAAGACCTGCTTGTAGACTTTCACCTGTCTCCTTGGCCAGAGTCATGACTTGGCCACTCTCAATGGCAACAGCCTGGTAAAGTGGGTATTTAGCTTTTCTGACTTTTATGGTAGATGATGGCAGGGTGGATGGTGGTTGGGGGCGGCCATTGGGTAAGCCAGCCTGCAGTGTTCACCACAGAGTCCTTTCTAACTTCTTCACATCTCCAGTGGTCCTGACACAGTGCCTTGAATAGCGTAGTTATTTTCAGATGGGTGGATCTCCTTCAGTATAATTCGATTTACAAATCTTACATTGGCCTCATTGGCACAGATTTTCAAAGAAAAGGAGCTAATGTGAATGCATGCGTGTGATGTATGACTAGGCCGTGTATGTATACCGAGTCACTTAATCCTGAGAACAGTCCCCATTTTCCAGATGGGAAAACTAGAATTCATGTGGATTAAGAAGCTTGAGGAGGTAGCTAATGGGTTGAAAAGACTATTTTGAAACAGATCGGACTGATATTAAATCCCAAACTGTTTCCTCTCTACCACCCCGACTGTTGAACAATTCAAATCACTTTGATATGCAGATCATTCTACTAGAATGGCACATTCTTTTTTTCTCTTTTTAAATTGAATTTTTGGGGGTGACACTGGTTAATAAAACTATGTAGGTTTCAGGTATACCGTTGTATAACACATCATCTGTATATTGTACTGTGTGTTCACCACCCCAAGTCAAGTCTTCTTCCACCACCATTTATTCCCCCTTTACCCTCTTCTACCTCCCCAGCCTCCTTTCCCTCTGGTAATCACCATACTGTTGTCTGTGTCTCTGAGTATTTCTTGATATTCTTTATAATTGTGAAGTGGAAAGTTTGACTTACTGTTGTCAGTGACCTCTGAGATAAATTTTGTCATAGGTTGTGACATCATTAGATGTTCTAAACTGCAAATGCTTTTGAAAAAGCAGGGGTTAAGTAGAAATGACCAGGGTAGGCTGAGTGAGAGATATGGTTTATTCCAGCCTCTGCTATATTTAGGGGTAGCAACAGCGTATCACCTTGGATTTGACTTCCCTCATTCAGAGAAGAGTCATTTGCATGGAGCCTCTTAGCTAAGGTGTGTAAATGCTCCTTGCCCAAGGAGGCCCCAGGGCCTTTTGTGTCTTCATTAGCACTGTCATTCATGTGGAGCTGATTTAATAGGCATCATTTGCATGTGTCTAGAGTCTTTGGGGCAGGAGGGACTGTGACCTCAACCCCTCCTTCTGAGATTCACATTAAGGACACTTACTATTTGGTCCATTGGCAGAAACATCAAGGGATCAAAGAGAACCCCTCTAAGAGTTGCCTTACACAGTGAAGAGAGCCCATGAAACCTGTGGCAGATTCAGGAGGTCTCTGTCTGGGGAACAGGAGTGAATGAATGAGTATAGAACAAGAACACCAATACCAGACTTGGCGTCACTGTATCATACAAGCACCAATTGGACCAGCAGGACCAGTCCTGCTTTGTGGCTGCCCATGGTCGTGGGAAGCAATAGCAGAAGTAGCCTGATGAAGCCCTCAGCTTTCTGCTTACCTGGAGCTTGGTCAATACAACTCCTCTGTGGACTGCATGAGAGCCCAGGGGCCTTGGGATAGGCTATTGAAATCCGAGATGTCTCCCAGTTTGAAGCTCCAAAGGGCTGATACAGGGTCTGAAGTCATATGGAGGAGAAGGAAACAACTGTATTTTGTAGTGAGTACATAGGTGATGCCCTGACATACAGGTACAACTAAGCTGAGGCTTTGTTGAAGAATTGGTTTATTTCTACACCTTCAGGTGGAGGTAGATAAAGGTACTGCTCGATGGTATGGTATTAAATTATTGGGTCTAGAACCTAGAGGCACAGAAGAATGGCAATAAAGACATCTCTTTAATGAGAATTGATTCCTGTTGCAGACTGGTAAAACCGAACTGAAGGTTATAGAACAACTGGAATGTCATGTCATAATTTGTGTACATGTAGGGAACTGAGAGTGATCAAGTGGATGGGAAACAAGGGATGGGAGAGCTGAGGGCAGGGATTAATGGGGCTAAAAATATAATTTATTTGGTTTTGAATGGGTATGTGCACATGTTTAAAGTTTAGAAGGTTTGAAATTCCTGTCCCCATCTACTCGGTTCCCTGCCATAGAGGCAACCAAAGCTACGGGCTCTTTACCTACTTCTTGAGAGATATTTTATACATATGTAAGTGTGTGTGCCTGCACCTTTTATACAACTGGTATTATAGCATATATAGCTTTCTGCATTTTTTTAAAGTATATTTTATTGATTATGCTATTACAGTTGTCCCATTTTTTCCTCCCCTTTATTTCTTCCACCCTTCACCTCCCCTCCCAATAGCATTGCCTCTCTTAGTTCATGTCCATGGGTCCTACATATAAGTTCTTTGGGTTCTCCATTTCCTATGCTATTCTTAACCTCCCCCTGTCTATTTTGTATCTACCGTTTATGCTACTTATTTCCTGTACTTTCCCCCCATGCTTTTTCCTCTCCGTTCCTGCTGTTAAAACTCCATGTGATCTCCATATCTGGGATTCTGTTCCTGTTCTAGTTGTTTGCTTAGTTTCTGTTTTTATTTTGTTAGGTTCAGTTGTTGATAGTTGTGACTTTGTTGTCATTTTACTGTTCATATTTTTGATCTTCATTTTCTTAGATAAGTCCTTTTTTTTATTTTTTTTAAATATTTTTATTTATTTTTCGAGAGAGGGGAAGGGAAGGAGAAAGAGTGGGAGAGAAACATCAGTGTGTGGTTGCCTCTCCTGAGTCCCCTGCTGGGAACTGGCCTGCAACCCAGGCATGTGCCCTGACTGGGAATCGAACCTCGATACTCTGGTCCGCAGGCCCGTGCTCAGTCCACTGAGCTACGCCAGCCAGGGCTAGATAAGTCCTTTTAACATTTAATATAATAAGGGCATGGTGATGATGAACTCCTTTCACTTGACCTTGTCTGGATCAAGGTGAACTTTATCTGCCCTTCCATTCTAAATGATAGCTTTGCTGGGTAGAGTAATCTTAGATGTAGGTCCTAGCTTTTCATGACTTTGAGTACTTCTTTCCAGCCCCTTCTTGCCTGTAAGATTTCTTTTGAGAAATCAGCTGATAGTGTTATGGGCCCTCCTTTGTAGGTAGCTGCTTTTAAGATTCTTTTGTTATCTCTAATCTTGGATAAAGTAATTATGATGTGCCTTGGTGTGTGCTTCCTTGGGTACAGTTCTTCGGGACTCTCTGAGCTGCTTGGACTTCCTGGAAGTCTATTTCCTGTGCCAGATTGGGGAACTTCTCCTTTGTTATTTTTTCAAATAAGTTTTTAATTTCTTGCTCTTCCTGTCCTCCTTCTGACACCCCTATGAGTCAGATATTGGAACTTTAAAAATTGTCCCATAGGTTTCTGTGACTCTCCTCATTTTTTTGAATTCTTGTTTCTTCCTTCTGTTCTGGTTGAATGTTTGTTTCTTCCTTCTGCTCCAAATTGTTAATTTGAGTCCTGGTTTCCTTCTCTTCACTGTTGGTTCCCTGCATATTTTCCTTTACTTCATTTTGCATAGCCTTCAGTTTTTCCTCTATTTTGTGACTATACTCAACCATTTCTGTGAGCATCCTGATTAACAGTGTTTTGAACTGTGCATCTGTTAGGTCAGCTATCTCTTCATTGCTTAGTATTATTTTTGGAGTTTTGATTTATTATTTCATTTGGTCCATGTTTGTTTGTCCAGTCGCACCTGTTGCACTGTAAGGGGCAGAACCTTAGTTAGGTATTTGTCAGGGTGAGGTAACCCATGTTGCTGTGTTGTGGGGGAGGAGTCAGAGAGGGAACAATGCCACTTGCTTGAATAGTCACTTCCCTTGCTACCCACAAGCAAATTGGGCCCTTCCAGTGCTGATTCGTGGGTGGTGGGTTTGTGTACTTTCTAGGACCCTGTGGGGTCTCTCCAATGAACTCTCCTGTGAAGCTGGAAGTTTTCTCCCATCACCAAACCCCCCACAGGTTTTTATAGCCAGGATTTTTGAGATTTTATTTCCCTGGGCTATAACTCTGGGTTGCATGGTCTGTCTCACTCCTCAGTTATTCCTCCCAGTTATCTGCATGCAATTGTGGGACTGCCTGGTCTGCCTGCCTCTGCCTTGCCAAGCGTCCTCTCTTCCCTGGCTGTCCATCTCTGCCCCTCCTACCAGTTTGAATAAATAGTTCTTCTTTAACTCCTTGGTTGTAGGACTTCCAAACAGTTTAATTTTGGGGCACTTCTGGTTATTTTTGTTTTTAAATTTGTTATGTCCTTCTTTTCGTTGTGTAAGGAGGCAAAGTGTATCTACCTTCGCCTCCATCTTGTCTGGAAGTCCTCTTCTGCATATTAAAACAATTGGCCATATGACTTGGAAATCATTTCATCTTAGTATAGAGAGAAATATGCTATTCCTTTTTCTTTTTTGTTTAAAGCTGCTTGCATCTGATTGCTAAAGATGCACTATACTTTATTTAACCAGTCTTCTGTTTATGGACATTTTAGGTTGTTTCCAGTATTTTGCTACTGCAGTTTTGGGAACCACTCTGCCTGGACTCAGGAGTTGTAACTGCCCCTCATGGCTAAGGCTGAGTGAGTGACCTCCAGAATGTAAGCCAAAGCTTGTCTCTGGGAGCAACGCTGCTTCTGCGTCATCCTCTGCTCCCAATGCTTGGTTGGTTAGTCAGAGATGGGTATGACCCCTCAGAGGTTAGTAGGTTAGTCTATGATGGGTATGACCCCTCAGAGGCGGGGCAACCTAAGCCAGACATGATCACTTGGGAGGCCATCATGGAAGGACTCGGGGGGCTGCAGTAAAGAGGGGGTGATGGACCCTCGCGCCCCCCCCCCCAGCTATTGCGACATAGCCCAAGTCCCCATTTCCATCTGGGAGAAGCACTTCCTGGCTCTAATCCACTTAAGCCTGAAAACCTGTGATGGGGGAGGTGGTACAGCCCCTTGCTGACTATAGCAGGATCTGGGGTGATGGGCATAAGAAAGAATTCATAAAGTCCTGTGAAGACTGCTTTGCTAAGAGTGCTTTCATTCATATAATAAAGGTCCAAGCAGGAAATGAGTATGTCTCCCAAAATTTTTGCAACCCCCTTACCTGACAGACACTGACTCAGACTAAGCCCTCAGATTTCTTTGAAATGTTATCTACTGTTTGATCTTTGCCACCTGTATTCCTGTGTATTACAACCCAATAAAAGCAATTGAGGAAGGGGCTTTTGGCCTTTCTCTTCTGAGAGACTGACCACCTCTCTTCCCCAAGCAGATCATGTCTTGGTAGTTTCACTTTTATCCATGGCAGATAGGGGGACTTTTCGGGCAAAGTTGCCCCCACAACTGCAATGTTTTGCAATGACTAATATTGTTTGTACATCATTTGTGTGTATTAGAGAGGAAGAGAGAGGGAGAGGAAGAGGGTTAGAGAGAAAGAGAATGAGAATCAGTTTTATTCCAGGATAAATTCCTAGCCAGCCATGTATTCTAATATGTGAAACTTTATTTACAATGGTCCTGACTGTTTGCATTCTCCAGCTACTAAACAGACCAAAAGGGCTGTAGCTTTAGTTAGGAGGTTCAGTTGAACTTATCAAGCTCTGCTGTGATGGATAATAAGTTCTGGAGAGCCATATGTTTCCCATTTTGCATCCCTAAGACTTCCTAATTTTCCCTCACAGTCTTGGGGATGGATGGCATTATTATTTTTAGACATCAGTCTAAGGAGACACTTCCAGATTCTCTAAGATTGGTGCCTCTCACTATCCCCTAGTATCTGCAGGTGAAGGAGATGCTTGATTTTAAATGTTCCTACTCTAAGGGTGCCTCCTTCCTTCCAGTATAAGAAAGTGCAGCTAGAGGCAAAGTAGAGATTTTGGTATCAAGGTGGGTGGGGCTGGCAGAGCAAATAATCAGGCCAATGAGGAGCTAAAATTAATAGCTTTTATGGTGGATCTACTTGTAGATGTTTGAGAGTTGGCTGTAATTGAATTTTTATTGTTCAGTCGAAATGCAGTACATCCACTGGCCTTTTAAATTTTTAATTGAGGAGATATATTTAAAGTTTTAAATTACTAGATCTATTTTGCTTTGATTGGCCACTATATAAAACCAGACGGAGCACCTAATAGTTCTGCACCATCGATCAAAATGTGTTTCTCCATTTTTTTTCTTACCTCTACTGTTAACTCATCACTACTAACCTGATTTTATTCTTTCACATGGTGTGTGATGAATTAAACTTGTTAGCTGGCCAGATTATACAGGGCACATTAACACTTAATGTTTTTGATGGAGCACTGTGCAACACAAAAGCCATTCCTTAGAGAAGACAATTAAGCCTGCTGCTTGCCACGTTTTGGACTTTGTGGTTCTTTTTTTCTCTGAGTGGGCAGATAATAGCCATGTAATCATTTCAGTGCAGACACATTTAATTAGTTTCTTTCTTAAGAGGTTTCTATTACTGCACAACGGTCAGTCCTCTGAGTAGCTAGTATCCCTGCATTGGACTTTCTGTTCTGCTGCCCTGGTGTCTATTTTTAGAGAATGACTGAGAAACTTTTGAAGCAAACTAACTCCACAGGGTCTTTGTTTGTAAGAAATGTACGTTTGGATTTCCAAGAAGGCAACTGAAGAGGTTTTCTCCAATTTTCCATGTTTAGTTGACCCAACTTCCTGATGCTTTATTTTCTGCTCTTTAGAGGCAGGATAGAATCAGCCTGGTGCTACTCAGATACCCTGAAACCCACATGTTGGACTGGGGCCTGGCTTGTTTCTGTCTTACCAAGTGAGACAGGTGGCTTGTGGTCGGCCCCCTGCCGATGTCCTTGTTGCTCAGGGCTCAGGCCAGTGCACACCTGATGCTGTTGCCTGCTTGCCCCTAGTGGAGTCAAATTTGTAATCTCCATGGAAATGCCATAAACCATTCTCTCAGCACTTCTTGGCAAGGACAGAGATTATCTTTCTCTGATATTTGGTCCACTACGGCCCAGTCACTGCCCCTGAGAAAGTCTAAAGCTTTGGCCATCTGACCCCACATCTTTGGTAATGTTTGGTGTCCAGGCTCAGGGCTCAGTGTGTTTTCTGCTTTTTCTCACTTTCATGTCCCTTCATAACTTCTGGGCCACTGCAAGGCTTGCCAGTTCCCGTGAATCTGGGAAAAATCAGGAAGGAGCTGAGGGAATGGCTCTCCAGTTTTCTCATCATCCTTGTGGCACTGGGAAGCCTTGTACTATAAACGCTCTGCTGACTCTCACGTGGTATGGCGGTAATCACTTGTATGAAGGCTGATCTCCCACAAACTCTCTCAGAGGCTAGCCTCATCCCCACTGGTACTCAAGGTGGGGCAGTGGCAGTGAGACCAGGGCTTTTCCTCCTTGCTTGCACTTGCAGGTGGAGGCTGAATCATGTCTGTCTCTATACTCCCACAGATGAGGAACACCACAGCTGGCCTAGGCCGGTGCTCAGCCATCATTCTACATTGCTGCTACTTCTCATAACACTGATAAAGGGAACAACAATCACAAATGATGTCTTCTATGGGAATCAAAATGGGGCCTCTTGTCATGATTTTTTTAAACACCAGCTTCTCCAATTCCCCATCTCTAACATCATTTATCACCTCCCTGAAAGGTGAAGTGATAGGATCTCACATGATTAATCTTCTACCATGTTTGGGTGCTTTACTATTGCTGGTCATCCCAGCATTACAAGCCTGCCTTTCTTAGTCACTGTATCTTAGGTGCTGTCTTAGGTTTTACTATCAGTCAGTCCTCACAATAACCTTGTATTGTAGGGGCTCTTATCTTTCCCATGATAGCCTGTTCAAACAACTGGTTTAAATCATATGTCTGATAAAATAACAACAGAAGCAGCTGCTGCTGCTAGCATTTGTAGAGTACTTAGTATGTATGTACCAGGCACTATTCAAAGTCCTTTGCATATATTAATTTATTTTAATAGTAGCAAAAACCTTATGAGCTGTGAGGTACATTTTAAGTGTCAACAGTAAAAAAGAAAATCAGTGATATTTTTAGAGCTCTTGAATTTGAGCAGATTGACCCCAGAGGAAGGTAGAAATAGTTCCTCTTTCAGAGAAAGAATTAATCTTTTGTTTAGGAAAATGCTTTAGTGAACCTCTTACTGAAAGTAAGGTATCTGGACCTCCCTGGATTTGAAGATATTTAAACAAAGATGAGGTCACTGCTCTGCATAGTAAAATACAGAAAGTTTAGAGTTGTTCTCTAGTATCTTGAGATGGTAAAAAGAACCTGGAGGAGAAGAAGGTAGGTTCAGGGAGGAGAGAGGTAGACAGACAGACACACCAGCAACATGGTGGGAGGTTAGAATTCTTGAAGGAATGCAGACAGTGATACATTTTCTTTGGATGCGACCACTAGTGAATTTTTTGGGACAGGGATGCCTGATACTCAGTGTGAAGTTGTTTCTGCATGTATTACAATTGCTCTTTGTTAAGCCCAAACGTTCAATAAAAGTTGGCCACTCACAAAAAAAAAAAAAAAAGTTGGCCACTCGCACAACCTGCTGTTGCTGCTTTGGAGGAGTAAAGGGAAAGGACGTGGGCCAGGCTTCCAGACCAGCAGTAAAAGGATTTAGATACTTGGGCCAGAGTTGAAAATGAGTTGAAGTCAGGTGGCCATAGAGAAACAAGCTGAAGTTATACTCACTTGGAAGTGGGTGGGGAGCCCCTTAAATTCCCTTCCCCAAATGTACTCAAGAAAAGTGAAACATATAAGGGAATAGGGGGAGGGAGGAACAATTGGTAATGTGTGATAATTAGTTATTTTCTAAATTGGAAGATGTATATCTTTTAGGGGTGTAGCCACAAGTGACAGAAAGCATCATCTTGAATGGACCTAAACAACTAAGGATATTGTATTATCTCACATACCAGGAGGTCCAGAGGTAGGGCAACTTGTGTGTTGGTTGATTCATTACCTTACCCATGACCTCAAGGATGTAATTCCTTTTGATCTCCTTTGCTTCTTCAGAGTTGGGGTCATCCTCAGAGTGGTAGCAAGATAGCTGCAAGAGCTGCCTCTCAGCTTTGGAACTTGGGTTTCTATGGAATTGAGTTCTGCTGGACATGATCTCATTTAATATGGGATCTACCTATCTGTCATCACCAAATGGCTGCCAACTGGTATTTGATGTCTCCTCTTTGTAGCACTTCTTTGTGTCTTTGTCAGTGTTCCCTGGTGCAATAAGGAGAAATGGAAGGTGGGAAGAGGTAAAAACATAGTCTTTTCTATGAAACAACCAAACAAAAAAACCCCAAAACCCCACAGTTTGTGGAGAAATGATGAATTCTATGGGAGAAGAAGAGGGATGAGGTGAGGACTGAACATTTTGTCATATCAGAGAGCAAGGAAACCATCAAAAACTTGGTGATGGTGTTAAAAAGACTCAGAAGTCAACATGAAGGACTCTCACTGGCCAAAGATGAAACAATTTGCGAATCAAAAAGAATAAATGTGAATGGACTAAAATACATAAGATATATTCATGTGCATGATTTATAGTGGTAGAAAAAAAATAGTCACTTTTCTAGGAAACTAATCCATCATTCTGAATATAGGCAAATAAGAGTAGAGTTCAATCTTTAACTTGTATTTCCTGTGTGACCTATACCTCAGAGCAACCAAATAGTTGATGAAAGTTTTGCTTTAGAGAAAAATTCCAGTTAATGAATGGAGAATGATAGATTTAAAATATCATCATTTCAATTCTTAATGAGATAATTGATCTAAGCAATTAACATCCATGCCTGCTAAGACCGTTAGTTGAAAAGCTGATAGGGAACATTATAATGGATGAATCAGGCTGGCCACATCTGAACTCCTCAGTCAATATTAACATCAGGCTAGACTTCCAGCCAAGATGGAGGCATAGGTGGAAATACTATGGCGCGTCATACAACCAAACTTAAGGACAATAAAGATTTGGAAACAAAAACACAACCAGAACAGACATAATTGACTGTATAGAAGTTCGACAATAAACTGGTAAGAGGGGTGGAGTTGGCAGTGGTGGGGCAGGAAAAAGTAGTGGTTGGCAGACCTGGGCACGGGGAGGAAACGAGCAGACCCAATCCAGTGAGGTGGGCAAGGCAACTGACTGACCACGGTCACACATTCACACACAGATAAACCAGGCAAAAAAGGGGCAAGAGACAGACCATGCAACCCAGGGCCCCAGCACTGGGGAATAAAGCCTAAAAGCACTGATTGAAAACACTTGAGGTGCCGGGAGAGCCTCCCAGGCTCACAGGAGAGTTTTTTTGGAGAGATTCACCGGGTCCTAGAACATACACAAGCCCACCCACCCGTGAACCAGCACCAGAAGGGCCTAATTTGCTTGTGGGGAGCAGCAGAGGGGACTGAAATCCATGAGAGAAGAACAAGCGCCGTTGGTCCCTCTCTATCCAGGCCCACACATACAGTGTCACAACCCAGCAAAGGGGGTTGCCCTGCCCTCGTGAATACCTAAGGCTCCATCCTCATATGTAACAGGTGCCACCAGACCAAAAAATTATGGCTCAAACAGAATAAATCAAAGCCCCAGAGCCAATACTTTTAAGCAGCCAAGAGATAGCCAACCTATCAGATGCACAGTCAAAAGCACTGGTGATCACGATGCTCACAGAACTGGTTGATTTTGGTCACAAATTAGATGAAAAAATGAAGGCTACACTAAGTGAAGTGAAGGAAAATGCACAGGGAAACAGTAGTGATGGATAGAAAACTGGGATTCAAATTAATGGAGTGGACTAGAAGGAAGCAACAACCAAACAGAAAAGAATGAAGAAACAAGAATTAAAAAAAAAAAAATGACGAGAGGCTTAAGAACCTCCCGGACATCTTTAAATGTGCCAACCTCCAAATTATAGGGATACCAGAAGGGAAAGAGGAACAGCAACAAGTGGAAAACTTATTTGAATAAATAATAAAGGAGAACTTTCTCAATCTGGCAGAGGAAATAGACTTCTAGGAAGTCCAGGAAGCTCAGAGAGTCCCAAAGAAGGTGGACCCAAGGAGGAACACACCAAAGCACATCACAATTACATTACCCAAGATAAAAATGAAGGAGAGAATCCTAGAAGCAGCAAGAGATAAGGAGACAGTCACCTACAAAAGACTTCCCATCAGACTGTCAGCTGATTTCTCAAAAGAGACCTTGAAGGCAAGAAGGGGCTGGAAAGAAGTATCCCAAGTCATGAAATCCAAAGACCTACATCCAAAATTGCTCCATCCAGTAAAGCTTTCATTTAGAATGGAAGGCAGATGAAGTGCTTCTCAGATAAGGTCAAGTTCAAGGAGTTCATCACCACCAAGTCCTTATTATATGAATTGTTAAAGGGATTTATCTAAGAAAAAGAAGATAGATATGAGCAGTGAAAGGACAGCAAACTCACAGTTATTAAAGACCACACCTAAAACAAAAGCAAACTAAGCAGACAACTAGATCAGGAGTGGAGCCACAGAAATGGAGCTTACATGGAGGGTCAGTAACGGGAGTGGGAGGAGGAGAGACTGGGAGAAGGTACAGAAAATAAATAGCATAGATGGTGGGGAGAAAATAGACAAGGGGAGGGCAAGAGTAGTGTGGGAAATGTAGAAGCTAAAGAACTTATGACACATGGACATGAACTAAAGGTGGGGAATGTGGGTGGGAGGAGGTGTGCAGGGTGGAGGGGAATGAAGGGGGGAAATGAGACAAATGTAACAGCATAATCAATAAAATATATTAAAAAAATTAACATCAGGCTTTACGTACCTCCTGATGTGATGCAACGGGAAGTAGAGAGCACCACTATGAACACTTCTAAAAAAAAATTGAACCTAAATATCATTAAGCCTTCCAGCTCACAGGAAGTATCGGGACACAGGAATAAAATGTACTCTATGGACCTTTTTCTGGACTGTGCTTTAAAGAACCTAACTACTAAAAAATAGATGAGACCATAGGAGAAATTTGGACACTAACTAAATATTTGATAATATTAAGGGACCGTTAACTTTTCAAATGTAATAATGGTATTATGGTTATTTTTAGAGCATTTTTAGAGTATTACTTTTTACAGATACATAGTAAAATATTTACATTTGAATTAATATAAGGTCTGGAATTTGTTTCAAAATAATCCAGTGTATGTGTGGGGGAAGTATGTGTGGGGGTATGGATGGCAGACTTGGGCCATATGTTGGAAATTACTGAAACTGGGTGATGGGTACATGGCGTTCAATCTTGTATTCTATTGGCATGTGTATGACCTTTGCCACAAAATAAGTTGACAAGAAAAGAATCAGATATGGTTAACCAACTTGAATCCTTGTAATTCTGGTTTCTGCCAGTTTGGCTGTATGCAGGGGCTTGATGGAAAGGCCTCTGCAAGGACAAATGATGGCCAAGTAGAGATTGCCCCAGGAGTGAGGACTGCATTCTCGGGACCTCTTTAAATATATGAGACCATTGTTTCCAGGTCTGAGCCACCTTGGTATGTGGATCCGACTTTTCTTGTTCTCCACTTCCTGTCCTCTCCCTTCTGCTATATTTTGGGCCGGTGACAGGATTCAGTGGAACTAACTGGGTAAGATACAAACTGGGAGAATTTGCTTTTAGGCATTGTGGCATTGGCTCCTAACCAGCATACCTCTTGTTGCTTGCGCTGTGATTCTGGGAGGTTACCACAGACCACAAGTCAAAAAACCATCCTCTTTGACTGGTGGCTATGATTTGACATAATTTCTCCATCACTAAACATAATGTCTTGGATCCTGTTGAAAGGTAAAGCCCATAAAAAATGGCTGACTCTGTAACCATTAGTTTTTCAAGTTAAGGTTCCAAGAAAAAACTCATCTTCAGAGGGTTCTGATGCTCATCTGGGTAAGGACATTTTCATCAACTCTAATAAAAATGTTAAAGGGTGGAATATTATCAGTTGTATAATTTTCTCCATCTAGCTCTTTTTATACTCTTGGTGCATGCTGTGCTTTGTTAATCTAAGATGGTATCTGACTTAATATAGAGTTGTATGATTGATTTTAATTTGTATATGATAATTTTTCATGATATTTCAAGAAGAATACTGATTTTCAGGGGCTCTGCTACTGATCAAGTTTGAGAACAGAGTTCTGAGGTAGAACTGTTTACATTTTAGTGTGAGTGCAGGATCTAATGAGTGCAGGATCTAGAGATCTGGGCTGCAGAATAGCTTCGTTCTGGGTGAGAACTGAGGTAGAAAACCCCAACTAAACCCTGTCTGGTTTAAGAATGTGTTTATTTGACAGCAGCATCTAAATAAAAAGGCCTCAGTGACGATTAAACTCTCTTAGGAGCATCACCCAAGCTGGAGAGATGATGTTTAAATGCAGACCTTAGCTCCAAGTTTCCTGGGCATTAGTGCCTGGACCTGCTGGTCACAGACTACGAGAGTTATTTCTGGCTTTAAAGGATATATACAGTTAGTTATAATGGCACAAAAATGGGAATTCACTAGAAAATTTTCCTTTTATTCCTTCTCATATATGTTCAAGTAGTTCAAGATTGTAGCTAAGTAGAAGAGACAATTGTTGGTAAGAAAGGAAGCTCTCAGCCTGGGGTTGGACCTTGTAAAGGTATGAGTGGAAAGAGACACATATAATTTAATTCACATTCTTTAATCTGGTAAATTGGAAGGAAGAACAAGAAGCATTTAGGCCATCAACTAATTAATTCTTATTGTCTCAGGCTTCTGTCTCAGCCCAAGGTAGCCAGATGTTGCTAAGGGACAGCTGGTGGAAGTAGAACAACTAGAGCCCTGAAGGCTGGGATTCTTAATAGAGTTTGGTGTCTTTTGATGGTTCCTAATCATGCTCTGTAGATAGAATTTGTCATTTATTGCTATAAGGATGAAAACAAGTATCAAAAATACTTTAAATCTGTATGATTCATCCCATTCTAGTTGTATCTGATCTTTGTATTATCTGTCGCTAAAAATCAGTTTTCTTGCTCTCGTTATAATAGCCACATGTGGCTACTGAACACTTGGTGTGTGGCTAGTACAAATTCAGATACAGGTACTAACTAAACACCAAATTAGAAGGGTATGTATGGAGAAAATAATATAAAATATTTCACCAGTAGTACTTTTTAATGTTGATTACATGTAAAAATAAAACTATTTTGAATATATTGAGTTAAATAAAACATTAAAACTAATTTCATCTGTCTTAAAAGACTAGTGAAAAGACCATCAGAACACTTAAAGTTACTTTGTGGCTCAAGTTCTGTTGGGCAGTGCTCTGCTAGGAAATAATTATGACATGCCTAATTCATGGTATCTTGAGATCAGTGATGTGAAATCCAGACCTGGAGTCCTGGTTCTCTACATTATACAAATGTGGCCTTAGACAAGTATTTTTTTAAAGATTTTATTTACTTATTTTTAGAGACAAGGGAGGGAGAAAGAGGGATAGAAACATCAATGTGTGGTTGTCTCTCACATGCCCCTCACTGGGGACCTGGCCTGCAACCTAGGCATGTGCCCTGACTGGGAATCAAACCTGCGGCCCTTTGGTTCTCGGGCTGGCCTTAGACAAGTTTCATTCCTCCCTAAGCCCCAGTGTCCCAAGCTGTGAAATGGAGAGAGTAAGAGTTGCTACTGTGTTGGATAGTTACGAGATTGCTAGAGATAGTAGTTGTTTCAAAGCAAGTAATGGATATTATTCCTTACCTTCTGCTCCTGTTCCTGCTCCATTGTGCTACTCTGGAGCTAACCCTACTCTCGCCGAGAATCACAGACTTCTGTTGAATTGGTAGGCACCAGCCTACAAATTTCCTAATTTCTGCAGCTGAGGCCGTTTTTCCAACCATCTCCTCATTCATACTTGAACTTGACTTCACACCTCAATGCCCCTTGAGCATTTGGGGTTCACACATTCAGTTTCTTTGTTCGCCCATAGTACTCTACATAATAGATTACACTCACTAAATAAGTGTTTGAATTAAAAGAAAGAGGGAGAAAGTGACTTATCTAGGTAATACAAATTTGGTGATTGTAGCAAGTTTATCTTTGGAAACATTCTGAGAGCCTGTGATGGCATCGTGTTATATTTTCTGATTCTCATGGCAACTGTGGGATTGTCACATTGACTGTTGACTGTTGCTTTCAGGCCATTTACACCAAGAATTCCCTTCCAGAAGGAAAGTCATGCTTTTCTCCCCTTCCTCCCAAAATGAAGAGAATGTGTAATGTCTGAAATCTTTGTTAAACGTCATTCATTGTCCCAGTATTATGCTTGCCTGCTTGCTTTTCTGTATCTGCTAAGTGGAAAATCATGCTCCTTCATGCCTCAAATGAGCTCATATAATGGTGGTAGGATGCCACCCTTAAATGCCACAGGGAGGGAAGGAGTTATGATGAGGTCTTCCCCTGATCCTAAGACTTGGCTGTGAGGATGCAGTCAGAAATGGAGATGCACACCATCGCCTGCAGTGCTGGTGGAGCTTAGCTGTAGGTCCTGGGGGCCAAAGGCCAAGTGAACTGCTCACAGGCTGAGGTCCAGGCCCGCCTGCATAAATGAAGAGCACAGACTGCAGGCGGAGAACATGTAGAGCAGGGACTCTGCTGTGGCTTGGCCCTGGGTTCTCCAGGGAATAAATGAACAGTAAACCCCTTGGTTAGACTCTGTGTAATGCTTGTCTCACTAAGATTAAGTGAGTGAGTGCTGGTCCAGAATGGGGTGCCCTCTCTGATTTATCAGCTTTTAAAACTGGCCGCCATAACATTCTACCCAGAATGTTGTTCATCCAGTGTTGTGGACACAAGAGAACTCTCCTCATTCTCCCTGGATGTAACTTTTGTGTATCCCACCTAAGTGGAGTATTTGGGGCAGCACGAGAGTAGCCCCATCTCAGAGAAACCTCACTGCAAGGCATACTCAGAAATAATAGATAAAATCTAATTATTAAGAGTCTTCATTTATTCATGGTGTCTCTACTATAGGAATTCTGCTTCTTGAATCATGGGGCTGAGAAAAAGACTTCATTCCTTTCGACAGAATGCAGGGAACAAAAAATTTTACACAAACCTCAGAAAGCCACACTACACAAAGGAACAGGTGGCCAGAAGGCCTATTGCTTCTGGCAGTTTCCTCCGACAATTTTATAAAACAAGTAACAGTCAACTCAACAATCACAAGCTTTGGTTTGTTTCAATTGCTCTGGAACTGGCCTTCTGCCTACGGTACTCTTAGGACTCACACTATTCTGTGTGTCCGTCTTCCTCTTCTGTGCGAAGAGCACCCATTTCTTCCACTTCTGTGTGAAGAGCTGTTCAGACAAGACGTGCTCTGTGAGAGTGAAACTAATAATGCCTCAGTGACCTTCAGAGGCTTCCTGGTTCCCATCATACCAATTTCAAACTGTTTTGTCAAGCTTTCAGGATTCCCCGCTATTGTCAAAGACACATCATCTCCTGTTTCCACAAGGGCATTCTGTGCCTTTATTCCTTTTGGTTGTTGCATCTAAAATTTGCCTTCCCCCTCCTCAATTTCTGTGAAGGCTTCATTGTTTCTCACAGCATTTCATATATTTAATCAGTATAGCTAAATCAGTACCCACCCCAGAACACATTACCCTGCATTATTCACTATTCTTCAGGTGTGTAAATTGTATATCCCAGCTAATAGTGGCCAAACACTGACGTTTTACTTTTTACCCCCAAAACCTAGCTGCTGATAAGGTTACTTGGCTTTTATAACAAGGGATACGTTTTGACAATTAGATCTGTGCGGCCAGGAAGGAGGTCCCTCAGGACGTAGCGAATTTTCTTGTCACTGGAGAATATTCACTAGAATATCCTTCAAAGGGCCTTCCTAGTGCATAGTTCTTAGTTGGTGTCTTATACATATTTGATGAATGAATGAACTTGTGTCTTGAAAAGAGATTCAAACAGAGTTGGGAGGGTCTGATAAAAGTCTTTAACACTGAGCCACTATTATTCTATAAAACACTTGCTTCCTAAAACACAAGCATTTGTTGCATTCATGCAAGTCTGTATTCATTTGGAAAGTTTCACATTCATTCCCTCGTTTATTTGTGAGGGGTGGGAACTTTCCCCATTGTCTAAGTATTCTGCCTGAGGAAAATGGTGGAAACAAAACAAGTGCAGGAGAGGAGAGGGACCCTAAGCCACCAGAACACACTGGTCCTCATGACATGGCCTCGGGCCATAGCTGGGGAGGGCTTGGGAGAGAAGTCAGGGCCATGATGCAGATTAATCCATGGCTCACTTAACTTCTCTGGTACAGCTCTAACTTCCTCATTTGATGTGGGTCTTTTGAACTATACCATTAAATCCAGAGCTTATGCAAATGGTGCTGGTGTCACTCTAGAACAGAGAAGTTAAAATTGAAATTTGGATGAATGTTTTAGCTGACCCATAGTTACTATTTATTACCCAGTGGTAAATTCTAAGAAACATTCAGAAAATTTGAAAATTCCAAACCAGGTGCCTTGAGAGGATATGCATGGAATTAATTTCCTGCTTTGAAAATGGTATTTTGATGGATGGCATATAGTAAGTCATCATATAACAGGGAATTCTCATTTGAAGAGTAGAATGTGTTAAAGAGTTGAGGTGAACCATAGCAGTTTTTGCTTGTGCTGTCTTGTAAACCATGTCAGTATACTATCAGTTCAGCTGCAAAGTTATCAATCATATATTATGTGCAAATCATTTTGACGAGTGCCTGTCAGAGCTTTGGATTGCTTCCTCTTGAAGAGGACACCATGAAAAGATGCGGGTGGCGTTGTAAGCATGAAGTAGGAGAATGAGAAATTGATCAGTGTGTATGACGTGTGATTATACCTGTTTTCTGTTGATGAATAACAAATTACCACAAATTTAGCAGGTTAAAAGGACATGTTATTATCTCATAGTTTCTGTGGATCCAGAGTCTGGGAACATCTTAGCTAGGTCCTAGGTTAAGGATCTAGCAGGGCTGAACTTAAAGTATTGGTCAGGCGATCCCACTTACGGATATGTATTCAAAGAAACCCACATCACTAATATGGAAGAACACATGCACCCCTATGTTTGTTGCAGCATTGTTTACAATAGCCAAGGTATTGAAGAAACCCAAATGTCCATCAATAGATAAGTGAATAAAGAAGTTGTGGTAGATACATACAATGGAATATCACTTAGCCATAAAAAAGAACAAAATTTTACCACTTGAGATAGCATGGATGGACCTAGATAGAGGTATTATGCTAGGTGAAATAAGCCAGTCAGAGAAAGACAAATACCATATGATTTCACTTATCTGTGGAATCTAAAGAACAAAACAAATAAACAAAACTGAAACCGACTCATAGATAGAGAGAACAGAATGATGGTTGCCAGTGTTAGGAGTGGGGGGACTGGGTGAAGAGTGGGAAGAGTAAGAATCACAACTTGGTAGTTACAAAGTGGCACAGGGATGTACATGTACAGTACAGCATAGGCAATATAGTCAGTAATACTGTAATAACTAGGTATGGTGCCAGGTGGGTCCTGAAAATGCCAGAGAACATTTTGTCAAGCATATGTCTGTCTAACCATTGTACTGTACATCTGAAACTAATTTAAAATGATATTAATGTTAGAAAAGGTATTGGCTGTTTTGTACTGCTTTCTAGAGCTTGGGTCCTCTTTCAAGCTTTCTTGGGTTGCTGACAGAATCAGTTCCTTGTGGTCATGGGGCTGAAGTCACCATGCTGCAACTGACTTCCTCGTGGGTCTGCTCTCAGATCCCGCAGGCTACCCAGCTGCTTGCAATGTGGTCCTCACACGGGGCCTCCCATGTTGGCAGTTTGTGTCTTAAAGGCCAGCAGGAGAATCTCTGATTTTCTCTGATTTATAGTCCCTCTTTTAAAGGGTTTACCTTATTAGGTCAGGCCTGCTCAGGATAATATCCTTTGAGACTACCAAAAAGTCAACTAATTAAGGACCTTAATGACCTTTACAAAAAGCTGCCATTGCTATTAACACAACTTAATCACAGAAGTATAGTTCTATCATAGTCACAGGTCCTGCCCACACTAAGCTAAGGGGTGGGGTTATACAGGACATGCACAACAAGGGTGGGAATATTGGGATCACCTTCAGATTTTGCCTACTACACTGGCTGTTCAGAAGGCAAAAAATTATTGTGTTTGCTAGAAGTTGGAATGAGGTTGTTACCGAACAAGAGGAGGAGGTCCGAGGGAGGGGCAATATAATATTTGGCCCACCTAGGGATGCCCAAAACTGCTATACAACAGGGGCCCCTCCCAAAAAACAAAATACTAAAATCTACTGGGCCCTTCTGTCCGCCGCCAATTGGAAAGACATCTCTTAATGCCAGAGATTTGTGAAAAGGAAACAAAATGTTTATTTAATGCTATTCAGGCCTAATGCCACCACTAAAATATCAAAGTCCTTTAGGGTATACACCTACACCCACACAGCGTTCCCTTCTCCCACTGTCCCAACTCTGGGTACCGTAAATCAGGAAAAGAGCACATGTCTGTGTTGCAGGCCGCTGGCACCGTCAGCTGTGTCACTGTGCAGGATCTCGAGTTAATCCAAAGCACTGTGGTACCCTCTCATGGTCCACTGGCAAGAGTCCTTTGTACCCAGTTCCAATCAAAGTCTCTCTTGCTTTTCAGGCCCCGCGGCCAAAGGGGGCACCCCAAAGCCGCGTGGGCCTCTTCTACCAAAGCTGCAGGACTCCGCACTCCACCAAAAGCATGCGGCTGTCTTCTTCACCTGGCTGCAGGGATCTCCATTCTGGCAAAGCTGCGTGGTTTTTTCCCTTTCACCTGGGAAAGAGGAGGTCCGCACCCTGCCAAAACCACGTGGCTCCCTCTTTCACCTCACCAAGAGGGGGTCCTCACTCTGCTGAAACCGCGTGGCTCTCTCTCCATCTGGCCAAGCGGGGACCCTTCATGTCCTGGAGCCAGTCTTTTTCAAGCTCTCACACAGGCCTTTTCACTCAGGAGCGCAGCCCCTTGTTACATTCTGAGTCCAAGCCCTTCTCACTCCTGAGAGCAGCCCTTAGTTCCCATCTTGAGTCCCTGCCACAACCTTCTCCCTCAGGAGCACAGCCCCTAGTTACATTCTGAGTCCAAGACCTTCTCCCTCAGGAGTGCAGCTCCTAGTCTCCATCCTAAGTCCCCTGCTACTTCCTTCTCTCTGGCTCCAAACTTGGCCACTGCTATTTAACATATCTATGAAACCAGTTAAAGGTTATAGATATGTTAAATAATCATTCCAGAGGTTAGCTCCAAAACTGTTGCTATGCAAAACAGCTCTCAATGGCCTGGCTCCATTCATCCCTTCCCCCTGGGGGGGGGGCGGTGAGGACATCTTATATGTCTCTCCAATATTCCTATACACTTTGAATTCTGGACACCATTCCAAATCTGTTTTTTTGGGGGGCCCCTCCTGGCTGCACCCTGTATCAAGGTCACAGGAGAGCATAGGTTTTCAGCACTTAGTCAGCCATACCAACTGGGTATTTTACAATTCTGATTAGTTCTGGAGTTAGCATAAGTTCTGACAGGTTAGTGGGAATCTCACCATCCTCATTTTTTTTTAATTAAGGCACAATTGCCATAACATTTTATTAGTTTCAGGTGTCTAACAGAATGATTATATATTTGTATTATAAAATAATCACTACCATAATTCTGATTAATGTCCATCACTGTACATAGTTACAAATATTCTTCTAGTGATGGAAACTTTTAAGATCTACTCTCCTAGCTACTCTTGAATATGAAATATACTGTTACGGGCTATCATCACCATGCTGTACACATTTCCATGACATTCGTTTGTAACTAAAAATTTATACCTTTTGACCCTCTTGTATTAGCCCACCTTCAACTCCCTGTTTCATTCAATCACCAATCTGTTCTCTATGTCTGTTACCTTGGTTTTTTTTTTTTATTTATTTTACTCTTAAATTTCATACGTAAGTAAAATCATGGTATTTGTCCTTTTCTGTCTGACTCACCTACCTCACTTAGCACATTGCCATTATGGCCCATCCATGTTGTTGTAAGTGAAGCTGCCCTCACTTTGGAGGCCAGCTCAAGTCCAAGGGGCCACCTGCACTTCTGCTTGGTGAACTACACATTTAGAGGATCTCTGGGCCACCTCTCAGGTTAAAATATTCACTAGAACAACTCACAGAACTCAGGAAAGCACAGTTTAAGTACATGTACACTTACTGGTTTATTATAAAAGATGAAATGAACAGTCACACGAAGAGACACATAAAGGGACAAGGTCTGGGAGGTGGTGGGCCCCACCATGTCAGTGCCAGGTGCTCCATTGTCCCAGCACACTGCTGTGTTCACTAACCCAAAGATTTCTTCAACATTGTTGTTCCAGAGTTTGTATATGGAGTTTCAGTGTGTAGACGATATGGACTGAATTTTGTCTTCCAAGTTTATATCCGGAAGCCCTACTGATACAGGGTGCAGCCAAGGGGAGGGGGCCCTAAAAAAGATTTGGAATGGTGTCCAGAATTCAAAGTGTATAGAAATATTGGAGGGACATATAAGATGTCCTCACACCTCCCCCCCACCCCCACCCCCAAGGGGGAAGGGACGAATGGACCAGGGCCATTGAGAGCTGTTTTGCATAGCAATAGTTTTGTAGCTAACCTCTGGAATGATTATTTAACATATCTATAACCTTTAACTGGTTTCATAGATGTGTTAAATAGCTGTGGCCAAGTTTGGAGCCAGGAAGAAGGGAGTGGCTGGGACTCAGGATGTTACTAGGGGCTGCACTCCTGAGTGAGGGGGCCTGTGTGTGAGAGCTTGGAAAAGATTGGCTCCGGGACATGAGGGGAGAACTGCCCAGGTGAGGAGAGAGCCATGTGGTTTGGGGCAGAGTGAGGACCCCTGCAGTCATGTAGGAGAGAGCCACTCGGTTTCAGCAGAGTGTGGACCCCCTTTCCCAGGTGAAAGGGAAAACCACGTAGCTTTGCCAGAATGGAGATCCCTGCAGCCAGGTGAAGAAGAAAGCCACATGCTTTTGGTGGAGTGAGAACCCCTGCAGCTTTGGTAGAAGAGGCCCACGTGGCTTTGGGATGCTTCCTTTGGCCGGGTGGCCTGGAAAGCAGGAGAGACTTTGCCTGGAACTTGGTACAAAGAACTCTTGCCAGTGGACCGTGAGGGTGCCACATGACTTTGGATTAACTAGAGAGAGATCCTGCCTGCACGGTGACACAGCTGACGGTGCCAGTGGTCTGAAACACAGACGTGTGCTCTTTTCCTGATTTATGGTACCTGGAGTTGGGACAGTGGGAGAAGGGAGCTGTTTGGGTGTAGGTGTATACCCTAAAGGACTTTGATATTTTAGTGGAGGCATTAAGCCTAAATAGCATTAAATAAACATTTTGTTTCCTTTTCACAAATCTCTAGTATTGAGAGATGTCTTTCCAATTGGCGGCGGACAGAAGAGCCCAGTAGATATTAGTATTCTGTCCTTGGGAGGGGCCCCTGGTTGTATAGCAATATTTGGCATCCCTAGGTAGGCCAGGTATTGTATTGCCCCCCCATCCCTGGGACCTCTTGTTCGGTAATACTACCCCTAATGTGATGATATTTTGAGGTGTGGACTGGGAGATAATTGGGTTATACTAGGTCATGAGTGTGGGCCCTCATGATGGGATTAGTGGTTTTATAAGCAGAGGAAGAGAGATTTCTCTGGGTATATGCTCCAAGGAAAGGCTATGTGAGGACATAGAGAGAAGGTGGTCATCTGCAAGCCAGGAAGAGAGCCCTTAATAAGACCAAACCAGCTGGCACCTTGATCCTGGGTTTTTAATCTCTAGAATTTTGAGAAATTTCTGGTTTTTAAGCCACCCAGTCTTTGGTACTTGTTATGGCAGCCTGAACAGATCTAAGACAGTGGGTATGATTAATTAAATTATGGGCCCCATGATTGAACTTAATCTCCAGCCCCTGTGCCCTCCTGGGGTCTTCCGTGGTGGAGTAGGGCTGAAAATTCAGACTCTGGAATCAGGTGATGATTTCTTCTAGTGACCAGCCCTCCTCCCCAGGCTCTCTGAGCCCCTCCTCCAAGAGTCGTCTAGTTAACATAAACTCAGGTATCCTCAAGGAGGCTTCTTATGAATAACAAAAGGCACTTCTATCCCTCAGGAAATCCCAAGGGTTTTCGGAGCTTTGTGCTAATACCCAGAGGATATTACCTACTTTGTATATCATATATCAGAATCTTGACAGAAGGTGTCAGTGTGGCCAAACCAATTCAGGTGCTTCGTAGTCATACCTGAAAAAGTTATGTAAACATGTAAACCTATTTATGTGTGTGTGTATTTACACACACACGCACATATGTAAGTTGCCATTAAGCTATATAGTACATAGTATATGTATTTAATGTGTGTATATATAAATGTATATATACACACATGGAGTATTGGTGTGGTTTTGTGTCAATTCTCATTTTTCCACGCAAGGAAATGCTTAAGCCAATGATACTAAGGAGTTATCTCTTTTGTTGTTTTGTTCTAGGTTTTTTCTCAGTGCATTTCCAATCTCATGCCAGTCTACTGTTAGGGGAAATGAAGCGACCAGACCCCGAGGGATTCTGGAGGACGAGGTTTATTCCTTTACCTGCACGGGCCCAGAGGAGTCAGTCTCCAAATTCTGAGCCCCGAACAAAGGATTCTTGGGGAATATATAGATTAGGGGTCTTCCTGTGTACGTGACAAATGTGGGGTACAGAAACAGAATGTGATAATCGTTCTATTAGTGGGGGTGCTAGTTTCAGTCCTACTGACTATCCGGCTAGCCGCTCTCCTGGCAGGGGGGTGCCAGTCCCAGTCCTACTGACTATCCGACTATTTGCTTTCCCAGTGGGGGTGCTAGTTCCAGTCCTACTGACTATCCGCTCTCCAGACAGCCCCATCGCTCTCCTATTGCGCCTGGGGTCCTAGGCGAGCCAAAGTCTCCTGAGGCTTCTCCTTCACTACCTCCGACATGGGTCCATGGTAGATTGAAAGTCTCATTTGGGCACCAGGATTGATAAAAAACCTCTGGAGAATTATCTCTCTCCCTGGATGCATTTGCATTGTGGCTAAGCTTTGTAATTTGTCCTATTTATGTTTATAATTGTGTTCCTTTTCAATCTGAAACTCAGGCATGTTGGCCCTCAGCAGCGGATACTCAAGAGCTGCTTTTTTTCCTCACTGTTATTTCTAGTGTGGTTTTACAACCTATTTTTGCTTTGAGGACAAGAATGCAGAGAAATGCTTCCTGAAGTTTTCACTGTTTTTCGTCAGATGTGTCCCATGTTGCACGCTCACATGTGTCCCATAGCTGCAGCAGTGTGTCACCATTTCATTTCCACAAGTGCTGGTGCTAAATGTGCGAACTTCGTTAAACTGTTCCTAGGTGATTTAACACAACTCCGAACTTGACACTGTGTACAGAATGGCAAGTGTCCTCATTATCCTTAAGTGTCACCAGTCAACAAGCAATGCCTGCGAAAGGGTGTCAGAAACAGGTTGAGGTAATTATTAGGAGTAAGAAAGGAGAGGAAGGAGAGGAAAAGACATGGGAAAGGGAAAACACAAGAAGGTGTAGAATCAAAGGAGAGGAAAGTAAACCAGTTTACCTGGTAGCGAAGGATGACGCCCTCCTCTCCCACCTTTCCCACTCCCAAACCTAAAACCCAAAAATCTCAAATCTTTTTCAGGTGACAATCAACAATGAAGCCTATTGAAAACATAGTTTTAAAAGTAATTAGATTTTTGAGGTGTTCTCCTATAGAAGTAGTCTATACCAACCTGCAAATAGGCTTGCCAAAGACCAGGAACCTAGATATGGAAACAAATAGGGCAGAGAAACCAGAAGGAGTGAGTGACACAGGGTGCAGCCAAGGGGGGAGCCCCCCCAAAGATTTGGAATGGTGTCCAGAATTCAAAGTGTGTAGGAATATTGGAGAGACATATAAGATGTCCTCACCGCCCCCCACCCCCCAGGGGGAAGAGACAAATAGAGCCAGGACCTTTGAGAGTTGTTTTGCATAGCTACAGTTTTGCAGCTAAATGCAAATGAAATGATTTGATTATTTCAAATGATTATTTAACATATCTATAACCTTTAACTGGTTTCATAGGTATGTTAAATAGCTGTGGCCAAGTTTTGAGCCAGGGAGAAGGGAGTGACTTCACCCAAGATGTAACTAGGGGCTGTGCTCCTGAGTGGGAGTGCCTGTGTGAGATCTTGGAAAAGATTGGCTCCGGGACATGAGGGGATAACTGCCCAGGTGAGGAGAGGGCCACGCAGTTTGGGGCAGAGTGAGGACCCCTGCAATCATGTAAAAGAGAGCCACTCGGTTTCATCAGAGTGAGGACCCCCTCTTGGTGAGGTGAAAGAGGGAGCCACATGGTTTTGGCGGAGTGCAGACCCCCTCTTTCCCAGGTGAAAGGGAAAACCACGCAGCTTTGCCAGAATGGAGATCCCTGCAGCCAGGTGAAGAAGAAAGCCACATGCTTTTGGTTGAGTGAGAACCCCTGCAGCTTTGGTAGAAGAGGCCCACGTGGCTTTGGGGTGCCCCTTTGGCCGGGTGGCCTGGAAAGCAGGAGAGACTTTGCCTGGAACTTGGTACAAAGAACTCTTGCCAGTGGACCGTGAGGGTGCCACATGACTTTGGATTAACTAGAGAGAGATCCTGCCTGCACGGTGACACAGCTGACGGTGCCAGTGGTCTGAAACACAGACGTGTGCTCTTTTCCTGATTTATGGTACCTGGAGTTGGGACAGTGGGAGAAGGGAGCTGTTTGGGTGTAGGTGTATACCCTAAAGGACTTTGATATTTTAGTGGAGGCATTAAGCCTAAATAGCATTAAATAAACATTTTGTTTCCTTTTCACAAATCTCTGGCATTGAGAGATGTCTTTCCAATTGGCGGCAGACAGAAGAGCCCAGTAGATATTAGTATTCTGTCCTTGGGAGGGGCTCTTGTTCTGTAGCAGTTTTTGGCATCCCTAGGTGGGCCAAGTATTGCCCCCCCCCCCCCCCCCGGACCTCTTGTTAGGTAACATGAGGAGGTGGGAGATGGATGAATCTGAAATAAATTCCAAGGTGGAGTGAGAAACAATCACGGCGTTGTTTATGGAGCAACTTGGCTCAGGTCTCAGAGACAGGGGTGACGGGGCAGGACCTAGAGGAGGGCCTCCTGACCCCACTGTGAAGAACACTGATCTCTGAGCCCCAGACCTTGCAGGAGGGCAGCACATCTGATTATGTGACTCCGACAAAATGTCAGGGAAATGAAAACAAATGACTGAGCAGTCCCTGGAGGGATAAAGAGTTCACTTATTAAGCTCCCTGACCAGAAACATTGAGATTTAGTCATCTAGGATGATTTTATTCCATCTTTTATTATAGGCTGCACCACATAAATCTGTGTTTTATTGCTGGAGCGAGATGCTGCAGAATTTCAGGATGACTTTTGGCACTGTCTGAGCTGGCTCACTGCTGTGCTGACAAGCACTTGTGGAAAATTAGCAGTGATGATATTAATCACCTTCTTTGGGGCTCTTCTCCCCCCTATACTCTGTACACTCTGTTAGACCTTTGTTTTGTCCTTTCGAGAACAAGAACACCCCCCCCCAACTCCTTTACAAGTGACATTAGAAAGTGGGGTGGTCGGAAGGCAAAGGAGTAGTCATGTCCTGAGGCCCTTTGGGTGGGGTGTCTGTTGTGTGACACTGTTGTTATGGCTTCCAGACATGTCACATGCCTGGAAAGCTCTGGGCATGGCTGCTGGCACAGGGAAGAGAAAGAAGTATGGATGAATGTGAAAGTATGGCCAATTTTCTTCTCTGACCAGAAGATTTAACTAGGGCAATTCAAGAGTGTAAAAGATTGTAAGAAATAGGAGGTGGTTGAGTGAGGGATTTGAAGTGTATGTGTACATACCTGTACACATATATATACTCTAGGCTGACAAGATAATTTATTTTGGGGCTGACACCCCTTGACAATTGATGTCCTCATTCTCTGTTCTACAATGTCAAATACTTTTCTACCAACAGCGGATTTCATTTCTTCCCTCTACTGCTTCCTAGTCCTTTTTGATTAGTCCTAGTTTTACTCCTTTTCCCCCTAAACTATCTCCTGAAAGGTTACCCTTGCCCTTCCTGCCTCTGCTTTGGGCAACCACATCTAGTCAGTTGGTTTTCAATGTCATCTCTTGATGACTTCCAAAAATATAGCTCAAGCTCTGCGCTTTCTCAAACAGGAATAGATACTGCAAATTCAGCCCTGGGCGAGATGAAGGGAGATGAGATAAAGCCCAGCTTGTCCTTGCAATTGCTTACCTGACCTGGATCTATGAGGGCAGGATGCTGAGCTATGTTGAAGGAATGGGCTGGGGTTTTGTCTATGTTCTGATGTGCTCTGTACCCTGAATGTATGTACTCCATTTGGTCTGACCCAATAAGGCAGGACCTGGTGAAGACTTGCAATGAGGCTTTCTTGGAATTCTGTACTTGGGAAACAATGAGTTCAGTGTAGTAGTTCATGTGAACCTGGGAGTCAGATTGCTTAGATTCAAATCCTGACTCCACCATGTCCTCACTGTGTGTTCCTGCATGAGCTTGCTTGGTGAGTAGCCCTTTTCTGGTCCTTCACCTGCAACAAAGGGTAATAATCAGATCTCACCCCTTAGGGTCACCATGAAGATTAAGTGAGATGATGCATTTAAAATGCTGAGCCATGCACATAGTAAGGACACTAAATCTTAGCTATCTCAAGCCATTTGGCTTGTTTCTCTCCCAAAAGAGAGAACAGTCTTTTCTGAGAAGCCTATGACAGAAAGCAAAAGGCATTAATGTGGAAAGCTCTTTCTTTTGTGAAATAAAATGCCGCACCCAGATCTGGGGCTTTGTGATGGATTCATTTAGAGCTCATTATGAACAGGTTGATGAGAAGTAGGTGGGTTAAGGATGAGTGAAAAGCTTTATGGTGGAGTTTCTCCTGTTTTCTGGGCTCAGCTCTCAGAAAGCTGATTAAATGAGACTGGGGCTGTGCAGGGCTGCCCTACTTCAGGCTTTTGTCAGCACTTCCTTTGTAGATTCTAATTTCCAGGGCATAGAAATGGCTGTGTTGAAAATATTCTCTGAGGGCTTGAGCTTGGTGTGGAAGATCTTTATCAGGCACCAAATAATCTTGTCAAGCTTTAAAAGTAGGAAAGAAAGGGAAAAATGTTGGAAAGGGGGAATAAAAGAGAAAGACAGCCAAAGAGAGGAGAGCAGAGTGGAGATGCTGAAAGGTGAGAAAGAAAGAAAGAGAAAATTCTTTTCAGAGTTCCTTAGATGCACACTTTAAAATAAAATAGCACCTCTATGTCAAGCATTTCTCCAGCGTCCTTGTCTAGGCCTTATACTGTAGTAATTAATTGAAAAGGGCTGCACCACACACCTTCCTTCTGTCTGTCTGTCCTTAAGGTGTATTACCTCTTCCCACAAGCTGAATTCACTGTTTGTTGCCTGCCCTTTATTTCTGCCAACATGGAGTTTACCATATCCTTTCCATTAAAAAGCTACACCAACCTAATCTGTGGTGTCTTACCGAATGGACCCACCCTTGTGCTCCGGGTTCCCCCTTCCCCATATTAGGTTTGCCTTGCCCACCACCAGGGAAAGACATCTCTCAATACCAGAGATTGGTGAAAAGGAAAGGGATTATTTATTTAAAAAGTTATACAAGCTTAGAGTAATGACTTAATGTATTCATTAAAGATACCAAAGTCCTTTAGAATACCCACAAACTCACAGTCCTTCCTTTTCTCCTATGCCCCCAGTCTGGGGTACTGTATCTCAGGAAAAGAAGTAGAAGTCCATGGTTCAGGCAGCCCCTTGGTTCTGGCACCATCCACTGTGTTGCCTCCATGATCTCCAGTTAATCCAAAACCACGTGGCACCTTTTCAAGACCCACCAGCAAGAATATTTTCGCTCCTTTTCCTCCAGGCAAAGTCTCTCCTGCTTCCTAAGTCACATGGTAAAAAGGGAGCACCTTAAAACTGCACAGTCCCAACTTTCACCAAAGCCACATGGTCCCAAAAAGCCCTCAGTCTGGCTGCTGTGCCTGGGTTTAAATCCCAGTGCCAGTCTTCTTCTGCAGCACCATTTCTGCTTGCCACAATCTGTTACATCTGCCAGCATTCCCGTATTCTTCCAGCTTTACTGGGCTGCCATAGTAAGTCTGGGCAGGCGTGGCTCCATGATGTGGAGCCAGTCATCTCCAAGCTCTCCGGCAGGCACTGTAACCAGTGGGAGTTGCCTCCCAGTTGCATCATGTGTTGAAGCCCCTCCCATTTCCCTGGTTCAAAGCATGGCCACAGATATTTAACATATCTATGAAACCAGTTAAAGGTTATAGATATGTTAAATGACCATCCTAGAGGTTATCTGCAAAACTTGCTATTCAAAACAATTCTCAATGGTCCTGCTCCATGTGTCCCATCCCCCAACTCAGACTTGTGGGAGTGAGGACATCTTATATGTATATATTTTTCCTAATATTACCTGGACACCCTGAGTTCTGGACCCCATTACAAATGCCCATTTGGGCATCCCCCTTAGCTGTACCCTGTTACAGATACTCACCACAGGAAATTCTGGAATGTTAGTGCCCTTAGCATGAGGACTTGTGCATGACGGAGGCCATGTAAGCAGTGGAGATGGTCTTCCACTTTTGTTTCTCTTCCACACCAATGTGTGACTTGATGGATTGGGCTCTGCAGTGGGCAATGAACCTGTCCTGTGGGGAGGTGTGGATAAAGGAAGGGGAGAGAACTGTGAAGTTTGGTTAAGTATCTCTGTCTTCCATGAAGTGGGGCATAGAAATGGCATCCTATGTAAACCTAAAGATGATGGAATGAAAGGACTATAGGGTATTTTTGCTCTGCCAATGACAGGTAACTACACACAAAGGGAACACTATGACCAGTCCTTGGTAGAACAGAGCTGGGAAGACAAGCCTCTGGGGATTTTAACCCAAACAACCTGGGTGAGGAGGCCAGCCCTTGGTCTCTTAATAGCAAATGACATCAACCAGGAATTGGCAGGATCAATCACCAGCATCAGGAAATAGCAAGGGTTTCTAAAGAGTTTTGGGTTCCACCAGTAAATGAATGGATCAAAAAACTTTGGTACATATACACAATGGAATTCTATGCAGAAGAAAGAAAGAAGGCGCTTCTACCCTTTGCAACAGCATGGATGGGACTGGAAAGCATTATGCTAAGTGAAATAAGCCAGATGGTGAAAGACAAATACTATATGATCTCACCTTTAACAGGAAGCTAAACAACAAAACAAACAAGCAAGCAAAATATAACCAAAGACACTGAAATAGAGAACAGGCTGACAGGGACCAGAGGGGAGAGGGGAGGGAATTTCAGGGGAAAAGGAAGGGTTTACAGGAACAAGTATAAAGGACACATGGACAAAAACTAGGGGGGAGTGGAAATGGGAGGGAAGTGGGGAGGGCTGGGGGTGGGCTGGGATGGGAGTAAAAGACAGAAAACTACTTGAACAACAATTAAAATTAAAAAAAAAGTTTTGGGTTCTACAGAGTGAAAAAAAACCTGTCCCCATTTCAGCTCTTCCGGCCTTCAATAGTTTTGTGACTATAAGGAAGTCTGTAGCTTCCATGAGCCTCAGTTTCCCCACGTGTGAATTGTTACTTGAAATTCTTGCAAGTGTTAAATGGAAATTGATTCTCCCTATTCATTCGACAAGTCTTAACTTTGGATTATTAGGCACCTATCATGTGTCAGGTGTTATGCTGTGGATGTAAGTAAAGAGCTTGGCAATGCTTAGAAGTTCAGAGATGTCAGTTTCTCCTCTCAGACTATTCAGTAGTCCCAGTCAGGGCCTCTTGAATTCAGAGCTTTGCTGTAGGGAAGTAGGGCTGGCTGTTTGGAAAGCAGGAGGAAGTCATTGTACATCATTATTCATGCTCTGGTTAGGCCTGCTTTAAGAATGTTCTGACACTATTTCCATCCATCAGAGCTGTCTGCGTTAGTTTAACTGTTCTGAACTCTGAAGCCTCTGCCAAGCAACAGCCATTTCCTCTCGGCCTGCCCAGCCCCAGCACCTCTGAGCAGGGCTCAGCTCCATCACAGGGACACTTATGGTGGCAAGAGGTCCTTCAGTGTCTGTGGCCTTTGCACTGTAGACGACTGTAGCTGAGGTCACCTCCTTTTCTCAAGAGAAAATGGTTTGATGGGGTGCTCTGGGTCATGGGGTATGCCTCTGTCTGCTTAGAACTTGACAGAAAGCAGCTGAGTAAGGATGACAAGCCACTTAATGGATGTTAATTACTGCTTGCAGCGTCCCTGTAGGTTAGAGGACAAGAAGATCCTGATGTCAGGCCTGACTTGCCGTGGCTGGCGGCAGGCTGGCACTTACATTTGATTAGGGTTGTGACTAGTTTAGTACAGCCAGAGGGACCCAGATGGCAAGCTCAAGACTTACCTACCTCGTAAAGGGACAGTTCACAGGTACATTCTTCTTCAAGGAAACGTTCACAATGAGCTTTGGCCTCATTTATTCCTTCCATGTCACACCTGATTTATCCCACATTGATTTAAATCAGGACCTCTGAGATACAGTTTGGTTTCTGAGCTTTACCTTCCTTGATGGGATTAGAACCAATAATTCTAGAGAGTATGGGTTTAATCCCAAACCCTCATTTACTGAATCCCTCCCTGCATGGTAGCTTTGCAATGCTTCTATTTAAGTGTAGTGGCAGATGAAAAAACATAAGAGTAATTAATGATATTATAAATTGGAGAAGCAAATGGCAGTCCTCTTAAAGCTGACCTCTGGTTCCTGCACTAAAGAAGAGATGTGTATAGGTTCCTATGCAGTGCATTATGTTGAAATATCATCTTCTAAGCACTAGTTACCTCAGTTTTAGCCTAAGTGGCATATGGAAGGTGTCAGTTGTGAATATTTATTGGGATTGAAATGGACTCTTAAGAGGCGAATGCAGAGGGAAAGCATCTTGTGATATTAATATATGCCACCCAGGGGCTGATGGATGAGCTGGCCCTTCCCCACTCCAGGAGCTGGGGAAGGTTCCTTCTGGGAGTGGTGCACAACAATGCAGTTGCAAGAACCCAGTGTCATCTCCAGCTGTTTGGAAGATAGACTTGAGTTCAGGCGCAGGTGGGGGAAAAGGTGTCCAGCAGAGAAAATGAGAGGTAGGTTTTCCTTCTCATTTAAGTAAGAAGTTTAACATCACAAAGAAAGCCTTTAGCTTCACAGCGCCCGTAGGGCATGCTTGGCCTCTCTCCATTTCTGTGGTAAATCCATCAAGACAAAAAGTGCTCCCATCTTAGAGAGCTTTGGAGGTGAACACAGTGGAACCAAAGGAAGAGCCTTCACTTTTGATCACAAATGTATGGAAGCAGTCAAAGACACCGAAGGTAACTTGGGTTTGTTGTAAAGTTTAAAGCTATTTTTCTATGAGAATCTCTCATGTGGACATGAGTGCAGTTAAATAGGAATTCATACATAATACATTATATGTTGGTAAATGTGCATTTCATTCAGCTTTTTAGTTAAGGTATAATTTTCATAAAGTAAAATACACCCTTTTTAGTGTGCCATTATGTGAGTTTTTGCTAAAGTATAAAATCATTTAACCAACAGTCGATCTAAATATACAATAGTCCCTTCACCTCCCAAAGTTTCTTGGCTCCTTTGTAGTCAGTCCCTCAGCAATGACAACCACTGTCTGTTTTCTTTCTATGGTTTTGCCTTTTCTAGAATGTCATATAAGTGGAATTATATAATCTGTAGCCTTTTCAGTCTGGCTTCTTTCACTTAATATTGAACATCCTTTCACTTACTGCATTTGAGATTCATTTCTATTGTTTATATATAAGTGATCTGTTCTTTTTTTATTGCTAAGAATTTTATTCTAGGGCTGTATCACGGTTTGTTTATCTTAGAAGGGGGATGTGTGGATTGTTTCCAGATTTTGGCAATCATGCATAAAGTCACCTATGTACAGGTCTTTGAGTGAACATGTTTTTATTTTTCTGGGGTAAGTACCTAGCTGTGGGAGGCTGTGTTCTGTGCCTGGTGCACGTTTCACTTTGTGAGAAACTGCCAAATGGTTTTCCAAAGTGGGTGTACGTTTTGCATTTACACCAAAAAAGGGATGAGATTTCTGTTCTTCTATATCCTTGATAGCACTCAATATTATCAATTTTTTAAAACTCAACCATTATTTGGTGTTTAGTGGTATCTCATTATGGCTTTAATTTGCATTTCTCTCATGACTAATGATTGAACATCTTTTTACATTTTTTTATTTGCTATATACAGGGGTGGTGGGCCAATGTAGGTTTACAGTTGTAATACAAATAATTCATAATAAATAATATAAAAATAAATTGTGTTTCATGTACTCACAGCTGTATATTCTTTGGTGCAGTGCCTTTTTATCTTATACTCACTTGAAAGCAAATTGTTAATTTGCTAGAAACATGGTATTTTGTTTTAATTATGTTAATTATTATTATTTTTGGTTAGGTTGAAACTTTCAGCTCTCTTTTGGCCTGGTTAGATCAACTACCGCCCTCCCCCACCATTGGCCGGCCGTAGGAAAGACACTGAGATCAACATAGAGTGTAGCTAGTCATATTTTCTTTAAGTCAGACAGCAGAAAACTGAACTAGCAACATTTTCGTGGATAGTTTTGGAAATAAAAAATAACTGCTTCCATTCTCTCTGGAGAAGCCTACCCCATCTAGTGAAATGGAGCCATTAAGCCAAATTCCCCTTATAGGAGAACAAATAACCATAGATGGTTTTTTTAAGAGGTGACTTGTTTTTCCTAGAGCTATCAGACCCCAGAGGATTACAGGATTCTGGTTTTTAAAAATAGCCCTATGATTTCCTCAAGGCAAATATTGATTATTTGTGACTCGAATCAAGAAGTCTTAAATCAAGAAAGATAATGTGCTTCAGGTGTCACTTTAAAAAAATAAGTTGATACATCTGTAATATTGATATATTTTTAGATAGAAGATAAAAATAGAAGTAACAGCAACCTGTGCTACCTACCTGATTGAAGAAGAAAATAAGGCATTGAAATATTTTCTTCTTTTAGTATAATGTACTTGCAGTGGACTTCTTTTAGGGCTTTCCCAGCTCCCCAGTGTTTTCTTTCTTGACAACAACCTTCCTTGTCATGTCGTTTCTCATTTTCTATGGCCCCGGGCCCTCAGTAGTCGTGTTTCTAGTACCTAACCCCACCCTCCTCCTTGGCCAGAATTTATGTGATCAGAGGTAGGTACCTGACTCAATCTGGGCCAGACAGATCTCTACTGTTGCTGAATCTGATATGATGCCAATTTTGGGGGCATGGCATTTTTTGCCATGTGTACATGAAGTTAAAGAAACCTATTCTGCAAATGAAATAAAAATGAAGCTTATTCCTGGAATGACCAAGATTCAAAGCAGAGAAAGGGTCCCACCTACATTCCTTATGGTCCAGTTCTTTCCCTAAGTCTCTCTACACTTAAATATCATGACGTACTTTAATATAATTCTGTTGAATTCCATCTTAGATTGAAGGTAGCTTGAGTTGGCTTCTAATATTGCAATCAAGAGTCTCAAGTTCAGTAGCATTGGGTGATCTTGGCTAGCAAACCCTTCTCTTTGAGTTGGCATCCTGTCAAAATTCTAGTCACAATTCATACAAATGCTGGGCTTAATGATGTCAGACGAATAACTGAAATTAAGGGTAAACAGTGAGTTTGAAGGTAGGTCTCAATGGAGAAATGGAATGATTTCATTATTTCTAAGTGTAGTAAGATTCTTAGGATCTTAGTGGTTATACAGTTTAGTTTATATTGTCCAGCCTTTCACACAGCAGACCTTTCTTGAATTTGGCTGATGGCTGTCTGACCTCTTATTATGTAATATCAATTGGTTTAAGTCTGGGTCTACACATACTTAGATAGATATATTTTATTTTTGGTTTTAAAGTCTGTATTTCTTCCTCCAGACTCCATTCCAAATATTTTCAGATAGTTATTGCTCTTAATATTCTTTTGGGATTTCTCTTCTCATTCACTTCCAAGGCCATCAATGGATAGGAGATTTTTGCCAGCAGGCATTCCACTTTTAATTCAGAAACACTGATCAAACTTGCTGTTTGCTTTCTGGTTGTGTGCTGATGACTTGCACTCTCAATGCTTTAGCTCACGTCTTTTCCAACACATTGCAGTCTACTCCTAGAAGACTCTGCTTAGGGCAAGGACATTTTTGGCAATATGAAAAAGATCACCTCACACAGACTTTGCTTATGTCAAAAGGGTCATCTCCACTATTTGGGAGTTTCCACAACTAATGGTGGGAAGAATAAATGGGAGGCAACAGTTGCACGTATGGATAGGGACAGAGGGGCAAGCCCAGGCCACCCTCCTCCACTGCGGCCTTGGGAATGGAGGAAGCTGAGCCCCACCTGCTGGAAGCCAGGCTGGGCAACAATGGCATGCCAATCTGTGTCCCACAGCAGGTGCTGGGCCTCTTTGGGTGTCATCATGAGATGAGATGGCTGAAATAGCTATGACCAGTCAAAGACATTTTGATTCACTGGATCTTGCCGAATTTGGTAAAAAGTAGCCATGGTGGCACAAACCGTTTGGCCAGAAATTAGACATGTCACTGGATGGCGGGCGGGTTTTCATGTTCCAGAAGGTTGGAAAGTTGGCTGCAATAGCTGTGGGAGGAGGATTTTTGTCTCATTCAGCTTGCAGATCATACTGGGTACACTTAAGCTGACTGGCAATGAGCAGAGAAGGACATGAAGAAAGCCAAGAAATAGCTGAAGATCTTAAAAGCAACCACTTATCTACAGAGGTGAAAGGCAAAGCGGAGGAGATGCTGTCATTTGTGAAGAAGAATGTCGTAGTGACTGGCGAATCTTTTGGAGGCTTTCTACTCGGCATGGCACCCTAAGGAGGATGACTCATTATCCTTGCTTTTTCCAAGTAGCAGCCCCTTCACTACATGATAGGACATCAGTCTCTTCTTCCTCCTCCTATTCTGCTGTGCCTTCCTTCTTGCTGTAGCATATCTGAATGGCTTCTATAGGTATCTGTTGATACGGCCCTACTCTCAGCCTCCTGACAACAGAAGAGACAAAAGACATTAACTCTCCTCCCAGAACACTCCTGTTCGGCTGATCTTTAGGTCGGCAAGAATGTTCCTTTCCCTCTACATAAAACACTTACTAGAACACATTACAAGATGGCTCACCATAGAGGATGAGTGGATCCTCAACATTTGTTCCAAAAGATTTGGAAAAGGAGTAACAAGCCCATAGGTACCTTATTATGTGCTAGATAGGAAAGGAACCGAATACATTTGCCTTTAATTATGAATAAAAAAAACAAAGGAGGCACCTATGGTAGTACTTGTATATATAGTAGATGATCAACCTATTTGATAAGTCTAGTAAATTATTGATGACCAAGTTAAAGCTTTGCTATGTAGATAAAATTTGTTTACACCCTTTCCCCCCAAACTGGAAAGAAAGTAGTCTTGAAGTTTGTGATTAGATTTCCATCCTCTCACTTCAGAACAACAACTAACATTTTGTAGCTAGTTTGAAAGTGTCACAGACCAGCTGGGACTGGAAGTTCTTGGAACTCCATAGTTACTGGGCTGTGTCAGACTGATGAATTATGTAGAACCTGTTTTCCATGAGTATTATTAATCATGCTCAAGCAAATGAAGACATGCTAATTAATTCGTGGTGGTTTTTACCTGCAAATGCCAAAGGAACTAAACCAAATTAAATCTTCTATTCTCTTCAAGACCAGCACCCTGTTAAACACCTTATGACTTACCAATTCAGTTTGAAAGACGTGGTTCTTTGGAAACTTAGTTTGCCTCTGATTTCAGAATCTGAAGGTTCTTTCTTGAAAGTATAGGCCAAAGTCTTACACATAATGACTTGGAAAATGTATAGACGGCATTCATTGCTATGATTTACAGAGGACCCAGCATACCCTAGCCTCTGTATTAGGTAGTCGAACCATGTTATCTCACTGGTAGGTATTACCAAAAAGCCGAGAGGCTGGTATTATCATCTAATTGTACAAATGAAGAAATAGACTCAGACACTTGATGTAAATGCCCCATGTCATGCAGCTTAATAGTACTGAGCTAGAATTCAAAGCCAGACCTGTGTGACTCCATGCTTTTTCCACTGGCTCTTGCTTCTCCAAAGGAGACAGTTCACTGTATGTGTGAATTTTGCCTGCCAGATAACTGCACGGTGCTGTGAATGGTGCACTCTGTACTGTATTTGAACAGTGAGGGTTTCACTTTTTATTTTCCCTATTGGAGAAAAGTTTGAGAACAGAGTTTTAGGGTTTTTTTAAATGATTTTCATTAGAACAGCATCATGTGTAATACTACTCCATTTTCACTCTCAACTTCCTGTGTATATTTCCTTTTGGTAACAATTAAAATATTGTTCTGCAGATAAGGAATGGCTTTTCCATCCACGGCCAGGTGTTTGCCACGTGAGCTATGTTTAAGGTGCCTCTTAAAGCAAGTGGTCTCTGAACATGGCAGTGGGCCACTGGGAAGACTGAAAATTGCAGACTCTCACTGACCGCAGATGGTTTGCAAAGGGTGTTACTCTGCACCTTATGTCCTTGTCTAGTTCAATGTTCCTGGTTATCTTTCCCAACACTACCTAAATGTCTGACAAAATGGAGCTGAAGGCTTATTTGGGGGATGTTGACTGTTGTTACTGGTGTTTCCCTTGGCAGTCACCTGGCATGTCCACAGAAGGAAGAATGCCAGTTAATGCCCTGTAGATGGTTGAGGTGTCAACGTGGAGTCCTCTGATATATCTCCTGAGAGCAAGCCCCACTGAGGTTGGATAGGCTGGACCAGCATTGACTCTAGAGCTGGTCATGCTCCAGGTAAGAATCTGGGAAGCAGGGTTCTGGCCGAGGTGTCTTTAGGGGGGCTTAAGTTCCTTCGTGCATATTAGGTGGTTGCCAGCGTTCTTGCAAGGACGCAGAGCACTAGAACTTCTGTTAGAGGAGAAGCCCATGGAGCACTCTACTCAAGACAGAATATTATGTAAACCGACATACGCTCTGATGCTTCTTTAGATGACATGTAAGTTGTCTTCATTGTTAGTTATTTCACTCACTTTGTCTTATCCAAATTAAATAAATACTAGTCATATGTATATGTGTGTGTTTTTGTGTGTGTGTGTATACACATATATATGGGGGGGGAGAGAGAGAGAGAGTTCACACTTGAGTATCTCTCCTCTTTGCCACTTTAAGCAACAGATGTTCCTATTTTGTCAATGACTTAGTGAGATGCACAGGAGCACGTACTCTCGAATCTCCATCTGTCACTGTGTCATGTAAGGCAGGTCACATTCTCTCTGAGCCAAGGTTTTGTTTTTTCACCCGTGAGATGGGATGATTATTCTTACCTTAGAGGGCTATTCTGAATGAAGATTAAATGTAAATGAAATGAGCAGTGTCTAGCTTACAGAGGATGCGCAAAACTGCATGTTTTCTTTTGCTAAAATAAAGACCGTTACTTTTTATTTCTAAAGGTCTCTAGAACCCTTCCTTCTCATCCTGACACACCACACATACAGGGTCCAGCAGAAGTAACTCCACTGAGTGTGGTTGGTACATAGGTGAATGTCTCACACAAGATGGACAGCAATTTGAACATTTCACCTAAAGTGTCATATGGTATGCTTGAGTGTGATACAATTTTGTAATAAAAGATTTTTATGTAATAAGAAAGCGATGTTATTTGTGCAGGGCCCTGTAAATACACATACCACTTCTCTGTGTGTTTTCCAGGCAAACAGTTCAATATCATGTGGTAGTGTTTGCAAGTTGTAGTCAGCATTAATAAGTTAAAGTTTTCCTTATATTTCTTCTGTTAGCCTGTCCTCTTCCACAGGGTACAAGAGAAATAGGAATTAGAATTGCATGGTATAGTGCTCAATCTTTTCCTGACTCCTAATTAGAACCTCCTTGCATGCACACACACATATACACTCCCACTCTGCATTTTATGCTCCTCCGTCTTCCTTTTCAGATGTCCTCACTGCACACTTTTTCATTGTTGGATGTGTTTCTGCTGGAACCAGAAATAGCAAAAGTGTCCACTTGATTGTGGCAGAGTAATGCATGTGTTGGGTGGCATTGTCAAACCCTCATAAAAAATTAGAAAAATGCTCCCACTATTTCATGGGCTAGTCAAAGGCAGAAGCAGCAAGAGTTGTTGGGAAAGGAGTGGCAAAGGAAAAAAATACATTGTTGCTTTTTCCAGGAAGAAAGGAGGGAGCTTGGGAGCAATGGGCAAGTCTTTATTTTCCTAGAGACTGAATTGGGTGTGTGGCTTAGAAAGAAAATGAAAATAAATCCCTCAGAGTTCCACTGCCCTTCAAAGGGAAGGAGCAGTAAATTGCCTGTCTTGGGTAGACCCCTGCCAAAGGCTTATCTCCATGCTGAAATAATGTCTTCTGGAGCCAGTTTTATACTTCAAGACTTTGTTCTGTCTTTTCCCCCTAGCCGTTCTTTCATCAGTTCTAGCTTGAAAGCTGGTCCTAATGTCAGCCAGATTCCCTGTGTGTGAGTGAGGGGCTCAACTGACAACAGCCCCCACGAGTGCCCTAAGGTCCCCTGCTTTGTGACCTGCAACCCCCTTTGCATTCCCTCCTGTAATGTGCTGCGTTTGAGCTGTGTAGCCAACAGAGTATGACAGAAGTGATGGTATGTCACTTTTGAGACTGGATTACAAAAGATGCTGTAGCTTCCACTTTGGTTTCATTTCACTCTCTCTTGGGTCATTTTCTCTGGGGGAAAGCTTCTTGCTGTGTTCTGAGGACACTCCCAGAGCATGTGTAGAGGCCAGTGAGGTGAGGACCTGATACCTCCAGCCAACACCCATATAATGTAGCCTTCTTTACATTGTATTTTTCTGTGCCAAATCTAGCCTTCAGATGATGTGAATTCAGATGATGTGAAACTTCAGCCTTCTAGCCCCAGCTGATAGCTTCATAGTAATCTCACAAGAGACCCTGAGCCAGAATCATCTAGGTGAGCCAATTCCAGATTCCTGACTCTTAAAAACTGTGAGAAAAAGAAATATTTGTTGTTTGAAACGACTGTCAAAAACTGAGAAGGATCTGCTATGTTACCCTACCTGAAAGCTAACACATTAGCCTACCACAGTTTATGGACAGTAGTAGAAGTCACAGGACCCCTGAGTCAGACACAGAGACTTACATTATATTAGTCACAGCACAGCAGTCGGTGTGAGCCTCTTGCCTGCTGGGGGGTGATGCACCCACAGTGGGTTTGCCTCACAGCTGAGGAACCCTCAGCTTGGAAAACCCCAATCTTTTTTAAGAGGGTTTCAAGGAACTCTGCTCAAACTTTACTCTGGAGGGAGACATTGTTTTCTATTACACCGGATGGCAAACAGTTCTGGCCTTTGTCCCAGACGGGTACACTGTCTCCATCTTTCCAGGTTATTTGCTCTACAAATGTCCTAAAAAAAGATCATCTGGACCAAAAGTGGTCAGTGCCTCTGCTCACAAGAAACACAAGGGACTCAGTGCAGACTTGTCTGCAATAGCTACTGAGTTTTTGGATAATTTTCTGTACAGCAATAGGTAACTAATGCAATGTGGACACCTTGTCTGCGCCTCACCTGTCAGAAGCACTGCCTGTGTGGCAGAGTTGTGTCTGTTTACAGAGCGTGGCTCCAGGGCCTTTGACTGTAAAAACAGGGGAAGGTATAGGAAGTCCTCCAGTTTGGGAGGGTGATAAAAAGGGAGACTGGGAAGGAAACAGATGTAGGGAAGGGACCAGTAGATGGAACAGATTAGATTTGATATCTGTAGCTTCCTCTAGAAACAAAGATTTTACCTAGAGAATAGTTAGCTTTGTAAAATAAGAGAATTCATTAGTTAGCATCTTGCTGTATTTTAAAAAAAATCTCTTTTCATCTTTGCTAGTAAACTGATTTTTTGCAGTGTTGGGGTGTTGCTAGAGGTTATTTCTCATACTTTTTCCCCTAGTTTTGAGCCAATCCATAGAGAATCAAATTTAGAGAATCCTCTTTAAATGGTATATGAGATAAAGTACTTAAAAGATTTGTTTTTGTTTATTTGTTTTGTGCAGTGAAGATAAGGAATCAATTAAAAGATATCTTGGGTTTTCTGCCATTAGGCAATATCTTCCATTCTCCTCATGAAATCAGTTGAGGGGACGAAGAATTATTGATAGTTATTTTAATTTGAAATGATTTTTTAAATGTTTTTATTCAGTTTAAAGAATATAAAGTTTTAGAACTATTAAATTATGCTCTTCCTGGAATCATTTTTAGAAACACAGAACAAAATCCAAAAATGTGAATGAGTTTCAATTGGCCCATAGGAATGGATGCCTTATGATGCTCAATAGATGACATTGCTCCAGGCTTTCCCCAGCTGGGACTCACTGATCACAGAGGGCTCAGGGATGCTCTCTTAGTTCTCCAATAGGAAATTCCATGGCTGGTTATCCAGTTTTCAGAAGGCTCTCTCTAGTAAGGTACCCACCAGGGCAAGCTATAGTCTTGATTATAGCTTGGAGGATAGGTTAAATACATGCTCTTTAATTTAATTTGTCTTCATTTTTTCATCTCTTAAGTGGGACCTGTAATACTTATCTCTCTTATGGCTGTTGTGAAGTTTAAATATGCTAAAGTAGATAAAGAATTTAGCATTGTTCTTATAATAAATACTGTAAGCTAAGGCTAGTATTATTAATCCTCAACGATATTAGTAACACTCCTCCATGGGTTATATTATGTCATTTCAAATGCAATACAGTCCTGTTAGATGACATCAGGCTCTGTCTTGTCCTCTCTTTATATTATATGTCAAGTCATGCTTCTCATTTGTATAGAGGTCTCATTTATATGGTGTTAGGTATGTACCTCTCTTCCCTGACACATGGTACAGTCTTTCAATAAATGCTTGCTCTTGATCTTGTCATTGTGATACTAGACAAAAAATCCCACCCAGTTACCAAATTTTGCAAAGCCTGGCTATTCTCATAGCATATTGATTTTAACTTTTTCTTAAATAGGAAGGCTGTTCATGGAAAATTTTCCCCAACAGCTGCAATCCCTAATGGGTTCAACGTATTTTGTGTCTAAAAACCACAAACTTGGACCAAGAGGAGGCCAGCACTGTGAGTTATCTATCCTACTCACAGCAGGTGTAAGTAGGAATGTAGTGCCCAGAGTCTTTGCCCTTTTGGGAAGATCTTTTCAGGGGTGAAAACCAGTGGTGTAGGCAGCATACATGATGGTACTCAATATTCCCTAGACTTGTCACAGACTGGGGAAAAGTATCTTGCAACTCTGGCAGTGAGAACCAGCCTTTTATATACATACCAAGGACCTCACAGTATGTTGGAGTAGAGACTGAGGGTGCAGCAGATAACTGCTGGTGCCTCAGCCACATTGCTTTGGCACCCACCATTCCTACTCAGCCCTATCCTATGGCTTCTACTGCAAGGACCCATGAACCTTTGCTTAGGGCTTTCTCTGGCCATGGGAGCCCTCTAAGCCCAAGTTTGGGGCAGGCAGGGGAGTTAGCCCTTGGAACTGAAGGACTTGAAGATTAAATGCCAATCTCCTTTGCCTTTCATGTGGGGAAACTCCAAGGTGTCTTCTATAGTTCCCTGCTGTGACTGATTCCTAACTGTCCCAGATTGGTGCCATGCTTGATAATATTCTCTTTATCTGCTTTCTTCTCTTTCCTTTCTCACTTCTCTACTCCCTAAGCAATGATTCCTAGGATCATCTTGTGGATAAATTCATATCCTTGTCTGAAAGATGGCTTTGGAGAAACTCAATGTAAAACAAAGGACCCACTATCATTGCTTCACTTTCTCAACCCCTAAGTATACTGTGTCCTGTGGAAGCTCATTCCCTAGAATCCCCCTTCTCTGTATCTCATAGAAAGGAGGAAATGAAGAAGGGGGCTTGATATCATAACCATCCACAATATGGGTGACTTCAACCCCTTCATCTCATTCATATCTTATAGAGTGCTATGATGTAGTATTTCTGTTTTAGAGATGAGGAAACTGAGGCCAGAGGGTTAGGTATCTTGATTGAGGCAACATAGCTTCTAGACAACATAGGACCAGATCCAGGTTTTCTTACCGTTTGAAAATGTTCTTGTTTCCAGTTCATTTCTGAAGGCATGAACAGATCAGGGGAGGAATAGCGTACATCCTCGCATTCTGTGTTAGGCATTTAAAAAAGAAGCATGATATGGCTCTAAAGATTTCATGTTACTAATGGAATAAAATACAACTCCATTCTATAGTCTGAAGAGTCCTACCTGATTTGGCGCCAACTTATTTCTCTGATTGCACCTTATACCACTCGCCCCCTTCCACGCACTGTTTAGCCAAACTGACCTTCCTTCTGTTCCAGGCATACAACAAGCTCATCCCGCACCTGTGCCCTTGCTGGTTCCTCAGCCTAGAATATTCCTCAGATTTTTGCAGGGCCACCTCCTCGTGAACATTCTTGTTCTTGTGGAAATATGGCTTCTTTAGAGGAGAAGTCCTATTCCTCTGTGAGCTAAAGCTAAGCCCCCACGTCCCCTGTTTGTCTCTCCTGGTCTTTGCCCAGGAATTCTCCTTCCAGTTCTTCTTTTTAGATTCTATTCTCACTTGCTTCTTGCTTGTTTCCTAGTCCTACTATCTGTAAGCTGATTGAGGACAGGGACCTCACTTGTCTTGTTCATGTTTTCCCAGGGCCTAGAACAGTGTTGGTACACAGGTGTCAAATGAACACAAAATAAAGGTGAGGCAGTAGAGAAGGAAAATTCTAAGCAAGTATACGAGGAGGACCTTAAAGCATATTTTGTATATAACTCAGATTTATTTAGCCAGCTCTTTGTATCAGCAGAATTAATATAACTTGAAAGCAAATGCATCTTGCTGACATTTTGGAACCCATGTGTATGCATTAATACCAATCAATTTAAGTGTGGGTTTCACAGCATGGCATTCGGATGAGAAATGCTGGAAAGGGAGAAGGTGGACAGCTTCTTAGCTTCTGTTTTTCTGGCACATTTAACATTGTTCCAGTAAACTGGGCTCTGGGTTTAATTAAATATTCTTTGGGGTAGGGATAAGGGGTGTAGAGAAAGTCTTGACAATTCTTCTTATCTTAGACTTCACTTAAAAAACAACAAAGATATTGTGGTTAAAAGGCTTACTGTTTAAGTCCTCTGAAATCTAGTTTTTGGGCTTCCTTATCTGTTTTACTTTGATATTTGCATTTTTGATCAATGATTTTTTTAGGGAGTTGAGAGATAGAAAATGATATACCTGTGCTCACATATTTGTTTTGGTAACATCCCTTACTTTTCCTGATTATAAGATTAACTATATTCATCTGAAAATTTAGAAAGTAAAGAAGAAAGTAAAAAGTATTCATAAGTCTATCCATTAACAGTGACTGCTAACATTTTGGTGTGTTTCATTCTAGTTGTTTTGCTAGGGTTCTGATATCTGTGTACTATGGTTCCTCAAGTAGAAGATACTCTCTCTTGTTTTCACTAAACATTCCACTAAAATGGAATGTTGTTTTACTTACTGTATTTCAAGAAAAACGAAGTTAAAGATATTTTTCTTTCTTTTTTTTTGCTAAAACATTAATAATTATGTACCATTTTCTTATTACAAGAAAGAAATTATGGGCGAGTCCCATAATTTGGGACTATGTTCCCTTTTTACTTTAACTTTAAATTTTTTTAAATATATTTTATTGATTATGCCATTACAGTTGTTCTATTCCCTCCCTTCATTCCCCTCCACCCTGCACGCCCCCTCCTCCACCGTTCCCCCCCTTTAGTTTATGACCACATGTCTCAAGTTCTTTAGATTCTATGTCTCCCCTACTATTCTTGCCCTCCCCCCTATCTATTTTCTACTTACCATCTATGCTACTTATTTTCTGTACCTTCTTCCCCCTTCTCTTTCTCCCACTCCGCTGTTGCTAACCCTCCATGAGATCTCCATTTCTATGGTTCTGCTCCTGATCTAGCTATCCTCTTAGCTTGCTTTTATTTTAGGTGTGGTTGTTAATAACTGTGAGTTTGCTGTCCTTTCACTGTTCATCTTTTGTTTTTTTTAAATTTTTTTAAATTGATTATGCTGTTACAGTTGTTCTATTCCCCCCTTCATTCCCCTCCACCCTGCCCCCCCATCCCCACCATTACCCCCCTTTAGTTTATGTCCATGTGTCTCAAGTCCTTTAGGTTTTATATTTCCCATGCTATTCTTGCCCCCCCATCTATTTTCTATCTACTGTCTATGCTACTTATTTTCGGTACCTTCTCCCCCCATCTCCTCCTCCCACTCCCCTGTTGCTAACCCTCCTTGAGATCTTCATTTCTATGTTTCCACTCCTGATCTAGCTGTCCTTTTAGTTTGCTTTCGTTTTAGGTGTGGTTGTTAATAACTGTGAGCTTGTTGTTCTTTCACTGTTCATGTTTCTTTAACTTCTTTTTCTTAGATAAGTCCCTTTAACATTTCATATAATAAGGGCTTGGTGATGATGAACTCCTTGAATTTGATCTTATCTGAGAAGCACCTTATCTGTCCTTCCATTCTAAATGAAAGTTTTGCTGGATAGAGCAATCTTGGTTGTAGGTCTTTAGATTTCATGACTTGGAATATTTCTTTCCAGCCCCTTCTTGCCTGTAAGGTCTCTTTTGAGAAATCTGCTGACAGTCTGATGGGGACTCCTTTGTAGGTGATTGTCCCCTTAGCTCTTGCTGCTTCTAGGATTCTCTCCTTCATTTTAATTTTGGCTAATGTAATTATGATATGCCTTGGTGTGTTTCTTCTTGAGTCCAACTTTTTTGGTACTCTCTGAGCTTCTTGGATTTCTTGGAAGTCTATTTCCTTTGCCAGATTGGGGAAATTTTCTTTTATTATTTTTTCAAATAATTTTTCCACTGGTGGCTGTGTCTTTCCCCCTTCTGGTACCGCTATAATTTGGATGTTGGAGCGTTTAAAGATGTCCTGGAGGTTCCTAAGACTCTCCTCATTTCTTTGAATTCTTGCTTCTTGACTCTTTTCTGTTTGGCCATTATTTGCTTTCTTCTGGGCCACTCCATTGATTTGAGTCCCAGTTTCCTTTTCATCGCTATGGGTTTCCTGTGGAATTCCATTCATTTCCATTAGTTTAGCCTTCATATGTTTCTCTAATTTGTGGCTATAATCAACCAGATCTGTGAGGATCCTGATGACCAGTGTTTTAAACTGTGCGTCTGAGAGTTTTGCTATTTCTTCGTCGCTTAGATTTATCTCTGGGGCTTTGAGGTCTTCCTGCGACATTTTTGGTCTGTTCTGGCCCTTTAAATGTGAGAAGCGGCGCCTTGGACGCCCAGGTTGCTGGGTTGTGACGCTGTATGTGGGGGCGTGGTCAGAGCGGGGAAATGGCGGCGCCCTCTACTGCCGCTTGCCATGGGGACCGCTGGGGCCCCGGTCCAACCGCCCACTCCCTCGCCTGTCCGCTCACCTGCAAATAGGCAACCGCAGTCAACACGCAGCACCGCCTCCCCACTGTCTCCTCTGCAGTCGCTCACCCGGTGGGTTGCTTGGTCGCTCACTAGGTCCAATCCTGCGTTTGGAACCCGTGCGTCTGGATTCCGCACCCGGGTCTGACCCAGTCCTCCTGTGCAACCCCTCACGAGACACCGGTTTCGCCCCTTACCAGTCGGGCTGAAGAATTTGTTGTTAACGGACTTCCGAAAAGTTCAATTTTCCGTGTTCTGGTTGTGTTTTCTGATGCTAATATTTAGTTGTCCCTAAACTTGGTTGTGTGAGAAGGCATGGCACATCCACCTATACCTCCATCTTGGCGGAAGTCCACTGTTCATCTTTTTTATCTTCTTTTTCTTAGGTGAGTCCCTTTAACATTTCGTATAATAAGGGCTTGGTGATGATGAACCCCTTGAACTTGACCTCATCTGAGAAGCACTGTATCTGTCCTTCCATTCTAAATGAAAGTTTTGCTGGATAGAGCAATCTTGGATGTAGGTCTTTGGATTTCATGACTTGGAATAGTTCTTTCCAGCCCCTTCTTGCCTGTAAGGTCTCTTTTGAGAAATCTTCTGACAGTCTGATGGGAACTCCTTTGTAGGTGACTGTCCCCTTATCTCTTGCTGCTTCTAGGATTCTCTCCTTCATTTTAATCTTGGGTAATGTAATTATGATGTGCCTTGGTGTGTTCCTTCTTGATGGGTCCAACTTCTTTGGGACTCTCTGAGTTTCCTGGATTTCCTGGAAGTCAATTTCCTTTGCCAGATTGGGGAAGTTCTCCTTTATTATTTGTTCAAATAAGTTTTCCACTCATGGCTGTTCCTCTTCCCCTTCTGGTACCCCTATAATTCTGATGTTGGAACGTTTAAAGATGTCCTGGAGGTTCCTAAGCCTCTCCTCATTTTTTAAATTCTTATTTCTTCATCTTTTTCTCTTTGGTCATTTTTTTCCTCCTTCTGGTCCACTCCTTTGATTTGAGTCCCAGTTTCCTTTCCATTACTATTGGTTTCCTGTGCATTTCCCTTCATTTCAATTAGTTTAGCCTTCATATGTTCCTGTAATTTGTGACTAAAATCAACTAGTTCTGTGAGCATCCTGATCACCAGTGTTTTAAACTGTGCATCTGAAACTTTGGCTATTTCTTCATCGCTTAGATTTATGGGCTGTGGGGCTCTAAGTTCTTCCTGAGCCATGTTTTGATCTGTTCGTGCCAGTTTGGCTGAAGGGTTCATTGTTGTCAGACTTCTGTGAAGTTCAATTTTCTGTGGTTTTGGCTGCGTTTTTGTTGCTAAAACTTTGTTGTTTTTAAATTTGGTTGTGGGAGGAGGCACAGTGCTTCCACCTACGCCTCCATCTTGGCAGAAGTTCTTAACTCTAAATTTTTTAAAATATATTTTATTGATTACTCTATTACTGTTGTCCCATTTTCCACCTTCACTCCCCTCCCCCTGCATACCCCCTCCTACCCACATTCCCTGCCTTTAGTTCATGTCCATGGGTCCATGGGTCATACATATAAGTTATTTGACTTCTACATTTCCTATACTATTCTTACCCTCCCTCTATTTTCTACCTGCCATCTATGCTACTTATTCTCTGTACCTTTTCCCCCTCTCTCCCCCTCCCACTCCCCTGTTGATAACTCTCTGTGTGATCTTCATTTCTGTGGTTCTGTTCCTGTTCTGGTTGTTTGCTTAATTTGCTTTTGCTTTTGTTTTAGGTGTGGTTGTTAAGAATTGTGAGTTTGCTGTCATTTTACTGTTCATATTTTTTATCTTCTTTTTCTTAGATAAGTCCTTTTAACATTTCACATAATAAGGGCTTGGTGGTGATGAACTCCTTGAACTTGACCTTATCTGAGAAGCACCTTATCTGCCTTCCATTCTAAATGAAAGCTTTGCTGGATAGAGCAATCTTGGATGTAGGTCCTTGCCTTTCATGACTTAGAATACTTCTTTCCAGCCCCTTCTTGCCTGCAAGGTCTCTTTCAAGAAATCAGCTGACAGTCTGATGGGAAGTCCTTTGTAGGTAACTGTCTCCTTATCTCTCGCTGCTTTTAGGATTCTCTCCTTCATTTTTATCTTGGGTAATGTAATTGTGATGTACCTTGGTGTGTTCCTCCTTGGGTCCAACTTCTTTGGGACTCTCTGAGCTTCCTGGACTTCCTGGAAGTCTATTTGCATTGCCAGATTGGGGAAGTTCTCCTTTATTATTGGTTCAAATAAGTTTTCCACTGGTTGCTCATTTTCTTCCCTTCTTGGTAGTCCTATAATTCTGATGTTGGAATATTTGAAGATGTCCTGGAAGTCCCTAAGCCTCTTGTCATTTTTTTGAATTCTTGTTTCTTCATTCTTTTCTGGTTGGATGTTTTTTTCTTCCTTCTGCCCCAAATTGTTGAGTCCCAGTTTCCTTCTAATCGCTATTGGTTCCCTATACATTTTCCTTTATTTTACTTAGCATAGCCTTCATTTTTTCATCTAATTTGCGGCCCAATTCAACCAATTCTGTGAGCATCCTGATCACCAGTGTTTTGAACTGTGCATCTGATAGGTTGCCTCTTTCTTTATCACTTAGTTGTATTTGTTCTGGAGCTTTGATCTGTTCTTTCATTTGGGTTGGTTTTTTTTTTTTGTTTGTTTGTCTTAATATGCCTGTTATGTAGTGAGGGGCAGAGCCTTAGGTATTCCCTAGGTGGGCTAACCTACGTTGCTGTGTTGTGATGCCGTATGTGGGCAAGGGGTCTGAGAGGGAACAGTGGTGCTTGTTCTTCTCTCTGCCAGCTTTCAGTCATTGCCCCTACTCCCCACAAGCAGATTGGGCCCTTGTGGTGCTGATTCCTGGGTGGGTGGGCTTGTGTACATTGTAGGACCCTGAGGGTCTCTCCAACAAACTCTCCTGTGAGACTGGGAGTTTCTCCTGCTGCCGCCTCAACCCCCACAGGTGTTTTCATTCAGTGGTTTGAGGCTTTATTTCCCCTGAGATGGAATCCTGGGTTGTGAGGTCTGTCTCGCTTCCCAGTTATTTCTCCCAGTTTATCTGCACGTGAATGTGGGACCACCTGCTCTACCAGCTGCCACCACAGTCTTGCTGGCCAGTTGCAGTCTTGCGCACCCAACTCCAAAATCCTGCGCTGGGTCCCCCAGCTGCTGCCTTGTCATAAGTCCTCTCCGCACTCATCTCTGCCCCTCCTCCCCGTGTGGATGAGTGTGTCTTCTTTAACTCCTTGGTGGTTGGACTTCCGTGCAGTTTGATTTTCTGTCAGAATTTCTGGCTGTTTTTTTTTAATTGTTGTTGTCCTTCCTTTGGTTATGTAAGGAGACACAGTGTGTCTACCTATGCCTCCATCTTGGCTGGAAGTCTCAATTTCACTCTAAAATTAATTCATCACTTTTGGCCAAGCATAGGTGTATAGATCGCCCCTATAATGTGCTGCTTCCTATCATGTGTACTTCAAATCTCGACCCCAGTGGCATCTTTCTCTATAGTCTAAAGTCAAAACATATTTAAAAATAATGGGATTTTATCTACATTTTCTACTTGGTTCAACTTTTAATTTTTCTGTATTGACTGCCTATCATAAGTTGCTCTTGAAATTCAGCCAGAAGCTTTTACTCATGTATTTTCAGTGCCCAAATAATAGTCCTTCATAATACATGAATCAGTCACACCAAGCTCTTCTAGCTTTAAAGATTTCATGATATATTTGGTGAGACTGGACACCATTTCCGTATGTATTGCAAGAAAATGACAAATATGTCACAATTTAATCTATTTGGCAGCTGGTAAGTTCTTTTTGATATAAATTATTAAATTCATCTTAACTTAAAATATATATTCAGCTGTGAAAAAACATGCACCATAGAATCAAAGATACATGATATATGTGTAACGATATGAACGTCTTTATTTCAGAACAGTGGTTTTCAACTCTGCCACACATTAGAATCATCAGGGTATTAAAAATAAATCTGTGCCATAATTATATCCTCAGACATTTCAGAGAGGCCCAGGGAGTAATATTTATTTAAAACACATACACACATACACAGAAACACTTCTCATATATTTCAATGAGTAGCCAGGATTGAGAACAATGATTTTATAGCTAATATGCCAGGATTACTCTGAGGGTGGAAACTGTCTTTATTTTGGAAAATACCTTGGTAAACATCCTAGGATAGGAGGCAGGACCCAGAGAGGACTGCTATTCAGGGCCTCACCTGTAAGAGTTATATCGCTTGCATGGGAAAAGAAGAGAATCTATCTATTGCTCTTAAAAGAGGAGAGGTAGAGAGAAGAGGGAGGATGAAGAAAGATGTGTCTATGAAATGTGATGCTGATTAATGTAATAGGCACACAGCCCGTGAAAAGTTTCTTTAGTGTGGTGGCTAAAAGTAATTTAAAAAATGACAACACTTAATGTTCAGTTTGAAATAGTTTGCATATTGTTAAATGAACTTCTTTATCTTCCTTCCAAATTCTTTTTTTAAAAGATTTTACTTATTTATTTTTAGGGAGAGGGGAAAGCGGGGAGAGAGGGAGAGAAACATCAATGAGTGGTTGCCTCTTGTGCATCCCCTGCTGGGAACTGGCTTGCAACCCAGGCATGTGCCCTGACTAGGAATTGAATCAGCAACCCTTTGGTTCACAGGCAGGCACTCAATCCACTGAGCCACACCAGCTAGGGCTTCCTTCCAAATTCTTGATTCTATTATGCTCTTGAATGCTTTGTGTGTGTTTTTTTTCCATGATGGAAATTGAGGAAGTTGCTGAACTAAAAACTTAAACTCTGGGTTGATACAGGATGGGACAGAAAAGGATCCTGGAATTGAGGTGATGATGAACATATCACTCTTTAGGAAAGGATTTTGTTTTTCATTAAGGTATGCTATTAATGGCTTAAGCCAATTTAGTTCAACATGTGAATCCAGGAAATCTTAACTTACCACATAGTCCATCACATATGTACATGTCCTTATATCTCTGTATTCATATTTTAAAATAAATTGGGATCATACTGTATATCCAGTTTTTAAAAAGATATTTTATTTTATTTTTTTAGAAAGCTGAAGGGAGGGAGAAAGAGGGAGAAAAACATCAATGTGTAGTTGTATCTCATATACCTTCTACTGGGGACCTGGCCCACAACCCAGGCATGTGCCCTAGACTGGGTCTCGAACTGGTGACCCTTTGATTTGCAGGCCTGCACTCAATCCACTGAGCCACACCAAATAGGGCCGTATACACAGTTTTGTATCCTATTTTCTTTGCTTAGTATAATGCCATAAACATTTTCCCACATCATTAATTATTCCAAGAGACTTGAATTTTAATTGATAGTTTATCTTAGTAATCATACTATGATTTATTTAAATATTATGTTAAGGGACACAGTGCAGGACAATGTAAGTACTCAGGCTCTGCAGCTGGAGGCGCATCCTTCCCTGCACTAGCTGCATTGCTGTGCAGGCATCTAGGCACCACTGCCCCTATGCTGACGCCGTGTTATCCTTCACAAAAGGGTCTGCAGTTTCAGGGGCTGAAAGTGGGGTGTAATTGTTTTTGGTTTGTTTTCTTTGATAATTAGTGTGAATCCCAGTTCACCTGCTATTAGTATTTTACAATTTATTCTTCTCAGATCAACTTTCCCAGGATTGAAATGTTAATTTGAGTGAGTATGCGTCCATGTTGCTATGTTGACAAAACAAAGTCATGAATCATTGTAGAGAAAGCAGATCTGCCTCAAAGAAGTGATACTGGCTCATCTGCATGATAAAGTAAATTACCTACCGAGTTCTTTGAGAGCAAATATTCCACAGTTACCTACCAAGTGGGATCAAACCCATCTGCAGATGTTCAGGTGAGAAATCTAACCTAGAATAAGGTAGAGAAATGCTTATGAAAAGGAAAGCAGAAAACCTGTGAGCTGCCAGTTGCCAAGAGGTTCATATTAGGATCTTATTAGGGAGTGATTTAGAATAACTGAGCATCATCAGCTTCATAATTGTGATAAGTGTAGCACAGGAGGTACTGGGCACCCAACCTGCCAGACACTCTGGGCAAGCTTACTGGGCTGTGCATGGGAACCCTGGCCAACAGTTTACACTCAGTCCTAATGTTACCGAATACAACAAGAGGAGGAGGTCCGAGGGAGGGGCAATACAATATTTGGCCCACTTAGGGATGCCCAAAACTGCTATACAACAGGGGCCCCTCCCAAAAACAAAATACTAAAATCTACTGGGCCCTTCTGTCCGCCGCCAATTGGAAAGACATCTCTTAATGCCAGAGATTTGTGAAAAGGAAACAAAATGTTTATTTAATGCTATTCAGGCCTAATGCCACCACTAAAATATCAAAGTCCTTTAGGGTATACACCTACACCCACACAGCACTCCCTTCTCCCACTGTCCCAACTCCGGGTATCGTAAATCAGGAAAAGAGCACACGTCCCTTTTTCAGGCCGCTGGTGCCATCAGCTGTGTCACTGTGCAGGATCTCGAGTTAATCCAAAGTACCGTGGTACCCTCTCTCATGGTCCACTGGCAAGAGTCCTTTGTACCCAGTTCCAGTCAAAGTCTCTGTTGCTTTTCAGGCCCCGCGGCCAAAGGGGGCACCCCAAAGCCGCGTGGGCCTCTTCTACCAAAGCTGCAGGACTCCGCACTCCACCAAAAGCATGTGGCTTTCTTCTTCGCCTGGCTGCAGGGATCTTCATTCTGGCAAAGCTGCGTGGTTCTTCCCTTTCACCTGGGAAAGAGGGGGTCCGCACCCTGCCAAAACCACGTGGCTCCCTCTTTCACCTCACCAAGAGGGGGTCCTCACTCTGCTGAAACCGCGTGGCTCTCTCTCCCAGGCCTTCCCACTCAGGAGCGCAGCTCTTCGTTACATCCTGAGTCCAAACCCTTCCCACTCAGGAGCGCAGCCCCTAGTTACATTCTGAGTCCAAGCCCTTCTCACTCCGGAGAGCAGACCTTAGTTCCCATCTTGAGTCCTCCTAGTCCCATCCTCAGTCCCCGCTAGTTGCTCTCTTCTTCCTGGCTCCAAACTTGGCCAGTGCTGTTTAGCATATCTATGAAACCAGTTAAAGGTTATAGATATGTTAAATAATCATTCCAGAGGTTAGCTGCAAAAACTGTTGCTATGCAAAACAGCTCTCAATGGCCTGGCTCCATTCATCCCTTCCCCCTGGGGGGGGGGGCGCGGTGAGGACATCTTATATGTCTCTCCAATATTTCTATACACTTTGAATTCTAGACACCTTTCCAAATCTTTTTTTTTGGGGGGGGCCCCCCTGGCTGCACCCTGTATCACTAAGGGCCACTTCTCAGCAGATCATTTCATTAACAAAATCAGCATAACAATTAGAACGGTTTTATTTTTGAGTGGGAGGAGGGAAGAATTTATTGAAAAGAAGTTCATGCTCTTTGCTTTCACTCTTTAGAAGATAAGCAAGATGTTATCTTCTGAGTGCTTTGAAATGTCCTTTATGTAAAAGGTTTGCTGATCCGGTATTAAGTGATCTCAAGATCTCTGTACACATCAGGCTGCAAAATATTCCTGTGGCCCCCCCTTCTCTCTGCCCCCCCCCCCACTTCCTTAATAGGACTCACCTGCTTACCTACAGCCCCTCTGCAGAGATGCTCTGGTGAGAAAGAGTCTCAGATGGTGCATCTGAATGAGAATGTGAGAAGGTGAGAAGAATGAAGAGGAATTCACAGCTAAATCTTAGATGAGAGAGAGCAGGGTGGGAGGGCAATTTAAGGGTGGGGAATTTATGAGATGTTAGAAGCAAACTCCTCCCTGACTCAGTTGGCTAGGCAGCCAGGACTGTGAGCTAAAGGAGGAAGGTGGTGAATGGACTTCCAATCCAAATCAGGGAGCTGCTGATGAGGGGGTGGATGGTCTCAGAGAGACCTAGATACCATTTGACTTTGTTAAAGATATTTGGAGAGTATAGTGTAAAGTTAAAAATAGCACAGCTCTACAGACCAGACTTTGGCTCAGGGGAGGGGAAAGAGAAAGGCAATGGCAGAGATCAGCAGCCTTGAAAACAAATGCTTTCCAGGCAGCCAAAAGCAAGATCAGAGTACGAAATAAAGGGCTGCAATGGGTAGACCTTCTGAAAGGGAAGAACTGGAGAAAAATGGGTATGTGTTAGCAAAGCCACAGCATCCAACAAGAAGCCTGGAGATGGGAGTCGTAGCTAAGCTATGTACCATTGTGGTTTAATAAAAATAATTTATTTTTACTTAAAAATCTTTCAAAACCACAGGAAAGACCCTAATTCCATCTTCCTTTCTACATGTACTCTCTCACTTCTCTTTTGACAAAGTATCTAATAGAAACTTACAGTGATTACAAGTTATCCCTAAATACATCTGCCTATACCTCCTAAGAACAGGACAAGTTTTTATGCAACCACAGCTCTATTATTGCACCAAGGAAAAAATATTAATTCGGTAACATTAAAACAGTGTCTAATCTCAGGTTTCCTCAGTTCTCCCTAAAATGTTCTTCGTAATCATCTACCCTTCACCCCACAATCCAGGCTCTCATCAAGATACATGGGTAGCATTTGGTGGTTATGTCTTAGGAAGGTTCCATTACTTTCCTTTTTCTCCTTCCTTCCTTCCTTCCTCCTTTCCTTCCCTTCTTTTTCCCCTCCTCCCCCTTCTCTTTTTCTCTCTTGTTCTTCCTCCCGTTCCTCCCTCCCTTTCTTCCTCTCTCTGTTTTTTTTTTAAGTTGGATTTACTGGGGTACAATTTACATAAATATAAAAATATTTTAGAAAGTCCATTCCTTTTAGTGTACAGTTCTATTAGTTTTGAAAAACACACAATTGTGTTATTACCATCACAATGTAGAAGTTACACAGTTAGATTATCCTCCAAAATTTCTTTGTGCTTCTTGGCTGTCTACCTTTCTTTATCCCCTGGCCCTGGCAGGCATTGATCTATTTTTTCCCTATAATTTTGCCTTTTCCAAAATACCTTATAAAGGGAATCATACAGAATATAATTTTTTGAGCCTGTTTTCTTTTGCTTAGCATAATTCACTTGAGATTCACTCATGGTGTTGCATGTGTTAATCACTTGTTCCCTTTTATTACTGGGTGTACCATACAGATGTAATGTATCTTGTTTATTCAGTTGATACTGTATTTTGTATTAACCAGTTGAAAGAAATTTAGGTTGTTTTTTCTTCTAGGTGATTAAGAACAAAGTCACCATAAACATCCAGGAAAAATTTCATGTGAGCCCATGTTTTCATTTTTGTTTGGTAAATAAATACCGAGGGGTAGGGTTGCACTTACCAGTATGAGTTGATCTTTATAAGAAACCACTAAACTGCTTTCCAAAGTAGTTGTACAGTTTTGCATTTCTACAACCAGTGTTGGAGTTCCAGGTACTCTGCTTTCTCCATTTTTAATGACATTGATTCCTTATGATGAGACACAGTCATGGTCCTGCAAGGGATCCACAGTTTGGTTTCCTCAGGCCAGTTCCTCACAATTAGACTCAGGACAGCATTTCTGGCAGCAGCACCATGTAGGTCATGTGGTGTAGCTCTCTCTGCATTGTGCCAGGGACCCTGCTGTGTTAGGCTGTGTTCCACTTTAGGAAATGCCACTGTGCTCCTACTTAAGGTTGTGACAAGCATATGTCTCCCTTGTAAACATCCCTTTGTAATAAATACTCTGTGGATAAGAGGATGCTCTGAGTGTATGTGGATATTTCATTCTCCAATAATCTTCTTTCCATTTGCTTTTGCATTTATCAGTGATTTTGCCTGAAACAACTCTTATATTGCGTTCAGAGTGGTGATTTCACATTCTATCATTTCTTCTACATTTTCAGCCGATGTTCTTCTGTGGAGAGGAAGTTTTCTCCCTTCTCCATTATCTTTTGAATATCATGATGGGCTTATATTTTTTCTATGTGTTCTAATTCATTACTATCATTGTTCTTTTTGATAATGAAATGTGACCAATCGTTGTCCCCTTGGGCCATCTGCTGGGTTCATTAATTTTTAAATACTACATTGCTTTCTGGTACAAGATGTTCCATTATCATCTTGTACTTTCCCTGTCTCAGATCTGGAATCAGCCATGTTTCCTAGGAGACCTGGTGACTTCTAATAGAGAATAGTATAAGAATTAAGTGCTAATTGTGTCTCGTGGCTTTTGAGATTAATTTCTTCCAGGGCCTTTTCAAAGTCCAGTTAGGAAATTTCTTTTTGTTAATACCTCAGATTCAAAGTCAAATAGACCCTTACCAGTCCTGGTTTTGTATTTGTTTTCTTTTCCCCTCCTTCAAGTAAATACCCTGGTTCCCAACAACAGCGATACATTTTCTCATTTTCTCTCTCCTACAAAATATAAATGCTTTTGAAATTATGATAGCACTCTATCACCAAGTACAATCCTAAGTAAAATTCCACACTTCATTGCATTTTTTTTGTCTTTAGGGCATATCCAGGATAATGGGCTTTTCCAGGAGGCTCAGGTGAACTTCAGTGCAGACTCTAGCTTGTACTGGGTTTATGAGCAGAATGGGACTTGGGAAGACATCCAGTTTTCTCAGGTAGAGAAGGATCTGTTATAGATTTTCTAAATTATCTATAATTGATCCACATATACATATATTTTTCAATATTCTGATCAGGTGTTACACCTCTGTAGTAAAGTGGTACATACAATTTGAAATATTATTTGTCTACTAATGTTTCTTGTTTTGAAAATTACCTTGGCTGATAATAGTACAGTGGCATCAGGTTTTGTTTGTGCATTTTTTTTACTTTCACCTTTTCTGTGTACTTTTCTTCAATGAGTGTCCTAGAGGTGCTGGTTATGTCTGTGCCTTGATGGTGGGGACTGTTTCATGAGTATACACTTATACCCAAACTCCTTTAGTCATATACTTCAAACAGGTACAGCTTTTTACATGTTAGTCATACCTGAATAAAGTGGCTTAAAAATGTGTCCTATAAGTAGCACTTACTTGTTTTTCAAAGTATCTAACTTACTTAGCCTTTAATTTAAAGGATTAATTTCTCTTTAATGTAATTACTTAGATATTTGAGCTTAAATCTGTCATCTGATTACTTTCTGTTTGTCCCACTGGCTCTTTCGTGTGTGTGTGTGTGTGTGTGTGTGTGTGTGTGTGTGTGGCTGTTTCTGTTCTCCGGTTTCTCTCTCTTTCCCTCTGTTGTGTTGCTGTAATGTTGTCTCCTGCTATGCCTCGTTATTTTTAATTGATGTCACTGTGAGTAAAAATTATAAAGATAATTTGAGGCTCTGAATGATATTATATTTCTCCAGAGAAGAATTACTTTTGTTTCTGGTAGCAGTTAAATTAGGCACAAATGACCTTAATATGATCAGGAAATGAGCTGATTCAAAGCTGAGCTTGGTCTCATGAGTGCTGCTCTGTTTTTGGTTTACCTTAACATCAAAGGTATACCTCCTGGTGTACATACTATGTATACTTGGGAATAATATAGATTGTGAAGTGATTGTGTATATAGATATGTAATATCAATTAGGTCAGATTGTTTGGTAGTGTTTTTCTTTTCTGTGTCTTTACTGATACTTTTTTGTCTATTTTAGGAATTATAGAGAGAGGGCTTTTGAAAGCTCATCATCATTGTAGAATTATCTACTTCTGTAATTCTGTCAATTTTTGCTTCATGTATTTTCAGGTGCTGTTATGAATTATATACTTATTAATGATTATGTTTTTAAAATAAATTTACCCTTTTATTATTATGAAATGTCCAAATTTATTGCTATAATACTCTATCTTAAAATTTATTTTATCCAGCCTTCTATTGCTTATTGTTTGTATAGTACAATTATTTATATTCATTTACTTTCACCTGTCTGTATCATTCTATTATAGTATTTATCTTATAGACAGCATGTAATTGGTTTTTCTTTTTTTAATCCATTCTAATAATCTCTACCTTTTAACTGTAGTGTTTAGTTCATTAGCATTTCATATAATGATCAGTATTGTTGAATTAGGTTTGTCATTTTAGTGTTCATTTTCTTTTTGTCTGCTATGTTTTTGGTCCTCTTTTTCCCTATGTCTCCTTTTAGATTATTTGTATATTTTTAGAATTACATATTAAGTCATTCATTGGCTCTTTAAATTTAGCTTTTTGTATTGTTTAGTGGCTATTCTATAAATTATAATATGCATTCTTAAAATTTCATAGTGTATTTAAAATTAATATTTGCATAAAATTCAGAAAACTTGAATCTATTTATCCACTTCCCCCCCATTCTTTATATTTCAGTTGCTATATATGTTATATTTGAGTACATTATATGAGGTCTGTCTGGAAAAAGTCCAACCATTGTTAATATAACAAGAATGGTTTGCATGACATAGATGTAACCTGGCAGCCAAGGCAAATGGACAGGAATGCACTTGAATGAGCAATGACAACTTGTACTAGTCATCGGGGACGATAGACACTGTTGAGTGAGCATGTGTCCTGTGTGGCTATTGTATTCAAAATGACTAAGCAAGTAGATCAACGAATTGGCATCTGATTTTGCATTAAGTTTGAATATTCCTCCATGGAAACTGTTTAGATGGTTCACAAGGCCCCATGGGCAACTGGTGATTGGCAGCTTCATCACGACAACATGCCCACTCATAAATCATGTCTTGTACAGAGTTTTTTGGCAAAATATCAAATCACTCAGGTGACTCAGCCCCCCTACAGCCGAGATAGGGCGCCCTTTGACTTCTGGCTTTTCCCAAAACTAAAATCACTTTTGACAGGGAAGAGATTTTAGACTGTTGATGAGATTCAGAAAAATACAATGGGGCAGCTGATGGTTACTGGGAGAACTGTGTGTGAGGTCCCAAGGTGCCTGCATGAAGGTGACTGAAGTGTCATTGTCCTGTGTTCAGTGTTTCTTGTATCTTGTGTCTTCTTTAATAAATGTTTCTTTTTCATATTACATGGCTGGATACCTTTTGGACAGACTATATATATATATATATATACACACACACACACACATATGTACACAAATATATAATATAGTATATTATATATTTTATTTTATTGGGGTATCATTAAATTTATTGGGGTAATATTGGTTAATAAAATTATATAGGTTTCAACTATACAATTCCATGATGCATTATTTGTATATTGTATTGTGTGTCCACCACCAAAGTCAAGTTATCTTTCTTCACCATATACTTGATCCTCTTTACCCTTTACTGCCCCCAGCCCACCTTCTCTCTGGTAACCTCCATGCTGTTGTCTGTGTCCATGAGTTTTTGTTTGTTTTTTTAACTGTTCATTTGTTGCTTTCAGTTTTATATTTTGACTTATTTCACTTAGCATAATATTTTCAAAGTCCATCCATGTTGTCCCAAATGGCAGTTATTTCATATTTTCTTATGGCTGAGTGGTACTCCATTGTATATGTGTACTACATCTTTTTTATCCAGTCATTTCTCAAAGGACACTTTGGTTGTCTCCATGTCTTCACCACCATGAATAATGCCACAATGAACATAGGTGTGCCTATATCTTTGCAAATAAATGTTTTTAATTTGGGGGGGTAGATACCCAGAAGAGGGTTTGTTGGCCATATGCTAACTCTATTCTTAATCTTTGAGGAACCTCCATACTGTTTTTCATTGCAGCTGTACCAGTTTACATTCCTACCAGTGTTACCGAACAAGAGGAGGTCCGAGGGAGGGGCAATACAATATCTGGCCCACCTAGGGATGCCCAAAACTGCTATACAACAGGGGCCCCTCCCAAAAACAAAATACTAAAATCTACTGGGCCCTTCTGTCCGCCGCCAATTGGAAAGACATCTCTTAATGCCAGAGATTTGTGAAAAGGAAACAAAATGTTTATTTAATGCTATCCAGGCCTAATGCCACCACTAAAATATCAAGTCCTTTATGGTATACACCTACACCCACACAGCGTTCCCTTCTCCCACTGTCCCAATTCCGGGTACCGTAAATCAGGAAAAGAGCACACATCCCTTTTTCAGGCCGCTGGCACCGTCAGCTGTGTCACCGTGCCGGCAGGATCTCGAGTTAATCCAAAGTACTGTGGTACCCTCTCACGGTCCACTGGCAAGAGTCCTTTGTACCCAGTTCCAGTCAAAGTCTCTCTTGCTTTTTCAGGCCACACAGCCAAAGGGGGCACCCCAAAGCCGCGTGGGCCTCTTCTACCAAAGCTGCAGGACTCCGCACTCCACCAAAAGCATGTGGCCGTCTTCTTCATCTGGCTGCAGGGATCTCCATTCTGGCAAAGCTGCGTGGTTTTTTCCCTTTCACCTGGGAAAGAGGGGGTCCGCACCCTGCCAAAACCACGTGGCTCCCTCTTTCACCTCACCTAGAGGGGGTCCTCACTCTGCTGAAACCGCGTGGCTCTCCTTCATCTGGCCAAGCGGGGACCCTTCATGTCTTGGAGCCAGTCTTTTCCAAGCTTTCACCTAGGCGCTCTCACTCTGGAGCGCAGCCCCTAGTTACATTCTGAGTCCAAGCCCTTCTCCCTCAGGAGAGCAGCCCCTAGTTCCCATCTTGAGTCCCTGCTAGTTCCATCCTGAGTCCCCCTAGTTCCATCCTCAGTCCCTGCTACTCCCCTCTCCCTTCTTCCTGGCTCCAAACTTGGTCACTGCTATTTAACATATCTATGAAACCAGGTAAAGGTTATAGATATGTTAAATAACCATTCCAGAGGTTAGCTGCAAAAAACTGTTGCTATGCAAAACAGCTCTCAATGGCCTGGCTCCATTCATCCCTTCCCCCTGGGGGGGGGGGATGGTGAGGACATCTTATATGTCTCTCCAATATTTCTATACACTTTGAATTCTGGACACCATTCCAAATCCTTTTTGGGGGGCCCCCCCTGGCTGCACCCTGTATCACCAGCAGTCAGTGAAGGCTCCTCTTTCTCTACAGCCTGTCTACTTACTACTTGATTGTTGGTAATGACCATTCTAACAGATAAAGTGGCATCTCATTGTAATTTTCATCTGCATTTCCATAATAGCTAGTGAAGTTGGGCATCTTTTCATGTATCCGTTGGCCATTTATATGTCTTCTTGGGAGAAGTGTCTGTTCAGGTCCTCTGCCAGTTTTTAATTGGATTGTTTGTTTGGTGTTGAGCTGTATGAGTTCTTTACATATTTTGGATATTAACCCCTTGTCAGAGCTGATGTTTACAAATGTCTTTTCCCATTTGGTTGGTTGACTTTGTTTTGTTGTTGATTTCTTTTGCTATGTAGAAGCTTGTTAGTTTGATATAGTCTCATTCATTTATTTTTGCCTTTATTTCCCTTGCCTTTTGGGTCAAATTTTAAAATATTCTTTCAGATCAAGGTCCACATGTTTAGTATTTATGTATTTTTTCTCTGTAATTTATTGCTTCAGGTCTTATATTTAGGCCTTTGATCCATTTTTGAGTTACTTTTTGTATATAGAGACAAACAGTAGTCTAGTTTCATTCTTTTGCATCTGAGTCTATATTTTAAGCATCACAAGAAAATATTATATTTTGCTTCAATCATATATATTTTAATTTTTAATTTATTTTTAGAGAGGGGAAGGGAGGGAGAAAGAGAGAGAGAAACATCGATATGTGGTTGCTTCTCACACACTGGCCAGCAACCCAGGCATGTACGCTAGACAAGAAATGGAACCGGCAACTCTTTGATTCACAGGCTTGAGCTTAATCCACTGAGCCACACTAGCCACGGCATCAATCATATATACTTTAAATAAATTAATAGAAAAGTTGTATGTTCTTATTTGCACAGATAATTTACTATATCTGATGCTCTTTGCTCTCTTTTGAATCTCTGGTTTTTCTTCTGATACCATTTTCATTCAACCTGAAGAACAATTTTAAAAACGATTTTTTGTTCATTTCTTACAGTGTGGGTCTTCTGGTGTGTAGGGAACCAGTTTGTTTCAAAGTGGCGAATGTGACTCAGCCCTGTATCAAATGCTGCCAGGAGCGAAGTGGTAGGCAGGAGTCAGACCCTCAAACCAGTTTTCCCGTGGGAACCAGTCTCAGAAAATGCATCCATATTGTTACGGCTTGCTTTTGCTACAGCTCCCTCACCCTGGTCTGGAACAGTAGATGTTTATTGCCTATCTTCAACGTAATTTCCAAAGCCTTTATAAATTTTCCCAAGGACAGAGCGTAATCAGCTCACCACCTTTCCCTTCTGCATTTGTTATTTTCGTTGCCTTGATTGTACCTAAAATGTAGACAACAGCATTCTACGTAATAGATAATAAGACCTGAGAGAAACAATAAAAGCCTGTCCCGGCAAGGGTTGGGGTGCTGTCCCCTTGAGAGAGTGGCTAGGGTGTTCGCCCCTTGAAAGAAGTGGCATAGGACTCTCATCTTGAGAGAGTACCTGTACCGTCATCCCTTTTTCTCCACAGGACTGCTGTAATCTGTGTGCATTTGTTCTCATCCTTAGCCACAGCATGCAGACTCTGCTGGCTGGAGTCTGCAATACTGGTGACTAATTCTCTTAGCTTTGTTTTATCTAAAAATCTCATGATTTTACCTTAATTCTTGAAGGATATATTTACTGTGTATAGAATTCTGGGTTAACAGGTTTTAGTTTTTCAATACTTTACAGGGTGTTTACTGTTAGTTTTCTTGCCTCTCTAGTTTCCAATGAGATGTCTGCAATCATCTGAATAATTGTTGCCCTGTAATATGTCATTTTTGTCTGGCTGCTTGTCAGTGTTTATATTTAGCTTTGATTTCCAGTAGCTTGATTACATATAGGCATGGTTTTCTTTGTGTTTATTTGGTATTCAGTTTGTTGACCTACTTCAATCTTTATATGTAAGAATTTACCAAATTTTGGGAAGATTTTGACTATTATTTAAATATAGTTTCTGACTTATTTTTTTCCCCTCAAGCTGGGCCTTCAGTTGTACATGTGGTAGACGTTAGATATTATTCCATAGATCCTTACGATTTTTTAAAAATATTTTTCAATCTTATTTCTCTTTTTCCTCCCAGACTATTACTGAAAATATTTTCTATTTAATGGGTGATTTCAAGTTCATGGAGTCTTTTTATTATCATCTCTAATCTGCAGTTATGTCCATCAGAGTTTCTAATATCAGATATTATATATTTCAGTAATTTTATTTGGCTCTTTTTTTGTGTTTTATGTTTCACTGTTCACATTCCCTATATTTTATTTATTATAGTTATATTTACCCTTACTTCATTTAGAGAAGTTATAGTAACTGCATTAAAATCATTTTTAGTCTTTTAAAAAATATATATCTTATTGATTATGCTATTACAGTTGTCCCATTTCCCCCCTTTATTCCCCTCCACCCTGCATATCCCCTCCCACTCGCATTTCTCCTACCCCTTAGTTCATGTCCATGGGTCGTACGTACAAGATCTTTGGCTTCTACATTTTTATACTATTCTTAACCTCTCCCCATCTATTTATGCTATTTATTCCTTGTACCTTTTCCCCATGTTTCTGCTTCCCCCTCCCCCTCCCTGCTGATAGCCCTCCATGTGATCTCCATTTCTGTGAGTCTGTTCCTGTTCTAGTTGTTTGTTTAGTTTCTGTTTTTGTTTTTATTTTTAGGTTCAGTTGTTGATAGTTGTGAGTTTCTTGTCATTTTACTGTTCATATTTTTAATCAAGTCTATTTCCTTTGCCAGATTGGGGAAGTTCTCCTTCATTATTTGTTCAAATAAGTTTTCAATTTCTTGTTCTTCCTCTTCTCCTTCTGGCACTCCTATGATTCAGATGTTGGAACTTTTAAAGTTGTCTCAGAGGTTTCTATGCCTCTCCTCATTTTGTCGAATTCTTGTTTCTTCATTCTGTTCTGGTTAAATGTTTATTTCTTCCTTTTGTGCCAAATTGTTGATTTGAGTTCTGGTTTGCTTCTCTTCACTGTTGGTTCCCTGCATATTTTCTTTTATTTCACTTTGCATTGCCTTCACTTGTTCCTCTGTTTTGCAACGACACTCAACCATTTCTGTGAGCATCCTGATTACCAGTGTTTTGAACTGTGCATCTGATAGGTTGATTATCTATTCATCACTTAGTTGTATTTTTTCTGGAGCTTTGATCTGTTCTTTCATTTGGGCCTTTTTTTTTTGGCAAGCCTGTTATGTTGTAAGGGGTGGAGCTTTAGGTGTTCACCAGGGCAGGGCAACCCATGTCACTGCCTTGGGTGCTGTATGTGGGAGAGGGGTCCGAGATCAAACAGTGCCGCTTGCTTAGCTCTCTGCCATCTTTCAGTCACTTCCGCTGATACCTACAAGTAAATTGGGCCCTTCTGGTGCTGATTCCTGGGTGGATAATTTTGTTAAGTTCCAGGACCCTGTGGGTCTTTCCAACAAAGAATTCTCCTGTGAGGCTGGGAGTTTCTCCCACTGCTGCCTCAACCTGCACAGGTTTTTTCAGTCAGAGGCTTTATTTCCCTGGGCTATAACCCTGGGTTGCACAGTCTGTCTTGCTCTCCAGTTGTTCCTCCAGTTTATCTGCACTTGAATGTGGGACTGCCTGGTCTACAGGTGCCACTTCGCTGGGTCTGTCAGCTGCCACCTTGCGGCGAGCTTTCTCCACCTGGCTGCCCATCTCCACCTCTCCTACCAGTCTGGATGAATGCTTCTTCTTTGACTCCTTGGTTGTCAGACTTTCATACAATTCAATTTTCTGACAGTACTGATTATTTTTTTGTTGTTAAATCTGTTGTTGTCTTTCTTCTGGTGAGGAGGCACAGTGTGTCTACCACACCTCCATCTTGGCTGGACATCCTAAAGTCATTGCTTTTTATTTTTAACTGCTATGTTATCTCGATGTTAGCTTCTGTTAATTGTGTTTCTTATAAATATGGATTACAATATTTTGGCTCTTTTTTGTTTTTGTTGAGTAGTTATGGATTATTGCCTCTGAAATTTAGAATACAATAGTATATTGTAGAAATTCTTGATTCTGTTAACTTCCTTCAAACACTATTGATGTTTTTGTTTCAGCAGGGAATTAACTTTGCTAGACTCAAATTGTAAACTCTTTCTCCCTTATATTTGTGGCAGCTTAAATTTCAGTTCAGTTATTTTTTTTTAAATTTTATTTGTTTTTAGAGAGAGGGGAAGGGAGGCAGAAACAGAGAGAGGAAAACATCAGTGTGTGGTTGCCTCTCATAAGTCTCCTTTTGAGGACCTGGCCTGCAACCCAGGCATGTGCCCTGACTGGGAGTCGAACCAGTGATCTTTTGGTTTGCAGGCTGGCTCTCAGTTCACTGAACCACACCAGCCAGTTTTTAGTTCAGTTCATTAAGTTTTACCTGCAAGCTAACCATAGTGTATGCGTGGCCAAGGGTGTTCGGGTGGTTGGTGACATGGGCTGTGAAAGAGTTGACAAAGAGAAGAAAGTGCAGAGAATGAAGTTTTCATTCGCCCTCCAAGAAAGGAGAGGGGCATGGTGTGGAGAGATACACCAGCCTGGAGGGGTGGGCGCTTTGAGCTTTTATTGGATTATGATTGGATTTAAAAGGGTGGGCAGGCGGGGTACAGTTTGTTCCAGTGTTATCTCCTGCCTGTGGCTGTAGGGCGAAGTTAGTTCTGTTCTTGCTTCCAGTAGTTTCTAGTCCTGGGGACAAGCTCAGAAGAGGAAAATGGCGTGTTTAACAAGGTTGTAGGCCTGCTAGGCCAGTGGCGCCACAGCAGCAAATGGGGCTGGCTTTGTCCTTTCAGAGGGGTCACCCAGAGACTTGGGTAGAGTTTATACTCACTATTTAAGGTTCCCTCATTTTCATTCTCTATCTCCTTTCTTTCAGAGATTTTCCCTCACTTCTGGCTGTGGTGACCCAGATTCAGTCTTCTGGTCCTTCAGTCAGAGGATGGAAGGTTTCCTGTTGGAGTTTGGTTCCGTACATGCCATCCTATGATTTGCCCTCAGTACAAAGCTAAACAATGGAAAACTCAACCTGTCCTAGTCTCTTCTTCCAAGTTTTGACTCATCAGTAAAATTTTCCTGCTTTTGTTTACTTTGCAAAACCTTTAAGAAATTGTTATCTGTGTGAAATTGTTATCAGTCGGTTTACTCCATTATTTTAGAAGGGGAACTCTGGCTTATCTTACTTAATAAAATTATACTATCCTGAAAAGAGGTCTAAAAATATAGTAGTACTGATATTTCAAAATCTCAGTTAGAGATTATTGATGGGACCCAGTATAACTTTCCCGCTGAGGAAATTGAGATTTCTTGAGGTTAAATTCATTTATTCTTTCATTCAGCAAATGCTTTGTGAGCTCTTACTATGTGTCATACACTGTGCTGGGTCAATAGAGACAAGTTTCCCAAGGGCGCTCAGCCTTTGGAAGAAGTGGGTCTAGGATTTTGTGTCTTCTTTCTAGTTCATTGCTTTTTCTGCTACTGTTGGGAAGACTGAGAGAGGAGGGTAAGAAGAAGAAACCCCTAGGGCCCAGGCTGTAGACCATGCTTTTGCACATAGCAGGATTTTCTTCTTCTCCTTCTCCTTTTCTTCTTTAGACTAGATCATCTTCTACTGCATGTGCATATCACATTTTCTTTTTCCATTCATCCATTGATGTGAGATACATAACAGTGAAGTAAGTTTGTCATCGAAGGATAATTAGTACCTGATTCTCTTGTCTAAAAGAGTTAAATGCATAGAAACAGAATTGAAATGGTGGTTGTGGGGGGCTGGGGGAATTGGTGAGTTACTTTTCAGTAAGTCTAGGTTTTAGATATGCAAGATGAGTAAATCCTAGAGATTTGCTGTATAATATTGTTCCTGTAATGAACAGTACTGTATTGTGCATTTATCAATTTGGTAATTGGGTAGATCTAATCTTAAGTGTTTTTTACCACAATAATTTAAAAAATGTGTGGAACAACTAAGAGCAAGAACAAGAAGGTGCTTTAAAGGTTACCTTAAAGAAAGCTTTCTGATGCCCCTTGAAGAAGAACAGGTTTGAGGGTAATGCAGTTATAACTTGCAACCAAAAAATTTGCCTGGCTTTCATACACTTAGGTCTTCAGCCTTGGATCGTGGCTAAGGAGTAACTGCCAGGCTTCCATCCCCTTAAGCTTGTGGATTACTTCTTCCCGAGCACTTACTGCCATGTGGCTGGCCGTGACTCCCCCTGTGCAGGCAGTAAATAAACCCTCCTGGCTGTGGGGTGATTGACTTAAATGAGTTTGATTTCTTTCCATGTGAAGAGCCAGGAATTGCCTCTGTAAAAAATGCAGAGAAAGAGAGGGGCAGAGGCAGGAGAGTTTAAACCTTTTGGTTGGACCTTTTCAATTATTCATGGAAAATCTATATACTCTGTTATCAGCTTTAAGCAAAGCAACTTTGGTTTTTTTTGTATTGATCAGGCAATTTATTATCTTTATTTAAACTCTTCAGGCAATAAATAAATAAAAAGCAGCTGGAGAGAAAGAAGCTTCTTAGAGAAAGTAATTTCCCAGGCAGATAGTTTAATCCTTTAAAAATTAGGCTTATAAACTTAAAGTTAGTATCTGATTATTCTATTTGATCCCCTTTTCAAAAGGACACTAGTCTTGGTTTTTCTGTTTTAGCTGAAGTCTTCCAGTGTTTACTTCTTTCCTCACCAAAATCTCTTTTTATTTTACTCATAAATTCATCTACAAAGACACAAATAGTAAATTATATTACAAGTTGAAATAAAAAAGCTTCCATTTGAGTAGCAGTCTCATTTCTCTATCACTTCTTGGTGAAAATAGTCTGCTTAATCTCTTTAAACTTTATTTCTATTGTTACAGAACAAGAGGTCCGAGGGAGGGGCAATACAATATTTGGCCCACTTAGGGATGCCAAAAACTGCTACACAACAGGGGTCCCTCCCAAGGACAGAATACTAATATCTACTGGGCTCTTCTGTCCACCGCCAATTGGAAAGACATCTCTCAATGCCAGAGATTTGTGGAAAGGAAACAAAATGTTTATTTAATGCTATTCAGGCCTAACGCTACCACTAAAATAGCAAAGTCCTTTAGGGTATACACCTACACCCACACAGCTCTCCCTTCTCCCACTGTCCCAACTCCGGGTACCGTAAATCAGGAAAAGAGCACACGTCTGTGTTTCAGACTGCTGGCACCGTCAGCTGTGTCACTGTGCAGGCAGGATCTCTCTCTAATTAATCCAAAGTCATATGGCACCCTCACGGTCCACTGGCAAGAGTTCTTTGTACCAAATTCCAGGCAAAGTCTCTCGTGCTTTCCAGGCCCCTTGGCCAAAGGGGGCACCCCAAAGCTGCGTGGGCCTCTTCTACCAAAGCTGCAGGGGTTCTCACTCCACCAAAAGCATGTGGCTTTCTTCTTCACCTGGCTGTAGGGATCTCCATTCTGGCAAAGCTGCGTGGTTTTCCCTTTCACTTTGGAAAGAGGGGGTCTGCACTCTGCCAAAACCATGTGGCTCCCTCTTTCACCTCACCAAGAGGGGGTCCTCACTCTGCTGAAACCGCGTGGCTCTCTCTTCAATGGCTGCCACGTCTCCATTCTGCCCCAAACCGTGTGGCCCTCTCCTCACCTGGGCAGTTATCCCCTCATGTCCCAAGAGCCAATCTTTTCCAAGCTCCCACACAGGCGCTCTCACTTAGGAGCACAGACCCTAGTTACATCCTGAGTAGAAGCTACTCCCTTCTCCTTGGCTCAAAACTTGGCCACCACTATTTAACATATCTATGAAACCAGTTAAAGGTTATAGATATGTTAAATAATCATTCCAGAGGTTAGCTACAAAACTATTGCTATGCAAAACAGCTCTCAATGGTTTCTTCCATTTGTTTCTTCCCCTGGGGGGGGGTGAGGACATCTTATATGTCTCTCCAATATTCCTATACGCTTTGAATTCTGGACACTATTCTAAATCTCTTTTGGAGGCCCCCCCTGGCTGCACCCTGTATCACTATCATTGACAAAATTGGAACACTAACATTTGCCCTTTCTACTTCATTGTCAGATGAAGATTACACAAGAAAATGATGATGAAACTAATTTTGTATAGTAATCCACTGTTCATTAAATTATTTAGTATTTTTATTTTCTCTAGGTCTTTTGATGTTCAATCCAATGTTTTCGCTTTTTGTTTTTTATAGTATAGCATATGCAGTATTATAAAATTAGAGGGTTAAATGAAATAATCTCAGATTTCTTTTTCTGATTTAAAATTGTGTGATTTTATTATTGCTTTTCGTATAGAATTCTTTTAAAGCTAAAGATGCTCAATAATTTGTTGTGGTTTCCCCCTGAATCCTGGGAAAATTGTCATCAGTAGAGTCCACTTCTTGAGTAACTGAACATTTTATCATCTTTACATATTCCCGGCTTCTCTGTACCTCTGGGTCCCCCACTGTGTTTATTTAAGAAGTGCTTTCCTTTCCTCATCTGACTCACAATGAACAGCTATTCTGTGCTCTGTGTTGTATTGGTGGGTCTCACCTGGAGTCTTGACATTCTCCTGGTTCTAGTCATCTGTTCCTCCTAATCTCACTGCCTAGGGCCACGCTATGGTGGAATTTCCTTCATTTACTCCTTCCTTCACCCTTGCTGGATAAATGTCTCCAGGTTATTTTCATCAGTCAGAAAATAATTTTCTGAAAAGAGGTGCTTTAATTTCAAAATAAAACATGTCCTTTTCTTAAGACAAACATTGCTGTACTCCCATATAGTAATTTGTAGGAACTTTAATGCTTTCTGCATGAGTGTGAAGAAGTTAACAGGTGAAGATCCAGTTCTTTTCTGGGGGTGTGTATAATTATAATTATGTTCCTTATCCTCAGAAATACAACATAATATCCCTCAACATACGTTTACTATCCTCCAGAAAACCCCTGCTTATTATTCTGAGGCCACACAGGTGTTTTTGAATTTAAATGCATCTTAAGCCAAAATCCTCTGAGGATTAATTATAAGTGATACTACTGAACCACAAAGAGGCTATGGCACTGTTTCATGCAAAAGCAGCATGTATGGTGCAGGTGAATGGTCATGGGTTTTGGAGTTAGATAGACTTAGGCTTGCATCCTGGCTGTGCAATTTACTAACTTTATGAGCTTAGAAAATTTATTTAGTCTCTCCGAGCTTTAGTTTCCTCATCTCTAAAATTGGGTGATGTAACAACCTCATTGGTTTGTCATGATGATTCAGACACTTTACCTGTGAGTGAGTAATCCCTTCTAGGTTGGTTCATAGAGGAGAATTAATTGCCATTAGATTAATTGCAATGGACTGAGTAGATAGTGAACAAGGGGAAAAAGGAGGAAGGAGGTGGGGAGATGAATGACAAAGACAGTGAAGAAATTATCAAGCCTTACAAAATTTAGCAAAGGAAGAAAAACAGTAGCAATAGCTTATGAATAGTAGATCATGGTGGCTTTATTCTGTGATCTGGGGCCAACTTGTGGAAAGGGACCTTTGAAGTAGAAAAGTGAGACAAGCTGAAAGACCTTTCCTCAAAGTGGAGGACAGGAAGGAAAAATGAGAAGGAAAAAGAGAGAACAATGAAATCAGGTGAGCCAAGAGAAAAGAGTAGCTAATAAATATTTTGTGACCTTTAGGTTCAGAAGAGGGACCTGGAGGCAGCAAGTGAGGTATTTGATGAAATACAGAAGTTTCTTTACAGCTTTTGAGGAAGAGGCTGTAGTGAACACAAGGAATAAACTCATGAATCAGTATTGAAAAGATCAGGGGTTTGGGTGAGCTTCAAGTTAGCAGGGAAACAGCTAAATTTTAGAATACCTCATGAGAAGGAGTGTTGTTGAGGGAATATTATGAAACTGTTCTTTTTAGGAAAAGTCTCAACAACTGGTTTGTTTTCTTCAAGAATGAAGGTTAGACTCAGGAAATATTACTTGATTAATAGTCTAAGAAATGTAGTTCATAAGCTTAGCATTTCTATTAAGTGTGAAAGAGGATTTTGCTAAGGGAAGGGTGAGGTTGATCATCTACTAAGTATCTTTTATTATAAATAGCTCAGGGTTTTAACTAGTTCAAGGGACAACTAAAACCATTTCACCCATATGCGTTACGTGATTACCTGTGTATGGTGTGTAGCTTGAGGCAATTTTTCTGTGAAGTGAACTGAAATGGCTGGTTAGGGTCTCTGAGGATAAGGGTCTCAAATTATCACTATGACTATTCTTTTGGCCTAAAGTGAGATTGTAAAATACTCAGTTGTTGTATGCACATATGTTTTTTCCCTTCAGTCACAAGGAAAAGTGTAGAGTACAAAATAAAGTCATTTTAAAATTTATGTGTAGTTGTATTAGATATTCTACTAATTCCATTGCTTGGAAGAATTTTTTCCTGGAGACTTGAACTTCTAATCTGTAATGGATTCTGTCCTGACATTTGTCTTCATTATCATACTGTGAATTTCCTGCATATTTGTCTTGGTTGATCTCAGGTTTTATAATGGCATATTCTTTTTTTAAAAAAATCTATATGTCCTATTTTTTGGAACACATGCCATGGTAGTACTCTGAAAAATGGTACATGGAAAAAAATTTGCGACCCTACTTGACTGAAAATGTTTTTTTCTGCTATCTTAATTGATAGTTTGGCTGAGTATAAAGTTCTGGTTTGGAAATAAATTTTCTTCAGAATTTTGAATGCAGTGTTCCAGTGTTACTTGGTTGCTGGTGTTGAGGTTGAATAGAGTAAAGTCAGCAAACTATATCCCTGTGGCCTAGTTTTGTGTGGCCTATGAACTAAGAACAGGTTTTACATTTATAAAGTGTTGTAAAGACCAATCAGCCAACCAACCAACCAACCAACCAGCCAACCAACCAGCCTGCCAGCCATCCATCTCTTGGGATAGTCTGATTCTTTGGAGGAAATATCATTTCACTGTTTTATTTGTAGAGTAATAGACTTAGTACCATTCTATAAAGCAAGTGATGGAGGAGGGCTGTGGGTTCATAATTCAACATGTAAAAATTCTCTTAGCCCTGTTTTCAATATGATTCCTCCTGTCCTGGATTTTTCCTAATTGCGGGGCCCTCTGTTTTACCTTCTTACAGCTCTCAAGTGAGGTGAGAAGGGCAATCACGAAGCTGTGCAGAGAAAGCAGTCTGAGATTCTAACTGCCTATAAAACAGACTTTTAACCCATTGTCCTACTTCAGCACTACTTTCACCTATACTTCCCATATTTTGTGTTTCCAGTTTCTGAACTTTTTAGGGGCCGGCAGAGGAAATTGAGGCATTTTTCTGCTTCCCCACTGTCAGCATAGGATTCTCTTGTCTCAGCTTTTTGAAATAAATTATTTCTATTTTATCCTTTCTCATTCTCTCTCTTCTTTTTATTTTTTAATTTTATTTTTTAATTACAATTTACCCATTCTCTTTCTCCTTTTAGATTAATGTCTTAAAAATACATTTATTACCAGCAAGGATTATTCATCAATGCTATTATTAGTGCATAAAAGAATGATGACAAATAGAATATTTATATAGCCTCAGATTATTCTCCCACAAGATAATCGTTAATTACAAAAGCAAAGTAAGATTATAGTTAGGAAACTTGGCAGACAGCATCTTTAGCAAGAGATGAATATCAATATCACTATTAAAGAATTATATGAACCCAGTATGATGCACTGAATAAATCATATCACTTCTCTGCTGTTGTTGCCCCAAATCTAATAGAATTAATATTAACACAAAAATATAAGACAAACCCAAACTGAAGGATAGTCTACAAAATAATGTGTCACTATGCTTTGAGAATATCAAGATTTTAAAAGACTGCAGAACTGAAGAGATTAAGAAAATGTAAGTATTAATGCAGTGTGGAAGACTGCATTGAATTCTGGACCAGAAAAAGAACACCAGGTTGCTGAAATTTGAACAAGATCTTTAGGGTATTTAAAAATATCTTACTACTGTTAACTTCTTCATTTTGGAATGTTAAAATGATTATGAAATATGTTAACATTTGGAGAAATTGGGTAAAGCACACATAAGAACTCTATGTACAATTTTTCTAACTTTTTTTTTACAATCAGAAATTATTTCAAAATTAAAAGGTTAAAACAATTTTATAAATGTATTTATTATCCTTATGCTGCTCTCCTTTTATATACTCTACCTCTTCTTTTATAATTTAGTTAAGGGTATTTTTAATAAAAGTTAAATTAGGTCTTCTAGCTTACTTGAAGCCAAATTGTATAAATTAGATATACTGTTGGTATGTGAAAACATTTTTTTCAAATGTATGAATTTGAGTTTGCTTAAAATGTCAAGTTTTGTAAATACGTATAGCCAAATAACTCCATAAGTAAATAGCTAGTCTTTACACCATATTAAACTATATGAAGTAACTCTTTATAAATCAGGGATAATACAAATGTGTAATTTCCAGTTTTACATACTTATTTTCTAATCAAACGTAGTAGAGTAAGAAAGCTCCCATTTCAATATCCACCCTATTTTTTACCTCATTTGTTTCTAGGTAAAACTCAGAAGTATTGATTGCTCCTTAATTTTCAACTGTAATGTGAAATAATTTGGAGGAAAAGACAAGTCTACAATCAGTTTAAAATCTCAAAAATTTTTTCTGTATCTATAATTTCAAGTGGGTTTTGTGTTCTAGTTTTACTATTTCTTTTTTAAGTATTATTACCATTATTTTCATATGACAACATAGGAACCTTGCAATAATTCCTTAGTTTTCCTCAGTACAGTATGACATTCAAAGTTTGTGTTTACTTGCAGCAGTAGCAAAACAAACAAACAAATCAACAAAAACAAAAGTCTATACTCATGAGTTACTATGTACCAGGCTGTGTGGTAAATGCACTGCATATTGTATTCCCTTGTCTCTTCCTAGAGCCCTATTAGGAATTTGTTTTCCAAATTTGGTTTGCAAAAGTTATATATATATATATATATATGTTTTAATATGTTTTTATGTATATGTATATGTATATGTATACATCACATATGCATATATACATATATAAACATACAGACATATAAATTTAAAATTTCAAAACTGAATAAGATACTGAAATATCCAATAAAAACAGGCAACATATTTTAGCTAGTGTTTTACACTAGGAATAGTCAGGTGGTAAGTAAGCACTTGAAAATGGCTCAACATCTGTAATTATAAGAAAAACGCACATTGAAACCACAAGGAGATACCACTACACAGGCATTACAATATCTAAAATTAAAAAGACTGACCACTGGTGAGGGTGTAGAGAAATTAGAATTGTCATACACCATTGATAGGAATGTAAAATGCTACAACAATCTTAGAAAACAATATAATGGTTTTTTAGAAATTGAAGATCCGACCATATTTTCCAACTAGTCCATTCCTAATTATCCAACATATGTTCACACAAAGATTTAGACATGAATGCACATAGTAACTGTATTTATAGTACTGCAAACTGGAAATAATTTTAAAAAATAACAGTTGAGCAGAGAAATAAGTTATGCAATTTGATTCATCAAGAAAAATAAATGAAATATTGATACATACAATGATATAGATGAGTTACAAAAATTATTCTGAATTTTAGAAGCCAGACAAAAAAGATCACATACTTTATGATTCCTTTTCTATAAAATTCTACAAAATACAAACTAATCTATGGTGATCAGTAATGAAGCAGGTCAGCGGCTGCCTGGGGCAGGATGGGGTTGATAGGAGACTGAGCAGTAAGTATAAGAAAACTTTTTGAGTGATGGATATGTTAATTATCCCAATGTGATGATGATTTCATGATGTATATATGTGTCAAAAATTATGTACTCCAAAATTTCAGTTTATTCATGCTCTTTACACCCTAGTAAAGCAGATTTAAAGTAAAGTGAAAACTACATTTATTGTCATTTTAGTAGGCTGTAAGAGGGCAGAAAAGTAAATGTGTGTTCTCAATCTGCCATCACTCATTTAAAAGAAATCTTAACATTTTGCTCTATTTGCTTCAGATGTTTTTTTCTGAAGAGAAAAAACATCACACAGCCAGTTGAAACTCCTTTGATCCTTCTCCAGTCTCATTTCTCCTCCTCCTGCCACCAAGATAACTGCTGTCTTGAGGTCAGTGAATATCAGTCTCTTCCATGGTCGTCTACCATTGTCTCACATGCACGTGTCCATTGACATGCATACTGTTGTTTCATGTCTTAAACTTCAGATAAGTAGTATTAGATGAGGCTGCATTCAATTTCTGTTCTTTATTCAACTTCCTACAGTTCTCTTTGATCATGACTTCTCTATTCATGATGATGCAATGCTTTTGCTTAAATGAACAGTGAGAGGTGCCGGAATTTGGGGATTTGGGCACTCAGTGTAGGGGAAGTGTAAAAGTAGCCTCCAGACAGATGTTGATGCTGGTTCTAGGAGTTCTTTCTCTCACCTTTCAGCTTTCAGATTCGGATGCCAGAGTGCTCATTAACTAGTGGGCCATGGCTAGGAGACTAGCTCTTAAGAAGAGGCTCACTCTTTGACTTGTGCTTCCTGGTAGGAGCACATCTTTAGAGAGATAGCATGGTCTGGCTACTGTGACAGCAAAGTCTGTGTGTAACCTTTGTTAACACAATCAGCTCTTTGTTGTTAAGGGGGAGATCTCTTTCCTCCTAGGGATTTTCCTTCACTTTCCTCATCTTTGGCAGGGCTCCAGTGGCAGAATATAACCAAAGTTTTGACACTGCTCACCCATACTTCAGCCCTTTCCTTGCTAATAGAAATGCAGGTTCAAGGCCACTGGGTATTTTACTGATTTGTTTTTTCTTCTCCGGAGAACACTGAAAAGTAACTTTCAAATTTGATATATACCTGAAAATGAGCAAGAAAGTGAAATATATGTAACTTGGATAACAGCTACACCTAATAAGAGAAAGTCAGTCGTAAGAAGCAAAATCTATTTTTCACTTTCTAATTACATCTTTCCTTTTGTTTATAATCTTCAGTATTACATTTCCAATATCATTTCCATGTTCTTCCTTTTTACTTTCCTTTGCATCTGAACACACAATCAGTTGGCTTATGCCCAGCAAGAATTCAATTCAGATGAGTGATTTTCTGCTATTGGTATGCTTGATGAGTTCCTTCTTTGTCTCAACTGAATTAAGTGTATGAGACCTATGCATTTTATTGCTAGTGTCAGCTATTTAATATTTTTGTTTACCCTTATTTATAAAATAATAGGGAAAAGTAAAGAAATAAATGGAATAATTGCATGAATAGTGCTCTGTACACATATACAGTGAGACAGCTGAAATGAAACATTGGCTGAGAGGTGACCTGTCATTTGTTACCTGAGACATGAATGTCCAAATTTGGCATGGAAATATGTTAGGATTACATATATCTGTGTCTATCTATACCTGTATCATCTATCCACTCATTATCTATCTATCTATCTATCTATCTATCTATCTATCTATCTATCTATCATCCATCCATCCATCCATCCATCCATCCATCCATCCATCCATCCAAATGTGTGAGCGGTTTGAAAACGGAATGCCTGAATGTGGAGACTGGATTGCTGCTCTTTTAGCCCATTTGATCACCCACGTTGGTCATCCCACCAAGCCCTTGTGAATTTCAGGGAAACGGAGGGATTCACAATTAAGCATTTAAGGTCATGGGAGCGTACTGTCTTGGAGGCTTGGGATGGGCTGGTGATGTTAATTTTCTTTGAGTCTTGGCTGCAGAGCATCAAGCATAAGCAGCCTGAAAGGTGAAACACCAAGGGTCATAAATGCCCATTGTAGCACAAATGGATAGCATTTTAAAGTTCCTGTAGCTATAATATCTTACAAGAATCTGAAAACAAAAGAAATAAGAATGCTTTCTGAGAGATAAAGATTTAAAATAAACGTGTAGTGAATTTTTTCTATGAGAAAAATAATGTCTTGTTTGTCCATAAAACCAGAAAGAAAACTTACCAAAACTATTAACATGTGAAAAGAAAGTTTATATCAAGGTGTGAATATGAATGAAATTATTTGGGAAGAGGGAGGAGGGGGGGCTCAAGAAAGGGAGGAAGAAAGATGGAGAGAAAGAGAGAGAGAGAAAGAGAGGAGAAAGAGAACCTTCCCAAGGATTTGATATATCTGGTTTAATGACCTTCCTATTGTAGAGATTAATATATTATGTAATTTCAGCCTAATGCTATTAACTATCTAACTCATAAACCAACTCCCCTAGTTTTGAGTCTCCCTTCGCTGAGTTACTTTGTTATTACAACTTGGTTCCTGCAGTAGTTAAAAGTGCCTGTTGGAAGAGAATGCCTGGACCAGTGGGCTGAGTTTGTGGGCCTTTGGCATTTTATTTCACTGTAAAGAAATAAATTGGTATTCTGGTTTCAGATATTAGACTGAGATTTCAGTCACTGAGTCCAGCTCTGAGCAACAGATTTTTAAAAATGCACTAAGGCAGCACTACTCTGTGAGGCCACTTACAAATGAGTCAGTTGGTGTCACACTCCCCTCAGCTCCTGCCACTAGCTGAGCCAGTGTACCTGTTGGCCACATAACCTTCAGTCCTAACGGAGGAAAACGCAGGAAGGGAGCCATCTGTCATTGGGGTATTATAAAAATCTGGCTTTAGCTCTTTTTCATAGGACCAAGATGTGCTACATACATGTAGTCTCATGGTCAGACCTCCACTGCTCATTCTTCCATGTTTTTCCTGCTCCCATTTTGGTTGTAACAGGAATTTTGGAAGTAACAGGCAGTTTCCCTCTTACAGGCTCTCTCCACCCTGTCTTCAGTCCTTCGCCTCACGCAGTTGTTAATACAGCCACCAGTTTTTATAGAAGGACCTCTGTTCAAAGAGCAAATATATCAGGGATTTTCAGGTTTTCTGTCACAGGAATCAGGATTGTGTGTGACTCAAAGAAGCCCCTGATTCCTTTTCTAAGGTAGAGCTTAAAGGTCCAAGTACAGGGCAGAGTTCTTCGGCTGAGGGACTTTTCTGGAACAAAAGGGAAGGTGAGAGGAAGGGAAGAGGCAGAAGGCAACAGCCACTCCCTTCTAGTCACTGCTACTGGTGAAGACCATGCATGTGGGGCCAGGTCAGTGAGAAGGGTTTGTTCAAGACGAATGAATACCTTCTGATTTCTTCCTAACCTGATTTCCACATCAGTAGTATCCTGACAGATATTTTAAAATCCTAAACAAACCAACAGAAAAAAATTTCCAGGATCATAAAAGTAATCAAACATATCAGAAAACACAACTTCCCACAAATAATAAAATAAAAACTATTACATGTCAAACTATGCCGGGAATTAAATTACATAATTTTACCCTGACTGTTGTACATGGCCAATTTTCATAAGCCCTTTATCTGTCACAGTTTCATTTTTCAGTCTTTATAGATAAGATCATAAAAGTGAAAAATCCCAATCAAGTTTCTCATCACAGGGCACAGGTGTCAGCTCCAGGGATGAGTCTCCAGTGCAGGTGCAGTGCTGGCGGCTCTGGGCTAATGTGCCGGCCACTGGTTTTTGGAGTTGTAACTATATTCAAGTATTCCAGTCTTTGTTGGCAAAACCTCAGAATTTTTAAATAAATAAAACCAAAGCTTCTTTCACTCAGTTTACAACGAATTGAAATAGGAAAAGTATATGAAGTTCATCTTCCAAATGCCAATGTTCACTCAGACGATATGTGCTGGGAGAGGTGGTAGGATATCCAAACTTGATGTCTGAGTCTTGTTGTCATTTTGAGCAGCTGCCCTTGCTCAGGAGGCCATGTAGACATATATTCATTGGCTGTGTCCCAAGCAGTTCATTTGGGATGTGTGAGCTGCTGAGTAGAGAAAGTAGCTCTGAAATTAGAGGTGGAGGGTTTGGGAGATGGGCTAAAGACACAGGCTGCCCAGCCTGTGAGCCTCTCTCCCCTTCCTGAGAATCATGTTCCTTTTGCCTCATGGGTGGGTTCTTGACACCTTATCTTTGTATATGACTCAACTTTCCCTCCAAGACATAGAGGACATTTGACTCAAGTTAGACAGTCAAAATCTATTTCCTGGGAATGAGGGAATTTGAACCTAGAGAAGTAAACTGTATAGTTTGGTCAAATACTACCATATGGATGAGAAAGAAGGAAGTCTGTGTTCAAAGAAAAACAAGGATGAAGAAGCTATGCAGGAAGTGGGGAAGACAAGAACTGTAGAGAAGATATTTCTTAGGATTCTCCAATTTTGCAGTTTCTAGCTTCTGTCTTTTATTAAGATCTGGCTACGTTTTTACTTTTGGATTTAATGAGATACCTCTGTATATCCTTATAATGAAATCCTTCTTTGGTTTAATGCTTGAATTAGTTACTTGTAACCAAAGAATCTTAACTGATGGAAAGGAATAAACAGAAAATGATGGACTATTGATGTTTCAGCCTTTTTCAGCAAGTGTTCTTTTTTTTTTAATATTAAATTTTATTTAGTTACTTTTCAAGTACATTTTTTTTTATCTATTTCTCCCATCCCACCCCCCCCCCCCGCCCGGTCTCCCCCTCCCTCCCCCCCCCCCCCCCCCCCCAGTCCTCATCTCTGTGTCTTTCATACTTGTTCCTTAAAATCCCTCCCCCTTTTTCCCCCTTAAATTCCCTTCCCTCTCCCCTCTGGTCGCTGCCCACTTGTTCTCTATTTCAGCGTCTTTGTTTTTATTCTGTTTGCTTGTTTGTTTTATTCTTTAGCTTCCTGTCAAAGGTGAGATCATATGGTATTTGTCCTTCAATGCCTGGCCTATTTCACTCAGCATAATGCTTTCCAGTTCCATCCATGTTGTTGCAAAAGGTAGTAGCTCCTTCTTTCTCTCTGCTGCATAGAATTCCATTGTGTATATGTACCACAATTTTTGGATCCATTCATTTACTGATGGGCACCTAGGTTGCTTCCAACTCTTGGCTATTGTAAATTGTGCTGCTATGAACATTGTGGTGCATAGGTTCTTTGATATTGATGTTTTAGGATTCTTGGGGTATAATCCTAGCAGTGGAATCAGCAAGTGTTCTTTAGATTCCATCTGTGAGTTGTTGTTTTCTCCTTCTCTTCTCTTCTCTTCTCTTCTCTTCTCTTCTCTTCTCTTCTCTTCTCTTCTCTTCTCTTCTCTTCTCTTCTCTTCTCTTCTCTTCTCTTCTCTTCTCTTCCTTTTCTTCCTTTCTTTCTTTCCTCTCTCTTTCTCTCTTCTGTTTTGCCTTCAGGAAATTAGGGTCCATCTTAAAAGAACATGTTCATTTGAAATATTGTTTGTTTTTCTCTGAGAAGGTGTTAAAAACCCAATTGAGCATCTGTAATCCACACCATCTCAGAATCAAGGAAATGCAGCATATTAATGTAATGCAACACATTTTGTGTCCCTGTCTCTTATATGAATATTTATAAATGTTCAGATACTTGGACTGTAAGAAATGGCTGACCTACTTTGAGGACTCTGTCAAAATGGTTGTGCTTGTGGAATGATTGGTTTTATTTCCCTACAACATCTTTTTTTGACCTGGGCAAAATTTCCTTATGTTATTTTCGTCTTGCAAAATGAAGGCAGTGAAAAAGACGACACCTCGTTTGGGAGTCCGAAACCATCACTGGAGCCATTGCCACCAGTGGGAGAGAATGAGTGTCCTCCTGGCTCGTTACTCCCTTCTCGCACAGAAGACCTGCACTTCCACTTTTTCTGGCAATCAGGTGGTGACAAACACATTGTGACTTTTTAGTGTCATTTTCCTTGAAATTAAAAAAATTAGGAAAACTTCAAATATGATACTGTTTAACAACAATGATGACAATTCTTTGAAATGGAAATGCTTTGGTCCTTAAATACATGCCATTTACTTTTTATTACTTAGACCTGCCTCTTAGGATAGTTTGCAGTTTAAATACATAAAACCACTAGAATGAGTAATAGGAAAATCAATCTTTATTCTTTCAGATTAAATAAACCTGGTCATGAAAAATATCCTACATAAACACCAAAATATATGTAGAGCTGTTTTTTGGGGGGGGTGGTAGGTCATTATACAACAGTGGGTAAATATTTTAAAGTAGGTGATTTCTTTTTGTATGTGGGAAGGCTGATCCTCAGGAGCCTGGAAATTCTTGGGTCCAAGCGTACACTCAAATCCAGAGTGTGGTTACAGGAGGAAATGGTGGGTTTTGGAAACAGAGGGGCTTTTTATGAATACTGGCTTTTGCACTAACTGGCTGTACATTCTCACACAATTCAGCTGTCTGAGCTGGGGTATGGTAATAATATTACTTATCTCTCAGAATGATCATACAGATGAGAGAAAGTGTGTAAAACGAGCAGCCCTCACTAGGGACACCACTGGTCCTGTCATACGTATCTCTAGGTCTGTCTCATGTGGGTGGGCCTGCGTGGTGGTACCCAGCACACAAGTCTGTTCTCAAACTCCAAGCAAAGGAGATTAGGACATAGAGTTTTTATTTGTTTGTTTTTGGTTCTAGGTTGAGAAAGTAGGATTCACAATGTGGAGAATTCTCAAAAGGTTTTGGCAGCTACAGGTGACGGATGTCCATTGTAATGTGTTGGGTATGTCAGGGGCATCTTACTCCTCTCTCTTCGAGCTGTCAGGGCACGAAGCAGTCCTGTAATCAGAGTAGTGGCCACTGTTATCAGGAGTCCCAGGGTCTGTTTTTATCATGTTGCACCAAGAGGCAAATTGAAAATATAACTCGTATTTCACGTTTTATGATTTATGATGGTCTTTTCACATTATTCAACTTTTTTCTCAAAAACTTGGGGAGGTGGTCATTATTTGTTCCATTTACATGTAAGGAAATTGATCATCAATGAAAGTGCATTTGCCAAAGGCCATTCAGCTAGTAATTGTTAAGGTGCAGTGGAGGTTTTATCCAAATTGCTTGTTTCTAACTCAAAATTCATAAACAGTTAAGAAAACAGGGTTTTGAATCTGATACATGTGGGATTATATTCTAGCCCTGCCATTTATTAGTTTGCCACTGAACCACCTTGAGCTCAAGCTTTCTCATCTGTGATATAAGAATGATGGTAATATCTACCTTTTAAGGTTATCATGGTGATTAAATAATACACCATAAAGGGAGCATCTAGTACTGTGTGACAGTAGGTAGTCAATGAATCGTGTGTAATATCATTTCTGTCATAGCAATAATAATCATTTGTATTATATTATGCCACCTGAAGAGAACTATGTATGCATATTTCTCATACCCTCATGAAAGTGGGCTTTAAACAACCCTAGGCAGAGGGGAAAAAAGCTTGTTTTATAAAGTACCCAGGCAAACAGAACTTTAGCTCTATTTATTGACTTTTTAATAACTGTCATTTTAGAATTATAAGCAGTTTTCTTTCTCTAGGAGAGAAAATTTATTCATTCTTGGGCAGACTCACTTGATTCTGGGAAGGACCACCAGTGACCTCTTCAGAGTATTTAGATACCTGGCAAAACTCCACTCTACTCTTGTGTCTTTCCACAGATTTAGAAGGTGACCAAGGAGCCTTCGAAGTTCTAATAGATTGGGGCAAAGCCCACCTAGGTCAGCGCTCCAGAAGGGGTGGCAGGAGCTCCAAGAGGAAATTGCCCTATTGGAGGGAGGAGAGTCAGTGAATGACCCCAAGACAGCACCAGGGCCAAGACTGTTGGCAGGTGACCTCCTTCTGGTGACAGTCCCTGCCTGATGCTGGAAATTGCTCCAGGATGTGTTGGTCCATATTGGGGAAAAATGGGTGAGTTCAAAGAGTTGGGAATGTAACATTGGAATTCCAGGTTGTGTTTGGGTGAGGACATCCATGGTGGAAACTGACAGTGGGGTTCACAGAGCCTCTACAGGGAATGGTGTTCAGGCTGTCAGCTTTGGGAACCCCTTGGTTTAGGTGATGACACAGTGTCCCAGTAACCACAGCAACAGTAGAAGCAAATGCACATGACTTCCAATTACCAGGGTTTTCTAGTGCCTGTTTCAGTGAGCAAAAGCTTTTGTTTCCCAGTGGTGCCTTCCTGATTTGGTAACATTGTCAACACTGGCAGTGAGCAAGACATTTCTTTGGCTTGCCTGGAGAATCACCTTTACCCTTGAAGCAAAAGAATCAAGACTGAATCTGAGGACTTGTAGGGTTTGATCATAACAAGGAGAGAGCTTTTTCATGTGGTGGTGGAAAGTTTAGACTTTTGCTAACCTGGGTATATGGGGATTCAGTGGCACTTTAATTTATATATGAAGGAAAAATGTAATGTTATATTGTGAGCCCACTCTGGTAAAGTCCAGGTTATATGAGGTCTGTCCAGAAGGTATCCAGCCATGTAATATGAAAAATAGAGACATTTATTGAAGAAGATACAATATACAAGAAACACTGCACATAATACAATGATGCCTCAGTCCCCTTCAGAGTAGGTAGTTTGGGACCCCACGCAGTTCAAACCTTCATCAGCTGCCCTATTGTATTTTCCCGACTCTCATCAATGGTCTGAAATGTCTTCCCTGTCAAAGGTGATTTTAGTTTTGGGAAAAGCCAGAAGTCACAGGGTGCCAAATCTGGGCTGTAGGGGAGCTGGGTCACCTGGGTGATGTGATGTTTCACCAAAAAATCCTACAGGAGACATGGTGCTTGAGTAGGCGCATTGTCATGATGAAGTTGCCAGTCACCAGTTGGCTATAGTTGTGGTCTTCTGAACCAACTGAATAGTTTTCACAGAGGAATGTTCAAGCTTAATGCAAAGTTGGATGCAGATTCACTGTTCTATTAGCTCAGTCATTTTGAATGCAATGGCCACACAGTACATATACTCAATGGTGTCTACCACCCCCACTGACTAGTACGGTGAAGTTGTCAGTGTTCACACATGTGCATTCCAGTCCATTCATCTTGGCTGCCAAGTGACATCGATGTCCCATAAATCATCCTCATGTTAACAATAGCTAGACTTTTTCTGGATAGACCTTGTATACATAAATGAATTTATGTGAATGCACTTAGGAAACAATCAAGTACTATTGAAATTGAAGGTGGTATTTTATCAAAAACCAAAGAAAGATTGAAGACTAATACAAAACCGTGAAAGTGGTGATTTTCAGCCCAGACCAGCTAAATGCCACTTGGAATTCAGAAAGTGGTTATAAAATGTCTTTTTAAGGCTCAGCTGCCAGAAGGAAGACTCAGAAGATTGGAAGATCAAATGGCCTCCACCTCTCTGCATTCCTAGGGGGATCCACAGTGGTCTAGTGGGAAGAACATAGACTCTGCAGTCAGTTGGGTCTGGATTGCACTTAACCTTTCTGAGCCCCACTTAACCTTTCTGGGTCCCATTTGCAGAAATGGGAATAAACACAGGTATTTTACAGGGCCATTATGGCCCTCGGGTGACATAACACAGGGAGGGAGTCCAGCACGATACCTAGATCATGGTTATTTCTTTCATTCCCTTCCCTTCTCTGTATTCAGTGGGTGTGGGGGGAAAGAGTGGGGCCAGAGGCCAGTGAGGGCTTTCTTCCTGCTACCAGCCGGCCTCCAAAGACTCTTCTGATAATGATTTGATATTTTCCGTCAACTCCTAAAAAAACGCTTACTCCTTTGAGGGCTTTATGATTTGAAAATAGCTAGGAATTTTGATGATTTGGACTGATTTATTGGTGTGTTATAATATTGGGCTAATAAGGTCATGGGTACCATTTTCGCATTGGTGGTTTGCTCCTCATAAAAAAAGTCTGTGGGAAGCTATTGTCTGCCTACTTCATTCTTGGCAGCTGTGGGCCTCAAGTCAGTTGGTGAGGGTACCAAGGTGAATCTGCTGTAGGCCATGAAATCGCCTTCACCTTGAAGTGGTGGTCCAGGGAGGTCTGAGGCTGCACATAGAGGCCAGGCATGGGATGGCCTGCCATTACTGAGGGGCAGATGGAACCATGACAGGACCCCCAAACCCCTTATTCGTTGCACAGTCCAGGAGGGTTTTTTCAGTTTCATTTTATGGAAGAAAAATTGAAGTTCAGAGTGGTTAAATGACCTGTTGAAGAAAGTCCAAAGCAAAAATAGATATAATGCAGTGGCTTCAGATTCAGACAGCTTATCCACAAGGCAAGAGCCCAAGGCCACACCTTTCTCTTTTCCATTAAAGCAGATTCTTTCACTGCAGAATTTGTCTCGGTTCTTTAGACTTGCACCGAAATTAATAAAGGTCTTCTTTCCTAATTACACAATCAAAATAAATTATGTCCACAAATTAGAAGGCCAGGAAATTGCATGTGCATTTTGGGTGCCCTGATAATGTTCTGCAGTAAATTGTTTTCATATAAATTGCATGCTTAATTAATCGTCTTCAAAAATGCCCATGTATTTCCCTGCAAATACATCTCTGCCTCCAACTCATAAAATACAAAGACAAATTAAATTGCCGAACCTCATATAAAAGTGTCGCCCTTGGTGTGTATCCTGGCTGCGCTCAGTCATTCTGCTCTTTTTTCAGCAAGTGCAATAAACCCGGTGAGCCTCTTACTTTCTTAGTTGCCCCTGGGTGTCTGATTCAACAGATTTGAGGTCTCTCTTAAATTACAGTCAGACCAGGCAATAAAGTTCATGTGTGCACCACAACTGGTTGCATCGAAAATCTGGCTGGTTCAGGCGACTCCTGAGACCTCTCGCAGACTGAAAGACAGCTGGAGGTAGTGAGCTCTGGGAATGCTAGGCACACTTAGAGTAAAAGTAAATAAATGAAGTACCGCCAACACCCAGAATGGAAAGAAAACACTCCCCACAGAAATACATGTGTTGTATTCATGAAAATATAGAAAAGAATGGAAAAATGCCTGCCATGAATCCCAGGATCCAGATTTATTCACAGACAATCATGTCCTCTTTGAAGAGAAAAGCGAATGTTAGAAAAATTAAAATGATCATTGACTGACGTAGATGAATTATTTTGGGGGCTAAGTTTGACTTTGCACAATTTCTGTTAGAGAGTTTTTCTCTGTTTGGAGCTCTCACATACAGTCTGCCTCAGTAGGCAAAAGTTAATGCTTAGAAATGAAGCTGGTGGGGCCTGCCTGCTGCAAATCCTTCTGCTCTGATTTCTAGGAGGGAGTTGTGCTAAAAGAAAGTGAGGAAAATGTTTTGCTAGATATTAGAATTTATTTACTAAAAATTCAATGCCTGAAAGTTTTGTTTGTAAAAGATATTTCGACGTGTGTTTTTGATATAGAAACCCTCCCTCTGGCTTTTCCTTCAGCACAGGGGGAAAAGTCACCAGGTGACTGTCAGCTCAGCCGGGATTATCTGAGGTGAGAGGGGACCCAGCAGAGCCATGCTCATCAGCCAGCACAGCTTGTATTTAGCTGATAATTCTTGTAGCTGGAACTGAAGGGGTTACCTTTTGAAAGCAAAGAAAACACAAGTCAGAGTGTGTTGAGATAGTTTAGTTCATGGGGCTTCTGAGCTCAGATGCCTATTCACTCCAGTGGAAACCAGGGTGGACTTCCTGTCAAGCTAAATTTTAATGGAAGAGTCAAAATGAGGGCTGAAATGTCCTGAAGTGTTATTTCCAGTGACAGCCAAAAACAAAAGTCAAAACAAAACCGAATACTCTCCACTGATAAGTTTGTGCAGATGTTGTGACTTGGCCTTGCTTTTGGTTGAACTGCTAATTCAGGGTACATCCTGGGAAATTTGGCTTTACCAGGGGCTGGCCTCTCCCTCAAAAGGCAGTGTCTGCGCTGTTGTTCAGAATTAAGAAGCTGCTATTGCTCCACACCATGCCTGTGACTGTACCGAGAACTTTCTGGAGGTAGAGATCCTCTCAGGCTCTAGAAAAATATGAAAAGGATGTTGCTTTCAAGCAAATTCTAGTTTGAGTTTTAGAAATATATTGAAGAGAGGAAAAAGGTGACCAGAGGAAAACTGAGACTAAATTACATACAACTCATTCTTTTTCATTCTTGCATAGCAAAAAAATAAATTAGAGATACATGCATGTGGCACATGTACATACAAACATATGCACGGGAAGGAGTAGCAATTCTTGATAAGCTTATAAAACAAGCAAAATTTGTATTTGTTATTATTTTAAGCCATCTTTTTTAATGGTTGTCCCTTGTCTTTATCAGCTTGTTCAGGCCCAAATCCCCTAATTCTTTCTCCAGCCACCATTTCCCACTGAGTGTTCACTTTTTGTGTGATGATGGTGAATAACTTGCAAATGAAATGAGTGTCGAATGCAAATACTCTTTTCTGTGGAAAGTGAAATATCCATGAGTATTTCTACAAATATCCTGAACAGAATTACCCCAATGCCCATATAAATCCAGTGATTTCCAAGTCAGTAATGTGGGTCCTTTTTGTAACCTGGTCCCTCAAGCCATGTAGGGATAAAATGGTGACATTTTCTTTGAGGAGACAAGTAACTATCTTCCCTCATCCCTTTCTTAGGGCGCCTCCTTGGAAAACATAATAGACTCAATAAGAGATCCAACCTTTCAATATTACAGTGCAAGTTCATGGGCCTTTTAACCCTTGAAATAGTAAATAAGTATGTACCTCAGAAATTCTCTCTCCCAAGATGTACAGGAGTCAATTACAATGTATATCCATTTATCCATCAAGTAGATAAGAGAAATTGTCATTTTTCTTTCCTCCATTTCACTGTATAAATTTGTGTGAAATTCTATGTGAAATTCTGTCCAGACTTTGTAGTAACTTTGGTGCTGTCTTTACAATGTACATTAATAATAATGCCTACTCTTTCTTCTTTACTGATATGGAGGAGTCTTTGTTAGCAGGATGGTTTTATTTCCCCCAATGCCAATAGCAGCTAAGTATAGCTGTGGCTGTAGGCTTCTGGGTACTTCTTTTTTAAAAATCTGCACCCAAGGGTATGTTCATTGATTTTAGAAGGACAGAAAGAAGGAGGGAAGGTGGATAGAAGGGAGGGAGAAGGAGAGAGAGGGGGTGGGGAGAGATGTGAGAGAGAAACATTGTTCAGTTGTCTCCTGTACACACCCTGACCAGGGATTGGATTTGTAATCTTAGGTATGTGCATTGACTGTGAATTGAACCTGAAACCCTTTTGCACAAGATAATGCTCCAATCAATTAAGCAACCTGACCAGGGCTGGGTACTTCTTTAGAAAAGAAATGTTTTGAGTGTGGAATGATTAGTGTTACATGCATTCAGATAGTCTGGAGACAGTTGGAAATACACCTTTGTGGTTACCAGGATGGCTGGCAGGCTCTTATTTTTGGAAGGAGAGACTATACCTAGGACTTGTATAGGGTCTAAAGAGAACTGATACCTTAGAGCACTGAGATTCAATTATTTTTGGTGCATAGTAGGTACTTGGTAAGCATTTTTTGAATGAATAAAAGTCTCGTGAGTTGAAGCAGCTTTCCTAGAAGTCTGCCTCTTCAAGGTACTGAGGAACCTCATGGGAAAAGGGTACTGGCATGATGAACTTGGCTTTGTTGTAATCAAGCACTGGTTGTCAGGGAAAAGGGGCATTCTGGGTGTAGTCTGAAGGCTGCATTCAAATCTGTCTCTTTCTGACCCAGTCTCAGGAGTTCATTTCTGGTTCGATGGAGATAAAGGAATGTGGGTAAAATATGACCAAGTTATCCCACTTAAAAAACTAGAAAGCAGAAGGGCAGAAGCATTGCTGCTTCCTGGCTCCTCTGAGTGGGTCTCACAGAAGGGTAAGTAAAAGTCATCTGTTCCTTCAGGTGTGGCCCTTTGAGGGCTCTGGTGTGGTGGCTGAGGTGCTAGGGGTTGTGGGAGTAGACCGAGTTGTGAGCACATGTAAGGCCTTTGCTGGAGACTGCCAGAAACAGATCAGATAAGAAGGAATTACTTCGTGAGGGACCTTGGCTCTGTAGTAACAAGTAGAATCAGGACTCTGTGACACTTGAGTTTTCATTGTTACTGTAACTTTGGGTGGATAAGGCACAGGTGAATTTGTGTTTTAAAAATAAATTATACTTCTTCTATTACCACAGTAGACAGACAACTTTAGCACTTGTACCCAAATTCCCTCATATCTCTTTAGAGCAGTCATAATAGGGTAAAATTTCCTCAATTTCAAGCCAGTTATAAGTACAGCAGTAGAGTCTGCCTGGTGCCAATGGAAAATAATGTTCTGTACACCCTTTTTTTAGGCTTTTAACTTTTACTGTTCTTTAACAGGACAAAGGAATATGATATCACCACTATTCTCTCACTATTGCTTCCAAACCAAGATCTTAAATCAGATAGTTCATGGCCATTACCTCTATTTCTCGTACTCCAACTCCCCACTCCCATCCCTTGTTAAAATCTTTAGTTCTTCCACCAGACACCATAAGAAACTAAGCTCCATGCATCTGTTTTCTGTCATCTCAGCTGACAGTATATTTTCAGAACTCTGGAATTTCAGCCGTTGCTTAATCTTATATCCGGGAGCAGAATCTATGAAGCTAGGGCAGGAAGCAAAGTCTGTAAACTCTCTAGGATCCTGTCCTAAATTTTGCCTTTCCGAGGGTTGGGGGGGGGGCAGCTGTCAAATTTCAATCTGTCTCAGGCTCCATGAGACGCCTAGCAAGAATGGAACAGTCACTTCTCAGACCTTTGAAGATGGTTAAGAGTGGGGAGCTTGGTGGAACCTACAAAAAAGGTGCCTGGTTTTGAATGAGTCCCAGTTTTGGAACAGGATGTAGAAAATCAGAACCAGACAATAGCGGGAATGCAGGAAGTATGGCACAAGTATAAAATTTATTGCAGGATTTTTAGATGTTCAGTTATGTAAGTCAGCTTTCTGAGGCCTGTAAATTATTGCTCAGAGAAGATGGAAGAGAAGGCAAATTATTATCAGACAGGCATAAAGCTCTTCAGACACATAATCAATTTAAATATGATGCTGTTCTGCATCATCCAAGAGAGTGTTTCTTACTGGAGGGAGAATGTGGTGTTGGGAAAAAGCACAGGCTTTAGCACTAGGAGATCCAGGTTTTGTCGTGATTATATCAGTTCGTGGACAAAATTTCAGCCTCTCATGGCTTCTGTTTTGTGATCCATCAGATGGGATTAAAAATCATCCTATTATGTATTTCCCAGGGTTGCCATGAGGACCAAATGAATTCTCACATGAAGCAGACATATGGTAGCAAAATAGCTGACCTACTAGATCTGATTAGGTTTGACCCAGCTCCCTATTCTCAGCTACCTTCGGAAGCTGAGAAATCATTGTTTCATTTTGACTGGAAGTCCCAGGGAGGTTGGCACATGGCAGATTGAAACTTGACAGTTGTCCTCCATCCCTTTGAAAAGCAAAATTTAAAACAGAATCCTGTGCAGTATGCAAACTTTGCTTCCTGCCCTAGCCTCATAGATTTTGTTCCTGGACATAAGATTAAGCAACAGCAAAAATAAAGTGCGGATCTGAAGTCGGTTCTGTGACGTGCCATACTTATGGATAGAGCCTAAATAGTTCCCTGATTTCAGTCCGACTCTTCCTTTCACAGCTGGAAAACATTCTATTCAACTGTGACACGGCTGCTTCTTGGAGAACACAGTACTGTTGGCACCTTTGCTTCTTTCAGGTCTTTGATAAAATGAAGAATAATTTGGTGGCACGGTCAAGTTGTCATTGAATACACTGTCCATGAAGTTGCTTAATGTCCACTCACTCTACTTCTCAGAGTCTGTTTCTTCCTCCGTAAAAGGGACACAATAATGACCATACTGCAGGTTTACTCTGACCTTTATGTGATAAGATGTCTGGCATATACTCGTGTTCAGTGCTGTTATTTTCACTCTGAACACAGTATATCTCCACTTCACACTTTTTCTCAACTTTAAACTTGTTTCTGTGGTGCAGGTTATACTTTATTTTCATTAGTTAATAAATGTTCTACGACTGATTATGTCTGTAGAGCAGTTCAGAGCTAGACTGTAGATTAGTAGTGACAAATATTCTTAGCCTAGACTTCCTGCTGCAGCGATCGCTCCTCCCCACAGCCTCTCATTATTTCACATTTCTTGTTCATTCGTTTGTTTGTTTCTTTCTTTCTACTTTTCTGTTCTTTTAATTTTTATTTTAATGGTTCTATTGTATGTGCCAAGTGGGTTTGTTTTTCCCTTAGAAGCCAATAGAAACCTTCATGGAATCAGGGAAACACAAATACTAAATTAAAAAAAAAAGGGATGAAGGAAGGAAGGAAAGAGATTGTGCTGTCTTTTAGATGCTCTGTGGTCTTGAGGTCTTTATACAGGAATGTTTATTTGGTGAATGTTTAAGCTTGAAATCAGCTGCTTGGCCCCTCGAAAGCTGCCTGAGAATCCAGGTGTAGCTGTTTGCCTGGACAGTATGTGGGAAGGAGAGTTTCCAGGTCTCATGCACAAGGTTTCCCTTCCCTGCTGCCTAGGGCTCTCTTTTCTTAGCCAGGGTCTGCACCCTCAGCTATTTTCCCTGTTCAGCCTCACAACTCTGAACTAAGATTAGCAATTTGTCATCTCCTATCCCCACATAATTTGTTGATAGACAAGAGGGTTGAGTGGTACAAAATTAGATTTGAAAATTGCCCGAAGTCTGGATTAACATATAACATCAGATATTCCCTAAATGAAGGTAAATAATCCCTCTTCAGCCAAGGGGTGTCTCTTATTTTTATTCTTAAATTGGGATGCCTGGCCTTCGGAGGGACAGGAACAACTGTTTGGCTTTATTGTAAGCCCTTAAACTCTGTAAGAGCTTCTCAAACTCAAGGTAAGGCAAGAATGAAAGGTTAATTACTTTTTCTTTATATGGATACATAATTCATTATAAATTTTGTAAATTTTGTGATCATTTATTTTTTCAGTATAAATATTGAATGGATGGGCTTTGGCAGGAAGGGGCAAACAGGGTGGCAGATTTTTCTGGCTGCCAGCATGAGACCTCTTCATGATGGGAAATGGATTTGGGAGAAAGTGTGTCAATACACAAATGCTAAGCCTAATATAGGAAGTGGAGGAAGTTGCCAGAATGCCCTGGGTTGTGTACTCTTGGAGCAGAGCAGCCAAGCCCTGAGGGGCCTCCTAAAGGAAGAGTCAGAAATAGAAGCAGGTAAGCTTGCTGTCAAAAGGCACGGGTTCCTTGGGGACGGCCGGAAGCAGCAGGGTGGCCTACTTTTCCCATTCTGTCTCAGGTCTTCTGATAAGAGTCCTGGAATTCTTGTCCTAAATCCACTTGCCATTGGATTGTAAGTGGGCGGGGGGTTGGATGGAGAAATAAATGTGTGTGTGTGTGTGTAGAGAGAAAGAGAGAGAGAAATAGAGAGATGTTTATGTTCTATACTTCCCGAATGGCTGTTATATCTCACATTCCTCATCTTGCCTTTGGGATCCTATAGGTGCTATAGGAAGCCTGTAGCTAGAGAAGGCCCCCTGCATCAATCTCCCTATGAAAACATACCAGAAAATAAGGATCAAAATTAGAGGGACCACCTAGAAAGCACATAGTTTCCACAAGGCAAAATGAAGTACATGAGACATAACAACAACCATTAGGGAAATATAGAACAAAAAATCTCAGTCTCTTTCACACACACACACACACACACACACACACACACACACTCACTCAGACATTCACCCCTTCCCCCACCTACTCCCTGCCCACTTACAATCACATGGCAAGTGGATTTAGAACAAGAATTTCCAGATCCTTACCAAAAGACCTGAGACAGGATGGAAAAAATTATTATATTATATAATTATATAATTTAAGTAACACATACATATGTTATATATTTATGAGATGTATATTAGTAGTTGCTCTTGTGGAAGTTAGGACTGTTTGTATGTGTTGTGTCATTGTGGAATAAGAAACGGTGCCTGCACAGAGACTTGAACTTGAACACAGCATGCCCTGCCTATTTTCCTGCCTGTGGGTTCCTCAATTTAGCTTCATGAGTAGCTTATTGTGCTCTTAATCAAGGTGGATTCACCAACTGTCCTTCACGCATTTGTACATCTGAATGCACACTCATGCATTACCCACTCATTTTCACCTGTTCATTCATGCCAGAAATTCCTTTCATACACAAAACCCGAGGAACTGTGCATTAGCTTCTGTTTACCTTGTGTGAATGAGTGAAATGAGAAGCTTTCCTGAGAGCAGTTGCTATGGGGAAATGACTGTGTCTTTGAGTAGTAATAATGCTTTCCATTGGAAAGCACTTGGTAATGTAGAGGGTACGTTCACACATCTTTCTTATGCTCACCTGCTAAGACTGGGACTTCTTGGAAGCTCTTCTCATCTTTCACTGGATCCATAGAAACCCTGCAGGTGTTGCTGTGGCTCCTGGTGGGTCTTCAGTCCTGGAAGAGGCCTTTATTGATTTTACTACACAAAGCTGCTGCTGTAAAATGCAAGCCCTTGCCTGACTGTTGAGTGTGTGTGTTTTTTAAATAGGCTACTAAGAAGCCTTCACAGTGACTGTCTTCACTGAAGTTATGGCAAAGGTTCCCTGCTCTGCCAAGATTTAGAACTCAGATTCAGAGCAGGCTAACCTTTTAGGAAGAGTGGGAGGAGTTACTTTCTCAGTGTTTTTCAGGCCTATTAGAGAAGCCACTACAAGATAAAAGTCATCCTAACAGGGTTTTTTTTTCTGCCGAAACCCTGAAAACATAGACATGGTCTTTTATGTGAATTCCCTCAAGTTCAATCGCAGCATCGGAGGCTAGCAACTAAAGGCTATGGCTCTGCAAGCATTGACATACATGAAGTAAAAGCACCCAAGTCACTTGCATTGTGTGAGGGGGGGCCAGGCAATAATTTTGTATGCTGCATCCCTGGTCTTCACACACACTAGAGCACCCAAGAAAGAATGCCAACCAGGTTTCTTAAGAGCAAGACCTGAATTTCCAGATACTTTTTGGATATCATCATGCAGATGAAGTGAAAGACCTCATATTCATCTCAAGGTGAAGGTGTTTGCCTCTCATGGTTGCTCCCTGCTGCTGCTTTATCCTGGCTTATGGCATCACTGTTTACCCAGGCAACCAGTATAGAAACTATAGAATCATCTCTGCCATTTTCCTTTTCTTCCAAAATTTCCTTCGAAACCCAACTTTAATTTCACCCCTTTCATAGAGTTTTCTGCTAGTACACCAAGACTTTTTTATGTCCCTATTAACAACTTTGTTAACAAGTCTGCTGTTATGCAATATGGGTCTCAATATTTTTCTACCCGACTACTGTCTCCCCTCCCTCAAGCTCCTTTGGTGCAGTCTTAATGCCTCCTTTACCTCTGTATTCTTCTGCCTCCAAATGCCTGATACAGCATCTTCTGTACTGTGTGGACTCAGTATGTTTGGGGCAATCGAAGGACTTGGGCCAGTCATATCCTTTTTGCCATTTCCCCTGTGATCCTTTGATGTTGGTGCCATTTCTTGATCAATGGGTCATGGAGTTTCTGATGTTCTAGTAGCAGGTGTTAAGAGAAATAATTTAAACTGTCCTCATTGTTAGTTATCTTGGCAGCACTTTCAGTGTCTTCTTTGATGATCAAACTCCTTAAGACGGAGCTGCCCTTTTGTAGGCACAGGTTTAAGGAATCATATTGTAGGTTCTTAAAGGTATTTAAACAAGATGGCTGTCTGGATTCTCAAGATCCTGTTAAATGTGCCACTTTTGATCTCAACTCAGCTGGGAAATCTTTTCTTTTGTACAAACTGGGGAAAATCGATATAAATGGCTGTGAGATACTGAAATTAATCCCCACTCACTCCTGCTGTTTTCTTACATGTTATCTGATTGCTCCTGAAACAAAGATGATCTTTGGTTTCATGGATAATTTTACAATACTAGCTACAATGGGAATAATTATTTTTTCACGGAGAATAGTAAATGATCATTTTTGAGTTATACAGATAATAAAGGAGAACACTTTAGTTTCTGAGAGACCTAAGGGCTGTGTTGTTTGGGTAAAAGGATCCTCTTGTGGGTATCTGTGCTGACATCTTTCCGCCCTCCCTGGAATGTGAGGGATGTGGTGGGAGAGCCATGGGCACCTCACCAAGTAATGAGGCTGTCTATGCACTGGCCTCTAATACAGCTCGTTGAAAATATCCCTTTTCGCAGCATGTTTACATGGTGACTATTTGGTTGTTAAGCAAATGCAGTATTTAATAGCTCCAGAGTGATCTGCTTACATGGAAGTCTGCAACAATCAGAGAGAGTTCATGCCAGAATATTAAGAAATTAATACATGGCTTAGACAAGCAATGATCCTTGAAGAGAACAACAGTTTGTGGAAGACAAGACAAACGCCACCTGCCCAGTGACTCCAGGGGAGGATCAGGATATGGTCTTCTTTGGAGCAGAAACAGTTTTCCAGTATCTTGAACAGCCAGCTGAGGTGGAACACTGGGAGGATGAGTCAACTATCTGGTTGCTCCCTAGGCAGTCATCTCCCATATGGCCGGGGATGGCATTGTGCACGTTACGGCAGCTGCTGTTTGTATCTTGTGGCACCATGCAGATCTGTGTTGAACCGCAGAGGATCTTCGACCATCATATTCATCATTTATTGTGTACTTACTCTGTGCCAGGCCCAATGTATATGCGCTTTATATCAGGAATCCCAACCTGTGGGCTATGGACTAGTGCCTGGTGGGCCGCACAGCAGGAGGTGACCTTGAATGCAATGCACTTGAATCATCCCCAAACTGCCCTCACCCCCACCCCACCCCGTCCATGGAAAAATGGTCTTCCGTGAAACTGGTCCCTGGTGCCAAAATGATTGGGGACCAGTGCTTACATTATACCATGTCATTCAACCCTAATGGGACATATGCATATTTTTAATCTCCATTTATAGAATGAATATAGTAGCCCATAAGACAGATGACTTATCCAAGGTCTCACAGCTTTTACATGGTGGGTATAACACTCAAACACTGATTCTTTTTAGTTCAGAGCCACTGAATTAGAATACTCACTATATTGAGATCAGAGGAAAGCCGGAGAGTTGCTGGATAAGCACCTTCACACAACAAGTGACTCATTTTGGGAGGAGCACAATTGTGAGAGTGACATCAAAGAGTGTCGGCCATGGTGCTTCCCAGGAACAGCAGCCTTTACAAGGTGACGTGGATTTCCCTGACCCTTGCCACCACCACAGTCCCTACAGAACAGCAGGGACCTGAGAGACATCTACTGAATTGAGCTTTTTGACTTCTGTTGCACCTGTCATATAAAATAGTGAAAATTTATTACATGCCATTTCACTGCATTTTTGGGTTAGAAGTAATTGTGAGGAGCAAAAAAAAAAAGACTAAAAAATATAGTATGATGCCTTTTTGTTAATTTGTTCACATCCTGGAATTTGTTTTGTTAATGGGGATGATGGCTGATGGGGAAAGAAACTTAACTGGGTTTCCAATAAAACTTGAGAAGACAGTCATGAGAGGGACAGGGAGAGGCAGTCTGGAACTTGGTGGGGACAGAGAGCAGATTTGGAGCAGCTGTGATGATGAATAGATTGTGTGGGGCTGTGAGAGAAAGAGAATCCTTCAGACGTTGTGTCATAACTGGCTAAGCATTTTCAGAACTGATTTCATTTCCTTTGGATGTGGTACTTCTAGGATTTGCCCGTGGGTCGTCCAGGATTATTTCGATGATAAAAAATGCCACCCTCCCATGTGTGCAGCACTTTACAGTTTAGAAGGCATTATCTCACTCAGTTCTCATAATAATACTGATGTATGGAGGAGAGATGTAATCAAACTCATTTCACAGATGAGTTCATGGAGGTTGCAAGATTTTTCTGAAATCACACAGCTTTTAAAAAGCCAGAGGAGCAGATTCTTTCACACCTCTGTTGATGGGCTCCTTTGAAGGCTGCCTTTAAGAATACAAGAGCAAAAGATATGCCATATTGGGTCAATTTAATGGTTCATTCCACTGTATATTTCATTTGAACAGGCTGGAGCCAGGGATGTTTTGTAAAGGAGTGTGGCGGCTGCCTCTGCAACATCAAAAGTCGGGAACACATCCAAACTCCTCAAACCTCTTCAACAACCGGTAAGAGATTGGGCATCTGCAATTTTTCCAAACCCTTCTTGAACCTATTTACATTTCTTGGCTTGTTCAGCTCTTGGGGAGTAACAAGTTCCACATGTTTACCACCTGCTGTGTGAAGAAGTACTTCCTTTGGTTATTATTTTAAATGACTGCTTTCCTGGCTTAAGTGCTCCTGTACCCAAATCCTCTTCCCAACTGGTTGTAGTCCCCAGGATGCAATGTCTGTCTGGCTCCCAGCCCCTGGCATGCATACTTCTGCTGCTCTTGAGGTGTGCCTGGTGGGTACATCCACAGGATCATAGCATGAGGAAGCACGTGCCCATGGGATTGCTTTTGGGGTGCAAATGCTCCCTTTCTGCTAGAATAAAAATTGGAATCTGGCTTTCTCCCAGTGCCCTGCTGACTTGAAAAAGTGAAGCAAAGATTGTCATATTGAAACTTTTGCCTTTTCTGTGACTGTGTCCTTCTGAAAACCTTCATTGTTCTAAGGAATTCCACTCTAGTCCAAATGAAATAACTACAAAATCATACTTTCGTGAATGTGCTACTCCAGTTTGAATACTTTGTAGCGACTGACCTTGCTAATGTGAATGTGTTCATATGGTTAAGATTAATGAGTCAATTATTTTTATACCAACCATTCCTCTTGTAGGCTGTTTTCCTTGACTCGACTATGTTAATTAATAAAAAGCATTCGATCCTTTCTGTTGCAAGTTGTGGTTAATCAGGTGCAATTATCAATAAGGCTATGCTGAATGCCTATGTGCTCAGGCACATCTAATGAAAATAGGGTATTTTTGGCTATGCAGAGAAGTACTTACAGTTCCTCTTCAGTGAGTGCTTCCAGAAGGAAATGAGGCTGTGGATCTTGGAAGGCACAGGCTGCCATTATAAATATAGTTGTGCTTTTAATTAAATAAATACTGAAACAAATGTGATTGAATATGAGATAATCCATTCATGTGGATATTATTTTATGTCATGCCTTAAATTGATGCTTCCTAGGGCTTGGCCTGGCTCTTGCTAGTTGAAGAGTGGAGTACACAGTGTATTCCCCACAAATACATGAAGGCTTGCATGCTCTCAGTCCACCGGCATTAAAACTCTGAAATGACAGCATTACTTTAGGAAAATCCAAAATAAAACAATCTCAAAGTTAAAGAAGATTTTAAGTAGCAGTTGCTTATACTGTCAGTGGTTTTGTTGCTCTATGGAAAGTTGTAACAAAGTAAACTTGGCAGAAAGCAGTTTGCTTAGTGACTGGCATATAGTAAGCAGTTAGAAAGTTAATCATTATTATTGTTGCCAGTGTTCCTTTAAAACTGATCTCTCTTAGCATTCTCAATATCTAATTTTATTTTTATATCATTTGCCAGGGATACAGCTCTTATATAAATGAAAGATGTGTGAGAACAGTTTTGTTTTTAGGCTGAGATGATTAAAAAAAGAGTTTCAGGATCCCTTGAATGGTAGATTCCAAGCCTTTAAAAACAGAGTAAGTTGAATTGATGGCTCCCCGTACTTGTGCATTTTAGGATAGACAGGTGAATGTAGTGAATGGCCAGTCTGCCTTAGTTTAGGTTAAAATACAGTGGATTTCAAAATGTCACAAGCTTTTGAGATTTTCAGAGTATTTGCAGATACTGAAATGTCATTTTCACAAGAGGAATTTCTGTATGGCTATTTCCACATGCATACAAAGTAAGTGGCTGCCATCAAATTTTGACTTTTGCCTGCTGAAGTCAAAGTCATTGAAATTACCTTAATTAATTTGCCCAGGGAGAGGAAAGGCATAGTATGCTTGTGGAAACAAGAGAGTTAATTCATTCTGAGGTGTAAATGACTACTAGAACCCTCCTGGTTGTATACTTCATAATGGGAAAGCAGAAGAGACAGAAAGGATGCTGAGAAGCTAAAGAGGAGTTTGTAGCTGAGAACAAACCTCACGAACTTCATAAGATCAGTTCGTTCATTCTGTAAGAGGGCAGGGGTTGCTAAAGAATGTGGAAAGCTTCCTGTGATGTCACTCATTCAAAAGGCATTCACTGAGGACCCACTTTGGGCCAGGCAGTGTGCCAAATGCTGGAGCTCTAACAAAGTATTGGTAAGGTTTCTTCCCTCAAGGAGCTTGTAGTTTATTGGAGGCAGGCGGGATAGGCATAACCAAATGACTGCAGTAGGAAAAGCGGTGATAAGTGTAGTGGGGCACAATGAAAAGAGCGGTTGATTCTACACTGATGTGTAGCTGTCAGCTTTCATCAGTTTATGAGAGCTGATTATGCATATCTCTTCCCAAATATGTGTTCAGTGGGGTCACGTTAGTAGTTTATAATTAGCCATGGTGGGAGTTTACACTGCATAAATTGGCACACACTTTAAATAGAGCTTTCCCCAGTTGTTGAACATTTACCAATGTACTATGTCCCAGGGATGGGGTGGGGATGACTAAGGGGAAGTATTATAAAGAAGGGGATTATTGGATTATTGGGTTGAATCTTGTAGAGCAACTAGAAAAAGAGCCATTATTGGATTTCTAGGGAAGAGATTTGAGTGTTTTTTTGTAGGGGGAAGGGAGAGATTTTTTCTGAGATGGGGAAAAGTGGGATTTGTTTCAGATGTATTTCTGGTGATTATAAACTCTAGCCAATGTTTTAGTCATTGACTCTTTCCTGAGGTCACATTCTGGGTTTTATTTATCTTTGTATATATATGACCTGGCTCATGATGAACAGATAATAAATGTGTCTTTTTAAAAAAAGATTTTATTTATTTATTTTTAGAGAGGGGAAGGGAGGGAGAAAGAGAGGGAGAGAAACATCAATGTGTGGTTGCGTCTTGAGTGCCCCCTATTGGGGACCTGGCAGGCAACCCAGGCATGTGCCCTGACTAGGAATCGAACCAGTGACCCTTTGGTTCACAGGCCAGTGATCAATCCACTGAGTCATACCAGCCAGGGCAAAATGAGTCTTCAATAAATGAATACATGTTGATATTCTTCAAGCCTCTTCTCTGGATGAGGTCAACCATTTTTACTAACTGTGTATGCCAAGTACTTAATGTACTAGGCATTGCATATGATTTTATATATGTATATATATATAATTTATAGAAGAAGAAACTAAGACTTGGAGAGGTTGAAGAATTTGGTCAAGGTCATAGAGATCATAGCACTAGGTCTGTCTCTTTCTAATCCCCACATTTTTTCAACTGCCTCACATTTCCTTTCAAGTCAGGAGCCGTTTGTTATGTGCAGATGATGAGTAGAGACAGTAAATACTCTGGGGGTGAAAAATCATCAGGGACTGTGGACATGAAATAGATGGCCTTTAGGGTGAAAGTTACTGGTTTAGCTGATATTGTGTCCTCCCTATGATTCCTCTGGCAACATTTATTTTAGCACCTTGGCTGATCCGTGATAACCTTCTTCGTGGACTCCTAACCTGAAATGTAGCTTGACACACTTGTATACCACAGCAGACGGCTGAAGAATGAGGGTTGGGTTCCTTTTTCTATCCCATCCTCAATTCAGTTACCGAGAAAAGATCTTTTAGATCAAAAACACTTTATCACCCCACTTGCAGAAAAGATGTCAGACAAAAATGTTTAGAGGTAATTTGGGGTGTGGTACACTTGACTACAGCATCTGAAGACCAAATAGGGCAGATACAGGGTTTAGGGTTATCCATATATTGAAAATGGAATACTAAATGTTGGTACTTCAGCAGCTTGTTTCATGCTAGTTAACTTAGCCCCTATTATGATCCCTGAGTGAGGCTGTACACTATGTTTTCCCATTCTTCAGAGTAGGAAATTAACTCTTTAAATGATAACTTGAAGTGACTCATAACTTGTGTGTACTGTATTAGAAATTACCACACAGAGAAGAATACAGAAGGAAATCTGCAGAGCTGGATTTTTCGTGTGAAGGATTAGCAGCTGGAAAGAAGTTTGTATTTAGACATTGCCATATTATAAACATCTGTAGGTTGTAGCACTATGTGGGTAACTTCTGGATAGCCAGTAGTTGAAGGAGGAGTACTTATACTACCCTATATTTATAAAGTTCTTGGTCAGAAATCATCAAAGCCTATTCTGGTTAAATTAGGAAAAAAGAATTTCTTGGAAGGCAGTTTGAGTATCTCATGAATCTAGGAAGGTTTCACAACAAGTTCATGTAGTAAGCAAGGAGGAAAGACATGGCCAAGGCATGGTTGTGGGATGATCCTGCTGGGGACACTTCTGTTTGCTAGTTGGGGACTCTCCAGTGCTGCGGGCACCACAGTCAGCGAACACTCGTCATGCTGCTGCCTTGTGTCTCTCGTAGACACCTGTTTCCCTGCTTCTAGATCCTCTGATCTACCACAGTCACTGTGAGAAATCTTTGACAGACCTCACAGTCTTATTTTAAAGATATACAGGGTGGGGGATGAGGTGGGAGCATCTGATTGGCTGTGACAAGTCACATTGACACATTACCTTTCTGGGAGGAGAGAGAGAGAGACTGTCTTTCTCTGACTTCCCAAACAGGAAGTGAACTTTGTCTGCTACCAGTTCTTTGATTCACCTAGCTAGGAGTGGGTATACATGCTGGGCAGTCTTAAATGAGTGATGTTTAGCCCTAAATTTCCTAGTTTTTGCATAGAAATGTGCCTAAGAGAAGCTGAGACAGCCTTGTTTGTATGGAACTCTGTTCAAACAAGGCATGCTATTATGCTGTTGGCAATGAGTCTAATTATGGCACATTTGTTTTGCTAAATCTGTGACCCTCCTGAATTTATTATGTCCACAAAGCAAATTTGTCCAAGCTCTGGGTTTGTCTGACTCAAGCAAGAATGCTCAAACATAAGCTGACTTCTTTCTTACTGTGTGGCTTTGTAATTCAGAAGATGTAAAGAGATTTTCCCTGGTTTTCAGTCTCCCTATCTATTTTGATCATGGAGGTTAATAATGCTGAAAAGCACTCAGTATATAAGGCCGCTGAGGAAATGAGAGCTCTATGTTTTATGGCTGAGACACGACTGGTAATGTATCTGCTGGGTAAGTTGCCATTTGGAGTGCAGCAATGAATTCCATCAATTCTCCACGACTTCTCTCTTCCCCTACCCCACTCTGCTCCCTTGTCATTTACTGGGAAAGGGAGCATTCAGAGCCCAGATCTGAGCATGCTCATCACTTCATTCTTTGTAGGGTTCTGCCAGTGTTGGGCAGTGGGCTTACCACTCTTGTTTCACATTGGAATCACTTGGGAGCTTTCAAAAAGTCTGATGCTCAGGTGTCACCCTAACCTCACCATGAACCTTTTCTTCCCTCCCCTCCTCTTTGCCAGACTGAAGTACTGTTCAGTACAACAAACATGGGCGTGCATTCCATTTGTCTAGTTGTGTGGTCCTGGGTAGGTTCCTTTCATTGTCTGGTCTTCCATTTTCTTGCCCATAGTAATTTCTACCTCACGGTTTTCTGGGGGGTGGATTAAATGAGACATTTCATTTCTGTTTCTTAGTGTGGTACCTGGCACATAGTAAAGGTTTAAAGATCCTAGGTAGCCTTATTATTGTACAGCCCTTAGAGTGTTCAGAGCATTTTCTTATCTGCTGTTTCATTAGATTTTCACATCATCCTTTGCTATAAGCTAGTCTAAAGTTTTTTGCCCCACTTTAGAGATGAAGACCCTGAGATCCATAAACTGTGGTGAATTGCATGCATTCACACAAGTGACATCATAATAGTAGGAATAGGACTTCAGGTAGTAAGGCCTAGACAGGCATTTTTCACATCACAACAAGTCATATTACAGAGGGAGTCAAATGAAGAAGGAATATGGGACTCATATAGGGATGAGTGGAAGTTTCTGCCGTAAATGTGGAAGAAGAGACTTATAGGAAAGCCAATGTGTATTGCACTTAACTTCAATGTGCTGAAGTTATAAAAGTAACAATCATAAAATTTATTTAAGCAACTCCTTGGTTCAACTCATGCTTCACTGTTGATGCATTTACCAAGTTTGGGAGTTGATGGGGGTAGTAGAAAGTAGCCATATATTGCCTCTAAGAACAGGACAAGGATAAGAGTGAAGCTAAAAAGACCAATATATTATTTTGAGCCTGAATCAGTGACTGTGACTATATGACTATTATCTGATGTGTGTCTGTGGGTGTATGCACACACGCACATGTGAGTGTTATAGCCTCATATAAGCTTAAGAGAAGAGAGGAAAATAAGTAAAAGGTAGAAAGACTAAGAGCATTGTCACAGGGTGGCTGAAAGTTCAGCCTTCAAAGTCAGTGTGAGTTAAGTGACCATATTATTATAGATATACCTTGAGCAGTTACTTGTTTGTTTTGACACTTGGTTTTCTCATTCATAAATTGGGCTAACAACAACACTTAGCTCATAATATTTCATGAAGGATTAAATCAAGTAAAATATGTTACATACTCAGTCCAGTACATGATGCATGGTCAACTCTCAATAAATGTCAGTGTAATCAGTCAACCAACCAACTCATCAATCAGTCAGGTTTAGAGTTCTCAGTCTGAAAACCTGGCTACCAATCCCTGTGGTTCTCTTTACAGAGTTTTGAGACCTCAATGACATTAAATTAACCTGTATCTCCATTATGTTGTAGGAAAAATTTACCCTTGTTAAAAAGTAACTTCATGAGGTAAACACAACTTACCTCCTTGCACAAACATATCAAAATTACAACTAAAATATAGAACAGCCATCACTCAGAACTGTCATAAATTGAGTTGAATGGAAGTCTGACAACTACAGACTTAAAAAACCACATCCATATAAACTGGTAGGAGGAGTGAGACATAGAACAGGCTGGTCCCACATCCACATGAGGTGGATAAAAATTTGAGAGGGAGATCTTGGAAGAAAAGAGTCCCAGCCCCTAGTACTGGAATAAGTATTCCAGTACTAGGAAGATAAGTCCCCATAACTTCTGACTGCAAAAACTAGCAGGGATTGCATTGGTGGAATAAACCTCTGGAGTCCCAAGCAGTTTCTCTTTAAGACCTACATATGGACTTACTCAGACTCACTCCCTCTGAACTCTAGCACCAAGGTAGCAGCTTGAAAGGCACCAGTGGCATACTGGGAGAAAGTGAATTATTTGGCATCAAGGTGAGAACTAGGGGATAGCTTTCTCCCATACAGAAAGGCAGACAGAGGGCATTGTTCCTTTTCTTAGCTTGACCCCATCAGAGCCACAGAACCAGCTGTCTGGTGTCATATTTGAGTTACCATCAACTTGGCTAACACTGTTTGGCCACCTTGGAGATCCCCTGAGACTTTGTCCCACACAACTTATGGGCCCACTCAAGCTACTTTCCCGTATGAATGGCTGGTCTTGGCTCATGCTTAAAAACTTCCTAAATCTCTCAAACAAGCAGCAGCCAGACTCAGTGAGTCCGTAGTCCTGGTCCCTCTTGTGAAGTGGCTGCAGGCCCTGTACTAGCCACAACCAGCCAAGATTCACAGCTTGGCTTTGTCTGGGAATCTGCAAGCCCAGCACAAGTAGAAGCCATCTCAGACTGATTTATAGTGCAGGTAGATTGGCCCTGGGCAGAACACAGGTGGAAGCTAACCTTGGCCTGCACCAGCCAAGAAACCCCAGAGCCTGCACACCCAGTGGACAGCTACAGACCAATTTGGAGCCTCCACACAGCTGATCCTCCATGCAGAGTGGAGGTTGGTGGTCAGAGGTCATAGCCATTCCTTATAGTTGACTGGCCTGGGTAAATCCCTCCCATTAACCTGCCAACAGCAAGCAAGTCTCAACTGCAAGAAGTGTACTCAGCCCACATGAAGAGCACACCTTGAGTACCCAGCTTGGGTAATAGGGGAGGCTTTTGCCACTGGACCCTACAGGGCATCTACTATATTAAGCCGTGCTACCAAGATAGGAAGTCATAGCGCCTCTACCTAATAACATAGAAACAAACACAGGGAGGCTGTCAAAATAAGTTAAAGAAATATGGCCCAATTGAAAGAACAATTCAAAATTCCACAAAAAGAACTAACAAAATGAAGATAAATAATCTGTCAGATGCAGAGTTCGAAATACTGATTATAAAGTTGCTTAAGGAACTTAAGACCTCAACAGCATAAAATGATCCAGTCAAAAATGAAGCATACACTAATTAAAATAAAAAAGAATTTATAGGGAAACAACAATAGAGTGGATGAAACTGAGAATCAAATCAGTGATATGGAACATAAGAAAGCAAAGAACAACCAATCAGAACAATAAGAAAAAAGAATATTGGAAAACCTAGGGGAAATGGACACATTTCTAGAAAAATACAATCTTCCAAAACTCAGTGAAAAAGAAGCAGAAAAATCTAAATACACCAATAACAGCAAAAGAAATTGAAGCAGTAATAAAAAAACTCCCATCACACAAAAGCCCCGGACCAGATGGTTTCACAGGAGAATTCTACAAAGCATTTAAGGAAGAGCTAACCCCTATTCTCCACAGACTATTTCAAAAAATCTAGAAGGATGGAAAACTCCCAAATTCTTTTTATGAAGCCAGCATCATCTTAATTCCAAAACCAGATAGAGACACAACAAAGAAAGAAAACTTCAGGCCAATATCGCTGATGAACATAGATGCTAAAATCCTCAACAAAATATTGGCAAATCGCATCCAACAATATATCAAAAAGATCATACACCATGATCAAGTAGGATTCATCCCAGGGATGCAAGGATGGTTCAATATTCGCAAATCAGTAAATGTAATACATCACATAAACAAAAGCAAAGACAAAAACCACATGATCATATCAATAGATGCGGAAAAAGCTTTCGATAAGGTACAACACCCATTTATGATAAAAACACTCAGCAAAGTGGCAATACAGGGAGCATTTCTCAAAATAATAAAGGCCATATATGCGAGACCTACAGCCAATATCATACTCAATGGGAAAAAACTAAAAGCTTTTCCACTAAGATCAGGAACAAGACAAGGTTGTCCACTTTCACCACTTCTATTCAATATAGTATTGGAAGTTTTAGCCACAGCGATCAGGCAAGAAAAGGAAATAAAAGGCATCCAAATAGGAAAGGAGGAAGCAAAACTGTCACTGTTTGCAGATGACATGATAGTGTACATGGAAAATCCTATAGACTCTACCCCAAAACTGCTCAAACTAATTAATGAGTTTGGCAAAAAAGCTGGTTACAAAGTCAATATCCAGAAATCAAAGGCATTTTTGTATACCAACAGTGAATCAGCAGAAGCAGAAATAAAGAGAAAAATCCCATTTAATATAGCAAAAAGAAAATAAAATATCTGGGAATAAACCTAACTAAGGAGGTAAAAAACCTGTATGCAGAAAACTACACAGCCCTGAAGAACGAAATCAAGGAAGACACAAACAAATGGAAACATATACCTTGTTCATGGATTGGAAGAATTAATATCATCAAAATGTCCATACTACCCAAAGCAATATACAGATTCAATGCAATACCTATTAAAGTACCAATGGCATATTTCACAGACATAGAACAAACACTTCGAAAATTTATATGGAACCATAAAGGAGCCCGAATAGCAGCTGCTCTTTTGAGAAAGAAGAACAAAGTAGGAGGGATCACAATACCTGATATCAAACTGTATTACAAGGCCACTGTAATCAAAACAGCCTGGTACTGGCATAAAAACAGGCATATAGACCAATGGAACAGAACAGAGAGCCCAGAAATCAACCCAACTCTCTACAGTCAATTAATATTCGACAAAGGAGGCAGTAACATAAAATGGAGTAAAGATAGCCTCTTCAACAAATGGTGTTGGGAGAACTGGACAGCTACATGCAAAAAAATGAAACTTGAGCACAGACTTACACCATACACCAAAATAAATTCAAGGTGGATAAAAGACTTAAATGTAAGTCATAACACCATTAAAGTCCTAGAGGAGAACATTGGCAAGAAAATCTCAGATATTTCACGCAGCAACTTCTTTACTGATATGTCCCCTAGAGTAAGGAATGTAAAGGAAAGAATAAACAAATGGGATCTCATCAAAATATAAAAGCTTCTGCATGGCTAAAGAAAACAATATTAAATTAGCAAGACAACCAACTGTATGGGAAAACATATTTGCCAATGATACCTCAGACAAAGGTTTAATCTCTAAAATATACAAAGAACTTACACGACACCACTCTAAGAAGACATCTACCCCAATTAAAAAATGGGAAAAAGACTTGAATAGACACTTCTCCAAGGAGGACATACAGAACATCCAGAGACACATGAAGAGATGCTCAATATCGTTAGCTATCAGAGAGATGCAAATTAAAACCACAATGAGATACCACTTTACACCAGTCAGGATGGCTATCATAAACAAAGCAACAAACAACAAATGTTGGAGGGGTTGTGGGGAAAAGGGGTCCTTAGTTCACTGTTGGTGGGAGTGCAGACTGGTACAACCATTATGGAAAACAGTATGGAATTTTCTCAGAAAAATAAAAATCGACCTGCCTTTTGACCCAGCAATTCCACTGCTGGGATTATATCCTAAGAATCCTAAAACATCAATTTCAAAGAACCTATGCACCACAATGTTCATAGCAGCACAATTTACAATAGCCAAGAGTTGGAAGCAACCTAGGTGCCCATCAGTAAATGAATGGATCCAAAAATTGTGGTACATATACACAATGGAATTCTATGCAGCAGAGAGAAAGAAGGAGCTACTACCTTTTGCAACAACATGGATGGAACTGGAAAGCATTATGCTGAGTGAAATAGGCCAGGCATTGAAGGACAAATACCATATGATCTCACCTTTAACAGGAAGCTAAAGAATAAAACAAACAAGCAAATAGAATAAAAACAAAGACGCTGAAATAGAGAACAAGGGGACAGTGACCAGAAGGGAGAGGGAAGGGAATTTAAGGGGGAAAAAGGGGGAGGGATTTGGAGGAACAAATAGGAAGGACACAGGGACGAGAACTAAGGGGGGTGGAAATGGGAGGGAGGTGGGGAGCAAGGGGCGGGGGAGGCTGGGATGGGAAAAATATAGACAAAAAACTGTACTTGAAAAATAACTAAATAAAATTTTAAAAAAAAGAAAAAAGAATATTGAAAAAAACTAGGATAGTGTAAGCAGCCTTTGGGTTAATTTCAAACATTCCAACATTCATATCATAGGTGTGCCAGAAGGAGAAGAGGAAGAGCAAGAAATTAGAAATCTAATTGAAAAAGTAATGAAAGAAAACTTCCCTAATTTGGTGAAGGAAATAGATGCAAATCCAGGAAGCACAGAAAGTTCCAAACAAGATGGATGTAAAGAGGCCCACACCAAGACACATCATAATTAAAATGCTAAGGGTTAAAGGTAAAGAGAAAATCTTCAAAGCAGCAAGAGAAAAGCCTTTAGTTACCTACTGGTGCATCTGTGTAAGACCGTCAGCTGATTTCTGAAAAGAAACTCTTGCAGGCTAGAAGGGGTTGGCAAGAAATATTTAGTCATGAAAATCAGGGACCTACAGCCAAGCTTGCTCTGCCAGCAAAGATAACATTTAGACTTGAAGGGCAGATAAAGAGCTTCCCAGACAAGAAAATACTAAAGGAGTTTACCATCACCAAACCATTATTATATGAAATATTAAGGGACTTATTTAAGAAAAAGAAGATCAAAACTATGAACAATAAAATGGCAATAAATTCACAACTATCAATAATTAAATCTAAAAAACAAACTAAGCAAACAAAAAGAACAGAGACAGGATCATAGACACAGAGAGCATTTTGATGGTTGCCGGATGGGAGGAAGTGTGGGGGAATGGGTGAAGAGGTGAGGGGATTAAGAAGTACAAATAGGTAGTGACAGAATAGCCATGAGGATGTAAAAAGTACAGTGTAGCAAATAGAGTAGCCAAAGAACCTACACATGACTCATGGACAGGAACAATGTTGTGGGCATTGCCTGAGGGATTAGGGGATGCTGGGTGGAGGGGGAACAAAGGGGGAAAATTGGGACAATTGTAATAGCATAATCAATAAAATATAATTAAAAAACAAAAAAAAAACATCACTATCTTCTTCTTAAATGTTACTTGAGAAGAGGAAGGTTAGAGTAAAGTCATCCTTAGATGAAGAGGAGAGATCTCAGGAGTTCTGAGATTTATTTATTTTCTTTTAAAAAATTTTTTATTTTATTGATTATGCCATTACAGTTGTTCTATTCCCCCCCTTCATTCCCCTCCACCCTATCCCCCATCCCCACCATTCCCCCCCTTTAGTTCATGAACACGTGTCTCAAGTTCTTTAGATTCTATATTTCCCCTACTATTCTTACCCTCCCCCCTATCTATTTTCTATCTACTGTCTATGCTACTTATTTTCTGTACCTTCTCCCCCCTTCTCCTCCTCCCACTCCCCTGTTGCTAACCCTCCATGATATCTTCATTTCTATGGTTCTGCTCCTGATCTAGCTGTCCTTTTAGTTTGCTTTTGTTTTAGATGTGGTTGTTAATAACTGAGTTTGCTGTCCTTTCACTATTCATATTTATTATTTAAACACAAATCCCATGGCATAAAATGGCCTATGACTAGTCATTGTGTTTCATAAAGCTTTCCTTCAATTAGGTATTCCATATATTCAGTTAAAAAGTATATGCAAAGATAAACTAGATAGGTATGTAGGTAGATAGATAATCCTTTATATGCTTTGGTTATGGAGGGACACACGGTGAAAGTGACATGCTGGTCATTTCCCTGCTTTCTGGATCTGTTGTTTTATTTGTCCTATTGTAATTCCCTTTGCCAATGGTTCTTCCACAAGCTGTCCTAGTGGCAGACAGCACTTTGTGAAACCAACTTCAAAATGTAATGTTTTTGTACCAGCTTTCATGCCAGACAGTAACCAGAGCATTCTGAGAGTGGGAAAACGAGAGGCTACAGTGAATTGTCAGCTACCTCCAGGTGAAGGGTTATTTTCAGGGGAAGGCTGGGAGTCAGTTGTGCATGGATAAGGGTGAAGGTCTTGGAGTTAGCTTCCCCTGGGCCTCGTACCCTGGCATTTGCCACTGGCCATGGAGATTGGACTAAATTATACTCTTTTAAAAATTATGTATTTATTTTTAGAGAGGGGAAGGCAGGAAGACTGAAAGGGAAACATTGATGTAAGAGAGAAACATTGATTGGTTGCCTCTGTTTTGCACCCTGACCTGGGACTGAACCCACAACCCAGGCATGTGCCCTGACCAGGAATCTAAACCGGCAACTTTTTGCTTTGTGGGGCAATGCCCGACCAACACTGGTTAGGGCAATTACAGTCTTATATAAAGGACCTGTGCAATATCCTGAGGGTTATAAGAAACTGAATTCAGTGGATTAAGATAACTTCTCTACAACCCAGATTTCTTATCTCTAATGTGGGAATAATAGTAAAAGCTTGTTGTGAGGATTAGATGATGGAATCATTCCAAAGTATTCACTAAAGTTCTTGATACTTAAAAAGCATTTTAAAAATTGGCTAATTTTTAATAGTTTTATAAGGTGATAGGTTTTTTTTTTTTTTTTCTGACACAAATCAGAACAAAGGGAAAGAAATCTAATATTCACTGTCCCTGTTTTAGGTTTCAGGAACTTTATGTATTATTTCCTCAAATACACTCTCAATATTATGCAATGTGAATTCTTAGTCCCATTTTACAGTTGAGCAAATTGAGGTTCAGACAGGCAAGCAATTTGTTTAGTGTCAACACAATTAATAATAGCTGTGGGTTATAGACTGAAACTTGTTGTTTGTGACCCTGAAGCCCATGCTTTTTCTGCATAATTGGACAGCATGTACTAAGATTAAAAAAATACATCCCAACTCCTTTCCATTATGTTTACTCAATACTAAATTTATGACACAACTGATGATTTTATTGAATCAACAAGTCATAGGGATCATGTAGACCCAGTAATTACTCAAACAAAAAAGGCTTTTTTTTACTTGAGATAAAACAGCCTACCAAAAATTGTGTTGTAGTAGAATCTCCCTCTGCTAAAACTCTCTAAAAACAGGACAGGTGATTTGTCTCTGCGTATTTTATCACTGGCCTTTGAGGGGGTAATGGAAGAAAAGCAACTGCTTGGAATTTCTTCCTCATTTATTCTGTCTCTGCACTATGTTGCAAAAGGCATTTTTCCCCATCCCAAGCAAAATCTGGGAGTAACTTAGCACATAAAACACTACTGATGAAAGGAATAAATATGAATAACTAACATTTGTATAGCACTTGAGAGCTTCTGGAGCTCCTTCACATATATTTCCACCTGCAGCTTATATCATGTGAAATAAGGGAATAAGAATGGACAAGTATTATTACTATTTGCTTTATTTTTTATGTGGAAAAACAGAGGCTCAAAACTTAAAGAATTTACCCATTTATCCTGAGGGTAATAAGTAACCAAATTCAAGTTTGAATCTGTTCAACTGCACAGCCAGAGCTCTCTGCCCAAGACCTCACTACTCAAAGCAGGGCTCTGGGATTGGGGCTGGCAGCTCGTCACAGTGTGGACTCTTGATCTCACTCTAGACCCAATGGATCTGTATCTACAGTTCAATAAAACTGCCATGTGATTTGAATATTTGAATATTCTTCTCTAAGAAGAGCTAGAAGTGGTTGCCGCTTCTCACATTTATAGCATTAGTATTAATTATATTAGACTGAAAGCACAGATTGACCATAAGTAAGAATTCGCTAGCCCGACACTGAGCAATCCCCCTTTCCCATTTCAAGTAAATGGAAATTGACTTGCTTTTAAGCATAAAGCAATCTTGTTTTTATTTTCTCTTGCTGCTGTCTTTAAGTCATGTTCTGGGGAGTCTAAATTGACTAAGTTGGGGTGAGGTGGTAGAAGTACTACCACCTACTCAGAATGTAGTGCTGAACCAGGTAGAAAGGAAGCCCAGGCCACTGGCTATGAGACCCGCAGGTCATTAGTTCTGCAAAGCACATTCTAGGAGGATAAAGCAATCCATAGCTGGCTTCATCTGAGAACTGTCTCCAGGTTTCAAAGCAGTTATTTCTGGCTCACTTTGAGACGGGATATACTGAGGCCAGATGCTCTGTGTGAGGGGACTCTCTTCAGAAAGCACCCGACTAGCGTCCTTCAACCCCAACAAAGCCCCAGAGGGCTAAAGTAGACGTTTGCTGCCCACTGTCTCAGCTTTCTTTTCTTTTGACCCAGCTGTGTTTCTACGAAATGTGTGCTCTCCAGATGGGCTCTCTCAGTTATGGCACTGACCCTACCCCTGGAAAGAGTGTCCAGAGAGGAACCAGGGGCTTGCTGGCATTGTGGCCCTGGCCAGCAGTCTGTCTTCTTGCCAGGATGCCTCTCCATCCTTGCCTGGATGATGCTGGTGAGTGAGGCAGAGCATGCTTTAGCACATTTTTGCCCTGCTGTAAAAACAAGAAATTTATGAGCATGCTGGATTGAAAAGAGGGCCTGGGGAATCATTACTGAAAGCATAAAAGACTAATTTCCCCCATAAAGTGGCAGCAATAAATGTCCTGTAAATATGGGCCTCCACTGACTCTTTCTTCAAAAGCATATTTTTACCCCCAATCCAGTAGAGTCTACTTCATGGTTAAACAGAGTAAATGACACCTGGAGTGATTCAGCAGATACTAAGGCAAGGGAGAGTAACCCAGGAGGACATCTGTCAGCTCTGGCTGCCTCCAGTCTGTCTGGGAGAGAGGGCAGGAGGAGGGTAGAGGAGGGAGGGAGGAAGACAAGAAGGGAGGAAGGGTGGGAGAGTGTGAATATGAGGAAGAAAAGCTGGCAAAGAAGTGCTAAAGAAAGCCATTAGTGTGTGGAAGTGCAGAAAATTAGCAATGGCAAAGTGGAGGTGTTGCCCTGCTGAAGCTTCAGTAGTCTGGGAGGATTCTTCTCCTGAGGATTAAACATTAGGAAAAATGGTATTTTAATAATATCTACTTATAAAAATTAAGCCCTGGTTTGTATATAAGTTCTGTAAATTCCCCCATCCCCCAGTTTGTGAACAAACCATGTGAAGTTGAGAGAATTCTGGAAAACTTTGAAATTTTTACTTTCTTTTGCTAGTTCAGCAGATCAGTAAGCAGGTGATGAGTTGGTGGGGTATGGGAAGAAGATCCGTGCTTTTCTGAGATGCCAAGAGACTGTGGCAGTCCCGCAGTGGGAGTGGACTCCTCCAGTGGGTCCACGGGGGTCCCATTGCTGGGTGGGTGGGGTGGGGAGTGAAAACTGGCCAAGGAGCAGGAAGGAGCAATGTGTTCTTTCATTGTTGGTAAGAGAATCTGTATCAGCAGTAATGATGATTTAAAAATAAAAAAGAGTTGGCAAGTAGAATGTTCTAGATCATTTGTCTATAATATACCAATAGACCTCTAAAATATTTTCTTATTCAGACTTTGCTTGCTGAGAGTAGGACAACATGGTTGGTTAAGGAGTTTCCAGTTGGGAAGTTCCAGGGACCTACGTCCTGGATGGAAGGTATTGTGGGGGCATGTAGAATGGCAGCTAAATTGCTGCTGCTATCATCTCTTTGTCACCTGGTGAAAAGGAAGGCAGAATGACACAGCTGTAGGAAAAAATAGCAAAGACCAAGGACTACAGAATCATACATGTTGGGTTCAAATCTTGGTTCTGCCACTTAGCAGCTGGGTGACCTTAGGAAAGACATTTAATTTGCTTATTTCTTAGAGTCTTCATTTGGAAAGTGGTGATAATAATAGGTTTGGTGTGAGAGTTAAAGGGGTTACTATTTGTAAATGACTTACAGTAGTGCCTGCCACATGGTGACTTCATATGCTGTTCACTACAAAGTTATGAATTACACGAGTATCCCACTTTATTTGCTATGCCTCATGTGCAAGAGAGTATCTGTTATAAAAGGGGCTGTATTCTTTTCCCACACACAGTGATGTCTGTGGAGGCATCATTGATGAAAGGTAGTGTTTATTATATATTTAATCAATGAAAAGCACACATTTTTCAGATACACTCAATGACAGATTCTGGGGAATTTGCTTTTCCCACCTACACTCTGTCATACTCTGGTGTTTTAAGGTGACTTCTTTGGTGATGACTGAAGATGAGGCGTGTTTTAGTTTGTGGGTATTCTGGTGACTGTGCTTCAATGCTGATGCTTGTGTTTTGATCTATTCTACTTTCTCATTTTTCTAACATTCACTGGTGGTCTCTCCCTTTCTTGGGGTGCTTTAATTCACAGGCCCCTTTCCTGCAGGACTCCTGCTCCTCATTTCCCCGAGGGAGGATGTCTTAGCCTCCTTACTGTGTGAGTCAGCACCGTTTTTTTCTCTTCCTCTTCCCTGACATTCCATCTCCCCCCGAACTATAGTCTTGTGTGGTCTCCTGAGGGGCTCGCTGGGGGAACCTCTGAAAGACTGACTTTGAGAGTCATGAGATGCTAGGAGGTGAGGGCCGCACTGGGGTGGTGCCAAGCATGGTGGCAGGGCAGGTTGCTGCCGGGGAAAGTTACTTCTCTTTCCTGGATGGCTATACCCACTCCTGCTTCTGGGTGAAGGATGGGAGGGACAAGTGTGCCACTTTTGAATCCAGGGAAACAAGTTGTTGGGACGTCCTCAGTCACCATCGGATGTTAGAATATCACAGGTGCCTCAAACCCTTCTTTTGGTTATGGGGGTTAAGGCAAAGGGTAGGGGATGTCCCTCAGTGACAAGCATATAAACAATTACAAATTCACTTTGTTAAGAATAAATGCCATTAGGAGAATCATGTTCTAACTTATTAATCATGGTCTATAAGAATAATGGGAGCTTAGAGATGGAGGCCTGGTGGCTTCCGAGGGAAAGTGAGATTTGAAGGAAGAACTTGGTTTAGGTAGAAGGGATTGACAGGGAGGAGGAAGTACTTTAGGTGACAGTAGAATGTGGGGTGTGAGGACCTGTGTCCATGTGGGCCCGAAGGACTGCAGGTGGGGCAAATGAGAACAGTCATAGAAGGTCCAGAAAATAAGTAGCATAGACAGTAGGTAGAAAATAAATAGGGGGGAGGGTAAGAATAGTATGGGAAATATAGAATCTAAAGAACTTGAGACACATGGTCATAAACTAAAGGGGGGGATGGTGGGGGAGGGGGTGTGCAGGGTGGAGGGGAATGAAGGGGGGGAATAGAACAACTGTAATGGCATAATCAATAAAATAAAAATTAAAAAAAAAACAAAGTCCACTTAGAGAAATACCATACTTCTCTGCTTCCCAAACAAATTCCTAAGCAATATCTGATTAGAAGTGGAATTGGTTAGGTTGGAGATCATGGAGCTTGGCTGAGGTGAGGTCATAGATGTGGAAAAAGTGAAAGCACTCTGCCTGCTCCTAGTGGTGTCCTGAGCTTCGTTCATCTGGCTCTTTCACACCCCGTTCACGGATCTTTACAGAGATGGACCAGCCCTAACTCAACTATACTTTAGGTGTTTGGAATCCCAGCCTCAGTCTAGTGCTTCTCTGCCTCTGTTTACCTTCCATTGCCTTTTGATTTGTTTGAGATAATTTACCATGGGTCCCTGTGTAAACCAGTAGAGCAAGGGTATCAAATTCATTTTCACTGGGGGCCACATCAGCCTCGTGGTTGCCTTCAAAGGGCCCAATGTAACTTTAGGACTGTATAAATGTAACTACTCCCTAACAGTTAAGTGAGAGCTCAGCACTGCTGCTGAGTAGAAACAAGGTGCTGGGCAGATAAAACAAGGTGGAGGCCGATTCAGCCTGCAGGCCTGTGTTTGCCACCTGTGCTGTGGAGAATGCAGAACACCTGTACCAATGCTCTTGGTCTTTCACTTGCTTGAAAGGAAGACAGGCTCATCTGTTTCTAGACTATGGGAAGTAATTAACACTTTTCTTTTGCTGGGAAGAAGCACAAGTTAATATAGTGGGTTTTTAAAGAAAAAAATGAGAAATGCATATTTTAATTTGACTTCCTGCTTTATTATTGGCAATCATTTTCAACTTTGCTCAGAGTGCTGTCACCCACCCGAAGACCTTCGGCGGCTGGGATTGGCACCAGTTCAGATTACATTAGTGTGATTTGGGTTTTCCACTGCCTGCTGCTTGATAACTATCAGCGGGTTTTGTCCCCATGGTATCATTAGCACTTTCTTCCTTCAGGTGCTGACTAGGGGCAGCAAAAGCCCCCAAGCCTCTAGCAATTTACACCCACTGAATCTCCCTGCAGCTAATTCATCTGCATGGTCTATCAAATTCTTTATTCAACTTCTTAACTCTCTCACTACTCGTAAGGAGTTGGACTGTCCAGAGTCAGTTGATTTTGTGGCCTTAAAATAAGGTTAGGGAGGTGAGGGACTTTGCAAATCATCTCCTTGCCATCTTCTGTTTTCTGGATGATAGAAATGAGGGTCAGAGAGGTTAAGTGATTTGTTTGAAGTCATGCAGGAAGTACAGAGAGAGTGAGTCTAGACTCTGCTCATACTAATGATCTTCATTTCATATTCTTTCCATTTCTCTTACTGTAGCTTAGGAAAAAGCAGGCACCTCCATGACCCAGTAAGGCCACAGTACTGAGGGACAGTTTCTAGGTTTAACTGTCACACTTTAATACAACTAAAATAAGCTAAAACCAAAGGTTGCAGAAAATTTGATAATGTAATGTGTTAGCCTTGCAAGACTGCACACTCATTAAATTTCTATAGAGTATTTTTTATTGTAATGGGTCAAATGGTCACTCTTTACTTTCTCTTCCCTTTTCTCTCTGTATCTGGTTACTCATTAATCCAGCTAAGCATTGCCTCTTGAAAGTATTTCTCAAATTCTTTCCTTAGTTTCTGCTGCAAAACTCTCTCGTGTTTCAGATCCGAAAAATTGCAGTAGCTTCTTAGCTGGTGTCCCTGAGCCCTGCACTCTTGACACCCGTAAATCAATGGTCATGGTCTAAGACTGATCTTGCCCTTTCTCAGCATATGTTATAGGTGATGACTTCTCACTGAGAGAATAGTCTCCAAGCTGGGCTACACAAAGCCTTTCCAGGGAGTACACATGCATGGATGGATTTTAAGGAATCAATCACCATGTCTTTAATATCCAAAGAGCCTACAACACACGATTCTTCTGCCCCTTAAATTCAGAGGTAGGCTTTTTATCCATCCTAAATCTTACTTTGTTGTATTGCCCTAGGATGTGAAAACTTCTGAATATCAAATGAAAGGCTAAATGGAAATATTGGTTTTTAGAAAACTTCCTTCAATGGTTAATTACTGTACCTTGGTCCCTGAGCCTAATCAGTAAAAGGTTAATGATGCTGTATCTTTTGAATGTAAGTGGGTTGAGTGGGGCTATCACATTTTTCAAGAAAATCATATAAAAATCAAACAAATATTTTATACGGTTTCTCTCAGATTCAGTATACTTAATCAACAGGGTAGTTGAAAAAATTATTTCTCAAATTATAAAATACCGTGTTTGTGTCATAAACAGTCAATTCTTATTTTATAAAATGTTTAATATTTTCTGTGTCCTCTTATTTAAAAGTAAACCTATCATAAAAATGTAAGTGTTTTGTTATGAAAAATTTTTAAATATTCAGAGATGGTCAGAGAAGTATACAGTGAATACCCAAATATGCAGCACTTGTATAACACATTTGCCTTACCGCATATCTACCCATCCATCTATGCATCTATCAATCTACCTCATTTTTTCCATGCATTTCAAAGTAAGTTGCAGACATTATGCACAGAGATTTAAAATTTTATTTTAGTGATTATATAAGCAGCAAAAGGTTGAAGACCACGGACTTATAGAAGAGAGTCCAAACTCCTCAGTGTGGCATTGAAAGGCCTTTGTGGAGGGCAGGACTGAGCCCTTGGCAGACAGTATGGTTTTTGTTGTCCTTGGCAGTTGCTGATTCCAGTGCCCCATCGACACACAGCCGCTCGGAGTTCCCCTGCACCAGGCCGCTTCAGCCTCTTCGTCCTGGTAACACGGTCTGTTTTCTGGGCCTGGGTTTCCTCCCTGCCTCTAGCTTTTCTGTCTCACTTCTGCTTGTCCTTTCAGACTCAGCTCAAGGGGCATCTTCTTTACTGTAGAAGTCAAAACCAAAACAAAACAAACAACCCCCAACAAAAGCCCAAAACCAAAAAACAAAGCCCAAAATAAAACAACAACAAAAAAAATTTGAACTCTGCTGAGTATGAGATGGCGAAAATTTCTTGTGTTACAAATCAGAAGATCTGAGAGTAAAACTTTTTTCTTGAAACTTTTCTCAAAGTTTTCTCACCTTATATTTTCAACTCTTATATTTTGTTTTAATGTTTCTATTTTCTCCATTATGTTATCATTTAAGAATATCCCATGACTTGATTCCTGTGTGATTTCATTTATTTATGTATATTCAAATATTTAACATATGAAATAATACATTTATATTTAATAATTATCTGTACTCAAATATATTCATATTTATATTCCTATGTTCCTGGTGTTTTTAGGGAATGAAATCCAAAGTTCAGGTCACATCAATGCCAACTGTATAGCTTTAAAAATGTTATTTAATCTTTCTGGATCTTAGTTTGCTTATCTATTAAATAGAGGTAGAAATACCACCTCTACCTACCTTGTAGTGTTTTCTTGAGGATCAAATACATGTGAAGTAATGTTTCCAAGTGCTTTGGAAATAGGAAATGAAGTAATCCACATGTTTAGGTGCCCTACACAGTGAGGAGGCATTGCTGGTGGAGGTCGGTGGTTTTCATTAGCCTGTGTGATCATTCTGACCACACCTTTTCCTCTCAGTTCCCCCATGTGTGGCTCCTTCCTAATGTCAGTGCCAGCAGAGTCTAGTGTGAGAGTGCACCAGAACCTTAACTCAGGGCACAAACTACACGTGAGAGCCCAGGGAGAGAAATGGGGAGGATTCTGATCAGAACCACATTTGGGCCTCAATGAGAAAAAAATTTAAAAAATTTTTATTTATTTATTTTTAGAGAGAAGGTGATAAAGGGAGAGAAACATTGATTGGTTGCCTCTCTCACATGTTGCCAACTGGGGACCTGGCCCATGACCCAAGTATGGGGGTCCTGACTGGAAATCGAACTGGCCACCTTTCTGTTTGCAGGCTGGTGCTCAACTCACCGAGCCACACCAGCCAGGGCTCAATGAGAAATTTTATAGAAAGCCTTCACTACATGTATCTTATGCAAAATCCAATGACAGTGAATGAGGTCCTGGAGTTCATGTCTATGCCTTTGTTCAGCCAGAGCAGAACAAAGATATGGCACCCCAGTATCAGTTAGGATTCCCTCAGTATAGTAACAGAAATGCAAAGCAGCTGGCTGAAGCAGCAAGGACAGTTGTTACCTCACATAGCATGAAGTTCTGTGGTGTGGTCATTAGGAGTCAGCCTCTTTCCACTGCTGCCAGCACATCCAGGTACCACTTCTGGCAGAGAAGAGAAATCAAATGGTCTCTTTCTTGGGTCAAGGAAATCTCGCCACCAAGTCCTGCAGAGTCACTGGCTAGAGTTGTTTTACATGTTTATTCCCAAACCACTGACAGGGGAGGGCTGAGGTGACCCTGAAAAGCTAGACCAATCAGGATCCACTCTTGTGGATCTGGATTGGGCCAGACTGTTTTAAAGCTCAAGGCTACTTGAACAAAAGAGAAGAAAGAGGATGGATGTCGGAAAGCTAACTGACAGCATCTGCTAAGCTCCCTCTGTCTAATTAAGCAACCTAAGGGGAATTGGGAGATACACATTTTGAGGGGGAAATTCCCCCAAAATGTAAATAATTGTGTATTTATCCTTACATGTTTAAACTTCAGTCACCTTCAAAGTACTTTCCATTTGACGCAATACATCCATTGAGATTTTTTTTTTCACTACTCAAGACAGTTTGGGAACTCAGTACTGCTGCCGTTTTTTGTTTCACCTCTTCCACATCAGCAAAATGTTTCCCTCTGAGGAATTTTTTCATCAGGGGAAACAAAAATAAGTTTCTGGGGGCAAATACGGAAGGTGGGGCCCAGGGATCATACTGTTTTTGGTCAAAAACTGTTGAACACCCAGCAAGGTGTGGGCAGGTGCGTTTGTTAATCACCTGTCATGACATGGGCAAACCAGATGAAAGAGTCTTCAAAAAAAATTCACTGAAGCTGAACACAGCCTCTTACAACAATGCCAGCTGGTACACTGATACAGATGGGTTCTTAGAACACTCACCTAGCAGGGGAAGTGTAGACTACAAGGGGCCCACCCTCCAGAATATAATTGCATTTTTGGGGGTGGGGGTCTCCCCACATACAAAGTAAAGATGGTGCAAATAATTAGTGCAAGCATATGTTGTTGATTTATTTCCTCTCTCCTCCTCTTCTTCCCTCTTTTTTCCTTCATTTTTTCTTTGTGGCTGGGTATTTTGACTAATTAGTACTGTTTTAGTTACCAAATTACTAACCTCTGCAATTCTATCAACTTACATTATCTTTTCATTTTATCATTTTAAATTATTCAGGTTGCTCTCTTAGATTTCCTCTCAGAATTAATGTGCCTCCTCTATTTCCATAGCATGGTCTGATAATTCTTAACATAGACTTGTTTTGCAAAGCTATTTCTGTAGGATTTGTTTTCCCAATAGATGGTGAACAAACAGAGATCAGGGGTTATCTATTCTCATTTCAGTTCCCCGAGCACCTTGCCAGTGCTTCACATACAGCAGGTGCTTTTTACATGAGTGTTCATTTGAGGTAAGGGCCTGTGTCCTTGGCCATGTGCAGATATGGTCAGGAAGTAGTTTCTTTATTCTTTTTGGGTGAACAACCACGGCATTGGTTCCTTTGCTTCTAGATGCTTTTGTCAAAGCTTCCCCCACCCCCCCCCCCCCCCCCCCCAATTAGCCTACAACCCTTCTAAGGACTAAAAACCTCCAAATTAAAAGGCTCTGTGATTTTTCTTTGGCCTAAGAGGAGATTATCTGCATTCAGCCCTTTGTAATGGGTGGTTTCAGCCAGATACATTGGCAACATTTCCATCCTTTACAGGAGTCCCCTCCAGTGGCTCAAGCCTCCAGTTTCTGAAAAAAACTTTCCTTGGGATGAAAACAACTATTTTCTTTACTTTGCAGCCTGCTTTACCTTTAACATTTTTACTTTCATTGTAGCGAGCTTTTTTATACAATTTCAAAGCTTAGCCCCAAAAGCTAAGCTTCTTCAAGAAGATTCCACACTTTGCATTCATCCTGGGATGGGAACCTGAGAACTTCCTTGCTGGACTCAGGATTATCTTAACTCCAGAAGGAAAAGATTTCCACTTCTGTTTGTTTTAGCTACTTCCCTTCACGACTACTCATATAGTGACTTGCATACACCTGACACTTGAATTTACAAGGGAAGGTTTGTGAGGTATTGAAAGAGTAATGGATTCATCATGGGCTCTCGAGATTCAGGAGAGTCCTTTGAATTAATATAGTCTCTTTCTGAACCTGAACTTGGTCAGTTGGGTCTAAAATGGGAAAGGGATGTGGCCTTGTTTTATCCTTGGCCGGCCACTCCCATAGGTCAGATGGGCGGTGGGGAGAAAGGGACAGTGAGAGAGGGATGTGTTTCCTGGTACTCAGATGTACAGGGTGGGGAAAAAGTAGGTTTACAGTTGTTCCTATGGAAAATAAGACAATAATTAATAATACAAGAGTAAACTCTATTTTGCATACTCACAACTCTAAGCCTACTTTTTCACCACCCTGTACTATGGCCTGCAGGGGAACAATGCTATAAATAATGTTTAGCTTCAAAGGTTAACCTAGACAATTCCTCTTAATCCATAAAGTGCCTGAATTCACAAGGTATGTGCCATAACTGTGCTTATGGTATGCTTTTGTGGATAGGACTTTATCTGACCTTAATAATACGGTACGTTAATGTTACTATCCATTTTACAGATGAGGAATATTCTTAGCTCACAGTGTCTAGCACGTGGTTAAGTGCTCAGTATGTATTTATTGGATAAATGAGATATCGGTAGAAATAGTATGCTCCGTATCACACGGTGTTGTGGTGAAACTGGGCCTTGAGCACAGGTCTCTGAGTCTCAGGTGCAGCCCGAAAACTTCCCATCTCATTGTTTCTCAGGTGTTTCTCTGTTGCTCACAGAAAGACCTCAGTGTTGGAAGTGAGTCAGTGAATCAACTGTATTCTGAGGCGTAACCTGAATTTGCCCAGTGAGAGATTTACTAAAGAGTCTCAGCTTTATTGATTGAAAAAATATTCCCCCCACCCCCAAATAAAAGTAGATTGCTTGTTGGGGGAAAAAAACCCTCAAACAATGTAAATTTGTATAAAGTAAGTACAGGGTTAACAGCCAGTTACAGTTTCTGTGCACATCTGGGTTTTATTTGAAAGGTTCATGTGAATTTAGCCTTCCACTCTATATACTCAATCTATATGCTATGTTTGTAATGACTTATCATCAAGTACACTGATTCCAGGAAGACGTCCATATGTATCCTGTGATTTGGAGTCCCTGGTACATTGGGGCTTGCTCCTGTGGTACAGGGAGTACCTCACTTAGAGGGCAGTGGAGTCCTGTCAGGAGTCCTGCTTCTTAAGACCGAGCAAGGATTGTGAAGGCTGGCCTTTTAACCAAGAAAGTAACACTGTTTCTTTGGGGAAGTACGTGCTCAGTTCTTGACAAATGAGTGTTCGGACCACTAGCTGGAAAGTAATTGCATGTCTATGAGGTTATTGGTCTCAGAATGGTTTAGTTTTAGTTTCAAACATTTTATGAATCCCTCCATTGGCAGGCTGTAAAATTCTGCGTTTTCCTTCCTGCCTCCCATTGGCGGCATGTGGAGCTGTCTGATGATGTCTCGTGTTGGTTGCCACACCACGGACTAGACTATGAAAGCAGCATGCCTCCGTTCCATGCAGTGATACTCTGATCAGACTTGCTTTTCAGCATCTTTGAGTCAGCTTTGGGGTTTCCACCCTCATCTCCTCAGACGACAGGTGCCCTCAAAAAGTGGAAGGTGAAGGTCTTGACAGACAGCAGTGAGGGTTACACTCTGTTGTTTTCCGTCACACTGCTGTGATCAGAACAATGAGCTTTTCAGCTTTGAATAAGGAGACACTGAAACTGAAGCTTCCTCCTTTCATCCTCACCTTGGCTTTAGCTGCTTGGTCTGTGAGTCAGCTAAGGATAGAGCATAAATTTCTCACCCTTCCTTTTCTCTCTCACATTACCCTTCGAATCTACATGAACAAAAATGGATGGTCTGAATTCACTGGGGTAGGAAATGACTCTGATTTAGACTTTGAAAGGGGTGAAAGGGTGGATGGGGGAAGACAAAAGATCAGTTTAGTGGGAAACACACTGAGGAATGTCCGTTCACTTCTGACTCCAGAAGGGGACTGTTGTACACAAGGATGGGATTTGGGATAATCCTGTTTGATTGTGTTCTTGCACATTTCAGGAAACGGCCTGTTTGAGTAGCAGTTGCCTGCTTATTGTGTCAGGCCTGATACCCAGGCATGACTTGGATGATTAAAGGCAGCACGTGTACCAGGTCAACAATAATATTGCTCTTCTAAAAATATACATGTATCCACTCTGGTTTCATTGTATTGGGAGCCAGGAAAATGGTCTCTGCTCTCAGGAGAAATAAAAGGGAAAAGGAATCCACAGCCTTATTATAACTCATTTCTCCCATAACCCTCCTTGTGTATCTTAAAGTTGCTGGCAAATATTTTTGCTTCTATACACTGTCTTGGTGTATAGAAAAACTGGTACCTGCTGCATTTTGCTCTGTGATCAGAAGAATATGACTTCTTCTCATCTGTTTTACAAGAAACTGTTTGAAGTGGAGAGAGCCTGGGTTTAAATTAAGATGTCACTGACAAGCACGAGAAAGTGTTTAATTAGTGGAATAACCTTCTGGTAATAAGGGGAAACATGACCTGAGATATGTTGGAAGCAGCTATCTGAAATATAGTGAAGTCTACTAAACAGTGCTCAGAAATAGTAACTGGTCACCATCCCTATTGGAACTGGAAGGAGAAGGATCAAGAGAGAAGAATTAACATTTCCTGAGCACTTACTACGTGTGGGACACTGTGTTTACTATAAGAACATTATACACTGAAATCTGTAACTCATCTTGTGAGGGAGGTATTTTTTTTCATTTCATAGGTGAGGAAATAAAGGCTTAGATCAGCTCTATGACTTGCCCAAGGTTGTACATCTTGACAAGGGACAGAGCTGAGTTTTCATCCCATTCTGCCTGACTGTTCCCATTATACCACACAAAAAGAGCAAGTGTTAATTTTAGTACTTGTGATAAAATGAAACATATATAGGCAAGTTTTTATTGCATAATTTGAGGATTCAGAGGAGGAGTGGTGCTCCAAATTCTACCATTAGAGATTTATTCCTCTGGATTACATGTTAATTCTTCATGATACCTGGAGAAACAATACTAAGTCCCTGTCATTTTAAGATTTGATGTCCAGTGCCCTTCTAAGAAAAGACAAAACTTCAGATATTCCAAATCCTAAGGAAACTAGTAGCTGCTAGCAGGGTGGTGGAGATGGGATGGTTGTGGAGGGTGATGCCTGCCAGTGATAGGTAGGGGAGGGGACCCGATACCATGTCATTTTTTTAACTCCTAGAAATCTCAGTAAATCAGGTTCCTATGTGAAGGTAGCAGTTCTACAACTACCTGTCACAAATTGCCAGGAACTTAGAGTCTAGACCTCAAGGAAGTATCTGAAATGCTGGCAGAAAGAGGGAGAGTGAATCCCACCGCTGGCTCAGACTCAGTGTGAGGGTGTGGAGGGAGGAGAGGGTTTGGGAGGAACTCGTCCTCTCTTCCAAAGCCCTCTTCTGGATTCCCCTGTGTTTATTTATGTCACTGGATCCTTCCTGTCACGTTCAGGCCCGGAATATCAGTCATGTTTTATTTCTCCTTGTCTGTAACCCATCCCCTGCCCCCTCACACACACGCATAGGCACACACACCTTTCTTTACTGATGGAAGATGGAGAGCTGCTTTCATCTTGCATAACTGATTGTGAATGGCTTTCTTCAAATTTTCCAATAAATATTTAGCACTAGAGTGTCTGTAGGTGGCACTCTTAGCTCTAATTATGACTCCCCTGGCAGGAATTTAAACTGGCTGTGGAGAAAGTACAGATGGAAGCTGAGTTTGGTAGGTTGGCTCTTGGGCCGGGGAGCCCAAGGTCAGGCTCAGCATCTCTTTGGCACCCAGAGGGAGCTGTAGGCACTCCCTTGGGCTAACTCCTTCCACCCCATCTCATTCAATAGTGCTATAGTCTCTTCACTCCCAATTTTTAAATCATTGCTAGAAGTTGTGCACTGTGGTGGTCTGATCTGCTGGGCTGCCCCTGGGAGAAACCCTAGGTGGTCCAGTGCTCCACACTGACTTCTGTTCTACAAGGAGATCCTGTGGCGTAGTCCCCTAAGTACACCTCTGTCTTTAAGCTGGATAAGCACAATTGCTATGACTCCATATTCCCAGCATCACTGGGAACTTGGTGGAATATTTGATCAAAACTTGGGAGAGGGTAGCTTCTCTCCCCTTTGATAACAACCAACCAAACAAACAGCAGCAAGAAACCTCAGAGAGGAGAGTGAGGGTGGAAAAGCTCCTTTCAGCTGAAGTTGTGGTTCAAATAGAAGCAGTGAATGCTATAAATGTTCTGACAAAGATTGGGGTCACTCTTACGTTGACAGACTCACATATGGGAGCCGCGTGTGGTACCACTTTAGAAGGAAGGCTCCCAATCACCCAGGTCATTAAAGCCAGGTGTTCTTTCTTGCTTGAGACTTAACCTCCATTTGTGGAGAAGGCTTATGTTCTGCTCAGACCAGATTGGCGCTGACTGGTGAGAACAGGCTCACGCTTCTTTTGGAAAGAAAGACTATCCAGTTTTATATAGGTATGTATGTATAGTGTGTGTGTGTTTCCTGGTGTTTGTTGTGAGCTCCTGACAATGGATGTGGCTCAGATCCCCAGCTCTGCTTCTGGGGGCCCCGAAGACATTAACATGTCTCTAACAGTTTATATAAACTGCCAGCCTTCGAGAGCCCAGATCCAGCAGAAGGGACTAGCATGCTGAGTAAGACAGTGTAGAGGAAGGGAGTTGTTTTGTAAGTTCAAGTTCAACATAGATAAAAATGACCATTTCTTCTCTATGCCTTCAACTTTCTGATTTTTTAGTTTCTGTTTATGTTAATAGAATTTTTCCCAATATCTGAACTTCCTGAATCCCCCTTTGTAGGGGACCGGTTTGTCTTGGCCTGGCAAATGTGACTCAGCTCTGTATGGAAAACCTACAGATGTGAAGGGGTGGGCAGGAGCCAGTCCTTCAAACCGAGTTTTCCCGTGGGAATCAGGCCTAGAAAATGCATATGATTGTTATGGCTTGCTCTTGCTAAAACTCCTTCACCTTGGTCTAAAATAACAAATGTGTATTGTCTATCTTCAAGGTAATTTCCAAAGCCTATGTGAGTTCTTCCAAGGACAGAGCTAATGAGCTCATCGTCATTTCCCTTTGCATGTTATTTTTATTTCCTTGATTGTACCTAGAATGTAGACAATAATATTCTATGTGATAGATAATAAATCTTTCTATGATGTAGACCCCAGGAAAACAATAAAAGCCTGTCTAGGCAAGGGTCGGGGTGCTCCCCTCTTGAGGGAGTGGCCGAGGCACCATAGGCACTCTCCCCTTGAGAGAGTAGTTGTGCCTGTTCCCTTTTTTCACACAGGGTTATTGTCATCTGTGGATTGATTCTCGTCGTAAACCACAACAGGCGGACTCTGCTGGACAGGGTCTGCAACACTCCTTCACCTTTATCTCATATCCACCCAATCAGCAGTCACATCTTGCCAGTTTTACTTTGTCCTGTAAATTTTACTTATGTCTGCACTTCTTACACACGAACACATATACATGCATGCACCCACATCTTTCCATTCTTTATCAACATCATTCCAGCTCAGGCCTTTATTAAATGGCTTTCTGCCTGGCTGGGGGCTTAGTTGATTGGAGCATCGCCCCATGCACCAAAGGGCTGCAGGTTTGATTCTCAGTTAGGGGACATACCTAAGTTGAAGGTTCCATCCCCAGCTGAGGCGACTAGTTGGTTTCTGTTTCACATTGATGTCTCTCTCTCTCCATCCTTCTCTCTATAAAAATCAATAAACATGTCCTTGCTTAAGGATTAAAAATAAATACACAAAAAATTAAATGGCTTTTCCATCTCAAATACCTTTTCCTGTCAGTCCATGGCACTCTCCTGGATGAGAGTGATGGTCTGATCATGGTACTCATCTCCTCATAAATCTTCAGTGGCCACTCACTGGACAGGCCAATTCAGACTCCTTACTTAAGGATGACTGTATGCCCATTGAGGGAAGAGCCATATTTAATTCACAATTTTTCTTTTAAGAGTGTCCAGTACCTCAAAATATTTACTGATTTGAATTCAATTGAATAGAATGCAAAATTTTTGATGCTGCCTCATAATTTTTGCTTTACTCCCTGTAGCAGAAGCTGTCAGAGGCTTACCTTGTCACCAGCAGCTTCAGTGGACCAGTCCTGGTACCTCAAAGGCCTTGTGTCTCCTTGCCTGAGGGCTTTCTCTAGCTGTAGGAGCATGATCAGCTGGAAGTAGAATTAGCATCCCTGAGGCAGTTACTTTCAACCGTTGATAGATAGGAGCTTTTTTGCCCTTGGGTGGACAATCTGAATTCTCTTCCACTCAGTCTTTCAGTAGGTTTCCAGTGGGTATGTGTTTCGATTGCTCACAGTGGGAACCCACTAGCTCACCCTCCATTGGCTTTCCCTCCATGCCCTGGCTGATTCTACGACTCTCTCTCTTGGGTATTCTGGAATCACTCCAAAAAATCTATAGAATCCCAAATTTTTGTCTCAGGTCTGTGATTAGGGGAACTCAAATTTCCCTACACAACTCTAGCCCCACTCACTGGGCAACAAACTGTTGCTGAACAAATCCTGTAATTTTTTTTCCACCTCTGCCTAAATTACTTTCTCTGAATGGACCACCTTTCTTTCTTTTCTGTGGATGAAAATTCCATTGATCTTTTAAGACCTCACAATTTATAATTCTAAGATATGAAATACATTCTCCCTTACATGATAATCTTTATGCATTTGCTTTATTTCTTCTACTATACTGTCAGCTCATTGGAAATATGGTTCTTTTATCTTTGCATTTATCATAATGTCCTACAGTAGTAGGTTCAGTAAACATACACCAACTAATTCTCAGGTGGGTGATCAGGGATGGAAGTCTTCAGTCTCCATGTGTCTGGTTCCTTACAATCTGACTCACTGTGGCCAGACCATTTCTAATTCCCAAGACTCTAGTGGATCAAGATCTGATTCTCTTTCAGTTGGTTTAAGGGTTCCAACCACTTACTGGACTCTCCTGGCTCTGCAATTCCAAAAGCAGAGCACTAGAGTCTGTTTATAAGTTCAGGCTTGAAACCAAGTATTGTTACACCTCCTCTTTTACCCCTATACCCTTGTGCAATAGTCAGAGCTGACCTATAGGAAATGCATTTTTAGTGATGTTAGAGCACATCACAACCTCATGTTGCAACTATAGTTCTTTCTCACTATCTTGAGTGATCCAGAGTGATTACTAGAGGTATTAAAGAGGGAAAGCTAAGGGGGGTTAGATAAAAAGGGCTGATGGGATACATGTGACCTGTGCATGTCCCCAAGGCATTAGTCATTATAGACACTGTCTTTCCTTGTAAAAGCTAGAATCACTGAGATGGTTCAAGACCTGGTTACTAAAACTGCTGGGCTGCAGCATCTCTTTTTGGGAATAAATGCTTTAGCTGGGTCCCTGCCTTAGTCCCTGCCTTAATGCTTTAGTCTGGGCTGTGTTCATCACAAATGATTAACTGGAGGTCATACTCTCAGGGTGAACACTCAGAATACAACAGCTGACTTTTGACAGGATCCCAGATCCCTCAAGTTTGGGGGGGGGGTGGACATGAATCCTGAATAGCGTGTTTGCAGGTTTTGGTTTCTTTCATGTACATGAAGTAAGACTGTGTGCATGTGTGTATGTGTGTGTGTGTATTCAATATGACATATGACCCTAAAGCCTCTTGAGACATAATAGGATTATAGTTTTAAATTTCCTCAAGAGAAGTAAAATGATGTCTATAGAGTTTTTTTTTTTAAGATTTTATTTATTTATTTTTAGATGGGAAGGGAAGGAGAGAGGGAGAGAAATATCAATGTGTGGTTGCATATCGTGGATACCCTGCCGGGAACTGGCCTGCAGGGAACTGCCCTGCAGGGAACCAGCCTGCAACCCAGGCATGTGCCCTGACTGGGAATCGTCTGGTTTGCAGGCCCGAGCTCAATCCACTGAACTACACCAGCCAGTCTATAGAGTTTTTTGTCTACATATCCACATACCAGAAACAAGGGGAAGCAGAGTTTTAATTTGCCTTGATTTAAAAAAATTTTTATTTTCAAGTTTGCTTACATCTGTATGCTTCTCTTTTTTTAATTTAATTTTTTAATTCTTTTAAGATTTTATTTATTTATCTTTAGAGAGGTAGGGAAGGAGAGAAGGAGAGAAATATCAATGTATGGTTGCCTCTCATGAGTCTCCAGCTGGGAACTAGCCTGCAACCCAGGCGTGTGCCCTGGCTGGGAATCGAACCATGATCCTTTGGTTCGCAGGCCCGCACTCAAACCACTGAGGTACACCAGCCAGGGCCCCTGTATGCTTCTTGAGAAGTGAAAATCTGATTCCCAGCAAGAGTAGGAGTGCTGTTTTCTCTTCTACCTAGACTTGGAGCATGTAGACTACCAAAAGGAAGTCTTCATAATGATGGTCTGTCCCCTTCTCTTTGAATACCTTTGGTTTAATTATAAAATCCCGGTTACTGGACTTCAGGTCTATGCAACCTGTATGTTTTTGCCCCAGTTATATTAAGATATAATAGACTTATAACATTGTGTAAGTTTAAGGTATACAATGTGATGACTTGATACCTGAATATAATGCAAAATAATTACTGTAATAAACATTCATCATCTCAAATAGTTACATTTTCTTGTGGTGAAACTTTAAAACTTACTCTTTTAGTAACTATGAAGTACCATAGAATATAATATTATTAACTAAAATCAGGATCCTGTTTATTAGCTCCCCAGAACTTGTACATTTTATAATTTTGTCTCCTTGACCAATACCTGTGTACTCTAGACCAAAATCTTCCCATTTCTTCCAGCCTCCATTTCCTGGTAACCATCACTCTACTTTGTTTTTATGAGTTTGGCATTTTTAGATTTCACATAAAAGTGGTATCACACAGTATTTGTCTTTCTCTGACTTCAGTCAGCATAATGCCTTCAAGATTCATCCATGTTGTTACAAATGGTAGTATTTCCTTCTTCTCATAGCTGAATAATATTCCATTGTGTATATGCCATATTCTATTCATTCATCTGTGGATGAACACTTAAGTTGTTTCCATATTTTTGATATTGTAAATAATGCTGCAATGAGCATGGAGTACATAGGTCTTTTTTAAGATAGTGATTTCATTTTCTTCTAATATATATCCAGAAGTGAAATTGCTGGATCACATAGCAGTTCTCTTTTTCATTTTTTGAGAAATCTCTACTGTTTTCCACAATGGGTGTTCCAATTTCCCATTGTACAGTGTTCTCTTTTTGCCACTTCCTTGCCAATACTTGTTATCTCCTGTCTTTTTGATGATAGCCACTCTGACAGGTATGAAGTGACCTCGTGGAGTTTTGATACATATTTCCCTGGTATTTGTAATGTTGAGCCTTCTTTTCATGTGCTTGTTGGCTGTTTGAAAATCTTCTTTGGTAAAATGTCTATTCAGGTGTTCTGCCTACTTTTAAATTAAACTATTTGTGTATTTTTTTTGCTATTAAGTTGTATGAATTCTTTGTAAATGAGGTCTGTCTGGAAAAAGTCCAGCCATTGTTAATATAATGACAATGGTTTGCATAACATCAATGTAACCTGGAAGCCAAGGTGAGTAGACTGGAATGGGCATGTGTGAACAATGACTACCTCAATGTACTAGTCAGTGGGGATGGTAGATGCCATCGGGTAAGCACATGTACTGTGTGGCTGTTGCATTCAAAATGACTTAGTGAAGAGCAATGAATCTGCATCAAATTTTGCATTAAGCTTGAATATTTCTCTGTGGGAACTATTCAGATGATTCAGAAGGTCACAGCTATGGGCAGCTGGTGATTAGCAGCTTCATCATGACAGTGCACCCACTCATGCATCACATCTCATTCAGAGGTTTTTTTTGGCAAAACATCAAATCACCCAGGTGACTCAACCCTCCTACAGCCCAGATTTAGCACCCTTCAAATTCTGGATTTTCCCCAAACTAAAATCACCTTTGAAAGTGAAGAGATATCAGACCATTGATGAGATTCAGAAAATATAATGGGGTAGCTGATGACAATTGGGAGAACTGTGTGAAGTCCTGAAGTGCCTACTTTGAAGGGAACTAAGTTGTCATATTCCTATGTACAATGTTTCTTGTGTCATTTATTGAATCTTTTTCAATAAATATCTCTGTTTCACATTACATGGCTGGATACCTTCTGGACAGGGCTCATATTTTGGATATTAACCACTTAGCAGATACATGATTTACAAGTTTTTTTTCTCCACTTGGTAGGTTACCTTTTCATTTTGTTAATCATGTCTATTGCTGTGAAGAAACTTTTTTGTTTGATATAGCCCCACTTGTTTATTTTTGCTTTTGTTCCCTTTGCTTTTGGTGTCAAATCCAAAAAATTATTGCCAAGACCAATGTCAGGAAGATTACTGATTGTGTTTTCTTATAGGAGTTTTATATTTAGGTCTTACATCCAAGTTTTTAATCCATTTTGAGTTAGTTTTTGTACATGGTATATAAGACAGTGGTCTAGTTTCATTCTTTTAAGTGTGGCTGTCCAGTTTTTCCAATACCATTCTTGAAGAGACTATCCTTTTGCCATTGTACATTCTTGGCTCCGTTGTCATAAATTAATTGACCATATATTCATAAGTTTATTTCTGGAGTCTCTAATCTGGTCTGTTGATCTAGGTAGATGTCTGTTTTTACACCAACACTATACTCTTTTGATTGTTATAGATTTGTAATATAGTTTGAAATCTGGAGGTATAATTCTTCCAGCTTTGTTCTTCTTTCTCAGGATTACTTTGACTCTTCAGGGTATTTTGTGGTTTCAGCATAAATTTAGAATAGTTTTTCTCATTTCTGTAAAAAATGCTATTGAAATCTTAATGAATCTTAATGAAAATTGCATTGAATCTATAGATTAGGTAGTATGAAAGCTTCAACAGTGTCAGTTCTTTCAATCCATAAACACAAGCTATCTTTACAGTTGTTTGTGTCTTCAATTTCTTTCATCAGTATCTTATAGTTTTCAATCTTTTATCTTGATTAAATTTATTCCTATGTATTTTATTGTTTTTGTTGTTGTAAATGAGATCGTCTCCTTTATTTCTTTTTTCAATAATACATTGTTAGTGTATATGAATGCAAGTAATTTGTTTATGTTGATTTTGTATCTCACAACTTTACTGAATTTATTTATAAGCCTAAAAGTTTTTTGGTGGAGTATTTAGAATTTTCTATATATAAGATCATGTTTTCTGCAAACAGAGACAATTTTAATTCTTTGTTTCTTGTTTGGGTGCCTTTCATTTCTGTTTTTTGCCTGATTGCTCTGGCTAAGCCTTCCAGTCCCATGTTGAATAGAAATGGTGAAGATAGGCACCCTTGTCTTTTTCCTTCATCTTAGGAAAAAAGCTTTCAACATTTCACCATTGAGTGTGATGTAGGTTGTGGGGTTTTTATATTATTATTATGTTGACGTATATTTCTTCCATACCTAATTTTTCAGAGTATTTAAAAATTATGAATAGATGTTTAATTTTATCAAATGATTTATATCTGCATCTACTGAGGTGATATTATAATTTTTATCTTTCATTCTGTTAATGTGATATATCACATTTATTGATTTGTGTATGTGAACCATCCTTGCATCATAGGAATTAGTCCCACTGATCATGGTGTATGGTCCTTTTAATGTGCTGTTGAATTTGGTTTGCTAATATTTTGTTGAGATATTTTGTACCTGTATTTATCAGGCATATTGGCCTGTGGTGATGGTCTCTTGTAGTGCCCTTATCTCGCTATTGTAACAGAGTAATTCCTGCCTCATAAAACAAAATTTGGTGTGTTTCATCTTTGATTTTTTGGAAGAGTTTGAGAAAATTGGCATTCATTCTCAAAATGTTTGGTAGAATTCACCTGTAAAACCATTTGATCCTGGGCATTTTTTGGTTGGAAGATCTTTAATCACGGTGTCAATCTCCTTACTTGTTGTTGGTCTGTTCATATTTTTTATTTCTTCCTGATTCAGTCTTGGTAGGTTGTATGTTTCTAGGAATTGATCCATTTCTTCTAGGTTGTATAGTTTGTCGGCATATTTTTTATAGCAGTCTCCTATAATCCTTTATATTTCTGTGTTATACAGTGTAATTTTTTTCATTTATAATTTTACTTATCCAAATATCTTCATTTCTTAGCAAGTAAGTCCCCATACTCTGTCTCACCAGTTCTTCAATGTGTCCCATGATATGGATAAAACTTTTTTTCCATTTCCTTTCCCCACTACTATTTGTCATTATTTATGGTCCCTTCTATGCACCTCTGCATTTCTCCATAACCTTGACTTTATTCAGGGCTACCAGCACGCACAACTGCCATTACTGGGTGCTTAAGTGCTCATCAAAAGAATTAGGGCTTATCTTAGTCTATGTGGGCAGCTATAATAAAATATCCAGTCTGGCTAGCTTATAAACAACAGAAATTTATTTCTTATAGTTCTGGAGGCTGGAAGTCCAACATCAGGTTGCTAGAATGGTCAAGCTCACAGACTTCTCACTGTGTCCTCAGTAATGGAGGGGGGAAAGGGAGCTCTCTGGAGCCTCTTTTATGAAAGCATTGATTCCATTAATGATGGAACCACCCCCAAAGGCCCCACCTCTGAGTAGTATTATATTGATATTAAGATTTTCACATGTGAATATTAGGGCTACACAAATATTTAGGCTATAGCAGGCCTATTACTGCCATGTTACAAATGAGATTGAGAGGACTAAGATAATTTTTTGAAGTTACACATAATAAAGTCGTAGTGTAGTTATTTGAAGTTTGGTATGTTTGATCCCATAGCTAACTCTATTTTCAGGACCATATTGCCTCCCTCTACTCTCTGCTAGGAATATTCTTCCCCTTGCTCACTGCAATCTTGTAATCTATTAGCCTTTTAATTTAGGTCAAATACCAATTTTTCCACTAAGTCTTCCTGATTTTCTTTGCATTCCCCTCTCTCTCTCCAAGCACCATACTTCAAAAATAGCTTCAGCAAATTAGGCTCTTCTTTTCCTAAATAACCGGAGAACTTGGTATCTACTTCATGGTAATAATTACATGGGAACATGCATTTTATTGCTTGTTAAAAACTATCCACCTATGTGTCGCAAAGTATTTAGCACTGAGTCTCAGAAAAAGCAGGGTCCAGAGATATGTTGAGAAAAAGAAGAATCCCAACAATGGTTGTTAATCTCCTTTGTCTCAGCTGAGTTTTTTTTTTTAAATTTTTTTATTGATTATGCTGTTACAGTTGTTCTATTCCCCCTTTATTCCCCTCCACCCTACCCCCCATCCCCACCATCACCCCCCCTTTAGTTTATGACCATGTGTCTCAAGTCCTTTAGATTCTATATTTCCCATGCTATTCTTGCCCCCCCCCATCTATTTTCTATCTACTGTCTATGCTACCTATTTTCTGTACCTTCTCCCCCCTTCTCCTCCTCCCACTCCCCTGTTGCTAACCCTCCTTGAGATCTTCATTTCTATGTTTCCACTCCTGATCTAGCTGTCCTTTTAGTTTGCTTTCGTTTTAGGTATGGTTGTTAATAACTGTGAGTTTGTTGTCCTTTCACTGGTCATGTTTCTTTAACTTCTTTTTCTTAGATAAGTCCCTTTGACATTTCATATAATAAGGGCTTGGTGATGATGAACTCCTTGAATTTGATCTTATCTGAGAAGCACCTTATCTGTCCTTCCATTTTAAATGAAAGTTTTGCTGGATAGAGCAATCTTGGTTGTAGGTCTTTAGATTTCATGACTTGGAATACCTCTTTCCAGCCCCTTCTTGCCTGTAAGGTCTCTTTTGAGAAATCTGCTGACAGTCTGATGGGGACTCCTTTGTAGGTGACTGTCCCCTTAGCTCTTGCTGCTTCTAGGATTCTCTCCTTCATTTTAATCTTGGCTAATGTAATTACGATGTGCCTTGGTGTGTTCCTTCTTGGGTCCAACTTCTTTGGGACTCTCTGAGCTTCCTGGATTTCCTGGAAGTCTATTTCCTTTGCCAGATTGGGGAAATTCTCTTTATTATTTGTTCAAATAAGTTTTCCACTGGTGGCTGTTCCTTTCCCCCTTCTGGTACCCCTATAATTCGGATGTTGGAGCATTTAAAGATGTCCTGGAGGTTCCTAAGACTTTCCTCATTTCTTTGAATTCTTGCTTCTTGACTCTTTTCTGTTTGGCCATTATTTGCTTTCTTCTGGTCCACTCCATTGATTTGAGTCCCAGTTTCCTTTTCATTGCTATTGGTGTCCTGTGCAATTCCATTCATTTCAATTAGTTTCGCCTTCATATATTTGTCTAATTTGTCGGTATAATCAACCAGTTCTGTGAGGATCCTGATCACCAATGTTTTAAATTGTGCGTCTGTGAGTTTTGCTATTTCTTCATCGCTTAGATTTATTGGCTCTGGGGCTCTGAGATCCTCCTGCGCCATTCTTGGTCTGTTCGGGCCCTTTAAATGTGAGAAGCGGCGCCTTGGATTCCCAGGTCGCTGGGTTGTGACGCTGTATGTGGGGGCGTGGCCAGAGCGGGGAAATGGCGACCACCTCTGCTGCTTCTCACAGCTGGGTGCGGAGGAGCAGTGCCTTAGGTGGTTCACCTGGGCCGGGCCACTCAGAGTCGCTGGGTTATGACGCTGTATGTGGAGGTGGGGTCAGAGCAGGGAAATGGCGGCGCCCTCCACTGCCGCTTGCCGTGGGGACCTGCCGGCCCGGTCCAACCGCCCACTCCCTCACCTGTCTACCCTCGCACAAATGCGTGACCTCAGTCAACACGCAGCCCCGGGCCCGGCTGTCTCCCCCGCGGTCGCTCGCCTGGTTGCTCGCTGGGTCGCTCACTAGGTCTGACCCTGCGCCTGGATTCCGCGGGCCTGAGTGTGTCTGGCCGAGTCCTGCTGTGCAACCCTGCTCCGCCAGCCGCTGGTTTCGCCCCTTACCGGTCAGGCTGAAGAATTTGTTGTTAACGGACTTCCGAAAAGTTCAATTTTCCGTGTTCTGGCTGTGTTTTCTGTTGCTAATATTTAGTTTTCTCTAATGTTGGTTGTGTGAGAAGGCACGGCACATCCACCTATGCCTCCATCTTGGCGGAAGTCGATCAGCTGAGTTTTTTCTGGTGATTTTAGCAAATGCCACTTATGGGCAACTCAGCCTGTTTGCCATCACCCAAAGGAGGCTATTGGAAATAATATCCAGTTGTGCTGATGATATACATTACACCCCAAATCAAACTTACATAGAGTTCACTTTCTTTAAAGGAAGCCAACTCCTCATGCAGTAGTTTGAGCTAGTAACAATGACTTAGAGTTGCTAGAGCAATTATTTCAAACAAGTCTCTTTGCATCTTTTATGGAAATGCTCTAGCATCTTCTGCTAGAGTACAGGATGCCTCACTACCCCTTCTCTTTACTTCCAACATAGAAGCCAGGCAACCCATTGCTGGCCCTTTGGAGTTTCCAGACAGGTATCAGGAGAAGGTTCGCCATGTCTCTAAGCTGCAGGACCCCTTTCCCTTAAGGTAGAAGCAGGTAATCTTCCACCTCTGTTCTCTGCTGGAAGCAGAGGGTGAGAGTAGTTGGAATTACAGCCCACCAGCCTTTATCTGTAAAAAATAATTCTGTGTAATTTTTTTTGGTGAACACTCTCTTATAAAGCTAGGATGCAACACTCTCGTCTACCCAGTCTTGAAAATGGGGGAGAATGTGGGCCATGCAGGACTGCTTTCTCCATAAGAAAAAGCAGTCTATCCAAAACAACTCTTTTCCCCAAAGTTCTCTTTTTAAATCTTCCATTCCAACCCTTATACCCTAGATGTGATGAGAAGTTTATGTGTATTGTAATCTTTGATTATATGTTACATATTGTGGGCAAAAGAACAGTAGAGACTGAATTAAATAATATTAACCCCCCAGAAAAGGACAAATCCTTTTTTAATCAGATTTCTAGTATGGGAAGCTGAATCAATCTATTCCAGTTGTACAGGGCCTGGTCTTTTTTGCAAGTTGAGTTAAATTGTTTCCTGTTGGCTTCAAAATTTTTGAGGATAGGGTTAGGATTTTCCCATCGTTAGACCTTGAGACCTGAGTATCTGTGAGAATCTAGAGATTTTGCTTTGCTTTTAGAAGATAGTCACCAGATTTCTAAACTGATCTTGATTTCCCTGCCTTAGTGTTTGGATGTCAGATTTTTTTTGCATATTTCTCTTTGCTCTTTGATCCCATTTCTGGTGTTCTGAACTCTGGGAGAGCTCTCTCTTTCTCCCATCCTAGTTCTATGAGGATAGCTTTGGTGTACCAGTTAAAGGCTTAGACTGACATCTGGAGTATCTTCAAGTATTTGTCAGCTCTCTTGCCTGTCCCTAGCTTTTACTAGGTTACTGCCTTGAGACTTGAGAAATATCTCATGTGCATGCTTCTTGTGGGCTTTCTCTCAGCTATGTTTACCTGACCTCCATGGTTAGTGTCGTAAACCTTTGACTTTGAGAAGGTTGGTAGAAAAGAGTGGTAGGTGGGTGTGGACTTACTCTGTGGATGGCTTTCATCAGAATTTTAATTTTTATGGTAGCTCATGTGCAGCCATTAAAAGTTTGTTTAAAATGGAGCTTGTGTCTCGTCACCCCCATTTAAGATGGCTTCCTCTTTCTCCAGTCTCTCTGCCAAAGATGAAAGCAGCTCTATGTCTCTTCTCTTACAGAGAAGGCTGTCACTTTCTGAAATTTAGTTCATTTAACTTTTTCTATTTTCAGCTCTTTGACAAGTTTTTTAAAACTATGCTTTTGAAGCTTATCTATTTTTTTCTTGATAGAGTGAGGAGTAAACTCATTTTACTTTTTACATTTTAATTGGAGTCCAAATGTGAATATTATTCTGGTCTATAAGTATACTATGATTTATTTAATCATCCCCCAAGAGCACAGTATTTAGAATTGTTCCAGTTTTTCACTGTATTATAAACTAAAGTTTTTATTGCAAAGTTATTTAAGTCATAATCTCTTTTCCTGAACATTTTCTTAGTATTGATTCCTAAAAATGATTGGAAGGGGAATGAGGGGGAGTTCTGAAGTGCTGGTAATATTCTGTTGCTTAATCATTATCCTGGCTACACTAATGTGCTTATTTTGTGAAAATTCCTGGAGCCTCTATGCTTAGGATTTTTTCTGTATATATGTTAAACTTTAATAAAAATTTACTTAAAATATCATTGGTTTATAATTTTTATTCATTTTTGTTTCTTTTAAAATTATCAGTGTTTTATGGGTTCATGATTTAGATCAAATCATTAAGCTTTTCTGCACTTCATTTTTCTCATCTGTAAAATGGGACAGTAGTTATCATTTACATATTCATGTGAGTAAAATGAGATAAAACACTTGAAAATACTTTGAAGACTTGGAAGTTGTATACAAACGTGGGTAACATTTTTATACTTCACTCTCTGTCAACTTGACTCACAAGTCTGGGTGTCATGAAACATCTGAGAAAGAATGAGTGCTCAGAGGACAGAGTATGTGAATTTTGGGAAAATCCAGAACTAAGCATATAGAATTGACTCTTGTAACAGTTTTGTGGTCATCAAAATTTGCACTTAGTATCTTTTCTAACGTGGGATCTCTGTCTAACTTCAAAGCCTCCCTGCTCCTTATCTCTAGCAGACAGGGGCCAGTCTGGAACCCTGGCTGCCCCAACTCCTGACATAAAGTGCTGCCATTTTCTTCACTGTTATTTTGTTTGCTGCTTATAAAATGGTGGTTGTTTCATTTGACTCATTCATATTGGTTATTGGGTCGAAATTAATATAAACATCAAAATTCTGAAATTGGGGGACAGCTAGGATTAGGTCAGCCTTTCTTATAGTATATTTAATGGTCATTTGTGAGAAATTAGAATGAGTCAACTCAGGTAAAAATGTGAAGCATTATATCTGGCACACCTTAGACCTTCAGTCAATGGGAAGTCAGTGCTCTTTTCTCTCCTTTTCCAGAATCATGCTCACTTTAGTGTCAGTGGAAATAAGGCTTCTTAGAGCTCCCTGCCCTGAAAAGAACTCTGGCTAGTTAACTAACCCTGGAGGAGGGGCAAAGTAGAGGGGGCCTGGCGGTGCACCCGTTAGGAGAGGACTGTGTTCTACAAGCTGGTAAAGGACTTTCAAGTGCACTCTTTAGATTGCACAGTGCTGAGTGTAAGGTATCATTACTGTAAACTCGAGTGAAGTACAGCCTAATCATGTTTACAAAGGAAAGGGGAGAAGAAGGCTGAAATTCACTTTCTGAAAATTGATGGTGTTTTCTCTGAATGACGCTTTTTCCCTGCCAGGGTTTTCTTGCCTATACCTTCTAAGGAGTTGCCACCAACATTATCAAATATCAGAATCTTTGCACTACAAGAGTATTTAAAATTTCCTTTAGGCCAGTTTCCTGAACATCTGTCTATAGTAATGAAGATAATGTTATTTACATTTAGGGGCTTGACAGTGTTTTCCAACATTGAAATTGCTTCTTGGATTCATAAATGAGAAGAGCTAGGGCCTTTGAAATGATTTAGTTCAGTATCCTCATTCTTTAGATGCTGCACCTGAAGCACAGAGAGTTTAAGTTATAGATCCATGCCTCGGGGTTGGTGCCTGGGAACAGAACTCAGGTCTGAGCATTTCTGATATGGGGCATTTTCTGGGACTGGTAAAGAAATGCAGCAGTTCATTGGTGATTGTATTAGTTGGCTCAGGTCACCATAACAAATTACCACAGACTGGGTTGTTTTAACAACATAAATTTATTTTCTTGTAATTCTGGATGGTAGAAGTCAAGGTGCTGGGCAATTCAGTTTTCGGTGAGAGCACTCTTCTCTGTGTGTCCTCACATGGTCTTTCCTCTGTAGGGGTGTGGGGAGAGGATGCGATAGGTCTCTCATACATCCTACTCCTCTCAGAAGGACACTAATCCCATCAGATTGGGACTCCTCTTATGACCTTATTTATCCCTAATTACCTTGCAGTGTTCCATCTCCAAATACAATCAGATTGAGGGAGGGTTAGTGCTTCAACTTATGGATTTCAGGGAACACAATTCAGGCCATAACCATGATGAGAAGCCACTGTTTCTGTCAAAGTGGAAATCTAAATGCTATTGTGTAAGGTGAAGGGCCTGGATCTCTAACCCGCAGCCTCCAGCTGTGGAAGGTTAACATGAGTTTGGGTGTCAGGAGTACTGGAAGGATATACAGGTGACTCGGAAAAGAGCAATAAAGGTGTAACAGAGAAAAGTTTAAAAGACAGAGAAATGTACAGCAGGTCTAGCTGATCGTGGACAAGGATCCATGACAGTTTTGACATATCTGGACAGCACTACCTCATTTTCCTGGCTTCCTTCCAGTCCCACTTCTTACCCGCTTAACACACTTAGAGAACTGAGGCTACTCAGAGAAGTCCCCTTCTCTACCTCCAAATTTTCCTCTGAGCGTGTTCTGTCTTGCCAAGATTAACACTTCTACCTGTATGCTATTTTTATACTCACTTGCATTTTCAATTTTTATCTAAATTAGCCCTCTCCTTTTGTCTGCTCCATATAATCTAATGTCTACTCCCTTTGCTTCCCATTTCCTTGCAAGCCTGGAGCACCAGCTGTGAATTACAAACTGGGAACCTGAAGGTGGACAAGTCATGGTCACAGCTCTTGAGGAATTCAGGGGTGAGTGTGAGATATGCAAATGAAGACACAGACGAGAGTGCTACAAGTTGTAACAGAACCCATAAGAGAGAACATCAGACTTTTCTAACCACCAAACTAATATACCCTTTCATTTTGCCATTATCTTTCTGTCGAAAAATTTCTCTTAAATGCCATTAGATGTCTTCAGATCACCTCACAGGACAGGCTTTTCTCACTCTTCATTGTTGTTAACTGCACAGCATATCACTTGCCTTACCTCACAGCCTTATCTTAGAATGCTTGCTGCTAGCTCCTGTTAACTGGGGCTATCTTTCTGATTCTCTGTCTTCTTGTTCATAGGATACAGATGCCACCTGAGGTTTTTTATTTGGTCCCTTCTCACCTCCCTCTACTCAGTCACTCTCCCTTGGCAACCTCCCATTGATTTAATTCTCACCTCTCTGCCAACTCTCAGACCTGAATTCTAACTGCTTGCTGGAAGTCTCCACATAGCTGCCTTTAGTATTTTGAAACTGAACTCATTATCTCTCTCCTCAACACCTTCCAACCAACTCCCACTCCTGTCTTCTCAGATTCTGAGTTATTTTCAACTTTGCCTTTATTTTCTATTTATAACCAATCACTCAGAAAGTCCCCTAGACTGTACCTCCTCCATGTTTCTATTATTGTTATTTTTCCCCTCCCATAACCCCCATCAAGTTTAGTGTATATAATCTGGTATAATACATTAGTTACCTAACTGATCTCTTTTCACTCCAAACCATATGGAAATGGGTTCAAGATGTATCTTTCTAAAGTAATTTTCTGATTATTGTTAATTTTTTTGATGATTCCCAGTCGACTAACAAATTAGTGTGGATCAAACTTATCATTATTATTGTTTTTCCCATTCTCCTTCACATCAAACTGTGTATATTTTAGGCTCCAGGCAGACTCAGACACTCACACTTGGAGCTTCTCTGCCTCTATGCCTTTATTCTTGCTTTCTCTTCTCCCAGAATTTTCTTACCTCCTCCTTTTTGTGTGAAATATTATTGAAGAAGTATTGTGTTGACTCCCCAACATCCTATTCAGCCTGTTGTATAGCAAGTGGAAATGTATATACAGTAATAGAGAAGGGATGAAATAGATCGTAATTGGTTCAAGTACCAAGGCTAAAGTTGACTAGAGTGGGCACAACATGACCTCATTGGACTAATGAGAATGAAAAGAAATAATTTTGACTCATGACTGGGGCAGAGGTACTTATTTTCCACTGTGAACTAGAAAGCATATCACCCCAATTGTTGCTAAAATCATATTATGGTCATGAGGGGAACCAGACTTAGAAAGAAAGTGATAGTGAGAGCTGTGGAATAGAAATACTAAACAGAAGATACCACTGAGTGACTGAGCTAACCAGCTGAGAAGCCTGCTTTACTTTTGGGTTTTTGTTGATGAATGGGTAGATTTCCTGATTATGTAAGCCAGTTTGAGTCAGGTTTTCTGTTGTTTGCACTTAAAAATAACATAAAAATACATCTATCTAATCTTTTAGTCTTAAATACCTCTTTGTCGACATAACATCTGTGTACACAATTAAACTGAACTTCTTACTTTCGAAACTCATAGTAGTATTTACTTTTTGTGAGATGGCACATATTTTATTATACTGCTAATTGTAGCCATATGAAATCTTGATTTACTCATGTTTGAGGCCCTTGGAGTCAGGGAACTTGTTTTCTTTTCCTTGTGTCCCCTGAATGACTTACTGCAGCACCCTGAGACAGTTTGGGATGAGAGATTTTGGTGTAGCTAAAGGATCCCTGTCATTAGGAGCTGCATAACTCTGGGAAAGTCACCCTAACATCTACCTCTAGGTCCCAGTTTCCTTGTATACAAAATTAAAGGATTATCCTAAATGATCTCCAAGGTCCAAGATTTTCTCCTTTAATGAAAAATTTTAAGCAAAGACAATTAAGAACAAAATAGTTTTTTCCTTTTTCTCATTCATCATCTGGACTAAGATATAGCTATACATTTCATAAACACCCCCCCCACACACAAAGAGACTGTTTTTTTCTCAAGGAGAATTCTCCTTTTAAGAACAATTGACTTAAACAGCAACTTGCTTTTAAAATAGCATTTTCCCTTGTATAATGTGAGGAGGATAATTGCTGTAATGTGGACTCGGTACGAGGATTCAATGAGATGTCATTACTAGTCCAAATAAGAAAGCAAGTCAGATGGCCACATAGACTTAGTTTATGCTAACGAGCTTCTACCTGGGATTAAGAAAGGATACCATGAGTACCAGTTACTCTTTTCCATGTCTCTGTAGTTCTACTGTACACATTGGTATACTTTTAGGTATACACTAGTAAGTTATATTCACTAATATAACTTACCTTACTTTTGTATAAAATAGAAATTTGCCTTTCTTAGAACTATTGCAAGAATCAGATGTGGTAATTTATATAGTGTTTAATGCAGTGGCTTGCATCTAGTAAATGCTCAATAAGCTGTGATCGCCTTTTTACTTTTGTTGCCTTTATCCTTGGAGGAAGGGGACAAATTAAAAGATTAAGATGGAACCGTGAGACTGAGAAAGTAAGGAGCCAGTACAATGCCAAGAAGCCACCCAAACAAATCATCCAACCTTAAATTTGCCTCAAGTAAAGAAAGAAAAGAGACAGAATATTAGAAAAAATCTGGTTTAGGATCCACACATGGGATCGTCATGGTCAAAAGGCTTTGTATTAGAAATACATTGGAAATTCTTGCTGGGTCAGGCAGATGGGTGAGAACAACCTGAAACTCAAGAGCCGCTCAACCCTCAAGCAGCTGATGAAGAACCAGAACTCATTCCTTGAATGGGAAAGGAATATTGGTGGACACCCATATTCTGCAATTTAGGAAGCCCTTCTTTATGTCGAGTTTCACTTAACCCTGTAAGGTATATAGAGAAGGCATTAATACTGTGTTTTTGTTTTTGCCATGCAACAAAAGAGGGATATGGGAGGACAAGGGACCTGGCAGTTTTCATGTGCTGATGAAATATGTTTGATCACAAAAGTCATCTTATGATTTGTCCACAGAAGCTATACTTGATCACTTCTGGATTCTAGGGCTTGCCTACTTTGAATAAAGAAGGGAGACCCAATTGTTTTTCTTCTTTTCATTCCCTTTACTACCTTAAAATTCTGGTTGAATTTATAACAGCTGTGGGGGGTGGAGTGCGTGTGGGAGTGTGATTTGGAGACCACGTGCTATTGCTTCCCTTAGATGCTCACCCAATCCATGTGTTTTTTTCTTCTTGTTTTCTCTTGAGCACAGGGACTCTTTTTTTAATGTCATGGTCTTTAAATCTTCAAGCAACAGAAAAATGTCTTTTCCACTATTTTTTTTTCAGGACACTTTCTAATTTTTTTTTAGGAGAAAATGTTTATTTCCTAATCATAGACTTTTCTTCCATGTGGAGGAATCTCCACTCTTTTGAACCCTATGGGACTGTCTCTACCCTCCTCACACTCGGTAGGATGGAAAAAGGCTGATTTATTCAGATGATGATTTTAGAAAGAGAAATTGGACATGCATAGCTCAGCCTTTTCTTTTTAGTAGTGAGCTTCCTGAAGTATACATGTCACTCTTCTAAGCAGCTGACCATGTGTGGGGATATTTTTAGTGAGCTTGATGGCCTTAGGGTACAGGATATGTCTTGAATATAAGCTGTACTGGTATAACCGAGATCAATATGAGTGTACATAGAGAAGCATCCTTCTAAATTCAGACTTTTTAGGCATTGGAAGCAGAACAGTATTTACTGTTTGTAAAGCAAAAATCAGTGAAGTTTAGTATACACCGAGAATACCAAAGAAGCTGGCTTCAAACTCTCAGTGCTCATATCTAGAGACAGCACCAGACAGCACCAGACTGGCTTCTCAGAATTCTATTCTGAATTAAGACTGAGAAGAATAATGTGATAAGGCTACAGTTAGGTTCAGGTGGTTTGCATTCAAACTCCAAAGTCATCGACTTTCATTTTGTTCCAAGTTGACCGTAAGTTAGTTAATTCCAAGTAAAGGAAAAATATTACCTAGGAATTTGTTTCTTAGGTCTAAGAAATTCTTTATAGTCAGATTAAAAAAAAAGCCAGTGTGATACAGCACTGAAACTGACTACTCAGAGACAATGTAGATGCTATGTCACTAGATAGATCCTATACTCGATCCAGTCCTGGAGTGCCAGAATCTGGGGCTTCAAACAGGAAATGAAAATTAGGAGGCTTTAAATGTATCATATGGAAAAGAAAGCTTCCTCAAATAACATCTGGTGGCAGTAGTTGATGCTTTTCAAAGAAAACTGCATTATACTCTGAGGGAAAAGACATTGTCTTTTCCCTTAAGATATGGTTGAATATATAGTGTCAAATATATAGTGCTAAAATTAACCTCTTGATGAATTTAAATCCAAATGTGTGTAAGCTCATAGATCACGTATTCTAAACAGCTGGCAATCATTAACTGGCATCTTGGCAGGACTAAAACTAGTGAGGAGTGTGTGGTGGTTAGGAGTGTAGGCTCTTGGGGCACCCTGCCTATGATTTGTATTCTGGTGCCACTCCTGACTAGCTGTATGCTGTTGGGCAAATTACTGGAGGGGACTGGCTTGTTTCCTAAATGTGGTCAGTTTCAAGGCCAGTGCATGCCTTAACTAATTGAACGTACAAATCCAAGCATACACACTGACTGCTATTGCTCAGTTGTTTGGGCATTGTTAGACAAAGTGAAGGGTCGCTGGTTCAACTCCTAGTCAGGGCACAGGCCTGGATTGAGAATTTGGTTCCTGGTGGGGGTGTACATCAGAGACAATTGATGAATATTTCTCACATCAGTCTTTCTTTTCATCTCTTTCTCTCTTCTGCTCTCTCTAAAAATAAATAAATACAATCTTAAAAATATAAGAATCCATGCACAATAAAGACTTAGCCTTCAACTAATTAAACTTTGGAGGCCTTGAAGAGGCTACATCTATCCCATTTGGAGACCATAGTGCTGCTGCTGTCTAAGGGCTCCTGGCCCCTCCCAGGCATGGAGACCTCCTCTGACACCCAACTGACCAGAAGAGGAATTTGGGGAGGATGAATTTGAGCTTAAGTTTATGGGAATTTTTAACTTGCAAGGGAAAGATAATATAGCTTAAAATTTTACTTGTGGCTTTAACTTCCATAGAAATTTAATTTTTGAACTCCTTAAGAATTTGGTAGTAGCAGTTTGTATTAAAATTGGGGGGATATTATTACTGGCATTTTAATATTGTAGTATTTTATTTGTTTTATTATTTGAGTATCATGAGGAAATGGCAAGTATTCTGGATGCTGTGGCCAGACACATGGGAATAATGACTACCAAAATCATTGGGTGTACCTCTTACCTCTAAGAGATAAGCTTGAACTTGGTATGCAAATTTTAGAGATAGCACAGACCACTTTTGGAAATGTTGTTCCAACCTCACTTATTATGTAATTCATAAGGATACTGATTTTGAATGGGGTACAAAGAAAGAGAGGTCTCTACAGGGATATCATTTCGCAGTACATGTTCAGTGTGGCTGATTGGACCATATGACTCAGCAGATCCCAAATTATTAGAGGTATCCATGACAGGGTCTCTGGCAAGCCCCAGTAGAAGCTTCACAGCGTGGACCCCTGGAGCAAAGCCCATGCCATCTGCAGCAGATAAGTATTCATTGTTTGAGATGCAGTTCCTGGCATGTTCCACAGCCTCATGCAGGACATTTAGTAATTATGTATTGGAGCTGCTCGTGATGAGTTGGATATTGTCAGACCTATTAAGTAGTGAAGTTAGAAGAACACAGCAGCAATCTATTGTATGATGGAAATTATATGCTCAGAATTGAGCCTGTGCATGTCCCAAGTACACAGCTGAATGAACAGGTGGCCCAAATTCCCATGTCATTTATCCCTGTTGTATTGCTGTCTCTTCTTTAGCTCATGCCTATGGCTTCAGGGGGTTCACAGTGATCAACTGATGGAGAGAGAAAGTATTCAGGCCTGGGTCACAAATGAGTTGCTTCATATGGGATGTTGCTGCACTGTAGTCACACTCAAGTGACCCTGGAAGATAGTGGGGAGGGGAAATTCTCTCAGTGGACAGAGCTTTGAGCAGGATAGCTGACCATCAACTTGGTGGGAAGGAAAAAGTAGCCTGAAGTAAAGATATACATAAATCCCTGGGAAATGGTGGGTGGGGTTTGTAGATTAGTTAGAAGTCTAGAAAGAACAAGATTTGAAGACTGCAGACAAAGAGATGTAGAAAAGAGGCATGTGGGTAGTCCTATGTGAGTGGGCAGATCTTTGTGTCTCACACCAATGTCCACCAGAGAGCATCCACAGCAAAAGTGGCACTGAACAACCAAGTTGAATAGGTGACTCATCCAGTAGAGGTCAGCAACATTTTGTCTTCTTGGCCACCAGTACTTACACAATGGACTCGGGACTAAAGTAGCCTTGGTAGTAGAGATGGAGGCTCACAATGTGAACTTTTTCCCAAGGCTGATCCAGCTGCTGCTGCAGACTGTCCAAAATGTCAGTAGTAAAGACCAATGCTGAGTTCTCATTTTGGTACCATTCTTTGAGGAAATCAATTAGCTCTTTTCTGGCGAGTTGATTACATTGGACCCTTTTCATCCTGTCATCCAGAGTTGATGAAAATCATTCTTCCTTGTGTTAGTATGTATTCTGGGTATGTGTTTGCCTGCTGATTAGTCTGTTTGGGTTGTTATAATGAAATACCACAGATTGGGTAAGTTATAATCAATAGAAATTTGTTGCTCACAATTCTGTAGGCTCGAAATCTGAGTTCAGGATGTGAGTGTGGTCCAGTGAGAACTGTCTTTGTAGTTCATAGCTGGCACCTTCTTGCTTTGTCCTCACATGGTGGAAGAGGCTCATGAGCTCATCAATTCTATTTATGAGGGATTGATCCTCATGACTTAAGTCACGAGGCCCCAACTACTGGTAACCATCACTTTTGAAGGTTAGGATTTCAACAAGTGAATTTTGGGGGGACGTAAACATTCAGACCATACCACCTTCCTTGCTACATGGCTTGGTTGGTCTGTCTGCCTGTAACTCCAGAGTGACTAGGTGCTTACTCTCTGATTTGATAGGATCCTACACCACCTTGCATCAAGCAACCCATTATTTCAGAGGAGAAGATGTTAAAATGAGCACATCACCATCATGGGGTCCACTGGCCTTAAAATATACCACCACATTCAGGAGATGCTACCTGGTAGAATTTTTGTCATGGCCTCTTAAAACATAGCTAAGGAGATAGCTTGGTGAAGACACCCTTCAGTGTCGGTCTGGTATCTTTCATGGTATGATATGTATTTTGAACTGATGTCCAGTGTATGGTATTGTGTCTTTGATAACTAGAGAACATGAGTCTGGAAACAGGATGTGGAAATAGGAATGATTTTCCTACTGTCACTGCCAGTGATCTATGTGCTTCCCATCCCCACAAATTCAGTCTCTACTAAACTAGTTTCTGGTTCGCAATGAGAGTAGGTGGGGCACATTTCTCCTGAGGGGATTCACTAATGGTTTCACTAATTCCAAGACCATAATAGCAGCCTGGACATTGTAGATTACTCATGCATGTTGCCAAGAAGGCCAAGAAATGAGTCATGCTATAATAAGTCTACTATACTACACTGTACTGTACTATATCATAGGGGTGGGGAAAAGTAGGTTTATAGTTGTTCATATAGAAAAAGACATGGAGATTATGATTATTACAAGAGCTTCAAAAGAATGCCATACTGGCACAGTGTACTTAGGTACAATCTCATAAGTTCTCAAATTGCTGGCCTATGTTATTTACACATTCTTGTAGTCTTTAAAAATCAGTAAGCAAACCTGAATTTCAGTGATCTGCTTGGGTTAGCCCCACTTTCTCCTGAGGTGGTTGAATTCTAACCTACTTTTGCCCAACCCTGTGTGTATACTATACTGTACTATTCTATACTGCACTGCCAAGGATAGATGTCCCTGATTATTGGGCAGAGATAAGATTGCTGCTATGTAATGTGAACAGGGAAGTATGTCTGGAACTCAGGAGACCCACTGGGTTGCTTCTAGGTGTTTTCAAGGCCATCCTTGTGAATGGACAAGCAATCCTAGTGACCACAACCTGGCAAGGATGTATTTACCAGGAACTTAGACTCTAGGGGATGAAAGCAATCTAGACCAACAAAATGCTGGCCTGGGGGAGGAGGCTCTACTGGGGGTGGTAGAGGAGAGAGATTAAAGTGTCATTTGTGGAAGTACAGACTTCAGTTTCTTCCCCTAACTCTCAGGTTGTGAATTTTGATTTAGAAATTAGATGGAGGTGTTAGCTAAATTTATGGTAGTGATCATTTTCCAATATAAATGTACCAAATCACCACATTGTTCACCTTAAACTTAATGTTGTATGTCAATTATATCTCAATAAAGCTGGCAAAAAATTGTGACTATCTTGGAGAAGTAGTGGCAATATGGAATTCATTTAAAATGTGGAATGTTGCAAGGAATAGAATATAGCAGATGTGCTCAATGTCCACCCATATCTCTCCAAACCACTAGCATTTACATATCTTTGCCTGAGGCTCCTCTGATTACTGGAGGCCACTCTGCTGATGTGTCCTCTAGCTGTATGTTCCAGAATTTCTTGTGTCTGGAAGCAGCCCTCAGCCAAGCTTGATGGGATTTGGTGTGTCGGCGTTCTCCTCTATCCAGTCCTTCCCTCACATGTGGAATAGCTCTGAGGCCTGTCCCATACCAGCTGCCACTCTCTCGAAGGTTCAAACTTTATTTACCCACGACAGGAAATTCTCATGCTATATCCTGCATTGGCTTTTCCCTGTCCAATCTCTTTCCACACGTCCCCCAGTGTTTCCTGGGATCACATCTTAAAATAAGCCTCTTGCATGTGAATCTTTGTCTCGTGGTCTGTTTCTGGGTGAACCCAAATTAAGGCAATATCCAAAATATATCTCAAAATCAAATATGAAGCAGCTTTCTTCCATTTTATGATTTGTTACACTATAATTTTTCTAAGGAAAGAAAGATGTTAGCTTTGTTCATACATTTGATAAGGACCTAAACAATGGAGAAATGTCTACTTGTCTAGATCAGGGGTTATCATATTTTTCTCTGTAAAGGGTGAGATAGTAAATACTTCAGACTTGCAGGCCATATACATTCAGTCTTGTATATAATTCTTGGTGTGTTTTTCAATTTTAAGTGTTTTTTACAACCCTTTAAAAATATTAAAACCATTCCTAGTTCATAAGCTATACAAAACAGGCCGTGGGCTAACCCCTGCCCTAGGCAGAAAACAAGTAGAAATTCGGAGATGTTAGTTTCACAACATAACCTTGTCGCAAATGTCAGGATGTGAGTTTTAAACAAGTTTTCATTCTTTCATATTGATTTATATTTATACAGATAGCCAAGGGTCTTGGCTATAGGACAAGAAGTTCCTAAAACTTGTAATGATCTGAGTTTAAGTAAGACAAAAATGTATGGATTGAATTTTCTTCCAAAACCACATGAAGGGAGAGAGTGCTTGGCACTGCTTTTTCTTGGGGGTAGGGGGGAGGGCAGGGTTATTATTTTTAACAAAAACATTTGTGAAATAGTCCTGGAGACTCAACAAACCAAAGAGGTGATTGACTTTACCCTTAGGAGTCATTCTGCACCTTAAACCTACACTCCAAATACGTTGACATTTCAAAGTAGAATTTTTGCTTTTATAACCTTCACCAATGTGTTCCCAGCACTAAATATATTGAGGGAAGAAAGTCCAAATGGGGTGATTTATTTGAGAAATTCCCAGATTGGGGGAAGGTGTCTCTTGAAATGGTGGCCTAAAGGAAAGAGTATATTATGTTATATTTAGTAAATGATGTTGAGGGAAATTGCAGAGGACTATATAAATTGGGGTTTGGAGAGGGAACAGAAAGAGAGAAAAATATTTTCCCTGGATGAGATTTATGAGCTAAGAAATAGATGGTTTGGGAAAGAAAATTTTTCCTTTTGTTCACTTAACCCTGATAGACTAGCAGCCTTCGGAAAACTGAGGTAGAAAATTATTTTTATTTCTTATGCCCATTTTTGCATTATGCCTTACAATTAATAGTGCATTGCATAGCAGTCCAGTTTTCCTGTTTCCATTTCTTGCTCACCACACAAAATAATACAGATTTGCAAACTCTGTTACTTGTAGACAAGCGGAGTTTGAAATCACATCCATTCCTTTTTTTTTTTATTTAGCCATTACTCCTTTCCCCCCCCCTGCCCCCCCCCCCACCACTCCCCCCCCTTTCATAATTTCGACCTCTTTTCCCTCCCCCCCCCCCCCCCCCCTCTTTTTCTCCCCTCTTTCTATTTTTCCCCCCCCCCCCCCATCCTCTTAGTTTGCTTTTGTTTTAGGTGTGGTTCTTAATAACTGTGAGTTTGCTGTCCTTTCACTGTTCATCTTTTTATCTTCTTTTTCTTAGGTAAGTCCCTTTAACATTTCATATAGTAAGGGCTTGGTGATGATGAACTCCTTGAATTTGGTCTTATCTGAGAAGCACTTTATCTGTCCTTCCATTCTAAATGAAAGTTTTGCTGGGTAGAGCAATCTTGGTTGTAGATCTTTGGTTTTCATGACTTGGAATACCTCTGTCCAGCCCCTTCTTGCCTGTAAGGTCTCTTTTGAGAAATCAGCTGACAGTCTGATGGGAACTCCTTTGTAGGTGACTGTCCCCTTATCTCTTGCTGCTTCTAGGATTCTCTCCTTCATTTGAATCTTGGCTAATGTAATTATGATGTGCCTTGGTGTGTTCCTTCTTGGGTCCAACTTCTTTGGGACTCTCTGAGCTTCCTGGATTTCCTGGAAGTCTATTTCCTTTGCCATCTTGGGGAAATTCTCCTTTATTATTTGTTCAAATAATTTTTCAACTGGTGGTTGTGCCTTTCCCCCTTCTGGTACCCGTATAATTCGGATGTTGGAACGTTTAAAGATGTCCTGGAGGTTCCTAAGCTTCTCCTCATTTTTCTGAATTCTTATTTCTTCATTCCTTTCTGTTTGATCATTTTTTTCTTCCGTCTGGTCCTCTCCCTTGATTTGAAGCCCAATTTTCTTTCCATTACTATTGGTATCTTTTGTATCAGCATTCATTTCAATTAATTTAGCTTCCATATGTTTCTCTAATTTGTGACTAAAATCCACCAGTTCTGTAAGGATCTTTATAACCAGTGTTTTGAACTGTGCATCTGAAAGACTGGCTATTTCTTCATCACTTAGATCTATCGGTTCTGGGGCTCTAAGTTGTCCTAGAGCCATTTTTGGTCTATTCGTGCTGTTAAGTGAGCGGAGCGAAGCCTTAGTTGTTTACCAGGACGGGGCGACCCAGGTCGCTGGTTTGTGACGCTGTGTGTGGGGGCGGGGTCAGAGAGGGAGCAATGGCGTTCCTCTCCGCTAGCCCAGCGCATCCAGTCACTCAAACGCCTCGGGCTTGCTTATCCGATCCTAATTTTGCGAGCCTGCTGCACCGCGAGGGTTTCCCTTCTCACTGGTTTCTCCGCACGTAAATGCGCGCCACCGACCGACCCACCGCGCCTCTTCCCTGTGCGCTCCGGCAGCCAGCTCGCTGGCGATCAGCGCCCTCGGTTGCCTGCGCGCACCACGCACCGCCCCGGGAATTTTTTCTTGCTAACCTGCTCCGCTGCTGGCCTCGCTCCTCGTACCGGTCCAGCCGAGTATCTAGTTGTCCTTTGGACTCCGTATTGTCGATTTTCCGTGTGGCTTGGTTGTGACTGCTGTTAAAAATAGTTGTTCTTAGATTTGGTTGTGCGCAGAGTGAGGTGGAACCTCCACCTACTTCTCCATCTTGGCGGAAGTCCATCACATCCATTCCTTTTAGAAAGTGTTTAGCTGTCTTGGTTCTCATGGGAGCAAGTACAGTTGTCCACTGTGTGGCAAAGGGAGTTATATAACTCAGTATCCTTTTATTGACAAGACAGTCTGAAGCATTAGTTCTTTGGGACTTTGAAATGCTTAGCTGTCTTAGTTCATCCATAGTAATGGGGTAGGAGGATATGATAGCCAAAATTCTCAGAAAATGCTGAAATCACTGGTGAGTGTGATATATCCTCTTCTAGCTTTTACCTTGAAGCTATTAATATTTTGAGTTGGACATCTGACTCCTAACTGATTTTATGGTGGAGGTGATATAATCAGAGAAGAAGACAAAAAATAATATAAGAGGAGCACAAGTGAACTGCAAAGAATATCAATTTCTTATTACTAGATCATTAACCTATGGTAATTGAAGATTAGCTACACGTGGCTTTGGGAAAGGGGTTTCATGATTTCTAAACTTCCTTTCATGCTAATCTAAAAGCCTTGTTACATGATGGCATACTGGAGTAAATCAAGAATTTGGGCTCTTTGTAATAATTACTATAGGTCACTAGGGAGAACTGTTTAATGTTAACATATATCTGTGAGCCTTAAAATTTGTTAAGAACAATTTGTGGAGAATCATCTACATGTGGCCTTGCATAAAGTGCACAAAAGGGGAAAGAAGAAGTATTGGTTTGGCCAAAAGGTCCCTTACGTTTTTTCCTTACGATGGTTCTAGTAGTGCTTAGTTGTCTTTAACTTTATTCAAAACAATTTTGTTAGACGTATTATGACAGCTGTCATCTCAGGCTGTATTTAGAAAAAGCTTATTAAACTTGGTGAATTTCTCTGCAGCCATTTTAATATGGAAGATGGAAGAAAATATGCAATATTTTTAGTGTATTATGCTTTATTATTTCAGGAAGGGTAACAATGCAACTAGAACATAAAAATAGGTTTTTGCAGTGTATGGAGAAAGTGCTGTGACTGATAGAACTTGTCAAAAGTGTTTGCAGAGTTTCTTGGTAGTATTGACATTTTGGCAAAAGAATTGTTTGCTGTGGGGCTGCCTTATGCATTGGAAGATGTTTAGCAGCACTCCTGGCCTCTGACCCCTAGAAGCCAATAGTGGGAGATAGCTAACATACTCAAAATACCCAAATCAATAAAGTTATTGGTGAAAATGAAAAAATGTATCTTCTATTTTATAGAGGAAAATGTAATTGATTTTTTGGCTAACCCAATATATTGGCTTGGTGGAGTTTATGGTATTCCTGAGGAAAGACACTCTTATATTTTGGGGCATTCACAAATGCTCTTTCTTTTGCCTGCTTCTTCTCAGCTGCCCACCTGGAAAGAGCTCACTCATTTTTCCAGATTGAACCCACACATCTGTTCCTCTTTGTAGCTTTCCAAAGCTTGCTTAGAAGCAAGTGTGCTCTTGTTTGTGCTCTTACAGTGCTGCAGGGACCTAGTTATGTGGTACATTATTGTCTATTTTCCTATTAGTTTCCTTTGGAATGAGAACTGGTTCCTCTGCAGGCAGGAGCAGTCATATGTGCTCTAGCACCTAGCACAGAGCCTGAATATTGTGTATTCAGTTAGTAGCCAACAGCCTAGAGACCTAACGTCACCCATATACAGGCTAGGTTTTGCCTAACATGTATAAGTGCGAAGCCACATAGAGCTTTAAACTGTTTTTGAATTAATTGCCAATTCAACACAAAGATCCAAATGTATATATCTCTTCTAAAATTGGAAGATACGGAATTGTTGGCTAGACCTAAGAAGCAGCTATTCCATGTGAAAAGAAACAGTGCTTCCCAGCTAGCCACAGTTCCCACTGCTCCCTGAGACCAATGTGACATGGGATGCTTCATTTACTTACAGTGTCTGTCTAGTCCCTGTAGATATTGGAGATCGCACCCTCTTTCTGAAAACTACCCAGCACTAACCTTATCACTTCCTTCCCAAAGTCATTTTTGTCTTACTCCCCCATCCAGGAAGTAGTCTAGAATTCCTAGTCCTGTGGTCTTTAAAGTGGGAGGGTGTGTCAAAGTCACTTGTTTAAAATACTATTCCAGAATCTTAAGGTAGTAGAAACATATTTGAAAAATCTTCCCATATAAATATCTCACCCATTTTAAGAACCACCGAATCTGGTCCTTTATTCCCTTTCTCCTATTGCAGTTATTAGGCACATGGCTCATCTCCTCTAATAGATGGCAAACCCGTAGCTGGAGGGATATTGTTTTTTTTTTCATCTCTGTTCTGGAAGATGTTTTAAACATAGCAGATGCTTGATGAATATTTTTTGAATGAAAACCTTAAGTACGGTAGAAAAATTCTGAGAAAGGAGACCCCGAATTGGCAGAGGTGATTGTACAAGGCTCCATGGATCATGGAGTACTTGACCTTTACCAAAACTAACCTTGTGGTCAGTTCTAAAGGACCATCCCTTTTGGATGTATATCCAATGCAATAGTCTGCCTACAAGGCCTAATTTCCAAAGGGAGTCGTTAAAGCACAGAAAAGAATCTTACTTCCTCACAGAAAAATAGAAAAGAATCTTCGTATCATAATATATTTGACATCCCCCCTCCCCTGCATTTTTACTGAAATATCTGTCTTCACAGAAAAAGACAAAACTGTCAAGCACCAGATGTCACTGAGGGGAAAGAAAGTACTACAATGTTTTATATGTATTCTTTCTGCCTATATTTTTATGACTAAGACCTTAAGGAGACACATATAGCTGAAACCTGTTGTATTAAATATGTACTTCAAACTACATGAGTGTTTCAGTGTTGGAATTTTTTTGAAATGAAGTGTGCCTTGTTTCTATTAAATTCTAATTATAACTACTGTAAGAGAAAATGAAGTTTCTCTAATTACCACAAGAGGGGGATATGTAAATATCAGTCTAGGCACTTGACTTGCTTCTGTTTGGTACTTCAGCTTGATGAGTTCCACAGTCTAGAGTCCTCTGAGAAAAGAGAGCAAGAGAGAGGCTTTATATTTTACATTATCCCCTTATTATGAGATGCCAACTATCTTTTTTGCTCTGTAATTACTTCATTCTGCTCTAACGGTTTTAGCATTCACAACCTGCTTGTGAATTTGTTCGTATGTCTGAGTCTACCTCACTTTTTGAGTAAGTCCGATATGAGAGAATTCTAGTTCTGCTCAACAGATTCATCCATCAGTATATATCTGTTGTGTATTTTAGACCTTGGGCTAAGTAAGGGGATATGGAAGGAATAAGACTGTTTTTTGTCACTGTGGACCTCTCGGTGTAGTTGGGGTGTACTACCACTAAAACACATGATGAATAGGCCTAGTGGTAGTGATACACAATAAATGGTTAAAGGATTCAGAGAGAAAGAAGTCATTAGTTCTGAGAACTTCAGAGATGGTGAGCCATGAAGAATGAGGCATAGTTGCACAGCCTGAGAATGAAGGAAAGGCCATTTCATGGATATTGTAAAAAAATGGAGAGAGATTCTAAAGAGTTTAGCCTTCTAGGAGAAATACAAGTCACCAGCATGGCTGACCTAAAGGAGGCATGGAAAGGATAATGGAGAGAATGAAAGAGAAGATTGGAAAATTACAATGACATTTTCCACCCGCATGTGGAGTAGTTATTTAATTCTGATCTTCTAGTGAGCTTTTTTTCCACTTCAGAGCCTGAAAACCAAAAAATCTAACTTTCCTGAATCTCCTGCAGTAGACAGGCTCCACCAATCACATGTTCTCCCATGAGATTTGGAAAGCAGAAGTGAGGCAGAGTCCATCTTTCTGGGGCTTTTAATATATGTTTGCAAACACAGTGATGAAGAATTTGTATTTTCCCAGTGTCTAATCTAGCTCTTGTGGGTGTTGAGAAGCTGTTGTGGTGGCAGTGATTTCCTAATCCTGAGATTACGACTACAATGATATAATTTGAAGTTAGCAGTTGGCATGGCAGCCTCCTGCTTATCCACGTTCTTGTCTGTGGCTGAGACAGCAGTATCTTTGGTGGGCAAATGCTGTTGCATTGACCTGGGGACCATTACTGGAGATCGGGCATATTGCTCACTCCTCCAGACCTTCAGACTAATTTTTAAACTCAATTTCCTGGATTAAAACTCTTCCTGCTTCGAATAAACAGTATGGTTTCTGTTTCCTATGACTCATGCAATTTTATGATGAGGGCAAAGAGAAACCATTGAAGGATTTTTAAGTAGAAGAATGACATGACCAGACTTGTGTGTCAGAAAGCTGAGGCTGTTGGCCTGGTGGGTGGCTCAGTTGGTTGGAGCATTGTCTCATATACCAAAAGGTTGCAGGTTTGATAAAAACTCAGGCTATTGAGAGAATAGAGTGTGTATTGAATGAAAGAGAAATTGGATATCGAGTTATTAAGAAGTAGTTGCAGATCGTGAGGGTAATCAGGGGATGCAGTAGAATACGGACACACAGTATAACTTCAGGAAGGGCCAGCTTCCGGGACTTGTCACATAGTTCTTTGTGCTTAGAAGGGACCCAAGTTTGGGGTTTAATATTGTTATCACTGTCAGAAAATTCTTAATAATTTTTGTCTTTGAGTTTGTGTTTTGTAAGTGAAGTCTGATGAGACAATGGAGCATAAACGCCAAAGGGCTCAGAGCTTTAGCTCATGCTGGATCTCCTTGCTTCCCTGGGACAGGTCTTTGGCTGTCTGATCTTCCTGCTTCCTGGGGCCCCAGACCTATCCATCCTTTGCTCCCCTACCACTACGCACCTACTGCTGCCGCCTCCCATACCCACCTAGGCAGGAGCCTGGGCTCAGAGAGGGTGGGATGCTGGCATGTGTGGGTCATGACAGTTTTGACAGGAAAAAATAACCTTCAAGGGCAGGTTTTAGTTGATGTAAGTGGGTAGAACCTTACCCTGGCCTGACCATGCTGGGAACCATATCCTGGAACTTCTTTACTTGCCAGTACTGTGGCAGCGACCCTTCTTACTGAGGCTCTATTCCTGAGTGGCTCTTATAGCTTGTTTCTGCCACAAAATGGCCCTTAGCATGTTCTGTGAACATTCCTCTGGAAGAGGGCAAGCCTCTGCCTTTTGTGGCCACTTAGTGCCTCCCTTGGGTCCACAGTTCTATTGTTTTTGACCTTCAAGAGGCAGAAATCTATATTAGGCCAGGCATTTGTTTTCAGCCCCCAGGTGTTAACACAGGACCAGTTTTACAGTTAGGAATTTATCACCATTGTCTTTAAAAGCCAATATTTTCATATGATAGTAGAGACTAGTTCGGTTGTTTTTCCTTGGCCTGGAGGGATTACTAAAGTAGATACCTTGCCTGAGTCTCCCAGCACTATCTTCGTAGAGAGTAGCATACTGCCTCAGTTAGTACTGTTTGTTTGTAAGCATAAAATCTCTCTATGATTAACACAGAAGGAAAAAGGGTATTTGTAGCAAGGGGACTAGGTAGGTGCCCAAATCTGAGCATACCATTCCCCAATGGCTAACTCGAGGGGAAAGGTGAGATTTATAGGAAAGAGACTGGATAAATTCCAGACTCTAAGGTCATATAAGCAATTGGATTTTGTCAAGATCAGGAACCTGGAAAGGTTGTTGAAGCCAGGTATGAGGAACTAAAGAACAGACACACTCTTCTTCTAGAAGCTTTCTTTAGAAAGACTCACCTACTACTGTTTTTCATCTTTAATACTTATGCATGGTTTAGATTGCCAGGAGAGAACGTGATTAACCTTGACCTTGCACACACAGCGATGCCTTAACCAGGTACATGGTGCAGTTTGGTTGACAGTTCCACTGTGATTACATCCAGTAGAAGAGGGGATATTCCCAGATGAGCACCAACTATGTGCCAGGCATGGTTACATACATTACTTCATTTAACCCTCACTACTAGCCCATACCCACTGGGGTGTGTATTATTATGACTGTTTTTCAAATAAAGAGGCTAAAGTTCTGAGAAGTGAACTGCCCGTGGTGACAAAAAGTAACAGGACCAGAGCCATTCATCCAAGCACAGTCCCTCCTTGCTCTCCATGGGGGTCCCTGAGGACACACCATAGTGTTCTGAAGGCGTGGGCACAGGCTGGGAAAAAGCCCCTGTGGGCAACAGAGCTGTGAGCTCTGCAGTGCCACAGTCTTTAAAAAAAAAAAGGACCAGAACCAGGATTCAAACAAGGCAAATGATTACACATGTTGGGAACTTACTATCTCATATTATTAATCATTAGTAGAGATGATGATCATGATGATAATGGTGATTATGACTATTTTACAGTCACTAAAACTGCTCTCTCCTCCCTTCTGTTTGGTTGGTTTATTAGAGGAGGTGGGTATAAGGGTTCACTCTGTCCAAATGTCCCTTCTCAACTAAATGTATCTTCTTGTGTTTTTTTTTTTTTTCTGAAGGAGAGCCTCACTCTGAGATCCCTTATATTTGACATAATTCTAGAAGAACCAAATTTTAACTTCAGAAGTAGATTTATTAGAACCGGCCATATCAAAAACTGATAGGAATAATTGGTGGCCTGGCAGGAAAAAAAAAAAGAGATCCAAACAGACGCCAAAACTCAAAAGACAGAGTAAGAGGGAAACATTAAACCTAAGGGTAAGTGTCATTTGTGTCTCCGTAGTCTTAGAGATCTTGCCTATATTAAATTACAGAACAATAGCCATTGTTTTAGAAGACTGTTCAATGATGCTCAGTGTCTACCATCCAAAATGCATGCATCCGCAGTGCATGAAAGGACAACGTTCGTTCCTGCCCAGATTGGAGGTGCCGAGGCCACCCCCCTGTGTGCTGCCCTGCGCAGAGCTCCCACGTGGCACAGAGCCTTCTCAGAGGGACGGCCCCTCCATAAGTTGTGCCAAAGAGCATCAAAGGCCAAGCCCTTGAAAATATACTGTGGTGTCTGTAAACGCACAGTGGATTTTTGAACATACATCTTTCTTCTTTAGTGTTGAAAGCACTCCATATGTATTTATCTTACTTTAGTAAAACTAGAGATGAGATTTCAAACCTTATTTCATACTACCTGAACTTTTTTACTCTCCATCTATCCTTTTTAGTAGTTCCTCCTATCCTTTAGTGAAAGCCCTAAGCATATACTTTGATATTCTTTACTGTATACTTTCTAGATTATAATAAAGTTTCTTGTGGGAAGAAATCATATTTTGAATTTTTTTTACTTTTATCTCGCATATTTCCTTCTCTGACTACTGCCTTTATAAGTCTTTTAAATGCTGTCAGAGGGCCTTGGGGAACCATATAAGGGTGTCATTGTCACACAATTGTCAAATATTCTGTCATATCTAAAGTTATGCAGCTGATTATATTAAGGATGGCTGATGCTTTGGGATGGGATGAAGCTAAGGAAAAGCTACACAGAAGGAAAGGAGAAAGGGACTCAGAAAACACTGGCCTCAAGAAAAAGGAAAGAAAATGGGCTGGGGATTCTGGAAGGAAATATGACAAAGGCAGAAATGAAGGAAGAGGAAAATGAAAGACTTCTTGGACGATAACATATATAGCGATTCAAACTTAGTTGGTGAGGGAGGTTCTTATGCCAACAGCAGTGATTTTGAGAAGTCATAATGAGTGCAGACTAGATCAAATTCTTGATGGCTATAGCAGCTGTGGTAGACTAAACTGCTTAACAAATAGACCTGAACTCAAACTGGCCCAGGCAAATTAGACATTTATTTCTCACTTACGTAAGAACAGCCCAAAGCAGATGCTTGGGTAGGCAAAGAACTCTCCTGTATTTGGTGATTAGAGACCAAGACTCCTTCCAGCCTGTGACTCAGCCATCCATCCTCTGGGACTTTGTCATTGTCTGCACCTACAATATGAAAAAGGAAGGAGAGAGTGGAGAACCACCTGTTCACTTAGAAACTCCAGCGCAGAAGGCTCACCATGACTTCTGCTCTCGTTCCACTGGAGACAATTCAGGCATCCAGTCCAACTTTGTAAGGGAGTTGGGGAACTGTAATTCAGCCATGGGCTCAGATAACATCCAGGTACCATGGAAGAAGGGGAGAATAGGTTTTCGTGGACAGCTTGTGGTTTTTGCCACAGTGGCTCAGGGAGTAACAGCATAGCTATAGGATTCAACAGGTCTGTTTTAGAACCCATACCTGGTGAGAGTGGTCAGTTCTGCAGGCTCTCTACAAATCTCATTCTCTTCATCTATAAAATGGAGATAATATATTGCCTACTTACAGGATTCTTATGAAGATTAAATGAGCTAATTAGTGGAAAGCATTTAGCAGAGCACATGGCTAACCATGAACACTCAGTAAATATTTGCTGTTATTTTTCATAGCTATAGCTCAAAAAGGGGGAAAGCAATAGGCATTTATTTTGTATCTACTTTAGTTCTAAACTGATAACAGGTAATTTGCATATGTTTATTATATAATTCTCAACAGCACCTGGAATTAAGTACATCTACTTATTATACATCAGTGGTTTGAAGCTCAGCAAGGTGACATTGCTAGAATATAGTAAAACAGGATTTGAACCAAGATTTATTTAATTTCAAACCTTACACTATTTATACTAAGCATACCTTTTTTTTAAGTAAAAAAAAAATAAGCACACCTCGAAGGGTGAAACCAATGGAGATGGGGGCAAGGCAGGAGACTAGAAGGAACAGCTGTCTGGGACAAAAGATTGTGAATTGTTTGAACTCAGAACAGGAGCCTTAGAGAAAAGGGACCTAAACCTTAACTGTCAACCTTATCCTTACCTAATCCTAACCCACAGTTTAGATGAGGTACCTTTAAGATGACAAGGGAGGAAGAGCATGTGCATTAACATGAGTTAAAACATGTGCAAAACTGGCATAGAGTTATATTCGTGCTCATATTCTGCCTCTAATAATGTTCAGTCTAATCTTTGAGATACCCAGATACTGGTCAAGTTTCAATTGAAGTTTTCCGATACTGTCATTAGAATTATTTCCAGAGAAGAGGCACCAGAGTAATTTTGGGACCAGGTGTGTAGTCACCGAAGGAAAAATTCTCCCAGGTACTCCTGGAGGTCAGTGGATGGGTTTCATTCTCAATTTTCAAAGATGTACTCTCCACTTCATCTTCAGAGATAGTAATTCAGGTCAGTTTCCTGGTGCTCCATGAGACCGTACAAAATGCCTTTAGATGTACAAGTGAAACCAAAACTGAACACATTCATCACTGCAGTGCTTCTCAGAGATTTTGCTATGCCGCATTGCATTATAAAAATTTGCACACTGACGCTATAGTATGAAATATTTCCCAAATCTGTTCGACCATTGGCTTTTTTTGCCATAGGGAGTATTTTTCCAGAGAACGCAGTTTGGGAAACACTGTTCTGATGTATTTTATTAGTTGATAATCCAGAGTGATCTGAATTTCGAGAACTTTGAAAAGGATTTTCTGTGTTCTTAGGAAAATACATTTTCCAAAATGTTGTGAGATTTCTTTCATAATCCTAACAAGGCTAAATCCCTTTCAACCACTTCTCAAGTTACCATATAAGAGACACTATTAATTTTCTATGAAACAGTAATTTCTTCCTCTCTTTCCCAGCATGCCCTCTTTTAGGGGATAAATTGTGAAGGGTTTAATCAACTACCAGCAGTCATCTTTCTTTTTGTAAGTGCTGGTCCAGGGCACAGGTGGCAAACACTAGGCCTGTGGGCCAAATCTGGCCCTCCACCTTGCTTTATCCGGCCTGGCACCTTGTTTCTACCTGGCGGTAGTGCAGAAATCTTGCTTAACTGCTCAGGAGTAGTTGCATTTATACAGTCCTAAAATTATATTCAGCCCTTTGAAGGCAACCACAAGGCCAATGTGGCCCCAGTGAAAATGACTGTGACACCCTTGGTCTAGGGGTTAGGCATGTGACTCTGTTGTGTACAGTAAGGCAAAGAGAAGTAACTCTTTCAGGACTTCTGCAAAAGACAATTGTTTTTTAAATTAAAAAGACAGACTGGTGAGGACCAAACCCATTTTTTGCCTTTTCCCTTCTTTCTGCTTTGAACATTGTCTTGTTCAAATATTCAATGTGTATTATAGGACATCCTCATCAGGTATCAGGGACAGGTGGAGATGTTCAGGAGAGTTTCAGAAATTACATCTATAGCTTTCCAATGTTTGATCTAATCCTAGAACCATCCACTTGTGAGATTCCTATCAAGTAAAATTGTATAGCCTGGTATTATTTAATTCAGTTTTATCTGGATATTCTCTCAGAGCAGAAGAAATTCTAGCTGGTCCCTAAGACACATGTGGAATGACAAACTGCATACGGGTGCAGCCGGGGATGTCACGGCACCTAGAGCACTAACTGTAAAACTCCCTCCTTCTCTCTTCCTCTTTAAAAACCTTAGTAGAATAAAGTGAGAGTAACACTATTGCATAAATCACTTTGAACTTGCTCTAATTTAGAAAACAGTTATTTGCAAATTTCATTACTTTAAATATTACAAGTAACAAATGACATGGGACACATTTACAACTGAGTGATAAATGTCAGTGCTGTGTAAAGTGTTGGGAACCTCTGATACAGACAGTCCCCCTCGAGATTTTGCTTGTCTTGTTAGCCTTGTAGATAAGGACCCTAAATGGGCTATTCCAGAGGCTGGACAACTTTCCCTGTAAAGAGCCTGAGAGTAAATATTTTTGGTTTTATGGGCCACCACTACTGAACTCTTCTTCTGCCATGTGAAAGCAGGCATAGTCTGCAAACATGGCTGGGTTCCAGCACAACTTTATTTTCAAAAATGAACGGTAGGTTGATTTTGGTCCTTTGGCTATAGTTTGCTGCCCTTTCTCTAATCTACCACTTTTTTCTCCCTTACTGTTTTCTGGCTGATATTTGAAAAAAATATTCCCATTTTATAGGTCAGAAATTTGAAGCTTAGAGAAGAAGTTCAATAACTTGTCCATGGCAAAGTCACAGGCAAATTGGAATTTAGCCCCAGTTCTAGATTTTTAAACCTGTGGTCACCCCAGCACCCTGGTGCTCCCCTGTATTTGGGACCTTCTCTGCAGATCAGAAAAGGCCGTTTTAGAGACGGAAGTCCACTTTGGTGGTACTGCAGAGAATAGTACCTAAAGGGCTACTTGTACAGAGTGAAATTTTGATCAGAGAAGTCAAAACTAGAAGAGGCAGACTATGGACTCTCTTCCTTGGTCTGAGAATTATGTTCTCAATTTATTTCTAGGAATAAGAAGATTGTCTTTTGTCCCAGCTTGGACCCACCTGGTTGGTATCTTTTCATGTTTATCAAATGCTGACATGGGCTCTGCCTTTGAGTCCCAGCCCAAGCAAACCGGCTGTTCTTGCATGCTAATGAGACAGCGTTTTCCTTGGGTCATTTGTTCTCCAACCGTGGCCATCCCTGAGCCCATTTCTGTCAAAGACTCTTCTACCTCACAGGCCAACTCCTCTCATACGAACTCTGAAAGGGCCTCTGAAGCCAACACTGTTTACCAGTTTGTTCTTAAACATGTCAGAACTGTAATCAAGATGAGGTCAAGCAACAATTTTCACAGCTGTTACAAAACATTGCTAATTGCTCTACAGGCTTCATAGAAAACACAGTGTTGTAGCCTGGAAATGGTAATTACTGTGACTCAGGTTTCTTGGCCTAAATTCCCTGGCTGCATGTTTTCTTCCAGCCAAAGGGGGAAATTTTAAAAAATGAAGAAAGAGAAAAAAAAGTGTAAAACACCAGACACTCCAACTTTAATAATAATGGTAATAATAATAATAGTAATAGTAATAATAATAATAATAATAATACAAAACTGTAAAAAGTATTTCCACCATGAAGAGTTGTTCCGACTAAAATTGGGATCCTTTGTTCAGGAGCCAGTGTATATCTCATGAGTGGAAAGAAACTCTGAAGATTTGGATTCTCTACCTCATGTTAAGAAATATTGATTGCATCCCACAAGAAGGCTTTCACTTAACCACATTTTTAAAAGCTTTCATAAATATTGCAATAAAGTGAAATTCATTGCTAGTTAAGCTCTAACACCAGAATGAGCTTATTTATCATCCAGATGACTGAGCTGCTGGCGAGAGGAAACAGAGGGACAGTAGAGGATTTATAGAGCACATCTTGAAATATCTTCTTGCTAGGTAATAAAGGCCGTGCACCACATTATAATCTAATGGCCAATAAACAATTTTCAGAAAGAGAAAAATAAAGGTGGTGAAAATAGAGTGCATTGGGAAATTCCATTTATACTACAGTCAATTATTGCAGGGCTCAGCTATATTATAAACTTTTTTCCCCATTAAGCATAGCTTGTCAGAAATCCTATACTGAGGGAATAAAATGTCAGGATGGTGCCCAAATCATTACAGCATGTTCCTCATAACAGATTCTCACTTAGAACCTCTAAATGATTTGTGACAGTGTTCCTGGCATTTGCAAGTAAAATTAGTCAAGTGATATTTTTAAATAAAGAATCTTTGGTAATGTTTGAGTTAAGCCTGCCGACACTTAAACCTGATTTTTTTCTGCCATGCTTCATTCACAAAGTGAAAAGTCCTGTCTAAAGCTATACTTACATGTGCATCTTTGAATATGATACTGCTTTAATAGAGTTTATATGCCCCTAGTCCTAAAAAAAAAAAGAGTATAGGAGAGGTAAGTTTATTATTAAAGAACTAGATGAGATTCCCATTTCATTTGAGGTGACTTTAACTTTAAAGGTGAAATAAAATATAGACAGTTGAGAAAGTCAAGGTAGAGGGAAAATAAAGACAGAAGAATATGAAAAAGAGGGAAGTTGTTGTACAAAATATACATACTGTTCATTAATATCCCAAAGGCCACAAATTTTATTCTGAGCTTCTTAGTTTCCTAGATAAAAAAGGTAAGGAGTCATATGATTTCAGGCCCATAAAATAAACATAAAGTGATTGTTCATGATAGACATGTGTTTTGGTATTAAGATCAAATGATGAGAAATTTGTCCTATGAGTTCTTACAAAGAGAAAATTTTATAAACTAATAAACTGTGTCCTCAAAAACATTATGACAGTAAGTATAGCAAAGTATCTCATAAAGCTCTTCCTCATAAAATCTTTCAGTCTAGGTGAGTGGCAGGTTGGTGCAACATAATTCAGCTAAGGCAGCTGTGGTGGAGGAGGGCTAAACCAATGCCGTGTAACTGGAAGGCCTGTGATTTCTCTTTGTCTCTGTCCCTCCCTCTATCTGTCTGCCCTATGAACTTAATTGGTGTTTAATTTTTCAATCTTTTTTTCTATGTTCCCTTAGGCTCACACACACACATAAACACCTGTTGTAGAAAATACTAGTAGAGAACAGATTTCCCTTATAGAATTATGGTCATATGGTCATGTTGGGACCTAATTTATAATATATACGTGTGTATATATGTGTATATACATAACACATATAAATCCCTAGTGAAATTGAATTTACAATAAAGAATTTTAAAATTTGTGAACTGACAGCAAGAAAGAAAAGAATTAATATTCTAATGGAAGGAAAATAATATAACATTATTTTATAACATGTTTGTATACAATACATGAACTTTAGGAGGTCAAGGCAAGCAGCTAGGATTCCTGTGTAAAAAGGACCTGAAAATTTGCCCAGTTTCTAATATAATTACATTAGTGCCTCCTTTCATGCTCAAAAGTATCTCAGTTTGGAAGTTAAGCACTGTGGTCACCTTACCTCTAAACACTCTAGAATCAAAAGAGGGAGGCTAATGATGCTGCCAGTTAGTTTTCCATGGGTCAGTATAGCAATTACTGGGGAACATGGCAGATACTTCATGGCAGAGGACATAGTCAACCTGCAGTATCAAAGCTACCTTTGAATGATCCTAAAGAATTGGAGTCACTGGGCAACCCAATTATCTGTACCATATCACAGGGTAAGCCCTTTTCTACTTGAAACAGAAAGAGCTCTGATTTTTATGGAGATACGAGAACTTGGATCCAGTAGCTGATTAGGAACTGCAGCACCATTTATAGCATCATTAACACAAGGGCACAGGATAGCATTGAGAGGTGGCTGAGATAGGAACAGTGGCATTTAGTGTCTGAAAGCAAGATTAGAAAGGTCATGAGCCATAGGGGGTATAGTGGAAAGAAGGAGAGAGGAGAAAGACTTCCTTGAAACTATATACATTTTTTATTACTACCTAAGCTGAGAATTCTAATTAGTGACCCTGATTTCTGTGTGTGTGTGTGTGTGTGTGTGTGTGTGTATGAGAGATTGAGTATGAAAAATAGAGAGGAAAAACGAATGAGTAAAGATGGGGATTGGAGAAATGAGAGTTTGCTGGTGACTAATTTGGAGACCCAGGGACAAAACTGAAAAGAGCCAAACATTCCTGTGACTGTAAACCAGGCTGAAGGGAAGCAGTGCTACAAACAGACTTGACTTTAAAATCAGTTCAACACACAATGCAATGAGGCTTTAGAGAAAAGAACTTTGCTATTTTCTTTAGAATTCCACATTAAACTTTAAATTTGCTTCCTTTGTCTAAACTAGCAAAAAGAAAGAGAAGACTGGAATGCCAGGTAAAGCAGGTAGATACATAGATCCTGGTGATAGGACATGCTCACACAGGGACAGATGACCTTGACCTAGGTCAGGTGAAGGAAAATGAATTTGTGTTTCCTACATAAGGACCAGAGCCTCAAAAAGTACTCATCAGCAAATAGCTGCAGAAGCAGATGTTTTGCTTAGGTTACTTTGTTCCATGGACTTTGTTGTATCAGAACAATCAACCAAGAGAAATTAAAACTAAAGCCTTCTAGCCTGGGTAACCAAACTGTTTTTACACAATTCATGTAGTAAGGAATTCCAGATAGGAAATTAAAGTATATACAAGATAGTTGATAAATTAGGGATTCAACAGAAGGAAAGGAGAATGGTAATGCAAGACATACTGAAAATACAGGGCTAATAGAACTCCCAAAGATAAAAAATCCTTAGTGAAATTGAATTCACAATAAAAAAATTAAAAATCTATGGGTTGATAGATAGCAAGAAAGAAAAGAATCAATATTCTAATGAGAGGAAGAAAATATACCTTGTTGGAAAAGACTACACATTAGTATTTTTAGAATAGGTTAAAGAAATAAAGGGAATACTGGACACTATAATAAAAACGAGGGTGCAAAATAATGTAGGGTATATAATAAATGGGTAGACAAAATAACAGTTTAGAAAGAAGCTCATTAGGAATGGTAGAAATGAAAACTATAGTATTTGTAATTAAAAACTCAGTGGGTGAATTAAATGACAGATTAGATACAAGAAAGGAAGACTGAGGGAACTGGAAGATCAATATGAGGAAATCACCCACAATATGAGCTCAGCAATGAAAAATATGAATGAGCAACTAAGATATATGAGGGAGAGCATGAGAAAATATAAAGTGCATGTAATGTAAGCTCTGGTAGGATTGAATAGAAAGAGTGAGAAAGAGGCAACATTCTAAAAAAATGTTCATGTTTGAAGAAAGAATTACATTCTCTGACTAAGCACATAAGTCTCGAAAAGGATAAATAAAAACCTAGACAGTGTGGGAAAATGAAGAGAAGCAAAGAGAAAGGTCTTAAAATTAATCAGAAAAAAATAATTTTCTCTAACAGAGGCATCACTACAACAAGATCAGTGACTAGGTCTGTCCAGAAAAAGTCCAGCCATTGCTCATATAATGAGAATGGTTTGTGTGACATGGATGTAACCTGGAATCCAAGGAGAGTGGACTGGAATGCTCATGTGTGAACAATGACAACTTCACTGTACCAGTTGGTGGGGGCATTGATAAATATCTGTACTGTGTAGCCATCATGTTCAAAATGACTGAGCCAATAGAGCAATGAATCTACATCAAATGTTGCATTAAGCTTAAATATTCCTCTGAGGAAACTATTTGGATAGTTTCCAAATAGTTTGGAAATACTATTTGTTTTTCCAATAATGTTTGGACAACAGCTATGGTGATAGGCAGCTTTATCATGACAACATGCCTGCTCATGCATCATGTCTCATGCAGAGTTTTTTGGCAAAACATCAAATCACCCAGGCGACTCAACCCCTTTACCACCCAGATTTGGCACTCTGCAACTTCTGGCTTTTCACAAAACTAAAGTCACTTTTGAAAGGGAAGAGATTTCTGACCATTGATGAAGCTGAGGAAATTATGATGGGGCATCTGATGGCAACTAGGAGAACTATATGAGGTCCCAAGGTGCCTATTTTGAAGAGAACTGAGTCATCATTGCCCTATGTACAATGTTTTGCCAGGTTCGAAGGGACACTATTTATAACTTATTTAATAATATGAGTAAAACAAAGACATTTGCACAGAAAGAACTGAGGAGCTTACTAATCATAGACTTTTATAGGGGATAATTTAAAAGGTGTTCTTCACTGTCTTCGTTTTCTTCTAGGATTTTATGTTTTCAAGTCTAACATTTAAGTCTTTAATCCATTTTTGAGTTTATTCTTGTGTATGGTGTAAGAAGGTGGTCAACTTTTAGCTTTTTGCATGTATCTGTCCAATATTCCCAAAACTATTTATTGAATAGACTATCTTTGCCCCATTGTATGTTCTTGACTCCTTTAATATTAATTGACTGAAAGGCATGGGTTGATTTCTAGCCTCTCTGTTCTGTTCTATTGATCTATGTGTGTTTTTATACCAGTACCATAATGTTTTGATTACTGTGGCTCTGTAGTGTAATTTGATATCCAGTAGTATGGCTCCAACTTTGTTCTTCTTTCTCAAGATTGCTGTAGCTATTCAGGGTCTTTTGTGGTTCTATAGAAATTATTGGATATTTGTTCTGTGTTTATGAAATATACCATTGGTATCTTTATAGGAATTGAGTTGAATTTATAGATAGTTTTGGGCAGCATGGACATTTTAATGATGTGTAGTCTTCCTATCCATGAACATAGTATACACTTCCACCTATTTGTGTGTTCTTCACTTTCTTTCTCCAGTGACTTATAATTTTCTAAATACAGGTTTTTATATCCTTGCTTAAATTTATTCCTAGGTATTTTATTTATTTTGATGCAGTTGTAAATGGAATATTGTTCTTAATTTCCCTTTCTGGTAGTTCATTATTGGTATATGAAAATGCAGCAGATTTCTGGATATTTATTTTGTATCCTGAATTTATCTATCAGTCCCAGTACTTTTTTGTGCAATCTTTAGGCTTCAAAATATACAGTAAAATGTCATCTGCAAATAATGACAGTTTTTTACTTCTTCCTTTACAATTTGGATGCTTTTTATTTCTTCTTCTTGTTTGATTGCTGTGGCTAGAACTTCCAGTACTGTGTTGAAAAAGGGTAGTGAAAGTTCCTGGCTTGTTCTCAATCTTAAGGGAAATGCTCGTAGCAATTTATTTTCTGATATAGCTCCTTGGGCAAGGGAAACAAAAGAAAAATAAACAAATGGAACAATATCAAACTAAAATGTTTTTATACAGCAAAGAAAACCATCAGTAAATCAAAAGACAACCCACTAAATGTGAGAACATATTTGCCAGTGATATATCTGATAAGGGGCTAATATCTAAAATTTATAAAGACCTTTTAAAAATAAACACCAGAATATCCAAACAGTCTAACTAAAAAATGGGCTTGAACAGACACCTTCAAAGAGGACATACAGATGGCCAATAGACATATGAAAAGATGCTCAACATCAGTAGTCATCATAGAAATGCAAATTGAAACCAAAATGTGATATCATCTCACACCTGTCAGAATGGTTATCATCAATTAATCCACAAATGACAAGTGTTGGCAAGGATGTGGAGAAAGGGGAACCGTTGTGCACTGTTGGTGGAAATGCAGACTGGTACAGCTACTGTGGAAAGCAGTATGGATTTACCTCAAGATATTAAAAATGGAACTGCCTTATGGCCCAGTGATTCTACTTCTGTGAATTCTATATCTGAAGAAACCCAAAACCCTGAAAAAAATACATGTACCTTTATCTCATTGCAGTGTTATTTGCAATAGCCAAGATTTGGAAGCAGCACAGGTGTCCATCAGTAGATGAGTGGATAAAAACTCTGTGGTACATTTACACCATAGAATACTACTTGACAGTAAAAAGGAAGGAAATCTTATTCTTTGTGACAGCGTGGATGAATCTGGAGATAATAATGCTAAGTGAAATAAGCCCATCAAAGAAAGATAAGTATCAGACTCATAGCTGTTAGAAGGGAGGAGGTTTTGTAGCTGGTTGAAAAAAGTGAAGGGATTAAGCAAAAAAAAATTCTCATAGACACAGGCAATGGTATGGTGATTGCCAAAGAAAGAAAGGGGGTAGAAAGAGGCAGAAGATAGTAAAGGGGGATATATGGTGATGGAAGGAGACTTGACTTGGGGTGGTTAATGCACAGTACAATATACAGATGATGTATTATAGAACTGCACACCTGAAACATATAATTTTATTAACCAATGTCACCCAATAAATTCAATAAAAAATAAAAAACAAACGATGTTCTTCAGTTAAAAAAGGCACTGAACTGAAAAGGAAGGAGCAGGAAGCAAAAACAGACAGTAAACAAAACAATTGTAAATATGCAACTAAATCTAATTAAACATTTAGTGTAAAAATAGAAACCTTGTAGGAGATTCTCATTTGAGAGTTAGAATTTGTTAAAAAATAAGTGAAACTGAAATGCTGAACAACAATAATATGGAAGAAAAAAGATGGCTTAAATTATCCTTAAGTTCTTATATTATTTAAGAAGGAAAAGGAGACAATGATTAGTTTTAGACATTATTGAGCCAAATGAGATTTTCACATTGTAAAAAATTAAGGGCAGCTCATAACAATAGAAATAGAGTGTCTGCTTTGATACTGACTGACAGGGAAAGAAGAGGAATAAAGCTTTATCATTCCAACTGGAGAATGAAAAGGAACAAAGAAGGAGAAAGTGAATAGAAAATAATATAACAAAGTGGTAGAAACCCAAAATATATTAGGAGCCACAACACAAATGATATAAATTCATATGTTAAAATAAAGTTTCTTATATTATTCAATAATGGAACAAAAATACAAACCAAATTGGTAGCAAGATATTCACAAAGGCCAAGCTAATGACATTGAGAGATCAGAATAAAAGGGATATAAAGATTGACCAGAGATTGCCTATTCAGCGTTCATTCTAAATGCCCTTCTCTGTGCTTTCTCTTCTTTATGACAGAACCCTTATCTCAGTCTAAAAAATAAAAATACTAGATTTTCAGGTGATCAATCTATTTCGAAACCAGCACAGAAATGTTCAGGTCTCCTTTTCTTTGTGTTTTTACCTCTGGCCTAGATTTTTCAGCAGCCTCGATTCTGACGACATATCTTCCTCACCCTTCCCATTTTAAAAGGTGGATTTATATGTTAACTGTATTATTTTACTACTAGAAATGTACCTTATTTTGCCTTATAATTCTATTTTATTTCCAAAAATTAAAGCATAATTTAAGTACAATGTTATATTAGTTTTAGTTTAAAATATAGTGACTCTACATTTATATACCTTATGATGTGATTGCCACAATATGTCCAGTCAATGTATACATTTATTGTGACATCATTGACCATTTTCCCTGAACTTTACATTATACTTCTGTGACTTACTTATTTTATTTTATAAAACATTTTAAAAAATTTAATTATTGTTGAAGTACATTTTCTGTCTTTTACTCCCATCCTAGCCCACCTCCCCAGTACTCCTCACCTCCCTCCCATTTCCACCCCTGTTAGTTTTTGTCCATGTGTCCTTTATACTAGTTCCTGTAAATCCTTCCCCTTTTCCCCTGAAATTCCCTCCCCTCTCCCCTCTGGTCACTGTCCACCTGTTCTCTATTTCAGTGTCTTTGGTTATTTTGCTTGTTTGTTTGTTTCATTGTTTAGGTTCCTGTTAAAGGTGAGATCATATGGTATTTGTTTTTCAACACCTGGCTTATTTCACTCAGCATAATGCTTTCCAGTTCCATCTATGCTGTTGCAAAGGGTAGGAGCTCCTTCTTTCTTTCTGCTGCATAGAATTCCATTGTGTAAATGTGCCATAGTTTTTGGGTCCATTCATTTACTGATGGGCACCTAGGTTGCTTCCAACTCTTGGCTATTGTAAATTGTGCTGCTGTGAACACTGGGGTGCATAGGTTCTTTTGGATTGGTGTTTTGGGGTTCTTAAGATATACTCCTAGCAGTGGAATTGCTGGGTCAAAAGGCATATTCATTTTTAGTTTTCTTAGCCATACTGTTTTCCATAATGTTTGTACCAGTCTGCAATCCCATCAAGAGTGAATTAGGGTCCCCTTTTCCCCACAATCTCTCCAACATTTGTTTTTTGTTGCTTTGTTTATGATAGCCATTCTGACTGGTATAAAGTGGTATCTCATTGTGGTTTTAATTTGCATCTCTCTGATAGCTAGTAATATTGAGCATCTTTTCATGTGTCTCTGGATCCTCTGTAGGTCCTCCTTGGAGAAGTTTCTGTTCAAGTCCTTTGCCCATTTTTTAATTGTGTTGCTTGTCTTCTTAGAGTGGAATCATGTAAGTTCTTTGTATATTTTGGAGATTAAACCTTTGTCTGAGATATCATTGGCAAATATGTTTTCCCATACAGTTGGTTCTCTTTTTATTTTAATACTGTTTTCTTTAGCCATGCAGAAGCTTTTTATTTTAATGAAGTCCCATTTGTTTATTCTTTTCATCTCTTGCTCTTGGGGACATAGCAGTAAAAATGTTGCTGCGTGAAATATCTGAGATTTTCTTGCTGATGTTCTCCTCTAGGACTTTAATGGTTTCATGGCTTATATTTAAGTCTTTTATCCATCTTGAATTTATTTTGGTGTATGGTGTAAGTCTGTGCTCAAGTTTCATTTTTTTTGCACATAGCTGTCCAGTTCTCCCAACACCATTTGTTGAAGAGGCTATCTTTACTCCATTTTATGTTACTGCCCCCTTTGTTGAATATTAATTGATCATAGAGACTTGGGTGTATTTTTGGGCCCTCTGTTTTGTTCCATTGGTCTATGTGCCTGTTTTTATGGGAGTACCAGGCTGTTTTGATTACAGTGGCCTTGTAATACAATTTGGCATCAGATATTGTAATCCCTCCTACTTTGTTCTTCTTTCTCAAAGTTGCAGTTGCTATTCGGGGTCATTTATAGTTCCATATAAATTTTTGAAGTGTTTGCTGTATGCCTGTGAAATATGTCATTGGTACTTTAATAGGTATTGCATTGAATCTGTATATTGCTTTGGGTAGTATGGACATTTTGATGATGCTAATTCTTCCAATCCATGAACACGGTATATGTTTCCATTTGCTTATGTCTTCCCTGATTTCTTTCTTCAGTGCTGTGTAGTTTTCTGCATACAGTTATTTCACCTCCTTGGTTAGGTTTATTCCCAGATATCTTATTTTTCTTTTTGCTATATCAAATGGGATTTTTTTTATTGATTTCTGCTTCTGCTGTTTCATTGTTAGTGTATAAAAATGCCTTTGAGCCCTGGCTGGTGTAGCTCAATGGATTGAGCACGGACCTGTGAAACAAAGGGTTTCTGGTTCGATTCCCAGTCAGGGCACATGCCTGGGTTGTAGGCCAGGTCCCCAGTAGGGGACACATTAGAGGCAACCACACATTGATGTTTCTCTCCCACATGTTCTCCTTCCCATCCCCTCTCTCTAAAAATAAATAAAATATTTTTTAAAAATGCCTTTGATTTCAGGATACTGACTTTATATCCCGATGTTTTGCCAAATTCATTTATTAGGTCAAACAGTTTTTGGGTGGAGTCTATAGGATTTTCCATGTAAACTATCATGTCATCTACAAACAGTAACAGTTTTGTTTCCTCCTTTCCAATTTGCATGCTTTTATTTTCTTTTCTTGTCTGATCGCTGTGGCTAAAACTTCCAATACTATATTGAATAGAAGTGGTGAAAGTGGACAACCTTGTCTTGTTCCTGATCTTAGTGGAAAAGATTTTAGTTTTTGCCATTGAGTATGATGTTGGTTGTAGGTCTCTCATATATGGCCTTTATTATATTGAGGAATGCTCCCTTTATTCCCACTTTGCTGAGTGTTTTTATCATAAATGGGTGTTGTACCTTATCAAAAGCTTTTTCCGCATCTATTGATATGATCATGTGGTTTTTGTCTTTGCTTTTGTTTATGTGATGTATTACATTTACTGATTTGCGAATATTGAACCATCCTTGCATCCCTGGGATGAATCCCACTTGGTCATGGTGAATGATCTTTTTAATGTATTGCTGGATACAGTTTGCCAATATTTTGTTGAGGATTTTAGTGTCTATGTTCATCAGTAATATTGGCCTGAAGTTTTTTTTTTCTTTGTTGTGTCTTTATCTGGTTTTGGAATTAAGATGATGCTGGCTTCATAAAATGAGTTTGGGATTCTTCCATTATTTTGGATTTTTTGGAATAGTCTGAGGGATTATCTCTTCCTTAAATGCTTTGTAGAATTCTCCTGTGAAACCATCTGGTCCATGGCTTTTGTGTGTCTGGAGTTTTTTGGTTACTGCTTTAATTTCAACTGTTGTTATTGGTCAGTTTAGGCTTTCAGTGAGTTTTGGAAGATTATATTTTTTTCTAGAAATTTGTTTATTTCACCTGGGTTTTTAAATGTCTTGGTATAGAGATCTTCATAGTAATTTCTTACAATCCTTTGTATTTCTGTGGTGTCAGTTGTAATTTGTCCTGTTTCATGTCTGATTGTGTTTATTTGGGTTCTCTCTCTTCTTTTCTTGATGAGCCTGCTTAAAGGCTTGTCGATCTTGTTTATCTATTAAAAAAACCAGCTCCTGGATTCATTGATCCTTAGAATTGTGCTTTTAGTCTCTATGTCATTTAATTCTGCTCTGATCTTGGTTATTTCCTTCCTTCTACTTGCTCTGGGCCGTCTTTGTTGTTGTTCCTTGAGTTCTTGTAGGTGTAGGGTTGGGTCTTTTGTTTAAATTGTTTCTATCCTTTTCAGATAGGCCTGTATTGCTATGAACTTCCCTCTCAGGACTGCCTTCACTGTGTCCCATAAGTTTTGGGTTGTTGTGAGTTCATTTTTATTTGTTCCCAGAAACTTTTTGATTTCTTCCCTAATTTCATTCTTGACCCATTCATTGTTTAATATCATGCTATTCAATCTCCATGATTTTGAGTGTTTTGGCTTTTTTTTCCTTGGGGTTGGTTTCCAGTTTCAGTCCCTTATGGTTGGAGAAAATGCTTTGTATGCGTTTAATTTTTTTTAAATTTGTTTGGGCTTGTTTTGTGTCCTGCCTTGTGGTCTATCTTTGGAAATCTTCCATGTGCATTTGAAAAGAATGTGCATTTAGCTTCTTTGGGATGGCAGGCTCTATATATATCAGTTAAGTCCATTTCATGTAGGGCATTGTTCAATGCCACAATATCTTTGTTGATGTTTTGTTTGGAAGATCAGTCCATTTTTGACAGTAGGGTGTTAAAATCCCCTACTATAATTGTGTTGCTGTCAATATCTTTCTTGAAGTCCTCTAAGATTTTCTTTATATATTTGGGTGCTTCTATGTTGGGTGTGTGTGTGTGTGTGTGTGTGTGTGTGTATATATATAATGTTAATATCTTATTGGTGGATTCTTCTCTTGAGTATTATGAAGTGACCTTCTGGGTCTCTCTTTATGGCCCTTGTTTTGAAGTCTGTTTTGTCTGATACGAGTATTGCTATCCTGGCTTTTTTTTCTTGTCCATTTGCTTGGAAAATTGGTTTCCAGCCCTTTACTTTTAGTTTGTGTAGGTCTTTGTCCTGAGGTGGGTCTCTTGTAGGCAGCATATGTGTGGGTCATGCTTTCTTGTCCATTCAGCTATTCTGTGTCTTTTGATTGGAGCATTTATGTTATTATTGATAGGTACTTATTGCCATTTTTATACCTGTGTTCCTCTCTGTCTCTCTCTTTTCCTTCCTTTTCTTAAAGCAGTCCGTTTAGTATTTCTTGTAGGGCTGGTTTGGTGGAAGCATATTCTTTTAGACTTTTTTTTTGTCTTGGAAGCTCTTTATTTGTACTTCTATCTTGATTGAGAGCCTTGCTGGGTAAAGTATCCTTGGTTGCAGGTCTCTGGTTCTCATTACTTGGAATATTTCTTGCCATTTTCTTCTTGCTTGGAGCATTTCCTTTGAGAAGTCAGTAGCTAACCTTGTTGGGGCTCCCTTTTATGTTACTTCCTTTTTCTCCCTTGCTGCCTTTAAGATTCTCTCTTTATCTTGGAATTTTGCCATTTTAATGATGATATATCTTGAAGTGGGCCTCTTTGGATTCCTCTTGATTGGGACTCTCTGTGTTTCCTGGATTTGTGTGACTTTTTCTGTCATCAAATTAGGGAAGTTTTCCCTCATTGCTTTTTCAAGTAGGTTTTCTATCCATTGTTCTTGTTCTTCTGCTTCTGGTATTCCTATTATTCGGATATTATTATGTTTCATATTGTCTTGCATTTCTCTTAATCCCTCTTCATTCTTTCTGAGTCTCTTTTCCTTTTCTTGCTCTTTCTGGGAGTTTTTTCTACTTTGTCCTCCAAGTCACTGATCCGATCCGCTTCATCGATTATGCTTTTGATTCCTTCTGATGTGTTCTTCAGTTCAGCAATTGTATTCTTCATTTCCTCTTGGCCCTTGGTGATAGTTTCTATTTCCTTTTTCATGTTGATATAGTTTGCAGTGAATTCTTTGTAGCTCCCCTGTAGTTTCTGACAGCTCATTGTGAGCTCTTTGAACTTCCTGGTAACCAGTGCTTTGAATTCAATATCTGGTAGTTGACTTGCCTCTATTTCATCTAACATTCTTTCTGAGGCTTCCTCCTTTCATTTGGGAATTGTTTCTTTGTCTTCCCATTGTTTGTGAGACTCTTCTTGTTAGCCTCAACTTCTTAAATTGATTTGTTCAAACTTCCTGGGTTTATGCTGTGGACTTCTATGGTGGAATACCTGTGAAATTTAGTGGTGCAGTCTCCTTCAGTTGTCCTGGCATTCTCCGCTTTTACCTACTCTTTTTTTGTGTGTTTGTGTGTGATCAGTTGGATGGCGAGGTAAAATGGTTTATGACAGTGGGAGAGTATTTTATGATGTTTACAGTCACAGCTGGTAGAGAAGAGATAGAAGATCTTTAAGCTATATATAGAATTAACCGTAATCTTGAACCCAACTTTCCACTTTTAAGAGAGGATGGACAAAAGGTAAGTTACTTGTTGGGGAGGGAAGGCTTGTGAGTTTGATCTAGAAAGCAGTGAGGTTTCGGGTGGTCAGATTCTGAGGTAAGATGAGGGCAAAGGATAGTAAATAGGTGTAGTGTGTGAGCAAATAGAGTTAATCACTACAGTAATAGAATTCAGGAAACTGTGAAGTGGACTAAGATCTGGGAGATGTGTTGTGAAGTATTTACAGTTGTATAGAACAGCTATTATTTACAGTAATATGAGAGCAACAATCATATGACAGACTCTATGCGATCTGGATAACATGAATAGGGGGTATAGAACTTTGGGTAGTGTGTTAAACGAAAACAAGTGGTGTAAAGTATAGAAAATTAGCAATACGCTGTGGAGGAGAGAACAGGGGAAACCTGTCAAATGATACAATATAATCAGCCAAGTCAAAGAAGTCTATACAGAAAGAGGAGAAATACAAAGATACTATAAAATATAAAAGAAGTGAGAATAATGAAAAAATAATGGTAATATAAATATTCAGCATCTTGTGGCTTCTCTGCTATAGCAAAGTGAAATTTGTCTCTGTCTTTACTGTTGGGAGGCACCCTCTTTGGTCCAACTCTGGTCTTTTCTCAGTTTCAAGTTGTTTGTGTCACTTGTGGGTAAAAGAAAAAAAAAGGCAGGAGAAGGGAGGAAAAAGTGATAAGTTTGGAAAGAAAGGAAGGAATAAAACAGGAAAGAAGAAAAGAGGGGAAAAAGTATTGAAAGATAAAACAATAATAAAATTAAAAAGACAAAAGATTACTTAAAAAAACAAAAAACCCATCACTTGTTGGTTTCAAACTGGCCAAACCAGTTTTTCTGGCTGCAGCAGGCTGAGGGGTGGTTGGTGTGGTCTTTTTGCCAGTCCTCTCCCAAGAGCTAACCCAGCACCTCTCCGCAGTGCCCCACGAAGGGGATCTAGGTCTTCCTCATTGCACTCTTTCCCTGGCTGGGCTGGGTTGTGGGGTGCACACGTGTGCGCTCTGGCCAGGCTGCCTGGGTCCCGCAGGTTCGGGTGCAGACCCGTCCTAGTTCTGTGGGGGAACTCCAGGCCCTCTGCCCAACCTCGGGTTCGCTGCCAGGCTGGGTGGGGAGCAGGCCAAGCTGCTGTCCCAGGAGAATCCTTCAGTTTACTTTCCCAAAACTTTTTCCTTTAGAAAGCCTGCCTCTCAGCACAGCCTAATCTCCCAGCCAGACTGGTGACTGTTGGAGTCAGAGCCTGACACTGCTTTGCCTCTCAATTCTCCCAGGCTGGCGACCACAGACTCCGAGGTTGATCTCGGCCCTTTGTCCTTTAGTACCCTCTCTGCAAACTCTATGAAACAAGTCTCTCCCAGTGTCCAACCTTGCTTGGCTGAGGAGGGAGGGAGCTGATAACCCAGTCTCTCTTAAGGACCCTTCCACAGGCTGGGGGCTCCCAAAGAGTCCCTGGTAGATGCACCAGGAGCCGGGCACTGAGCGCTGGGTGTCAGCTGACATGCACCAGGAGCTGGGTGCTGAGCGCTGGGCACTGGGCTCTGGGCGCTCTGTGTTGACTGAGGCCGCTGCTGCTCCTGTCTTTGCTCCGGTCCCTGAGACTCTATTGTGCTGCAGCCGTCTCCTTACCGTCTGGTTTTCCAGTGTCCATTACAATTTCTGGTCTCTTATTTTCATATATGCTTGGGAACTGCTGGCTTTTTGCGTTGTTCCTCCGTAGATTGGCCAGGATTTTCTCCCATGTGTGTGGGGAAATGGAATCCACTTTGTCCTATTCCATTGCCATCTTGGAAGCCCCTGACTTCCTTATTTTATAACTGGAAGTTTTTACCTCTCATTCCCCTTCACCTTTCATGCACCCCCATACCCATCTCTGGCAACCATCAGTTCATACTTTATCTATGAGTTTGTTTATGTCATGTTTTGTTTCTTCATTTGTTTTGTTTTTCTTTTTTAGATTCCACATGTAAGTGAAATTATATGGTATTTATCTTTCTCTGACTGACTTATTTCACTGAGCATAATACGCTCTAGGTTCATCACTGCTGTTGCAAATGGCAAGATTTCCTTTTTTTATTGTTGGTAATATAACATTTATTTTTAACTATGCTATTTGTTTCATTACAATTGCTGTTTTCATTAATATTCTGGTTTCATATGCTTTCTATTAGATGGAGCTTTCAGAAAAGCCTCTGTTTTCCTGATGTAAAGGCACAAATTCAATAGGCAAAACTTGCTTCTTGGAACACAAATGCCTGTAAGTGGGGTCACCATTTTGCAACAGTGAGGACAAAGGCAGCATGCCAAGGAGAGTAGAAGAGGCAGTTAGAAAGGACCAGGGACTTTTTGAATTCCTCAAGCTATGGAATTAGCCTTGAGCTGCCTGCCTCTGGACTTAAATGGAAAAAATCTGGTTTAAGCCATATTGTTTGAATTTTTGCAATCCTAACTGATACAAGGTATATATTCTGAACACTATTAAGCATTAATGAATTATAATAATTTGCATTTTAATAGAGCTCAAGGGCTTTTGTACCCCCTTTTAAACTTTATCTTCCCTAGAACTCTATGAAGTGAGTATGAGAGCTGGTGTTATTCTCATTTTCTAAATGAGATCATTGAGGTTTTGACAGATTAAGTGAGTTTTCTCAGGGGCACATAGCCAGTCTTTGGCAAAGTGGCCTGTGGGCCCAAGCAGGTTTCTAGTACAGTTCATGTCTACAACACCGGCTTATAGAAGTCTGCACATTTGTGGTTAGGTAGAAATGTATCCCGTGCTCTCACCAACTCTATGTTCAAACCCACAGAAAGGTACAAGGTTCATATGGTTGCTCAGCTAAATATAGCTAAATATAAATAATCACCCAGAATAATAGGTTCCTTTCTGGTCTGCCATTACCAGCAGGGTCTGACTCTGCTTGGGTGGGCTGGTTCTGGGGAATAGCCTCAAGGTGGTCCACACACCAAGTGTGTGAAGTTAGGCTAGGGCTCCTTTCTTCTCTCCTCTCTCTTAGAGGTTGTGGTCTCTATCACGGGGAATAATGATCGTGCTTAACCGGATATTCTCAGTGTGGTTTTCCAATAAATCAATACTTCCCATGGAAGGAGAAAAATGAGTCATGGGGAGGAAATTTTTGTGTTTGCACATGCAAAATGTGCCACCAAGACTTAAAAAATCAAACATCCAAAGCTTGTCTTGGAACTGGAGATGTTTTTATCTATGAAAGAAGCACCCAGTTTAAATCAGTGCCTCTCAAACTTCAGCATATGTCAGCATCTTCTGGAGGATCTGTGAAGACGGAACGCTGGATCTTACCCCAAGCTTTCCCAGTTCAGGAGGCCTGCAGTGGGCTTAAGCATCTGCATCTCTAACGAGTTCCTTGATGCTGCTTCTGCTGCTGTTTCAGAAAGCTTCATATTATTTTTTTTAATTTTATTTTAATTGTTGTTCAAGTACAGTTTTCTGTCTTTTACTCCCAGCCCACCCACCCAACCCTCCCCAGCTCCCTCCCCCACTTTTTAAAGTAAGCTCCGTATTAGACTAACCAAAATGAGCAAAAGTCAGAGCTAGAGGAGACAAACTTTTCTCCAGCCTGTACCTTAGATATGTCCTATAATTTGCCCGAGGTTACATGGCAAGTTCATGGCAGACTCTACCTTAAATCTTAAATTACCTGATGCCCAGACCAAGACCTTTCTATGTTTGTTGCTCTGGTCTTGAATGAACTAATGGATTTGCTTTGCTCTCTTCTAGAATGTAATAATTAATAACAACAATAATAAATATATAGGGGTATATGTTTATAAGTCTCTAGCAAGACATTATTTTAATTCAGTTTGAGCACACTCTATTAACAAGGCAAAGAAATAATACAGTTGCTCAGAATATGAGTTTCGATTCCTTTTCTGCTTCTAAACTACCTAATAAAAAGAAGGTAGTCCTCCACTTTTCTTTATTCCCCTCACTGTACATTTGAACTGTGCTCACCTCTGCTTAGTGCCACTCTCTTGTGACCCCATGCTCCTAAAAGGTGAAAAGTATGAATGGTTGATAAAATGATGTTCTTACTGAGGACACCGACCAATCCTACTACTTCTGATAAGAACAGATACTACACTCGATTTTAGCCAAAAGGCTGAGAAGCGATAATCCTGCTATTTCTTACTAACCTAAACATTGCTGCACCTACCAGCAGGTAGGAAGTTATTGCCTAAAGCAGGGGTCATTAAAACTTTTTCTGTAAAGAGCCAGATGGGAAATATTTTAGGTTTTGTGTGCGTACTGTATGAGACAGCTACTCACTCAACTCTATAGTGTCAGAGTAATAGTGGTTGCAGACCAGACATAAATACTGAGCACAGATGTGTTCCAAAAAACTTTATGGACACGGAAATTTGAATTTCACATTTTCATATGTCACAAAAATAATCTTATTTTGGTGGTTTTTCAAGCATTTTAAAATGTGGAAGGCATCCTTAACCTGTGGGCGATGCAGCAAGAGGCAGCAGGCTGTATGTGGTACCTGGGCCAGAGTATGCCGACCAGTGAAGAAGTAAAACTCAAGTTCTTCCTTCCCCATGATCTCTTCCTTTCCCTAGTGGGTCTACTGGTCAAAATGCATTTCTTTTCTGCCATTAAAATTCTATTGCTCATAATTTTAAAATGTAAAAGAGAAGATTCAACCTGAAACACAAACTAAAACTACAAGAAAATGTTACATTGGTTTTGCAAAGTAGGGGAAGATTATAATTGATGTTAATCGGGGACACTAAAAAGAGCTCTCTTGTTAGGGAATTGGTACAGTGTTTCTGGAGACTATTTTATTTACTTGTATGCATCATAAATCTTAAGATGTTTATACTCTTTTATCCAGACTATCTCAGAAAAGAATCCATAAATATAATTAGGGATAAGAACAAAGGATATTTGTTTCCTAATGATCAAAGAAAGGGAAAAATATATTTATTGAAGTGTTATATTGGGTTGACCAAAAAGTCTGTTTAGTTGTTTCTGTAAAATAAAAGATGTTTTTCATTTTCACAAATAACTTTATAAGTTTGGATATTTTGAGTATGTTGGCTATCTCCCACATGGTATAATGTTGATTGTTCTCAGCTAATGTCTTGATTTGACCACTATCAACTTCAACTGGTCTACCTGACCATGGAGCATCATCTAGCCAAAAATCTCCAGTATGAAACCTTGCAAACCACTTTGGACACGTTTGATGAGCCATAGCACCTTCTCCATACACTGCACAAATCTTTTTTTGTGTTTCAGTTCCATTTTTACCTTTCTTGAAATAATAAAGCTTAATATGCTGAGAATGTTGCATATTTTCTTCCATCTTCAATGTTAAAATGGCTACACAAAAATTCACCAATTTTGATGTTTTTATTATTTCATTTTTTGAATTATTTCTATTGATTATAGTATCACAGTTGTCCTGATAGTTGCCTTTTTGTTCCTCTTCACCTATTCCCTCAGGCCAACCACTCGCTGTTGTTTATGTCCATGGGTCATGTGTATTGTAAGTCCTTTGCTTTACTTTACAGCCCCATGACTATTCTGTCACTACCTATTTGTACTTCTTAATCCCCTCACCTCTTCACCCATTCCCCCATACTCCCTCCCATTTGGCAACCATCAAAATGCTCTCTGTATCCATAATTCTGTCTGTGTTCTTGTTTGCTTAGTTTGTTCTTTGGATTCAATTGTTGATAGACTTGTATTTATTGCCATTTTATTGTTCATAGTTTTGATCTTCTTTTTCTTTAAATATCTTTTTTTAATTTCTTTTTTTATTGATTATGCCATTACAGTTGTTCTATTCCCCCCTTCATTCCCCTCCACCCTACCCCCCGTCCCCAACATTACCCCCCTTGTCTCAAGTTCTTTAGATTCTTTATTTCCCATACTATTCTTGCCCCCCCCATCAATTTTCTATCTACTGTCTATGCTACTTATTTTCTGTACCTTCTCTCCCCTTATCCTCCTCCCACTCCCCTGTTGCTAACCCTCCACGTGATCTTCATTTCTATGGTTCACACTGTTGTAGACGATCGGCGGGTAAATACACACTCTCAGAGTCCGGAACCGAATTGATAAAAATTTTAATGGCCAAAGATTTTCCTGCGCAGGGGCGAACTTCCCCATCCCCCAACTGTGACTGGAGTCGACCCTGTCTGGAGTCACGTAGCTACTCAGAGCTACAAAATGGAAGTCGCGCCTGGCTTACAGACTACTGGGTATTTATATTTTCTAGCAAGCAAGCAAAGGCATACAGAAGCAGAGGTGGCGGTTAGCTATTGGCTTATTTAAAAACGGCGAGGGTCCCTGATTGGTGGGTGCTGCTGCTGGCGGGCACTTTCTGGCGGGCCCGGGTTAGTTACCTTATTTGGCTAGAATTTTAAACCCAATTCTTCCATGATGTTTGTTCATTACCCTGTTCCAGGAACTGCAGATTTGGGTTGGGTAATGCCCTAGCTGTAATTTTCCTAGCTGGGTATAACACACACCTGATCTAGTTGTCCTCTTAATTTGCTTTTGTTTTAGGTGTGGTTCTTGATAACTGTGAGTTTGCTGTCCTTTCACTGTTCATCTTTTTTATCTTTTTCTTAGGTAAGTCCCTTTAACATTTCATATAATAAGGGCTCGGTGATGATGAACTCCTTTAACTTGACCTTATCTGAGAAGCACTTTAGCTGCCCTTCCATTCTAAATGAAAGCTTTGCTGGATAGAGCAATCTTGGTTGTAGGTCCTTGGCTTTCATGACTTGGAATACCTCTTTCCAGACCCTTCTTGCCTGTAAGGTCTCTTTTGAGAAATCTGCTGACAGTCTGATAGGAACTCCTTTGTAGGTGACTGCCCCCTCCTTAGCTCTTGCTGCTTCTAGGATTCTCTCCTTCATTTTAATCTTGGCTAATGTAATGATGATGTGCCTTGGTGTGTTCCTTCTTGGGTCCAACTTCTTTGGGACTCTCTGAGCTTCCTGGATTTCCTGGAAGTCTATTGCCTTTGCCAGATTGGGGAAATTCTCCTTTATTATTTGTTCAAATAAGTTTTCCACTGGTGGCTGTTCCTTTCCCCCTTCTGGTACCCCTGTAATTCGGATGTTGAAGCATTTAAAGATGTCCTGGAGGTTCCTAAGACTCTCCTCATTTTTTTGAATTCTTGCTTCTTGACTCTTTTCTGTTTGGCCATTATTTGCTTTCTTCTGGTCCACTCCATTGATTTGAGTCCCAGTTTCCTTTTCATTGCTATTGGTTTCCTGTGCAATTCCATTCATTTCAATTAGTTTCGCCTTCATATGTTTCTCTAATTTGTGGCTATAATCAACCAGTTCTATGAGGATCCTGATCACCAGTGTTTTAAACTGTGCATCTGAGAGTTTTACTATTTCTTCATGGCTTAGATTTATAGGCTCTGGGGCTTTGAGATCTTCTTGAGCCATTTTTGGTCTGCTCTTGCCAGTTAAGTATGAGTAGCGGAGTCTTGGACTCTCAGGTTGCTGGGTTGTGACGCTGTATGTGGGGGCATGGTCAGAGCAGGGAAATGGCGACCTTCTGTGCTGTTTCCGGCCGCTGGGTGAGGAGCTGAACCTTAGGTGGTTCACCAGGGCAGGGCCACTGAGGTCGCTGGGTTATGACGCTGCTGTATGTGGAGGCGGGGTTAGAGCAGGGAAATGGCGGCGCCCTGTGCTGCCGCTTGCCTTGGGGCCTGCTCGGTCCTGTAGTCTCACCGCCCACTCCCTTGCTTGTCTATCTGCGCAGGAAAGCGTGACCACAGTCAACCCGCAGCCCTGCTCCCTCGCTGTTTCCCCGCGGTCGCTCGCTGAGTCGCTTACTAGGTCCAACCCTGCGCCTGGGTTCCACGCGTCCGAGTCCGTCTGACCGAGTTTTTCTGTGCAACCCCGCTCCGACAGCTGCTGGCTTCGCCCCTCTTACCGGTCAGGCTGAAGAATTTGTTGTTATCAGACTTCTGAAAAGTTCAATTTTCTGTGTTCTGGCTGTGTTTTCTGTTGCTAATATTTAGTTGTCTCTAAACTTGGTTGTGAGAGAAGACACAGCGTTTTCACCTATGCCTCCATCTTGGCGGAAGTCCTAAATAAATATCTTTAAAATTTCATATAATAATAGTTTGAGGATGTGAACTCCTTTAGTATTTTCTTGTCTGGGAAGCTCTTTATCTGCCCTTCAAGTCTAAATGTTATCTTTGCTGGGCAGAGCAAGCTTGGCTGTAGGTCCTTGCTTTTCATGACTTTGAATATTTCTTGCCAACCCCGTTTAGCCTGCAAGAGTTTCTTTTCAGAAATAAGCTGATGGTCTTACACATATGTACCGGTAGGTAACTAAAGGCTTTTCTCTGCTGCTTTTAAGATTCTCTCTTTACCTTTAACCCTTAGCATTTTAATTATGATGTGTCTTGGCATGGGCCTCTTTGCATCCATCTTGTTTGGGACTCTCTGTGCTTCTTGGATGTGCATGTCTATTTCCTTCACCAAATTAGGGAAGTTTTCTTTCATTTTTTTTTTCAAATAGATTTCCAATTTCTTGCCCTTCCTCTTCTTATTCTGGCACCCATATGAAGTGAATGTTGGAATGCTTGAAGTTCTCCAAAAGGCTGCTTACACTATCCTCATTTTTTTTTGATTCTTTTTTCTTCTTGTTCTGATTGGTTGCTTTTGGTTTCTTTATGTTCCACATCATTGATTTGATTCTCTGCTTCATCTGCTCTACTTCTGTAATTGTTATTTATTTCAATTAGTGTACCTTTCAATTGTGACTGGATCTGTTTTATGCTTTTGAGGTCTTCACTAAGTTACTTGAGCATCCTCATAGCCAATGTTTTGAACTCTGCATCTGATAGATTGCTTATCTTCATCCTGTTTATTTCTTTTTCTGGAGTTTTGATCTGTTCTTCCATTTTGGCCATGTTTCTTTGTCTCTTCATTTTGGCAACCTCCCTGTGTTTGTTTCTATGTATTAGGTAGAGCTGTTATGACTCCTGTCTTGATAGTGTGGCCTAATGTAGTAGGTGTCCCGTAGGCTCCAGTGGCACAGCGTCCCTTGTCACCCAAGCTGGGTACTCTAGTTGAACTCTCCGTGTGGGCTGAGTACACCCTCCTCTTGTAATTTCAGCCTTGGCTGTATCCCTCAATGGGAGAGATTTACCCAGCTCAGTCACCTGCTAAGACTGGCTATGATCACTTGACTATCAACCTGTACTCTCTATGGAGGACCAGCTCTGCAGGGGCAGGTTGGTGGGGTAGGGGCAGTATTTGTCCACTGGATCTACAGGCTCTGAGATTTCTTGCATAGTATAGGCCAAGGTAAGCCCTCATCTGTGTTCTGCCTGAGTCTACCCTGCCTGAGCTGTAAAGCAGTCTGAGATGGCTGCTACTTGCCCTGGGTTTGGAGATGCCCAGGTAAAGCCAAACTGTGAATCTAGGCCAGCTGCAGCTACTGTCAGTCAGCCCTGGGGCCATTTAGCAAGAGGTACAGGGGCTGGGGGATCACAGAGTCCAGCTGTTGCTTGTTTGATAGGATTTAGGAAAATGTGAAGCATGAGCCAAGACCAGCCATTCATATCGAAAAGTCATAATTAACAGTTTGTGTATGCCCATTAAGTTGGGTGGGATGGAGTCTCAGGGGATCTCCAGGGTGGGACAAAACAGTGTTAGTCAGGTTGATGGAATCTTAGGCACCAGTCTGCAGGCCTGGTGACTCTGTGGGGTGTGGACTCAGAAAGGGACAATGGCCTTCTCCTGCCTTTCCATCCAAGAGAATACTGTCCTCCAGCTCTCCCCCTAGTTCCAGACACCTCAGCTCCTGTCAGCATGCCACCTGTGCCCCTCAAGCTGCTACACCAGTGCTAGAGCCAGAGAGAGTGATCTAAGTTAGTCTGTGTGTGAGTTCTTTAAGGGGAACTGCTCGGGACTCCAGAACTTTCTTCCACCAACTCAGTCCCTGCTGGCTTTTTCAGGCAAAAGTTATAGGGACTTATTTCCCTGGCACTGGAACACTAGGCTGGGGAGCCTTGTGTGGGACTGAGACTCCTCTCTCCTGAGATATCCCTCCTGAAGTTTTATCCACCACACATGGGTGTGGGACCAGCCTGTTTTTATGAAACCACACCTCCTTCCAGTCTGGATGGCTGTGGTTTCTTTAATTATATAGTTGTCTGACTTCCATTCAACTGGATTTCTGGTGGTTTTGAGTGATGGTTTTACTATAATTTTGAGGTGGTTGTGTGAGAAGACAAGCCGTGTTTACCTATGCTGCCATCTTGATAAGTTTTTTTAAAAATGTCCGCTGATATGACAGGTATCATAATACAGTCTAACAAAATTGTTTCAAGTAAAGCTAAAGACAACTTAAGTGCTCCTAGAGCCATCTTATGGAAACAACCCAAATAAACTTTTTGGCCAACCCAATAATTTATAATGATCCAAAATTGGAAAGAACCTAAAGATCCAACCACAAGGAAGTGGATAAATAGATTTTAGTTTATCCATAAAATGTTAAGAACAATTATCTCTCTGTGTAGTATTAAGTGAAAAATTTTATCTGTTTATACATTTATTTCCATTTTCTTCAAGTTTCCCATAGTGGGTATTTGACTTTAAAAATCAAGCAAGATTTAAAAAATAAAATAAAGTAAAAATGAAGCCAAGAAAGACTATAATTAACAAATACTTAGAAACAGAAAATTCCATTATAGAGTCAATATTTTCTTTGCCTGTAGATTTTTTGTTTGTGTTATGGCCAGTGTCCATCTGAAGGCCTCCAAATTTCCTGAATTTACTTCATCCCTTTGGTGCATATGTGATCCCAACTCTTTACCTTGATGTCACTTCTCCCATCTCCACAACTCTGCTCTAGTAATTCCTCTTGGTTTGTGATAGAAAACACCTTCTGCCACCTGTACAATTCTTCTACTAGGAACAACAATGCTCCTAGTATTTTTACTTCTCTTAATTTGGACTGGTTTCTTCATTTCCTATTTCTTGAGGAATCCAGATTCCCTGATGCTTGGGTCAAGGAGAAATATAAGTATCCACACAGTCATGCATCCAAATGATCTCTTTCCTTTGCAATCAAACATTCTCCCTCTACAGAACACGGGTTTCTTAATTCACTTGTGCTATTGGGTATTATACCAAGCTGGAAAGTTTCTCGGAGTTAAGTGAGAACCTCTGCATCTCCTTTTTTTATATTCCTCCCTAGTTTATTCTGTTCTGATGTGTTTCCCACAAGAGATATCAGGTTTCTTTCCATTAAAATGATTTCCTTAAGGGAATAACTGAATAAGAAAGTTGGAAAAGATTTTAAACCATTGTTTTCTAACATTTTTTCATGTTAAGGCAAACATAAAATGAAGATGATTTTACAATACTTTGGAACAAACGGAGAAGGATGCTTATAGCTAGAAATGCTTGGTCTTGAGGCCACTCAAGGCAATGCCCAGTCATCATGGAAAAGTCTGATCTCTTTGTGACATACCCGAGTGCCTTGGTATAGCGATTGGGAAGCTCTGCCTTAAAGATCATCTAGTTCATTCCACCCTTGCTCCCTCTGCTTTATAGAATAAAAAAATGAGACCCATTTTCAGACCTCAGTGATACCATGAGGCCAAGATTTTGAACCAGTGATCTGGGGAAATGGAATAGTTGAAGATTGGAAGGCATTTTCTCTCTCCATCTGCACTTATTCATGTAGTGTCCTACTTAGAATTTTCTAATACATACTTTTTAAAAGTATTTTTTTCTTAACAAATACAAGTCTCACTATAATAAGAAACTCCAAGCTGCATTTAAAAGTAAGTGGGGTGAGGAAAGTGGATCTAACTGAAGGCTTGTTAAATCCTATAACGTTCTTCAAGTTGGCATTTTTCATAAGGTAAAAATGTTGTGCTATTTTCTTAGAGATTTGGTAGCAGAAACTAAAGATTTGTCTCAGTTGTAGTCTTTGTGTACTTATATTAAATACAAATTTTGTGAAAAATACTGAGATGAATTTCCTGTGAGAAGAAAAAGTTAAGTAATCACCCACTTAGGATTACCAGGCTCAGAGGTTTAGTTAAAAGAAATCAAGTGCCCTTTGTCCCTGACCAAAGTGCCTGCTCTCAGGGACGTGAAGGATGGTGCCTAAAGTGCCTGAGATAAACCCCAGCTGCAGTTGTTAGATGGCCATGAACGTTTTTTCCTAATGGTATGGAGGAGACAGAAAGCAAAGCTAAAATGCTGACTTTCTTCTCCAGAGATCCAGTCGTTGAACCAGGGACTTTGGATTTTTGTGAGCATCAATTGAGTGTTTTGAAGTACATTTCAGATTCATCACCTTTAAAAATAGATGATAGGCAAAGGTATAGGAGAGGAGGTGTGAGTCTCAGGCTTCAAGTGAATGAGATCATTCTGCAGCCTTCCCACTTCCCACACTGCAGATGTCACAAGGTGAGAATGAATCCTCAGGTTGTTCTAGTTTCCAGGTTACAATCCCTCTGCTTTTTCCCCATTCCCCTTAGGAAATCTGTGGAGTCTGCAAAAACACTTGACAGACAATCATTCTTACAGACAGCAGACACACACGTTATTCCACTGAAACTCTCTTACCCAAGAGTTGAAAGCTCTTGTGCATAACAGGTTTAAGTATAAACATGTGTTTTTACCATTCATCATTTTTTCCCTCTCTTTGAGAAAGCCACATGTGATAATATTCTGGGAGGCAACACCATCGACAGCAGGTGGGCTCTATAATTGGCCTGCTTGGGGAGTAGCAGAAGTTGAGTTCAAAAGGTACTGACCTTATGGGTTTGGTTAGTAGGAGTTTGTGAATGGGGCTGTAAAACCTAAACAGGGAACTGGGCTGCCTCTCAGACCCATAGGGGAACAATGAAAACCAATGTGAATATTTCAGGGGAGTGACAGAGAGAATGTGAAGAGGTTGTGATGTTGAAGGTCAACAAGATTTTGCTGCAAAAATACTCATATTTATCCCTACAACAATCTCATGTACAGCCCCCTGGGCTCACTCTGGACCTTTACATTTCTTCATTCATCTTTCTTCCTGGAACACATTAGGGCAGGGCTGACAGTGACAGAGCACACTGAGGCTTGGGCAGTGTCCGCTAAGCCACCAAGGTTAATGGCAGAGCCAGCACATTCTTGCTCTCATATCTTGGCTGTTCCTGTTTTGATCAGAAACTAAATCATAAAAAGATAATGTCAGAGCAGTGTACATACACCAAAGAAAAGTGGTGATAAGGTGATCGCCAATAAATTTTGTCACAAGCAAACGATGTAATTCAAGTTCAGATTATCCATTTAGGTAGCCTAAACCATTGAAATTAAGTGGAAGGTGAATAATTTGCTTTGTATTCTTGAGGAATCAGTTTATTTGTTATAAATGCTTTCATAATTGGATTTCTAAAACTCATTAATTCCACTAATATTTACTGAGTGCCTCCTATATCTAAGGTGCTGGGAACAAAACAATGAAAGAGACTCAGGCTTTGCTCTCAGCAGTTTATGGTCTAGGAGGAGAAAAAGATTTGTTAACAGGTCATCTAAGTTTTCACCGATAGTCATTATGGAAGCGCATAGGAGGAACATCAAAACCAGCTTTGCCTGTGGCAGTCAGTGGTTGGAGCATGTGTTAGGGAAGGTTTTCTGGGGGAATAGCTAAGTTGAAACAGGAAGGATGGAAAGGAGTTATTCCATAGAACAGGGTGGAGAAAGAGTGTTCCATAATTAGGAGTTGGTTATAATGGGGTAGAATAGAAAAGAATGCCTCCCATGACCTACTTAGAATTCAAATATGTGAGACAGAAGCATTAAGGGGCAAAATGATAAGGGATCTGCGTGTCTAGTGGTTCCATTGTACTTAGAATGCATACTAGTCCCTCTTAGCCAAGAGTACTCTGTTTGGGTTTTACTATATTTTGTTTCTGAAGCTCTGTTCCATTATCTTAATAGAAGGAGATATACATCAGTGGTTTGGGAAAAGGGACATCAATTAACCACTTCTCCCAGAGAGGAAAATAGGGTCTGACAGAGACAACAGAAACAAAGAAATGAGAAAGTTTGGGCATCAGCAGTGCACTGGGACAGGTAAAGTTTCTCAGGATGGAGACACCAGAATGTTTCAAAATTTCATAAGCAACCATTGTTATGAATGTAGCTCAGCTCTATTTTATTGTGTTACATTTTCAGATTATAGGCTAGTATCAATTTCTAGAGGAAAACGTTATAAATAAGTGATAATTTTTCCAGAAGGCTATAACTGTAATTGGCATGAATCACATTTTTGCAGGTTTTTTTCTTCTGCTTTTGTTACTACTTCAGGAACAATAACCATTGTTATTGTTGGCAGATTTCCCAGATTTAACCTATAGCTTAACAATAACAACAACAACAATAATTTTTAACATTTGAAGAATGCTTACGGAGTGTAAGACACTTCTACAGGATAGCTGTCTCACCTCTCCCATTTCTGTGTTGCCCATCACCTACATGGTCATGTGATTAAAAGATGAATTCTGGCTGCATTTTCTCATGAACTTTCCAGGTCATATTTAAATATTTAACATGCTTTGGATTTGAATCCAGGTTAATGATTTTTATTTTCTCACCTAAAAGTTCCGTTCCCAATTATAGCAAATTGTTGGCTTCCTCTGTCATATCTTTGAGAAGCATTGGTTTCTACTACACCATTTTATTTGCAAAACCTCTGATTTATGCATGAAGAGTGGAAAGAAAAATGTGCAACCATCAAAAGAACAGGAAAAAATGAATTGTACTTTGTTATTACTATATATGGACCACTTATTGAACCACAGGTTAGGCATGTGAGAGAGATTATTTTAATCCTTACAATAAGCCTGCAAGGTAGGTCTTATATTTCCATTTTTAATGAAACACTTTCAGAGAGATTAAGTAAATGACCGACATCTCTGTTGCCATTGTAATAGACACATGTGATTTCCAAGCCTCCACTCTCTCCACCATGCCATCCTCAAAGGGTTCTCATTCCAAGGTGTCTTGTTTTAAACCATCCAGAGCATTTGGTGTGCTAAAACTTATTCGAACCTCTGAACATCAGGTTGGAGGCTGCAGAACTAAAAGCAAAGGGAAGTGCAAAATCACTCTATTAAAATGACAAATAATCCAGATGTAGCAAATTAGTACAATAACCTATGTATAAAAAAGAATTGTAAAATTAGAGCAAACAGCCTTGCAATGCCATAACCATGTTATAACTCTTGACATGGTCTCCCCCCCTCCATTGCTCCCCACCATGAGATGGTCTGGCAAATGCCTGATCTCCATTTGCTCTGTCATATGGTATAGCTCACCAGTGCCACACACTATTGTGAATACTGCAGTTGTCACAGTGCAGTATTTTTTATCTCTGCAAATTGGCAAATTAAAATTATTTAATTTACCTAGGGCAATCATTTCACCTAGGGCTATCCTGCACCAAAAATATACTGACAGCAGTTCTGTATATTTTCCCTCTCGCATGTTATTTTCATAATTTTTGTTTTCATTTCTGCTCTGAATCACCTACTCTAGGATGTAAAGCTCCAGACAGGTTAAGAGGCCAGTGTTGTTTATTTTGAAAGCTTTTTCCAAGAGCTAGACTACTGGGAAGGAGGAGGGCTTTCTTTTCAGATGATAAAATCAATAAGCACCAGGCTAGAGTTAAGCCATTATAGTTCTTCTAAGAAGGAACACTTGTGGACTAGCAGGTTTGTAATAACCTGGGAGAAACAGAAGTGCAAATCACATCACAAATGAGGCTATAGTCAGTACATTCAATGATTGCCATGAAAGTAACACAGGAAGCAAGAAGGAGTGAAATCAGGTTTTGTGATCACAGAAAAACAGTTTGGGGAAGGCGGCCAGTTTGATCAGGTTTGGTTCAGGAAATGACAGCACAACTAATATAAACTCTGTCTCCTGTTTGTTGCTCATTTCTCATCTGAACACTCTCCTCCTCCATTTGTACATTTTTACCTTGAAGCCCTTTATGGTAATTCCCAGTTTTCCAAAAAGGATTTCAGATTTGAACTAGAAAGCATATGGTGCTGGAGGCAAAAGCTCCAGTTAATGAACTTGGGCCTTGTGAAGTACATGTGAGAAGAGGAGTTGATTTCTATGTAAAATATATTGTTGACCCACGAGAGCCTGCAATGTTTGCCATCATGTTACATGCTTTCTGATTTTACTAGGAGTTGAATTTGGTTTGTCACAGTTCAAAAGGACAGGATCTGCACAGTGTCTCATCCATAAGGGACTGTCAAAAAATAAAAGGATAGACTTCCGGCCAAGATGGAGGCATAGGTGGAAATATTGTACCTCCTTGCACAACCAAATTTAGGGATAACAAAGATTTAGAAACAAAAACACAACCAAAACAGACAAAATTGAACTGTACTGAAGTTTGACAACAATGAACTATTCATCCAGACTGGTAAGAGGGCCAGAGTCGGTGACTGGTGGAGAGGGGTTACGGCAAGAAAAAGCAGTGGTTAGTGGACCTGGGCACAGGACGAAACAAGCAAACCCAGTGAGGCACACAAGGTGGCTGGCTGACTGCAGACACACATTTGCACAGATAAACCAGGCAGGTTTAAAAAATGGTCAGTGAGGTAGACCACACAACCTAGGGCCCCAGCACTGGGAAATAAAGCCTAAAAGCACTGATTGGAACAACTTTCAGGGGTTGACATGCCGGGACAGGCTCCCAGCCTCACAGGAGAGATTGTTAGGGAGACACACAGGGTCCTAGAATTTACACAAGCCCACACACCCAGAAACCAGCACCAGAAGGGCCCAATTTGCTTGTGGTAAGTGGCAGAGGGGACTGAAATATGAGAGAGAGCAGAATAAACACCACTGCTCCCTCTCTGCCCCTGCCCCCACATACAGGGTCATAATCTAGCAACTGGGTTGCTCCACCTTGGTGAATACATAAGCCTCAGTTCCTCATACCTAACAGGTGTGAACAGACCAAAACATTATGGCTTAAGCAGAAGAACAGCTCAAAGCCCCAGAGCCAATACTTCTAAGCGACAAAGAGATAGCCAACCTATCAGATGCACAGTTTAAAACACCAGTGATCAGGATGCTCACAGAACTGGTTGATTTTAGTCACAAATTAGATTAAAAAAATGAAGGTTACACTAAGTGTAACCATACTAAGTGAAATGAAGCAAAATGCACAAAGAACCCATAGTGATGGAAACAAAACTGGGACTAAAATCAATGAAGTGGACCAGAAGGAAGAAAGAAACAACCAAACAGAAAAGAAGGAAGAAACAAGAATCCAAAAATATGACGAGAGGCTTAGGAACCTCCTGGACATCTTGAAATGTTACAACATCTGAAGTAGAGGGGGTACCAGAAGGGGAAGAGGAAGAGCAACAAGTAGAAAACTTATTTGAACAATTAATAAAGGAGCACTTCCCCAATCTGGCAAAGGCAATAGACTTCCAGGAAATCCAGGAAGCTCAGAGAGTCCCAAAGAAGTTGGACCCAAGAAGGACCACACCAAGGCACATCATAATCATATTAGCCAAGATTAAAATGGAGGAGAGAATCCTAGAAGCAGCAAGAGATAAGGGGACAGTCACCTACAAAGGAGTTCCCATCAGACTTTCAGCGGATTTCTCAAAAGAGACCTTACAGGAAGAAGGGGCTGGAAAGAAGTATTCCAAGTCATGAAATCCAAAGACCTACATCCAAGATTGCTCTATCCAGCAAAGCTTTTATTTAGAATGGAAGGGCAGATAAAGCACTTCTCAGGTAAGGTCAAGTTAAAGGAGTTTATCATCTCCAAGCCCTTATTATATGAAATGTTAAAGGGACTTACTGAAGAAAAAGAAGATAAAAAATATGAACAGTGAAAGGACAGCAAACTCACAGTTATTAACAACCACACGTAAAACAAAAGCAAACTAAACAGAAAGCTAGATCAGGAGTGGAGCCACAGAAATGGAGATCACATGGAGGGTTAGCAACAGGGGAGTGGGAGGAGGAGAGGGGGGAAAGGTACAGAGAATAAGAAGCATAGATGGTGGGGAGAAAATAGATGGGGAAGGGCAAGAATAGTATGGAAAATGTAGAAGCTAAAGAATTTGTGACACATTGGCCATGAACTAAAGGGGGGGAGTGTAAGGGGAGGGGGTATGCAGGGTGGAGGGGAATGAAGAGGGGAAATGGGACAACTGTAATGGCATAATCAATAAAATATATTTAAAAATAAAAGGATAATTGAAAAGATTAATTGATACATGTCTCAATGTAATTAAAATATGTTAACATGATCTGACAAAAGATCTTGTCTCAATTATAAACTGAAAATGAAATGTGATTTTCAGGAAGAAAGTACAAGAAATATTCATTCATTCAGATTTAAGTACTAGGCTAGACTCTGAATATAGAATAGTAAGTAAAACAGAGATGGTGCTTGCCCTCAAGAGTTTGTGTTCTAGTGGGGGACAAACAATATTAATTTATACATTCATTAAAGTGAAGGCAATTTTTTAGGGTGGGTAATATTTAGATAATGCAGTTATTAAGAAGGGCTTGTCTACAGAGACTTGCAGGAGGGGGTGAAGCCATGCTGACAGTCCAAGGCAGAGAGTTCTGTGGGGATGGATGGTCTGGACAAATGTTCCAAGGCAGGAGGGAGAGTTTGTGAGGTTTTAGGACAAACTGGAGAGTGTGACCAGCATGAGCTGAGCTAGGGGAGACTGGCCAGAGAGGAGACTGGACAGCAGTGTGCACACCAAATGGTGCGGGACAAAATCCCTTGTAAGATCATTGCCGGGAATGTGGAACACTTGTAGAAAAAACACTGGGTGTGATTCTTAGTTGGGAAACCTGCAAAAATCCATTTAACTTATAATATCACTACAGCCAAGCCACCAGAGATTGCAGGTCCAGTAGGCAAAGGTATTTTACAGTTTATAACAGCAAGGGGACCCCATTTTTCTTCTTTCACAAACCCCAGCACAGACGCCCTCCACGGTGCCTTCAAGTGGGGACTGACTTTTCAGATCAATGTTTATCCTACTTATCATGCTAAGGTCTCTCATTCCTATTTTATCAGAAAAATTTTTTTCCTGTTGCTTTTGATTTTAGTTTTTTTTAACTTAAATTACTTTATTGTTCAATTACAGTTGTCCATATTTTCTCTTTGCCCCTCCCCCAAACCCCCTCCAAACCCATTTTCCTCCCTTGCTTCCACCCTCCTTGGTTTTGCCCATGTGTCATTTATAGTAGTTCCTGAAAACCCTTCTCCCCACCGTCCCCTTCACCCTCCCTTCTGGTTATTGTTAGATTGTTCTTAATTTCAATGACTCTGGTTATATTTTGTTTGCTTTTTTCTTTTGTTGATTATGTTCCAGTTAAAGGTGAGATCATATGGTATTTGTCCCTTGCTGCCTAGCTTTTCACTTAGCATAATGCTCCCCAGTTCCATCCATGCTGTCACAAAGGGTATTATCTCCTTCTTTCTCTGCTGAGTAGAATTCCATTGTGTAAATGTACCATAGTTTTTTGATCCACTCATTTGCTGATGGGCACTTAGGTTGCTTCCAGTACTTAGCTATTGTAAATTGTGCTGCCATGAACATTGGGGTGCATAGGTTCTTTTGGATTGATGTTTCAGGGCTCTTAGGGTATAATCCCAGCAGTGGAATTGCTGAGTCAAAAGGCAGTTTCACTTTTAGCTTTCAGAGGAAATTCCTTTTTGTTGTGTTTTTAATCATTAAGAATACATGTGGAGTTTTGCCAAATGCCACTTCTGTAATTATTAATTATTAAATTTTAGTGGTGGAAAACTTTTTAAAGAAAATAGCTGTGGTGGGTTATTTCAATAGCCGTCTATCTAGGTTCCTCACCCCTGTACCCCATTTTCCTTCCTAGCTGGGGCCCTGATCCCTGTCTGTGATCTATCTTGGGTCTGGCGCAAGCACTAGGATTGCCACATGTAGCAAATAAAAATACAAGATGTCCAGTTTAATTTGAATTTCAGGTAAAGAAATGATGCTTTAATATATGTCCCATGCAGTATTAAAAATTACTAAAACTACAAGAAATTCATCGCGTATCTGAAATTTGCTTAACTGGGCATGCATTATTCTATCTGGCAACTCTGGATAATCACGCCCTCCGCTGAAGTGTGAGATACGTGACATGAGGCTGGTGGTTCAGCTTTACTCCTTCCTCCACTGGCTTTCTGTCCGGGCTCAGTAACTAGGTTTCTGCCATATACCCTCTTTCTCGATGACTCTCAAGTCTTTACATAATGCCCTAGTTCTTCCAAAGATTGAGGCTGGTCTTTCCCTCCTTTGTGCCTCAGGGATTGGAATCCTGTACCCAAATAAATTTCCCTGGGTGAGTCCCTGCCACTTGCTGCCAGGCCTCCCCAGTGCCTCCATGTGCAAAAAACTTTGGTTCCACTTCATCACAGAGGGAGGGCAGAATAGGCTTTGAGGGTAAAGGTTAGCTGAATTCCTCCTGCCTCTCTTCAGCTGTGAAAACTTATGTTTAATGTCTCAGAGCTTCAGTGTTTACAATCAGTATAATGGAGAAATAATAATAAACTTATAGGACTATTACATAGGCTTCATATTGTGGTCTTTCAAAAATGTGAGAGATCTTCCATCTGCTATGATTTAGACCCCAGTTCACTGAGAGTCCCCTTTATACTGTTTTCCTATTGAACCTCTTCCTGTTGACAAATGCCAGGGATTCCCTAGCACCCAATAGGGATCCGTGAAGTCTTCTATGGGTCTGACTATATTTTTCTTCTATGGGTCTGAGAATAAATATTTGTTCAATCAATGAACAAAACATCTATTCCACTTATCCTGTCTGCCTGGTGTCTGGGTCCTAGCCATCTAATTCCTTTCTCTACATATGGTCTCACTCAGCCCCTTAATATTGCAGGCTCCAATGGGGCCCCCTAATTTCCTTCCTTTTCCACTAGTCCTTAGTGGCTGGTGGGAGAGTTGGTGGGGCTTACCTTCCTGCAGCAGAAGTGGTCCCTAATACCCTCTCCAGGCTCTTTCCTGATCCAGCACAAGACATCTCTTCCAACACTGGACTTGTTTGCCTCTTACCTCTGAAGGATTTCAACTTCAAGTAAATTTTATTAATACTTGCTCAGATCTAAGTGTCCGTCTGTCAAACCTTTGCAGCCCCTGTATCTCATGCTGTCCTCCTGTGAGCCCCTCCTCATTCATGCACCATGCTTGGCAGAGAAGGTCCCGAGGGTATGGGGTTCCCTTCTGCATCCTTTGTAGGTGCTATATAGGTATTAACACTGTCCTAACATGAATCTGGGGTGTGTTTAATGAGCAGTTCCACCCAACCTAGTTGATGTCAGCTCTCTGTGAATAGCCATGAGCATGTTTAAAACCTTCCTTTTTGGCTCTGAAATCCTGTTCCTAAATTCCAAATTTTCTACTAACTGAGATAACTAGCATCTCATGGTGTTGACTGTATGTCTGCATGTTGGTGCTGTGTTCTGAAGCTAGTATTGACTGGGGAATATGAGAGAGACAGATTGTGCTGTTTATCCCACCTTGAAATCTTTCCTGCCTTCTCCTTCCTGCACAAGAAATTCCCTAGGGCAGGGGTGTCAATCTAATATTCACCTGGGGCCACACCAGCTTCATGGTTGCCTTCAAAGGGCCACATATAGTTTTAGGACTCTATAAATGTACCTATTCCCTAACAGTTAAGCGAGAGCTTGGCACTGCTGCTGGGTAGAAACAAGGTGCAGGGCAGGGCTGGATTAAATAAGGTTGAGGGCCTAAGGCCCAGAGGCCTTGTGTTTGCCGCCTGTGCCTTAGGGGGAATAGGGACTTACCACCTGCTCTCTAGCCCTCCCTCCGCTGTATACCCCTTGTTTTCATTCACTTTTAAATAATATGTTAGAGGCCAAAGTAAAGGGGAAAAAAACATCACATTTTAGCACTGGGGATTAGGTTGTAGAAAAAGAAATTCCGCTACTTTTTCCACAAAAACAATGACAACAACTTCAAACTGCACTTCTTAGTTTTCTATTTCCTAGTCAGAAGTCTCTAACTTTCCATGGAATGTGTAAAATTTTGCCTCTAGGCAGCTCTACCCAGAGATAGCTTCTAGCTAAGTGAAGCTGGTAATTTGCAGGTAAAGACTTCTTTTAATTACTCCCCAAAACCTGAAATTTCTACAAGTTACCTCTGACACAAACTGTTACTATATCTTATTGCAAAAGAATTCCTGTGACTCCAATTCTAGAGAAAATTGTGGCCTGATCAAGAAAGAATTTTACACATAGATATTGACCTACAACTGCCAAATTCCTTTCTTCCTCTTAAGCTCTTCTGAGCCTCTTGAATCACTTTTTCTAGGACCTAGTAAAGAGTTTTACACGAACAGCAAAACTCACTGACTATGACTTGGATCGATGAGGGCTCTTTACTTTTACCCATGTCCAGTTTGATCATAGTTTGTTCTGGGTCCCTCAGCCTCGGCACTATTGACATTTTGGGGCCCATAGTTCTTTGTCGTGTGTGTGTGGGAGGGGACTGTCCTGCGTGCTGTAGGATGATCATCAGCACCTTTGACCTCTCTGCCCACTAGAGCCTGGTTTTACCCCTTCTCCCCTGTGGGACAACCAATATGTCTCCTGGTGGATAAAGTCAACTCCAATTGGGAAACACTGATCCAGTTGTATCAAAATTAAGCTGAATAAGAAGAATTACACATAGGAAGGGGGAGGAAGGCTATTTCTTAATACATATATTTGCTTTATGTCCTTTGGAATTTACCTCCTGCTCTCCCCATTTCTGCTTACGTTGAATCTCTCTGTTCCTAATATAGCAGAGGCGGGTGCCTGGAGATACTAGGACATTTGTTTTTAACAGAACAGGAAAATTAAATTCAAAGCATGTTCGAGGATGGGAATTACAGAGCCTGGAATAGAAATAGAAGGTGAACACATCCCCTCAAATATTCTCTAATTTCCTCACAGCTTCTCTGGGAAACCCATGTTTACAAGTCGATTATATTCCTGTGCACCTTGTTTGAAAGTAATATGTATTAATTAATTGAGTATGTATCATATACTAAGTTTTCTTGTCACATAGGTTTTATCAGTTAATTTTCTCAATAATAAATATTTAGGTGAGTTCAGTATTATAATGCCCATTTCACAGATGAGAATGAAAAGAGTCAGAGGGACGAAGTTACTTGTCCTAGATCATGCACATGGTAGGTGACAGAGATGGGTTTCAAATGGAGATCTGCAGATTATTTAAAAATGTTCCCCCCACTTCACTGTGTTGTTTGTTGTGCTGATTTTGGAACTCTCAAGTCACAGGAAAAGATCTCTGCTGTTTGGCAGACTTTATATAAGTTAGTTTTACAATAGCTTTATTATGCTGGGAAATAATATATGCATATCCCTATGCCAGCCCTCCACCCATTTTGTAAAGGGGTTTTTGAATGTTACTAATCTTTTGTGGTTATCTGGTTAAGGACTATTTTGACCTACATAATTAAGCTGTTTTTTTCCTACAGTCAAGCATTGTTCATCATTTTCTGCACAGCAGCATCTCTGCCTTTAAAATAAATAACCCCTAATAAAGATAACTCCATAAAATTTACATAGAGGATGTATGTTTGACCAAGGACATATGTTGGATGAGGTGTACCTGCTTACTACCCAAATGTTTAAACAATTATAATTAGAAAAAGCTCTGGCTGTGTTACATTGCTGAAGCTAATGTTTATAATAGTCATTTACGATGGAGCATAATACAGTCTTGTAAATAACAGAAGAGTATTTGCTGGCCCCTTTTTTTGCTCTGCAGAAGTATAATGAAATTATTATTCTCCTCTCTGTTCTGACATACAATTTTGAATAAAATTATAGAATCATAGAAATTTGGAACTATAACAGTAATTACAGACTTGGCTTCAGTCTAGGTCAGCTACCTACAAGATGTGCCATTTAACTATGTGAGTCTCAATTTTCTCATCTTAAAACTGGGATAAAATGATATACTTCATAAGTATGTTAGAATCAGTAATGAGTAAATGTATGTGAGAATACAGTGTAAATACTAAAATGTTGTATGGATTTAAATTCAGCAAATACGAGTATATAAGGAGCACCTGCTATACAAATCACTTTGCTATGAACTCAGAAATGAGTGAGAAAAAACCTTTGACTTCCAGGAATTCTTCCTCTAGTGGAGGGGGAAGACACACAGACGAATAAGAGTAATGTAAGTTATGCTGCAAGCCTTATAAGAAAGTGCAGCAGAAACAACAGAGGAGAGAGGGACAGCAATGTCTAAGGTTGAAACACTTATGAAGATGAGGCATTTGAACTGTGTCTTGAAAGGTAATTAGGGTTTGGACAGGCTAGGCAAAGAAGATGGTAATGCAATCCAAGAAAATGACAAGTCAAAGCACAAGCATATGAAAACAGATGGAAAGATTGGGAATGAATAGTGAGAAATAAGACCAAAGATGTCAGGAGGGGCCAGATTATATGTGGCCTTCATTGTCCAAATAGAGGTTAGTTTTAGGATGGAAGACGACTATGCCTTCCTATGGGCTCAAACCTCCAGCTCACTAAATGATGGCTATTCTTTCGACCAAATACCTTTAGTAATGACTAGATTGGCTGGTAAAAATCTTCTAATTTCTTTTTTAAATTTAGTCTTTATTATATTTTTCATGTTACCTCTTAGTCCACTTATAACCTGTTAATTTCTAAATGTAAGTTCAGCAGTCACTTTTCAGAGCATCACATAACTGTATGGAATAGATCCAGGGTCTTTTTCTGATTCCTCAGGAGTGTACTCGTGTTCAGAGATTGTGGCACAGCCATCCTCCAGCCTCCCCACCTCTTCCCCACCCAAAGCCTGCATCCTCTGCAAAGTGAAAGAGAGTTAGAAGGAGCTGCAAGCTGTCCTCTTCCTTCTTACCTTTCTTTGTGCTTTGCTGTTGCTATTTTCAAAGTGGTTCATGAGGGCAGGAGAGAGTGTCAGTCTCCCCTTGGAACACATGCTGAAAATGGAAAATAAGATGCATTGTGACATTTTAGCTAAAGACCTTTCTCTGGCTTTGGGAAAAGCCAGCTGAATGGGCACTCATTGTCACACAGCCGGAAGAAAACCACACAGCCCAAATGTCACCTCAGAGCTTGTTTGCTGTTATATTTTCAGCGTACATTTGATTATTCTTCCTTTTCATTTTTTAAGGATAAGGGGTCAAAGCCACTCTAGCTCTGCCTTTCTTTTCATAAAAGTCTCCCTCCCTCTTCTCATAAAAGCTACCCACATGAGAGCAAGACTTGCATAGCTTTTTCCTGTTTCAAATTGGCAAGGGTACATTTGCAAATGCATTGTACCTGAATGGTGTGATGCAGTTATTCATAATTTTTGGAGAAATTGACCAATATTGCCAAAGAGATAAAACTATATTTTGGGCATTTGATGTCCTTTGCTCTAAGCACTAATGTCTAGTGCTCCCTTTCCTTAATCTTCTTTTACTTCTCATACTTTTAAGGAGGCAACATCTTGTTAGTGGCAAGAATGAAAACTTTGGCAGCGTTTAGATCTGTTTCTCTCTTGACATCTTCATTTACTAGCTGTGTGTCTTAAGTCTACTTCCATTAAGCCTCAGTTTCCTCATTTAATAAATGGAAATAATAATAGTACTTATCATATGGAATTGCATTGAAAATTAAATAAGATAATGTATGCAAAACATCCAGCCTATTGCCAGTAAATGTTACCATAAGACACCCTGACCCCGCTCAGGGTGATCACATGCAGTCCAGGCCTTCTGACAGAAGGTTGGTGCACAGTGCTGCGTGGAAGAGAGGGCTCCTCTGTTCTTTGATACCACTGTGGCCTGAGGGAGTTCGCGAGTTAGAAGAGTATGGTACCCGCTAGAGTTCCAGGTGAAGACCTGGAATACAGTGGGGACCCATGCTAACAAGGTTTTACTTTCCTTGGGGAGGGAGAATGGTGCTGAGGGTAAAGACTCACCTCTCAATTCTGGAGCCCTGGGTTTGATTCCAGGTTTGCCATTTAACAGTTCTGTGCTGTGGGCAGTATATTAAACACTTGTGCCCCAGCTACCTCATCTCCAAAATAGCCAGCAGATTTACCTAATAGGTGGGAGAATTAAATGGGGGCAGTATCAGCTAACAGTTAACAAGAATTAATATTTTTAGAGGGCTGACTATGTGCCAAGCACAGATCTGAGCACTTCACATACATTAGCTCATTTAACTCAGGACAACCCTGTGAAATTGGTGTTACTATTGCCCTAATTATATAGGGGAGGTATGGAAATATAAAAGAAATCCAAGCAATCTAAGGTTACTCAGGTTTTAGGTGGAGGAGGCAGGGTTCAAATAGCATACTTGGCTTCAGAGATGTGCACTTCAAATGTCTGCTCTACTGTCTAGACCAGTGGTTCCCAAAGTGTGGCTCTTGTCCAGCAGCGCCAGCATTACCGGGAACGTGTGAGAAACATGCTGGGTGGTGGTAGACAATGGTGTTGGGGGTAAATGGTGATGGGCGGAGGCTTAGCTTGGGGTGGTGAACACAAAATACAGTGTACAGACATCGTAGAATTTTGCACCTGAAACCTCTGTATGTTTGTTAACTAATGGCACCCCAATAAATTCAACAAAAAGGAAAAAATGCACATTCTCTGCTGGACCTCCAGACCTACCAAAATGAAACCTCTGTGTTTTAACAAGCCCTCTAGGGAATTACGATACAGGCTTAAGATCAAAGACTATTGCTCTAGACCAAGGGTAGCAAACCACCATAGCACCTGTTTTTGTCAAAAAGCTTTTATTGGAACATAGTAAAGCTCATTCATTTATGTGTTGTCTGTGGTTGGTTTTTGCTATAATACCAGAATTGAGTAGTTGGACCAGAGACCATCTGGCCCCAAATCCTAAGACATTTTACTTTCAGCCCTTAAGAGAATGTTTGCAGACTCCCGGTCTAGACAATAAAATGCAAGCCCCTAGCACAGTGCCAGCACATAGTAAATGTCCAATAAGTGGCTATTATGAGTAAATTCTTTGGAAGCAAAACCTGCTGGTTCTTAGGGATCCAAAGTGTTCCTATGGCACTGTAAGGGTAGGCTAGATCAGGGCAGAACTGGAGTACAATGAATGAATTGTTCCTTAGTTATGATGCAGGTGTAGCCGAGCAATTTGATCATGGTGCTGGTCATTTCTTACCAAGGTGGGGAGAGGAAAGGTGGATCTCCTTCTTCATGCCATTATCTACCTGCATTTTCCTCCCAATAATTGTCCATTTTTCTAAGCTGACCACTGTACTTTGAGTGAGGCAGTATGTTACCCAGATGTGGAGGCTAAGGCTCAGAGAGGGTGGGGGACTTCTGAAGGATGCAGAGCTAAAATGCTGTGGTATCCAGACTTGAGCCTGCATCTCTTGAGTGTGGACTCAGGCCTCCCCCACCTTCTGCGTATTGTGGGTTGTGATTGTCACTTCTGCCTCAGGGATAGATTAACCTTGTAGGAACACCCCTGTATTTTCCCTGAAGACTCCGACCTTTTAGGGAAAAGATTTGCCTCCTTCTAAGGAAATCAGTTGCGTGGGGCTCCCCTTCTCTCTGCAGAAGAGGGTATTGATTGGATCAGGTTTCTGGCAGGAGGCAGATGGCACACTTGAAGAGAATTTGATAAAGGGACCAGGAGCAACTACATAGTTTGGGGAGGCATTGAGTACACATTGAAAATATGGGGCTCTTGTTAAAGCATTAAGAATTTCAAGAGTGTGGAATTGTAAGCACAGGTCCCTGTGTGAGTGCACAAGCCACACTCCTTATGAAGGCAGCCCAGAAAGAGATTGTTTGCCAAGTGTGGGTGGAGTTTAGGAATACTAGTAAGACATGATGCAGTGCCCTGGGGTGGGGGGTGGGGGTAGGAGAAGGGGAAGCTATTGCTCCTTTTGGGACTGAAGGGGCGAAAAGATGGAAAAAATTCCTAGAACCAGGGTAGAGTAGCTGTGTTGAAGAAACCACTAACCTTTCCAAGATTTTCTCCCTCTACTTCCCTATATGGACACCTCTCAAAAATGGCCATCACAGCATCACCAAGGGGAGGCCCTCAGAATCCCCCTTTTTGCTTAAAAATGTTTTTGAAATGTGTAACACAAGCCATAGAAAAATGAGTTCCTTTTGATGAAAAAACAATTACCCCAGGCCCCCATTTTTCAAATATTCAGTAAAAGCGACAGATCGTTGGGCCCTTCCTTGTGCTAGGGCTTTGGCAGAACCCTAGTAACCCTTGGTGGAGAGCTGAGCTTTACCTCTTGATGAGTCTCCCTGCCTTCCCGTCTCTGTGGCAGACCGGAAAGAGGTGAGGTGTTGGAATCCAGCTGATCTGGGCTCCAGAGCCTCCCCTCCCCCCAGATCATTTACTTTGCTGGTCCTCAGTTTCCTTATCGATCGGGATGACACCTGCCTTGTGGAATTGCCATTTATTAAAACAGACACTGGCTGATTGCTGATGTTTCCTAGGTGCTGAGTGTGACTCATCTCCACCTCTCCCCAGCATATTTCACCCAGTAGGTCCTCAACACAGTGTTTTTTTGATTGACTGGTATTCCCAGGGAAAGCTGTGGTTAAGCAGTATCCTCCCAGGGCAAAAGGCTGTGTGTGTCAGGCTGAAGCTTGGCTGGTCCCTGGCTGGAGTTTTTGACTCTCGGCCTCTCATTTTACCCCGTACCTCTGAGAACCAGTCATTCACTGAGCTTTAGAGAAAACTTTAAAAAGACCTTTCTCCATGCTCAGTGCCATAGCCTTTTTGGTTTCAGGATCTCCTGCGGCTGTCTAGAAATACTCATTAACTAAGAGCTTGGCTTCAGATCCCAGGCTGGGGCCACTGGGTAGGGATGTGAACACCTGGCAGGTGGGTTTCAGAGGATTCATTGTAGCAGTTTCATGGCCCGATTGTTCCAAGCCCATTATTCATTTTCCATAATTGTTGACCTTTCTGTCTGTACTCTCCATGGAGAATTTCAAGCCATTTTCCAGAGCGCAGATGAATATCTGAAGTGCACAGTGGTGCAGCAGTCTGTCAGCATCAGCCTTGTATTCCCTTGTGGCAGCAGAACGAGGGAGGTAGGAGAGGCCTCCTGCCAGGGGAAACTCCAGATGGAAGGAGGAGCTGTAGGGGCCAGGCAGCTTTAGGGGAACAGACAAAGGAAGCCCACTTGTGCTGTCACTTGTGGATATTGTCTATATCCTTCTATAAGTCAGGTGTCACCATGACATCCCCTGGTGACCAGATGTACAAAGGCCTTCATAATTGGATCCCATCTTTCCTTTCTAGCCACAGTGCTTTGTGCTTAGCTTGGAAACTCATATGCAAGCCACAAGAGACTCTTGGTGATTCCCCAGAAAAGCTATACATCTTCATGCCAGTTGGTCTATTGATGTGTGATCTGTCCCTCCTAGAATGTGTCTTGCCTGCTAAACTTCTTTACTGACTCACTTTGGCTGAATTAGTCTCCTTCCCATAGCACCCTCTACTATCACCCATATTGCATTGTATTGTATATGCTAGCATCTCTATCTAATATTCATTTTTCTATTCCCAATGCCTGGTACTTAATAGGTATTCTGGAAATGCTTAAAAATGAGTGAGGAAATGAATGAATTTTTTTTATCTTTGATGCTACAGACCTACATTATATCTGTTAGGACTCATTATGTGGTGAGAAACTCAAAGCAGATTAAGCAAAAAATAAATTTCTTGGTATGTAAATGAAAAACCTGAGGAAGGCTGGCTTTAGAAGGGGCATGACTCAGGTTTCAAACAACACAGCTGGCAGACATCTGTCAGTCCTGCTTCCTGTAGATGTTGCCTTCCTCCACAGCCTGGCACCTGTCAGAGTATTAATTAAGGTGGCTAGAGCAGACACTCTCATTCTGCTAAGGCCAGAGAAAGAGTGTCTCTTTTCCCCAGAAGCTCCAGCCAAAGTCTCAATGGCTCTGACTGAGTTATGTGCTAATCCCTGAGCTAATCCCTGTGGTCAAGGGGCTGGAGGATGCAAACTGGTTTAGATCAGTCAGGATTTACCTTTGTCCATCCCTTTCAGTAGAGTAATGACAGAGAGTGAGAGAAGAGGTGAGTTCCCGACAGGGAAATCAAAGTAATATTGCTCCAGGAAAGGAATATGGATGCTGGCCAGTCCAACAATCAATTTTCACTCTATATATCCAGTCCTGTAGGCTTAATTCAAGAGAAAAATAAACAAGCAAAACCTTTTCAAAAAGTTTAGCAGCCAGATCCAAATTTTTTGAACTAAATTCAAACCCTAAAGCAAAATGTATAGTCAAGACATAGGCTCTAGAGTTAAAAAGTCCCAGTGAAGGCTCCATTTCATAATTCACATGGTTGGACCTTTTGTTGTTAAATATTATTTTTTATTACAGTAGATATCAGATGTGTCATTCTTTCCTTTGGTCAAGGTGTATTTTCTCTTGCAGCAGTTCACACTTTTATTATTTGGGTCCATGACTAGAGAATTTTACATTTCCAAACATACATCTGTGCTTCAAATTGATGACTGGGGGTTTTAGCTTTGTCTTTTTCTACAGCAAGTATCACCAATTAAGAAGGAAAATAAATCAGAGTAACATGAAGAAATCTTTATCTTTTTAGTGGTAGTATGAAAATTCCTTTGTGGGGAAAGATGAGTAATGTCAAAAAGAAGGGTTGGTGAGCATGCTCTGAGGTAGAGATGAGCTGCAATGGGCACAGGTCCCAACACCCAGAAGAAGGAAGGACTTTTATGATACAGGTAGGAGAGGGAGGAGCAGTCAGGCCCAGTTAGTGGAAGAAGACAAAGACCCGAGCAAGAGAGAAGAATTTCTCCAATGGGGATTTTATTCTTTACCATTATTTTTATTTTGCAGGGAATATAGGATTAGTGATGTGGTATTCCTTCTTTATATCTCATAGGAAGTCTTTAGTAAAACCAATATTGTCCGTAATGCTTTAGTAGAAAAATTTAGGAGAAATCCCAAAAAAGGGTAATGACTTATTCAAGGTTGATGTGAACTTCTTCTGTAGGTATAAAATTTGACAAAATTACGTGTAGGTTGGAGTCAACAGAGTGCTGAGAGAAAAATGATCTGTCAAAGTCACTAAGAATTATTTGTCAGGGGAAAAACTCTTTGGTACAAACATTTTGGAGGACGATTTGGCAATATGTATTAAAAGCCTTAAAAATATTCACACCTGATGATAAAAATTGGACTAGGGGTAATCTCTAGGAAGGTTATTGCCTGGGAAGGGGGCTTAAAGGAGCCATCTGAGTTGTTGAGAAAGTTTGACATCTTGATCTGGATGGTTTAAAGGTTGTCCATATATTAAAAAAATACGCCCTGGCTGGTATAGCTCAGTGGATTGAGCACGGGCCTGTGAACCAGAGGATCGCGGTTCGATTCCCAGTCAGGGCACATGCCTGGGTTGCCTGCAGGTTCCCTGCAGGCCAGTTCCCTGCAGGGGATGCACTAGAGGCAACCATACATTGATGTTTCTCTCCCTTTCTCCTTCCCCTCTAAAGATAAATAAATAAATAAAATCTTTAAAAAAAAAAGATTAAAAAAAAATACATATATACACTTAAGATGATTCACTATATATACATGTCAAAAATGTTTTAATTAGAAAAATATATTTGGAATATTTGAACAAATAAAGATGCAGATATTTAAAAAAAAGATTAAGGGGAGATAGGACCCCCTACCCATATACCGAGTTCAACATTTAGAACCATTTGTATAGGGTTCATAGCATACCCAAAAGAGAGGGTAAAATCTTGGAGCAAGTCTTCCCAAGATGGACTATTTAAACTTTAGAGATCTTTATTTCACATGCCCAGTAAAAGCACTGGGGCTGCTGGCCCAGTGCACCGCAGAATGACAGGGCATGCAGAGGGCAGGGACTCCCTTCTTCACCGGTGGTTAAGTACCAAAGATACTAGACAGGATCTTTGCCCTCCTCGTAGTTCTTTTACCGTTTCTCAGATAGCCAGAAGAAAGGGAAAATAAATAAAATTTCTTTTATAAAAGACACCTCTGCTTTTGCTCTTTATTAATCCCTAATAACCTAGGATTAAAATTTTCTGTTGGTTAAAAAACAAAAACAAATAAACATCTTTCATAAGAGTTTTGAAATTTAAATTCAACTCAATGGGATTATTCAATATATTGGAGTATTTTGAAAAATCTGTCCAGATAACTGCATAATAGCTTTTCAAATAGCTACATCTTTCCATCTACTTGCAACTTAATTCATCTGCAAGTTTGAGAGAAGTCAGTTTTGAATCCCGAGTATTAAAGACAGACCATGTTACCCTGTTCTGAGTCCATTGCCAAAAATGAGTTTTCGCTTTCCCCCAGGAGACAGAAGTGTGTTGGGTTCTTCTTGGATTCACTGCCCATTTTTTGGCTTCATTTTCTTTAAATGCCTTCAAGATGTCCCAGCTTTAGTCAGCTTTGCACAGAGCTGTAAGCCTAGAAAGCAGCTTTCCCTTGGCTCTCCCTCCAGGTGGGGGACGAAGCAGCTTCTACCTGTGGATTTGGGGATGAGGCTTAAATCTTCTCGCAGGCCAGTTAAAAGTCACATTAAGAGGAAACTGCTCCAGCAGCCTTATTTGTGTTCACTGCAAGGAGATTTCATTTCATTAAACTCTAGACTCTTTCTCAGCAAGGTTGGGAAAAATGTTACCTGCAGCACTATTCCTCAACTCCACTAATGGTACCGGTGTTTGATTTATGGCAGCTGAGCCTTTGTGAACCTCGAAAGGGCCTTGCTGAGGAATGCTGGCTTCCTCTGAAATTAAGGGGTGCAGACAAAAAGCTGGATGTGAGTTTGTGCGTGAGCAATGGAAACCTCCATTCATCATTTGAACTGGGGCTGGGGAAGCTGCTCTTTAAAAGACCAAGGCAATTCTTAGAATTTTGTTCTCTTCTGTGTATGCATGCTTTGGCACGCAGATTATATGGGTATGTGTTAAATACCAGGCTTGAGGTTGTCTTATTTTTTATACATTTTATTTTTTAGAGTAGTTTTAGATTCACAGCAAAATTGAGTGGAAGGCACAGAGATTTCCCATCTATACCTTGCTATCACACATGCATGTGGAGAATATATTTTAATAACATGTTCCTAAGTCCTGACTCCAGTTATCTCAGATAATTGGCCAAGGAAACCATGTGGACACTTGTGGGACATGGCGTATGGTTCAGGGGACAATGGACTACAGATTTCAAGGCCGCAATGTACCTCTGAGGAACCTATAATACAAGCTATAGAACCCAAGCTTTATTTTGACTAAGGACCGTGCCTGGACTTAGCCTTTCCAAATTCCAGATAGATATTAATCTTCAGGGTTTGGGAATGAGGATTTAGAATTTTAGGTATTATCAGGTATATCTGAAATCATATCATTTAAAAAATAGGTCTAATACTCTTTGTGCTATTTATTATTATTAAAGATGTCTAGTAGTTTAAAAAATAAGAAGTATTTTAGTAGCACTTACCCAAAATATAGTCTATAATGGATATTCAAACACTGGAAAACACTAGTAACATAATTAATATGTAGTGTCATCACAGGTGGTGTTCAAGTAATTTAATACTTTATTTTATATTAAAGTGAATAGTGACTTGCCGATAAAGAACATTTTCCTTCCAAAACTTTTTTCTGTGAAGTTTTACCACTCATAGGACCTGTGTAGTTCCCATATTCAGTCATTACTGTTTTTATTCGAGCATAATTCACTTTTAGCAGCTAGACAGGGACACGGACACATGCTGAGAACATGATGAGCACCTGTAAGCGAGACCAACAGGTTAGATCGTGAGCATTTCTTCCCTGTGTACTCCTCCTCCTGTTCCTAGAAATGATGATCTTGACTTTTGATTCCACATGTTAGTGAATTTTTGGAGCCAGTAATGTCTCTAAATTAGTTGTTAAATTTTAATCTCACCAGAGAATTATAATACTTTTTCCCAATTTCCCAATTTTTCAACTGATTGTTTTTTGGGGATTTGATATTCAAAAAGCATAAATTTCTTGGGCAGTGCTGGGAAGGAGTTTCCGCATGGACACGCTACCTGGGTTATAGCTGCTTTCTCCATTGTGCCTGGAGCAAAGCCTTGTAGAGTCAGTTCTATAATGTGACATATCCATTCCTAAAAAATCACTGTTCTGCGCAAAATCAGACAAGAAAACACCACAGGGCTGCAGTGGAAAAATGGGGCTAGTAATAGAACTCTTAAAAACTTCAACAGTGACAGATAAAAAAAAATAAGAGGCAAATAAAAATGGTAGTATAGCTCTGGCCAGGTGGCTCAGTTGGTTGAAGCATTGTCCTACACACCAGAAGGTTGTGGGCTCAATTTCCCGTCAGGGCACATACCTAGGTGGCGGGTTCAATCCCCAGTCAGGGTGTGTACAGGAGGCTTGATTGATGTTTCTCTCTCTTGCTTTCTCCTTCTTCCTCTCTCTCTAAAATCAATAAAATGGTGGTACAGTTTCATACACAGTTTAAGAATGAAGACATATATAAATACTACAATAAGTATGGCCCTTTACCTAAAAAAAAAAGACTTGTGGTTTGTTTCTGGAATTGGGTGTTGGAAGAGTTGCAGCTTATGAGTTACTGTGATGTGGTGGAAGGAGTAGGGACTGAAATGGAATGGAAAGTTGCAACACCAGATGTGAACAGGTGTGGCTCATAACACACTGTGAACTGAGGAAGTGAGCAGATGTTTGAGGTGTGCATGTATTTTGTGTATTCTGCTTGGTTTAGCTGGGTGCCCTTTTCTGCATTCCCCTAGTGTTACTCGCATACCAACTCACACATAAGCAAATGTGAAATTCACGTTATGCTCAAATTGTTCCTGATTATATCAGTCACATTGGAACAAATTTGAGTATTCAAAACAAGCATTGCAGCAGAATCGATCATACATGTAGAATTAACTCAAGTTGCTGAACAAAACAATGGCTCTTCAGGCTCTTTTCCACTTATTTTCAAGCTACCCGTTAGGTTGGTTGGGAAGAGAGACATTCCCTCAGTGGAGATATCTATCCCATGGGAGCCTGGTGGGTTTGTGCATGTATTGATACCATGTCCTTGATTTCTCCTTTCCCCTTTCTTCTCAGTCTCAAACATCGGTAATATGCCAGAGACCCGAAAGAGAAGGGATATATGTTGTCAGTGAAGTTCCTGCCCTTGGGGTATAATTTAAAGGGAGCCCAAAGTCCTGATTACCTAAGAATAGCAGTCCTGCCAGCCTCATATAGTAGCTTGAATCACCATTATTGAAAAACAGGTTATAGTGTTCTGTGGTCAGAAGAGATAAGTGACATTGAAATTGGGCACATCGACACTGCCTATAGCAACTTATAGAAGTATCTACTGTACTCAGCAGTGAAAACAGACTTAATGATTGGTGTTCCTCTATTTTTTGTCTTTAAGTGTATTATATATTTTATCCATTATACACAATAATACATATCCATGAGAAAACATTTTAGAGAAGCAGATAGAAGAAACTAATAAAATTATATCCTTCTCCTTTGATAACAATTTCATGCATTTCCTTCCATTCTACAAACAGTAGATTTGATGGTGGAGAAAGAGTAGAAAATGGAGTTGGTCATGTAGCAACATTCCTTGCTGGTTTCTTTACTCCAGCATTGTCTTCATTCATGAATGTAGGGCTAAATGAAAGAAAGCTTGGGGCAGCTTCAGAAGGACTCCTCCTGATCTCTTGGCTTCTCTTTCTGGTAGAACTTCATTGCCCATGAAAATCTAAACTTTCCATCTAGCTCTGGACCTCAACTGGCTTTGAGCACAGTGTTGGTTTGGCAACCCAGCTCCTACATTTATCTTTTCAGCTCTTGCATTTGGCTTGTGTATTTTTCTTGGCTAGTTTTGGACTTTCCTTCTTGGTTTAGGAACCTGGCTTCTACCAGCTGCCTGACTGTGGATATAGTGTATGTATAGACTTCGTTTTGATTTTAGGGGATGTTTTTGACCTGAGTAAACTGGCCTGTACTCTAACCACCATTGTGAGCTACCTAGTTACTTGACTGGGCAAGCCCACCACTCTGCCATATGCTTAAGGGAGCAAGATTGGTTAATTGTACCCCCCATTATCTGGAGAAGCAGGTATTCCTTGGATACCACAGCAAAGGACCAAGGGCAGCTTCAAGATGATATACGTAGTCTTCTAAGGTCAGTATTCTTGCACAAGGCTACTGACCTTCAACAGTTCCTTAAGACTTCTTCAACTTTTAGGGTTTACCTTGGCAGGTGGGCTGGGGATTAGAGGAAATAAGGCAGTGTTTGATGTACTATTTGGTGATTCCACTACCTTTGCAAGAATACCCTAATGCCCTTTGACCAAACCACTTTGATTCCTTTGTCTAAATTTTACTGGGATCAGATCCTTTTGTGAGGCCTGAGTCACAGGACAATTCTAAATGGAATGGCTCAAATAAACTGGGAGTTCTACTTATTCCTCTGTTCCCTCAGCAGCGTCCTAGTCCCTGGGTAGTGGCTGCCACTCTCTCCCCATGATTATGCCTTGACTATCTGTCACATTTAGACTGACAGCTCCAAGACCCAGGAAATCATCCAAGTCTAAGGGAGTCTGAGGTAAGATCATTGTGCTACATCCAATTAGAATGGAATGGTATCAGGGACCTTATGTAATCCTGGTGTGGTAGAAACATTGTAGGGTGTTTTTGGTGAATAAACAACCACAAAAGGAACAATAATGATACTGAAGTCTTGTATTTGTATAGGGCTTTATAGATTACAAAATATGTTCACTTTCATGATTGTATTTTATAAATGCCAAATCTCTGAGAAGGAGTCAAAAGGGGATGAGGATGCTGAGAGAGGTTAGGTGACTTGCTGGAAGACACACAGTTAGAGGAATGGGATCCAGATTTCTGAGTCAGGTCATCTGATTCCTAGCCCAGGCTTCATTTCTTCATGGTATGTTATAGTAGAGTATTCAATTATCCCTTAATATCAGGTCAGAGTTATAAACTGAGGATTAAGGCAATTTCTTTCTTCTAATATGTATGCTCTCATGCAGCACAGAGAACCCTGTGGGACCCACACTACTTCTAAACTGGCTTATTCTTTCATTTTTACAAATCCCACCATTCCCCTTTCCTAAGACTCACAGAATTTTAGAAGTAGGAGGAACTGTAGATATACAGCTTTGTCATTCCATTTTATACAGTAAATGGAAAGACTGAGGCTCCAGATATCTAAGCCAGCCTATAAGTGGGAGGGCTGATGATTTGATGAATTCTGACCCAGCTCTTTCTCCTATCTTAATCCATCCGGGGGACAGCAGCCATCTTCACTGCTTCTTCCTCATCTGTCTCTGCCAGTCCATCCACACTGCAGACTTACTGTAGTTTTAAAGGGCCTGAGGCTCCTCAAGGCTCTTTCTTGGTTTAGTGTTCTGGACAAGCCGAGGTGTTTGGATAAAAGCAAGGCTAGTGGTTAGGCATCATTCCCTTTACGGATGTGCTTTGGCCTCAGCGTGACAATGAGCACATGTGGCTGCATGGTTGAGCTGGCTAAGATCTGGCCTCACACATGGCCAAGGCCTGGCCTTGTGCATGTTGCTGAGTGTGATTACATGTCTGCTTTTAGTCTTGTCTTTGCTGCTTTTCTCTGGGCTCCCTGCTCATGGGTCCTCGGCCCATTGGCACAGTCATCCTGGTGGGTACTTGCACGCCTGATTTTGGGCCTGCTGCTTCAGAGGTAACACGGGTCATGGAGTCCTGAGTTCTTTGGATGCAGAAATTATAAGAGGAAGAAAGGGTGTGGAGAGGCCTTGCCATCTTTATTACTTCTCTTTAGGAGTACCTCAGATAGCTCAGCCCTTAAACTTTTACAAAACTTTAGAATCAGAAAGGAAACAGCAACCAATCCTCTAAGTGATAGCCAATAGCATTCACTGAGCCAATGTGCTGACTGACTTTCTAATGTTATTTAATTCTCTTAGAAACCTCATTTCTCAGGTGAGGAAACTGAACTTCACAGGGTAAGTGACTTGTTTAAACTCTCCTTCCTTGTGAGGGTCAATGTTATGGTTTGAGTTGAAGGTCTGTATTCTTGCCACCAGAGAGGGCAGTGCATGGCAGCACTGAAATCGGTGGCAGCTGAATGCCTGAAGCTGCGGAGGCTGCCTGGAGGGTGAAGGAGAATTCCATTGTGGGTGCCTGGAATCAGGCTGGGGCACTGGGGCCGGAGGAGGAGAGAACTTTAAAGGTTGTCATTCCCCGTCTGTCTGAATTCTCCCCCATCAAATATACTTGGCCTTTTCTCCTTTTCTTTTGGTCTATGAGATACATTTTACACAGGTAAGGGAACTTTCTCAAGCATCTGTGAGCCTAGGGTACTGTAGACATGGCCTTGTCTTTTGTTACAGTCCACAGGGTTAGCTACCCACTGTTTATACATTGTAGATTTTCCCAGGAAGGAGCCTTAGCTTATAATACTGCGATAGTGTCTTTGCAGTTGTTTTCTTTTTTCACAGCATCAGTTTTCCCATTGCCAAAAATGGGCTCCTCTTCATCTCTTGTTCTCAGTGATCATGACCCTAGTGTGAGCTAAGACATTTTCCCCGAAGTCACACATGCACATCCGTTCTGATGTCATTGTGATGTACTTGACTGTCAGGCAGCGGTGTGTGAAGGGTTCAGCCAAAATGCCCCCATCAAAAGGCAAAATGACCTGCTTTGGGTGGTACATGCCTCACGGCAACAGGCAGGATCTTTGGCAACCTGAATTTCTTGAAAACAGCAGGGTGAGAAATGGCTGCATTTACTGCATAACTTTGGGCAAGTTTCTTAACCTCTATGAGTTCCAATTAAAATATGAATAACACTTATCACTAACTTCACAGAGCTGTTAAAAGGACTAAATGAGTCAAGTATGTAAAGCTGTTATTAATCAGCCTGCTACATACTAGGTACCCAATAATGAAAAGTTGCCCTCTGATCTTGCTTTCCTTGATTTCTTAATGCCCTGAAAGACTAGTAATCTTAGGAAATTCAGAATGAGTCTTGAGCTGGCTAAGCAGGTGTATCATAGATGTGAAGGTTCGGTAGGCCAATCCCTTCCTGCTTTCCTCAAGAGATCTGTTCTGGGAGGGGTCCCATTGGGGAGCCTCAGGGTTCTTTGCACCTGTCCCAGCCTGTGGCTGTTAGTCCACAAGGACACAGAGATGCCCCAAGGTGTGAATGGCACTGACAGTTGTACCCACCTCCTGTCCTCACAGCTGTTCCCCACCCACCCTGCCCAGCATGAGGGTAGAGAAGCTAGGACTGCTTTGGCTCAGATGAACTCAATGTCTGAGAACCTTGTCCCTTTGCTCCCAGGGAGAGGAGTGTGAAACATAGCCTCATAGATGTGATCAGCAGATGATATTTAAGGAAGCCCTGTATGAGTCCAGTGTAGAGTAAAATTATAGAGAAGGAGAGAGAAGGCCTCCAACCTTGTCCCCCAGGAGTGTACCCTCCTGGATAGACAATGCACAGGCGCAGGTTTTGACACCCCTTTGTCCTCTCACCACACACAAACATACCTCTGTACTTAGGTATTTGAATAGCCCCTCAGGTCTGTTTCCCCATCATCTGTTCCTTTAAAAACACTCTAGGCTTTGGGGAAAGGGGCACTCACAGGAAGGAAGCAGCAGCTCCACCTAATGCTGGTGGGATCTGGAGCAGTGCTGAGCAGCATGTCAGCATTTTAGCAAACGTGCATTGTCCCTAGATGTGCCAGAATGTCTCTCTTGTATGACTTTATTTAATTCTGATAACTGGGTGAGACAGGGCGTATTTGGTAACATGAAGGGGTTGGCTGGTGCCACACCACCTGTCAGTGTCAGTGGGCACTGGTAAGTGCGCAGTCTCACAGCTGTCACTGAAGAGGTGGCTCTGTAATCTCCAAGAAAGAAAATGGCCACTGTTTTCCCCAACCAGGCATTCCCTTACCATTATTAAGATACAATTGACAAATAACATTTTTTAAGTTCATAGTATGCAGCGTGATGATTTGATATATATATCTAGATCTCTTAGCCTTATTGTCATTGCCATAGGAGACATATTCAAAAAATACTGCTAAGACCAAAGTCAGAGAGTTTATTGCTAATTCTTTCTTTTAGGAGTTTTATGGTTTCAGGTCTTACACTGAAATGTCTATTCCATTTGAGTTTATTTTTGTATGTAGAGTAAGAAAGTTGTTTAATTCATTTTTCACATGTATCTAAGTTTTCTTCACACCATCATTGAAGAGAATGTCTGTTCCTCATTATATTTTTGCCTCTTGTGTTGTAAATTAACCAACCACATGAGCATGGGTTAATTACTGGGCTCTCTGTTTTGTTCCATTGATGTGTGTGTGTGTTTTTATGCTAGTACTATGCTCTTTTGATTACCATAACCTTATATAGCATAGTTTGATAGCAAGTAGTGTGATACCTTCAACTTTGTTTTTCTTTCTCCACACTGATTTAGTTTTTTGCAGTCTTTTATGGTACCATGTTAAAAATAGGATTATATGTTCTAGTTCTGAGAAATATGTCATTGGTATTTTGATAGGGATAGCATTGAATCTATACATTGCTTTGGGTAGTATCAACACTTTAATGATGATAATTCTTCCATTTCATGAGCACAGCATATCCCTTCATTTATTTGTACCTTCATCAATACTTTATTTTCTGAGGATAGGTCCTTTACCACCTAGGTTAAATTTATTTCTAGGTATTGTATTCCTTTTGATGCAGTTGCAAGTGGGATTGTTTTCTTAACTTCTCTTTCTGGTATTTTGTTATTGGTGTATAAAATGCAATGATTTCTGAATATTAATTTTGTATCCTGCTACTTGACTAAATTCATTTTATTCTAATACTTTTCTGGTGGAGTCTTTAGGGTTCTCTCTATATAGCATCATGCCAACTGCAAATAATGACAGTTCTCCTTCTCCCTTCCAATTTGGATCCCTTAAGTTTGAGATAAATTTTAAACACCCAAGCAAAAATGTTGAACAATATTTGTATATATTTGTCTGCAGTTCAAGCTAGACCTTAGTTTTGGAAACACAAATTTATAAGCGGTATTTTGAGTCACAGGATTGAATGAGATTACCTAGGAAGAGATTGTAGGTAAAAAGAGAAGAGATTTGATGCCTGAGTCCTGGAGTGTTTCAGCCTGTAAAGGTCAATAACATGAGGAGAAACCAGCCAGTGGATCTGAAACCCAAGAGAAACAGTGTTCTGCCCAGGGCCAGGTTAAGAAAGTGATTCAAGAGGAGGGAGTGACTGTGTTACATGCATGGGGAGAGCTGTGCTGAGTGGGAGGGGAATGCCTTTGGTCTGTTCATAAAGTGCCCAATGAAAGGAAGTGCTGGTTTCATGACATTCATGTAATTGAGAGTCAGAAGACAGTCATAATTGGCTTCAGAGCAAGGCTGAGATGAGAGAACATTTGAGGGAAGATGGATGGTTCCTGAGAAACAAATATAATGAGTTGCCCAGGTACTTTATAAAAGACTAGAATGAAAATAAAAACTTCAAGGAGAGATTTTGCTTCAGTGACTTTGCTTTGGGGTCATTGTATATGTTAATTGGTACTCAGAAAAATGTCAACCTAGACACAGAGTACAAATTCTATGAGTTTCTTAATATTTAGATTAAAAAAATTAATCAAGAAATAAATCTAAATTATTTATAGTTTTGTAAATTTAGTAAAACTAATGAAAGTGTACACCTAAAAAGGATAAATATTATTGTATATACAAGGTCTGTCTGGAAAAAGTCCAGCCATTGTTAATATAGTGAGAGCTGTTTGTGCAACATCAATGTAACCTGGCAGCCAAGGAAAGTGAACTGGAATGCAGGTGTGTGAACAATGATGACTTCACGGTACTAATCACTAGGGGTGGTAAGCTGTTTTTGAGTGAGCCTGTGTACTGTGTGGATGTCACATTCAAAATGACTAGAGCAATGACTCTGCATTCAATTTTGCATTAAGCTTGAACATTTCTCCATAGAAACTATTCAGAAGGCTGCAGCCATGGGTAACCAGTGATTGGCAGTTTCATCACCACAGCATGCCCACTCATGTGTCACATCTGGTGCAGAGTTTTTTTGCAAAACATCAGATTAACCAGGTGACTCAGCCCCTCTACAGCCCAGATTTGGCATCCTGCAATTTCTGGCTTTCCCCAAAACTAAAATCACCTTTGAAAAGGAAGAAATTTCAGACTTTTGATGAGATTCAGGAAAATACGATGAGGCAGCTGATGGCAACTGGGGGAGCTATGTGAGGTCCTAAGGTGCCTACATGGAAGGGGACTGAGATGTCATTGTCCTACAGACAGTGTTTCTTGTATCTTGTATCTTCTTCAATAAATGTCTCTATTTTTCATATTACATGGCTGGATACTTTCTGGACAGACCTCATAAACTATTCCTCAGTAAGATGTCTTTAAAAATTCCGATCAATTTCTCTAAGTGACAAGGTTCCTCCAAATGTCACTCCTCAAATTTGGCCCGTGTACATCCGGGCTGAGCTATGCATTACATGTGGGCAGAGCTCTGTTATGAATGAACTGTCCCTGTTATGAAGAAGAGTTTATCATTGAAGTAACATTAAGACAAAACCTGGTTTCTTTCTCTTGTGTATTTTCTCACTCCAATCCATTTGGAGCACACATTTGATTGTATTCTTTCTTCTGTTTCCTTTATACTGAACCTTGTGCCTTAAAATGCAAGGATCAAAAGAAGTCATCTGTACAAAAGCACTTTGAAAACTACAGAGTTCTGAACACCTGCAGGGCATTACCATTGTTATTATTGCGAGAAAGGAAGACAGACTAAGATAGCATTCTATTCTTTAGAGGGACAGTCTCCCGCTGACGCCGTCAGAAAAGTCGTAGAGCTAGCTTTCTGGAGATTCCCAGACCAGATCCTGCAATGTTCCTGAGTGTGATATGACCTGTAGTTGTCAATAACCTTTTTCCAGAGACCCATTCACCCCTGGAAAAAATTCCAGAGAATAATATAATAAATTTCAAGCTATCCTATTATTCATTATGTGAGACAATGAAGTCCTTATTTACCCACCTTTTTACTTGAACTCATTCCCTTATTCCCTTTTCCCCTTGGCTTTGATTAGAATTGCTGAAAAAAATATTGATAAACGTTGATTTTCCTTTCCAACCCTCGAAGCTGCTGGTCTACCAGAAGAGAGTCAAAACACAAAATTCTTATTAAGTGACCTTGTTACGCTTTCTGCTATTGTCCTCAACTTCTTCCTTTTCCAAATTGTTATAATTAAGAGAGTGCCCATTAAATAATTTCCCTTTGTCAGATGGATTATGTTTTATAATGTAGCCAAGTTTTATACTTGTTATGAATTCCCAGGCCAGTGCCAACAAAATGTCGGCACCTTTTCCCCACAGCAGCTAAAACAGCAGAGGAAGGTCACTTAATGGCAGTTTGGGAGGAAACCAATGTAGCTTTTAGCCAATGGCCTCCTATTCTTGAATGTCAGTAAGGTGTTCTATTTCAGCTCAGGGCCTCTGCTCTTTATGAAATAGGGATTTAAAAATATGTCAGCATCAGAGTGTCTCAGAACAACAAGCAGCCCACAAATCTCAGGCTAAAGTGATGCTGAACTGACCCACACTGACCTGAAAAATATCCCACTTTGGGATCCTGGTGGGTCAAGATATCTGTCATCCTCATTCTGTGTTCTCATGCTGTGATTGCATGTCTGTGTTGCTGCAGCCAGGCTTCCTAATAAAAAGGAAATGATCCCATCAATCGCCCAGATGTTTGGCAGAGAGAAGACTGAATATTTGGTTGATTGACTGAATGCTTTACTCTCTGGCTAGATGATTGGTATCAACTAAGCACAGTGTGTGAAGGGATCCTTTGGAATGCCATTCTCCTGAGGCATCCATCACATAGAGTTTCTAGAAAGTTCTAGGCTTATATTAACAAAATTTTGATTCTGAGATGGGATCCTGCTTTCTTTGCTTACTATGTAATTTCTTTGCATTTTTTACCAACTACCCATCAAAAACTTTCCAATCCTGTTTGATTCCCTTTACTACAAAAACATCCTCAACAGAGATGCTAGTGGTGGTTGTAGCAATGCAAAAATGTATTTGCATGGGTACAATGTCTAGGTATTTCTGTTTCATAGGCTATTTCACAAATTATTCCTGCACTGAGTTTTATTTGGAGCATTATCCATGCAGCATATCCTACTTAGCAGTTAGATGTCCTGGATTCTAGATATGATAGATTTTGTGTTAGCATGACAATGTCCTTTCTACCATCTTTTATTTAGGAAGGAAACTCTCCTACTTCAGAGAGAAATACTGGTTTTTTAAGTATATTTTATTGATTATGCTATTACAGTTTTCCCAGTATTTTTCCCCTTTATCCCCCTTTTCCCTGTACCTCCCCACTCTCCAACCTCCCCCTGCCCTTTAGTTCATGTCCATGGGTTGTACATATAAGTTCTTTGACTTCTCCATTTCCTTTACTATTGTTAACCTCCCCCTTTCTATTTTGTGCCTACCATTTATGCTTCTTATTCCCTGTACCTTTTTCCTCCATTCTACTTCTCTCCCTCACCAGTGATAACCCTCCATGTGATACCCATTTCTTTGATTCTGTTCCTGTTCTAGTTGTTTGCTTAGTTTTTGTTTTTGTTATTTTAGGTTCAGTTGTTGATAGTTGTGAGTTTGTTGTCATCTGCTGTTCATATTTTTGATCATCTTCTTTTTCTTAGATAAGTCCCTTTAACATTTCATATAGTAAGGGCTTGGTGATGATGAACTTTTTTAATTTGACCTAATCTGGGAAGCACTTTATCTGCCTTTCCATTCTAATGATAGCTTTGCTGGATAGAGTGTTCTTGATGTAGGTCCTTGCCTTTCATGACTTGGAATACTTCTTTCCAGCCCCTTCTTGCCTGCAAGGTTTCTTTTGAGAAATCAACTAATAGTTCTATGGAAACTCCTTTGTAGGTAACTATCTCCTTTTCTCTTGCTGGTTTTAAGATTCTCTCCTTATCTTTCATCTTTGGTAACTTAATTATGATGTGTGTTGTGTGTTTCTTTGGGATTCTCTGAGCATCCTGGACTTGTATGTGTATTTCCTTTGCCAGATTGGGGAAGTTTTCCTTCATTATTTTTTTCAAATAAGTTTTCAATTTCTTGCTCTTCTTTTTCTCCTTCGGGCACCCCTATGATTCAGATATTGAAATGTTTTAAGTTGTCCTGGAGGTTCCTAAGCCTCTTCTCATTTTTATGAATTTTTGTTTCTTCATTTTGTTCCTGTTTGATATTTATTTCTTCCTTTTGTTCCTAATCTTTGATTCGAGACCCAGTTTCATTCTCTTCATTGTTGGTTCCTTATATATTTTTCTTTATTTCACTTTGTATAGCCGTCATTCCTTCATCTTGTGAACAAACTCAATCATATCTGTGAGCATCCTGATTCCCACTGTTTTGAATTCTGTATCTGATAGGTTGTCTGTCTTCTTGTCACTTAGTTCTTTATCTGGAGTTTTGATCTGTTCTTTTATTTGGGCCATATTTCTTTGTCTCGGTATATTTGTTATGTTGTAGGGGATGGAGCCTTAGGTATTCACCAGGGTGGGGTAAGTCTCTTCACTGTGTTATGGCACTGTATGTGGGATAGATGTTAGAGAGGGAATGATGCTGCTTGCTACTTTGCTCAGTTCTTGCCACACTTTCCATCACTTCCCTTGCTTCCCATAAGCAGATTGTGCCCTTTTGGGCACTGATTCTCAGGTGGGTGGGCTTGTGTATGTTTTAGGGTCCTGTGGTCCACTCTAGTGGACTCTTCAATGAGACTGGGAGTTTCTCCTGCCAGTGCAACCCCTACAGGTTTTTTTACGGACAGAGGTTTTAAGGCTTTATTTCCCCTCACTAGAACCCTGGGTTGCATGGTTTGTCTCACTTACCAGTTGTTCCTTCCAGCTTATCTGCATGAGAATGTGGGAAATCCTGTCTGCCAACCGCTGCCTTGCCCCCCTGGGTAGCCAGCTGCTGCCTTGCCGTGTCCTTTCTGCCTGGCTTTCATCTCTGCCACCCCACCAGTCTGGATGAATGTCTCTTCTTTAACTCCTTGGTTGTTGGACTTCCATGCAGTTTGATTTTTCTGGTAGTTTTGGTTGCTTTTTGTTTTTAAATTGGTTGTTATCCTTTTTTTAGATGTGCAAGGAAGTTAAGTGTTTCTACCTATGCCTCCATCTTGGTCAGAATCCTGAGAAAGTCTCTTGTCTTGGCATCTAAAACAGTATAGAGTTGGTTGTTTGCTGTGGTAAAAAGAGCACTGGATTAGGAGGCAGGATTTGAGCAGTAGGACTACTTCATTAATTAACTCACTAAGTGACACCTGGGCATCAGTTTTACTCTCTAGGCTTCCATTTCTTGACCTAAAAAATGATGAACTTCATCTGAGGCTTGTAAGCCTCTAAGAATCTGTGATTTGCTGAAACCCAGAAAGTGATGGATGAGGTATAATCAATGTCATGACACTGAGTTTGGATTGCTGCTTGAGGAAAAAAATTCCATGCAGACAAGAAAAGACCTTGTACAATGAATTAGTAGTTCTATTTACTTCCAATGTTCCTAGCATGGGCAATGTATTAAATATGGTATTACTATTGATATTCTGAAGAGAATTTATTAAGAAGCTTAATTCTTACCTAGAAGCACACAGTAAATGTGCTTGAGGGTGGACATAAGGAAATAGTCAAAGGGTTTGAGATGAGAAGGATGGTTCTCATGCACTGCCATAGTGGAAGGTGAGGGACTGATGACTGATAACTGGGAGGTAGGGGTGAAATCAGAGAAAGAGAACACAGAAAGAGAATGGAGGGGCCCAGAGTACTAACTGTACCATTATCACCATTTTGTCAAGAACAGATTCTGTCTTAAATGCTAATAGATTGTAGTATCTCAGGGTCAGAAGAATCGAAGACCATAAAAGGCCTGGGCATTAATTAACCAGAATTACTTAAATTAGACATTGCTTCATGTTCTGAGACTGATAATGATTGTGTGTATTCCTCAGTCAATAAAATGTATATTCTAAAAAGCCATATTTCTAAGAGTAAATAGTGGCTTTAGAGAAAATAAGTAAGTCTACAGTTACTAGTTTATGATGTTTTCAGACTAAATTACTGAACTTCCTAGTTATTGTTAAGCATTTTGAAAATAGTATATATTTGTTAAATGTTCAATTTCAGAACACAGTTTGTTATTATCAGCATTATTTCACTCTTAAGCAGATAGAGCCTAAAAAAACTAAATTGCCCTGTCTATGGGCCTCCAAAAATCGGATTGCAAAGTATAGTTTTATGGCATTAACATACACTTAATGAACATCATACTGTGAGCACTGGTCATATTTTTGTTATTCAAAACAAGCCTGTTTTCTTATCTTTTTCTTGGAGGGTCTGAAGTTTTTTTTCTTCCATGGGTGTGGAGTATTCTACTCAATTTTCTACTCAGAGTTTTCTTCTATCCTCATCACCCCTAATTCTTATGTACTTCAGGAATGGTATGGGTCAGGGGAGAGGAAACATAGAATGAAATTCCCATTATTTGATTTAAATACTTTTTTCTTCTAGAAATAATACTTCAGCTAATGACCCACGCCTTCAGAGAGCTTTCAAAAGTGCATTTCATCAAGGCAACCAGTGACTGGGAAAAGGTTGGAGTCAGGGATGTAGGTGTTCTCCGTACTATTTCCTTTGTATGCAGGATAACTTCTCACCTGTCTGGGCTGGATTTGGGGCAGTTCTGCCTGCAGTCCTGGGGCCAAGGTGACTTCTCAGAGGTCCCTCAGTTCCTCTGGTTCCACAGCAGTACCCAAGAACTGTTCAAACATATGTAGCATAAAACTCCATATGGTTTCAATTATGTTTACTGCATTACAGCTTTTGCTTTGTTTTTTTTTTGCACAGACCTGCCTTACTCAGAATTCCTGCTCTGCTGAGCCCCTTTTGCCACAGAATTAGGGGTGGGATGAGGTTAAAACAACACAAAAATGGAAGAGAGCTCAACCAGCTCATTCTATATAATAAACTCCATTCCACTGAGGTCCTAATTTCATCAAGTAATACAAGTCAACATCGAACATTAATGAGAGAAGGTTTCTAATTAGATACAATCTGACACTGGCCCTGCTTCTCAGTCACCTTCAATTGTCAGCAATAAAAAAGGACAGTTCAATATGATATGGATCATTCACTCCAAATCTCCACAACTCATTTATGACAAACACAACTAACAGAGCATGAGGAACTGCAGAATTGTTTTTCATTATCTTGGCACATTGGCTTCTGACTACAGCTGTAATGATTGTCAGTGGTTTTCCGTAGAGCACGCTGTTAATGATGGTCTAAGACATAAAGGCAACCAGAATTCTAACTGAAAATCTCAGGAATCCTTTTGGGAAGAACAAATGAATCTCCAGAAAAAGAAAAGGAGAAAAAAATTAAAAGGAAAAAGTGTTTTATTTTTATAAGTGATGTAGCTTTTTGTGGAGCAGGGCAATAGCCCAGCTGTATTTGAACAGGGAAAAGAAGTTGAAGTGATGAGATCTGGAGCATTAACCCACAGAGAACCATGGAAATGACCACATACTCAAATCACTTTGTCTAAAGTAATGGGATAAGCCAGGGTTGCAGGAAGGCTTGTCAGAGTCTATGTAAGTTCAATGTGGTAAGTAGGGCCTAACTCCTACGATGTCTGGGAAGTAGTTTATTTAAATACAGTTGTGTGTCATTACCCCAGGTGGTCAGTTAGGATACTTCCAGTGCATGGGGAAATAAGGCCAGGAAACAGATCCCCAAGATCTAAGGATCTAAGGATGCAAAGGCTGCAGATCTTGGCTGAGGATCCAACCAAGCAGTCTGGGGTTCATTCATTCACTTATTCACTTAAATATTTATTCAACACTCACTCATGCCAGATATGGTGCTTCAAAGATTCAGATGGAGACATACAGACACTGTCCTGGGGAAAGGAGGGATAAGCAGGTAGCCAGAGTTGGAGCTCTGGGCAAGGCACATGGAAGCCTTGGAAGTGTAGTATATACTGGCATTTCAGTACACTTAACTATTTTTCTCTTCAGTTAGCAGGCATATTACCAATTCCTAGTTGTATTATTTCATATTACCATTATAACTACATCAGCCTCATTTTATGTCAGATTACCTGGGTGGGCAGTGCAGCTGACCACAGAATCAGGATCCAGGAGGGCAAGATATTGAGAACAAGATAAGATAAGCTCACTCCAGGCAGGCATTTCAGGTGAGGGTATGGCAAAGCTATGAACTTAGTACTCAGGCTAATAATCTAGGCACCATGTGTAAAATACCAACAATAAGCAGGCAGTGACGGTGATACATCCTTTGCCCCATCCATGGTGCTTCCTATATGCGTTGGTCTGGTATAATAGCAGGTCCTACTCAATTTTTCATGTGGGAGCAGACAGGTGGGTAGATTTGAGGGAGAATGGGCTGAACCCATCTATTCTGTCATGAAGCTGCTACATTTAATTTTCTCATTTATTTGGGAAGCAGTTTTAGAAAGTCAATAATGATCTCCCTCTATTTGGCTGAGTTAGCAAACTCATTTCCATGGCGCTGCATTAGACATAGGAGTTATAAACCCCCAGAGTTGATGACTCACTGCACACAGCTCCACAGCCTCAGCCTTCAAAGCGAATGGAATTAAAATGATGTTCCACAAGTATAAAGGACACGTGGACAAAAACTAAGGGGGGGTGGAAATGGGAGGGAGGTGGGGAGCACTGGGGGGGGCTGGGATGGGAGTAAAAGACAGAAAACTGTGTTTGAACAACAACTAAAATAATAAATTAAAAAATAAAACAGAAAGTGAGAACTTAAAAATATGGTGTTTCAGGATTACAAACATGAGAGATGAAAAAGACCTTTAGGACCTTGTGCTCTGGCTTCTGTGTGTTTGGGGCACGTGACCTCCTGTGTCATTGACTTAGATATTTTTGTCCAATTGGATTTTAAATGCCCCAAATGACAAACTCCACCTCTCATCTTGAAGACAACTCTAGAAAATGATCAATCTCATTTTTAAGTATTTTCTTATGTTCAACTTTGATTTTTCATTTAAAAAATTGGGTTCTATTAATCCTAATGGTGTAGGCTTTTCCCTCCTTGATTTTAAAATATTATTACTTCCTCTATAATATTTGTACCCTTCAAATACTTGTAGACTTCCTTGTCTTTTCTTAGTCATTAGGCAAGTCATGCACATTTTAGCATTTTTAATCATCTGGACTCTTAATAAATCAATGCCCACATTGTTGGCATCATTTTTGCTCTTCTGTTTATTTGATCTGTCTTTCCGATTCAGAGGTGATCAAAACTGCATTCATTTATTCCATTGCAAATGTCACTATTTTTGCACATGTCTCAGTGATAATCTTTTTTCTCATCTAATGTTAAAGGTACCCTTGGACTCTTCCTGCAAAGTTTCATAACCATCCTGGATCTATTTAATCATTTTTTCCTTTCAAGACCATCTGGAAAGCCACAGAGTTAGGTGAAAAGACCAATGTATAAAAATTTGGGTTCAAGTGCTGGCTTTGCAACTAATTGACTGTATTCTTCTGGAGAAAGTCACTTTCCTTTTCAAGTCTTATTATTAAAAAAGAGGATTGAATTACATGTTTTTGAGTCCTGAAATTCTATGATAATCTTTATTCATGAATTAAATAACCTTGTTGGAATTACTCTGCCACCTTAACTTCTAATTTTCTCTCCTAAAATCAGAATTACAATTTTTCTGTTATTTATCTCAGTTGTTTTGAATTACAGTTGGAACCACATATATGTGAAAGTGCTTTTAAAATTGTGAAGTGCTAATCAAAAGGAAAAATTTCTTCTTCATTTTGTTATTATTATCACTATGACAATTACAGGTGTCACTTTGTGACAACCTGTTCTTTTGTTTTAGGCTGAAAGTCACTCTTCCTGTTATTAGTGGGCTTTGCTGAGGTCCCTGATTTCATGAGTAACATGTAATGCTATTTAACTCTTCTAGGCATGGAATAATTTTCTGGCTTCTTTCATTTTTGGTGGTGGTAAATATGCTCTTATTTTCCTAGCCTGTATGTCTTTACTTTACAACCAAATTTATTTTGCTTCATCTGATCAGTTATTTTAGATTATTGATTCCTAAGGGAATGTCTTGCATTTCTCTTCTAAATTAGACCTCAATATATTTTTGGCAGATAATCCATATTATTTACTTGTTCTTAGTGGTATTTCTACCACCCCTCACACAAAAAAAAGCACCTGAAAATTTCATCAATGTGCTATTTACTCCTTTTTTAAGATCACTAATGAAGTTGATTAAAAGGTTAGGGAAAAATAAGAACTGTGAAGTTTGAAATATCCAGGAATACTAGCCTGAATGAAAGTTTCAAATAGTACCTTTTAAAAAATAAGTGCATTAAGCAGAGAAACAGCATACTGGAGTGCAAAAGTCAACAAATAGTAGTAAAACTCAGATCTTCTAACTCCAAATCCCACAGCCTTTCTCTGGTGCCCTCTCTCCTTAATCATAGTTCCAATTTGCCTACTTCTTGGGCATTGATCTGTCCTTGCCTTTGGTAGCTTTTAAAAAGTAGACTATTCAGGGATTGTTTTGCGTTTGAAAACTAAGTTTCTAAAAGAAATAATGACAGATGCTGTAGTGTAGCAGTGGGAGTAGAAAGGTGTTCTTTTTGGCAGGAGAATCTCTCTGGTTCCACAAATAATGTTCACAAGACAATTTCCATTATACCTACGCATGCATAAGGCCTGTCTCAGCAGTGTGCCTGTTAAATGGGAGCTTTCTCAGAGGTTACAATGCATCGGTGAAATTTTTCATAACAAGCATTGGGACAATGGTACATACATTTATTGACCCCTTCTGCTCTACTCTCATGTGTTTGATGTATTTTGTAGAAAAAAGTCTTATCCCCTTTAATGTATACATCTCTAGTGAGAACTAGGTTTAAAAAAAAATAAAAAGCATTATTTTAGAAAGAGCTTTGGAAATTTTACTCAGTGTAAATTTTGAGTCTTGGAATTGGAATTAGAAGTCTTGGTTTCTTTCCTGACCCCTAGTTACTTACTGTGTTACTTTGGACAAGCCATACAGCTACCCTAAATTCAGTTCTTTGTGCGTAAAATGGGACAGTGATGCTTGTTTGAACTGCATCACAGCATTATGAAAATTAGATGAAATCACTGTAAAATGATAGGCCAATAAGATGCCTGTTATTATTTCCACTTAGGAAGTTTTAAGCAAGTGAGTAACTTTTTTTTTAGTTTTTTAAAAATATATTTTATTGATTATACCATTACAGTTGTTCCATTTCCCCCTTCATTCCCCTCCACCTGCACACCCCTCCCCAACAATTCCCCCCTTTTGTTTATGTCCATGTGTCACAAGTTCTTTAGCTTCTATACTTCCCATACTATTCTTGCCCTCCACCCTGTCTATTTTCTACGTACCATCTATGCTACTTATTCTCTGTACCTTCTCCCCCCTTTTCCTTCTCCCATTCTCCTGTTGCTAACCCTCCATGTGATCTCCATTTCTGTGGCTCCATTCCTGATCTAGCTGTCCTCTTAGTTTGTTTTTGTTTTAGGTGTGGTTGTTAATGACTGTGAATTTGCTGTCCTTTTACTGTTTGTATTTTTTATCTTCTTTTTCTTTGATAAGTCCCTTAAACATTTCATATAATAAGAGCTTGGTGATGATGAACTCCTTGAACTTGACCTCACCTGAGAAGCAGTTTATCTGCCCTTCTATTCTAAATGAAAGCTTTGCTGGATAGAGCAATCTTGGATGTAGGTCCTTGCCTTTCATGACTTGAAATACTTCTTTCCAGCCCTTTCTTGCCTGCAAGGTCTCTTTTGAGAAATCAGCTGACAGTCTGGTGGGAACTCCTTTGTAGGTGACTGTCCCCTTATCTCTTGCTTCTTCTAGGGTTTTCTCCTTCATTTTAATCTTGGCTAATATAATGATGATGTGCTTTGGTGTGTTCTTCCTTGGGTCCAACTTCTTTGGTACTCTCTGAGCTTCCTGGACTTTCTGGAAGTCTATTGCCTTTGCCATATTGGGGAAGTTCTCCTATTATTTGTTCAAATAAGTTTTCTACTTGCTCTTGCCCTTCTGGTACCCCTATAATTTGGATGTTGGAATCTTTAAAGATGTCCTGGAGGTTCCTAAGCCTCTCCTCATTTTTTTTTTTTGAATTCTTGCTTCTTCATTATTTTCTGTTTGGTCATTTTTTTCTTCCTTCTGGTCCACTCCCTTGATTTGAGTCCCAGTTTTCTTTCCACCACTATTGGTTTCCTGTGCATTTTTCTTCATTTCAATTAGTTTAGCCTTCATATGTTCCTCTAATTCGTGACTAAAATCAGTCAGTTCTGTGAGCACCCTGATCACCATTTTTTTGAATTGTGCATCTGAAAGGTTGGCTATTTCTTGGTTGCTTAGAATTACAGGCTCTGGGGCTTTGAGCTGTTCTTGAGCCATAATGTTTTGGTCTGTTCGTTATGAGGGGCAGAGCCTTAGGTGTTCATGGGGTAGGGAGACCCAGTCCCTGGGTTGTGACGCTGTATGTGGGGGCGGGGTCAGAGAGGGGCAAGGGCGTTTGTTCTGCTCTCTCTCAGATTTTGGTCCTCTTTGCTGCTTCCCACAAGCAAACCGGGCCCCCCTGGTGCTGGCTCCTGGGTGTGTGTGACTTTGCACCCTCCAGGACCCTGTGGGTCTCTCCAACAAACTCTCTGTGAGCCTGGGAGCTTCTCCTGGCACCGCGACCCTGAAAGTCTTTCCAATTGGTGCTTTCAGGCTGTAATTCCCATTGCTGGGGCCCTAGCCTGAGCGGTCTGCCTCACTGCTTGCTCCTTCACTTGGTTTATCTGCATGATAATGTGTGACCACGGTCACCCAGCCGACTTGCGCCCTCACTGGGTCCACCTGTTGCCACCCCACGCCTGTGATCTGCCAACCTTGCCTGTGCTCCTGGGTTGGTCTGGCCAATGTCTCCTGCCCAACCCTGCTCTGCTGTTGACTCAGCCCATCTTACTGGTTTGGCTGAATGGTTCATTGTTGTCAGACTTTTGTGCAGTTCAATTTTCTGTTATTTGGCTGTGTTTTTGTTACTAAAACTTTGTTTTCCTTAAACTTGGTTGTGCGAGGAGGCACAGTGTTTCCACCTATGCCTCCATCTTGGCCAGAAGTCATGAGTAACTTATTATTGCTGCTGGTGTTTAAGGAAAAAGAAATCAAAATAAAACATGTCTAATATGTACTTTTGGACAATAAAGTTGATGTAAGTTTAATTTAAACAATTAAGAACTTAGCATTGAGGTGAGCTGCTTCAAGGACTTATGAGGAAAGTGAAGAACCCCAAAACAACACTAAGGGAGGCAATCAGATTCAAGTTATCTGACACAACTAAGTCTGCTCATGGTGAGTGTGGTCTAGGCAGTTGGACTCAGAGTATGCTTCTGGACTATTTAGAGTGAAAACAGTTTTTACTCAGTTGTAGGAATGGGGTTTCTAATAGTGGCACTCTAGGCAAAGTAGCAATTGTCTGTCTCTATGTTTTACAGCTTAGCAAGTTTTGCTCAAATACTATATATGTGATTAGTACCCACATATACTATTAAAATCACAAGTACATAATAGCTTATGTTTATCAGTCATTTCATGTGCTCTGTACTAGGTGTTCTGCTTCAATAAATTGACCCAGCAATTCCACTGCTAGGACTATATCCTAAGAACCCTAAAACACCAATCCAAAAGAACCTATGCACCACAATGTTCATAGCAGCACAATTTACAATAGCCAAGGGTTGGAAGCAACTTAGGTGCCCATCAGTAAATGAATGGATCAAAAAATTATGGTACATATACACAATGGAATTCTATGCTGCAGAGAGAAAGAAGGAGCTACTACCCTTTGCAACAGCATGGATGGAACTGGAAAGCATTATGCTGAGTGAAATAGGCCAGGTGTTGAAAGACAAATATATGATCTCACCTTTGACAGGAAGCTAAACAACAAAACAAACAAGCAAGCAAAATAAAAACAAAGACACTGAAATAGAGAACAGGGGACAGTGACTAGAGAGGAGGGAATTTAAGGGGAGAAAGGGGAGGGATTTAGAGGAACAAGTATAAAGGACACAGGGACAATAACTAAGGGGGGGGTGGAAATGGGAGGGAGGTGAGGATCACGGGGTGGGGTGGGCTGGGATGGGAGAAATAGAAAACTGTACTTGAAAAATAATTAAATAAAATTAAAAAATTATTTAATTCATACAACAACCCTATGATCCATCCTCCATTTTCACCCCTATGTTTCAAAAGAGAAAATAGAGGCACAGAGAAATTAAGTAACATGGTCAAGGTCACACAGCTATTAAGTGGTGGAGTCAGGACTTACATCCCAGGAGGACCAACTGTAAAGTCACTAAACAATGAAGGATCTGGATTTCGTGAGTCCTGAAGCTTATACAATGGGAGAATCCTCTTTAGAAAAATAATACACAAATTATTGATACATAATTGCTAGTGCCCCTCCCAGGGCTTTGGAAACTTAAGTTTCATTAATTTCATAGTCCTCCTTGCCTCTACTGTGTATACCATTTTGACTGAGTTAATTTTTTTGAGAAATAGCAATATTAATATAGTTTGTCCTACTGATCCACAAACATTTTCCCTTGTGGAGAGTTAATAAGTTGAAGATTCCAAGTAATGACAGTTAATATCTGAGGTTTCATGTCACAATTCAGAAAGCTACTAATATACAGTTAGCAGTTGGTACTAGAAATTACAGCTTAGTCCTAGAGGGAAATAAAAACTTTTGAAATGCTATTTTTTTCCCTTTAGTCATGGAAGATTTAAATAGAAAGAAACCTTAGAGAATGGCTAGGGAAGATACCTCATCTCTGAGATGGAAGAGAGAAACTTAAAGAACAGGCAGTGTGGGAAACTACTTAAGAACATGGGTCTAGAATCCATCAGCCTGGACCATGGAGTCACAGAGCCAAAGTTCTCATGTTCCCTATGACTTTGTGCAAGTTATTTGCCTCTCCAGACCTCAGTTTTCTCATCTGTAAAATGTTGATGATAAATGCTCACTTTAAAGGAAGTAGAGATTACATGAGGCAATAACTGAAGACTTCTTACCATAGCATCTAGCAAATGAAAATAGGAGCAGAACTGGAAGTTAATAACAGTTGTTGCAGTTAACATACAATTTTAAAGCCAGCAGATGTTTTTGGGTGGAATTGGGGCTGTAGTCAAGATCTCTTGATTTCTTATCAAATGACTTTTCCAATCCTCTGAACTGTTTCTTTCTCAAGATGAATGCAATGATGGAAATGACACAGTCATAATTTCAGGAAACCCAGGCATTTCTAGGAGACAGGGGTAGTAAATGGGAACAAACTCTCTCCTCTTTGGGCTCCCCAAGGGAATAGTTAAGCATTTTAAGAGTGGGCCTATACAACTTAATGAGGTGTTATCATTACCTAGCAAGACTGTTGGTAAAAATTTTGTTCCCTTATAGTTCCAGAACTTCTTGGGAATTGGAACTTACTGGTCCCAAAGGGAGAAACATCTTCTATGGGAAAATTTAAACTTGGGGCCATGAGTTTCCTTTTTTTTTCTCTTCTTTTTTTCATTCTTACTACTGACTCACATGTTCAGTAAAGCCTGGTTAGACAGTTACAAGCTAATTTCTTGTAGCATTTTGCTGGACTGGGCTTGCAAATTTTTGGATGAATATGTTCCATGCATTTGAAATGAAGCTGGGGGCATGGATAACATTTTTATTATTTTGATAGATGGCATCTCTAAAAGGACAGAAATACATAATCTGTTGGTCCTTTTTCTCAGTGACCCAAATGGGTTACATTTTAATGGCAGAATTTTGATATTTAATCTATATGAACCTAATTTTCTTCATCTTTAAGTGGAGAAATGGTTCTTACTTTACAGGGTGCTGATATCATTTAACAAGATAGCAGGGCATCTGATACAGGAGGGGTTCCAATAAATGCTAATTCTTATTTTTACACTCTTATAGAACATTTTGGGGTTAATAGGTAATATCTAAATAGATAAAATACACACTTAATGGCTAAACAAGTTTGAGGAATGTTTGTTTGAAAGACAGTTTTCTTTACTACAGCATTTCCCAGAATCTTTATGCTGATACACATTATGAACCTTCAAGGGAGAAAGGAGCACAGCATGCTGGACTTCACAACTCAGTTGGTAGGAAAGATTTCCATATAAATATACAAATAATTTTTAGAACACATTTTGGGAAATGCTGTATATCCAGAATAATTCAGAATAACCTTTAAGAAGAGAAGATGATCTCTGAACTGTCACATCCAAAGTTCTGGCTCTTTACAGAGATTCTCAGAAGTTAAGCAGGAATCGTAGCAGAAATGAGTTATACATAACTAATAGATGAGCCAGAAGGTTGTAGTTATGATGGCTGCAAGCTTCATTTTTGGAAAAATGGGGTTAATTTCACAGAGGTGTATATTTTTATTTTCATTACCTCAAGAAAGAATCCAGTATCGGGAAAGCTACTTCAACAGTAAAATTGGGGTCAGTGTCCAAAGTCATTACGTGGAATAGGCTTGCCTATGGGAGTGGCCATATGACTAGTTCAGTGGAATAGAAACAGAAATGATGTGTGCCAGTCTGGGCCAAGACTTTTGAGTAGTGGGTGTGCCTCCCCTGGGTTTTCATTCCTTTCTACTGTGTGGATGAAGATGCTGTAGCCCCTGTGTGGTACCACAGAAGGGAAACCAGGGTCTCTGGGCACTGAGTAGTAAACTTGCATTGGACTATTGCACAGTGAGAAACATATCTTTACTGTGTTATAAGACACTGATGCTTGGGAATATATTTGTTCCAGCAGCTGGTAATTCTTAACTAACACAATCTCACCCTCCTTTCCTTTTTTTTTTTCAGAAATACTTTCTTTCTTCCAGGAGTGCTATTGAGCATAAGTTGAGTGTTCCGTTCTGTGAGAGACAGGGGTTGGGGAAAGAGAAGTACTGAGGTTCAAGGCATAATCCTTTTTTAAAAATTGAAGCTTATAGTTTGGTTGAAGAGACAATGACCCAGGGCACATATACATAGAGGTTAGGACTCTCTGAGCCTCAAAGACAGGGCAACTTCTCCCCCTGTTTTTGAGGTTGTCCTGTTCTGCACAGCAGCCTTGTAGAAGACATGAGCACCCTGATTGGCTGTGCTTGAGACAGGGTAGATGGGGAGCAAATGATGTACATGCCAGGGTTTGTAATTCCATTCAGACCTAGCCTATCAGCCTTCAACCTGGTGTCGAAAAGTCTCCAAATAACAAGTGGCCTCAGAGATGGCTTTTAGTTTCAGCTGAATAATTATTTTATTTATTTTTTTAAATGGATGATTGTTTTTTTCCAGCTTTATTGAGAATAATTGACAAATCAAATGACAAGATATTTAAAGTGTACAATGTGATGATTTGATATAAATTCATTTTAAAAAGCTTTCCCCTCATCAAATTAATGGATATATCTATCACCTCACATATCTGACTTTTTTGTGAGAACATTTTCAGTTCTACTCTCTTGTAAAATTTTAATTGTACAATACAGTGTGATCATCTATTGTCACCATGCTATACATTAGATCTCCAGCTGCATACTTTTCGGTTGTGAGTGAGAGAATTTCTTCTCAGGGATTCCCCTACTTGTTTATTTTCTACTCATTAGGTTTATTTATTTATTCATTCATTCAGTCAGCAAATCTTTGAGCATATACACTGTGCTATGTGCTTCAGATGAACAAAATCCCAACTTTTACTAACTGGAGTCACAGCTGGAGAGAAAAACAGACATGCCCACAATTTCAGCAGATGTGACAAAGGCCATGATAAAGGAGGATGAATTTTGCTCTTTGGGATGAAAGAAAGGAATGAATGATGCACTCAGCTAGAGCGAGTTGGTAGGACTCTCAAAGACGGTGGTGCTTGGAGAGCGCTGAAAAAGGAGTAGGAATTTGCAGGAAAATGGGGACAAAATGTTTGAAAGTGTGCTGCTCCCACATGCAACACAGATAAAATCAAGGGATTGAAAAAAGCTGAATGTTGGAGAAAGGCAAGCAGCTGAGTGTAGACAGTACTTTAGATATCTTTTGTACGTATAACAGTACCTGTTACAGAAATGGTGTTTAATAAATATTTGTGAAATGTATAAGTAGCATACTGACTAGAGGATTCAGATATAAATAGAAAAAAAGCAGATGATAAAATTCCCCAAAGCATATTATTTGATTATGAGACAGTAACTTAGAAAACTATGGCTGCAATATACATTTTCATTATGGGCAATAGAGATGAGAAGTTTATGATGTGCCTTTGAAATCTTAACTATGGCATTACTTGCTACTACCTTGCAATATCAGGAAAAAGAACAGGTCCTAAGGCAAGCATCGAAGAGCACTTAAAATGAGAGTTGGTTGATGAGTTACTTATTGAGAACATGTGTGAATGGAAAATGGAATGTTGAAGATATTTCTACATAAGTTGAATATTGTTTATTCTATAGCACAATTAATCCTTATTTTACACATATAAATAAAACCTTCAGAATATCAGAAATGCTAGGGAGGACTTGAAATTTTGTTTGCATTCTCATCCACAGATGACGCTAAGGAAATAATGGTGATGAACTCATTTGGAGGTCACAGGCAATGATGGAAAACTTATTTGGATTCAAAACCAAAACATCATTTTGAATTGGAAAGCTGCTACGTATGTATACGAACTAATGCATTTTGGAATTAAGAAACTGAAAATGTCAAAATATGGCTATCTCTTCAGAACTATGTTGAACCTAAAGAAGATGATTATTTCCAAATGGCACCACTGCCCAGAATTTTGCTGGCAGGAGGTATAATATCCCACTGGAAGCAGTGAACTTCACCTCCCACCAGGAGAGTCTGGAGGTAAAGGTTTAGTACAATAGGGTCAAACAAAATATCCTGTGCCAACTATTTTAACTAGCATGAAAATAGCTCAATTTGAAGATGTTTAAAACTTTACGTAGGAGTTTAGCTAAGAAATAATCTCTCATCATCTCCGTTTTCTTTGTTTTATGGGGTGTTTTGGCAGAACCTCTTCTGACCATAAACAAGCAGGGCTAAAGGGAGATAATTTTAGGGCCATTACCTGTGTTCTTTCTCCTGAGGAAAACTATGGAAAAAGTCCAGCATTCCTCATTCATAGTTCCCTTTCCAGTGTGTAACAATCCCATCCAAAGCTCATCTTTTCAGATGCCCTCTGGATTTGTAGGGGAGGCTGCCAGGGGTTGTTCTGACATGATTCAAATTCCAAGTACCCAAAAGAGTCCAGGGGGAGTAAATTGTCATTGATGAGGGTTATCATTACACTCACAAGCATGTCTCAATCAGCAGGTTAAGAGAATATCTTTTTGGGTGTTGGTTCCCATGACCTTGTGTGCTGGATAGGCTACGTTGCTCGTGCAGATCCTCTCTCTCCCTTGCTGTCTGCCCTGGGAGGCTGAGAAGCATGGATGAGTACCAGCAGGCTCTCTCGTCCTGTGCCTGATTGATCCCTCCACCAGATCACAGCCCCTGTCAGGCAGCACCTCTGTGAGGCTCTCTTTTACCTGTTCCAGGTGTGTACTTTCTTCTCTCAGCTCATGAGGCCGGGGGTAGTCATCGTTCCCCACTGTTACGACCTCTGCTGTGCTGTGCTCTCCTCCTGGTTTCCATGTACCCTGCTTTCTCTTTACCAACAGTTCTTTTGTTGATCTCTCCTCAAATTATGCCAATTCAAGTATTCCATCTATTTTCTACCTTAGTTGCTACTCAGTAGCTACTTAGTTGCTAGTTAATGTTTGTTTCTTTCACAATTGACTCTCAGCACATGCCACCTTGAACAGCTGGTACTATGTTAATGCTCCACCTTCCAAACATTTGATACTTTTCCAGGAAGAAGAAATTATTTTATGCCCCTTTAATCTCACATAGCAACTAGCATGGAGCCTGGTGCATGTAGGTGCTCACTAAATGTTAGTACAATGATAGACAAAAATGATAACTGACCATTTTGAGTCTTATATTCTAAGGCCGTTCAAGAATGGAACACCTCCAGAGAGATTAGAATACTTTTTGGGTGACTTAAAAATGATCCAAATTTCATGCCCTGGCTGGTATAGCTCAATGGACTGAGCACAGGCCTGCAAATCAAAGGGTTGCTGGTTCGATTCCCAGGCAGGGCACATGCCTGGGTTGTGGGCCAGGTCCCCAGGAGGGGGCGTGTGAGAGACAACCACACATTGATGTTTCTCCTTCTCTCTTTCTCCCTCCCTTCTCTTCTGTTTGAGTAAATAAAATCTTTTAAAAAATTCTCCAAACTTCAAAATTATTTACAGCAAGAACACATATGTTAAAAATATTTTTTCAAGTCAAGTCAAATACTGCATATGTAAAAACTTGGAATGAGTTTTTAAAAGTTGGAACAATGATTTTTATCTTAACTACTTTTACATGATGTTATCAAAAGGGATTTTTATGTTCCTAGGTCTTAAGGTAGATCATTATAACAAAAGTGATTTTCAAGAGTCAGGATAATAGTGGTTACTTTTGAGTTCCTAGCAGGTTTTTATTACGTTCTAGGTCTTTACATGTACTTAATTTAATAATAGTGAAAGCTTATTATAATTAGCCCCAGTTACAAAACAAGAACAAAAGCTTAGAGGAAGTAGGTATGGCATCAAATGCATGTAGAGGAAGATCTAATTCATGAAACAATTAAGCTTGAGTTGCAGTGTGGTTACGGAAGGCAAGATTCCAACACTTGGTCAAGAGGAAAGGGAATGGCCTCATCTGGGTTGGGAGATGGTGGAAAGTAAAGGAAAAGGGTAGGGATTGCTGGGTGGTAGAGACCTGTTTCCCACTTGCATGCAGTGCCTGAAGTAGTGCTTGCTGTGGGAATCCTGTGGAGGACACTGGTTTCCATTGCAGCATTAATCCTCTGTAACAGATTTCTGCACAACACTATGGCTTAACAGAAAGTCTGTAGTTTGTGACAAACATCTCACCCCCTGTTACAGTTTGATATTACTGTATTGTGTACTTGAAATTTGCTAATAGAGTAGATTTCATCATACATACATGCAAATGGTAAAACAAACACAGTTGCTTACAACAACAATTACTTATCTCTGGCTGGTGTGGCACAGTGGATTGGGTACTGGTCTGAGAACCAAAGGGTTGCTGGTTCGACTCCCAGTCAGGGCACATGCCTGGGCTGGGGGCCAAGTCCCCAGTTGGGGGCATGTCAGAGGCAACCATATATTGATATTTCTCTCCCTCTCTTTCTCCCTTTCTTCCACTCTCTCTAAAAATAAATAAAATCTTTAAACAATAACAATCATTTAGAGTTGATCACATACCAGCCATTCTTCCAGGTTTTGACAGATCTGGTCTGTGCTCAGCTAGGTGGCTGTACTAACTGTAGGTGTCTGGGTTGGCTGGGGAGGCTCTGCTTCCATCTGTAGTTAATGATGCAGCTCTGCTCCACATGGCTCAACATATGCTTAGGATGTGTGTGCAAGCTGGGGAATGTTCTCATGGCAATGTCAAAGGCAAAAGGGGACATGTGGAAACATACAAGCTTCTTAAGGTGTAGGCTTGGAACTCCTCACACACTGTCATTTCCCCTTTATTCTATTGGCCAAAGCAACTCATGTTTCAATTTGAAGTCTGGAGATGGGGAAATACACTCTGCCCTTTCAGTGGTAGAAACTGAGAAGTCAAGTGGCAAAGAATGTGGATCCTGGGAAGAGTGAAGCATTTGGGGAAATAATGCAGTCCACCACAGCTGAACAGTGATTTTGAGTTCCCTGATTTCAAATGACATTGATGATATTTTGGTTTGCTTGTATGTCCTTTGTCCAGTTTTCTGTGGCATTAGTTTTCCATGGCTTTGAGAGCAAGAGGGAGGGTGTGTGTGGCCGACTGTGCAGTCGGGAAATGGCATGCTGAAGGAGATGTCTCTGGGCCAATACTGCCAGGCCACTACCAACTTTCACACAAACACTGCTATGCAAATAAGCAAAATCAATACCATGTAATTATTTTCAACCATTTTTCGACTTGAACTGTTTACCCCATCTCTTCAGAGAGCTAGTCACTTCAGATGTGGGGCACAGAGAAAGGTATTGGAAGAGGAAACCATAGGTGAATAAACTTGAAACTGGAAATAAACTGATTTAATATCAACTCCATTGGATTTGTGGTACAAAGAAACAGAAGCATTCCATGTTGCTTTACCTTCACAGAGTTCCTCTGTCTCCATCGCCTGCCTTCTCACTCGTTGCAAGTCCACATGGGAGCCTGTGGTCATAAATACCCATGAGGTATCTTCTCCCAGTGTACCTTGCTCTCTGTCCATAAGAATTATAGGTGCCATAGGCTGCAGCAACTGACCTTTCTCACTATTTAATATATTTTTTTCCAGAAGTCTCTTATTTTCATGCTCCTTTGCATATTGTTTGCTTATTACTGTTGTATATGTAGTAATATACATATATAATATGACTAATATAAACATGGTTTCAAGAATAACAACAAATTTTGTTTGATCTGTGAATTTTTTTGTTCTTTTTGCCCCCACCCTCCTTTTTGAAGACTTAAATCTATTTCAAGTATAGTAGTGCTTATTTGTAAAGTAACATGAGAATTTCTGGCATGCTTTAATGGGAACAGGTGGCCAAAATATTTGGAATTTTGACTTTGTCTAAAAACTTGGGAGGAGGTTTGCCATGCCCCTTGTACAAAATGCTTGGTATCATTTTATAATCAGAGGAGAGGCTGTGTACATCCTCTTGCTCATTTCAAGCCAATTATTTATGGCATTTTTCTAGCAATGATAAAATAGAGGCAGGACATAAAATGTCATAAGGAGTGCTGGAAAGCAATTAAAAGTAACCCTTCACTCTCGCATGTTACCTATTCTTAGCAGCACTGAGTGATGCTGACCTTTGACGGGTATGTGTGTATGTGCTTGTGTGCGTTCATTACTCCAAATGGATTATATGTTCAACTCGCAAAGACTGATAACAAAATTATGACTGTCCATTAGGAATGATCTGAAATTCACGCAGCTATATCAAAAGACTCCCCAGCTCCAAATGAGCAGTAACTGGAATGAATTACATTATGGAACCTTCCCAACTGCAGCTTAAATCATTTAAGACTTGTTTGGTATGGCACCTGCTGCTCACTTATTTTTAGGACAGAAAAATGTACATTCTTGAGCATAAGGGCCTGAAGGATTTTTATACTCAAGGAAAGCCTAAATGTGCCAAGATTTTGGGAGCTGAATTTTTAGAAGGGCAGCTTAATTTGCTGCTCTTCCTTGGGGTTTAAGATGCTGAGATCACAGTGAAAGAGCTCCTGGCGTCACGGCCCCTCCGTGCCCCACCTGCAGGAGCCTTAGTGGGAGGCCATTGTGAAGGCTGCTTCAAGCTTTTGATCACTTGAGCTTCAGACTTCATTACTGCCAGCAGAAGAACCAGCTTAAACAAAGAAGGAAGGAGACTGAATTCCAAATATTTGTTTAGTTTTCAAGGGAGCTTCAATCCTCATGATCCTTCAGGGTGACTTTTACATTCCAGAGATGAGAAACCCTGACCTAACTACCTTCTAAGCTCACTGGAACTGTCATATCTTACATACCCAATACTCTGCTGCCTTAACAAAAATAAGGGTTAGCAGGGGGTTCTGAAGCTGCATCTACATGTGAAAGGTTACAAAGAGAATGAGACCGTATGTCTATATCATTTATGCCAGCTGTGAGAGAGGTTGGTACACACCTGCGATGTCTGGTGAGGTCCTATGGCCACATGTGAATATTTAAATTTAAGTTAGTTAAAATTAAATATAATTAAATATTTAATTCCTCAATTGTATTAGCCACATTTCCCCAGCTCCATGTGGCCACTGTATAAGACATCACAGATACAGAATATTTTTATCATCACAGAAAGTTCTTTTGGGCAGCAGTGGACAGATGTTTTTCTAAAAGAAAGAACTAACTCTTAGGAGAATAAGTATTTAAAGTTTATGGCAAAGTATTTAAAGCTTCCTGAATTTAAAAACATTAATGAATTAAGAACCCACATAGCTGCATAATCTAATTTCTTCTTCATTGATGTACATGGATGTTTTGTTTGAAGTTTTTGGTGCTTTCCACCTACGTGTCGTTTTCCTGCTACTCCTCATCTGTGACTTTCCACCCAAGTCTTCGCACAATTTGCCCTGTGAGCTGTGTTTACTCCCATCTCCTTGCTCACGTCAGCAGTTCCTCTACTTAGGGAAGCCTTTCCTTCCCTTTGCTGGTTGCCATAAATTCGTCCTTCCTTGATGGTCTCATTTACATTTCCATCTCTTTGTGAAGATTGCTCTGAACACTATTTATTGCATACGTAATCACTTCTTGTGATTGTATAGTTACTATATTTTCTTTTGGGGAGATACTTTGAGATGTAATACCCTCTTCCCCATCAAACTCTCCAGCTCCTAAAATTAAGCATGTATTGATAATTCTTGACTTGATCAATTTTTTACAATGATGGTTGCAAAATGGTGATTTTCTAATTTTTTTGCCTCTATATTTTAAAGTGAGTATTCTATTTATAAAGAAGAGTTTTCCCTCTTTATTAATGTATGTATTTGCTTGCTGCTGCTGCTACCTGTCTCTCCCCATCTCTCTTTCTCTCTCCTTATTGTATGGATTAATGGATTCTGTCTTCTCCTTTTTAAAAATTTTTTTCAAGTACAGTTTTCTGCCTTTTCCCCCTGATCCCTCCTGCACACCCCATCCCTCCCTCCCCCATTTCTACCCCCCTTGTTATTGTCCATATGTCCTTTATAATTGTGCTGTAAATCCTTCACCCTTTTCCCACTTTATTGCCTCCCCTCTCCCTTCTGATCACTGTCAGACTTTTCTAAGTTTTAGTGTCTTTGGCTATACTTTGCTTGCTTGTTTGTTTTGTTGATTAGGTTCCTGTTAATGGTGAGATCATATGGTGTTTGTCTTTCATTGCCTGGCTTAGCATAATACTCTCCAGTTCTATCCATATTGTCGCAAAGGGTAGGAGCTCCTTCTTTCTCTCTGCTGTGTAGAATTCCATTGTGTAAATGTACCATAGCTTTTTAATCCATTAATTTACTGATGGGCACTTGGGTTGCTTCTGGCACTTGGTTATTGTAAATTGTGATGCTATGAACATTGGGGAGCAACAAACAACAAGTGCTGGCGAGGCTGTGGAGAAAAGGAACCTCTAGTACACTGTTAGTGGGAAGGCAGAATGGTGCAGCCACTGTGGAAAACAGTATGGAATTTTCTCAAAAAAAAAATGTAACTGCCTTTTGATCCAGTGATTCCACTGCTGGGAAAATACCCTAAGATTCCTGAAACACCAGTTCAAAGAACCTATGCACCCCAGTATTCATAGCAGCATAATTTACAATAGCCACATGCTAGAGGCAACTTAAATGCCCATCAGTAGATGAGTAGATTAAAAAATGTTATTTAATGCTGCAAAATAGAACCAGAGACATGGAAATAAAGAACAAAATGACAGTGAGAGGGAAGGGAGTAGGAGGACAATGGGGGAAAGAAGGGGAAGAGTCAAGGAACATGTACAAAGGACACATGGACAAAGACAACGGGATGGAGAGGATTGAATGTGGAAGATGGAGGGGTTAGGTGTGGGAGGATAATGGGGGCAAAATTGAGACAACTGTAATTGAAAATAATAAAATAAGAAAGAAAAGTAAATAAAGCCTACCAGTTTGTTGAATATACTTAGTTGTTTGAATTAGTTTAATTACTATTCTCTAAACTTTTTTAGGTATACTATCATGTCATCTACAAATGATTGTATAGTTTTATAGTATTTACTTTATTTCCAATTCATATGCCTTTAAATCTAGTTGTACTGGCTAATTTCTCCAAGACAATGTTAACTGTAGTACGGATAGTTGTCATCTTTGCCTTGTTCCTTCACTAAATGAAGTGCTAGTTATAGGCCTGAAGTATATGTATATGTTTTTATTATGATAAGGATATTATGCATCTATTCTTACAATTTCAAGTATTTCATTATGGGTGTTCAATTTTGTGAAATGCCTTTTCCACATCTTTGGAGATAAGTGTATAATTTTTAAAAACCCATTAATTGGATGACCTATTTTAATAATAAATTTCTTAATAATGCATAAACGTTGTACTCCTGATATAAATCCTGCTTGGTCATGGTTTGTTTGTGTAAGGTATTGTTGGAGTTTACTTGTAAATATTTTATTTAGAATATTTTACGTCAATAGTCATGAGTTACATTAGTCTCTAATTTTCTCTTTTTTGGAGCCATTTTTATCAAGTTTAGGTATAAATATTATATTGCTCCCTAAAAGTGATTTGGAAGATTTTTTCCATTTTCTGTTCTCTGGCACAGTTTCTGTGGCATTAGGCCTGCCTGGCCACCTCCAAAGGCTCAGTGAGGGCACCCCCATGAGATTGCTTGGACTTGGGCTTTTCTTTCAAGAGCTCCTTCGCAGCTCTATTTCTTCTACAGAAAGCAGTCATTTAAAATGACTAAGTACTGGAGTAAGTTTTGGTTAATTAAATATTCATAGAAAAATATCCATTTCATCTAGCTTTAAATTTTTTTAATTAAAAAAATTTAGTTTAATTGTTGTTCAAGTACAGTTTTCTGTTTTTTACTCCCATCCCAGCCCACCCCCCAGCCCTCCCCACTCCCTCCCATTTCCACCCCCTTAGTTTTTGTCCATGTGTCCTTTATATTTGTTCCTGTAAATCCTACTACCTTTCCCCTGAAATTGCCTCCCCTCTCCCTTCTGGTCACTGTTAGCCTGTTCTCTATTTCAGTGTCTTTGGTTATATTTTGCTTATTTGTTTGTTTTGTTGTTTAGGTTCCTTATTCTGTTGTTAAATGTGAGATCATACGGCATTTGTCTCTTACCACTTGGCTTATTTTGCTTAGCATAATGCTTTCCAGTTCCATCCATGCTGTTGCAAAGGGTAGGAGCTCCTTCTTTCTTTCTGCTGCATAGAATTCCATTGTGTAAATGCACCATAGTTTTTTGATCCATTCATTTATAGATGGGCACCTAGGTTGCTTCCAGCACTTGGCTATTGTAGATTGTGCTGCAATGAACATAGGGGTGCATAGGTTCTTTTGGATTGGTGTTTCAGGGTTCTTAGGATATAATCCTAGCAGTGAAATTGCTGGGTCAAAATGCAGATCTATTTTTAGTTTTCATAGAAAATAACATACTGTTTTCCATAGTGGTTGTACCAGTCTGAAATCTCACCAAAAGTGTACTAGGGTTCACTTTTCTCCACATGCTCTCCAAAGCTTGTTGTTTGTTGCTTTGTTTATGATAGCCATTCTGACAGGTGTGAAGTGATAGCTCAATGTGGTTTTAATTTGCATCCCTCCGATAGCTAGCGATATTGAGCATCTTTTCATGTGTCTCTGGATCCTCTGTATGTCCTCCTTGAAGAAATGTTTGTTCAAGTCCTTTGCCTATTTTTTAATTGTGTTGCTTGTCTTCTTAGATTGGAGTCATGTAATTTCTTTATCATGTAAGTTCTTTATATATTTTGGAGATTAAACCTTTGTCTGAGGTATCATTGTCCAATATATTTTCCCATACAGTTGGTTTTCTTTTTATTTTAATACTGTTTTCTTTAGCAGTGCAGACACTTTTTATTTTGATGAGATCCCATTTGTTTATTCTTTCATTTATGTCCCTTGCTTTAGGGGACATAGCAGTAAAAATGTTGCTGCATGAAATATCTGAGATTTTCATGCCTATGTTCTTCTTTAGGACTTTAATGGTGTCACAGTTTATATGTAAGTCTTTTATCCACCTTGAATTTATTTTGGTGTATGGTTTAAGTTGGTGGTCAAGTTTCATTTTTTTTGCATGTAGCTGTCCAGTTCTTCCAACAGTATTTGTTGAAAAGGCTATTTTTACTTCATTTTATGTTACTGCCTCCTTTGTCGATTATTAATTGAGCATGGGGAGTTGGGTTTATTTCTGGGCTCTCTGTTCTGTTCCATTGGTCTATGTGCCTGTTTTTATGCCAGTACCAGGCTCTTTGGATTACGGTAGCCTTGTAATACAGTTTGGTATCAGGTATTGTGATCCTTCCTACTTTGTTCTTCTTTCTCAAAATTGCAGCAACTATTTGGGGTTGTTTATGGTTCCATATAAATTTTTGAAGTGTTCTATATCTGTGAAATATGCCATTGGTACTTTAATAGGTATTGCACTGAATCTATAAATTGCTTTGGGTAGTATGGACATTTTGATGATGTTAATTCTTCCAATCCATGAACACAGTATGTTTCCATTTGTTTGTGTCTTCCTTGATTTCTTTCTTCAGTGTTATGTAGTTTTCTGCTACAGGTCTTTTACATCCTTGGTTAGGTTTATTCCTAGATATCTTATTTTTCTTTTTGCTATATTGAATGGGATTTTTTTCTTGATTTCTGCTTCTGCTGTTTCATTGTTAGTATACAAAAATGCCTTTGATTTCTGGATATTTACTTTGTGTCCCACTGTTTTGTCAAATTCATTTATTAGGTCAAGCAGTTTTTGGGTGGAGTCTATAGGATTTTTCGTGTACACTATCATATCATCTGCAAACAGTGACAGTTTTGTTTCCTCCTTTCCAATTTGGATGCCTTTTATTTCCTTTTCTTGTCTGATTGCTGTGGCTAAAACTTCCAATACTATATTGAATAGAAGTGGTGAAAGTGGACAACCTTGTCTTGTTCCTGATCTTAATGGAAAAGCTTTAGTTTTTGATCATTTATTATGATGTTGGCTGTAGGTCTCTGATATATGGCCTTTATTATATTGAGGGATGCTCCTTCTATTCTCACTTTGCTGAGTGTTTTTATCATAAATTGGTGCTGTACCTTATCCATTGCTTTTTCTGCATCTTTTGATATGATCATGTGATTTTCGTCTTTGCTTTTGTTTATGTGATGTATTACATTTACTGATTTGTGAATATTGAACCATCCTTGCATCCCTGGGATGAATCCCACTTGGTCATGGTGAATGATCTTTTTAATGTATTGTTGGATGCAGTTTGCCAATAGTTTCTTGAGGATCTTAGTGTCTATGTACATCAGTGATATTGGCCTGAAGTTTTCTTTCTTTGTTGTGCCTCTATCTACTTTTGGAATTAGGATGGTGCTGGCTTCATAAAAAGTTTGGGATTCTTCCATCATTTTGGATGTTTTGGAATATTCTGTGAAGGATAGGAGTTAGCTCTTCCTTAAATGCTTTGTAGAATTCTCCTGTGAAACCATCTGGTCCAGGGCTTTTGTGTGATGGGAGTTTTTTGATTAGTGCTTCAATTTCATCTGCTGTTATTGGTCTGTTCAGGCTTTCTGCTTCTTCTTCATTGAGTTTTGGAAGATTATATTTTTCTAGAAATTTGTTCATTTCACCTAGGTTTTCAAATTTCTTGGCATACAGTTCATAGTAATTTCTTACAATCCTTTGTATTTCTGAGGTATTCGTTGTAAGCTCTTCTCTTTCATTTCTGATTGTGTTTATTTGTTTCTTCTTTCTTTTTTTCTTGATGAGCCTGCTTAAAGTCTTGTCAATTTTGTTTATCTTTTTAAAACCAGCTCCTGGATTCAATGATCATTAGAATTTTGCTTTTAATTTCTATGTCATTTAATTTTGCTCTGATCTTGGTTATTTTCTTCCTTCTACTTTCTCTGGGCTGTCTTTGTTGTTGTTCCTCGAGTTCTTGTAGGTGTAGAGTTAGGTTGTTTGTTTGAAATGTTTCTATCATTTTTAGGTAGGCTTATGTTGCTATGAACTTCCCTCCTAGGACTACCTTTGCTGTGTCCCAGAAATTTTGGGTTGTTTTGAGTTTATTTTTATTTGTTTCCAGAAACTTTTTGATTTTTCCCTTAATTCCATTCTTGACCCATTTGTTGGTTAACAGCAGGCTATTCAATCTGCATCATTTTGGGTGTTTTGGGTTTTTTCCTTTGTGGTTGGTTTCTAGTTTCGGTCCCTTGTGGTTGGAGAAAATGCTTGGTATGATTTCAATTTTCTTGAATTTGTTTGGGCTTGTTTTGTGTCCTATCATGCGGTCTATCTTTGAAAATGTTCCATGTGCATTTTAAAAGAATATGCATTTAGCTTTTTTGGGATGGAGAGCTGTATATATATCAGTTACGTCCATTTCATCTAGAGCATTGTGCAATGCCACAATATCTTTGTTGATATTTTGTATGGAAGATCTGTCCATTTTTGACAGTGGGGTGTTAAAATCCCTTAGTACAATTGTGTTGCTGTCAATATCTTTCATGAAGTCCTTTAAGATTTTCTTTATATATTTGGGTGCTCCTACATTGGGTGCATATATATTTACAATGTTTATGTCTTCTTGGTGGATTGTTCTCTTGAGTATTATGAAGTGACCTTCTGGGTCTCTGTTTATGGTCCTTTTTTCTGAAGTCTGTTTTGTCTGACATGAGTATTGCTACCCCAGCTTTTTTTTTCTTTCCATTTGCTTGGAAAATTTATTTCCAGCTTTTCACTTTTATTCTGTGTAGATCTTTTGTCCTGAGGTGGGTCTCTTGTAGGCAGCATATGTGTGGGTCATGCTTTCTTATCCATTCAGCTATTCTATGTCTTTTGATTGGAGCATTTAATCCATTTACGTTTAGGGTTATTATTGATAGGTACTTATTTATTGCCATTTTTGTACCTGTGTTCCTCTCTGTCTCTCTCTTTTCCTTTCTTTCTGTAAAGCAGTCCTTTTAGCATCTCTTGCAGAGGTAGTTTGGTGGAGGTGTATTATTTTGGACTTGTTTTTTCTTGGAATCTCTTTATTTGGCCTTCTATCTTGATTGAGAGTCTTGCTAGGTAAAGTAACCTTGGTTGCAGGCCTCCGGTTCTCATTACTTGGAATAATTCTTGCCATTCTCTTCTGTTTTGGAGCATTTCCATTGAGAAGTCTGCTGCTAACCTTATCAGGGCTCCCTTGTATGTTACTTCCTGTTTCTTCCTTGCTGCCTTTAAGAGTCTCTCTTTGTCTTGGAATTTTGCCCCATTTTAATTATGATGTGTCTTGAAGTGGGTCTCTATGGGTTCTTCTTGATTGGGACTCTTTGTGATTCCTGGATTTGTGTGTTTTTTTCTCTCATCAAGTTAGGGAAGTTTTCCCTCATTACTTTTGCAAATAGGTTTTCTATCCCTTGCTCTTCTTTTTCTCCTTCTCATATCCCTGTTATACAGATATTATTATGTTTCATATTGTCTTGCATTAATCTTAATCCCCCTTTATTCTTTCTGAGCCTCTTTTTCTTTTGTTTCTTTTTCTGGGTGTTTTTTTCTACTTTGTCCTTCAGCTTGCTGATCCGATCTTCTGCTTCATCTATCCTGCTTTGATTCCTTCTACTGTGTTCCTCAGTTCAGATGTTGTGTTCTTCATTTCTTATTGCCCCTTGTTGATAGTTTCTGTGTCCTTTTTCATGTTGATATAGTTTGCAGTGAGTTTATTGTAGGTTCCATGTAATTTCTGGTAATTTGCTATGAGTTCATTGAGTTTCCTGGTAACCATTGCTTTGAACTCAATATTTGATAGTTGAGTTTTCTCTATTTCAATTAGCATTCTTTCTGCGGCTTCCTCCTTTTCCTTTATTTGGGGATTTTTTTTGTCTTTCCATTGTCTGCGAGACTCTTCTTATTAGACTCAGCTTCTTAAATTGATCTTTCTGGCTCCCTGGGTTTATGGTGTCAACTTTTGTGGTAGAATACCTGTGAGATTCAATGGTGCAGTCTTCTTTTGGTGTCCTTGTGTTCATAGCTTTTACCTATTCTTTTTTGTGATCATTTGGAGACGTAAGGAAAACTTGTTTAATACAGCAAGAGAGTATTCTCTGCTATTTACAGTAACAGTTAGTAGAGAAGAGATAGGAGATCCTTTCACTATGTATAGTGTTAACCACAATATTCCACCCAACTAGCCACTTTTTAGAAAGGATGGAAAGAATATAATACTCTTGTTGGGGAGGGAAGGATTGTGAGTTGGATCTAGAAAGCAGAGAGGTTGTGGGAGGTCAGATTCTGAGGTAAGGTGAGAGTAAAGGATAGTAAATAGGTGTAGTGTGTAAAAGAATAGAGTTAATCAGTATAGTAATAGATTTCAGGAAACTGTAAAGTGGGTTAAGATCTGGGAGGGGTGTTGTGTAGTATTTACAATTGTATGGAATAGCTATTATTTACAATAATATTAGAGCAACAATCATATAACAGAATCTATGAGATCTAGATACCAATAATGGGGAGTATAGGACTATGAGTAGTGTGCTAATGGAACGTAAGTGAAGGACAGTAGATTAGCAATATACAATGAATGAGATAACAGGGGAAACCTGTCAACTGCTACAATATAACCAGCCAAGCAAGGAAGACTATACAGAAACAAGAGCAATACAAAAATACTGTTCAAATAAAAGATGTTAGAAAAATGAAAAAATAATAATACAAATATGCAATAACTTGCAGGTTCTCTGTAATATCAGAGTGAAATTTGTCTCACTCTCTTAGCTGTTGGGATGCCCCCTTTTTGGGTCCAACTCTGGTCTTTTCACAGTTCTGTTTTTTTTGTGTGTCACTTGTGGGTATTTAAAAACCAAAAAGAAAAAGGAAAAAAAAAAGCAGAAGGAAGGAAGAAGAGATAAAATTGGAAAGAAAGGAAGAAGGAATAAAACTAGAAAGGATGAAAGAGAAGGAAAGCAATGGAAAGATATAAAAATAATAAGAATTAAAAAATAAAAAATTACTTTAAAAAATCAAACACACAAAAAAACCTCTTTCTGGTTTCAAACTGGCCAAACTCATTTCTCTGGTCTTGCTGGCTACAGCAGGCTGAGGGGGGATCGATGTCACTTTTCTCCCTTCCTGTTCAGCACTCTGTCAGCCTTCCATGTACTCTCCCCAGGGCTAGCTGTGCATTCTCCCCAGAGCTAACTTGGTGCCTCTTCGCAGGGCCTTAGATATGGGCTCTGGGCCTCCTGTCGTGCGCACAGTCACCCTGGGTTTACCGGTGTGTGCTCTGGACCTTCTACAAAGCACACATTCCCTGGGTTGTGGGTGCTGGTGTGAGGGCTTGAGGCCAGGCTGCCTCTGGTTGCAGGGGTTCAGGCGTGCTCTCTTCCCAGGGCTATTCGTGGGTGTTCACAGCTCCTGTGTGTTTGCCACTGAGTCCTTATTCCCCTCTTTGTGACTTCAAGCAACCATGTCTCTCTCAGTACCACTCAAACCTTGTTTGGCAGCGGAGGGAGTAGTTGACCCAGTTCTCTCCCAAGAGCCCTGCAGCAGACCCTTCAAGGGCCAGCCTAGGACTGCAGCCTCCCTGGTCCCCGTGTTGATCCCTGGGCCTTTATTGTCCTGAAGCATTCTCCTTACCATCTGGTTCTTCAATGTCTGCTATTATTTTTTATCTCCTATTTTCATATATGCTGTGGTGTTGTTGGGTGTTTGCTCTGTTCCTCCATAGCTCAGCTAGGTTTTTCTACCATGTTTATTTAGGAAGAAGTGGAATCTGCTCTCTCCTACAACGCTGCCATCTTCCCTCTTCCAGGTGAGGATTTTTTTTTTTTAGCTTTCCATTTTTTTGTACAGGTATACAAACTGACTTAGGATTTAAAGCATTTTCTCTTTATTAATGTTTAACCTTTGTCATTTCTCATTTTGTATCTTTTTGTTTTCTTTTTTCTTAATTAAATTAGCCGCTAGTTTGTCTATTCTATGAGTTATTTTAAAGAACTAGAATTTTTATTTAATGATTTAATTTATTCTTAAATTATTTTCTACGCCATTATCTTCAGTTTTTGTATTTATTATTTTTTCTCTTGTCCTTTCTGGTTTACTTTGTTATTTTTCTAATTTTTGATGTGTAAATTTAATATCTTTTTATTTTAAAACTTTATTGGTATAGATTTTCAAGCTATGAATTTTATTCCATAAGTTTTGATGTATAGTTTATTATTATTATTCTTGTAGAAATTTTATAATTTCTGTTTGTATTTTCCTTTTCACTCAAAAATCATTTGAGTAGCAATTGTTTTTATTTTTTCAGACAGAAGGATGTTCTGGGTATTTGGTGTCTTTTTTTAGTCTTTTTTTAAAGATTTTATTTTTAGAGAGAGGGGAAGGGAAGGTGAAAGAGAGGGATAGAAACAACGTGTGGTTGACTCTCATACATTCCCCCATTGGGGACCTGGCCCAAAACCCAAGCATGTGCCCTGACTGAGAATCGAACCAGTGACACTTTGGTTCACAGGCTGATGCTCAATCCATTGAGCCACACCAGCCAGGGCCAATGACATGATTTTAATTTTCTCTTTCTCTCTCTCATATTGTTACTTTTTTCTACTTTGTCAGAACACAGAATATTTGTATAGTACTTTCCCATCCATACTGCCACCTTTGTTTCAGTCTTAAATATTCAATTAAGTATATTAAACTCTCATTACCAGTCCTTCATTAAATTTTCCTAGTTATCTCTTAATTAGAAGGAGCTTGTCCTTTAGCTGATCTTTCCAAAAATGGTCCTAAGAAGAGCATTCTCTGAATTCTTGCACATTTAAAATTATCTTTCCATGGCTTTGCTGCTTAGAGAGGGGCTTAGCTGGATATAAAATTTTTGGTTCCTACTTTCTATCCTTGAATTTCTTGCCATTAATGCTTGTCTTTCTTTGTATATTTCTCTTGAAAACTTTGATGCCTGAATAGTTTTGTTACTGCTATATTAATTACTTTCGCTTGTAAGCCCTGAGAAATTTTTTCTTTGTCTTTAAAATCTTCTACTTATTTGACTCCATATCAGAGTTGAGAATTCCAGACCAGTTTTCCAAGGTACATTTCCAAAGTGGTGGGCACTTTCAATAAGATTTTCTTTTTCTCTTATTTCTGGAAAATTTTCTCAGATTGTATATATGTATTTTTAAATTTTACTTTCTTAATGTATATGTATGTATACACACACACACACACACACACTTATGTGTGTATGTGTTTATACTAAGTCTATCCAGAAGGTATCCAGTCATGTAATATGAAAAATAGAGAAAATTTTACCCATTGCAACAGCATAGATATATGGAGCTGGAGAACATTATGCTAAGTGAAATAAGCAAGCCAAAGAAAGACAAATACCATGTGATTTCATTCATGTGTGGAATCTAATGAACAAACTGAACTAACAAGGAAAATAGATGGAGACTCATAGACTCAAAGAGGGAGAGCAGGATGACAGCTATTGGGGAGACAGTGTGAGAACGTAGAGGGATTGAGCAAAAATGTAAAAGGACTCATGAACATGGACAACAGTGTGGTGATCGCTGGGGGTAGGGTGGTATAAGGAGACTTCATGGTATGAAAAAAGTACAGTAAAGATTAAATTAAAAAAAGAAAAATAGAGACATTTATTGAAGAAGATACAAGAAACATTATCCACAGGACAATGACACCTCAGTCCCCTTCAAAGTAGGCACCTTGGGACCTCACACAGTTCTCCCAGTCACCATCAGCTGCCCTGCCATATTTTCCTGAAGCTCATCAATGGTTTGAAATCTCTTTCCTTTGAAAGGTGATTTTAGTTTTTCGGAAGAGCCAGAAATCACAGGGCACCAAATCTGGTCTGTAGAGGGGTTGAGTCACCTGGGAGATCTGATGTTTTGTTCACACTCTGAACAAAATGTGATGCACTAGTAGGAACGTTGTGGTGATGAAGCGGCCACCACCAGTTGCCCATAGATGTAACCCTTTGAATCATCCAAGTAGTTTCCATGGAGAAATGTTCAGCTTAATGAAAAATTTGATGCAGATTCATTGGCCTACTTGTTCAATCATTTTGAAGGCAATGTCTATACAGGACACATGCTCATTCAATGGCATCTACTGCTCTCACTGTGTATATATATATGCAGTACATACCCTTTTTTAGTTCCTCCAATTAAACCTAAATGGATTTTCTTTACCTTCTCAACCATTTATTCTCTGGTCATTTTAAATTCTTTTTCTCATTTTAATTATTTTAGTTGTTTTCTTGCCTTTAGTCACTGTCCCTTATAATTAATCATTTTATTCTATTCTTCCTTAGATATTTTTAAATTTTCCAAGATATTTTTTAAACATGTCTTTCTGGAGTTCATTATATTTTTTTGTATTATTTTCACTTTTATCTTTAATATTCGAATTTCTGATTTGGGGTATTTTAATATATCCAAGTGACTGTTTGAGGAAATTTAATTATGTTTGGTGCCTTGGTTTACAGTTTTTATCCCATGTTTATTTTTTGGTGGGGAGCTTATTATCAGCTGAAATGTTTTAAGTGTCACTTTTTTTTCTTCTTCTTTTTACTGTGGCTTTACGTAGAGTTAGCCTGAAGTCTTTCTGCATTTTTACTTTTGCTCTTTGTTTTTTAATTCCAAGATATTTTAGAGACAAAGATCATCATTGAAGAGTAAAACCCTCTTGTGTCAGAATAATGAAATCCAGTTTATTTGTTGGATAATCTTTTTGTTGAAGGTGTTGGGGGAGGAATTGGCCCAATGTTTCTCTCTCTCTGTGCTGTAGGATTCTAAATTTTTTCCTTCTTCTTTCTTTCTGTTGCTTTAATGCCACATTGTTGAATTGGTATTGTTTCTCCTCCATTTATCATTTTCTTCCCCCAAAATGCACAGTAGAGTTATTAGTGGGAACTCTGGTTTCACTCACATTCATGCCTCCTTTCTAAAGGCAATAGTATAATATATACTAGTAAGACCCAGATCTCTGTTCGGTATTTTGGCACTCAGTAATGCCCTTTGTCTTACTGGGAGCTATATTTATCTGTGTTCTATATGAACTTTATATACACCCTTGTGTCTTCCCTGGGCCCTCCTAGGGCGAGTGCCCATTCCCCAAACCCACAATTTTGTAATGGCCGTGGCAGCTCTTTTGGAATTTGATGCTTATTTTTTCCACTTCAGGTAATTTTAAATTTTTGCTATTATCTCTTTTCTAGTAATCCTGAAGACGTGGTTCATATCTGATTTTATTTGAGATCCTTGTTCAGTTTAAGACCTTCTGGGGGATGTGAGGAATTGGCCTTTATGCTAAGGCTGGCCAAATCTCTCCAAAAACTTGTTTTTCTCTTTACCCTTGATGATCTATATTTTATTATAATAAGTCAAAATGTGGATTTATTTTACTTATATTTCTGGGCACTTGAAGTGCACTTTAAATCTGAGAACTTAAATGTTCTTCAATTTGAAAAATTGTCAGCTATTATCTCTCTCAATATATATTTACCAATTCTTTTATTCTTTTTTTCTGGAACTCCTAGATACATGGCAGAGCCTCCTAAACTCTTCTCCATGTTTGGAAATTCATTTTTCATATTTTATTTTCTTGTGTCTTTGAACTCTGCCTGAGCAAATTTCTCAGTTCTGTTTTCTATCTCTCTAATTTCCTTTGTGCCAATATGGAATTTATTTTACCTGTGGAATTTTTTCTTTTAGTGATTACAATGTTTAGTTCTAAGATTTCTGATGTTTTATATTCATTTGTACTTTTAAAGTTTCTAAATTTGAAACATTTTTCCTTCACTTTTTGAGCATCTTAAGCATTTTTATTATATTTTTTTATCAAAATGATTTTTAAATTAGTTTTTCTGAAGTCATTTTATGTTCGTATAGTTGATATTTTGGGGTAGAGGGAATCATCCTCTAGCACTATCTGGCTATATATTTTTGAATTCTGCTTTTTTGAGGGTTCATTTGGGGCTTGGCATTATCTGGATTTTGCTTTGTTAATCTATTTCTCTGTCATCACTCTTTTTTATATAGTATTTTCCAAAAATGTAAGTATAGTTGGTAATAGTCTTATATTGTTTATATTACATTAGTATATAATTTATTGATTTTTATACCTTGCAATGTGATAACCCCACTAATTCTAGTAATTATCTGTCACCATGTAAACTTATCACCATATTATTGACTATATTTTTATATATAATCTTTATTATATTTTTCCATTACCATTTAGTCCTTTTCTACCCCTCTCTCCCCAGCAGTCATCACACTGTTGTCCATGTCCATGAGTCCTTTTTCCTTTTTACTCAATCCCTCCACCCCCTCGCCTCCTCCTACCACTAGCTGTCATCTGCTTTTCATATATGAATCTGTCTCTATTTTGCTTCTTAGTTCATTTTGTTCACTAGGTTCCACATATGAGTGAAATCATATGGCATTATCTTTCCCTGCCTGACTTTTCACTTCTCATAATACCTTCTAGATCCATCCATGTTGTGGCAAATGGCAAGATTTCATTTTTTATTGCTATGTATTATTCAGTTATATCATATCCTTTTTATTCATTCATTTATCAGTAGAAACCTAGGTTGTTCCTATATCTTGGCTATTACAAATAATGCTGCAGTGAGCATAGAAGTGATAATATCTTTTCAAATTAGTGGTTTTGTTTACTATGGATAAATACCCAGAAGTGGAATTGCTGGATTGTATGGTATATCTGCTTTTAATTTTCTGAGGAATCTCTGTTTTCCATAAGGGTTGCACCAGTCTGCATTCCCACCAGCAATGGACAAGTGTTCCCTATCCTTCACACACCCACCAACACATGTTATTTGTTGACTTTTTGATGATAGACATTCTGACTGTTGTGCAGTGGCATCTTCTTGTCATTCTGTTTTGCATTTCCTTGATGATTAGTGATGTTGAGAATCTGATTCACATGACAGAAATCTGTTGCATCTGAATACAAAAATAACAACCAAAGAGAAGGAGAAATGAAGAAATTAATCCCATTCACGATTGCATCAAAAAGAATAAAATACCTAGGAATAAACTTACCAAGGAGTTGAAAGACCTATACTCTGAATAAATTGAAGAAAGAAATTGAAGAGGACAGAAACAAGTACGAGGGTATATCATGCTTATGGATTAGAAAGATTAGCATTGTTATGTTAAAATGACCCTATTACCCAAAGCAATTTACAGATGCAATGCAATTTCTGTCAAAATATCAATGTCATTCTTCTCAGAACTAGATCGATTTTAAAATTTATATGGAACTACAAAACACCCTGAATAACAAAACACCCTTCTTTCTTGAGAAAGAAGAACAAAATTGGAGGTATGATGCTGTCTGATCTCAAAATATACTACAAGGCTATAGTAATAAAAATAATATGGTAATGCACAGCACAGACCCATAGATCATTAAAGCAGAATAGAGTTCAAAATAAACCCTTGCTTATATGGTCAATTAACCTATGAAAAGAGGTAAGAATGTACATTGTAGTAATGACAGTCAACCTTCAACAAGTGGTGCTGGGAAAACTGGACAGATACATGTAGAAAAATGAAACTGAACCACTCTCTCATAACACATAGAAAAAGAAACTCACAAGGGTTAAAGACTTAAATACAAGGTCTGAAACCATAAAAATCCCAGAAGAAAACATGGGAAATAAATGATTTGACATCAGTCTGAGTAATATCTCTTTTGATATACCCCCTGGAGTAAGAGAAACAAAAATAAAAGTAAACAAATGGGACTACACCAAACTAAAGAAATTCTGCATAGCAAAAAAAAAATCTTTAACAAAACAAAAAGATAAGGTCCTTAATGGGAGAATGTATTTGCAAATTATATATCTGTTAAGTGGTTGATATTCAAAATATATAAAAACTCATACAATTCAATATCAGCAAGAGCAACAACAAAAATTCAATAGAAAAAATGGGCAGGGGAGATGTAAAGACATTTCTCCAAAGAAGTCATACAGATGGCCAAGAAAAATGTTCAACCTATATACAGTATTTTCGTGTTAGCTTCTATGCAGCCTCTCATACTCAGGTGAAAGCCAGTGTTTACAATAATGGCCTGGAGTCCCCAGCCCATAGCACTATTGGAGATAGTGCAGATTCTGGCACTGAGCTAGCAGGCAACTTGGTTCAGTTCCTGGTATAGAGGCAGTGCCTTTATCTTTTAGCCTCTGTGAACTCACAGGTTCCTACAGGACACAGAATGAGTCTGTGGTGAGCTAGTATTTTGTCACCTTCCCCTCAGGGCACCCTCTTCATCTCCTAATTTCATGGAGTCTGGCTCCAGTCCCACACTGTGCATTGGATACATTTTTTCCCTAGTGCCCCAGTATCTGTTTCTGCACCTCAAGCCTAGCAGTTCCATGCTCACCACTTTACATTTTCCTTCTATTATTGGACCATGTAAACAAGTGTCTTGATTCTTTTATACTGATAACCAATTTATCTAAGATTACTAAATGTTTAGAGCAGAAAATGTGTGTCAAACCATACTGCTGCATTTCCTTCAACACATTGATCTTCGCTTGGTATATTAGTCAGCATCAAGGAGAAAAAATAGATTATATATTCAAATTAGCTATTTTGAGAACATGTTAATAAAGGTGTTACTTATATGGATATAATTAGAGTATGGGAAACATCAAGGAATAGTAAGGTACAAGAAACCACAAAGACTACTGTAGTACGTTGGGACAAGTAACAGAGAAGAGCGGTTACCACCTCTAAGTCTGAAAGGGCAAAGAGCACAAGAGAGGATCTGAACCTAGAGACTGAAAGCTGGGTGGAGGGGACTGCCTAGTAGGATCTGGGGCCTTTGATTGAAGGGCATAGCCAGCTAAGGTGAACCTGCTTACAAGAGGCTAAGGGAATGAATATATTGAATGAATTCTCTCCTTTCAATTTTCTTGTCTGTGCTCCCTTTAATCAACCCAACAGGAAACCGGAGGACATAAGAGCCTGTTGTTGATTCAGTTTGTATATTTAGTTTTGCCAAATAAGAGCAGGATGGACTGGATTTAAGGGAGTGTGGTTGATAAAGTTTTCCAGAAATGACTACAATATTTTCTGTCTCTTATGTTCTTCCATATTATTGTCTTGCCACCATCAAGAGCTGGAGCCTGGCCATGTCTCCTTAAGTGAGCCTTTATGACTATCTGGACTCAGGATAAGGTGGAAATGAGGCTTTGTGACTTGAGGTGGTGTCATAAAAGATAATTCAATGTCCACCTGGCCCTCTTTCTGTTGATACTCACTCTTGGAAGCCAGCCTCCTTGTTTCAAGGAAGCCCAGGGCATATAGAAAACCCACGGAAGAGGAATAAAAGTCTGTGGCCCTCAACCCTGGTTGAGCTTCCAGTTGACTAATGGCACCACTTGTTAGCCTTTGTCATTGAGCCATCTTGGTGGATAGTCCTTTAGCCCTTGGTTGAACCACATGGGGCAGAGATAAGTGTTTTCCGTTAAATTCTGTTCATATTGCATATTTGTGACTATGATAAATAACTGTTGTTTTAAGCCACTAAGTTTTAGGATAGTTTGTTACCCAGAACAAGGGGCAAGCAGGAGACCTGCAGAATACCTGGCTAATGTGAGTTTATACTTCATGTTTTAGCTCAAGTCTCATATCCTAAGAGATTGTGCTCTGACTCAAGTCTTTGTGTCTCAGGTGTTTTCTTTCTTCTCCCATAGCATTTTACACTAATCTATCAGGGCATTCAATCTATTGCATTTTAATTACTACTTTGCTTCCCTTTTGCCCCATGCCGGAATACATGCTCCATCAGAGCCAGATCCTATGGCTTGATTTTCAATTTACCCTTTTCCCTAGTACAGAGTCTGAAACATAATACAAGTTTAACATATATTGGTTAACTCAGTGAATGTGGATTTGAACCTTTTTACCCCCTAATTTTAACTTTCTAAGAACTTTTATGGGTTGTCACTCATAGCCCTGGGTTGCAGGTTAAAAGCAGTTGTGAGCAGCACCACAGCAGGAGGCAGTAGTTTGAGCAGTTTCCCATGATAATATACCAGCCTTCAGAGTGCCAGTGGGACACCAGGAGCATTTTTGCCAAGCACCAATAGAAAATGTTTTGATATCATTAAAAATGATTTATCATATGTGTTCTTAGGAGGAAAGAGAAATGGGGGAAAGGAATAAGGAGATTTAAAAAATATTATTCTTTTTGAGGAAAGAAATAAAGAAGGAAGGAAGGAAGGAAGGAAGGAAGGAAGGAAGGAAGGAAGGAAGGAAGGAAGGAAGGAAGGAAGGAAGGAAGGAAGGAAGGAAGGAAGGATAGAAGAATTGAATGGAAACAAAGGTGGTATAGTCCTACAGCTAAGAGAGACAGTATTGAAAAGATGAAAGATCATGGATTTTAGAGTCAGAACTGAATTCAAATCCTGCCTCAGATGTTTAAAAGCTTTGGGGCAAGTTAATCTCAGTGTCATCCTTTGAGATGAACATGGTAACACTTATTTTACAGAGCTGTAGAGGGTTGAGATACCCTATATAAAGGAGTAACACAATACGTGACATATGGAGGTTTATTAACAAATGGGTGCTACATTATCCACATTACCACAATCTTCACTGCCACAGCTGTGGAACTGACCAAATGAATGTCTGACCATTGGGAGTCTAGCTCTCATTGGTTGGACAATGGCTGATGCCAGATACTTGTTGTTTTTTTGTAGTTTTTTGTTTTGCCTCTGGTATAAAATATAAGACAGCTGAACTCTATGTCATTTCATAGCCATGTTACTTGCTGGTATATAAGCACATTATACCTCTTGCACTTCTAAAAAATGGCAAGGGACCCAAAAAGTGAGAGAGACAAGTGACAATATAGAAATAGTAGGGGTGGTGAGATGGAGCCCTTCATCACTGATCTGGTCCTGAGGATCTGGGTTAGAAATGGTCAGCAGAAAGAGGGAGATGACCTATGGCTCCTTCACCATCAGACTATGATTCTTTCAGGTATTTTGAGCAGAAAGCATATTATTGAATAACCAGAAGACACCATATAACACAATCTCAAAGGGCAAGTCTGCAGCCCAGAGAATACCTCCAGGAATTATTTCAACACTTTCACATTGACTCACTTATTGGTTGAATAGGAAAAAATATGATTTTGGTTTCTAAGTTGAAATCCTGATTCACCACTTATTTCCAAAGGGCCCTTAGACAAACTTTAATTTTCCACAGTTCAAGTTATCTCATTGGCAAAAAAGGGATAAGAATAATACATTGTAGGGTTGTTATGACAGTTAGTGAGAAAAAATATATAAAGTACCCATTGTAAAGATAGTTGCACCCTAGATGCTTAATGACCAGAATAATTATGACCAGCTCAAGGAAAAACAAGAAGTGTGATGGGCTAAGGCAGAGTGTTTGGGAGGGGAGAGTAGAAGAGGTTTGGGGTAGGCTGGGGATAGATTTTCAAAGGCCATGGAGGTTCTGAAAAATTGGGTATAATTTAGTGGATATTAGATCTACTTGGATCAGATTAGATCTGTGGCATTATAAAAGAAGTTTATAATTTAGAGAAAAAATCTGACGTCCAGGTACAGGATAGAGAGAGAGATGGCTGTTATCTGAGAGATGACTGATTTGATTGGGCAGTGGAATTAGGTATGTAGAGGCAGCGAAGTATACAGTTCAGGAACAAAAACACTGCAACCAAGCTACCTGAGTTTAAATCATGGCTCTGCCATTTATGAATGTAGTGATGTTGCTTAAACATCTCAACATCTCAGTTTCCTCATCTCTAAAATGGGAGTAGTTTTGGTAGTTATAGTGCCTTCCTGACAGGTTTTGTAAAACTTAAGGCGATACCTGCCGCATGATGAGCAATTTTTTAGACAAAATTATTGTTCATAAGTTAGTTTTACTTGACCACAGACTGGGAACTCAGGAGGAATGATAGACGGATCTGAGATTCCATCAGGGAAACTGAGTGCATGATGGTGCCATCAACTGTCATAGAAACACTGGAAAAAGAACAGGTTTAAATCTGAAACCCGGGAGAAGATCAGGGATGGAGATTTGGACAGTGCAGCCTGAGAAGTAATGAGAGATGAGTTCACCCAACAAAACTAAGTAGTTAGAAAAGAAGAGCACTGTAGAAACATGGGAACATTTATATCCTCAGGTGGCTGGAGGACTATGATTTGAATGAGGAGGGAGCTGAAAGATAAGAAGACAACCAACAGATATTGGGGGAGTCAAAGCCAAAATTACAGAGAATTACATGTCTGATAAAGTGGTCAGGAGGGTTAAAGGCCAAATAATTCCAGCAATTTATTATTGTACAATCTACCTCCCAAAGGCCCATGTCTCCAATGTTTCTGGTAATGAGATCTGCCTTTTTACCCCATGAATTTTCAGCTGCTTTTGATTTTCAGTCAGGTAATGAGTCCCAGACCTATGCACACGTGAGCTGTGCAGCAGGGAGGAGAGCCTCCCACCAACACCAGCACACGTGCACACGTGCACACATGCACATGCACACACACACACACACACACACACACACACGGCAAAGCCAAACCTGGGAAATAAATTTAGCCAGAGAGAACTTTTTGGCCTTACATAGAACATTAAAGTGTTTTCTGTAAGTTTAAGAAAATAGTGCTAATCAGTTTGCTTGCCCCACTTTCCAGACCTTACTGCTCCCCACCAAACCACAGCGCCTCTGGAATGGTCTTGCTTTTGTACTTTGCCCACACAGCTTGTATAAGTCATACTGAGATGTGAACTTGATTAACTCAGCTTGCAGAGTTAACACATTCATAAAGCCTAAGGGACTGGATTGTAGAGGTGGCTCTCACTCTTCCTGGCGTCAATAACAATGGGGTGGGTGGAATTGTGGGCATACCTTGGAGAAGGGTCAGCTCATAGCCATTGAATTTAACTCTCTGCTTTGGAGCAGGACTATCTCAAATGCCCAATAAGAAACCCTTTAGGTTTTCAGAGAATGAGCACTGTTAGATTCCACTAAAAAAAAAAGAACAGCTCGCTTTGAGCACAAACTGTGGACACATTCTCATTCCTGAGAATGCTGCACATGGTACTCTGGTCTTCCAGCTCACATTCAGTAGGGGGAAGAGAAAACCAATAATAAGCAGCATTGGCTGGAGAAGTGGTTTGGGAGATGGAGGAGGTAGAACAAGTGCAAGGTAATTGTCTCTGTTTTCAGAAAGCAAATAATATGAAAAGATTAAAAACAGAGAAGTGATATGCTATTGCTCTATGACATATGTCAGGGTTGCCTTTTTGAGAAAAAAGAGATGGTAGAAATTGGAATATGTGAAGAGAAATAATTTAGGCAAGAAGACTTTTTATCAGAGAAATTCGGAGAGGTGAGTTAGACCATTAGTTAATTCACTCAACATGTATTTATTACATGAACATGAGAAAGAAGGAACTCTGGTAGGTGCTGGGGATGCCAGCTAATCAGCAGTACTTCCTGGGAGGGCTCCTGTTCTGCAAAGTGAAGAATATGGGATAGGGGTGTGGGTGGAGAAAGGGTTCTGTGGAAAAAAAAAAAAAGGTTACATCTGCCCTGGCTAGCATAGCTTGGGGTTGAGCATGGGCCTGTGAACAAAAGGATTGCAGTTCGATTCCCAGTCAGGGCACATGCCTGGGTTGCAGGCCAGTTCCCAGTAGGGGACACATGACAGGCAAACCATACTTTGATATTTCTCTCCTTCTCTCCTTTCCTTCCCCTCTAAAGATAAATTTTAAAAAAAGGTTACATCCATTTCTGTGTTTACAGTCTTACAGGACTTTGCTGAACCTTGACTGAGTGATTGTTTTGCTGATACATCAAGTATTTTCTTCTTCTTATTTCCGTCATGGTGATGAAAACCAAAAGGGTGGGAATAAATTGTCCATTCCACAAACCATTTATAGAGACGTTTAGTTAATGGATAGAAAGGTGCACAGTAGTTAATGTTAATTAATTCCTATTTTGAGCAGCATATTCATTTTATGCTATTTATGAGGGTTATCTTGTAAACAGATTCCTATTACTTTGGTTCAACCATTGAATTTTCCTAAGTCACTTATCCTAAATGTTCATTAATTTCAATCAGCTCTAGAGACTAAATTCTTACTGAACATTACCAGAAAATGCAGCTCAAGGGCAAGGACCGTGTCTGCTTCATGTTCTAAAAAATGCCTGCTAAAGACAGAAAAGTGTTGAGGGAGTGCAGAAGACAGGGTTTGATGAAAATGATGATGACAACGATGATGATAATGGGCGGGTAATGGAGACGGCCGTGATGGTGATGACTGTGTTGGCTCTATTCCATGTTTTGATGCCACGTGAAGACGAGACCTGTAGTGAAACTTTTCTTTTCAGGTGTTTTAAAAGCATTTAGACTTTTTAAAAACAGGGGCACAAAGGAAGATACTTGCAGGAGTTTGTTGCACATCATTCTAGCTTGGAAAGGTAACTGGGAAATAAATGAACCAAATGGACTTATCCATCTGCCAGGAAAATGAAGTAAATCCTCAGCTAGTGTGGGGGAAAGATTTGAAGGCAGCCTGGCCTAAGTACAAATCTGAGGTCAGTTCTGTGAGTTCAAGTAGTCTTGTAAATGCTGTCTCCCTTTCTTATGTATGAAGGGGATTACAATTACCTGCCTCTTAGGGCTGTTGTGAAGATTCAGTTGGGTAATGTTGTAAAGCTTCCACATGGTTTGTAATGCATAGATTGCAAAAGACTATTTTCATCCTCCCCATCTTCCTCATGACCACCAGTTTTCTCACCTATAAAAATGGGCTAGTAATATGTTCATCAAATGCAATAATGCATGTGAGCGTACTCTGTAAGGTAGAATATATTATAAACTTGCAAGAATTAATTATATTCTGGTGGCATCCAGGCTATGAGAAATGAACAGCTCCTTTGGAAAGTCCTTACAAATCTCTGGGATTTTTTAAAGTTTCTGTGACTTTGAATCTAAAATCAATGTCAACATTATCCTCCAGTGCAGAACTAAAGCCATCCCTTTGAACAGTGGGGTCCTGGGGAGGTTGGAAGGTAGAAACAGGGTGAGAAAGCAGAACTGCTCCTTTAAGACTGAGCTCTGCCTTCCTGGCTGTGGAGGAAATGCTGAGTCCATCTGTAGTCAGTTGGGGAAAGAAAGCAAGAGATGGGGGCACTACAGAGGAACTGCCAAGAATTCATGAGGCTTTGCAAAGTTCATCTGTTCGATGGTGTCAGAAATGGTAGAGAGCTGAGCCTCAGCTATAGAGAGGGCAATCACTGGGGGGTTGTCACTGGCAGGCCCACGTGATGCCCTTTGAGGATGGTTCTGAATTTATTACTTCCCTTAATGGTCCAACAGAGCCAACTGCTCAATGCCCTAAGCTCTAACAAGCTCCCAGCCACTCTGCCCATTTCTCCTCTGGAGAGAGCTGCATCTCAAAGCTCCCTGTGCAACCAACAGGGGGAGAGGAGAGAGGCAAGGTTCCTCCACGTGGCAACAGTACTTGCCTGTCTGCACTTTGGCTCCCCACCAGCCCTATCAGCATGCAAATAACTCCCTTTGTTCCTGCCAAACTTCTTTATTGAAAAATCGAAACATCTTGTCTTTATTTTAAATTTTAAACAGGCAAATTAATTTTATTACTTAAACCACTCTGGGGGAAGAAAGAGCTCTTTACCTTAGATCCCATGACATCATCTCATCTCTCACCTTTTAAAAGCCCCAGGTTTGGAATTGAGCCTCTTGGCCACCTCTGCATTGGGTGGCAGCAGCTTTAAAAAGAGAGAGAGAGAGAAGGGCAGGGAGTTGGGTGGAGGGAAGCCATAAAGTGGACTGACGTTTGGAAGTGCAGTGACATGGCTACAAAGAATGGACGGGAGAGCCTGAGCCAGAACAGCTGCTCCAGTCTGAAGAGGCTGAGCTCTGGAGGCAGCCAGCTCCCAACACATCACATGATACAACAGACGCCAGTTGTGGCGAAAGCATTAGTGGTTATTAAAATGGGGATAAAGTTTGAAATTGTGTTGGGGGCCAAGGTGCTTAGGAATGACCATACTTCTCTTCCATTGAAGCACTAGAGAGATTGACAGCATCTAATCTAGGAAGGAATTAGTGAGTTTCTTTCATTGACTCTGCAAATGATCTGTTCTACCATTATTATTCAGGAGCTTTAAATTCTTGTAAAGTTCAGTTAGTGTGCTTCTCTCCCACAAATCCACTACCACAATGGTTGAGATTACTGTTTTTTGTTGCTGTACTCCTACAGTCTTCTGATTGTCCTGCTGACTCAGGTTGAGTTCCCCAGGAAATAAAGTTTGAGATGGGGATTTGCATGCAGGAGAATTATTGAGGAATGCTCTGGGGGGTCACCCCTGAGAGGGTAGCAGGATAGGACAGAAGAAGTTCCTCTGTGATATGGTTGCAGCATGGTGTCAGCTGATGTCTTAGGGAGCTCTAGAGGTAGCCCTTCAGAGCCACAAGAAATGGAAGTTTTTGTAGTGGCATTGATCAGACATGTGATTCCAGCTATTCACAGGGAGGAACATAGTCTCCTATGGCAGCTTCCTTCAGTAAAGAGCTACTCCCAGAGAGGGTCTTACCTGTGAGTTTATCAACAGCCAATACTCCTGTAGCTGGGGGAATTTGCCTCAGTATGAAGGGGGTACCTGCAAAGTGCACAACAGCATCCACTACATTGATCTCTGTCTACTCCTATGCCCCATCCTGTCCTCTATTTTCTACTCCAAATTATCTTTGCAAAATACAATCGAATATGCCGTCACTTTGATAATAAATTTACTAGTGGCTTATTGCATCAAGGCAAAGTCCCAAATTCTTATAGGGCCTACAAAGACCTGAATCAGCAGGGCTCTGCTTAGATTTCCAGCCTTGTCCATCTCTTGAAGTCTCTCATGCTTCAGGCACAGCAAACACTGTGCACCTTGTTCTTATTCTTAGCAATGTTCTCCTCCTTTCTGTCTTGATGGTAAACTTTGCTTCTAATTAGCTGTCCATCATTTCACCCGCTTCCTAGTTTTAGGAACTCCCATTGTGTGGGTCAGCTTGTACATCTGGGTGTTCCTCACCCCGACTTCGAATCTGCAGTTGGTGACAGACAGACAAAAGGACAGCCGGGTCTAATTACTGGCCTCAGTGGCAGCATCATTGAGCAGGAGTAGCTGCAGGTCTAGAAGAGTCTCCGATGCCAATTTCTCTTGGTTCCTCATGTTTTCTGAGCTTATTCCTTTAGGCTTCCCGTCAGTTTGGTGTTTCCTGACATCCTTCTGATACATTCCTATTCTAATATCCTTTTGCTTCATTACTGATACTTTTGATATCCTCTCATGAGTTACTTCCTGAGGGAAGCTTCAGTGGCATCCCTACCCAGTGCAGGTCAGTTTCCCTCATAGCACAAGTTCTCTTCATTCAGAACACTTACATATCTGTTATCAGACATTAACAAAAGTGATTACTTGATTAATATCTGTCTTCCTGATATAGAATTTGAACTTTCTGAGAACAAGTCTATGTCTATTTTTGTTCACAATTTTTTTCAGCTCTAACACAGGGTTTAAAGCTCGATATTAAAGCCTACATTTTGGAAAAATAAATGACTAGTGAAGCCAGTGTCTGGAATTGGATATCTATAACTGTTTAAAAAGTGAGATAGATATGAATATTGAGGAAGAAAGGCACAAAGTATTCTCTTGAAGGGCTGAGAAAACACAACAATTTCTGTTATGCCCACTCTTTTCACATTTGTCAATAATTTCCCCAGTTTCTTTTCTTTTCTCTCCCCCATAATAAGTTGTCTTAATGGCATAATTTATTGGCTGTCTTACATTCTAATCCTTATCATACTTCAGGAAGGCTGAAAATTGCAGCGTCATATGTTTGGGGATCTGGGTTTTTCCATTGTTTAGATACAAGTTTGCTTTTCTTTCCTTCTCACCTTACTTGAACCTTTTTAAGAATTCCTGATGAAATCAATAGGCATGCTGTGTGTGCAGCCAGATTCCTTTACAGAGTCTTTATTAGGTTGCTCCAGAGAATTACGGTGGCAAAGATACCCTTTCAGACTAGAGAGCATCAAATAAAGAGAGGCTCCCAATTGTTCCCTTTCTGGGTCTCTACCAAGTCTCACATTGCCAACTTGTGTGCCCAAATTAATGTCCTTTCCATTTGATCCTTGCCAGGAGGTTTGGTTTGGGGCTGGCCTTGGGAGCTCATGGGGCAGAAATGGATGAATGCAGTACTGATAGCTGTCCAGGACCACACAGCCACCAGCATATTTGTGGGGAGGATGCAGGGGGTTGAGTTTCACAATCTGGGGGCCCCTTCAAGACAGCATGGCCTGGCCTTAGCCCACATCAGAGCACATGGGATTCTAATGTGTTTTCTCTGTACAAGGTTCTGTTATATCTGGTCCATGGGTTCCAAGCCAAATTGGAAAAAGAAACTACTACCTTCCTCTGTCAACCTCTCACCTCTTCCCAAGACTGAGAAATTAATATGCAGAACTAATTTTTATAATAGTGTCAATGAGCAGGGTGATTACCTGTAGGGAAAGGAAGGTATTATTTAAGAAGAAAGCTCTTTTTTTCAGACACTACTGGTCAAAGAGAAGAATAACAAAGGGAGTGTCCAGTGGGCTCCAGAGCTATGCTGGGCAGGTACACATGTTAAGTCTTTATAGCCTCACGCTGCCTCTGACAAATAGGTAGAATTATCCCTGCATTGCAGATAGAATATTGAGGTTCAGAGGGGTAGATGGGTAGCCCACAATCTCACAACACTGAAGTGACAGAGCAATGGTTAAAACTGAGGATTGACTAATTCAAAGTCTGAGCTTTTCCCATCCTCAGAACTGTCATGCAGTTGGGCACAGTGGGGCAGAGAAGCCCTGTGCCAGGTAAGGCCTCCTTCCGGTGGCCACTGCTGCTTACACACCGCACTAGTCCCTCTTATCTAGAGATGTTGCTTGGCATTGATTTGCTGGCATGCCTTAAGCTGTTTATATTTAGATTTTGGGGGGGTATCCTGTTTTTGATTGGCATGATATCTAAATCAGGCAGAATGATGTTGTAAAAATTGAAGGAGTGTTGCTTAAAAGTTACAAAATCTAGGATTCAGAGCCCAGCTCTGCTGTTCACTAGTTGTCTGACTATGGTCAAGTTACTGTATTTCTCTAAGCTGCATCCTTAAAATAAAAGTCCCCATGCCTGTGTGGCAGGATTGACTTTGTAATAACCAAAGGCATGCTTCTTTATTTTCTTTAAATCAATTTAAATCTGACTCTGAGTTCCCTTTTGCCTGGCTTCTGGAACATGTGTTCTCAGACAGCATAGGGATTCCCACTGTGAGGACTGTGGAAGACTTATGTGCAGGTGATGTATGTGGTTTGTGCAAAATCAGGGGCGGTGGGATTGAAAGGTTAACAATCTCTATACCAGCCACTTAGTCATTCAACAACCAGTATGTTCTATTCTGTGACAAATGTCAGGGAGAGAGTAGAAAACAGACTCAGTCACCATAGTAAGGATGAAAGACAAATAATGTTACAATAAAGTGTGGTGAATTATTATAGGAGAAGAACATGGGGTACCTAACCTAGTCTGTCCACTAAGCCTTGCACAGAGGCAATACAGGAGAGTGGCATGAGATGGGGCTGAGGAGTTGGGAGGGGCCAGATACTTAAATATTAAGGCTCAAAACTATTGAGGTTTAGAAGGGTAGGTGATAGCTGTCAGTCACAACAGTAAAGTGACTAAAATTGAAAACCAACTTATTCAGTTATCTGGCTCGGGCTTGTTATCACGGCTCACAAAGTCTTCCCTCAGGATTATACGATAGCCTTGTCTAAAAGGAAAGTTGGTAAAGTAGGAGAAATGCATCAGTGGAGGTTTATCAGTATGATTTTTATATGTATTTGTCTATTTCTTGAGTTTCCTTCAACACTCACTATGTGTCAGACATGTTACTGCCGGCATCATCTCATTTGGACACCAGTCTTCTAATGAAATGCGCACTGTTATGACGCCCAGTTTAAAGAGCAGAAAATTAAGGCTTAGTAAGGTCAAGTAATTTGCTCAACATTACACAGCTTGTATATCATACAACCATGATTTAAATCTAGACATTCTTATTCCAGAACCCTCATTTTTGTCCTTGATTTTCCAGCTAGTTAACTGGATAAGTTGCCTCTTAGCAAAGAGCAGTAATTTGAGGTCATACACATAGTGTTAATGTGTTTTGATGGTGAGAAGAAGCTAGTTTTGGAAGGCTATATTAGACGGAGAAAAGTGGGTGCTTCCCAAAGCAGCAGCTCTGGTATTTGTGTGTGTGTGTGTGTGTGTGTGTGTGTGTGTGTGTGTGTTTGTGTGTGTGTGTGCATGCGTGCAGCAGGGTGAGGTGGGTAATGTCGTAGATTGAGATCCTCTACTAGAATTTTGCTAACTGTATTCTGCAGAGTTCTAGTCTGACATATGTGAAGAGATGTTGTTTTAAAACAGGTATTCTTTAGTTAAATTTGTTGAGGAAACATTGGGAAACAAAAGTAAATTTCTTTGCTGAAGGAGTACTCAGGCCCTCTAAATGCCATGTAAAATATGACTTCAAGAGGGGATTAGTATTTTTCAGAGGTAATTGATACCAGTATCTGTTATCACTTTTTTCCTTGAACATCTATTAAGTAACACCATGTATGCAATAAGTTAGGGAATGCAGTTCTAAACAATCTTGATGATTTTGCATTGGTAAAATTGATTATGGTAATTAGTATAATTCTATGTGTAGCTTTTGATAAATAGCCCCTGGAAGGTTGCTTTCTTTGAGATACGGGGATTATTTTTTATTGACTTGCTTGCTTTAATAAGAAAGAATCTTTATTATTGTTTTAGGATAATCTGAACCTAAGGGAAAAAACCCTTGCCTCTCCAGATATATTTGAACATCTGTGGATTATCTTGAGATTTAATAAAACTTACAATATTCTTTTACAATGTATTTGTAGAGGGGGATGAATCTGGCAGAGGAGGGTTCCAAATTAGACTTTAAATCCAGGGGCTGGAACCTGTTTTTTTCAGAACGTAAAGTCCTTTATGTCAAAAAGATTTATCTGTGTTGCAAAGATGAACAGAATGAGAGGAGTGAAAATCTGGCTTTTGGAATTAGCAACAGTAGAGAATAGAAATGCAAACAGAATGAGAAAAGGATAATTTACTGAATTGTAATTTCCTTTTAAAATCTGTTTGGAGGGGCCTTTGCTTTTATCACAATGTTCATCCATTTAGCGTTCCTTTTTTAGCAGTGAGTATTGATTTGAGAAAATAATGGCTCCTGCTGGAAGATAAGAATTTTATTTAAAAAAATTACATCTCCTAGTTTATGTATCTTTTAAAAAATCTAGAGGCAGAAATTGCTAACTTGATTTTGTTGGTTTTCATTGGGAGTTCTTTTTCAAATTCTTGGACTGTTTCCACTGATAGAAACAATTTCAAAGCTATGGTTTGGCAGAGAGATGACTGGTTTTTTTTTTTGGTCCTCAATAATTTTTTCTTTAATAGTCACCAATTGTAAAACAAAAACTTTTTCCAGAAGATAAAAACTTGCTAAGGTTTTAGTATTTAGTTCTTCTAAACTCATTCTTATGAATAATACCAAATGGAACTAATCTCCATATAAATTCTACATGTATCAGAAGAAGAACCTTCAGCAAAATAGAGCACAGTAAAGTTCATTCCACTCTGTGAGGTAGCACAACAAAGGTAGTCATAGACACTTCTTACCAATGACTCAGAGTGGCAGTAGTGGGAAGGAGGAAGTGAGGGACAGCTTTAAAAGACACACAATTTTGCCCTGGTTGGTGTAGCTCAGTGGATTGAACACAGGCCTGAGAACCAAAGGGCTGCCGGTTCGGTTCAATTCCCAGTGAGGTCACAAGCCTGGGTCGTGGGCATGGTCCCCAGTTGGGGGTGCATGAGAGGCGACCACACATTGATGTTCTCTTCCACTCTTTCTCCTTCCCTTCCCCCCCTAAAATAAATAAATAAAATCTTTAAAAAATAAGACACATGATTCTTATTAGTTATGTGTGAAGAGTACTATCCAGTTTATTTTGCTTCAACCCAACAGTAATCTTGTGCGTTTACAAACAGTTGTTGCCATAATCCCCATTTTCTAATGGGGAAACTGAAGTTCAGAGAGGTTAACTGATTTGTGCACAGATTGGAAAATAGAGCTAACTCTTAAACTAGGATTCTTCTGAGAACCAATAGGAGATATATGTGTATATGTGTGTGACTGTATATATGGTGAATGAGGGAGGGAGAAAGGTGGGGGGTGTGTTTGGAGAGAGAGAGAGAGAGAGAGGGAGAGAGAGAGGAGAGAGGGAGAGGTTGATTTAAGATTGATTTATTACATGGAACCGGCTCGTGTTATTATAAAGTCTGACAAATCCCAAGATCTGCTGTCAGTAAACTGGAGATCCAGAAGTGATGTATAGTTTCAGTCTGAGTCTGAAGACCTGAGAACCAGAGGAGCTGATGGCATAAATTTCCATCTGAAAGCTGGTAGGTTTAGGCTTGAGGCTATAGGAGAGCCAATGTTTCAGTCTGAGTCTAAGGACTGGAAAAGACCAATACCTCAGCTCAGTCAGGCATCAGAAGTTCCTTATTACTCAGACTTTTTGTTCTATCCTGGTCTTCATCTGATTAGATAAGGGAGGGCAGTCTGCTTTATTCAAACCTACCTCTTCAAATGTTAATCTCATCTAGAAACAAGCTCACAGACCCACCCAGAATAACCAAATATCTGGGCACTCTGTGACCCAATCAAGTTGACACCAAAACACTCTACCACACAGATCTTTTGAGTCTAAATTCCATGTTCTGCTTGTTCAGTTACAACATTTAGCCTCCTTTCCAGGTTCACTTTTGAGGCTGTCATTCACACTCTTGTTTATGTCTATTTCTGCAATAGTTTTACCTGTTGTCATTTATAATGTTTCTCTATGTAACTCTGTTGATCAAGCTGCCCTCTCATAATAGATATATTTATGTTAACACTCTAGAGCTAAATAAGGCTCAACTGAGAGATGATTTTTGCTCCCAAGGGGACACATGGCCATGGTAAAATTTTTTTGACTACCACAACTGTAGTGAGGGGATGGAGGGGCTAGTCTTCTGGCATCCATTAGTAGAGGCCAGAGATGCTATTAAATATCTTGCAATGCACAGAAAAGCCTCCACAACAAAGAATTAACCAGGCCCAAATGTCGGCTGAGTCAAGTTCAGAAAATGCTCTAGTGTAAGGGTTTTTAGGGTCCATGGTGGGTCTTGGGAGATCTGTAGATACCATGAAAATACATACAAATTTTAACACATATCCTTTGTGCTATTTTTTTTTCCCGGAGAGAGTCCATGGCTTTTATCAGATGATAACAGAGGTTCATGTTCTTTGTGATGGAAGATGGCAGAATGGAGAGTAGCATTAAACTTCTATTGTTCCTTTCTGCATTGCAGAGGCTGGATGGCTAAAAACTGTATTTCCCCAACTCACTTGGGGCCATAGTACTGAATATAAATTTACTTTTTCTAGGTATAATGGAAGCAGAAGTGAGGAAGGAACTGTATTCCTGGTGCCTTAGCTTTTTTTCTGCTCTCAAGTGTGTTTGTTGGTAGTTATGTTGAGTTTGTTTGCATTATCTTTTCAGCAACTAGGCAAGAAAAGTTCCATTAGTGGTGAGAGGCAGTGTAGTCACAGTGGTGGTAAGACAGTGGCTTTCTAATCTAAAAATCACCATTAATGAGAGAAGTCCATGGTTCTAGAAATAGCCTTTTCAGTTCCCATCTTTCTGATAAAGGCAGGGATAACAGCTCCTCTGATGGACCATTTTTTGAATATCTTTTCAGGAGTTATTTCTGGAAGCCCATCCTAGAACCTATTCCTTAATGCCATCTAAAATTTTGAAAGTACCTAATTTCCTGTACTAAGTACCATTTTATTTAAAATAGTGAGACAGGCCCTGGCTGGGGTGGCTCAGTGGGTTGAATGCCAGCCTATAAACCACAGGGTTGCCAGGTCAATTCCCAGTCAGGGCACATGCCTGGGTTGCAGGCTAGGGCCCCCTAGTTGGGGGCATGTGAGTGGCAACCGATCGATGTTTCTCTCTGTCTCTTTATCCCTCCCTTTCCCTCTCTCTAAAAATATGTAAGTAAAATCTTTAAAAAAATAAAATAAAATAGTGGGGCAAGTATCTGTTTCTTACAATTGAACCCTACAGATCCATCTCCAAAAAGTTTACAGTTACTGATTTATTGGAAAGCTATCCTCATAGGGCTATTGATTCTTTTTTTCACTGTACTCATTTACCTGGGTGGCAAGGTCTCCCTGATATCTCTATCACAGAACTGTTCAAAAATGTTCTATCTTGTGCATCAGTAAGCTTGTCATTGTGGAGAACAAGAAAAGCCCATAGTCCAGTGTAAAACAGACTTTGCTGGTGTAGAACTGTACTATTTATGCAAGAAATATGGAAAAATTAACAGTGGAAAGACCTGAGAGACCATGTAGCTTAGTTATTCTCAGCCAGAGTGGAAAACTGGGAAATGTTAGGTTGTCACAATGATTGGAGGGCACCACTGGCACTTAATGCTCAGAGGCCATGGATATTAACCATCTGGCCATGTGCAGGGCAGGTATCCATCATAAACAATTGCTCCTTTCCCACCAATGTTCACAACACTCTTGTTGGAAAACACCGGACAATCTCTTTGTTTTACCAAAGAAGCAAGTGGAGGACAGAACAATGAAATGATTTTCCTAAGTTCATGAGAACTCATAGTGCTGAGATTGAAGGCCAGACCCTTTACCTCCCCGGGGAGAGGTCTGCCCGCATTGCAACAGAGGAGGCTCGCTGATGTCACCTAGTGACCTAGGGAGTCAGGAGATAAGCTTGGGGTTGCAATTAAGAGCTGGAAACAGGTCTGTCAGGTATCTGATAGGCAGTCAGTTGCACCTAAATGGACATTGTGTTGTTTTATCCTGTTTTGTACATGGATAGAGTCAGTTCTGATTGTTCATTATTCATCCTAAACCAATTGTTAAAGTTTTTTATATTACCCCTGAGTTACAGAATATTGTTGAAGAAAAAAAGTACATGAAGGGACCCTGGCTTGCCATTTGACTTTGTTCTCCATGTGGTTATTCCATTTTACAATGTGTATTCCTCGTGCACGTAGGGAACTTTAAATTCTTCTTCCTTGTTATACTGAATTACTAAGCAGTAATCCACTGGTATCGTTTCCTTGTTATTCTCAGAAGAATACTTCACTTGCTATAGATTTTGTCCCTGCTGTGATGGTTTTCTTTTTGAGGTATTCTAGATTAACTTGAAAATTTTGCAGATATTTTTGAGACTCTCATATTGTCCCCAGGATTCCTGGTGTAGGACTGATTGTGCATGGATCAATGATTAGTTTTTACTTTGGAAAAGAATATTTATCAGCCAAATAGAAATCAGGTTTAATGAGTAGGTTCCCTTTTTCTAGTGTAGAATTCAGCCAAAATCAACTTTCTCTAAGAATCAAGTTCCTGAATCTTTTTGAATAATATTGTATGTTGGGAACCACTCTGCCTGGTTTCAGTTGTAACTGCCCCCCATGGATAAGGCTGAGTGAGCAACCTCCAGACTGTGAGCTGCTAAGGAGACAAAGCTTGTCTCTGGTAGCAACGCTGCTTCTGCTTCATCCCCTGCCCTCAACACTTGGTTGGTTGGTCAGAGATGGGTAAGACCCTCTGGGGGGGGGCGCAACCTAAGCCAGACATGATCACTTGGGAGGCCATCATGGAAAAATTAGGGGGGCTGCAACAAAGAGGGAGTGATGGACCCTTGCCCCCCAGCTATTCTGACATAGCCCAAGTCTCCATGTACTCTGGGAGAAGCACTTCCTGGCTCTAATCCGCTTAAGCCTGAAAACTTGTGATGGGGGAGGTAGTACAGCCCCTTGCTGGCTGGAGCGAGATCCCAGGTGATCAGTCATAAGAAAGAATTTCTAAAAGTCCTGTGAAGCCTGCTTTGCTAAGAGTGCTTTCATTCATATGATAAGGGTCCAAGCAGGAAATGAGTATGTCTCCCAAAGTTTCTGCAACCCCCTTACCTAACAGGCACTGACTCAGACTAAGCCCTCAGATTTCTCAGAAGTGTTATCTACTGTTTGATCCTTGCCTCCTGTATTCCTGTGTATTACAACCCAATAAAAGCTGTTGAGGAAGGAGCTCTTGGCCTTTCTTCTCTGAGAGACTGGCCACCTCTCCTCCCCAAGCAGATCATGTCTTGGTAGTGTTACTTTCATCCGTGGTGGATGGGGGGACTTGATGACAAAGTTGCCCCCAAAATTGTAAGCTTGCTGTTTACTGTATTGTAATTTTTTAAATGTGGGCATTGGACATGAGATAGATAATTAAGCTAGAAATTAGGACATACTAAGTTAAACTTGACTTTGCCCTTGAACCTATGAGTAATAATCACCCATATGTTCTAAAGAAGTGAACTGCTTTTTGGCAGGCTGATGTCTTACTGCCCTTCCACCTGAACAAAGTGGGCATTTATTCATTTGTTCATATCACTGACAAGCAGGTACTGCTAAGTGTAGGCATTTATCTAGGGTAGTTTGTCAAAGGCTAGGTGTTGGTTTGTTGCAGGGCACAGTAATTTCTTTATTAGTATTTTACAGTAGCCTGTGTTTCTATGTATGATTTTGTACAGATACCTGAAGGTGAAACTGACTGTGATCTAGAGCAGAGAGAAAACTGAAGTGATAAAGAAAACCAAATAGTCCTTTCCTTCAGAAAGCTTATGTTCTGGTATAATAATTGTACACTGAACAATAATAAATGGCCTTGTCAGAGGATTATAAGGATTAGTGAGAAAGAATACAAAGAGTTTAGTATAGTGCCTGACTCAGATGAGTACACAGTAATTGATAATGCTTATTACATTAATTATTGGGTGAGTTTTAGACAGATATCTCCTAATTGTCCATCCCAACTATAGGAGTGTTAGCCAGGCTTCCTCTGCTCCACACACTGTCAATTTTACCTCCAGGATCCTGTACAAAATGGGAAAGAGAATGAAAAAATTTAGGCCATTGTAAAATACAGGTAATACAATTACTATACCTCTAAACAGACTGGACACCTTGGCTGGGTGTCATGAGATAAATTAGCTACAATTTTTGTGTTTGTTTTTCCAGTCAGGAAATGGGAATCATAATGCAAGCTACTTTCTCCTCCTTCTGGACCTGGGAGAATTAATGGGGACTAGATCACAAGTTATTAAGCATGCAGAATGTAGGCTTTCTCGGTTGGTAACACACAATGATGATAAGCTGCTATCCCAACAATGATACCACAGAAGCAGAACAACAGATAAAATAATGCTAACTTCATGCTCCATTTGAAATTTGATAGGAGAGTGGGAAGTGTCCATGTACATCAAATGGAAAAAAGTGAAATTAGTAAAAAAAAGACTGAAGAAAGCCAAAGAATTATTATTTAGTAAGAATAATAATAGGGGTGCTTAAAGACATTTGAAGTGAAAAGTAGAATATAATGAAGGCAGTCGCGTGGAGCATGGTGTGATCATATCAACAGCGCTTTTGTCTGCAGTGGAGAGAGAAGGCATTGTTTGAGGAAAGGGAAAAGTCAGGTCTGGGGTCTGACTGGCAACACCCTGATGACTTTGGGAAATTGCACCGTTTCTCTGGGTCTCAGTTTTCTCATCAGTCTAATATTCATACTTGCCCTGGTCCTCAGAAATTATCTTGAAAACTCATGAGAACAAAAACAAAAGATAAAAAATATGGAAGGGCTTTGTTATGGGCTGAATTATGTTTCTGTTAATTTTTGTATTGAAGTTCTAACCTCCAGTGCCTCAGAGTATATTTGGAAGTGGGGCCTTTAAAGAGTTAAGTAGGATAAAATGAAGTCATTTGGGGGCCCTGATACAATATGTCTAGTGTCCTTATAAGAAGAAGAATTAGAACACAGAGGGAAGACTGCATAAGAACATAGGTAAAAGGTGGCCATCTGGAGGACAAGGAGAGAGACCTTAAAAGAAACCAACTCTGATAACACCTTGAGTTTGGACCAGAAGCCCTCAGAACTGTGAGAAAATAAATTTCTGTTACATCACTCAGTCTGTGGTACTTTGTATGGTAACCCTGGCAAATGAACACAGGCTTTGACAAGATAAAGGTACTATCTACCATTTTTGTAGTTTCCTATTAATATGAACTGAATATTTGTTTTCTACTCCCACCTAATTCATATGTCCAAGCCCTAGAGAGATGGTAATTTGGAGATAAAGCCTTAGGTTATGGGGGAGGAGCTCTGTGGTGGTATTAGTGTCCTTAAAAGAGAGAAAGGCAGCTAATCCTCTCTGCCTCCCTCTCTCTCTGTCTCTTGTCTCTCATTCCTTTCTCTTTCTCTCATGTGAGGAAGTGAAGAGAAGACAGCTATCTGTAAACCAGGAAGAGGACATTTGCTAAGACTCCAGCCATGCTGACCCTCTGATCTTGGACTTTCAGCCTCTGGAACTGTGCGAAATAAACATTGTTGCTTAAACCACCCAGTATTGTGTTACGGCAACCCAAACTGGCTAAGACACCCATGTACACTGAGCACATAGCAAGTGCTCAGTAACTTGAAAGGACCTCTAAGTGACACCTGTCAGCACTACCTGATATGCAAATATTACAGTCTGCTCCACTGTGGAGATGCTACTGAAGGAACACAATGAGACATTTAAGAGGTAGAATCTATTCTACTAAATAACTCAATGTAAAGGGGAGAAGTGTGTAACTGGGGTGACCAGCAGGATTACAGCTGAGCAGCTGAGCAAGTGATGGTTCCACTTGCAGAGATGGAAAACCCAGTGAGGGGTGGACAGATAACTGATTGGTTAAGCTTGATTTATACTGAACATAATACATGCTCATCTTCCTAGACCATCTTTTAATTCTGTAGTCATTTTATATATTTTTATTCATTTAAAAAAACAACCACCACTCAGTCTTGTAGGCCTGTTTCTCATGAGTGGTCTTAGATCTTACAAACAAATAGTCCCTGACTCAAGAATACTTCATAGGCCGTGCTCTTCCTTTCTGAGTTCATTGTACCAGAAACGACAAGTTGGGGAGAAACAAGCAGAAAAGAGAAACTAGTATATGGAAAGAGAATAGTTTACAAATACACTCACTCCCTTAAATTGAACACGTTTCATTTTCATTTTTAAGAAAGCACAAGACCACAGATTTCAAGGTTAATGTATTTGAATGTGAGTGGGTAGCTGGTGATTTTTACTAAAAATACATTTGGTGAGAGGAAGAAAGATGATCCATGCTTCTATCACTTTCTTTTTATTCACAGCCATTTTAGTTCCTTCATTGGAATGTTCCCACATAAATTGACAAAGACCTATCCAAATGATTGCTTGGGGGGATTAGCACTTTATGAGTCCTTGTTGCCTTTGTAGGAATGACAAAACCAGAGGCAAGTTCACCCAATTCTCCTGTTGGTTCACGAAAAGGAGATGGTCAGCAGCAGTGGCCGGGTTTGCAGGGTCCTCCTAGGAGAACTGGCTGACTCAGGGAGGGTGAGCTGCTTTGTTCAGCAAGGAACAATGTACTGCTTTCCTGTTCATTTGTTTCTAGAAGTCATATTGAGGCTTTAGTTGCCAATTAGCGATTACTACTTCATCAGGTCCTTCAGATGAAATATTTGTCAGCAGCAGCTGAGAAGAATCTGCCTGGATTTTCAAAGCTCTTTCCATTCCTTCTAAGCCCAGAGAGTGTGGAACAGGAGTTCATTAGCATGCAGAAGCCCAGGGAGAATGCCTTTTATTGCAGATAGCATTTTGATCACGGGGAACGATTAGTATGAGGTCTGTCTGGAAAAAGTCCAGCCATTGTTAATATAATGAAAATGGTTTGCATGACATCTATGTAACCAGGCAGCCAAGGAGAGGGACTGGAATGTGCATGCTTGAACAATGACAACTTCACTTTACTAGTCAGGATGGTGGGGCAGTAGATGCCACTGAGTGAGCATGTGTACTGTGTGGACATTGCATTCAAAATGACTGAGTGAGTAAAGCAATGGATCCGCATCCAGTTTTGTGCTAAGCTTGAACATTTCTCTGTAGAAACTGGATGATTCAGAAGGCTGCAGCTAGGGCAACTGTGGTTGGCAGCTTGATCATGACAACACGCCTGCACATACATCACATCTTGTGCAGAGTTGTTTTGGTGAGACATCAAACCACCCAGGTGACTCAGCCCCACTGCAGTTCAGATTTGGTGCCCTGAAACTTCTGGCTTTTTGCAAAAGTAAAATCACCTTTGAAAGGGAAGAGATTTCAGTACATTGATGGGATTTGGGAAAATACAACAGGGCAGCTGATAGCAATTTGTAGAATTGTACAAGGTCCCAAGGTGCCAACTTCAAAGGGGGCTGGGATGTCATTGTCCTATGTACGATGTTTCTTATGTCTTTTATGTTCTTTAATAAATGCCTACTTTTCATATTATGTGCCTGGATACTTCCTGGACAGGCCTCATATACAAAGGGGCTGTTCAAAAATGTTCCTCCAACATAAGCCCTGGTCTCCCCCAGCCTCCTGGCCTCTCCTTGCCCACAGCTGTTCTTGGATCATTGATTTCCCTGCTTGGTTCTGGCTGCTGTTTCAAAAGCACTGAGGTTGCTCTGTGTTTGGTTTTGTCTTGTTTTGCTTTGAGCTGACTGGAACTTTTGAAGCCCATCAGCCTTTCGGAAATTTGGTGGCCCCACTGTGAGATACAAGGAATGTACAGGAAGGAAACAGCAGGAATTTATGATGTCTTCTTTTGCCCATCCTTTTTGCTAAGCAAAAGGCATATCTTCTCTGATTTTTCTGGGGAGGGAATAGGAAAGGGTATAGAGAGGAAAAGGATGTAAAAGTACTCACAGCTCCCACCCCTGCCCCTTGTGTGTCCCTCCAACACACTCAGGCCCCTGGTAAACCTGTGAGAGAAAAGAGCCACTTCAAGGCTGAGGGGCAGAGGAAGCTTTCAAGGGAGGAGAGGAAGGTGTTTCCTAGGATCCAATTTTCTCTGTGTTGGAGCCATTAATAGTGTTAACGGAGTAAAGGCACCACCATGCACAGCTGTTTTATACTAAATACTTGCTGATCCACACAATTTGGACAGAGCTCCAACAGTTGGTCTGGGCCCATAAAGGACATTGGAGTGGATTGTTCTAATTGTGACTGGCACTGGAGTGTGGGATTTGGACCTCACCAGAAACAGCATTCGTCTGAGGAGAGATGGTAAATCGAATATTCCCTCCTCTTCCCTCCCCTTTATGGTTGACACTGGCTGGGCTGAATTGTTTAGAGACCATTTCATACTTCCTCTTCCTATCAGAGAGGTTGCAGTGTTACAACTCAATTTGTGGCAATATTTGGAAATGATCTGAATAAATAAAAGCAAACAAACACATACACATGCAGTCCTATAATTTCTAGCTAAAAAGCTAATCTATTGAAAATGTAATTCTAAATTCATAGTTCCCTACTACCACCCAGGGCAAACGTGAGGGTGCTAGATCATTACACATTTCTTGATACCATTAAAATTCTGCCTGATGCAGTCTGGAATAAATAAAGATATTAAAGATAACATCTTTACCACATCCCACTCCAGAGCTCACTGAGGGCTTAAAATGCTCCATTTCCATAAAAGTACTTTGTCTTCTAAAGTTGTGAAAACTTAATTACTTTCTGCAAGAGTCCTCGATTTTTCTTTTTTTTCATAAGCACCACAAACCAGAACTTGCTTCTCACCTCAGTGCTGCTTCAGCATGTCTGGAGAACCAGTGGGTCTTGGATGTAAGCCCTGAGAAATGGGAGACAGGCCCAAGGAGCCTGTACTTCCCCAGCTAGACTAGAAGCATTAGCCTCTTCACATAGCTCAGATCATCGAACAGTGTTGCCCCTGAATGAAACGCATGAGCCAGGATGGTAGTTAGGGTGGCTACAGAGTGCCTCTGTTTTCAGGCTTTGCATGTGAATAGTGTGGTTATAGGGTGGTAAGATTTCTTCTTTTTACACTTAAAAGTTACTTTTGAAAATGAACCCACTAATTTGTGATTTCAGCATTAAAAGTACTGATGTTTAAAAGGTATTATTCCAAGTGCAGTGTGTATATGCACATCCTTATTGTTTATGGAGATGTAGCCTCTTCACAAGCAGAATGCCAGACCTTCTGGGTTTCTGTTTAGAGGAGTAACGGTGATCTGAGTGCTGGAACATTGACCTGGAAATGAATCATTACTGTAATGTAATAATTAAATATTGATAGAAGGTGATATGGTTGATCAGCCCAATCTACATTCTGGGTTTTGTTTGTTTTTTGGTGGGGAGAAAGGAGAGGCATTTTATGTCCCCTCCTAACAACTGTTATATATATAAAATGTGGTGGCACTAACTTATATGTTGTTTCTGTTCTTGAACAATTTGCTCTTCTTACACAGAGTGGGGACTAGGGTAAGGTAAAAGAGGCACCTAGGGCACAGAATTTAGGGAGGTACTCACTCTTAGGGTCATGCAAGTCCTAGCCCTGCTCCTAATCATGAGGACCTGCCACTATCCACCAGCCTCATGAACATCTCTGTGGTCCTTGGACAGAGTCCAGTCTTTGTCTGCCATTGGTTCATTAGCATAGCCCTGATACTAGAAGTGAGATTTATGACACACCACTCAACAGCTCTGCTGGTCACCGTTCCTCTCTCTAGATCAGTGATCATCAACTTTTTTTTTAATCTTATGGCACACTTAAACTAATTACTAAAAATCTATGACACACCCAAAATTGTGTTATATTTTTCACTGATCTGACAAAAATAGATATAATTTTGATTGATACACAAAAAAAGGTAGTAAGTACTTATGGTTTTTGCTCCAAAGTGACTTTTTAAAAAATAAGATGCCTATATTTGTATGCAGGGATTTCTGGTACCAAGAATTAACCAGTCAGATGAAAACTTATCAAGTGATGTGAGCAATAAGATGCAACTCTATGATATGACCTATATACTTATAGTTCAAGATGGGGCATTCACACCAGACAGCAGTTGCTGTGTTGGCTATTGTCATTTTTTAAAATATGATAATCTAAGGGAGAAGAGGTCAGTGTCTCTGACTAAATAGTCAGATATTGCATGTTTTAACAATTCTTGTAGCACACAGGTTGAGAAATGCTGCTCTAGATACTAAAAGTTCTATAGTTGAATCTAGTTATTCTCAGAACAATACACAGTTGAACTCTTTTTACCTTAGCTGTTTTCATAATTATAGCTTATTGAGTTTTCTTTTAATGGCATTCCTTTAACTTTTATAGAAAAATAGTGTTTTTTTTTTAAATCCAAATCCAATTCATAAGCACAGCTAGTAAAAAAAATCTTGCTTAGGACATTTTCTCTAGAATATTCTGTGCTTCCAGAATCAATTCTCTTATTATTTAGTGCTAGGAAAAGTTATACCTCCCTAGAGGAATAGTTAAGATTCACCTTGTGATGGTTAATTTTATATGTCTACTTGACTGGGCCTTGGAGCTCCTGGATGTCTGGTTAAATATTATTTTGGGTGTGTCTGTGAACATGTTTTTGGATGAGATCACCATTTGAGTTGGTTGATAGTAAAGCAGGTTGCCCTTCCCAGTGTGGGTGGGCCTCATTTAATTTCTTGAAGGCTTGAGTAGAGCAAAAGGCCAAGAGAGAGGGAATTCACTCTCTGTCTGATGGTCTTTGAGGTGAGCTATTGGTCTTCTCTTGCCTTTGTACCCAGACAGAAACTTACACCATTGGTTGTCCTTGTTCTTAGGCTCTTGAACTGTAGATCTTGGGACTTCTCAGTCTCTATAATCATGTGATCTAATTTATAATAAATCTCTTTATTCCTATATGTAAACATTCTATTGGTTCTCTTTCTCTGGAGAAATCCTGAGTAGTACACACCTTTTTTGATAATTAATGTTATGTAGCTTTCTATATTCTCTACTTTGGTGGTCAGCATACTGAGATCTAAATTTAAAGGACATTTTTTAGTTTAATTATTTTTCAAGTACAGTTTTCTGTCTTTTACTCCCTTCCCAGCCCACCCACCCTGTGCTCCCCACCTCCCCCTCATTTCCATTCTTCTTAGCTATTGTCCATGTGTCCTTTATACTAGTTCCTCTAAATCCCTCCCCTTTTTCCCCTGAAATTCCCTCCCCTCTCTTTTCTGGTCCCTGTCCCCCTGTTCTCTATTTCAGTGTCTTTGTTTTTATTTTATTGCTTGCTTGTTTTGTTGTTTAGCTTCCTCTTCAAGGTAAGATCATTTGGTATTTGTCTTTCAACACCTGGCTTGTTTCACTCAGCATAATGCTTTCCAGTTCCATCCATATTGTTGCAAAGAGTAGTAGTTCCTTCTTTCTCTCTGCTGCATAGAATTCCATTGTGTAAATGTACCATAATTTTTGATCCATTCATTTACTGACGGGCACCTAGGTTGCTTCCAGCTCTTGGCTGTTGTAAATTGTGCTGCTATGACATTGGGGTGCATAGGTTCTTTTGGATTGGTGTTTTAGGGTTCTTAGGATATAATCCCAGCAGTGGAATTGCTGGGTCAAATCTTTAACTAATCTGTGTTAACCACGGTTTGTCTGTGTTAGTCTGTTTGAGCTGCTAACAAACATACCATAAACTGCATGGCATATTAACAGCAAATATTTATTCCTTCTGGAGGCTGGGAAGTCCAAGATGAAGGCACTGACACATTGAGTATCTGGTGAGAACCAGCTTCTCACAGAGCTTTTTTTGCCATAATCTCACAATGGCAGTAGGAATGAGAAAGCTCTCTGGGACCTCTTTTATAAGGGTATTAATCCCATTCCTTAGGGCCCTGCCCTCAAAACCTGATCAGCTCCCAAAGGCCCCATCTCCTAATTCCATCACTTTGAGGTTTGGGATTTTACCACATGAATATGGTAAATATTGTCATGGCAGTCTGTCCTTTTGTCTTATTTTTTCACCTTGGAATTGATTTTCAACTTTTGTTAATCTTTTCTAGTCACAATCATCTAGTTGTAGTTTATATTTTAAAATAAAAATACGTTGTAGTTATGAACACTTACCATGAGACAGGTATCATCTAAGCACTTATAGAAGATTATTCCATTTAATCCTTAACAACAGTTCTACCAATTTATTGCCTCTGCTTTACAGGTGAAGAAACTAAGGCATGAAGTAATGAAATAATTTCCCCACGGTCATATAACTAGCAATGATTGAGCCACAGTTTGAACTCTGACAGTCTTACTTGTAAGTTAGTATTTTTAACCAATATGCATGTGATCTTTGAATGTATCAATATAACCAATTTTATGTTTGTATAGACCATTTCAAATACTTTGAGGGGAGAGAGAGAGAGAGAGAGAGAGAGAGGGATGCAGGTATGTTTTATTTTTATTTTTGTCTGCCCTAAATTTATATTTAAACTACAAGGGCTGTTTAACTCCTTAGTATCTCTCTGCTGTATTTTTTAAATGAACTTTTAAATTTTGAACAAATTCAAGCTTATGTTAGAGTTGTAAGAAAAATGCAATGAAGACTTACTTTTCACTTAGAGTCATCAATTATTTAGATTTTTTCTTTTTAAAATATTTTGGTTATATTTGCTTTATCACTTTTTACATTGATTTCATTATTATTATTTTCTAAACTGTTTGAGAGTAAGTTATAGATATCTTAACCCTTCACCACTGAATGCATCCTGTATCTCTAAAGAACAAAGATGTCCTCTTACATTATATGATTATCAAGTTCAAGGAATTTGACCTGGATACAGGGCTATTCAAATTTTACTGCTGACCCCAATATCCTTTATAGTATTTGTCTCTTCTTTCTTCCTTTTTTTCATTCTTTCTTCTTTGCCTTTTTACCTCTTCCTTTCTTTTTGTCTTCCTTTAGCCTCTCACTCTTTTCTCCTGTCTATTCTCTCTATTTATGATTTAGTTTTGGATTATGTTTTGCATTTAGTTGCCATGATTTACTATGCACTTTCAACATAAAATATATTCAGACTTTCACTTTCTTTTCCATCTAAGCCAATTTTCCTCTACTTTGGAGTTCCAAGGCTCTTTCCCTATCCTTTCCTTGCCTCTGAGTGTTTTACAACTGTTTCACAAGAAAGCATGGGCTAAACTTCCAGGCTTCTCCTTCCTGGAGAAGGGTCTACCTTTCCTAACTGGTTTCTTAAAGCTGCTGCATTCTATAACTTGTATACATTTAGAAACCATCAGATTAACACTCATCAAAAAGTCAAAGTTAGATTTTTTCTTCTTTCTTTTTATTGAAAAGGTTTCTAAAGTCTATTATAAATGAAATTTGATTGCTAGTGCCCCAAAGCTGTGTAAGAGCAACAAAGCCAGAAGCAGAGGAGTGTAACTTGAAGACCAAGTATGCTTCTGAGTAGGAGTAGAAGTGCTTTAGAGTTTGAGGTTCTAAGAGTGAATATATGTCACACTTTGGAAGGAATCTTTTTTTTTTTTAAAGATTTTATTCATTTACCTTTAGAGGGGAAGGGAAGGAGAGAGGGAGAGAAATGTCAATGTATGGTTGCCTCTTGTGTGTCCCCCACTGGGAACTGGCCTGCAACCCAGGCATGTGCCCTGACTGGGAATCGAACCCTGACAGTCTGGTTCGCAGGCCCGCGCTCAATCCACTAAGCTACACCAGCCAGGGGAATCTTAATAAAAGAAATCACCAAATCAGCACATCTCTGAGTCAAACATAACTATATTTGAAACAACATTATCTTCTAATTTCAAAGCAGTTTAGACAAAAGAAAAAAATTATTCCCAAAGTGAAAAACAAGGCTGTTTCGGTGGTTTCCTAGAGTATGTGTCCCAGGGCTCCCTTAAAGCCTTGTTTACATCTAAACCCATCGAATTAGACATGGACATAAAGCAAGGATCTGGCCATCCCGTTTCCATCCACTCCTCTCTTGAGGAACCAGTATTTTCAGTTTATACAAGATTATTGTGATGCTTAAGATGGCATTTCCTGTTGTTTGACAATGTAATTTAAGTAGTTCATATTTGAAAAAAATTATCTTCATCACTCAGTTGAATATTTTAACACTCTAATTTTAAGTCTCTCTCTTTCGATTCCCAGTCTTCATGTCAAATACTTAATAATCTATAAATATTTAGAAAGTTCTAATGGAGAATTCTATTAAAAGCAAACGTATAAGAAAGTCTAGTTTATATGAGTAATCTCGCTTAATTTCTCTTCTTTGAAAGTTTGGATACATGAATATTTAACTTTTTAAAGTGATCTTTTATCCTCACCCATCATTTTGTTACGCTCCTTCACTCCACTACAAACTGATAGGGAGATGAAGGTACACATCTGTCACACTCTGGGTGGGTTAGCGGGCGGGAGGCATTGGATGAGCATACTGGTGGGATAACAGGAGGAGTGAAGAAGGTTTTCTGTCAAAAGAATGTTGTTTAGGGAATTTCAAACAATGGTTGATATAATACTTATACTCAATCCAGTTGACTGCTCCCGAGTTTTTAATATTTGTCTGTCAGTTAGGGTTAGAGGGCGTATTTGTGTCTATGTGTTTGGGAGATGATCTGGACACTGGAAGGCACTTGTTTCTGCATGGCCTCTGTCACCGACAGGCTTTGTGGCCCAAAACTGAAAGGTTCACCTCTCTGAAACTGAATTCTCATTTTCAAAGTTATGGACTAGATGATCTCTCAATTTCTTTACAGCAGTAACACACATCCCATGAGATCTGAGAACATCAGATGGGAGCAAGGGACTGTCATTGACATCTCTTGATTGACATTTATACATGCTCAAGCAATACCTTTGCATTTACTGTTGATTTATCATTGTTTTCCAATGTTTTGCCAGTACTCTCCTGGATGTGAATTCATGTAAGTTTCTTCAATGATAGGTATTTAAAAAATAGTAGAGCATTTTGCAGATATATAGAATTAATATTAAATGTTTTAATTAAAATTTTAAATTAAAAAGTAATTTAAGGGGATGCTTTTGTTTAAAATAGTTTTCCTGCAAAACTATACTTTTTAAAAATTAGGTCTAAATTTATTTACCTTCTAAATAAAAGGCTCGTAAGGCTTTGCCATCCAAGTCTGGGATGGCAAAGAGGCCTTATCTGAAACTGTGACTCTAAGGCTCAGTAGGAAAGAATGCTTGGTGTGGTTAATAATCAGTATATACCATGGGTAAGAGAAGCACTCAGTGCCACCCATTTCTTGAACTAGGACCAGACCATCATTAAAGTTCCTTCATAAACATAGTCCTCCTCCAGTGTTCACTGTCTATTGAATGTTGGAGGAATTATACTATCCAATAACAAACTATACTATAAGGCCATAGTAATCAAAATATTATGGCACTGGCATAAAAACAGACATATAAATCAATGGAACCTAATAGGGAGTCCAGAAATAAAAAACATGCTTTTATAGTAAATTAATATTTGACAAATAAGGTAAGAATATACGATGGACTAAAGACAGTCTACTTAATAAATAGTGGACAGATATGTGCAAAAAATAAAACTAGATCACCTTCGCACACCATACGCAAGAATAAACTGAAAAAGGATTTTAAAATTTAAATCTAAGATTCAAAACTATAAAAATCCAAGAAGAAAACATAGGCAATAAGATCTTGGACATTTTTCATTTCAGTATTTTTTCTGATACATCTCATTAGCCAAGAGAAACAAAAATAAATAGGACTATATTAAACTAAAAGTTTTTGCACAATGAGGGAAACTATCAAAATAAAAAGAAAAGAAAAGACAACCTACTCCTTGGGAAAACACATTCACCAATGATATATCTGATAAGAGGCTAATATCCAAAATTTATAAAGAACTCAAAACAACACCCCAAAAAGCAAACAATTCAATTAAAAAGTGGACAAAAGGCCTTAATAGACAATTCTCCAAACAGGGCATACAGTTGGCCAAAAAACATTTGACAAGATGCTCAATGTCACTAATCATCAGAACAAGGCAAATTAAAACTACAGTGAGATACCACCTCACACCTGTCAGACAGACTATTGTCAATAAATTGCACAAATAGCAAGTGTTGGTGAGGATGTGGAGAAAAGGGAACCCTCGTATACTGTTGGTGGGAATGCAGACTGGTACAGTCACTGTGGAGAGCAGTATGGGGTTTCTTCAAAAAAATTAAAAATGAAACTGTCTTATGACACAGTGATTCCCCTTCTTGGAATGTTATCTGAAATACCAGAATATTCTTTTAAAAGCAAGATTTGGGTAGAACATTAAGGAATATGTATACCCATGGACAAAGACAACTTGGTAGTTGGGGGGAGGATTGAATGTGGGAGGTGGGAGTGGGTAGAGTGGTGGGAGGGATTAATGGGGACACTGTAATTGCACAACAATTAAAAAGGGGAGAAAAGCAGTTTGATCTTGTTGTTTCCTGCTTCCCACTCCTCTTAGGATAATGCCTGATCTTTTTATTATGGCCATGTGTACCATGATCTTTGCCTACTTCTTATTTCTCATCTCCTTCTCCCTTTTTTTCTGGGTCCAGCCTTATCAATCTTTATTAGTTTCCACAAACTGATAACGTTTGTGGAGTAACTTACTGCTTTCATTGCAAAGCTACTCTGCTTTTCTCTCTTTACTTTTTTTTAAAATTTTTTAATTTTATTGATTATGCCATTACAGTTGTTCTATTCCCCCCTTCATTCCCCTCTACCCTGCACCCCCCTCCCCCACTTTTCCCCCCTTTAGTTTATGACTATGTGTCTCAAGTTCTTTAGATTCTTTATTTCCCATACTATTCTTGCCCTCCCCCCATCTATTTTCTATCTACCATCTATGCTACTTATTTTCTGTACCTTCTCCCCCCTTCTCCTCCTCCCACTCCCCTATTGCTAACCCTCCATGAGATCTTCATTTCTATGTTTCCACTCCTGATCTAGCTGTCCTTTTAGTTTGCTTTCCTTTTAGGTGTGGTTGTTAATAACTGTGAGTTTGCTGTCCTTTCACTGTTCATCTTTTTTATCTTCATTTTCTTAGATAAGTTCCTTTAATATTTCATATAATAAGGGCTTGGTGATGATGAACTCCTTGAATTTGATCTTATCTGAGAAGCACTTTATCTGTCCTTCCATTCTAAATTAAAGTTTTGCTGGATAGAGTAATCTTGGTTGTAGGTTTTTGGAGTTCATGACTTGGAATACTTCTTTCCAGCCCCTTCTTGCCTGTAAAGTCTCTTTTGAGAAATCAGCTGACAGTCTGATGGGGACTCCTTTGTAGGTGACTGTCCCCTTATCTCTTGCTGCTTCTAGGATTCTCTCCTTCATTTTAATCTTGGCTAATGTAATGATGATGTGCCTTGGTGTGTTTCTTCTTGGGTTCAACTTCTTTGCGACTTTCCGAGCTTCATGGACTTCCTGGAAGTCTGTTTCCTTTGCCAGATTGGGGAAATTCTCCTTTATTATTTGTTCTTATAAGTTTTCCACTGGTGGCTCTTCCTTTCCCCCTTCTGGTACCCCTATAATTCGGATGTTGGAGCGTTTAAAGATGTCCTGGAGGTTCTTAAGTCTCCTCATTTTTTTGAATTCTTGTTTCTTCATATTTTCCTGTTTGGCCACTATTTTCTTCCTTCTGGTTCACTCCCTTGATTTGAGTCCCAGTTTCCTCTTCATCACTATTGGTTTCCTGTGCAATTCCATTCATTTCAGTTAGTTTCGCCTTCATATGTTTGTCTAATTTGTGGCTATAATCAATCAGTTCTGTGAGCATTCTGATCACCAGTGTTTTGAACTGTGCATCTGAAAGTTTTGATATTTCTTCGTCGCTTAGATTAATGGGCTCTGGGGCTTTGAGATCTTGAGCCATTTTTGGTCTGTTTGCGCCTGTTAATTATGAGGAGCGGAGCCTTAGTTGTTCACTAAACAGAGAAGTCTCTTTCCTTTGCCAGGTTGGGAAAGTTCTCCTTTATTATTTGTTCAAATAACTTTTCCACTTGTTCTTCTTCCTCTTCCCCTTCTGGTAGTTCGGATGTTGGAACATTTAAAGATGTCCTGGAGATTCCTAAGCCTCACATCATTGTTTTTGAATTCTTGTTTCTTCATTCTTTTCTGGATAGATGTTTCTTTCTTTTTTCTGGTTCACACTGTTGATATGAGTTCCAGTTTTCTTCCCATCACTACTGGTTCCCCTGTACATTTTCCTTCATTTCACTTAGTGTAGCCTTCATTTTTTCATCTAATTTGTGACCAAAGTCAACCAATTCTATGAGCATCTTGATCACCAGTGCCTTGAACTGTGCATCTGATAAGTTGGGTATCTCTTGGTCTCTTAAAAGTGTTGGCTCTGAGGCTTTGATTTGTTCTTCTATTTGAGCCATTTTTTTTGGTCTGGTTGCGCCTGTTATGGAGTGAGGGGCAGAGCCTCAGGTGTTCCCTAGGGCAGGGTAGCCACCCCCTCCCCTCCCCCATCGCTAGGTTGTGATGCTGTATGTGGGGACAGGGTCAGAGAGGGAACAGTGGCGCTTACTCAGGTCTCTCTCAGATTTTAGTTCCTTCTGCCACTTTCCACAAGCAAACTGGGCCCTTCTGGTGCTGGGTGGGTGGGCTTGTGTACATTTTAGGACCCTGTGGCTCTCTCCTACGAACTCTTCTGGGAGGCTGGAGGTCTCTCCCTGCACCTCAATCCCTACAAGTGTTTTCAATTGGTGCTTTTAGGCTTTAATTCCCTGTGCTGGGGCCCTGGGTTGCATGATCTATCTTGCTCGTTTTCACCTAGTTTACCTGCATGCGAATGAAGGTGTTCGGTCAGCCAACTGCCTTGCACACCTCACTGGGTCTGCTCGTTGCCAACCTGTACCCGGGGTCTGCTGGGCACCATCTGCATGCCTGGATCACCAGCCAGTGCTTTTTTCTGCTGTGACCCCGTTCCACCAGCCACTGACTCTGCCCTTCTTACTGGTCCAGATGAATGGTTGTTGGGCTTCAGTACAGTTCAGTTTTCTGTCAGTTCTTGTTGTTTTTTTTGTTTCTAAATTTTTTGTTGTCCTTAATTTTGGTTGTGTGAAGAGGCACAGTGTACCTACCTATGCCTCCATCTTGGCCGGAAGTCTTTCCTTTTACTGTTTATACTGTGATTCATACTTTGATTAGCTCTGTCACTTGAGGGCATGTCTCTCTGTACTCCAGATGAGATCAGAAGCTGCCATATTTCTCCTTTATATAACAGACTTTAGTTGTACAGTTGTGTCATTAAATGACTTTTGTCTGTCTCTTGAAATAGGCAGGGGTGTCAAACTCATTTTCACCGGGGACCACATTAGCCTCGCAGTCACCTTCTAAGGACTGAAGGTAATTTTAGGACTGTATAAATGTAAGTACTCTTTAACTAGGGGCAAGAAGCTTGGTGCTGCTGCCAGGTAAAAACAAGGCACCGGGGTGGGGGGTAAAACAAGGTAGAGGACCAGATTTGGCCCGCGGGCCTTGTGTTTGCCACTGTGCGGTACAGTAAGGTTTTTGTTCACTATTATTTTAGGGACACCAGCTTAGTACATACCTTGCTAAATACTGATGGAATAGATGTATGCTTTTACAATTCCTTGCAATCTAGGGTTCCTTGGTAAAGCAGTAGTATAGAAGCAATCTAAAGGAGTTAAAGCCTTTTTCTCAATCATCTTTAGTCATGGTAAAAATTTAATTGGTCAGAAAAAACCCAGGCTTATAGTACTTACCTGGAGTATTTCTAACAAGTCCTTCAAGCTTTGCATGACCAAACAGAACTCTTGATACTTAGCCCCCCATTAAATAATAATGAGAGAGAATTCTCTTTCAGCAATCCCTCTTAATAGCTCAAATTCTTGATGTCATCCTTGGCTCTACCAGATTTAATCTATCAGGAAGGTATGTTGGATCTACCCTTAAAATATATCTGGAAACCAGCTCTTCTTGCCTCCTCTGCTATCATCTCATTTGCAGCCCCAAATATCTCTCACCTGTTCCACTTCAGTAAGCTCCTTTCTGGCTTCCTTATTCTTGCTTTTGGCTCCCTCAGTCCAATCTCTACAGAATGCCTGAAGTAATTTTTCAAAAAACATGCATTAGGTCATATCATGCCCTTACTCAAAGTTTGATTTCTAGACTTTATTTTATCCTTAATATAAATACCATTTTTTGTCATTGCTTCTTGCCCCCAATTTTACTTGCTCTCACCTCTTTCTTTTTTTTTCTTTTTTAAAAATATATTTTATTGATTATGCCATTATAGTTGTTCTATTTCCCCCTCCATTCCCCTCTATCCTACACACCCCTCCCCCACCATTCCCCCCTTTAGTTTATGACCACGTGTCTCAAGTTCTTTAGATTCTATATCTCCCCTACTATTCTTGCCCTCCCCCTATCTATTTTCTACCTACCATCTATACTACTTATTTTCTGTATCTTCTCCCCCCTTCTCCTTCTCCCACTCCCCTGTTGCTAACCCTCCATGTGATCTTCATTTCTATGGTTCTGCTCCTGATCTAGCTATCCTCTTAGTTTGCTTTTGTTTTAGGTGTGGTTGTTAATAACTGAGTTTGCTGTCCTTTCACTGTTCATGTTTTTTTAACTTCTTTTCCTTAGATAAGTCCCTTTAACATTTCATATAATAAGGGCTTGGTGATGATGAACTCCTTGAATTTGATCTTATCTGAGAAGCATTTTATCTGCCCTTCCATTCTAAATGAAAGCTTTGCTGGATAGATCAATCTTGGTTGTAGGTCTTTGGATTTCATGACTCGGAATACTTCTTTCCAGCCCCTTCTTGCCCATAAGGTCTCTTTTGAGAAATCCACTGATAGTCTGATGGGAACTCCTTTGTAGGTGTGACTATGTCCTTTTTAAATGAAGGCAGTTTTCCTTCTTTCTTTCCTATGTTTAAAACATATGGAGATATTAATATAGTTGTTCTTCTATTTGTTTTAATTTGTCTCACCTCTTTCTGTTCTTCTCCCCTTTCTTGCTAGTTTTCAGCCATAATGATGGCCTTCTTGCAATTTTTCAGTCATGCAATATTCAGTCTAACTTTAGGGCATTCATGTGTGCTGTCCCTTTGCCTGAAATTTCTGTTCCCTATCTCATCACATTTGCTGCTCCTTCTCATCTTTCAGGTGGCAGCTCGAAAGACCACACCCTCAAAGGCCTTTCCTGACCACCTGATCTGAAACAGCCTCCTCCACACTCACTGTCATTCTCTATCCTATTACATCCAGCTTTGTTTTCCTCACAGCATTTATCACCATCTAAATTTATTTTATGAATTTATAAAATACATATTTTTAACTGTTTCTCCATACTGACATCATGCTCAAGAGAGAACAAAATCTTAGCTATCTCGTTTCTTGTTTTGTCTAGCTCCCAAAGGAATGCTTGTGACATGGTAGTTCCTCCAAGTGTAGTTGCTAAATGAACGAATGAGTAGAAATTCATTTCAAAATGGATTGGTGCTGGGTAATAACTGAAAAAACAAGGAAAGTATTTCTTGATCACCGTTTGAAGGGACTGTAGTCCTGTGATTGCGTTTGTACTTCGAAGCCCCAGGGCTCTATACTACAGAGAGTTTTGCTCATAGCTTTTCCTTGGAGCATCATCAATCAAATGACTATTTTTGAGGAGTAAAATTTCATTATGGATTGCACAATTCACATGATTGTTACCTTTTGTAACTCAGTGTTTCCCAATGAAGCATTTTTTTAAAAAATAAATAACTAGATGTTGGTTTTCCTGGCACTGGTCAGTTAGCTGATTCCTTAGAGCACATTGCGTAGTTTCCTGCATTTCATTCCCAGCACTTTCAGTGTAAAATTTACATTGTTCTGCCATGTTATGGAAAGATGCAGGAAGAATTTTTTTTCATCATTTTCATCAAGCATTGGATTTCCAGACACTGAAGGGTGAGTCGGATGGCACTACCAGTGGTTTCCCTCAGGCTTATCTTTTGACCCTGCTGCTACCGGTTTCACTGCTAGGTAGCACACCTAAGGTAGTAAGACTACAAGTTGGTGCATTTATGTGCTCTGAGCTTGTGGAGGAGTCTTGGGAAAACCTTAAAATGAGTGTATAAAACTCAAGGAATGGTGAAGTGTAGGTAATTTTCCAAAAAGGATATATGTGAAATGTAATATGGGACAGCACTTGCATTTCTTCAGAGTAATCAATGCAAAAATTTTAAAACCATTGTACAGTAACTAAGCAATAATTGTTGAGATTGCTCATTGTTTATTATGTTCTGAACTTCAGTGATATGGAAACTTTTAGTGAACATTTTGCTATATTATCATATCCCTCTTTGTTACTGAGGAGGAAAAGTCTAGTTTTGAGTTTCACTTAGTTTAATTAAGATAAAGTAGGAATCTTTTAAATATATGGTAATGTATCAAATAGTACATACAGGCTTATAATAAAGTAATAAATATATATGATAATATATCGCATAGTACATAAAGGCTTGTTAAAAACAGTAAAAGTCTTCCTATCCCCAGGCAAATTCACCAGAGACAACTTTAAAAAATAAGTTTATAAAGTCATTATTTAAACAGCAAAAACATGAAATAGTTTTGACTAGAAAATAGATTTGCTGTTTCTAGAAAGATAAACATGCAATAATAATGTGGTGTGGGTGTAATTCTGTGCACTTGTTCAAACTACTATGCCAGTGGATACTTTGAAATAAAATCATGGACATCTGTTAAAAATTCTCTTGAAAATATGTACAAAATATTTATGCTTTTGGAAGCCCTTTCTTACAAATAATCCCACCAGTGAAGAAGAGAGTAGAGAGAGCAAGAAAGAAGGACAATGGGTAAAAGCAAAGTCAGAGAAAAGCTAATGGTGGGGAAATGAATAGAGAAGACCTTGGTGCTAGTACTCAAACTCCTCTGTCTGTTACATGATTGGTTAATTTTTCACTAAGAGACACTTAAGGCCACCCAAACCTGATCAAACAAAGCTATTGAACCCTGCAACTCAATCCCCTGCTCTGAGAATAAGCTTATTTTAAAAGCTTCCAATGGTTTTCTTGATTATCAATGAAAGCATTAAACACGTAGACATCGCCTCATTTTGGTGACTGCCTTTCTTACCATTTGTAGTTGCCAATGTGATCCATTTCTTAGGCATTGAATTTTCTCCATTGGTCACTTGTGATCCAGGCTACCCTGGATGGGTGGGGCAGTCATATTTGTGGACAAAATTGTGTCTGCGAGTAAATAAGATCTCCTATGAGCACTATATCAACCTTACTTGGGGAAAAATCTTGGTAGGACTCCCAGAGGACAGCCTCTACTTTTTTAAAGTCCCCCAAAACTCATTTTCTACAATCCACAGCTTGAGCAAGGGCCACAGCATAGAGACAGGAATAAGCCCACATCTCCCCAGTTCTTGCTTACTGACACTTCCTAAGGAGTTCATTTCTATATAAGCTTTATCCATGACATACTTTCCTTGATCTCACTCTCCTAGGCAAAGTATCTTAAAAGTTCTGAGATGTATTATTCTACCCATTTATTCCCTGCTTAGACCCAAGCTGTAGAATGAGGATAATGAACCAGAAATGGAATTCTCTTCAGTTCCATGATGATCATTTGCACAATAAGAATTCTTTTGCTCCAGAGTCCCAAGCATCTGGTAGAACTCTCAACATGACCTCTCCTCTGTGCACTCCAGGATTCTCCCTAAGAATTTCTCACAGCCACTGGAGAGTTGGCTAAACACAAGATGGCTAATTTACTGGTGTTTCCCTGCCCATGTTCTGCCTTTCTGCTTAAGAACCTCTCTCCATTGTTTGCTATTGGGACATTTTATTATGTTCTTTTAGCTGGCATTTTTTTCTGAATTATTCTGACCATGGGAGTGAAGTTTTAGGAACCAGTTTTCATCCAAATTGGCCAAAATATGATACAGGAGATCATGAGAGTATCAAGCCAAGTCTCTCTGTAGCCTGTTCACAGTGGGTAGGTGAGGTTATAACATAGCCACATAGATGGAGTGCTTCCAACATCATGATCCAAGCAATCATATTTTATACTATAATTCAGTATGCTGACAGACACAAATATATACACATGCATGATATATAACTGAAAATTTTACAAATAGTACTTATGTAAAGAAAAAATACATTGGGTTAAATACAGGCATTTATTAACATAGACAAAATTCTTAAACATACAAAACAAAATTAACAACAAAAATGGTGGCCAATACCCTCCAAATAAGCTAGTTTGGGAAGACTGAAATGTCTTTATGGACAATAAGAATGGAAATCCATTAAAATATTTTTTTCTATTCCAAATATTTTATTTAAGCATATAAAATCTTTATTTTTCTTCCCCTTCACTCGCCTCTGCCCTGCACACACCCTCCTACCCACATTCCCCACCTTTAGTTTATGTCCATGGGTCGTACATATAAGTTCTTTGGCTTCTACATTTCCCATACTATTATTACCCTCCCCCTTTCTAGTTTCTACCTAACATCTATGCTACTTATTCTCTGTACCTTTCTCCCCATGTCTCCCCCTTCCATTCCCCTGTTGCTAATCCTCCATGTGAACTGTGTTTCTGTTCCTGTTCTAGTTGTGTGCTTAGTTTGTTTTTGTTTTTGTTTTAGGTGTGGTGGTTATTAATTGAGTTTGCTGTCATTTTACTATTCATATTTTTTATCTTCTTTTTCTTAGATAAATCCCTTTAACATTTCATATTATAAGGGATTGGTGATGATGAACTCCTTTAACTTGACCTTATCTGAGAAGTACTTTATCTGCCCTTCCATTCTAAATGAAAACTTTGCTTGATAGAGCAATCTTGGATGTAGGTCCTTTGCTTTCATGACTTGGAATACTTCTTTCCTGTTCCTTCTTGCCCGTAAGGTCTGTTTTGAGAAATTAGCTGACAGTCTGATGGGAAGTCCTTTGTAGGTAACTGTCTGCTTTTCTCTTGATGCTTCTAGGATTCTCTCCTTCATTTTAATATTGGATGATGTAATTATGATGTGCCTTGCTGTGTTCCTCTTTGGGTCCACCTTCTCTGGGACTCTCTGAGCTTCCTGGACTTCCTAGAAGTCTATTTCTTTTGCCAGGTTGGGAAAGTTCTCCTTTATTATTTGTTCAAATAACTTTTCCACTTGTTCTTCTTCCTCTTCCCCTTCTGGTAGTTTGATAATTCGGATGTTGGAACGTTTGAAGATGTCCTGGAGGTTCCTAAGACTCTCATCATTGTTTTTTAAATTCTTGTTTCTTCATTCTTTTCTGGATGGATATTTCTTTCTTTTTTCTGGTTCACACTGTTGATTTGAGTCCCAGTTTTCTATCCATCACTATTGGTTCCCTGTGCATTTCCCTTTGTTTTACTTAGCATAGCCTTCATATTTTCATTTAATTTGTGACCAACTTCAACCAATTCTGTGAACATCCTGGTTACCAGTGTTATGAACTGTGCATCAGATAGGTTGGCTAACTCTTCATTGCTTAGTTGTATTTGTTCTTGAGCTTTGAGCTGTTCTTTCATTTGGGCCATTTTGTGTGTATGTTGATGCCCCTGTTACATAGTGAGGGTTGGAACCTTAGGTGTTCACCAGTGCGGGTAACCTAAGTCACTGGGTTGTGATGCTGTATATGGGGAAGGGGTCTGAGAGGGAACAGTAGCTCTTGCTCCACTCTCTGCCAGATTTTGGTCACTTCTCCTGCTACCCACAAACAAATTGGGCCCTTCTGGTGCTGATTCCCATGTGGGTGAGTTTGTGTGTATTCTAGGACCCTGTGGGTCTCTCCAACAAACTCTCCTGTGAGGCTGGGAGTTTCTCTTCATGCTGCCTCCACCCCAACAGGTGTTTTCAATCAGTGTTTTGAAGCTTTATTTTCCTGTGCTGGGGCCCTGGGTTGAGCAGTCCATCCTGCTCCCCAGTTGTTTCTCCTGGTTTATCTGCATGCAAATGTGGGACTGCCCAGCCCATAATCCACCCCCTTGCCAGGTTTGCCAGCTACTGCCTTGTCCTTCCTGCCTGGATACCCAACTCCACCCCTTCTACTGGTCTGGATGAATGTGTCTTCTTTAAGTTCTTAGTTGTTGGACTTCTATACAGTTCAGTTTTATGTCAGTTCTGGTTGTTTTTTGTTTTTAGATTGTTGTTGTCCTTCTTTGGGTTGTGCAAGGAGGCACAGTGTGTCTACCTAAGCCTCCATCTTGGCCGGAAGTCCCCCATGAAAATATTTTAAGTGGGGAATTGATATAACCATATTTATGTTTTAGAAAGATCATTCTAGCTTTAGGATGGGGTATGACTTGGTTGGAATTTAGTGGTTGATTGTACTGAGAGTGAGAGAAAGGAAGGGGAAAAGACCAAACTTTCAGTCTCTATATGTGGGCAACTGGGTGGATGGTAATGGCATTTAGTGAAGCAGGAAGCACAGGGGAAGGCAAAGATGTGAGAGAAGGAAATGATTTGAATTTTTAACATGTTGAGTTTGAGAGGGCTATCAGGCATCTGAATCAAGATGCCCAGAGACATTTATTAGGATATGCCAGATATAAAATATTTTATACTTTCAGAGCAAGGCAGTCTCTATTGCAACTACTTACTCTACCTGTTGTAGTGTGAAAATAACCATAAACAATAAATAAACAAAGGAAGAAAAGCTTTATTTATAAAAACAAGTAGAATGCAGAATTAGGTCCTTACTGGCACCTTAGCAAGGAAAATGAAGCTGGGAGAATGAAGTTGGAAGATTAAGAACTATTAAGGCCTTGGTTTGAAGAGATGCCTTTTAAAAAATAATTTCTGTAAACTTTAAAATTTTTAGAAGATTTTTTTTTGCAGATTAAAAGCAAAAAAGTAGACTTTGGTCAAGGTGGTAGCATAGGTGAACATAGTACTCACCTCCTCCCACAAGCACATCAAAATTATAACTAATTACAACTGAGGGCCACTAAGCAAGAGACACAGATGCTTAAGCATCTGTACAGAACCATCTGTACAGAAACATCATTCATAACTGCCTGAAATCTGGCTGAATAAAAGTTCTACAACTAGGGAATTAAAGAAGAAGCCACATCAAGACTGGTAGGAAGGGCTGAGATTCAGAATAGGCTCGTACCACACACATGTGGCAGATAAAAATTGGGAGGGATATCTAAGCTGCAGAGGTCCCCTCAGAGGCACAAGGAGTCCCAGTCCCATACCAGTCTTCTTCTCACCCCAGGGTAAAAGTGCCAGGAAGAAAAGTCCCCATAATTCCTGGCTGTAATTGGGATTGAGGCTAAGAGAGATGGAGTGCTTCTTGAGTCCCAGGAAGTTCCCCTTAAAGGGCTCATGCACAGACTTACTTGGACTCACTTTATGTGAGCTTCAGGTTGAGGCAGCCACTTGAAAAACATTGGAGATGTAAGGGCTAGAGCTGAATTTGTCTGGTATCAGAGCGAGAGCTGTGGGGAGTAGTATTCTCACAAACAGAAGTGCTGGCAAAGGCCATTGTTCCTTTGATGAGCCTTCCCCTGAGAGAGCCACAGAGGCAGCAGGTAAGTGCCATATCTGAGACTCCATTAACCTGGCTCACTGTTTGCCCCACCCTCGTGATTCCCTGAGGCCCTGCCCCATCCTACTTTTGGGCCCATTCAAGCTGTTTCCAGTGTTTTTTCTATATGAATGGCTATCTTAGATCATTTTTCAGATTTTTCTAAAATCTCTCACATAAGAAGCATCTGGCATCTGTACCTCTCAGTGGCCCCCAGTTCTGGCACTAGCAGCAAACAGCCTTGGTTCACAGTTTGGCCTCATCTGGGTACCTCTAAGCCCAGCATAAATAGGAGCCATTTGCAGATCATTTTGTAGCTCATACTAGATGGCCCAGGCAGAACACAGGCAGTGACTGACGTTGGCCTGTAACTCCCAGGAGGACCCAGAGCCAGTGCAACCAGAAGATAGCTACAGACCATGCTAAAGCACCACCACCCAATCACCTTTATAAGCAACAGATTCAAGAGGCAAACTCAGTGAACATCAGAGTCCCACTGAAGTAAGTACTGATATGTGGGGTGGGCTCCTGCATAGCTGGTCCTCTACTGTGGTTGGAGGTCAGTGGCTGGTAGTCATAGCTGGTACTTGCTGCTGGTCAGCCTGGGGGTAATTCCCTCACATTAGTGTGCCAACAGCAACCAAGGCTCAACTACAGAAGGGAGATGTATACATAGCACACGTGGGGGAACACATCTTGACTGCCCAGCTTAGGTGATCAAGGAGGCTTTGCCACTGGACCCTACAGAACACCTACTACACTAGGCCACTCCGCCAAGCCTGGAAGACATAGCAGCTCTACCTAACACATAGTTAGAAATATAGGGAAGCTGCCAAAATGAGGAGACAAAGAAACATGTCCCAAATTAAAGAACAGAACAAAACTAGAAAAAATACTACTAAACAAAGACAAGCAATTTACTAGATGCAGAGCTCAAAAACTTAGTGAGAACCTCAGCAACATAAAAAAGAGCAGTCAGAAATTAAGGATACACTAACTGAAATGAAGAATAATTTGCAGGGAATCAACAGTAGAGTAGATGAAGCTGAGAATCGTCAGTAATTTAGAATATAAGGAAACAAAAGATGCCAAGTCAGAACAGCAAAGAGAAAAAATAATAGAAAAAAAATGAGGACACCCTGGCTAGTGTGGCTCAGTGGATTGAGTGCCAGCTTGTGAACCTGGCACTCAATCCACCTGTTTGATTCTCAGGGAGGGCACATGCCTGGGTTGTGGGCCACGTTTCTAGTAGGAGGTGCGTGAGACGCAACCACACATTGATGTTTCTCTCCCTCTCTTTCTCCTTCCCTTCCCTCTTCTCTAAAAATAAATAAACAAAACTTTTTTAAAAATAAAATATACATTAACAAAAAAAACACACACAAAAAATAAAGATAGTTTAAGGAGCCTCTGGGACCACATCAAGTGTACCAACATTTGTATCATGGAAATGCCAGAAGTAAAAAAAAGACATCAAAAAATTGAAAACCTAATTGAAAAAATATTTACAGAAAACTTCCCTAACCTGATGAAGGAAATAGATGTACAAATCTAGGAAGCAGAGTCCCAAACAAGGGGAACCCAAAGAGGCCCATACCAAGGCACATAATAATTAAAATGCAATAGGTTAAAAGACAAAGAGAGAATCATAAAAACAGCAAGAGAAAAGCAGTTAGTTACCTATAAGTGAGCTCTCATAGGATTGTCTGCTGATTTCTCAACAGAAACTTTGCAGGCCAGAAAGGATTGGCAGGAAACATTCAAAATGATGAAAAGCAAGGACTTATAATTAAAATTATGCTACCCAGAAAAGCTATCATTTAGAATCAAAGGACAGATAAAGAGCTTCCCAGATGAGAAAAAGCTAAAGTACTTCATCACTGCCAAATTAGTATTATATGAAATGTTAAAGGGTCTTTTTTAAGAAGGTGAAGAAAGAAAAAGATAAAAAATATGAACATTAAAGGGGCAATAAGCATATATGTATCAACAATCGAAACTAAAAAAAACAAGTAAATAAACAGGCAAAAAAGAAACACACATATATAGAGAGAACATTTTGATGCTTGCCAGATGGGAGGGGGTTTGGTGAAATGGGTTAAAAGGTGAAGGTATTAAGAATCACAGATTGGTAGTTACAGAATAGTCATGGGGACGTAAAGTATAGCATAGAGAATATAGTCAATAGTATTCTAATAACTGTGCATGAAGTCAGATGGCTGCAGTATTTATCAGGATGATCACTTAATAAGTTATGTAATGTCTGGTCACAGGCTATACACCTGAAGCTAATATAATGAATGTCAACTATAACTAAAAAATTTTTTAAGTGATTAAAAAATAAAAGCAAAAAATTAAAGTTCCCAGGAAAATACAGTTTGATCTAAATCAGAATACATTGTGCTCAGAGGCAATTGCATAATTTTAGTTATTGATTTTTATTCTTAGTGATTTTTAAAAAGTTACACCATAAATACAATACCGTAAATTTCAAGCCAGGAGTTAAAGGCATGTTTTTATGGAAAAAAGTGTGAGACAAAGAAATTATGTGGAGCAGCAAGTCACTAAAGCAGAAAAAGAAAGGTCTGGAGAAAGAGGAGCTACACTGTAGAGTGTACTCTGGTGACACCAAAACCCTCAGGCACAGAGGAGTTGTCTTTGGCAAAGCCAGTTTGCCTTGTCAAGTCAATAAAGTTAAGAACAAGTAAATTGCCTCCCTTGGCTTGAGCAGGGCCTGAGTGTACATACCCGGAGAAAAGGTGATCTTTTCAAAGGCATTTTTTCCATCTTTCTTTCCACCCTCAAATAAATCACTATATTCTTGATGCCTACATCATTCTTCTTATCTGAAAATGCTGTGGCTGGGACCAAAATGTCTAAACAAATTCTCTCTGTTCCAGAGGAGCACTGGTGCCCGCAATAATTGGGCAGTGTGTCACTAAGACTGCCTCTCCTTTGGGATTGTCAAAGCCAGGCTGTTAATAAAGCCTCAGGAAACCTCCCCATGCCCACCCGCTTCTTTCTTTTCCTGGGAGCTCAAGGAACTTATTTAGCCTCCCAGGATTGCTGGGCCTTTTTGCATCCTTGTTTTCCTCTTGTGGACACAAAGCACAGGTTGATCAAGCAATGCTTGGTCTGTTATTGAGCAAATCAGCCACAAGTCTTGGAGAGCAATCAAGAAGCATGTCTCCTCCTCTTTGCTCAGGGAGGGCAGTGATTTTTACACTGTGAGGCCCAGATTTGGCTCAGGGATCTTAGAGGCGCCCAGGGCCCAGTGGGAAGGCTGAGTGGGGGTTTCTGGGCTTCTCACTTCCCCAAACTCTACTCACTTCAACAAGAAGCATTACTACTTTTTCTTATTTTTCTTCCTATTTTTCCTCCTGATTCTTAAAAGGTTGCATTTAAGAATTCTATAACTTAGAAAAGAAAAGGAAACACTCTTGTTGGAAATCATATCCCTTTTATATATCAGACTGTGTTTCTTTACTCGAGGCCTCTCTTTGACTCCTGTAGCCTGGTTCTTACTCTGGATGCCCACTGATCTTTACAAATACATTTATTAGTACCTATTGCATGTTGAATGTGTCTGTGATCATGATGGCAAACTTATGTAATCCATGCACCATATGTTCTTTGTCTCTGTAAGCTCCTGGTACATGTGGCACCCAGTACACATTGGCTGAATTGTTAATGAGTGAATAGAGATGGATTAGACAGTTTCTGCTTGGATTTTTATTTGAAATTAGTTATAGCGTAAACAGCAATTCATCTCCTTTCATATAACCCTAGCTCACTAGCCTTTGAGCTTTGTGGATCATCTCTCACTCATCTTTGTGTATTGGTGCCTAGAGTGTGGCTCATAGTAAGCATTTGATAAATAATTGAATAATTAAGATCACTTCCTAGTCAATGTGATTCTTCCAGGTGAATTCCTGTGAAAATGTAATGTGTTCCAGGCAGTAATCTTAGTGTTGGGGTTATAGATAGCTCCAGGGGAAGGGTGGTGGTGCTCTGACATTGTCTGTAGGTGTCCACCAGGTGATTAGGCTATGATGTTGCCCAGGTGATGCAGGCCAAGGACAGTCCCCACCTATGTTCTGCACACACACCCCCACCCCTGCATGAACTATTGAGCAATCTGAGATGGCTGCTGCTTGTGCTGGGTTTGGAGATTCCTAGGCAAAGCAAGCTGTGAATCTAGGTTGGCTGCTGCTAATGCCATGCCTGGGGCCACTTAGTGGAGGTATTGGAGCTGAGGGCTCATTGAGGCTCCCTGTTGCTTGTTTGAGAGGATTTAGGAAGTTAAGAAGCATGAGTTAAGACTGGCCATTCATATGGAAAAGCCGCTGTTAACAGCTTGGGTGGGTTGGTAAGTTGGGTGGGATGGAATCTCAGGGGATCTCTAGGATGGGGCAAATGGTGTTAGCCAGGATGATGGAGTCTCTGGTATGGTACATACCTGCAGGCTCAGTGGCTCTGTAGGAGGAGGGTTCAGAAAAGGGACAGTGGCCTCTGCTCTCCTTCCTTTTTGGGATAAAGCTGTCTCCCAGCTTTTGCCTTGATGCTATACACTTGCATTTCTTCCTGATGCCATTGGTGCCTTTCAAGCTGCTACGCTGGTTTTGGAGCTCAGATGGAGTGAGTCTGAGTATGTCTCTTTGTATGTTCTTTAAAAGGAACTGCTTGGTACTCCAGAGATTCTTTCACCAACTCAGTCCCCCACTGGTTTTTGTATCCAGATATGGGGACTTGTCTTTCCGGTACTGGAACCCTGAGCTGGGGGACCTAGTGTGGGGCTGGGCCTCCTTGTTCCTGAGACATTTCCCCTAAATGTTATTCATCAGATGTGGTTTTGGGCCCAGCCTGTTCCATGTCTCAACCCCTCCTACAACTCTAGATGGAGGTGGTTTCTTTAATTCCATAGTTTTTATACCTCCATTCAACTAGATCTTTGAAAGTTCTGAGGATGGTTCATCTGTAGTTTAGTGGTAATTTTGATGTGGTTGTGTGAAGAGGTGAACCATGTCTGCCTATGCCACCATCTTGACTGAAAGTCCTACCCACAAAGCAGTTTTAATTGACCCAAAATTTACTTTGCATATGTAGAACCTAGATTTAAGGAGCAGTTTCTGTTTCTATGTTAGGTAAATGCACAGTAGCTCTATTTAATATTTGGTGTATGGACTTTGTGTACCTGATTACAAATTTGCGTAAGAATGGTGGTACCATATCATGTATAGGAAAGGAGTTGAGGAATTTTGTGGGGGGGACAGGAGTTGCTATTATTTTTATTTCCTTCCAAACCCATGGTCTTTATTTCTATGTTTAATGAATGTTTACTGTGTAAATCTCAATTCTGAGACCTCTTTGTTACTGGTTTTTTATTCCTCTGGGGCACATTGCTAGTGTCATGGAGAAACAACTAATTAGTTTTCTCTTTAGAGGGGAAAATTAGAACCCTAGGATTGGAATGACTTCCTTGAGCCTCATACGAGTTGGTAAGATTGGATAGTAAAAGAACTCACACCCATGCCCTGGCTGGTATAGCTCAGTAGATTGAGTACGGGCTTGTGAAGCAAACGGTGGCTGGTTCGACTCCTAGTCAGGGCACATGCCTGGGTTGCAGGCCAGGTCTCCAGTGGGGGACACATGAGAGGCAACCGCACATAATGTTTCTCTCCCTCTCTATCTCCTTCCTGACCCCTCTCTCTTAAAAAAAAAAAAAAAAAAAAAAAAAAAAAGAACTCACACCTGATGTAGAGAACACTTGGAATCAAGAGAAATGCATTTGAGTCCAGCACCTACCTGCTGTGTCACCTATCTGTCATCTGGGAAGTAGAAATAATATATTCCTGCTGCTTTGCTAAAGACGTCATCAGGTTCATAAGAAACCATAAGAGATAACGATGAAAATTATAAAGATTTATGCAGGGGGTCGTCAGAGCCTAAGGGAAATGGTACAGTGCCTCCAGAATGTCAAGATAAAGTTAATTCCTGAAAGTGCAGTGAAGGAGAATTTAAGTGTAGCAAATGAGATTAGTGATTTCTTGCAGTAAATCAGTGGTAGAAATAGTCTGAGAATATCATACTTGATCAAGATGATCAGGTGGACATTTTGAAAAAGCATATTACTAAAGTTCCCCCAATATCTATTGGCGTGATGGTTAAATTAATGTGTTATTAAAACTTTTTCATATGCACAAAGAGATAATGGTAGTCTTCTTCTCTGTCTTTCACAATGGGAGTCTCACTGCTCAGAAAGATGAAAAGTTTTGCAGAGGGCAGTGTGGCCATTGAAGGCACAGACTGGATGAGGGCTCTTTGTTTCCTCTTCTAGTTTCTATTTGTGTTTCCTTCAAGAACCTGATGTGGAATGAACCTGATGAGTCTGTGATCATAGCTGAGACCATAACCTCGTAATTATATAATTGAAGGTGTGATATAGTCAAGTATAAACTAAAGCCTTTATAGTGAAACAGTTGAAGCCAATTAACAAGAAACTGAAATAGCAATTGTATTATAGAAAAACAATATTAATAGAAAGAGGTGGTATTAATGGAATGTAGTAAAAGAAATCTCCAAGAGAAAAAATTGTATTTTTTATCTTCTCTGTTTTAGGAAGGGTGCACAGACTGGGGGGGGGGGAATAAAAAATGCAAGTAATGCTGTGGGTACCAGAAAAAAAATTTTAACAGCATCTATTTTAACTTGATTTGTACATATAGTGACCTTGGCCTAAATAAAGGTAACAGAAACATTTCTTTCTTCATGTAGCAATACTTTGGAAGAACAGTTTATACCTCAGACTCTTGAATGTTGACTTACTATATGTCAATCCCTCAGAGTCAAACCAAGGTCCTCACAAATAGATTTTTGAATTTACAAAGTCAAGAGCTACCTGATCCAGATTCTAATACCTCTGGAAGGCTAGAGTGATGGCCAGCTGTCCATTTCTGACATTTGTCATTTCTTTTTTATTGCAACTACAACAATACTATTACTTTTCTCTAGTGCACCTTTGTTAAAGTTATGGAATATTAGATTTAAACTTTATTACGTCCATTGTAGAGACTGCACAGGTCATATAGTTTGTGGCAACACTCATACATGAACCCAGATCCTCTGCATTTTTTTTAGTTTTATCTTTCTTTTCTAACTATATGTAGTTCCTATGTTGTTTCTGTCATTTTTTAAAATATTTTATTTATTTATATTCAGAGAGGGGAAAGGAAGGAGAGAGGGAGAGAAATATCAATGTGTGGTTGCCTCTCATGTGTCCCCCACTGGGAACTGGCCTGCAACTCAGGCATGTGCCCTGACTGGTAATTGAACCACGATCCTTTGCTTCACAGGCCCTCGATCAATCCACTGAGCTACACCAGCCAGGGCTGTCATTTTGGTTTTTGAAAAATCCTGTATAGTAAGGATTGTGTCTCTGTCTTTAATTTAAAATTATGCTTTCATTTCCTCATCTTTCAACTGGAGATAATAATATCTATCTCCTAAGCATGCCATGAAAATAAAATGAGATAAAGTAACACACAGCACATTGCTTAGGCTGGAGTAGTTGCTAAATAAATGCTAACTCCCATTCATTCCTTTACTCAAGATATTCTACAGACATATATTCAATGAACTTCATTTAATTGTTTTCCTCCACTACACTAGAAGTCAGTAGTCCACATCCTTGACTATAGTCGTAATCACCTGGGGAGCTTTAAAACCTATTGATGCTTGTGTGGGCCTCATCTACAGAGGTTCTGATTTCATTGCTCTGGGGCGGAGAAGAACTTAGATATACAAAAATCTCTCCAGGTGACTCAAATATACAGCCAAAGACTGAAGACCCCCACCCTCACACCAAGTATTATAAAGTTTGAGTTTTGTTTTACTCATCTTTGCAATCTCAGGATCAAGCTCAACACCTCATTGTTGGCACTTAATTTTGGATTATTTGGAAGGACTTGAATGGCCATGAACTCACCTCCTCATATTTGTATCCCTCCCTCCTTCCCTTCCTTCCCTTAGATTTAATCTGAGCCACGTTATGCTTACCAAATCATTCTTTCATAAAAATACATAATTTATTTCCTCCTAATGTGCTTTTTCTTTTTGTTTTTGATCTTAGGCTTCCAGGAAACTTGGAGATTTAGTGCCAACTGCAATTAATAAACTCATGTATTCATTCACAGTAGTAATAAGCATTTCTTGAGCCCCTACTCTATGCTGGCAGTTGTGCTGGGCAAATGAAGTGCAGCATGAATAACATAATAGCACTTTCAAAGAGTAGCAGTCTACTGGCAAGATGAACATATTAACAAATAATAGTAATATCACTTGATAAATGCTATAAAAAAGGCATGGCACTCTAAATTGCCATAAACAGGTAGTAATTTTTCCATGTTTCTTTGGACAAGTTTTGCTCCAATTTTACACATCACATTGTGTGTGTGTGTGTGTGTGTATACATAAGTTATATATATATATATATATAGTATTTATACTAAGTACATAAGTTATATATATATACATATATATATATAGTATTTATACTAAATATATATATATAGTATTTCACTTTGTATTTAGATGGAGTCTTTTATGGAAGTAGTTGGAAAGAGACATCCAAAGCAATAAATAAGTAAAATGAATGAATCATTCTAATGCACAGCCTGATGCTCTCCAGATAAAACCCTAGAAAACTATCTGTCTTTGTCCCTATCAGAGGAGCATTTTACCATGACATTTTGATAGCACTGATTATTTATAGCAAAGGTTTATTTCTACTCTTAGTTCTTTTCCATTAGCACATGAAGTATATTTTAAATTATGCAGAATTTTAGAATTCTCTTAATCAGAAGAAAAATTCTTAGGAGTTTGTGGAGATTAAACTTCTTGTCTTCTTTTTTAAAAAAATATTTAATTGTTGTTCAAGTACAGTTTTCTGTCTTTTACTCCCATCCCAGCCCCCCCCCAGTGCTCCCCACCTCCCTCCCATTTCCACCCCCCTTAGTTTTTGTCCATGTGTCCTTTATACTTGTTCCTGTAAATCCTTCCCCTTTTCCCCTGAAATTCTCTCCCCTCTTTCCTCTGGTCACTGTCCACCTGTTCTCTATTTCAGTGTCTTTGGTTATATTTTGCTTGCTTGTTTGTTTTGTTGTTTAGCTTCCTGTTAGAGATGAGATCATATGGTATTTGTCTTTCACCGCCTGGCTTATTTCACTCAGCATAATGCTTTCTAGTTCCATCCATGCTGTTGCAAAGGGTAGGAGCTACTTCTTTCTTTCTGCTATATGTACCATAGTTTTTGGATCCATTCATTTACTGATGGGCACCTAGGTTGCTTTCTGACTGAATTATACAACATCCAACTGCTATCCTGGGGGGCCACTTGGGATACTTGGATTTGTTGTTGTTGTGTTTTTTATTGTTGTATTACAGTTGTCCCAGTTTTTCTCCATTGCTTTCTCTGTCCCCCACCCTCTGCACAATCCACACCCTGTTGTCCATGTCCCTGGGTCATTTGTCCTTGTTCGTTGATTAGATTCTTCCCTTTCTTTTCCCCTTTATCTCCTTTCCCTCTGGTTGCTGTCAGTCTTTTCTTTCTTTCCATGCCTCTGGTTCTATTTTTCTCATTTTTTGTCGTGTTTATTAGGTTCCTCTGGTAGGTGAGATCATATGGTATTTGTTTTTCACCTCCTGGCTTATTTCACTTAGCACAATACTCTCTAGTTCCATCCATGCGCTCACAAAAGGTAAGAGTTCTTTCTTTCTGCAGCAAGTATTCCATTGTGTAAATGTAGCACAGTTTTTTCATCCACTTATTTACTGATGGGCACTTAGGCTGTTTCCAGTACTTGGGTATTATAAATATTGCTACTAAGGACATAGGTTATTTTGAATTGGTGTTTCAGGTTCCATAGGGTGTAATCCCAGCAGTGGAATCACTAGTTCAAAAGGCAGTTCCATTTTTAGTTTTCTGAGGAAATTCCATACTGTTTTCCACAGTGGCTGTCCTAGTCTGCATTCCCACCAGTAGTGCACTAGGTTTCCCTTTTCTCCACATCCTTGCCAGCACTTGCCATTTGTTGATCTGTTAATGATGGCCATTCTAAATGGTGTGAAGTGGTATCTCACTGTGGTTTTAATTTGCATCTCTGTGATGGCTAGTGATGTTGAGCATACTTTCATGTGTTTATAGGCAATCTGTATGTTCTCCTTAGAGAAGTGTCTGTTCAGGTCCTTTGCCAATCTTTTAATTGGATTGTTTGTCTTCCTGATGTGAAGTCATGTGAGTTCTTTATATATTTTGGAGATCAAACTCTTGTCTGAGGTATCATTGGCAATATATTTTCCCATTCGGTTGGTTCCCTTTTTATTTTGCTAATGTTTTCTTTAGTCATGCAGTAGCTTTTAATCTGATACAGTCCCATTTGTTTATTCCTTCCTTTATATCCCTTGCCCTAGGAGGTATATCATCGAAAATATTGCTGCATGGGATATCTAAAATTTTACTGCTTATGTTTTCCTCTAGGATTTTATAGTGTCATGACTTATGTTTAGGTTTTTTTATCCATTGTGAGTTTATTCTCGTGTATGGTATAAATCGGTGGTCTAGTTTCTTTTTTTCTTTTTTTTTTTTGTGTGTACCTATCCAGATCTCCCAACACCATTTATCAAAGAGGCAATTTTTACTCCATTCTATACTCCTGCCCCCTTTGTCAAATATTAATTGGCCTTAGAGTAGTATAGCTTGATATCAGGTACTGTGATCCCTCCTACTTTGTTCTTTTTTGTAAAAAAGTGTGGAGGCTCTTCAGGGTCATTTTTAGTTCCATATAAATTTTTGAAATATTTGTTCTAAATCTGTGAAACATGTCATTGGTGTTATAATGGGGATTGTGTTGAATCTGTAGATTGCTTTGGATACTATGGACATTTTAATGGTGTGAATTCTTTCAATGTATGAATGCAGTTTATGCTTCCATTTATTTGTATCTTCCTTAATTTCTTTCTTCAGTGTACTGTAGTTTTCAGAGTATAGGACCAACAGTGCACCAACAGTGCAAAAGGATTCCCCTTTCTCCACAGCCTCAGCAGCACTTGTTGTTTGTTGATTTATTCATGATGGCTGTTCTGACAGGTGTGAGATGGCTTTTCATTGTGGTTTTAATTTGTATTTTCCTGATGATTAATAACATTGAGCACCTTTTTATATGTCCCTTGGCCCTCTGTAAGTCCTGTTTGAAGTGTCTATTTAGGTCCTTTGCCCTTTTTTTAATTGGATTGCTTGGGTTTTTTTGGTGTTGAGTTTTGTAAGTTCTTCATGAATTTTGGATATTAACCCCGTATCAGATGCATCAGCAAATATGTTCTCCCATTCTGTGGGTTGTCTTTTTATTTTGTTGATGATTTCCTTTGCTATGCAAAACCTTTTTATTTCAATATAGTCCTCTTTATTTATTTTTTCTTTTGTTTCCCTTGCTTGGGAAGATATATCCCATAAAACATTGGTAGAGCAATGTTGGAGATTTTGCTGGCAATTTTTCTTCTAGGATTTTTATGGTTTGAGGTCTAATGATTATGTCTTTTAAAATTTTTTTTAAATTTTTGTTTTTTCTTTTAAAAATTTAAAAATATATTTAATTATTGTTCAAATACAGTTTTCTGTTTTTTACTCCCATCCCAGCCCACCCCCCCCAGTGCTCCCCACCTCCCTCCCATTCCCACCCCCCTTAGTTGTTGTCCATGTATCCTTTATACTTGTTCCTGTGAATCCTTCCCCCTTTTCCCCTGAAATTCCCTCCCTTCTCCCCTCTGGTCACTTTCCCTTTGTTCTGTTTCAGTGTCTTTGTTTTTATTTTTTCTTTTCTTTTCTTTTACTTTTTCTAACAATTATGTCTTTTTTTTTCCCCAGGATTTTTAAAACATTTTTATTATTTATTTATTTATTTATTTTAAAATTTTTTATTTAGTTATTTTTCAAGTACAGTTTTTTGTCTATTTCTCCCATCCCAGCCCCCCCTGCCCCATGCTCCCTACCTCCCTCCCATTTCCTCCCCCCCAGTCCTCATCCCTGTGCCTTTCATACTTGTTCCTCAAAATCCCTCCCATTTTTTCCCCTTAAATTCCCTTCTCTCTCCCCTCTGGTCACTGCCCACTTGTTCTCTATTTCAGTGTCTTTGCTTTTATTCTGTTTGCTTGTTTGTTTTGTTGTTTAGCTTCCTGTTAAAGGTGAGATCATATGGTATTTGTCCTTCAATGCCTGGCCTATTTCACTGAGCATAATGCTTTCCAGTTCCATCCATGTTGTTGCCAAGGGTAGTAGCTCCTTCTTTCTCTCTGCTGCATAGAATTCCATTATGTATATGTACCACAAAACAATTATGTCTTTAATGCATTTTGAATTTATTCTTGTATGTGGGGTAAGAGGGTGGTCTAGTTTCATTTTTCTGCATGTATCTGTCCAGTTTCCAACACCAATTATTGAATGAGCTATCTTTAGCCCACTCTGTATCAAATATTAATTTACTCCAAAGGTGCGAGTTTATTTCTGGGCTCTCTATTCTGTTCCATTGATCTATGTGTCTGATTTTATGTCAGTACCATGCTATTTTGTTTCTTATGGCCTTATAATATAGTTTGATATTAGATAGCATGATTCTTCAACTTGTTCTTCTTTCCCAGGATCACTGTTGCTATGTAGAACCTTTTGTGGTTCCATATAAATTTTTGAAATATTTGCTCTAGTTCTGTAAAATAGGTTATGGAATCTTGATAAGAATTGTGTTGAATCTATAGATTCGTTTGATTAGTATGGACATTTTAACGGTGTTAATTCTGCCTATTTATGAACACCGTGTGCACTTCCACTTATTTGTTCCTTGTTCTATTTTCTTCTTCAGTGTTTTATAATTTTTTGAGTACTGGTCTTTTACATCCTTGGTTAAATTTATTACTAGATATTTTATTCTTTTTGAGCAATTGTAAATGGGATTTTTTAAAATTTCTGTTCATTTTGGAATAGAAATGTACCTGATTTCTGGATATTAATTTTGTGTCCTGCTACTTTGCTGAATTCATTTATCAGTCATAATAGTGTCTTGGTGGAATCTTTGGGCTTCTCTATGTACAGTATCATTCATCTGCAAATAAACACAGTTTTACTTCTTCTTTTTCTATTTTATGCCTTTTTTTCTTCCTGTTGTCTGATTGCTGTGGCTAGGACTTGCAGCACTATGTTGAATAAGAGACGTGAAAGTGGACATGCCTGTTGTGTTTCCAATCTTAAGAGGAATGCTTGTAGATTTTGCCTATAGAGTATGATGCTGGCAGTGGGTTTGTCATATTTGGCCTTGATCATATTTAAGTACGTTCCTTCTATTCCTAGTTTGCTGACAGTTTTTATCATAAAATGCATGCTGGATTTTATCAAATGATTTTTCTGCATCTATTGGTTTGATCATGTGGTTTTTTTATAGGGAACTGATCAGCATGGCAGTGGTGAATGTAGTCCAGTATTGATCCATAAAACCGATCAATGCAAGGCAGCACATAGGAGCCGGGTGTGCAGATTGGCTTTCCCATGGGGAATCAGGCCTGCATTGTACCTAGGCTGCTGTGAGACTTGTTTTAGCTAAAACTCCCTCACCCTGAGTTAATACTCTAGATGTTTAATGTATATCTCTGACACAACTCCCTAAAGTCTGTGCTAAGATGTCCCAAGGACAAAATGTAACCAAATCAATCATTTTTATTATACCCTTGCATTTGCTGCTTTTTCTTTCTCTTTTTTGTTATCTGTAAGAAGTAATCACTTAACTAAATCTAGAAATAATGAGAACCTTCTTTGATGTAATGTGACTAGAGAGCTATAAAAATCTGTCCAGGAAAGGGTCAAGGCACTCTCCCCTTGAGAGAGTGGTCCTGCCATCCCTTTTCTTCACAGGACTCAGTAGTCTGTGTGAATTTGTGTACCACATCTGCAACACACAGACTCCAAAGGGCTGGAGTCTGCATCAATTTTTATCCCACATTTTGTTTATGTGGTGAATTACATTTATTCATTTGTTAATGTACCAACCTTACATTTCCAGAATAAATTCCACTTGATTGTGGGGCATGGCTTTTTGGTCATTGCTGTATTTGGTTTGCTAATAATTTGTTGAGGGTTTTAGTATCTATGTTCATCAGGAGTATTGGCCTGTAATTTTCTTTATTTGTAGGTCTTTATCTGGTTTTGGAATTAGAAAAATGGAGGCCTTGTAAAATGAACTTGGGAGTCTACCATCCTCTTGAATTTTTTGAAATAGTTTGTGAAGGAGAGGTGTGAGGTCTTTTTGGAATGTTTGCTAAAATTCACATGTGAAGCCATGGAATCCAGGGCTCGTGTTTGTTGGGAGCTTTTTGATTACTACTTCAATTTCAGTAGGTTTAATCTGCCTATTCAGATTCTCTGATTCTTCCTGATTTATTTTTGGAAGATTGTACATTTCTAGGAATTTATTTCATCTAGGTTGTCCAATTTGTTTGCATAGAGATGTTCTCACAACTATATATTATAATATATTCTTACAATCCTTTGTATTTCTTTGGTGTCAGTTGTTTTTTTCCACTTTCATTTATGATTTTATTTATTTGGGTCCTCTCTCTTTTTTTCTTGATAGTCTGGTTAAAGGTTTGTCTATCTTGTTTATCCTTTTAAAGACCAGCTCCTGCATTCATTGGTCTTTTGTATCAGTTTTTTTAGACTCTATTTCATTTATTTCTGCTATCATCTTTATTATTTCCTTTCTTATACTCACTTTGGGCTTTGGTGGTGGTTCTTTTTCAAGTTCATTTAAGTATAAAGTTAGACTGTTTATGTGACCTTTCTCTTGTGTTTTGAGATAGGACTGTAATGCTATGAATTTCCCTCTTAAGATTGCTTTCCCAGTGCCCCACAGATTTTGGACTGTTGTCTTCTCATTTTCATTTGATTCAAGGTATCTTCCTTGATCTTGTTGTTGTCCCATTCATTGTTTAATAATGTGTTATTTAGCTTCCATGTCTTCATCTGTTCTTTAGTGTTCTTCTTATGGTATGATTTTAGTCTTCTTAAATTTATTGAGACTTGTTTTGTGTCCTAACATGTGCTCTATCCTAGAGAATGTTCCATGTACACTTGAAAAGTATGTATATTCTGGTGCTTTGGGGTGAAATGCTCTGAAGATATCAACTAAATCCATTTGACCTAGTGTGTCATTTAAGGCCACTCTCCCCTTGTTCATTTTCTACCTGAAAGATCTATCCATTGATGTTAGTGGGATTTTAAAATCCCTGACTATTATTGTATTTCTGTCATTCTCTCCCTTTATGTCATCAAGATTTGCTTTACATATTTAGGTGCTCTTATGTTGAGTGTCTAAATGTTTATTAGGGCTATATCCTATTGTTGGATTGTTCCCTGCACCATTATATAGTGTCCTTCTTTTTTTTTTTTTTTTACTATACTCTTGGTTTTAAAGTTTTTTCGTTGGATAAAAGTATTGCTACCCCACCTTTTTTTCCCTTTCCATGTGCAAGAAATGTCTTTGTCCATCCATTTATGTCTAGTCTTGTGTCTTTCATTCTTAAGTGCATCTCTTTGAGGCAGCATATGTATGGATCTTGTTTTCTTATCCATTCAGCCACCCTCTGCCTTTTGGTTGGAGAATTTAAGCCATTTACATTTAAGGCGATTATTGATTGATATGTGTTTAGTGCCATTTTATTGTTAGACTATTTTCCTCTGTTTTATTTTCTTTGTTTCTTCTCCTCCCCCTTCCTCCTCCCCATTCTTCTTCACCTTCTTCTTCCTCATCTTCTCCTTCTCCTCTTCCTCTTCTTCCTTCTCCTTCTTCTCCGCCCTTTAACTTTTGTTGCAGCATTGGTTTGGTGTTATCAAGCTCCTGAAATTTTTTCTTGTTTGGGAAGATCCCTATTTCTCCTTCAATTTTAAATGATAGCCCTGCTGGGTAAAGTAACCTTGGTTGTAGGTCCTTGCTTTTCACCACTTTGACTATTTCACCCCACTCCCTTCTGGCCTGAAATGTTTCTGTTGAGAAGTCAGATGACAGTCTATTTGGTGCTCCCCTGTATTTAACTACCTGCTTTTCTCTTTCATCTTTTAGGATTCTCTCCTTGTCTTGAAGCTATACCATTTTGATTATGATGGTTCTTGATGTAGGCATCTTTGCATGCAAGCCGTTCGGGACTGTCTGAGCTTCCTGAACTTTTGTGTCTTTTTCTTTTACCAGATTATGGGAGTTTTCATTAATTTTTTCTCCAAATAGGTTCTTGATCCTTTGCTCACTCTCTTCTCCTTCTGGTATTCCTGTGATGCCCATGTTGTGATGCTTCATGTTTTCCCAAATGTTTCTTAAGCTCTCCTCATTTTTTAAAATTCTTTTTTCTTTTTGCTGCTCTGCTTGAGTATTTTTTTTTCTACCTCATCTTCTAAATCACTGATTTGATCCTCTTCTTCATCTAACCTATTCTTTATTCCTTCCAGGATATTAACTTATTTCAGATATTTCATTCTTTATTTCTGACTGGTCCCTTTTTTATAGTTTAGAAACCATAAAACCATGTCTTTCTTCATGCTGTTGAGTGTCCTAATAGTCGTTACCCTAAACTCTCTACCTGAATAATTGCTTGCCCCCATTTGATCTAGTTCTTCTGGAGAATTCTCTTATTCTTTCATTTGGGGCCTACTTCTTTGTCTTCCCATGGCTGCCTTTTTGTATTTATTTCTATATATTTGGTAGATCTGTAAGACTGTTGTGCGCCTAAGACAAACCCAGTGTATGACTGGTCCTGGGCAATTTCTTTGTAGTTATCAGCAATCCACAGCCCTTGGCTCCCTCTGCTGGGCCTGGGTATGTGCAGAAAGAGCCAGGCTGCACACCAGGTGTACTTTGACCAGCACTGGGCCTAGGGGTGGCTCAACTATCTTCTCAGAGCTCCCAGAGATCTGCTTCTGCCTGCAGGCTGTTAGGCTTAAAGAGTTAAAAGTCTTCTAGGTGTACTCCTCAGCCGCAGGGTTTAAGCAACACAGGGTGGGGCTATTGCTTCCCCTCAGGCTGTTCAGGTAACTAATTTTTAAAACCCTTTTTAAAAATCTGTAATGGAATCTCAACTTACAGTCTACTAAATAGTAAACTCAGTAAGAGAAGGAAGCTTCTGTATATTACCTATTGTTAGTTCTAAGTAGGCAATGAAGCCAAAATGTGAATGAACACCATCAGCAAATAGGTTTCCTATGGGAAGCCTAGAGATTAAGGTAATCTTGTTTATCTAGAATCGACCTTTTATGCAAGTATTTAGGAGATAGGACAACAGATTATAAACTCGGATATTCTGTGTTGATTTTGTTTGTTTATATCTGCATACATTAAAAATACACTTACCTAGTACCTGAGTACCTAGTACTTCAGATCCTTGTGATACATTAGTGAGCAAAACAGCCAGTCCTCATCTGTCTAAACTTTGACAAGTTTTTAACTTCTGGGACCCTCAGTTTTCTCATCTATAAAATGGAAGCAATAATAATATGTGTCTAGTCTGCTATTAAGTAAAGAACAAAAGGTGAGGCATAAAGGTGCTTAGTATAATGCTTCCATAGCATAACAAAAATAACAATTACTATAAAACTGAAGATAATGATTTATTAATGCTAATCTCTATCTTAACCTTTCAGAAGAGGAAACAGAGTTGCAGAACATGGAAGGAGCTGCAATAGCTGGGGCTCAGGGACAGAACTTGGGCCACCCGCCTCCTTATTCTCCTTTGCTTGTAAGGAGGGTTTTAGTATTATAGGTGTTAATAAGAAGGATTGGAGCTTCTGAAGAGCCATCCTTTCAAAGTAAAATTCATAGTTATGAGGAGCTGAATAAAGATCACCCACATGCCTAGATAGTTGAATCTACAAAAGATACATATTAACATTGCGTTCATAAGCACCATAGTCCAGATGATTATCTGGGTGGGGTGAAGAGGATAAAAGCATGAAAGTAACATCAACACAGCAGGAACATTCTTCAAAGGAGCCTTTAATTCACAGATTTTTAAAGTTTTCTGTCTAACCACTTGTAAAACCGAGAATTTTACACAAGGCTGTGAAGAAGAAGCATGCAGGAGCAGCTAACAGCCTTAGGAAAGACTGTCTTAATGAACTCTACAGATGCTATTAGGAATTTCTATTTGAGTCAAAAAAGGAAGAGAAAGCACTAAAAAAATACCTGAAAATGTATGATAGAGACAACCAATTACATTTATGAATGGGATCCAATGAAAATGCCCCCTCATTTTCCTCCATTCTTTCATTGACAAGTCAAGAGGACAATCAGAAACTCCAACCCTTTTCTGGACATAACACCAGTATTTGGAGGAATGAAAAGAGAATCCTCATATTCTTCATGATTCTGGCAAGACCCCTACCTCTTCCTCTTTCTCTCCACTTGATCTTAGCCAAAAGGCCGAGAAGCAGTCTTCCTCTTCCTCTCAACACTCACATCTGTACTACCACCATCTGCCTTGATACCATCAAGACTAATTTTATTATATCTTTATCCTTGTTTATTTCTGTCATCACAGTAGCCCAGGTCTCCCTGGGTAATCATGATCTCTGGTCACACACAGCCATTATTTGCTCCCACCCCTGATATATATAAAATATTATATATATATAATCACATTGTCTTATTTTTCTCTTTAGTGTTCATCAACAGCTACCTTATTGTACATTCTGTCTACTTTTTTGTTTGTTTTTCTTCAACACTAAATGCTAAGTTTCATGACATTAGAGGTATATGTATATTTAGTTCAAGGCCATATCTTCATTACCTAGAACAATGCCAGGCACGTGGTAAACATTCAATAACTTTTAGGTAAATAAAAAGAATGAACTTGATAAATATAATATGTCTGGTTAGTGTATCAGGATTGTGCTAGAAAGGTATAGGGGTGGGGTTGGAATTGGGGATGGATCAAATAGAATCCTACCCTCAAGGAGTTTGTAGTTTACAGGGAGAAAACATTATCGTTCAAGGTGGAGTTGGACAAGTGTCTTAAGAGTGTGGTAGAGACTTCTAGTGCTCACTTCTGTCTGATTTTCTTCTCCCTCCAGACTGATAGCAGGGTTACAATTCCTTATGTCCTTATTCAGGGCCATGTGACTATTGTTTTTACCATTGGATTGTAAACAGAAGTGATTTGTGTTACTTTTGGGCCTGAGGACTTAATTGTCAGTGCAAGACTCTCTAGTATACTTTTTCTGTATTGTATAATAACAATTCAGGAGGCAGTATATTCCAGACATGGCAGCTTGAGGATGGGGAACCCTGCCTCAGCCTGGATTGATGAGAGGCTGCACGGAGGATGTGTGACCTAGAGCATCACCTCAATCCGCCACTGATTTTGCATAAGAAAAATATAAACCTTCATTATGTTAAGCAACTGAGACCTTGAGCTTATTTGTTCCTTGGGCATAACCTAGACTATTCGGATTAATATAAGGAGTATAGAAGATCCGTTTTTTCCCTGAAGTCAAAATCACAACCCATACATATTCTGACACATGGTTTGGTATTAGAGCAGAACATTTAAAAGTAGGAATGCCCTCATGGTTTACAACACTGAGACACCTCTAAGACTTTATAGGAAGAGGAGGAGCTATGTTTTTTTATGCAGAATGTTACTGTATTATAATAACTGCTCTTCTGACTTCAAAATGACAAATGGAGCTAGGGGCAGCTAGAGGTAAGTTTGAGGAGTTGTATTCTTCATGACAGCAATCCATTCAAAAGATTGCATATTGACAAATGTTTCCTGAGTGTCTATTCTATTCCCACCACTTGGTTAGACACAAAGGGAGATGCCAAAGCTGCAGAAAACATAGCTCCCACTCTGAAAAACACTCTGGTTGTTCCTGTAAAAAGTGCTAAATATTTATTGTACCAGTTAAAAAGTGTGCCAGAATTTAAATGTAAGGGAGATCTTTGGAGGCTGGTGGTATCTAGAAAGCATTCCTGGAGGTGAGGATTTGGCCATGGCCTTTTAGAATGGGAAGGAATTAATACAATTGCTAACTATTTATTGAGCTTACTGTGCACTAGGAACAATGTTAAGACTTATATGGACCATTGAATCTTTCACCCACCCTATAGAAATTATCTCTACTTTAGAGTTAAGGAAACTGAGTCTTAAAGATATTAAATTTGTCTAAGTCATACATCTTGGATTCAAATGCATGTTTATTCCTTGCTGAAGCAGATGCTTTTAATCACAAAGCAACTATATTGATAGAAGGATAAGGAGCAAGTCTTTTGTGAAGAATGTGTTGGAGTGGACCTCGCATGCCTTGCTCTTAGCTTCAGCAGAGCCTTGACTCTATTGATTATCCAGCAGCAATGCTGATCTTCCATATTTTTGGTTGGAGAGGAAGAACTAGATAAAGTGATCTTTAAATAGTGCTTAAAATAATGCCCAGCTATGAGCTTTGCTGAGTAAGCCACTTCTTCATATTCCCCAAGTATGAAAATCCATCTCATTCCCTTACCCACACAGATGTATAAGGAAAGTAAGAGGTGGGTGGAACTGATCCTAATTCATCCAGACAGCTGGTGACTTGGATTCTGCAAAGGATTCTTGTAGGTTAATGGGATTGTCTATGGTCTTTTAACTGCAGCAGGACTCCAGCCACATGGTTGTATCTGCAGTGGGTGAGTGAGCGTTATGGTGTCAGTCGGGGTCCTGCAGGAGTCATATGGCATGCTAAAAGGGTTAATAGGAGATAATTTAATGAAGATACTGTTTGTAGAGCTGAGGGTAAGGTAAAAAAACCAACATGGATAGTGAGGCCCCAGGAATTAGCAAGATCAAAAAGACCATCACCACATCTAGGTCTGAAGGGGAAAACAGAGGGAACAGTGTTACCAGGACAAGGCAAAACCTATGTGATTAGAAAGAATAATAGATTCTCAAAACTTGTGCCCTAATTCCTAGAGCCTGCGAATATGTTACCTTATGTGGCAAAAGGGACTTTGCAGATGTGGTTATGATTGAGTACCTTAAGATGGAGATATTATCCTGAATTATTCTCTTGGGCCCGGCCTAATCAATTGAGTCTTTAAAGGCAGAGAATATCTCCCTAACATGGCCAGAGAGAGATGTGATGAGGGAAGAAGGATTAGAGAGGTGAAATATTGCTGGTTTTGAAGATGAAATAAGGAGACCATTAGCAAAGAATGTGGGTAGTCACTAGAAATTAGGAATGGTAAGGAAATGGACTCTCCCCTATTGCCTTCAGTCAACCCAGCCTTGCCAACACCTTGATTTTAGCTCAATGAGACCTGTGTTGGACCTCTGACCTACAGAACTGTAAAATGATACATTTATATTGTTTCAAGACACCAAGTTTGTGGTCATTTGTTACAGCAGCCACCAAGAATTAATATGCCACAGAAGAGGGGTGACTAATAGGAGCTGTGGGTCTGGCTAGAGGATCAGAGCTATTGCCTATTCCAGAAAAGTTAGGGAGGGCAATGAATACCCTAACTTACCCTCTGGGGTCCCTCCAGGGCCTCATGTTAGCTGAACCCATTAGCCGGAAGCTAGAGGGCAAAACAGCTTGGGTGATACAGCTCCCTAATGTTTCATATTCTGGAGACTAGGGCAGAGCTTAGTGGAGAATGACTCTATTGAAGCAAGTATAAAATAACCAGTGTAGAGGTTAAACCCTAAGGTAGAGGTTTCAAATTGTTGTGTGCTGGACTTGATTTCATTGGTTGTCATAGAGAGGAGGGTCTGGCAGAAAGCACTGCCAAGGACTGCTTTCGGGCAAGGGGTTAGATTAGGTCCATATATTTCATCCTTACAGCTAGGGAACAAATATATTAATATGTTTCATTCAATCCAATCAATCAATTCAGTCATCATTCAGCAACTCTAAAAGACTTGCTATTCATTGAGTTCTGGGAGCAAGTGGGGGTAGGATGAAATAAGATAGAGAAATATATAACACAGCCTTTGCTCTGCAGGAATTTAAAATATGCAGAGTAGAGGTGCAGTTGAAATAGGATGGAGAGGAGAGACATGCAGCATTCATAGTTCATTTCTCAGAGCTGTATGCATGTATCTGTGAAGGGAGAGGCATGGAGTGAAGATCAAGATAGTAGGGGCAGGAAGTGTTCACAGAGAAGGTGGTATTGAAGCTGGGCTTTGAAATATGTGTACGACTTCTCTGGTTTGAGGAAAGAGAAAGAGCATCCAAAGCAGAGGAAACAGCATGAGAAGAAGAGAGGCCAAAAGTATGACATTCAGGGAATAGTAAGAAATGCCATCTCATCAGAATATAGGATGCATGGGGCATGTGTGCTGTGGGGTTGGGGCCTTAGGCTTGATAAGGTGGGTCACATTATGAAAGGTCTTGAATGGTGTGTGTGTGGTTTTAGCACATTCTTCACATGCACATGAAAATAGTTGGTAAGACCTGTAGAAATAATGTGTTTATTATGAATATGCTTTTAAAACAGAATGACAATAAGCAAACTGTGTGAAACAAGTCATGGTTTCCATAATACAGACATTTCTATCAGTGTTGATTCTTGTCTCATGTCCCCATATACCATGCTATTCCAATTGATTTATGGAATTTTATATACCAAAATAAAATATGAAACAAAAAAGCTAAAAGAATCACAAACTCTGAATTCCATGAAGACAACACATAGTGGAGATGACTTTTCTTTGCCTCAGTTGGTCTTGTCCTTTTCCTCTATTTACCACTTGACTTTTAGAGCTTACACACACACACACACACACACACACACACACACACACACTCCAGAGAAGCTCAGCTGTGGAAGCTGCCTGTGATTGTGTGAAGACATCCAGTGCCTTTCCCCCACCTCTCAGGAATAACCATGCTGCCCATCAGGCTATTTGGCTGACACACCACGGAAGTGATTTCCCATGTTCTATTTAGCATCACTCAGATCCCAGCCACTGCCTCAAAACAATGTGCCTTGTCTTATTTAGGAAAAGTGACACTTCTGTTTCAGAGGGTTGTTGGGTGGGAGAAATGGAATTGCTTTCTTCCTTGAAAACTGTCAGAGCACCTGACCAGAACTTCCTACTCCTGGATCCAAAGTTACATGTTTTTCCTGTGATGGAATATTTTTCATAGTGCAAATGAGCTAGATAATGCATGAAAAAAGATGAATGCTGTTATTGAATTATTTTTGACTGCCTTTAGTAACATATGTTGTAACTTTATGGTAATAACACACTTCTTTTCCAAAAACCTCAATAGCTAAACAAGAATGAAGAAAGCAGTATTGAATTAGAGAGATAGTTCCAGCCAACGATTCAAGAAGCTCTGGGCTCCCAAGACAGTTGGTTTCATCTCCTTGGTCCAATTTACTCATCTATAAAATAAGAGGCTGGACAAAGTATTTTAGAGAGGCAGTTAGGGGAGTGGTAGTTAAAAACACCAATGTGGCTCGTACTCAGCTCTGCCATGTGCTCACTGTAAGGGTATGGCACACTCACTGAGTTTCATCTACAAATTGGAATAAAAATAGTATCTAGCTCACAGGGTTATGGGGAGGGGTAAATTAGGGAAAATTGGTAAATGTTCTGCATTGTGTGTGTGTGTGTGTGTGTGTGTGTGTGTTTCACAAACAGAGAAAACAAAGGAGGCCAAGAAGTTTGAGATTGTGCGGGGCGGTGACACAGCCACTTTGCAGTCACATAGGAACTTTTGAGCTGGGAAATTTAATGCTGTTTCTTTTTTTTCTTTTTTTTTTTAAATTTATTTTTTTTAATTGATTATGCTGTTACAGTTGTTCTATTCCCCCCTTCATTCCCCTCCACCCTGCCCCCCCATCCCCACCATTACCCCCCTTTAGTTTATGTCCATGTGTCTCAAGTCCTTTAGATTCTATATTTCCCATGCTATTCTTGCCCCCATCTATTTTCTATCTACTGTCTATGCTACTTATTTTCTGTACCTTCTCCCCCCATCTCCTCCTCCCACTCCCCTGTTGCTAACCCTCCTTGAGATCTTCATTTCTATGTTTCCACTCCTGATCTAGCTGTTCTTTTAGTTTGCTTTAGTTTTAGGTGTGGTTGTTAATAACTGTGAGCTTGTTGTTCTTTCACTGTTCATGTTTCTTTAACTTCTTTTTCTTAGATAAGTCCCTTTAACATTTCATATAATAAGGGCTTGGTGATGATGAACTCCTTGAATTTGATCTTATCTGAGAAGCACCTTATCTGTCCTTCCATTCTAAATGAAAGTTTTGCTGGATAGAGCAATCTTGGTTGTAGGTCTTTAGATTTCATGACTTGGAATATTTCTTTCCAGCCCCTTCTTGCCTGTAAGGTCTCTTTTGAGAAATCAGCTGACAGTCTGATGGGGACTCCTTTTGTAGGTGATTGTCCCCTTAGCTCTTGCTGCTTCTAGGATTCTCTCCTTCATTTTAATTTTGGCTAATGTAATTATGATATGCCTTGGTGTGTTTCTTCTTGAGTCCAACTTTTTTGGTACTGTCTGAGCTTCTTGGATTTCTTGGAAGTCTATTTCCTTTGCCAGATTGGGGAAATTTTCTTTTATTATTTGTTCAAATAATTTTTCCACTGGTGGCTGTGTCTTTCCCCCTTCTGGTACCCCTATAATTCGGATATTGGAGCGTTTAAAGATGTCCTGGAGGTTCCTAAGACTCTCCTCATTTCTTTGAATTCTTGCTCCTTGACTCTTTTCTGTTTGGCCATTATTTGCTTTCTTCTGGTCCACTCCATTGATTTGAGTCCCAGTTTCCTTTTCATCTCTATGGGTTTCCTGTGGAATTCCATTCATTTCCCTTAGTTTAGCCTTCATATGTTTCTCTAATTTGTGGCTATAATCAACCAGATCTGTTAGGATCCTGATGACCAGTGTTTTAAACTGTGCGTCTGAGAGTTTTGCTATTTCTTCGTCGCTTAGATTTATCTCTGGGGCTTTGAGGTCTTCCTGCGACATTTTTGGTCTGTTCTGGCCCTTTAAATGTGAGAAGCGGTGCCTTGGACTCCCAGGTGGCTGGGTTGTGATGCTGTACGTGGGGGCGTGGTCAGAGCGGGGAAATGGCGGCGCCCTCTACTGCCGCAAGCCACGGGGACGCCGGCCCGGTCCAACCGCCCACTCCCTCACCTGTCCGCTCGCCCGCAGATAGGCAACCGCAGTCAACACGCAGCACCGCCTCCCCACTGTCTCCTCAGCAGTCGCTCAGCCGGTGGGTTGCTCGGTCGCTCACTAGGTCCAATCCTGGGTTTGGAACCCGTGCGTCTGGATTCGCATGTCTGGATTCCGCGCCTGGGTCCGTCCCCTGTGCAACCCCTCACGAGACGCCGGTTTCGCCCCTTACCGGTCGGGCTAAAGAATTTGTTGTTAGTGGACTTCCGAAAAGTTCAATTTTCCGTGTTCTGGTTGTGTTTTCTGATGCTAATATTTAGTTGTCCCTAAACTTGGTTGTGTGAGAAGGCACAGCACATCCACCTATACCTCCATCTTGGCGGAAGTCAAGAGAGGTTAATGCTGTTTCTTGAAAGAGGGTAGTGGGTTACAGATGACACAGATCTGTGAGATGAGCTTTGTTCACTTAGAATGAAGAAGTTCTCCTAACGCGTTGGAGAAGAAACACAACCAAATCCCAAAATGTCAATGAAAAGTGACTTTCCAGGGGGAATCTATGGAATAGCAAATAATAGTGTTCATATCAGAGTAGCAAATGCTTGCTGGATTTAGAAATGAAATACTTTCTGGTTGGACATGAACACTCATTACCATTGGCTTGGTTTCACCTTTTATTTATTTTGGGACTCAGTGGTGGTTGGTGCAGTCTGTCATCCCTTCATAACCTCTTGTTGGAATTGGAGAATTAGATCTGTTTAACTAACCTTTCATCAGAAGGCTGTGAAATCACTACACACAGAATGCAATGAAGAGGGTTTTATCCTACAGTGCATACTGCAGACCATGCTCCTTGGACTTTCAGGAAATGATTCATAGTTCTGGCTGTGGAATTCTCACAGGATTCGAGGGTGGGGAGAGGAAGGAATAACTCATCCAGTTATGCGCTCCATTTCTCAAGGTTCAGTCATAGATCATTCTGGGCTCGAGACTTGCTCTTTAATCAGGTAGTCGGACAGAGTGCCTATCAAGCCAGGAAGAGATTGGAATTATTTGCCTTTGTGAATGGAGATAGAGGGCCTTGTGAAAATAAAAACAAACAAAATAACAACAACCACCCCCTCTTCAACAAAACCCTCTAAACTGGGAAAAAAAAATCTACATTCTCCCTTTTTTATCAAACCTATCTCATGTCCATAAATCTTTTAAATACTCCCCCTCATTCCCCCTAAGCCATTCACAAAGTCAGGTATTCACCTACATTGTGTGTGGAAGCTGGTTCTTTCCTCAGGAAAGATATGAAGTAGGCCCATTAGTATATGTTTATAGCATCACGTTTTCTCATTACCATCATTAGGATGGCCTTCTTTGTCTTTTTATAGTTCAATGATTTCATTGAAACCACTTCAGTATCATAAAGGTCCCTGCCTTTAGCCAAGCCTTACAAAAGGATTTTCTCTACTTGGCAATGAGTGATAATTATCTTCACATGTATGGAGGTGGCCCAGTACATGGTTAGACTCTTACACAAGAAAAATAATATCTCGGTTTGTGGTCATTGATTCAGTTTTGCAACGCTAAAGTTTTCTGTGGCTTTACTTCTATATACAGTTGAAATTGTCATGTGGCCTGCCCATATTCATATATCATCTTTCAGCTCACTCAAGTTATTCTAAAAAATGTTTATATTACAGTTTCACTTTCTCCTGATCCTAGAGCAGATTGCAACAACCATCCAATGTTTCAGCACGTTCCTGAGTTACCACGGTGATGGAGTGTTCTTGGAAGACTCTCCAGTTCCCTGCTTTTCAGGACCTCGGCAGCTTTCCAAGGAATGTACCTCTGGAGACGGTCATTATCAGTCCTGGCTTAGGTTCTCCTTCCTCTACCACCTTGCATGTCTCCTTCCTTCTGACTCTGACTCAGATGAGTTTTACTGGCCACATACATCTAAATGATACCAAGATTACTTTTAAATAGAACCTCACATGTTTGAGAGCACTTTCCATGATAACTCTGGGACCTAATAATTTTGCCAGCTTTGACTTAGGGAAGAGTGGGGGCAGTGCTGAGTGGATGAAGGCAAAGGGGGAAAGTTGGGACAATTTGAATAGTACAAACATTAAAATATAATTAAAAATTTAAAAAACGATAGGGAAAGGGCTGGCAAGTCAGTGCTTTTGTACTTGCAGTTATGTTCTTTAGGCCAACTGTGGAACTGTTTAACCCTGGTTGTCTTCAATAATAGCAAAGATGCTGGGCAGACATAGTTTGGGATAGGATTGTAGCCAAGAAGATAAATTAGTCTTTTTAGAGCACATATGGTCTGATTTTTATGTGTATCTTGAGAAACCACTTAAAACATTTTTTTTTATTTAAAAAGAAAACCAACTTGGCATGCTCGTACATTTGCATTTCTGAATGATAGTGTAAGCAGATACTTTGTTAGTGTATTGGAATCCAATCGTCATCATTATCCTACATTTTTGAAGACCCCTAAATCTCCCCCTTGTTTGTTCTTGCATGCCTTAAAGAATCAGTGTGATTGCTTGCTAAATCATATCATGCCTGCTGAGAATACACCTCTCACTCTCATAGTACTGGGAGAAAGTTCCTGTGTTACTATTACTCATAGTATTTTAATAAAAAGAAGGTCCTAGTGTATAAAACATCTGCATTTTTAAGATGGAGATGCATGATAAAACATCTCCATGTTGCCCATTGCTATTAATCTAAATCAGCTGCAGGGGTTCTCCCAGTTTAAATGTACTGCTCATTCAGAAATCACACTGCAATTATTTACCACGTCTGCCAGACTTCTGGGATGTCCTGCTTGTTGGACATTGAGGGATGCAACAGACCTCTGAATTAAGGGTGAGCTCTACTGAAAGTCCTTAGGGCATGTCTTACTGTGATTGCTCATGCTCTCTGGACCATTCTTTCTGGAGTTACTGTAGTCATAGGTTGTGAAACTGGAAGAAACCCTGGAATGTGGTGCTCTGGAGGCTCACACAAGTTAGGAAGACCTCATATAGCTGCCCAGTGGCCAAGTCAAGACAGGACAGACTTAATTTCTTAATTCTCCCCTGGTGTTTCCACAGCCCCCTGTGGCCTCTTACGGAACACATAACCTGCAGGTAAGAACACTGCAGCAGTCTTACAACATTTGTAACTGAAAAGATAACTCAAGACAAACATTCTTCTGTCCATTTATATGGAAAAATACGGTGGTCAGTATGCAGGTAAAGTTTGTAGTGCTCATTTTTAAACCTGTTCTGACTCTCCAGTTTGACTCAGAACCTTTGCTAAAATAAAGCACTCCCATTCAGAAAAGTAGGCTTATCTCTCTTCTACTTTCCTTTCTTTGCAGTCCACAGTTATTCAATATCTTTTGATTCTGTATTTATGCTAAATTGGCAGTCCACTGGGACTTACCGGAAAGCAGAAATCACTGTTCCAATAACTCTCACCTCTAAAACTCAATTTTCTAATTATAAGAAATTCTGTTAAATATAAAATTACTTCAGTATACATTTCTGCATTGTAAACATTTTGGATTTCCCATAAATTCTTAGAACCATACAAACTATCCTTGAAGCTTTTAGAATTTGGATCATTTGATTTACCTGTTCTGTGCACTTTTCCTCCTGAGAGGTTTCTCCCCTAAGGGACTGACCTAAACTAGGCTAATCCAGTTTTTTCCCCTTAGATTAGGGATTGGTACAGAGTGGCTCCAGTTACCCACTGATGGGTTTAGAGCTTGGAGGTTAACCTAGCCGTGTTCTGAAGTCATATGGCCAGTTGTCAGACTTTATTTTCTTTAACCTTTCATCACATTTGAAAGAACTGATGACTCCTTTCTTCTTAAGACACTTTTATGTGTGGTGTCTAATAAACAACAGCCTCCTGATCTTGCTGTTGCCTCACTGACTGTTCTCTCTTAGCCTCCTCTCCTGGCTGTCTCTCCTCTTCCACACCATTTTTCATTCATCTTGTATCACTGTTATGCTGTATTGTTGAAAGGCCAACTTGGTTAAGCTGGGAACTACATTTTCTAGACACCTTTTCCTCTATGGCTCCCAGTTAAAGTTACTGAAAAGAGGAATCTACATGGGATTTCAGAGGTGGAGCTAAAGCAGAGTCATTACTCTCTGCAGAACTTCAGGACCAGCTATGGTGATGAAAAGACAAAGAAGTGCCTGGCAGGTTCTGTTTGTGTTTGTTTTCTTTCTTTCCAAGTTGTTCTTCTGCCCCCTGATTCTGTGACCAGCTGTGGCCCCAGGCACACCACCCGATGCTTGCCTATACATGCACAGAAGTGACGGCTATGAGCTACGTAGATGCAGTAGCTGCTAAGTTCCTCACAAAGAGTACTCCACTTGGGGTTCCACTTCAGTGATTGGATGAGCCTCATTTATCAGATTTTCCTGAAAGCTCCTGTTTTCCACCTGTGCCAGTGCTGTGAGAAGACTGGTTAGTGATTGCCTCCAATCCTCCGTTCTTTCTCCTAGAACTTCATTGCTCCAGCTCCTCTAAAATTGTGTAAAAGCTAATTCCTACAGTAAGTCCTTTGTCCTATAACACTCCTAACAAACACTGACTGAGACAAATATTGGTACCATTAGAAGTGGTTTTAGGGAAATATGACATTAAAAAAGCAATATGGGATTAGGACACTCATGTGACTAGACTTAAAGGCACTGATCAACCTGTTGTCAGTGACAAATAGGACACAGATAGGCTATGTCATAGTTATTTTCCCAATTATGAAATGTGTAGTCAAAATAGACAAACAATTGATAGAATCCCCACATTGGTTCTCTGATCTATGAGTGAGGCCTTTTATGATAGAAAGGGCAAAATGGAAACCTCTAGGGCTTCCTTTTTCTACTGGGTCAGTAACCCAAAATTAATATTGCATTCCTGGAGGGATTGAAGAGATTTGTTCTACCATCAAGGACTTGGTAGATTCAGGAGCAGTGATTCTTAACACATCCTCATTCAATTTGCCTTTTTGGACTGTGCAGATGACAGGTGGGTTTTGGAGAATGACAGAGGATTATCATGAACTTAATTAGGTTAGGAGACTCCATTTGTAGCCCATTCCAGATGTGGTTCCTTTATCAGTTCTAAATAACACATCCCCTAGAATCAATATGCAGCTAGTAACCTGGTAAGCATCTTTATACTTATTAGTAAAGACCACCAGAAACAATGTACTTTCAGTTGGTATCTAGCAATATACCGCTTTGTCTAAAAAGTATATCAACTATTCATCCATTTATCATAATCTTTTTCTCATGAACCTCCCTGCCTCCCTATTTCAAAGGACATCATGCTGGTTCACCCTGTCAGTGACATCATGTTGGTTTGATCCATTGAGCAGAAAATAAACACTTCCCTAGACATATGTGTGCAAGAGTGTAGGAAATATTTCCCACAAAAATGCAGGAGCATGCCAATTTGGTCAAACTTTGAGGTCTGGAGCATATCAAGATATCTGTAATGAAAGTAGTCATGGATATTCAGTATAGTATAATGGGTTGCAGATATAACATAGGGCTTATTGGGGGAAAAATTAAAATCAGAGAAATAGTAGTACATGCAATCTGCCAAATTTTCATCACTCCATAGCACAGGCAGGACACAGATGTCCTATATATGTGCTATGACCAAAAGCCCAGCAGAGGGTTGCGTTAGCCAGAAAGCTAGATGCACAAAACAGAACTCTGGCTTACTCACCCCATTATGTAAGTTAGCTTAAGAGGGGGAGGGAATACCTGGCTTCTTATAAAAAGAAGTAAAACAAGAGATCTTTGGGTCCAGGGACGTGTTAGGAAAATTGCATCCTGGAGATGAAGGTTTGCATACCAAGAGCGCAAGAAACAAGCTTGCTTGCTGAATGAAATGCTGAAAGTAGCCAAATGCCTTATCTCTGCAGGCTATCTCAGGGGACCTAAGCCAGTTCTCTGCTAAGGTTCCAAAAGGAGAAGAAAATGTGCCCCCAAAGCCATCCACGTTTGTCTTTGTTAATATCCCTTCCAAGAAAAGGGAAATATTGCTGCATATAGCCCCTCTTCCAGTTCCAAAACAGTGCCTAGGAGAAATGGCCAAATCTATGGATCTGCACTGATTCATGGGTAGTGGCCACTGGTTTTACCATATACTCAGAGAGACTCAGAAGGAACACAATTGAAAAATCTGGTGGCAAGTAGTTCAATAGTGGTACATGGATAGAACTCTCCAAAATGGACATAAAGATATGTGTGTGTGTGGGGGGGGCAACTTTGCCATCAAGCCCCCCCATCCTCCACGGATGAAAGTAATACCACCAAGACATGATCTGCTTGGAAAGGAGAGGTGGCCAGTTTCTCAGAGGAAAAAGGCCAGGAGACCCTTCCTCCAGGGGCTTTTATTAGATTGTAATACACAGGAATACAGGCGGCAAGGATCAAACAGTAGATAACATTTCAAAGAAATCTGAGGGCTTAGTCTGAGTCAGTCTGTCAGGAAGGGGGTTTGCAGAAACTTTAGGGTTTCCTCTCGGACCCTTATCATATGAATGAAAGCACGCTTAGCAGAGCAGGTTTCACAGGATTTTTAGGAATTCTTTCTTATGTGAGATTTCCCCAATCTGCTCGAGCAAGGCAAAGAGCTGCAGCCCTCCACGTCAGGTTTTCAGGCTTAAGTGGATTAGAGCCAGGAAGCACTTCTCTCAGAGGACATGGGGACTTGGGCTATGTCACATAGCCAGGCGTCAAGGGTCTGTTGTTCACTCTTTGTTGCAGCCCCCCAAGTCCTTCCATGAAGGCCTTCCAAGTGATTGAGTCTGGCTTAGGTTGCCCCTCGCCGTGGGAAGTCTTACCTGTCTCTGACTTCTGAGCATGTTCTGGGGGCAGGGAGAGGAAACTGAGGCAGCGTTTGCTACCAGGGACAAGCTTTTGTCTCCTGTGTCTGGCATTCTGGAGGTCACTCGCTCATCCTTAGCCATGGGGGGTAGTTATAATTCCTGAAACCAGGCAGAGCAGTCCCCAACATTTGTGTTCTTATGTGATTGTTTACCAAAGAACACCTTCAGCAGAGGTAAATCTTAATAACCAGTTGGGTAAGATGACTCATTCTGGGGATGTTAATTAGCCTCTTTCTTCAGCCATCTCTCCCCTTGACCATTAGGCTCATGATGAAGGTGGCCAATGTGCAAAACTGGAGGTTATACATGAGCTCATCAGCAACATGGACTTGAGTTCATAAAGACAATTTTGCTTCAGCCACTAGTGAGTTCTGACCTGCCAGCAACAGAGACCAATACTGAGTCCACAATATGTCACCACTCCCAAGAGACATCAGCCAACCACTTGGTGGAAGGTTGATTACACTGGACTACTTTCATCATGGAAGGAATAGCACTTTGTTCTCTGGAATACATACACACCTTGGATATGAATGTGTTTTCCCTTCCTGTGATGATTCCACCAAAACTACCACCCGAAGGTTTCCAAAATGCCTTATTCAGTGTTACAGTTTTCCATACAATATTACTTTTTACTTTGGAAATTATTCAATATCAAATGCACTGATCTTATTACAATCCTCATTACCCTGATGCAATTAGACTGTCCTTTTGAAGACTCAGTTTCATCACCAAATGTGTAGCACTGTTTTGGGGGTCAGGTATAAAATTCTTCAGGATAAATCTGTGCTCTGAATCTGTGACTGATAGGAATAGTTTTTCCCCTTCATCTCTAATGATCCACTGGCAAAATTTGTCTCCACAATTTTGGGCTCTGCTGATTTAGAGCCCTTAGTGAACATGAGAAGACTGTTTTTATCAAAGGACATACAAAGTTCACTAAACTGGAAGTTGAAATTATTAACTGGTCATTTCGATGTTCTTATCCCAGTGGACCAACAGGCAAAAAAAAATACCATCATTGCATTAGAGTGGGTGACTTATCCTATCAAAGGGAGAGTGGGCTGCTTTGACATAACAAGCACAGGAAAGAGGAAGTATGTTTGGAAAGCAGGAGGTCATCTGGATGCCTCTTAGTACCACCCCATGTCTTATGTTAATGTTGATGGAATACTTTGACAGTCTAATAGGGGCAGGGCCGCTGTTGGCACAGACCTTGTTGTGATGGCCTGACAAATTACAAAAATGAAGACCCCAAGAGTCATAAGTATTTCTTACTTACTTTGATGTGAATATATGTGTGAATAAAATACCATTTGTTTTTTTTTCTTTTTCTCTTTTCCAGTTCCATACTATCCAACATAAAATGTATTAATGGTGTTTAAGGTATAGATCAAAGAAGTGAGACTCAGATAGATGCAGAATGATCATTGTCCAATGATGGGTGAAGAGACAAGGAACTTAGTGTATCTTTTTGGGGGGAGGGCTACATATTGTTGGTTACATTAGGGATAGTTACATCATGTTAGGTAGAAACATGATATTGCTCTTACCTTTATTTGGATGTTAAATATGGTTTAAAAAGGTACATATGGATAACAAGTCAACAAGGCGTGGAGTTATTTGTATTGTTTAATTTAGGTACTACATTTCCAAAAATCTTTCCTGAATGGTTCCGGGTTTTAGCTGGCCAAAACGGAAACTTGTGTGAGATTCGGAAGGTGGACAAATATGCACGGAGTTGCCCAGCTTGTCTTCATTCTCCCTTGCTCTGCATCCAACTGCTAGGTTTATTGTCCAAACATTTCTACCAGATGCTTGGCTCTGGACCCACAGCTAGTGGCTGTACAGGGATCCCAGCCCTCATAAACTGTCTCCTTAGATTTTCCTGGAAACCCCAACTTGTCTACCTGCACCAGCACTTAAGGAGGCCCGGTTGATGGTTTTTCCTCTAGGTCTGCAGTGGTCCTTCCAGGCCATTCCTTTCCCAGCTGCTCCTTTAATAGTTTAAGTTCTGATTCTTCTAATACATTCCTTATCCCTGTCTGAACCCTGACTGGTACAGGTCTGCTACATCATGTGGCCTGTGGTAAGTCTGTGAGTGTGTGCATGGGTGTGTGTGTGTGATGGGGGGTGGGTAAGTTGCTGGTAAAGCCATATGAGAGCTAAATGCTGCTCTAATTTGATCTGATAAGTGATTATTATCATTAGGTAGAGTTGAGAATTTTTTACCCTACATATTGAGAATTGGAGTTTGGAATAATCCCTGGAGCTGTGATGGTGTGGCAGAGGTTGGGGGTAATTAAATATTGCTTGCTCAAACTTTCCCCATCTCAAGCTTCCAAGTTACTCGATTCTAGGATGCTGTTGAAACTCAGAATGTAGAAGTTAAAAATTTATGACATAACATCCGAAAGGTATTGGATATTTTGATGATAGATTAGACAAAGTAATAGCAACAATAACCAAGATAACAACAATAATAACAATAAAAACCATCAAAAAACAAAACCCTCCAAAATGACAATTGAAACAAAAAATCCTAGTGTCCAAATGTGTATATTTTCTATAACAGAACAATTAATTTTAAACAAGTTATTGAAACTTCATGGGGAGACAATGTTAAAAGTTGCTGGTGAACAAAGAATAAGACATTAATATATTAATTTAAGGTGTACAGGCTGTTATCAATATTATGTCAATTTAGTGGACTTCATCATTTTATTTTAGAAAATAAAAATATTTATAAGACCTCTCCCAAATCAAGATCTCAGTCTTTCTACTCAGATCTTTCTCCACAAGATTTTAAGTTTCTCATAACCATATCTTTCAAGTTTTCCTAAGTTCTATCCAACCTTACTTACTGTCACCGCACTCTTTTATTCTTTAAGTGCTAAAGTTTCCTCTTTTTGAGTGTGTGTTGCTAAAGTGGCAGACTCTGCACTAGGTGCTTTGTGTACCTTTTCTCTAAACTTTGTGGTGAATGAAGAATGTGGGAATTATGTGTCCTGTTTTAGAGATGAGGGAATTGAAGACCAGAGAGATCACCTAACTGATGCATTAAGGTCACACAGTAAAGTCAAGAGTTTAACTCCCATTTCTTCCACTTCACTGTCTTGCTTCCAGTTAACTTTTGTATCATTGCTTCCCTCACCCTAAGAACTACTGCACATTAAATTTTTATAGCTATTGACAAATTGCTTTCCAAAAATAAGACCAGTATACCTATATTCCCACCAGTGTAGGAAAGTCTTTATTTCTGCACATCTTCATCAGTACCAACTAGATATTCCAAATTTATTTTTTTTAGAACCAGGATGTGATAATAAAGATTATTATTAGGGTAAAAGAGGAATAATATGGCATTTTAGATATGTAAATTGCAAACATTAAACATTTGGTTTTGAGTGTAGAAGTGTTTTAAATAAGCCTTGTGAACTGCACAACTGCCTATAATTGTGTCAGCATTATAAAATTATAATGAATCTGAAAAATTCTCATTGGCTTATTCTTATTACAGGAAGTAGCCATCCTGATGTCATAGTGCAATGCAGTACTTGCGTTTGTGGTGAGTCTGGTGTAAACAGACCCGTTGCACCATCGGTCCTATACAATCATAGCACACATAATTAGGTACAGTACATAATGCTTAATAAGAATAATAAATGATTACGTAACTAGTTAAATATTTACTATACTATAGGTTTTGTCACGTTCGCCACATGTCTTGATGGTGTCTGTTTCTCTTGTGCTTAATTTAACCTCGTGTTGTTTTGTACAGTAACATGCTGTACAGGCTTGTAGTCTTAGGAGCAATAAGCTATACCATATAGCCTAAGTGTGTAGTAGGCTATACAATCAGGTTTGTGTAAGTACACTTTGTGATGTTGGCACATTGACAAAATTGCCTCATTACACATTTCCTAGGATATATCCCTGTTGTTAAGCAATCCTGAAGTGACTGTTTGACAGGAGGGTACCACGTATGTACTGCTCTAGGAAGGAAAGGAATAAGCCTGGATCTGGTGATAACAAAGGGAAACATGTTTTTTGAGTCATCCTCAGTTGCAGTTATTTACTACTTCGCTGTTAAGGCTCCAGGAACCCAACATGTGGAAGTCTGTGTCAATTCTCAAGCTTCACTGCTCACCCAGCATCTTGACACCTTCTGGAGTTACCAGTGCTCTTAAGCATGACTATGGCAAGGTCTCTGCTGGACTGAATTTGCAGGTCCAAGAAGAATATGACACATGCAGCTTATTATAATACCTAAAATTCATGTAATAAACATGTATTGAATACTTACTGTATACAAAGTTTTATAATACAGTAGAATGAAATGAGCTACATGTGTACTTTTTCCTTAAGGTCCCTTTGGTTCCTTAAGGGAGATTCATGAATTCATTCATTCACTCACTCATTCATAAATTCATTAATTCATTCACCAAGTGTTTATTGGGCACCTATAGTGTGCCAGTGATTTTTCTAGGTTCTGGGAATACAGTAGTAAACAGAACAAAGAGATCCCTGCTCTTATGAAACTGTGGAAACAACAAATTAACTAATTAACATATGTAGTACCAGGGAGTGATAAGGACAAAGTAGAAAAACAAAGCAGAATGAAAGAAGGTAGAGTAATGGGATGATATTTTTGTATGGATAGGGAAAGCTTTCAAGAGAACATGATATTGAACAGGACTTCAAATGAATGGAAAAAACGCCATATGGGTTTCTAAGAGTAAAAAGTGTGCTGGTGGCTCAGACAAGTGTAGAGCAAGAGAGGTGGTGAGCACTGGTCTATCTCCAGGTTTGTATTAGGAAATACGACAAGGTCTGTATGGAAAAATTCCAGCCATAGTTAATATAATGAGAACAATTTGAGGGACACTGATGTAACCTGGCCACTAAGGAGAGTGGATTGGAACACACATGCATGAATCATGATGACTTTACTAATCAGTGGGGGCAATAGATGCCATTGAGCAAATGTGTATACTGTGTGGCTGTTGCATTCAAAATGACTGAGCAAGTAGAGCAATGAATCTGCATCACATTTTGCATTAAGCTTGAACATTCCTCTGCAGAAACTATCTGGATGATTCAGAAGGCTTTCTATGATGATGCAATGAGTGTAGCACAAATCAAAGTGTGGCACAAATGCTTCCAAAGATGGTCAAGAATCGGTTGAAAGGGATCCATGTTCTGAAAGGCCTGCAATAAGCAAAACACCTGAAAATGTTGAACATGAATGGGCTGCAGTCAACAAAGATTGGCAACTGACAGTGCAAAACCTAGAAGCTGCTCTGGGAATTCCCAAAACTACTGTGTCTGAGATTTTGACACAGGATCTTGGCATGAAACATGTCATGACAAATTTCATTCCTCAGCTTCTGCTACCAGAGCAGAAGGAACATTGTGCTGCAGTTGAGAGAACTGTGTGAGATCCCAACATACATACTTTGAAGGGGACAGAGGCATCATTGTCCTGTGCACAGTGTTTCTTCTTCAATAAATGTCTTTTTCATAGCACATGGTTGGACACTTTCTGGACAGACCTCACATTCCATTCCAAAATGAGATCCATCAGGGTTCCTAGTGTGCATTTGAAAGACAGTCACAAAGCATACTTCCTCCCTAAGTGCTGCCCATGCTCAAGCACATAGGAGAGGCTAGATCAATTCACAAAGAAGCTATGGACGCTGCCCTTACCGTGTGGGGCTAGATATGTTTCACCAGACTTTAAAACCTCCTTCAGCTTCTTCAGTCTGGAAATAAGCCACTTAATTGGATTGGTTCTCATTCATACCTATATTCACATTCATGGCCTGGAAACAACTGATTTTAATCACACATATTTACCAAGCACCTACTCTGCATCAGGCATTGTGTTAAGAATTTGAAGTAATATAATAGTATTAAATACGGTTCTTTTGAGAGTTTGTAATACCGCCTGGAGGACTACTCATGACATTTTCTTCTTTCACATAGCCCGTGATAAACATTCTGGACTGTCAGTTCAGTTAAGGAATTCTTATTTGTAAGGGACAGAATCCTACATGAAGAAGCTCAAGTGGAGAGGAAATTATGCCATTTCCAGTGGAACACATTTGTAGAAAGTACTGCTAGTTCTTGGGGGAACTGCAAAGCCTCTCAGAACCTCTGCTACTCATTTTGGTTTGCCAACCCTGTTCCTCTCTCCATATCTGCCTTGTGCTCTCTCTGTAACCTGAATCTTCTCTTTTTCTCATGCTTTCCAGTGGCCCCATTCAGAGCTAATTCAAAGTGGCCCTTTGGATACATGACCTTTCAGCTCATGTCTCCCTGTCTTGGTCTCTGTGTCCCCATTCCCAATTCCCAGAAGAAAGGAAATTATTGGTCAGGTCCACTAACTTTGACGTGATTTGAGGACACATGAAATGCAGGGCTCCTTGTTTTGGAATGTGAGTAAATCAATAAATGTGAGCACAAGTGAAATGGTGGTTATATCTAGTAGCATATTACTGTGTTATAGTATCTTTAATATAATACATTTAGTAAATCATTAGACAGCCAGCCTGCTTCTCTGTATTTATGGCCCAATTTTTAAGGTATTTTTCCATAAAGAACCTCCCATGTATCCAGCCTCATCTTTCCTTCATACTTATAGTGGTCCACCTGCTTCAGAGATGACTCCTTTCCTGACCTGCCTGGCATTTGTACTGCTGTAGGCAAACACCAGTCCTTGACACAAGTGAGTTTACCCTGGGCATGTAGCAAAGTAACAGTTGCAACGATGATGGTGGTGAAGACGGTCCAGGTAGTAAGAAACCAAGGCCAATACTCAGGTTAACCATGTAGTCACAACCCCATCTTATTAAAGGTAGATCCTAGGCTGCTGATAAGTGAGTATTTCAAAAGAATTAACCATTGATAGCAAAACTAAATGATTTGGAATCCATGTTCATTTTTATATGTACTCCATCCATGGGTTCCAAGTGATCATTTTACTCTCCTAGATTGATCTTCCATACGTGTGTGTGTGAATCTTCCTGATGGTAACGGATGCTGAGGGTGTAGGTGCTGTGCTCGGAGGGAGTCAGAGGAGGCTGGGTTAGCTGGCACTGTGCCCGTGGAGAGAATCTGCTAAAGCTGGAGCCCTACTGTATGTTGTATTGGAATCAAACCTCCTATTGCTGAAAATCACAGTGCCTCTGATCTCAGCACCATCAGATAAGCTGCCAGAAAATAACATCTTAGATGTCTATTTAACAGGAGGCAGGCGTGTTGATAGAACTGTCTTGCTTTGAAAATTCCTATGAGAAGGCAGAGCCAAATGCACAAATTATAAAACTATGGTAGAAGCACCAAAGAGACGGAAGCTAAAAGTATGGCAGAAACAAAGGATGTAGGGATCTTTGAAATGTGTTGTTTTTTAAGAGCCTTAGACAAGCACATGGCAGAGCCTGCATACCCCTTAATTATTTTCTGGCCTCTGTGCTCACAAATAAGCACCATATGAACAGTAAAGCATCTTCAGCATGAGAAAAGGGGAAAATGATTAGGAGAAAGCACAGATGTGTTCTAGGAATTGTGCTGGCTGCCATTTGCCCTAAGCACCTGCACCATGCTGGTTCCTGGGATACAAAGACGAATGATGGGCAGGCTTCTCCTTCAGAAGCAGTTAGGGTTTTCCTCTTCTCTCCCACTGCCAATATCCCAGGTCTGGACCCATCCTCTCCTAATGAGTCACTGAAAAAGCTTCCAGGATCTTCTTTCCTTTCTCCACACTGTGCTCTGCTCTAGTGATAGCTCTCTCCAGCAGCATATTTATCACATTGTGGCCTTGCTTGAGCAGCAGCAGAGAGCTCCTTATTGTCTAATGGCGTCTGAATGCAATGGTCTTGCACTTTAGACCTTCCTCCATAAGAAACTTATAATGCATCCTCATCTTCCCTTCATATCCATGGTGGTCTCCCTGCTTCAGTGATGGGGTTCCTTCATTGGCCTATCTGAATAGTGTTCTAATCATTGCAAAGAAGACATTGGCACCTGCACTTTGAAATACTGAAGAATGTTTTCTCTAGCCCTTCTTTGATGGACAGCAATCCTCTTGTTACTTTCCTGTTCTCTCTCACGAGTGAACTTTATGTTTACACTAATACAGACACCTGAGTAGCAAGATACTTACTTATTGAAATGAATGTTGATCAGTTTTGATATGAACTGACAATCTTGATAGGGTTGTATGGGCAAATAATGTCACAGAAAGGCTCTGCTTCTGTTTCTACGTTTTCTTTCCTTACTCTCTCGCCTTTTACATATAATATTCCACCTGCATCTTACTTCTTCCTCTCAATTCTAGCAGTTAGCAATTGCATTCAATCAATTGGCTAATATATATTTGTAACTCATGCTTATAGGCCATATGAGCATAGAATTTGAAATCAGATATACTGATACTAAACCTGTATGTTTCATGCATCTTGTGTCACCGATTAAGGCAGGACTTCCAGGTCCCAGAAAAGCCAGCCCTTCCTCCCAAGTGGCCTGTTCAGTGTTCTCACAAACAAAGTCCGTCAGTGTCAGTGCCTCCTTCCTTGTTCCGGACCCTTCTGCTACATGCTGCCATTGTCGTTCAGGCAACACTGTCCCTTCAAAGAGACTTTGTTCCTGCCACACACAGCTGCTTCCTCCAGCTTCTCCCGCTGCCTGGACAGGCATTGCCCTCTGTCTCTGGGCACTGCATTTGCCACTGTTGATGAACTGCAGATCTGGAGGTGCCAGAGCCACAGTGTGTCCTATTGCTCAGATGGAGAAAAGACCTTCATAACATCTTTTTACCTTGTCTGAGAAGAGTACCAAAGCAATGTGGCTTTTGTTCCATAGGCTTCTGGTTGTACTAACAGCCAAAATTCTCATGGGACTCAGATGTAAGCTTTGGGGGTCTGGAGGGATGATTAATTTGGGGAAGTATTTACACTGCCACACTGGTCCAGGCTACCTGTCCTGGCTCCCTCTTCTCCTTAAGGGATGTACGTTTCAGGGAGGTTCTCTAGTTCCTCATGAGGCTAGTCTTCCAGAGCTGTGCTCCACTGGTTCACTCAATCTACTAAACAGGTCGTAGGGCTATTTTTGGCACTCATACTAGGGACAGGATAAATATTTACTTAATGAATTTTATCACTAAGTCGGTATGTGACTGTGGTCATATCACTTAATCCCTGGGTCTAACTTTGTTTATTGAGATATCCAGATGATCTCTAAACTCTCTTTATGTGAAAACATTTTTGCTTTCAGATATTTGACTGGTTTCCTTCTCTTTGAAGTCTGATACACTAAAACCCTATGAGCTGACTGTCCTGTGCAGAAAACGACTCTACAACTTGTTCTGACAGAGAAAGCAGCCACGTGAAGGTACTGGAGGATGAACAGAAGCAGACAGACAGGTGTGTGTGTTTACCCAGAGGAAAGGAGGAACACTATACAAGGCAGTTCTCATTTCAGTTGCTGTTGAACTCAGACCAAGTGCAACACTTGCAGTGCACAGGACTAGTGGAGTACAAGGGGGAAAACCTGCCATCTGTCTTGGAAAACAAGGAAAATGAGGCAGAGAAGTTGAATGCTGTAGAGAGTAGGGAGAATTACATAAGGGAAAGAGTCATGAAGACATCCCTAAACTCCGTCTACCCACATCTCCGGCCCATGACCCACACATGCATGGGACAGACTAAGAAGTTCAGTGAAAGATACAGTATCTGAATTGAGACCTTGAAGATACTAAAGAGAGAACAGTAGAAAAAAATAAGTCATAAATGAATAATAACTACAGCAATACGCATGAAAGCCTCCATTTATTGGCACACACATTGGATGTGTGCCAATAAAATCCTAGAGACACTGCTACCAGGGAAGATGATGATCAACCTAGTGAAGATGAGAACGATGGAATATAATGGTAACTGATGCATCTGCATCTAGTGCCACATTTTTTTTAGGTCCTCAATCTAAAGTTTACAGTATATGGAGCAAACACTAGTAGCATAACTAGTTACCAAGATGTGATCATGGTTCTCTTCACGGGACTTGTCAGGCCTCATGTTATGCAGCCACCAGATATGTGCCTGATTCCTGAACAGAAGCTGTCTTGTAGGATGTGTTTGTGAAGGGCCTTCCATAAGCACTTTCCCATGGGTATGAATGCGTCAGGCACTGTGTCTGACCCAGGCTAGTTCCTCAGCTGGTGCTTCTGAACGAATTAATCAAACAGGGGTTGCTATTAGTACTCTTGGTTTTTCCCAGATTGGCAAACTGGGAAATTACATTCTCTATATGAGAGTATACTTTCAGTTTTACTACTTCCACTTGTTGAGGGATGAAGAACAAAGTTACAAAAAAAAACTCTAAAGTATCCTGAGAAGAAATACAAAGGCAAAATAAATCCCGGAGACCTGGTAATAATTAATGACATCATGTATCTTCCGAATGTCTGTGCGTGAGCAAGATGGCCAAGTGAGACAGATCAGATGAATTCCAGGTCATGTCAAGGGAGACATGAGATCATAGATTCTTACTGTTGCAAAATTATATCACCAAATTTTAAATAAAACAAACAAACAAAAATAGCCACAGAACATTTTCTAATGCCTGACTGCTATTCAAATCTCAGGTACACGCCTTGGGAGAAATCTCAGAGAGATTGCAAACATCTAAGGAAGCACTTCCTGCTTAGCTCAGCTTTGAAATGGCATTTATGGTTGAGGTAAGGCAACCACTTTCCTAAATTCTTCATAGAGCCCCGGATGTAAAGAGGGTAATACGGGAGTGTGCTGTGACCCACCTGTGGGGAGTTCAGTAAGGGAATTGTTATTTATCAAGTGTCTACACTGTGTCAGGCCATGTGCTCTCTGTTTCCATGTGTGTTTTCACACAGAACCCTCATAGCAACCATACAAGTTGGATATTCCCTCCCATTTAAAAAGGGGGAGAATGTTGAGGCTCAGACAGGATTAAGTAATTTGATTGCTGGGATGCCATCTCAGATTTGCCTGAGTCCAAACCCCAGTTTATTTCATCAATATTTTAATAAATAAAACAGTAGAATATGTGTCCCTTCTTCCTTATGGGGAGAACGTTAGGATAAGGTTCTCTTCTGTAGTAGGCTAGACCTACCTTAAAGCGAAAGCTTCCCACTCCTGCCTAGCCTTTCTTTAACCTTCCCTTTCCTCTTGTTAATCTTGGCTTCTTTTACACAAGTTTTGCCTCCAAAAAAAAAAAATCAACAGAAGTTGGGTGAAAGCTGTGGCAGAAACTCTTCAGATGCCCAAGTCCCCACTCCTCCCTAATGACTCTGGACTCCACAGCTACGCCTCTTTGTCCTCAAGCTTGCCCCGTTGCTTTTTTTTTTTTTTTTTTTTTACAAAGGAGTTAAAGGGAATCTGGGCTATTTTTTGTTCCTATGTTCCTATCAAAAGTGAGAAATGAAAAACAGACTGAGGAAGCCATGAATGTTCCACTCAGTTGGCCTCACTTATTTATGTTATATGTCTGTCTGAAGGCATGTGAGTTTGTGATTCCTGAGATAGAAACCTTCTGGGAGCTTTTCAAGGTGACAGCTAGCTCATCTGATAAACTCATCTCTGTTCATATGAGCAGGTTAGGAGCCCTCTCTGCCCTGTTTTCTTCTTTTTCTCTACATTTCCTGTATGTTTTCTAAACCAATAGTGTCCAAACACTGGTGCCAGCTGGACTGACTGTATCACATACATCTGAAAAACTTGTTAAAAATACTGATTTGCTTTTCCCTGGCTCAAGATTCTGATTCAGTAGGTATAGGATAGGGTCTGCGAATCTGTTCTCCTTTCTTTTTTTCCCATATTTTTATTTTTTAATACTTCATTTTTAATTGTATTTTTCCCACTACCATTTTGGGAATCTGTTTTGTTAACAAGCTCTCCAGGCGAATCTGTTGGTATCCATGTTAGTAACCAGAGGCAGGAGAACAACTCCATGTGCTCGGATATTTTAGGACAGGTAGAAGCTGGTGGAGGAAATCATTTGGGTGAGGCAGAGTGTCACAGTACAGTATAAATTACACTTGCCAGGTGTGTTGAATAAGCCCAAAGTATCAGTTTTATGTAATGGACACCACTGTCAGGTGGTCCTACCTTCCTCCCTACTCCCAAACCTGGGCTTGTGAGGGCTCAGTTTCTACAAATTCTAAGAAAAATCAGATTCTTCTGGCTTGTGGCAGAAAGCACAGCTTCCAAAAGCACAGCTTCCAAAGACACTCACTTTATGGATAGGGGCTTATTTAAATCTTAAGAAGATAAGGTTTTCCTTTTCTTTGGCTCTTTTGCTTTAACAATTAAACTAGACACAGAGGCATTAGATGGTAGACAGATTCTTATTACTGCATATTTTGGGAAGTATTAAAAAATATTTTATTTATTTATTTTTAGAGAGAGGGGAAGAGATGGTGAAAGAGGGAGAGAAACATCAGTGTGTAGTTTTCTTTCATGTGCCCCCTGCTGGAGACCTGGCCGATAGCCCAGGCATGGCCCTGACTGGGAATCAAACCCATGACCCTTTGGTTTGCAGACCAGCGTTCAATCCACTGAACCACAGTAGCCAGGGCAATTTTTTTGTGTGAAGTTTTTGCTTTTTGTTTCCCATCTTCAATAGGCATTCATTTGGTACTGAATTTTAGATATGAAAGATCATTGTATATACACTCTGGATTGAAGGTATTAACTGTGTAGCTTAACTAAAACAGTAATTAAAATATTTTAAATACTTAGAGTTAATTGTGTAAACTTAAGATTTTCACATTTCCCTTTTAATGTATTACATAGATCTGAAAATATGGGACACACATTTGAACTTTCACTGCACAGCTGGACCCAGAGGCTATAATAAAAAATAAATTATGCTTGCCACCTAGAGAAGGGATGTGCTGAGATTAAACTGAGAAGGTGAAGCTTCAGGTGTAATTTTCACCCTGAGTAAATGCTCAACTGATGGATGACATGTAGGACATCTATATGAATAAAGATTTTGAACACAGAACTTTATCTGGATAGTTTGAATTGTCATGGTTCTGTTTTTGTCGGGGCTTACTTAGCCAATGATATCTGGGATTTATTTGGGGGCTAAAAGGCACATTAATTGAAGGAAATGAAGGTTTAAGTTCTCACTTTCACATGTGCTTGATTCCATTTTTGTCCAGGGTATAGCCTCCTTTCATCTTTGGGGGAAATCCACTGAATTTAAAAGAAGGAGGGCCATCTTGGCCAGACTCCTTCAAGAAGCAATTATTTGAAAGTTCACTTTCAGGTCCAAGGCTGAGGTTTTTCTGGCTTTGCTCTATAATGTTGTTGCCTTTCTGTATCTTTTTATAAACAAATGGTGTACCACAGAGTACACTGATCACATAAGAAAGACAAGTTGCAGAGGCATGGAAGTGAATTTCATTAAGCTTAAAAGCTTTCTCTATGTTATGACTTTTAATACTGGTTTACAGTAACTTACCCACCTAAAATAATTGGAGAGTCAACATTCACCTGTGAAATAGCTTTACTTATTTTATTATATACTCTCCTTTTTTCAATTCCTTGTCCTACTTTTTGATGCAGCTTTTAATTACTTCAGCTGGCGCTACCACTAAATTTCTTAAGGTTATCTTACCTAGCAGATATATAAAGAATCCTCTTATAGTAGCTCTTAGAATGTACCTGAAGTGGTGGTAAGGCAGAACCCTGTGGCCAAACAGGGCATCAAGGGCCTGGGAAGTATCAGGAAAGTCATCCCAGAGATAAAAATGTGCTTAGCTCATACGCAGAGCTGTATTAAGCTATCATCCTTTGATGGGTGTCATGGGAATAAACATGGATGGGTTTGCATTGAGCAGATGTTCATGGCTTCAGACTGGAATGTTGTCTGTTTGCACTAAAGATATTTCCTGACTCATTCCAAGACATGGGAGTGTTGACAGGAAGCTCTGGGTGAAGTATAGTGTGAAAGACCAATGGGAAGTTTTCTGTCACCATAACCAAATGATTTCATCTGCGATAGAACAGAGGCCACTGCTTCAGATAAGTGGTGAGGTAGTTCTCTCTAGCTCATTTTTTTCTTCTCTGCTGTTGTTGGTACATATTTGGGTATGCATGCATACACATATGTGTGTGTTGCACAGACATATGTCTTGATACCAGCAGTCATCTAGAAAGTCATGCCTTGTTAACTCTAAAACTTTATACTTTGGCATTTACACTCTCGATGTGCAGATAGGCAGGCTTGACTTGTCAAAACATTGGTATATGTCTAAACGAGAGAATGTGTTCAGTTAGAATCTCAGTTATTCTGACATTCATCATCACCCAGTGCTGTACATTTATACACACACACATGCACACACTATAGTGGTGGATTTAAAAGTACTGAGTTTCCTCAGAAAAGGGAAATTTCCTACTCATTTCCAAACAGAAGCTTATTTTCTACTTAAATAGCCAGTGTTACATGTGAGTCATTAAGGGCCTCCAAAGTCCATAATTACCCTAACTCATCACTTTGCCCTTCATTTAACATAAGTCACTGTTTCCTCCTCTAGCCATTACTTGGAGATCCATATCCATACTTTTTTTTGCCACTAATTGACCCCAGTAGGATTTTGGCATCAGGTTGGACATTGATGTATAAACAATTCCATTCAATTCCATTTAACACAACCAACATTTCCCAAATGCCTGTTTTGTGCCAACCTTTGTACTAAGCACTCTAGTCAGTATAAAAGCGAAGATTCATGGGCCTGGTTTTATTTTCCTAAGGAGCCTCCAGAGATACTTTAAACTCTTAGTCAGATGATCAACAATATTTACTGGGCATCTGTGGGTTCCAGGAACTGACTAGTTGCAGTTGCAAAGTATATACTTCAAATGCCTCTTCTAATTACTCTTAAGATCTTTTTATTCTAACAAGTGTTTGCGAGCATGTGATAATATGACTGAGAAAAAGATAAATAAAAGCACCTGCTTCTGAGTTGTATGTCTTTTGAGAGGTATAAAAAAGGTGGCTTTTTTCCATCATAGGGGAAACACAGCCACTTAGTCATCATCAGCCACCAGCCAACTCCTTGCTCAGATTGTTCTCCACAATAGTGATAGCAGGTTTGCATTTGTTTATTCAGGCTAGCTGACCTGGCTTTCTTTGTAACCAATAACTTTTGGGAAATCTTGGTAACATAATGGGCATTGGAATGAGAGGGTTGGATTCAAGGACCAGGATTCATGCATGTCATTATCAGATTAATCAAGCCAAATAGTCACTTGAGGGTACACAAGAGATATCTAAAAGGTATCTTAAACTTATAGTTTAATAATGAGAGAAACTGATTGAAATCTTTTCTGTCCTCAGAGAACACTGAGGGGTGCAGAGATTACAGTAGAAGTGATGCCCTGTAGAGAACAAAGCTATTAAATTCTTCACGTCTGAATTTAAAAAGAATGCCTTGGTTCTTATCTGAGACTTCCACTCTGTTCCTGGTGTGAATAGAATTGAACTTGTTTGATGATGGCAATAGAGCAAGAAGTAGGGGGACTGAAAGAGTCAGTTAAAGGTGTTTATAAAGAGAGAGAAGAAGAAGAATGGTCCTTTCCCCTCAATCAAATGGAATTTAGGGTTGATGAGCAAAGAAAAGTATTCACAAAACATTTGTGGGTATCTGTTGTCAATGGAGACTGCCACTCATTTCCTCGATTGTCTGGTCACCTAGGTACCAGAGTTGCTGATGTATCCTGATGCTGCTAATATGGGGGAAAGAATGATAAGGTCAGGAACAGTTATCAAGGCCTAAATCATGCAGGTTTGCTTTCTGAGACATATGGGAAGTGGATCTCACCACATCCTAGGCCCCAAGATTGGGGCAAAGGAGGAAAGAAGAGAAGAGACCCTGCACATTGGTAGGGATCACTGTAGCAGGGGACAGAGAGAAACAGCGGCATCATTATGCCGCTGTTTGGAGCATTTACATCAGGCAGAGAAAGACAAATGCTGTATATTGTCACACACATGGAACCTAAAGAAGCTGAGTTAAAGAAACAGAGAGTAGGATAGTGGTCATTAGGTGCTAAGAGGTAGGAATAACAGGGAGATATTGGCCTAAGGGTACACCCCCCAGCTATAAGATGGATAAGTTCTGGGGATCTAATGTATAGCATGGTAACTATAGTTAACAATTCTGTGTTATGTGGTTGAACGTTGTTAAGTGAGTAGTTTTAAAATAATACCACTACACATAAAAATGGTAATTATGAGAGAGGATGTAGGTGTTAACTAACCTTGCTGTGGTAATCATTTTACAATATACATGTACATCAAATCATCACATTGTGTTTCTTAAACTTATATATGTTACAGATCAATACTACCTCAACAAAGCTGGAAAAAAAGTTTGGTAACATAAAAAACCCCTGACTATACCAATTGTTGTCAAAGATGTAGAGGAGCTAGAACTCTCCTACACTAAAATAGTACAACTATTTGTACTAAAATAGTACAACTACTTTGGAAAACACGTTGACAGTCTTTGAAAAAGTTAAGCCCCTACCTACCATAAGATTCTGCCATCTTACTCCTACATATTTAAATAAGCATATATATTGATGCAAATATCTGTATATAAATATTCAAAGTGGTAGCTTTACCTAAAGAGCCCCAAACTGGAAGAAACTCCAGTGTTCATCAAGAATGCATGTAGAAACAAATTTAGGTATAGCCATACAATGGACTGCTTACTACTCAAAAAACCCCCACAAGAATTAGTAATATACACAACAATACTGAAGAATACCTATGCTGAGTAAAGGAAGTAAGACCCCCCAAAATGAATACATACTGGGTGATTTCACTTATATAACTTGAGAAAATAGAAACTAATGTATAGTAACAAAAACCAGGTGAGTCAGTGATTATCTGGGGACTGAAGTAGTAGATGTAGGGAGGGGCAAGGATAGAGGAATTACAAAAGAACACAAAAACATTTTGGGAGAGATGAAAATATTTAGTATTATGAGTTGAATGTTTCGGTTTTCTCCCTCCAAAATTCATACTAGAACCCCTGTTCCACCAGTGAGATTGTATTTTAGGTAATCACCTTTGGGAGGTAATTTGGTTTAGATTAGGTCATGACCCTGATGCCCTCATGATGGGATTAGGACCCTTAGATGAGGCAAAAGACACACCAGCCTTTCTCACTTTGTGGGTGCCCAAATCGATCGATTGTGTGAGCACCCAGCATGGTGGTGGCTATCTGCAAACCAGAGGAGAGGCTTCAGCCAGAATTGACACTGCTGGCATCTTGATCTTGGACCACCCAGGCTACAGAGATGTTTGTCGTCTAAGCCACCCCAGCTACAACTTTCTGCCATGGTAGTCCAAACAGTGCTGATGCTTTCACAGATTCATACAGCCGAGAAAACTTACCAAGTTGTATACTTTAAGTGCAGTTCACTTTATGTCCATTAAACCTTGATGCTGGCAAAAAAAATTAAATTTTTTACACTTTTACTGCACAATCATCTGAATATTTCAGAATCACTACTGTGAGGTTAGAATTCCACTAGAGACATTTAGCATCTGCAGGTTGGTTTTCAGGAGAGGGATGTTGAACAGGCACAGGAAACAGAACAGAAGCATGTGGTTGGTATGAAGTGTAGTTATACAGGGTCTGGCACAAATAATGTCCCCTTTTAATTACAAAATCATTCACATGTAATTCTGTCATATAGCAATATCACACTCAAGCGTACCATATGGCATTTCGCTATCCATCTCATGCGAGACATTCATGTACCCTACCAACCACACTTAAGGGAGCCTTACTTCTGCCAGACCCTGTACAACTAGTTTCCAGTTTATATTGTGATCTGACTAAGCAGTTCTAGCTATTGTCTCCTGATCCTTTAAACCAACATCCAGTGGTTAGACATTTCTCTTGAAGGAAAGAGATAAGGTAGACTTGAGTCACTGGTGTACTCTTCAGCCCTTTGAAGCAGAACATAGTAGAGAGGAGTACTAAATGTCTGAAAAACGACATTATAGAATTGAGGGGAAATTACTTCAGAGCAGAAAAGTGGGTCCAATGCCCTGCCTCAAGGCCATTTGTGAATGAACCCTCCTAAGGAAAAGGGCAAGTTATCATCTTAAAGACCCCCCAGCTTTTTCTGGCTCCTGACACTTAAGGACCCAGCAAAGTGAATGGAAAGGGCCCTGGCCTGAGGTTCTCACATCTCTGGGTGTCCTTGGCTAAGTTACTTGGCCTAAACAGAGGAGGCTTACTGGACGATCTACCCTGTGATTATCTGTTTTAATTGTCAATGATACAACGATGCAAGGTATTAGGGGCTTGGGGGTGTTGTTAACAAGCCTGTGCCTGGTGCATGAAAGCTTCATTAGCAAATGTTTAACATAGCCACTCTCTCCTTCTAAGACTGCTTATGCTGTGCGGTCCTCACATTATTTATAATTTCAAATGCTGGCCAACTTTGGAAAGAGTAATAAAATTGGGCTTCTTTCATATCCAGTGTATTTAATGAGTCTTCTCCCCTTTAATCATTATAAGTTACAATAGGACAAAACTAGAACAATTCGCACATTGGAGGAGTTGTTCATCCCTTGTGAGAGGAAACAGATTATTCCAGCCCCCAGTGAATGTCTGATATTTTTTTCATACATAAAATAAAGGACATTCCCAGAAGCATTAACAGCTTTGATGTGGGGATAGACTGGCGGCAGGCTGAGGAGGTAAACGTGAAAACTGGTTTTCTTTTCTTGAACCCAACATAAGAATGTTTCACCCTGAGAGCTTAGACCAATTTCTTAGCATTCCTGTGCCCAACACTGCCAAGGAAAATGATAAAGAGTCTAAATAAAAATGATGAGTATGATGAGTCAAATTCTTAAAAAGCATTTTATAAAAAGTAGAATGGGTTATTCCAAATGGGAGTGCATAAGAGGTGAGTGGAATGGATTATCCCTTTTTTGAATGGAATGGGTTATTCACTCCATGCACGGCAGGGCTGTGTTGATGGAAATGAGGAGTCCTCCCCTGCCCCGCCCACTCTCCTAACCTTGCTATGATGACAAAGATGATGATGTGCAGGACACATCTTTCCCAAGCTCGTGACTGTAAATGGGCTGCATACCTGATGCAGGAAATGTTTAATAATGCAGGATCACTGGGACTGACTGTACCCTGTCACAATGCTGGTCTTTCTTTCTGGATATTATCAGGCTCCATCTATTCATGCACCAACCTTCTGACACCTATTGTTATAAATGACCCTGCTCTTTTGAAACTGTTCATCATTTCCATAAATGAATTCTTCCTCTTATAACAGATATTTCCTTCCTGTTCTTACTTAGAATGTAAGGTGGACAGTTACTAATAACTGCAGCTCTGTGGTGAGGTAATATGTCATTAAGAAACTTAGCTTTTAAAATTAGATGAGATGAGACGTATTGAAAGTGTTCAATTGCTATGAAGAACTCTGCTTCTGGAGAGCCCGCCAACCCCAGGTGTGACAGCACTAGCAGCAACAGTAGCCAAAGAATGTGGACAAATTTAGGTGACATATCAATTCTCAGACTGTCTCTCATGAAGACTGTGTGCATGTGCGTGCATACTTTTGGGTGGGCAGGGCTGATTAACATATAAATACTCTGTGTACATGAGGGTATCCTCTTAAAGGGTGTTTATCTACTCATTACATCGGTGCAGCTTGTTTGAGGCGATGCGATCCTTTGCGGTGTATGTACAGCTAAACCATCTAGCATGTTGCCTGCTGACTTCAGAACCATCGTGCTGCGTAATTCCAGTGCTCCCAGCTACATTACATTCTGAGTGAATTGTGTCTCTCTCAATTATGCTGTGGCTCTGGCTATCTTGATTCTCTAGGCCATTGGCTGCTGTTCTTCAAAAGCAGGCATTCTTATAGAACCGCCTGTTTAAAGTCTTATTGAAAGGACATCCAATGTGGCTACCTAGGTTTTTGGCTACAACTGTGCCCCAGCAGAGATCAGCTCATGCCCGATGTCTACTACTGTGCTTTGCTGTCTCCTGAAACAGCATACTGGTCCACCTGCTCCACATCTCATTAGTATCTGCTTGATTTTTTTCCTGCAATGCTGAAGTGAGAAGGAAAGCTTACAATGAAATCCCAGCTGTGTCCATTGCTATGTGATCATAAACTCTCCAGCCTCAACTTCTCCATTTACAATGGAGATAACGTCCACTTTCTGGGACTACAAAATTAAGAAGAATGCTATGGTGTCTCCATAAAGTTTCAGCTTGGCTAAACTACATTTCCCAGAATTTCCTTCCTTATGTGTTTCTGGATAAAGTATAAGAGAGATTCTTGAGTAAGCTTTGGAGAGTAGAAGGGAAATAGCATTATAATCTAACTCATTTTATAGCTCAAAGATCTTGTTGCTTATCTTCTGGCTTACCTCACCGGGTAGGTCTGTAACTGTTCTCCTCCCCTAGGGCCTCTTTCAGTATCTCAGGTTCTGATTTTGGTTGTATGTTTAGCTCTGTGATAAGGGACCCAAGCTTCTGGAGGACACGCATATTATCAAGGACAGAGGCAACAACATCTGGCAAGTTCCAGTTCATTATCATGGGCTCCAGTTCATGCTTGAGCCTTCCAGCTTGTCCATTCTGTCCTTTACTTTACATCATATATTCTCCTCCTCAGTATATGAACTGGGGACTTCAATGTTCAACATTAGACCTAAAATCAACAGCCTTACTGGGACTGCTTACCAACTCAAATTTCTGTCACAAATCCCTTTAATAAATAATACACATGCACCTCTTATTGAATTGGTTTCCATGATGGAACTTTCACTGACAAGGATATGATAAGTAAAGTGCCAGGATTATTGGAAGCAGTAAAAATGACTATGGGGATAGATGGATGGATAGATGGGTAGATGGATGATGCAGACATGCTGGCTTGAATAAGAGTAAAGAAAGTGAGGAGGTAGAAAGGAATTTAAATTTATTGAGCAGCTGCTATATGCCAGAAACTGTGCTGCGAGTTTAGAATGCAGTTGCTTGCTTACTTTCTGGCACTAGTAATAATTCAGTGCTGTAATAAAGTGTGTTTTGTAACAAATGTCTTTCTTGTTGTTGTTTAAGTACAATTGTCTCAATTTTCCCCCACAAGACCTCCCCAGCCCCTCCCCTCCTGTCCCCCCCCCTTACTCTCAAACCCACCCTCTCTGGCAGTTGCATTTTTAAAGTCAGATTACATCCATGTTTTCATGACAATTGCTGTTGAATGGCTTTATTTGTCTTTCTTGATAGCTTGCTTAATTTTTGATGATTATTTAAAGGCTATAAGGCACACAAGAGATACTGAGGTTATTAAAGAAAGTACGTGAGAGGTACATAGCTTCCTTTTCTTCTCCTATACTTTGGCATCATATCTAGCCGACCGTATATGCTCAGCGAATATTTAATGAATGAAGAAAGTCTGGGAGAGGCTCAGTCCTGACAGCCACCAAAGGAGACTGGGCACCCATACCTGTAGGAGACACTGGGTGCTCCCTCTAGGAGTGAGCAGCAGGCTAGCTACACTGGCTAGATTTTATATTCTTTTGCTATTAATCTGTTTCACAAGGAACATTGTGACCATATGGGACTCTGCTTAAGGTCTAGCTTTGTTTTTCCTGATATAATCTTTGAGAAGATAGGCCATTTCTCTGACATAAGCTGGTTTTTGATCTTGGGCTCTTCAGAAGTGTCATCTCTTCAGCATATGGCATTGGCTTAGTAATGTTTTTGCAATATATTGTGTGTCCTGAATGTATAGGATATCCAGAAAAAAAAATACACATTGTAAGGAAGGGTCTGGTAAGGTCACTGCTTGCCAGAGGTTGTGCTGAAAATATATAGCAAAATGATGCATGTGTGGCAAGTAATCAAAACAGGTGTCTGGAGTCCCAGAGGTCTGCTGCTTTGCTATTTCCTAGTCATTTAGGATCTGAGCTCCGGGCAGATTCAAGAGATCCTGGGAAGAACCAGGTTGGTTGATTGTCTAGGCTGGTCCTGGGAAAGAGCCAGGGGCTCAAAAAGGAAGCCTGTTAATATGAGGAACAGAGATGAACTAACAGTGCACACCAGTGAAATATCAACTCTGCGCTGACTGGGGTTTTTCATGTAACTCTGGCTGCTGCTAGAATAGTCTCATAAGGTTTATATTTATAACATTAACTTAATGATTCTATGACTTAGGACTTTACAAACCACCTAAACATTTGTTGAGGATCACTGACCCTACACATTGCTATACTATAAATTAAGTCCAAGAGAGTTCTAGCTTAATACAGGCATCATATGAAGAGAAAAGTCTAGCTTTTGGTCTAATGTTTTTCTCTTTGGATTTGGATTTCTAAGTGGATTGTTGCTGCAGGATGTCACGTGCTTGGTTCTCACGCTTCTCCCTGCCCCCTGCCACGCTCTTCACTTCCCACCTCATATAAACTTTTGAATCGCTCACCTTACAGCTCCTAATAGAAGCAGTTCTTTGACTGACTTGTGGAGTGCCACCTCACAGATGCATAGCTCAGTATTAGGCAACAGATGCAAGAGGACCCTTGTGCAGGTGTCTGGAACTCTTTCTCTGTGCATCTCCCACCTCTCCAGTACTCTGCCCCTCCAATTTCAGCCCCTTCAGCCTGATTCACCATCTCCGATCTCACCTCAGCTCAGTGGGACCGTTGAACTGTGCCCTCGTTCTCTCTCCCTGTTCCACACCTGCGAAGTGCCTCCAGGTGCAAAGCCAGGGACCTGGTAGGGCTTGTTTCTTTTTTCGCAGGGATCACAGCCCCAGGCTACAGGTCACCTAATGCTGTTTACACATTTTGTTAAAATATCTAGTTATTTCAGATAGGGTGGTAGTCAAGTCTGGAACGAGTAATTCAGTGAAGCAGAAGCAGAAAAATCCACATTTTTTTGAGGCAGGAAGAACTACATGGTGCTTCATATCGCTGCCTTTTCAATCGGGTGCACACAGCCTTCTCAACATGCAATGGCAAAGGGTGGTGTAGTTTAAACTTCCTTTGGGGGCAAGAATCACTTCCTAATTAAAGTCCAGACTGGAAACTGCTTCTCTACTTTGGATGCTGTGATGCTTCTGACTTCCTGTGGCTAAATATCAGTCTCCCCTTTTTGTGGCTGCAACAGCCCAGAGAGCACGGTGCCCATTCTGTAACATGTTCATGCCCAGAGTCATATAGAAGCTGCATGTGTTTTCATGTGGGCCCCTTTGGAACATGCTGATCAACACAGAAACTCTTCCATCTAAAGAAATGTGTCTCTGGGGCCCTTTCTGCCTGGCTCTAGGAAGGACTGTAGGAATAATACCAGTGGCTCACCTTGGTACATCACTCCATTATAGCTTATAAAGGCTCTCACATCATTATTTCACTGAATCCAAGTAGCCTGGGCAGTAGGCAAGGAAAGTAATAAAATTTACTGGGAAGGAACTAAGAGTGAAGGACCCCAGAATTCTGCATCAGGTGGTTTCATAATATTTTAAGTCCCTCTGGTGCCGTTTAAGATGTACCTTAAATGAGAAGTGCTTATTGTCATTGTTAAATTAATATAAAGTAATAGACATTCAAGTTTACTTTTCAGGTGTTTTAATTTTTAAAGAAATAGCCTACACTAATCCAAAAGTATGTTGCAAATGTGTTCTGTTCTTTGTGACTCATTTTATCACGCTGGTGGGATCTGGGCTCTTTACATTGTGAGGCCGTAAATCAAGCGCCACCAGGTGGCAGCACAAACAAATTGCCAGCGAAGCCTTTAGTGTGTCAGTCTTAGAAGCCTTGTTGGTTAAAGCACATAATCAGATGGTCGACATAGCTCTAGATGGGGAAAAAATAAGGAATTAGGTTTTTTAGGAGACTGTGGCTAAAATGATGTAGTAGATGTCATGGACTCCCTACCCAAGCCTCTCACCTTTTCTTTCTGAATTATTCCCTAGCTTCTTAATTTAGAAGAGTGATTCTCTTGAAGCCTAGGCAAGATATGTAATGAATCAAACAATTCAACATACACTGAATACCCACCACGTGCAACATGCCATACCCTGGATATACAAGCTGAGAAAGCAGGTCCTTGGGAAGACAGGTAAGTTCATACGTAACTGCAGCAGGTTTCAGTCAACAGCAAGGAGAGGAAACCTGGCTCCGTGATCCTGTCGTGAGTGAGCTTTTGCCATGAAGAGGTGGCTCAGGTGTGTACAGAGGGAATCATGTCATATTCCCTGAGAAGGATGTAGTCCTTGGAGTCTGTGGACAGGGACACTGAGTGTTTCTGTCAACTCCATGTTTTCAAAAGAGCTTTGAGCGCCCTAGGTGGCTGCGAGAGTCCTGGCTGGAGGAAGACATCACTGTGAGCAGCCCGGCCCTGCTGGTGGGAGAGGAATGTGCCAATAGCAGACAGCAACAGCTCCTCCTGGGTAAATGGAAGAGTCTTATTTAATGATAATAGTGATAATAGCAACAGCATTAATATTAACTACCAATGATGGCACACTTAATAAGAGCCAAATATTGTGTCAGATATACCCCCCCCACACACACACACAAGGTAGCATTATTATCCAATTTTTCAAATAATAACACTGAGACTCTGGGAGGTCAAGCTACTGTGAGAGTTGAATTTCGGCCCATGCCCATCCGATACAAAGTCTCTAAGGTGACCCCCAGGCAGTCATATTAAATGCTGTTCAGTAACTGTGTGCCTGCCTGCTCAGTGACAATATTGTAGCTGATGTTGAATATGTTATAATTATTGATTTCCCTTTTTCTTACATTAAAAGTCATTTCTGCTATATTGCAATCAGCATGCTTGGCAGTGGGCTGGTAGTGTAACCCCAGAATAGAGATTGTTCCTGCTTTGTGAGTGAGGGGCTTTTGCCAGAAAAAAAAAAAAAGCAGGCAATTCCTGTAAAGGAACTTTGGTTCTTTGTGTCAAGAGCATTGATACAGAAGAATTAAGTGAATAAATGCTAGTTTGCAGTAAAATTGAGTAAAAGGAGCAGGTGAGGGGCAGGAGATGGTAGTGGGAACAAAGAGTAGTTATTAGGCTATTTGTATCTTCTCTGTGGCGTCGCCCCGCTGTCTGCCTGGACGTGGTCCTGAATAAGTAGCTGCAAGCGTGGGTTGGTATCTTGCCTTGCTCGGTAAATATATTCAATGGGCAGGGGAAAATGATTATTTCCCATTGTACTGTTATTGGAAATTGAAGTCCCCATATAACAGAAGCAATTTTTCAGTTCTGTTGAGCTGCAGTTTGCTACCTTGTGAAAAATAAAGGCTGTGAAAAATATAGACCCTGAGTATGACAATTTCAAGCCTTAAACCTTCAAAGAAAATTTACATTTTTCCTATTTTTTTTATTTAAGGGGATATATGTACACATATGAAATATATGTAGAATTCTACATATATGGCATTAGGGGAAATTAGGGAAAAGAGAAAGAAGGAAAACTAATTTGCTAATTTTTATGCTATTTTGAGGAGTATGCACAAGCATACACACACATACAAAGCCTTTGTTCAGCTCAGCACAATAAAAGGATGCTGGTTCAATTTTCTTTACAGAAAGGTTAGAAAAAAATCTTTACACCCTTCTCATTGTTCCTTGTCTGCAGCTCTCTCCCAGACCTTGCTTTGCTCATTCATGGCAAAGCCAGGATGCCCTGGAAGGTGCCCAGCCTTGGGGGTTGGGGAAGTACTGCACCAGTTCAGGCCTTGGCCTTGTATTCTCAATTCAAGTTAAGGTTACTATTTGTCCACAGGCTGATTTTATTTTGGCCTCATGCCTCCAAGCCTTTACTCATTTGTGTTGCATATAACAGTGATTCCCTTCCAGCAGAATCTAACCTGGAGGGATTGCATTCTTGCAAAAGTCTACGTTAGTCCAGGGAAGGTGGCCTGAGGAACAAATGGCAAAGGAGGGAATTGATGTTCATCTGACCTGAGGGTGAGTCATGTCTTATATGTTCTTTCATTCTCACTTATCTGACAACAGACACTTGGTATTAGGGTATATGGCAGTAAGTTAAACTCCTCCACTTCAAGGGCATTGTAGTCAAATAGGAAAAAATGGACTTGTAAACAAGCAATTTAGGTGCCATGAGATGATTGCAAAATACATAAAGCATACAGGGAAGGAGCCATCCACCCAGTCTCTTATACCCAAACCCTGGACATTCATTTTCATGAGTATATCCCCACCCTCCCTATTCGTAGTTAACCTGTCATTCCTAATATGTTACTGCCTCACAGACTCACTTAATTCCTTCCATTCCCACAACAGTATCTTATTTTGAAAGTCCCTATCTTCCACCTGGTTAACAGCAGCGGGCTCACACCCTTCTCTATTTCTTAATTCCTTTAATTCCTCTTCATTGACCTCAAGAAGATTCCCAAGGAAGCTGTGTCTGTGATCACTTCCTTCCTCCTTTTTCACTAATTACACTAGTGTTTATCAAGCACCTACTTACTACATATGAAAGCTCTCTGGAGCACTAGCAAAGGTTGTGTGGCATCTGGCTGAGATAATCACTAAATAAAATTCAGTTACCAATGTATCAAATGAGTTCAGAACATTCTCTAACTACTCAATAGTTTTGTTGGGAGGATAAAATAAGGTGCTTGTGAAAAAGCTTTACAACATGGAAATGTTCAGGTCAGGGCTTGCCAGGAATAGTCCAGGATGTTTGAGAATCCCTGGAAGTGTTGCCTTTCTGGGATAGGAAAGGAGAATCTAATACCTTTTAAAATACGTTATGTATCTAATAGTTGTGCTGAAGGCAGCTTACTGTGGTGATTAGAAGATCTGGGTTTAAGTACTGGATTTACCATTTATTAGCTATGTAACCTTGGGCAAGTTCCTTAACCTTCTTATGCCTGAATTTCCTCATCTGTAAAAAGAGGATTATAATAACATTCCCAGTTTGTTGAGGATTAAATTCGAGGATGTGGGGAAAGCCTTTAGCTCAGTGTATAGCATGTAATAAATGCTCAATAAATGCCAGCTGTGATTATTTCCCTTTTTGAAAATATGCATTTCATGGGACCAATGTACAATCAAGAGTGTGAAAGATGTTTTTGTAATTATATGAATTTCCTCTGTTTATTTACTTTACAGCACACGTACATAAACACAGCAAATGCATATACTGTGTTTATTTTGGCCCTTTCCCCTCCTTTTCTCTTCCAAAAATCCTTCATTTCTGTACAAAATGTCAAGTTTTCAAGTACACAGACTCTAAAGTGCAGGAAAGTCATCGCAGAGAGAGAGAAAGAAAGGCCATCAGTGCAAGTCAAATCTGTAGGGAGCAAACCTGCGGCACAGACGGTGACTGGCTGAGCCCGTCTCAGGCCGCTGAGCCCAGGTGCAGGCTGACCCAGCAGCCCCACTGTGTGAACAAATGGGACAGGACAGAAGTTCACAGCTTATAATGTGCGAGCCCCTCTCTCATGGAGGACATGTGAAAAATGCTGGCTTCTTGGACAGAACAAGTATGCTCTTTGGTTTGAAATATATATGGGTATATTTCACCCTCTTCGGGCTTATCAAAAAGACCACATTTTTAACAAGTTTTAACTTTTCCCAATCAAAATTGAGGCTGTGTCTAAGTTAATGGTGCCTCGGGAAAGATGTGTGGCCGATCCCATTCTGATAATGCTCTGCAGAGACTCCCTTTGGAAACTCCTGCCTGACGACAGAGCAAGAGACAAATCTGCTGAGATCGTTCAACCAAAAGGAAACATTTTATTTACAACATCACTAATAAATCCTTTCTACTGCACTTTTAGTTCCCTGTCTTTAAGTTAGCAGTATAAAATCTCTTAAGGGGGGTGTATATACGGTGTCCCTGAATATGCCTGTCTAGGAGACACACCTGGACAGTTCATGTGGGGGAAAATGCGGGCCAAATGAATCCAGAGGATTCTCGATGCATTTCCACCTGCCACGGCTTTTCTGTCTCCCCCAGCCTTTTTAATTTCCTTAGCCAAAGAAGCACATTGTATAGCAAGCATTGAGCAAATACCTCATAAATCTATTTGTTTTCTGCCTTTTTTCTCTTACCCCTCCCTTTCTTCATCTATTCCTCTGTTGCTTCTCTTTTTTCAAAATTGTTTTCTTCTTTTTAGTTCTTTTCTCGCATCCTTTCCTTTCCTACTAGTTTTCTCCTCTTGCTCTTTTCTTCCTTCCCCTCTTCTTTCTTTCTCCCCTCTTTACGGGCCTGCATGGAGGGAAGATGAGGTTTATTTTCTAAATGGCCAGCAGGATGGCTGTCGTTCTCCGGGCTGTGTCGGTCCAGTGTCAGAGCGTGTTGGCCCCTTCTGCTGTTTAAGTCTTTAAAACATATTGGTTATAGGCTTAGAGTGAGCCCAGTAATAATTACACCTTGCTTTTTTGTTTGTTTTCCTTACTGCTCAGAGTCTTTTTCCTTTCATTTAATTTTTTTATGTATGTGAGGCCTGCCAGAGACAATATTTAATGTCTTCTAGATCTGAGGTTTCTAATATTTGTCAGGCCATAATACCTGAGACACAAGAGGATTGCTGATAATATAAGTCAGTTTCATAAACATTTTCTGACTGCTCTTGCGTGCCAGGTACTGTATACCTAAAGATGAAGAAGCTACAGGCTTTGCCTCTAGGAGCTCCTAGTCCCAGTTCAGTGAAAAGTGCTAAGTGCTAAATTACTGGTGTAAACAGTAAATGAATGGATCAAAAAATTGTGGTACATTTACAGGGTGAAATACTACACAGCAGAAAGAAAGAAGGAGCTCCTACTCTCTTACTCTTTGCCACAGCCCGGAAGGAACTGGAGAGCATTATGCTGAGTGAGATAAGCCAGGCAGTGAAAGAAAAATACTATATGATCTCACCTTTAATAGGAACCTAATCAACAAAACAAACAAGCAAGCAAAATATAACCAGAAACATTGAAATTAAGAACAATCTGACAATAACCAGAGGGGAGGTGGGAGGGGATAATGGAAGGAAGGGTTTTGAGTAACAACTATAAAGGACACATGGACAAAACCAAGGGGGGTGGAATCAGAGGAGGGAAGTGGAAGTGGGCTGGGGTGGATGGGAGTGGTAGGGGTAAAATGGAGACAATTATACTTGAACAACAATAAAATTTAAAAAAAACAAATAAAACGCCAAAGGTTAAATATAAAGTGATAGTTTTAAAAGCAGCAAGAGAAAAGAAGCTACCTATGGGGGAGTTCCCATAAGACTGTTAGCTAGTTTTTCAAAAGAAACTCTTACAACCTAGAAGGGACTGGCAAGAAATAGTCAAGGTCATGAAAAGCAGGGACCTACAGCCGTGATTGTTCTACCCAGCAAAGCTATCATTTAGAATTGAAGGGCAGATAAAGAGCTTATTAGACAAGAAAAAAAACTAAAGGAGTTCATCATCACCAAACCATTATTATATGAAATGTTAAAGGACTTACTTAAAAAAGATCAAACTATGAACAATAAAGTGACAATAAATACATATCCATAAAAAATTTAATCTAAAAAACAAAAGAAACAAGAAGAACAGAGACAGAATCATAGATAACTGAGAGCATCTTGATGGTTGCTAGGTGGGAATGGGGTATGGGGATATGAGTGAAGAGATGAGGGGATTCAGAAGTACAAATAGGTAGTTACAGAATAGCCATGGGATGTAAAGTACAGTGTAGGAAATGGAGTAGCCAAAGAACTTATATGCATGACCCATGGACATGAACAATGGTGAGGATTGCCTGAGGGAGTGGGCAATGCTGAGTGGAGGGGGGGCAAGGGGGAAAAATTAGAACAACTGTAATAGCATAATCAATAAAATATCATTAAAAGTAAAATGATATAATGAAAATATGTAAAAGATTCCTAACCCCCCCAACTTATAATGGTCAGGAAATAGAGGAGGCCCTGAAAGTTCTATTAGGATCACCATAAAATATTGGTATTTCACATGGCTCAACTTATACATGAGTATATTATGTGTACGGTTCTGAAACAGCCATTTATAGTTTCAAATACTATCAAATTAATTGTGGCATCAGAACTAAGCTGTTCTCAGCACTTCCCGTAAAACTAGATGAATGGAAGCTGATTCTTAGTACGCACCTGTTGACATGATCTGATCCTTACTTGTCCCCTTAGCATACCCACTGGTACCACACAATGCCCATCCCCAGCGTGCTGCAGTTGCCTTGGGAGCCTCCAGGCTCTGCTTGAACTTGTCCTCTTTGCATCCACATTTCTACTCATCTTCATCAGTGACATCACAGACCAGGTTGGTGACCCTTTCTACTATCCTCTTTCCATGGTTCCTTGTTTTCCTTAACTTCATGCTTAAACCTTCTCTATTTCAGAAACCAACACTTTGAACCTCACTATGAAACAGAATTGCTCTGTGTCAGGGTCTGAAAATCTGAAATGTCCCTCTCTGACTCCAACCTTCTCTTTCTTTATTTTATCCTGTCATTCCTCTTGGATGTGCCCTTGATCTCTCTGTGTCCAAACCAGCTCATCAGACATCAAAATTAAAATTTTTTAGCTTCTTGTAAAGTCATATGAAAATTCGACCATGACTGCTTGACTGGCCATATCAACAGTGATCTCAAGAACTCTCAAAATTTTTTTACCCTCTTGAACTTCTGCTATGTCCACTACCAACACAGAGGCATTTCCCATCTGCATTTTCACATCCCATTCAGATCTAATTTTATGTATCTCAAACCTTCCATGGCATATGGATCATCTATTCCTTTATCAGCTAGAGGTGGGGACAAGATCCATTCTCTTTTCAACTTCGACATTTGAAGTTTGCCCAGAGGCTACTTACACCATCCTCATTTTTTGGATTCATTTTTCATCTCATTGTTCTGATTGGTTGATTTTTCATTCCTTATGTTCCAAATCATTGATTGGATTCTCAACTTCATGGTTGTTGTATATTTTAGTTGTAATTTTGATGTGGTTGTGCAAGGAGGTGAGCTGAGTTTACCTATGCCACCATCTTGACCAGAAGTATGTCATCTTAGATCATTGATGAGTTTATATTTTTCTCTAATGCAGTATAGGAAACATTTCTTGCACTTAAGCTTATTACTATGCACAGCAAATGGAGTGTGAAAGATGAAGACTTTGTCTTGTTTTGGTTCTGTATCCCACTTAGCTATTCAAACTTTTCTCAAAAGTAGTTTTAGGGAATTGTGAAAATAGTCTTTTCAATGTTTTGTTTCTAGACCTAACTGAAAAGACTAGGAAACTAGGCTAATGTGAAATATTTTCTTTTGGCTGAGTTCACATGCCGTGATCAGATTCAAGTAACATTTATGAAGTACCTGAACACTTTCTACTTGCCCATGTGCTAGTTTCATTCGTGATTATTTTTACATTATTTTCTCTCATCTCACAGCAACTCTTTCTGTAACCTTACACTATTAGTTGGGTACGATATTATTAGCTAAAATGGGGAAACAAGTTCAGAGAAGATAAGTGACTTGGTTACATGGGACACATGAAAGTGAAGCCTGGAATTAAACCCAAGTCTCTTGGCTGTAAGTCATCTGTTCTTTCTGGTATTCCATAATCCATACATTTAAATTTCTAAAGGAAAATGAAAAATTACATCTAGAGTAAGATACCTGTGAGAAGAGGAATGAAATATTTATTGTTGCATTAGGCTCACATTTCTATTTTCTATCATGTAGAAATTAATCATACTTCTGCATGATATTGTACAGGTCTTGGTGTTGAGCAAGAAAGCCTGTCATTGAGAGAACTGGTGAGAAATAGTCAGAGGACCCTGGGCTGTGGGAAGAGGGTGGTGTAAGGGAATGGCCTGGGCATAGAAGAATGGACATATAATGCAAGGAGCATGTTGACCTGACCTCTGTGACCTGTAAGTATGGGAACATGAACCACGTGTGTGTCTGCATATCTGTTTATATAACATATAATTTCATACTAACTAGGAAATACAAGGTATCTGAAATATATAGAGAGGTGAACAAATGTAGGTTTACAGCTTGATTCCATGAAGCAAAGTTTATTTTTATATTATTATTTATTAATTACTGTATTATTTTATTACAACTATAAATCTACTTTTGCCCACCTCTGTATTTTCCTATTACCTAGTTTGAACTTATATAATATTTATAAAATAGACCATTATAAAATATTATTTAGTTTATCTGTATCATCACAGTTTAAGTTTTATATGACTTATATCTGACTTCCAAAAACATATCTGTCGTGTAAAGCAACTTGCAAGTGTCCTTTAATGGTGTAAAACTGCAGGTCTGTACAAGTTTCTGGAGCACATACATTCTCTTAATACTGATATTCTTGATATTTTGTGAATCATGATCCCTCTGAGAATTTGATGAAAGCTATGAAGCTTCCTCTGAGAAGAGATATGTATAAATGCTAACAATCTTGCATTTCATGTTAGGGCAGGGGTGTCAAACTCATGTTCACCAGGGGCCACATCAGCCTCGGTGCTGCCTTCAAAAGGCCGGATGTAATTTTAGGACTGTGTTAATGTAACTACTCCTTAACAGTTAAGCGAGAGCTCAGTGCTGCTACTGGGTAGAAACAAGGTGCTGGGCCAGATAACACAAGGTGGAGGGCGTGATTCGGCCCACAGGCCTTGTGTTTGCCACCTGTGTGTTAGGGGTTGATGAATTTCTTGGCACACACCCCTGGCCCTCCTAGGGTTGAGGAGCATTTGGTACCAACTCCATTGCAGAATAGATTCCATAGATATTTCTTTATGCTCCTCAACCTATGAGTGTGGGATGTAAAGTTTGCTACAGCTCAACCTCATTTGCTAATTCACTGCAGCTCCAGCTGCATTTTAACCCTATATTTTGACTGAAGGCTGGAGGAGGGGAGTAATCCCTGTGGAGAAACAGTCAGTCAGTCCTTTTGATGAGACTATTTTGAAAATCTACTCTGGCATGGAAAACATTTTTAAAATATTATATTTACTTAATTTTTAAGAGAAGGGAAGGGAGGAATAAAGAGAGGGAGAGAAACATTAATCAGTGGCCTCTCCCAGGCCCCCAATCAGGTATTCAACCCACAACCCAGGCATGTGCCCTGACCAGGAATCAAACCAGCAATCTTTTGTTTTGTGGGGTGACAGTCAACCAACTGAGCCACACTGGTCAGGGCTGGCATGGAAATTTTGGCATTAGACACAGCAATAGAATTTTAAGTTCCTTTTTAAATCACAAGACAACACAGAGCCAGAGCCCACCCCCTTCCCGAGCCTCACTGCACAACTGAGCCTCATCGGTGGAGAATGGGTCAGGGCAAGGTGAAGTTCAGATATCAGCATGGGATATAAAAAAGTGAAAGTGAGTCCTTCAACACATTAATTATTATTTAAAAGCCTACAGTAATTTTACATATTTGATGTGACTGCTGTATCTCAACTGAAGTGAGTCATGAGTGGAGTGGTTTCTTCCAAGAATGTTTCTGGGGTCAGTGACAGACAGAGTAGTCCCTTGCAAATTTTGTCTTCAGGCTCAAGACTTGAACAGGTACTGTGGACAGCTTAATGGGTAAACAGACAAACTTTGAGGCCATTTCCAGTTTGTGGCATGTTGGATCAAATAATAAAAAACTTTTTTTATAGTAGCACATCAATATTTGTAGCCAACATTACTATTTTTCATTGATTTACTATTTCCATCTTCTTCCGGGCACAAGATAGGGTTGCAGTTCCCATTCTCCCTTGAAGTTAGTTGAGGTCTATTTGATTTCATTTGGCCAGTGAAATTAAATTTAACTCACACAATCCTGCACCCCCTCTTTCTTCTGCCTCAGTGACCTATGGAATTCCAGATGGTGGTACATACTTCACCTTCGGTCCCTGAATGAGGACGAAACAGAGCAGAGGCCACTGCCGCCCTGCAAGGAATGCATAGCAGGAGCAAGAAAAACACCTTGTTGTAAACACTAAAATTGAGAGTTGTTTGTTAGTACAGATAACTTAGCCTGCTATGTGTGCTATTGGTATCTACTAAACTTATGTAACTTTTATGTAAACCATATATACAGATTAATGAGCTATTGAATAGGGGAAACAATTGTAAAGGGAAATCAGTATGCCTTTTAACATCCAGCCTATTTCTCTATAGGAGCATCTTGGTCTGTTCTGGGACTCTTGGCTCTTCCACAAAGCAAACGTGTGTGCGAACCTATCCACAGCAGACACCTCGGAGATTTCACAATGGCTGGGCTGGTTCAGTGGCCCAGGGAAGTAAACACCATTTGCTTTCTTTCCCTTTTCATTTTCTCTGAGAGCTGGAGATTACTTGAGACTTCCAGCCCCTCCACTGGGACAGTGGTGATGACAATGATCCTGTTGTCCTCTGGAGGCTCCATGTCATGGTTAAGGCACTTGAAACTGTTTAATAATCTGGCCAGGTCTTGTTGGGTCACGAAATCCCAGAGCCCTCTTTCATATATTATCTTCTGCTTCCCTCATTTTCCCCATGAACAGAGAGTCTCTTAGGATCCTTTAAAGTGTATCTGTTACAGGCTTGACTACAATGGGAAAGAGGCTGGGGAAAGTACTTGCACCATTAGCAGGCACAAATTGAACCGATCTTAGTAAGTGACAGCAACAACCGCTAAAGAGCTAATTCTTAGATTCCAACAATTCACAGGTGTCACCTTCTAATTTGACAGAAGATGATATATAGATAGAGAGGCAAGTGTTGTTATGAGAACAAAGGATTTAGATAAATGATCTTGTCTCAAAAGCAGTCTCTACCATTTATCAGCATGTGGTTGTAAACATCTGCTTAATCTAAGCCTAGATTCCTCACCAGCACCAACTGGTGAGTGACACCTGCCTTGCATAGTAACCCTAGAGATGCAATTCACAAAATGTGATTTCATTCCATGCTTCTTTCATCTTATTTCTTTTATATTTAGTGAACATGACCATACTTCAGGTATTCGGACATCTTCTGTCCTCAAGGGTTTTCCCCTTAATGTCCAGTCAGCAATAATCTAAGTTTACATCCTACCTAATCCCAGAAGTCTAGTGTTCTTCCTGATACCACATCTCAGGTTTTTCTGAGAATCTCTGAAGGATGTGTATACATAGGTCACAAATGCATTCTAGCTGTCCTTGTCACCTTAGCCAGCTCTTTTGCTCCTGACTGCTGTTCTGATTCTCTGCAAATCCCCTTGGCTGTTGTGCAACTATCTTCTCCAAGCTCTAGCTCTTCATTTCTCCAAACTCTGCCTTTTTCCAAACTCTGGCCCAGGACTATCCTTTTGTTTCCTTAGCACAGCTAAGACGAGGTTGCGACAAGATTATCTTGAAGGCTTAAGGACAACAGAAAATGATTTCAATGTGGTGGCAGAGGAGGTGGAAGGGGGAAGGTCTTATGTACTCATCATGTTCTCACAATCCTCAGACCCAGTCTTCTCCAAATGCAAAACTTTTCAAGTTGTCTGTGCAGAAGTATCATCTGGAAATTTTGTCATATGAATAGATTTTCTGGTTAAACACAGACCAAGTGAATAGGAGTAGGGCTTAGGAATGCATATTTTAAGGAGCTCTTTGTGAAGTGGTTATGAAGTTGTTTCTCTATTGGATCATTGGAAAGTAATTGTTTGGGAACTTGTACCCTACAGCCATGTTCAGGGACCAGTTCATAAACAACCAAAAAGAATGATTTGCTGCTATCTCTCTGACCTGGAGTCTGAGCCTCCAACTTCTCCAGGACCAGACTAAAGAACCAGACACAATTAACAATAACAACAGCAGGGCCAACAAACTCCTTAAAATTCCTCCCTTTGGGAGAACACTGTTATTTGCCTGTTCAGTGTTCATTTCCTCTCTTTATCCTTGCTAACAGGCCCTGTTTGGTGGGGCAGTGATGTGCCTAGCTTCTGGTGGTGAATCAGAATTGGTCCAGGTCCATTTTGACTATTGTGTCCCCTCTTTTGTAGACTGACAGCTGGATCCCATTCTGGGCAACAAGGTATACAAGAAAACTTCCAGAGATAGGGCTCTGGGGAAATTTTACTTCTCTGTCTTGAATATAGATGTGGTAATTGGATAATTGGATCTGTGGCAGTCATCTCTGACCCAGAGAAAAAGGGGAAAAATTACAGAAACATTGTCAGGTCACTAGACCAAAGTCACTAGCTGCCTAACCCAGTCTTCTCATGATAGGAGAAAAGTGAGCTCTTATTTTTAAGCCACTTTAGCTGTCTCTTTGTTCTGTTTTGTGTTGACGTCTAAAGCCTTGGCAATTTCAGGCTATCCTCTGTGTAAAAAGAATATCATTTTATTGCTAACCACAATGATGATAGCCTTTTCTTCTTCATGGACCTATTTAGTTCCTCATTATTGCAGATATCTTTATTTTGGAAGAGAATCCTGACTTTATCAAAAATCTCATTGTTTTTTTTCCATTCAAACTGATGAGAAAGTATGTTCCTAAATATTTTCTCTAAAAGTAGTTTGCTCTCTACCTCTGAAGAGAAAGGAACAAGTGCTGTCAAATTTGAAATAAGCCTTTTGTTTTTACTGTCTCATCTCCTGCATTCCTTACTTATACACTTGTATTCATAGTTTCTGAATACACAGAAATTGAGCCCCCTTTATACCACAAATATGTGGTATGTCAAAATATTCAGTGGCATTATTCAGAGACTCCTAAGAAATTCTCCCATACCTGAGAAAATATTTCCAAACTATATATCTGATATGGGGTTAATATCCAAAATACACAAGGAACTATATAACGCAATAGCAAAACAAACAAAGAAATAAACAGCCCAGTAAAAACTGGGTAGAGGAACTGAACAGAAACTTTTCAGAAGAAGCCATACAGATGTCCATTAGATATAAACAAAGCTGCTCAGCATCACTGATCAACAGGGAAAGGCAAATCAAAACCACAATGAGGGACTTCCAGCCAAGATGGAGGCGTAGGTGGAAACATTGTGCCTCTTCGCACAACTAAGTTTAAAGATAACAAAGTTTTAGTAACAAAAATGCAACCAAAACACAAAAAATTGAACTATACGGAAGTCCGACAACAACGAACCATTCAGCCAGACCGGTAAGAGGGGTGGAGCTAGCGGTGGAGCACAGTCAGGCAGGACAGATCTGCTAGACCTACCCAGGCATACAGGCAGCCATTGGCGGATCCCAGGTGTGGAGTAGCAACGAGCGGACCCAGTGAGGGTGCAAGGTTGCAGGCTGACCATGGTTACACATTCGCACGCAGATAAACCAGGAGAAAGAGCGAGCAGTGAGACAGACCACACAGGCCCCAGAAGCGGGAAGCAGCAGAGGGGACCACTATTGCCCCTCTCTGACCCCACCCCAACATGCAGCATCACAAACCAGCGACCTGGGTGGCCCCGCCCTGGTGAACACCTAGGGCTCTGCCCCTTGTACGTAACAGGCACGAACAGACCAAAACATTATGGCTCAAGAAGATCTCAAAGCCCCAGAGCCAATAAACTCTAAGTGACCAAGAAATAGCCAACCTATCAAATGCACAGTTCAAAACACTGGTGATCAGGATGCTCACAGAACTGGTTGATTTTACTCACAAATTAGAGGAACATATGAAGGCTAAACTAATTGAAATGAAGGGAAATGCACAGGAAACCAATAGTGATGGAAAGGAAATTGGGACTCAAATCAATGGAGTGGACCAGAAGGAAGAAAAAAATGACCAAACAGAAAAGTATGAAGAAACAATTCAAAAAAATGAGGAGAGACTTAGGAACCCCCAGGACATCTTTAAACATTCCAACATCCAAATTACAGGGGTACCAGAAGGGGAAGAGGAAGAGCGACAAGTGGAAAAATGTATTTGAACAAATAATAAAGGAGAACTTTCCCAGTCTGGCAAAGGCAGTAGACTTCCAGGAAATCCAGGAAGCTCAGAGAGTCCCAAAGAAGTTGGACCCAAGAAGGAGGAACACACCAAGGCACATCATCATTACATTAGCCAAGATTAAAATAAAGGAGAGAATCCTAGAAGCAGCAAGAGATAAGGGGACAGTCACCTACAAAGGAGTTCTCGTCAGACTGTCAGCTGATTTCTCAAAAGAGACCTTACGGGCAAGAAGGGGCTAGAAAGAAGTATTCCAAGTCATGAAATCCAAAGACCTACAACCAAGATTGCTCTATCCAGCAAAGCTTTCATTTAGAATAGAAGGGCAGATAAATTGCTTCCCAGATAAGGTCAAGTTCAAGGAGTTCATCATCACCAAGCCCTTATTATATGAAATATTAAAGGGACTTATCTAAGAAAAAGAAGATAAAAAAGATGTACAGTGAAAGGACAGCAAACTCACAGTTAGTAACAAACACACCTAAAACAAAAGCAAACTAAGAGGACAGCTAGATCAGGAGCGGAACCATAGAAATGAAGATCTCATGGAGGGTTAGCAACAGGGGAGTGGGAGGAGGAGAAGGGGGGAGAAGGTACAGAGAATAAGTAGCATAGATGGTAGGTAGAAAATAGATAGAGGAGAGGGCAAGAATAGTATGGGAAATACAGAATCTAAAGAATTTGAAACACGTGGACATAAACTAAAGTGGGGAAATGGTGGGGGGGGTGTGCGGGGTGGAGGGGAATAAAGGGGGGGAATAGGACAACTGTAATGGCATAGTCAATAAAATATATTTAAAAAAGAATATGTAAAAAAAACCCACAATGAGATATCACCACACACCTGTTAGAATGGCCATCCTCAGAAGAAATGAGATAAATATTGGTGAGGATGCAGAGAAAAAGAAACCCCTGTGCACTGCCAGTGGGAATGTACATTTGTATAGCCTTTATGATAAACAGTATGGAATTTTCACACACACAAAAAAACCTAACTAAAAATAGAACTATTATATGACCCAGCAGTTCCTTTTCTGGGTATTTACTCAGATGAAGTCATTACCTCCACGACTTGTCTGTGCCTCCGTGTTCACTGCAGCATTATTCACAATAGCCAAGTTATGGAAGCAATTTAATGTCAGCCAATAGATGGAGGGATAAAGAAAATGTAGTATATTTATACCTTCAAATATTATTCAGCTTTAAAAATGAAGGTGATCTTGCCATTTGCAACAGCATGGATGAACTTGGTGGTTATTATGCCAAGTAAAGTAAGTCAGATGCAGAAAGAAAAATACTGCATGATCTCACTTACACATGGAATCTAAAAAGGCAAATACACAAAAGCAGAGAATAGAACAATGGTTACCAGTAGTGGGCAGGTAGGGGAAATGGACAGAAATTTCTGAGAGGACACAAAGTTGTAGTTAAACAGGATGAATGAGTCTAGAGATCCGTTGCATAGGGTGATGACAATAGTTAATAATACTGTAGCGAACACTGAAAATTTGCTATGAGACTGGATTTCAGGTACTCTTATCACAAAAAATGGTACCTTCATAAGATATGTTAATTGGCTTGACTATAATCATCATTTTTGTATAAATATATGTATATGTATCATGACTTAATATGACATTTATATATGCATATGACTTAATATCTATATCAAGTCATCATGTTGTACACCTTAAATATACACAATTTTTATTAAACATAAAAACAAAAAACAAGCAAAAAAAATTCTCCCATAACCATATGTATATCCATCATTTTGTTCTCTTCTTCACACTGGAAAGCTGTGGGATCCTACAAACGTGGGGAAGTGGCCTGCCTAGACCCGCACCCAGAGCACATACAACAGGCTCCACTGGCCTTTCAGAAACAAATGCCCTTCGGCAGAGCCAGCCTGTATTCAATTACTCTGTGCAACAAGTGCTTATACAAAGTGTGTCCTGGAAAACATGATCTCCAGAACGCATTTCTGAAAAAAGAAAAGAAAGATTTTTAAGAACAAATAATAAGAGAAACATTTACTGCATACTACATCTTACTTTTAGAGAGATTTTTTTCAGTCTTTCATATTTTCCTGGTAACCACAGGGCCTTTAAACATGCTGCCCCCTTTTCTTTTGCCTAGACATCTCTTCCCCTTTCCACCTCTCTGAAACTCATCTTTCAATTCTTGTGTCCTTATCTCCCCCTGATCTTCCTCGAGCAGATTTACATCCCCTCTTGTGCATTCTTTCTAGCATTGCATACCTCTCTAAGGTGGTGCTACAATTATAATTTTGTTTTATTTGCATAATTATGTGATAAATGCCTACTTTTCCCACTAGATTGTAACCCACAAGGACAAGGACCATGCCGTTTTTGCTCCAAGGAGTAACTTTATAATCTGATGCAATAAATGCCTATTGATCAGATAAAAAACCAGAGAAGGTATATTTGCATATTAATACCTTAGAAATACCCTGCCCTAAAGAAATATGATAAATTTTGCTTAATTCTAGATTTCCCACAATTGTTTAAACCACAGAATTATTTTTTTATGTAACTCCCATTAACATCCTTCAGGATAAAGGTTCTAAAAAAACAAGTTAGTTTTAGAATCTGAAAGTCTTAAAATTTATCTAGTTTAATCCACTCATTTAGCAGAGAAGGAAAATAAGCCACTATGATTAGTGTTCTTTCTAAGATCGTAAAACTAGTTATTGGTAAAAAAAAAAAAAAAGACTAAAAATCAGGTCTTCTAATGTCTAGTTGAGTTTTTTCTCCATGTCCTCGTGTCATTTTCCTAAAGCAAGAGTTATGTAAACTTTACTGTACAACAGAGTAGAGAAAAGAATGACAAGTTGTTAGGAATTTCATTTAGAGTCAGTCTCATTTTTCTTCAGTTTTATTAAGGCATGTATTTGTGACTTAGTCATGTAACATTTATTCAGAATTAGTCAGTCATTTTTCACTAATGACTATAGTATTGATACCTACAACTGCCATTGAATTTGATTCTTAGGAAAGATATTCATCAACACTAAGGAATTTCAGTTGCCACTTTCTAATGTAATCTCCTCTGATCTATTCTAAACTTACTAGCAATAATATGACTCAAAGAAGAATTTGTACTTTTTTCATATGGATAATAAAAGTAGTTGTTTTTCCTAGCAGCCATTTAAGTTATGATTTGTAGATTAAACTTGTAGGACCTCAGTGAGCTCCTGACTCTGTGGTGCCAAGTTATCAAGGGGCCCATCAGTGTCACCTTGGTCCTTCAGCAGAGACTAAGGTCGCTACCTCGTTAACCTTGCTCAGCTCTGGCAAGGGATTGTTACTTCACCAGGTGCCTAGTGCAGAGATTTATTTCAGAGATTTGGGCTGAGAAACTTTTGTTTCACACATGTTCCTTTTAAAGAAAACACAAAATGACTCAATTATATATTATATTTTACTTTTAATAGTGAGGATTGCTTAGAATGGATAATAGGATATAAAAGGGAAATATAAGTGGTGATAGAAAAGAGTAAGACATAAAAATGAGTCAAGGAATAAATGATAGGAAATTGATGAAAACGTCTTGCCTCAAGCTGCAGAGAATATCTGTAGTCCCATGTGGGTCCATTCATACCAAGGCTCCTCCTCTTTGCACAAGTGGGTCGATCTGCAGAGGGTTCTTGGAGCTGCTGCGTGGCTAGAATGGAGAGAGCCCTTTGCCCTGCTCTGATATTTCACTTGACTGTGAGATTCCTCCATCTCTCCACTCCACACACACACACACACACACACACACACACACACACACACACACACATATACACACATGCACACGCACACACACTTTCTACATGTTGAAAACAGGATTCAGTCACTGTGGAAAGATATCACTCAGTTTTAGAATCTTCCTGTTTCTTGAAAACTATTTGACTCTTGGACTTGTTCAGTTTATAATGTAACCACCAACAACCCGTTAGAGGGATAGAACTATTTAAAGTCATGGCCTCACCATAGGTCAGACACAACCCTCAAAGAAATCAAGCCATCTTGGTAAATGTTACATGGAATTACTATTAGGTGCTAAATCGTGGTGAAAGAAACACTGGCAGGCACATCAGATCAGCAAACGAGACACAAACCTCAAGCAGTTTATGATCTAAAGAAAAGAGGTGGGGACTAGTATTTAGTGACACCTTCTATGTGTTGGGCACTGTTTTATTTAAACCGTGTAGCATTTAATACAGTGTTCAACTTCTCGGACAATGCTTGGAAGACTATAGAACCTTCGTAAATATTAGCCACATGAAAAAGTGACTAAATTTTATGAGGAATCTAAACTCAGAGTCATCCCATAATTGTTTGGGGTTAGGTAGAACTTATACAAACAATAATGGCTCGCCAATTATTAAGCATTTCCTTTATGCCCAGACCTGTTGGTGCAGAAGCTCCATCAACGCAGCAGCCGGGGTGCATGGGCTTCGGAGCTAAGCAGATGTGGGTTTACGTCTCTGCTGTACCAACGTTACCACTGCAGGACCATAAGACCAGGTGGCTTCACAATGCCAAGTCCCAATTTTCCCGTACCTACAGTATATATGAAATCTCTTCATTTCAGGAATTTTGTAAGGATTCAATGAAATAATATGCAAAGTGCTTGGCATACTGCCTGCCTGGGGCAGAGCAGTACCTCAGTGACAGAACTAAACTTGTAATCCAGCTGTGGTAGGATGAATAGTGGTGTCCCAGAAGGTGTCCATGTACTAGTCCCCAGAATTTGTGACTAGCCAAAGGGACTTTGGAGATGTGATTAAATTAAGGCTCTTTAGATAAGGAGATTATTGTGATCTCCTGGATGATCTGGGTGGCCAAGGTACTGACACAGGTCCTTATGAGGGAGACAGGACAGTCAGAGTCAGAGAGGAAATGTGCCAGTGGAAGCAGAGATCAGTCATGAAGAAGTTCAGGCCGCCTCTGGGAGCTGGAAAAGGCAAAGAACTAACACTTCTCTGGAGTAGCTAGAGGGACTGCAGCCCTGCCAGCACCTTGGTTTTAGCTCAGTGAGATCCACTTTGGACTTCTGATTTCCAGAACAGTAAAAAAATACATTTGCATTTCCTTAAGCTACTAAGTTTGTGGTAATTTCTCATAGCATCCATATGAAACAAATATACCAGCATGTACTTTTTCTCTATACCTTGTTTTCTATACCTTGTTGCCTGCAGATGATACAGAATTAAACCAGAAAGAAGCCTGATGTTTGGCAGCCTTGCTGGTTTTCTCTTGAATTCCTGTTCTTTTGACCGGTTTGCTTTTCTCCTCTCATGGCCAGACAATTTGTCGGGTCTGTTTCCTCCATCTGACTGCTCCTTCTGTGGACACTGACTTGGGAGTTACATGGTAGGAGTGAGAAAAGCAGCAGAGAAACCATTGGCAGAAATAAGTGTTTTTGTTTTGTCTGTTTTTTTTTTTTTTTTTTTTGAGGAAGGGCAGATTCTCTGTATCTGTGAGTAATATCTTTCTAAACTAGAAAATAAGTGCTGCCTTTGTGAGGGTCGTGCTTTATGCTACCCTTTTCCAAATATGCTTCTTCCCTGTTCTCCCTAGACACAAGCCAGAGCATTGTGGAGGGCCTGGAGGTCTCTTTTAATGGAATCTAGGTTCAAACGCTAATCCCTGCACAACTTTTTCCACTGTGTTCCTTATAAAATGCCTTCCCTAAAAAACAATATTGTAGTGAATATGTGGGAACACCTTTAATCTTTATTTTAAAATAGTCATTCATGTATTTATTTATTAAGTCAAGAAATATATTTTGAGAACTGCATGCACCACACACTCTCACGAGGAAGACAGTGGAGAAGGGATCAAGACAGAGAGTTCTTTCCCGCATGCACTTCAATTCCGTGGGAGAGACAGAGCAGCACAAGTGAGGACACTTACAGTGTGCGTGGAAATAACTGCAGATTTTACTAAGTGTTACTAAGGAAATGAACCGAAGGCTGAGATAACCAGTAGAGTGTCTGGGGATTGGAGTGAGGTTAGGTAGTTTGTTTAAGGGAAGGTCTCAAACATTTAAGGTGAGAGCCTATGGACCTGAGGAAGAGAGAAGCTTAGAATTTCTAGGAATTGAAAGAAGATAGATAGTGTGGTTAGAATATTGTGGGTGATGGCAAGTTGTGGGGTGTGCTTGGAGCTATAGCAGGTTTTAACTCATAGATGGTCTCCTAGGAAATAGTAGAAATTTTTATTTGATTTTGTGTGCAGTGGAAAGCAATTAGAAATCTTAAATAGTCAGTGACATAAGCTAATTTATGTTTAAATCAGCCATGCTCATGCTTATTTGGAGGACAGTCTTGAGAGGAGCAAGGCTGAAATGGGGGACTGGTTCACAGGTTTTGTCGTCCCAGATGAGAGCTGATGCAGGGTTGACCTAAGATGGTAGAAGTAAATATATATCTGGAAATATAATAGAAAGATTCTACAAATAGATGGCATCTAGGTAGATGGAGTACCATGCTCGTTGAAATGGGGAACCATACTTGTTGAAATGGGGAAGATGGGATGAGGAGGAAATAATTTTGACAAAAGTGTTGGGAGTTACTGTTTTGCATTGAAGTTTCAGATGTCTGGGAATTTTCTACTTGGAGCTGTCAAATTGGAAGTTGGATGTCTATGTAAGCTCAGAGTTTAAGGGACAGGCCTGGGCCAGAGATATAAATGTGCAAATCATTAGAATACTTATGGCACTTAAAGCCAGATGATTTGTGAGATGATACATGAAAATACATGTAGAGTGAGAAGACAGCCCAAAGTGGACCCCTGGGGAGCTCCCCCATGGAGATGTCAGAGGTGTAGCAGGAGCCTGGGAAAGAAGGAGAGTGAGTGGTCAGTGAGAAAGGATGGCACCCGGGTGTGTGGCATAGGCTGGCCATCTCGAGAGTAGACAGCCAGAGCAGAAGGGAGAAGGCAACTTTGTCAAATGATGCTGAGGGTTATAATATAACAAGAGCTGAGTGTATTTTGGATTAGCCAACATAGAAGTCACTGATACCTTTGACAAGGCGAAGGTACGTCTAGGTCACAAGGTTGATTGCAATGAGTTAAAGAAAGAATTTAACTTGAGGAAGTACAGACAACATTTGTATGTAAGACAGTTTTTCAAGAAATTTAGGTAGGATGGGGGCAGATGATGGGGCAGAAGCTGGCAGGGACTGTGAGGACAATGGAGGTGTTTCCTGTATATATGTGCGTGAGAAAGAAAATGCTAAAACATGTTTATGTTCTGAAGAAAGTACTTAGATGAAGAGAGACTGTTGATACACAAGGACTGGTAGGTAACTAGAAGAGCAGAGTTCTTGAGGAGACAGGAAAGAATATGACCTTGACCTTCACCACCTGGGCAGTAAGGAGCCAGGGGAGGGGGTGCAAAAAGTGTCCATGATAGGAGGATGATCTGTTTCCCACCTAATGGCTACTCTTCTTCAATGAATTATGCTAAGTCATCAACTGAGTGAGAAGGTAAGATAGGGATACCTTCTTTGGAAGTTTTGGAGAGAGAGAAGACACGAGATTCTTGTCTTGTTTGAATTAGATAACTGGCTTCCCTTTAGCTGACTCCATGCTTACCAGGAAGCCGCTGGTTGTAATTAGGCTTCCTCTGGGGGTTGGATTCCTTGACAACAGAGAAGGTGCACAGGGCACAGACTTCATGTGTCAGCCCAGAATTCTAGTAGAATGTCTCTTTTCTGCTCAACTCAGGGATGCAGAAGAATTTAGATTAGAATTGCAGTCTGAAATGTGACAACTTCAACTTTATATATGGTTCTCTTGGCTAAATCCTTAACTTATCCAGAAGCTTTCTTTTATACTTCAATAGGGATTATATCATTTACCTGCATTAGAGAGGCAAGTAAGGATTGCTCATTTTGGTTCACAATAGACTGTGCAGTCTGTCTCTCAAAGAATGTATCTGGAGAATCATTGGTTATGATTATTAATAGTCTCAGGGAAGCATGATTTTATATTTACACCCTCAAGTGCTCCTACCTCCACTCTATAATGGAAAAATTTCTGCTGCTCAATTCTTGTAGAAATAAAATGACTGAACAAATAATAGGAAGAAACAAGGGAGATCTGAGATTAGCCTGGAAATAAGGAGGCTTCTGGCCATTACCAGAGCTCGCACCTACATTCCCCTTGAAGGCTTACACAATGTCCAGCCAGAGGAGGGATGAAAAATTTGGTGGCATATAAGAATGCTGAAGTTTAGGTTATAAAAACCCTGGGCAGCCCAAGTACTAGTCATCTCCTCCCATTATTAAGAAACTTTTTTTCCTAAACATTAAAAGAAAGTGTTTCCTTGTAGTATTTTAATAGACCATTTAGAGTAAGAGTAAACAATGACCATTTAGAGAAAGACACTATAGGTTTTTTTTCTTAGATGTGATTTTTTTGATCCTCCCTTCTGTAACATCTCTTAATTAATTATTATTATTATTATTATTATTCTTTTAAGACTATATATTTCCCCTGTCAAAAAGGCAGAAAGGTGGTCTGGGTTCCAGACAAACAAAGCCACAGTGCAATTCCTGTGTTATGGCAGCTGGGAATGTGTGTGTGTGTGTGTGTGTGTGTGTGTGTGTGTGTATGACAGAGAGAGATGAAATAAAAAATTTTGTTGTTGTAGCATATGCCTTTGCAAAATGTAACTCAGCAGAAATATCAGATGACAAAAACAGGAAAGAGCATTTATTCCAAAAATATTTATTGAGCATCTGATATGAGCAAGGCACTGTACTGGGTATTGGACATAGCAGCACACAGAACAGATTTTGAAAAACCCTGCCATTGGGGAAACTGACATTCTGCGGGATGGCACCTGACGCTCTACTCCAAAATATCCATAAATGTGTATTCCTCCTTTACCAAAAGTTTCCAACACAGGGCTGTGAGACTCAAGGGAGCTGAAGGCTTTTTGCTTTTCTGGGTCAAATACAACCTGGCTGAGTACTTTGTCTTTTTAGTTGACTTAAATGAAACAAGAAGTAACTTTATAGGTAAGGTTTATAGTGATAATAAAACTTGTGGCCAATGAGCAGAAGGGAATGATTGTGTTATTTATTATAGAAAAGGGAGCATATCTGTGGAGTAGTGAGATTAGATCTATCAAGGTGGCATGCAAGTAACCAGAAAGCAGCCACCAAATATGATTGAATCCTTCCCTCAGTCGTGATAACATTGTCTTCTGTTCTATTGAACCTTCCATTTCATTTTCTGAGGAAACAGGTATTCTCTCTCCCTCTCACTGGCAGATGGTCCTCTCTCTCTCATTTCAAATGCATAATGAGTGTCGTCAGTCTATTCCTGTTCCTCTCTCTCTCTCTCTCTCACACACACACACACACACACACACACATGCACACACACACACTACTTCAAGCCAGCTGCTTTAGGGATTCATCTCAAAGCTGCTATCTAGAAACAAAGTCCACTTTTTTCTCCCTGTTATCAATCACCTTAAACTTCTCTTTGAAGTAGAGTCAGAAAGTTCACCAGAGTCATTTTCCTGGTTGCTAAAAATCCCATCACTGTGTTTTCACACCAGAATGCACAAGCTGCCCGCTTTGCTCCTGGAGTATCACAGGGACCACCTTCCTCCTTTGTCTTTGCCCACGTGGTGGAGGAAGCACATTAGGCAGCACAGGAGCATGTTACATTCACACTTGTCTCCTTGGCATCGTTTATAGATTCTGTGTCAACGCTTCAGATCCTTGATGATAACGAAGAGGGTAATTAGTCTATAATTAGAAGTTAACCACAAATCCATAAAAGAAATTTCAGCATATTGACAAAGGCTTTTCTTTAGGTGACATTTCTATGCATAGTTAATTAATTGCCGATCTCAAATTGGGTCACTGAAAATGTGTTCTTCTGATCTCTAGTAATTTTTCACGTAGAAACACTTTGAAAAAAATTCACATTACATCTCCAGGTGCTCTCTGCTGAGTACAGTCAGGCTGCACTGCGGTGGGAGAAAAGGCAAACCATGCAGGACACAGTTAATGCAGTTGCTAGCAAGTGTCCATGATGTAGCTGAGGCACCACTGGGTCTGCTGTGTGAAGGACTGGGCGTACTCATCTTCCTCAAAAGGCATTTGCCTCCAGTTCTTTAAGCAAGTTGATCCAGAAACAGCTCAGATTCCACTGCACACATGTGAATTGTGATATATAACACAATTAATGAGAAAAAAAACAGGAAGTAGGAGAGACTTTTTTTTTTTTTGGAGAGACTCTTTTTACTGGATGTATTCATATAAATTAATACTATCTATAACATATATATTGGTGAGACTGTACTAAAACTTGACACATAGAAATCCAATGGCATTTTAATAGAAACAAATGTAAAAAATTGCTGTGGAATTGAACCAGTGTTTTATTCACTAACACCAAATGCATTAGTTACGGTTAATACTGTTACCATCATTGGCTAAACAGGAATGCTCAAACCTCCAGTAAGCTGCTGAGCAGGTTTCACAGAGGCTTTCTATCATGTAGGATAAAAAGTAAAATGTTTTCTGAGGCTCTGACTAGAGAGAAAGATAATGATGTATGGATTGTAAATTAAGCTTGAAGAGATGTTCATTGCCTGCATATGTTCCAGTTCAAATGACAAGGTCATGAGCAAATGTATCAGAAGATCTTATTCTGTATCTTGAGTAGCTGATGAAGGAAGGCTGTACATAGAGTTGAACTGTGGATATGGGTCTCTGGTTCAAACCTAGCTCCATTCACTGATCGGCTGCCTGTCCTTCCCTGTTATCATCCTGGTTCTAATATTGTTCATGGAGGGGCTCAGGAATAATCTATGCCCTAACCCTGGGCTGGTGATCCAGGACCGTATGGCATTGCTGGTGCTAATGTTCTTCAGTCCTACCCCTGCACCTACAACTCCATGGGACGCCCTGTGGGAAAGCTGAGCTGTTTCACTGACTTTTATACGCCCCAGGGACCTGAGGTTCCTGGCATTGTATGATATTGTCATTTACCCAATAGCAGTTTGAGGAAGCTGAGGCTCAGAAAGATTGAGTAATCTATACCCATGAGCAAGTGAAAGAATTGGGTGTCAAATCCAGGCTGATCGCAGTATGCACATGCTAAGCACTGCCTTCCTTTTGTGTTCCTGAAACTGTAGCCCACTGTAGGCTGGGTCTCAGGCCTGACTGCACATCAGAAACACCAGGAGGCTTATCAAGAATAGAGATTCCAGGTTCAGGAGCTGCTAATTCTATCAGTGCACCACACTAGACACTCAAAGTGAGATTCATTCATTGTTTCATTCAACAAATATTTGTTGAATGCTTTCTGTATTCCAATTACATTTTAGATATTTAAGATACAGCAGAAAATACAAGGTGGGACTTCCCCCAATTATCTCCCCTTTACAAGGGGAGATATGTACAAGCAGATCCCTTGTAAAGTACAGGCTTCCTCCACTAGGTGAGTGTTCTAGGAACCCATGTGTATCAGTGTGCCAGCTGGCATTGTTGTGAGAAGCTGCTTTTGGTTTAGTGATTTTTTTAAGACTCTTTCAATGCATTTGCCCTTTTCATGATGGGTGATTTACAAGCGCGCCTGCCTACACTGCACTGTGTTCAGCAGTTTTTGACCCAAAAAACAACATGACCCCTGTGCTCCACCCTCCCCATTCACTTGATCTCTCCCTGAGTGGCTTTTTTTTTTTCTCCAGATGAAAAAAGCCCTCAAAGGGGGCTTTCAGTTTTTGCCAGTGTGGAAGAAGTGAAACAAACAAAAAAAAATGACAGAGGCTCTAAAATACATCAAGTCAATGAGTTCAAAAACTATTTTGAGCAGGTATATCGCATCAAATGGAGAGTACTTTAAAGGTGACTGAAATTTAAACATGTAAGAATAAATGTGCAATTTAAAAAATAAATTCTAGTTGTTTTGGAGTTCCTCCTCAGAAAGCATGAAATTTACTCTAGTTGAAGGAGCCAGACAACAACAACAAAAAAGAATTCTAGCAAGTGGTGAAAAAATGCATAGAGCAACAAAGGATGGAATCTACAGGAGATATTAGCAATGTGACTAGTTAGGTGAGCAAGATTGCGGGCGTGAGGTGGCTAGTGATAGGGATGAATCTGAAGAGCAGACAGTCATGTTCTCTCTGGTCAAAGAAGGCAGCAGATTCACGGACAGCTTCTGAATACATTGCTACAAAAGACATTACTGGAAGGAAAATAAGGACACTTTTTTCTCCAGCTGTGTGGTCACTGTACGATGACAACACAACAGTCTCCCCTCACTGGAGAAGTAAGCATCTTCACATGTGGAATTCCAATCCCTACAGGCTCATTTCTGTCTTTTTGGGCAGCAAAAGGGAATTAGTTCAGCAGTACTGATGGAGAGCCACACTTTGGAATCAAAGACAAAGACCCTGAGCGTGTTTTAGATAGCACTTGGTTCTAGGCAATACTGCAAGTCCTCGAAGTTTCCTCACAGGAGTGAATGAACATTGACAGAGTAGTTCAGTACATCCTGTGGGATGCTCCTCCTGCCTAGTGGTGGGCCTGGTGTTCACACACACCCAGTCAGCATTTCTTGTCGGCTAGGACCCTTCAAGTTCAAGCTCACTACTTCTTCATGGCATCTCCTACAGGGGTAGCAGTAATGAGCTTGATGCTTTGAGTTTCCACTCAAATTCTCCCAGATCCTCAGGGGTTACCGTTACCTCATATTACTAGAAGGATTTTGCAATATGTGCTTCTTCAAATCATTACAGGTTGAGACCAGACATCAACAGATTATACAAGCCTACGTTTACTGAAGGCTGTGGCAAGTACATAGGCAGGTTGCCTGAGGTCCTATCAGAATTTAGGGGAAGGATCAAGAAAAAGTGAGCCCCTAAGAAAAGGAGGAACACTCATGATGGGGTGCATGTTTCACACATTAAAGTACCTTACTCTCAGGTGGTTTCTACCTATTTTGCTGAGGAGATTCCATAAATTAGAATGGCCAGTATGTCCCTAAGACTAAGCTGGAATCTTAGTTTCAGAAAGAGTTAACCTAAGTAATAAGATTGCTATGGTAACTAAAATCTGGTGGTCCTCATAGAAACAGGAAAATGGAGAGAAAGGGTAAGTCTCTGTATGCTGTAAGACTTTTGAATCCTGAAACACCAGTTCAAAAGAACCTATGCACCCCAATGTTCATAGCAGCACAATTTACAATAACCAAGTTCTGGAAACAACCTAAGTGGCCACCAGTAAATGAGTGGATCAAAAACTGTGGTACTTTACACAATGAAATATTATGTAGCAGAAAGAAGGAACTCCTACCTTTCCCATCAGCATAGATGGAACTGGAGAGCATTATACTAAGTGAAATAAGCCAGGCGGTGAAAGACAAATACCATATGATCTCACCTGTAAGAGGAACCTAATGAACAAAACAAACAAATGAGCAAATAGAACCAGAGGCAAGGAAACAAGGAAAAGACTGACAGCAACCAAAAAGGAGGGAGGAGAGGGACAAAGGGGGAAAGAAGAGGGGGGAAGGGTCTAATCAATGAACAAGTATAAATGACCCATGGACATGGACAATAGAGTGGGGATTGACTGTGGGGGGCAGAGGAGAGTAATGGGTGAAAATCGGGAGAACTGTAATAGAACAACAACAAATGTATAGAGGTATATATATACATTTACCCATATATAATATACATATACTATACATACATGCATTTTTTTTTTGAGAAACCGTGGTTAATTTATTTTTGTACCCAGAGTGCCAGGCCTGGAATGTGCTCAGTAAATACAGGTTGAACTGAACCTACAGGCATGGCCTTCATTCTCTGTGAGCCGAGAAGTCGCTATCCCTTGTTTGATGTTATCAGACTCGGGAATAAGCAACTTCACACAGCTGTGGGTATACGATGAATTTTTTTTTTAATTTTTTTATTGATTATGCTGTTACAGTTGTTCTATTCCCCCTTTCATTCCCCTCCACCCTACCTCCCAGCCCCACCATTACCCCCCCTTTAGTTTATGACCATGTGTCTCAAGTCCTTTAGATTCTTTATTTCCCATGCTATTCTGGCCCTTCCCATCTATTTTCTATCTACTGTCTATGCTACTTATTTTCTGTACCTTCTTCCCCCTTCTCCTCCTCCCACTCCCCTGTTGCTAACCCTCCTTGAGATCTTCATTTCTATGTTTCCACTCCTGTTCTAGCTGTCCTTTTAGTTTGCTTTCATTTTAGATGTGGTTGTTAATAACTGTTAGTTTGTTGTCCTTTCACTGTTCATGTTTCTTTAACTTCTTTTTCTTAGATAAGTCCCTTTAACATTTCATATAATAAGGGCTTGGTAATGATGAACTCCTTGAATTTGATCTTATCTGAGAAGCACTTTATCTGTCTTTCCATTCTAAATGAAATCTTTGCTGGACAGAGCAATCTTGGTTGTAGGTCTTTGGATTTCGTGACTTGGAATACCTCTTTCCAGCCCCTTCTTGCCTGTAAGGTCTCTTTTGAGAAATCCGCTGACAGTCTGATGGGGACTCCTTTGTAGGTGACTGTCCCCTTATCTCTTGCTGCTTCTAGGATTCTCTCCTTCATTTTAATTTTGGCTAATGTAATTATGATGTGCCTTGGTGTGTTCCTTCTTGGGTCCAGCTTCTTTGGGACTCTCTGAGCTTCCTGGATTTCCTGGAAGTCTATTGCCTTTGCCAGATTGGGGAAATTCTCCTTTATTATTTGTTCAAATAAGTTTTCCACTGGTGGCTGTGCCTTTCCCCCTTCTGGTGCCCCTATAATTTGGATGTTGGAGCGTTTAAAGATGTCCTGGAGGTTCCTAAGACTCTCCTCATTTGTTTGAATTCTTGCTTCTTGACTCTTTTCTGTTTGGCCATTATTTGCTTTCTTCTGGTCCACTCCATTGATTTGAGTCCCAGTTTCCTTTTCATTGCTATTGGTGTCCTGTGCAATTCCATTCATTTCAATTAGTTTCGCCTTCATATATTTGTCTAATTTGTGGCTATAATCAACCAGTTCTGTGAGGATCCTGATCACCAGTGTTTTAAACTGTGTGTCTGAGAGTTTTGCTATTTCTTCATCACTTAGATCTATAGGCTCTGGGGTTTTGAGATCTTCTTGTGCCATTTTTGGTCTGTTCATGCCCTTTAAGTGTGAGAAGCGGCGCCTTGGACTCCCAGGTCTCTGGGTTGTGACGCTGTATGTGGGGGCGTGGTCAGAGCGGGGAAATGGCGATCCCTCTGCTGTTTCTCACAGCTGGGTGAGGAGCAGAGCCTTAGGTGGTTCCCCTGGGCCGGGCCACTCAGAGTCGCTGGGTTATGACACTGTATGTGGAGGTGGGGTCAGAGCAGGGAAATGGCAGCGCTCTCCCTGCCGCTTGCCACAGGGGCTCGCCGGGCCCCGGTCCAATCGCCCACTCCCTCGCCTGTCCACCCGAGCACAAATGCGTGACCACAGTCAACACGCAGCCCCGCTCCCCCTCTGTCTCCTCCGAGGTCACTTGCCTGGTCGCTTGCTCGGTCTCTCACTAGGTCCAACCCTGCGCCTGGATTCCACGTGTCTGGATTTGGCGCCTGAGTCCGTCTGACCGAGTTTTCCTGTGCAACTCCGCTTCACCAGCCGCTGGTTTTGCCCCTTACCGATCAGGCTGAAGAATTTGTTGTTAACGGACTTCCGAAAAGTTCAATTTTCCGTGTTCTGGCTGTGTTTTCTGTTGCTAATATTTAATTGTCTCTAAACTTGGTTGTGTGAGAAGGCATGGCACATCCACCTATGCCTCCATCTTGGCGGAAGTCTCCATACATGCATATTGAATGACTCACATATTTTAGTACAATTAGCTAGTGGCAAAAATGGTATTAGGTTCTAATTCTTTTATCATCTCTTAAATATCTTTTTCATTACTGCTACCATAGTAGTCACTTTTATTGATAAGTCTAATAGATGAACAAACTTGCCCAGAGAGATATATGCCATTTTATTACTTCAGCAATATAATCTGAAAGTCAGTTGCAGTCTACATTCAATACACCAAACAAGAAAGATTAATAAAGGCACTTGAGAAAAAGCAAATGACCACTTTTGTTTTTATCTTTATTTCAGTCTTAGTTTCTATTTTGCAATTGATTTCTTCACCATTTTTTTCCTTTAATAAACTTACTTGCCAGTTCTATCTTTTAGACAAGTTGTTCCTGTCATCTCTGTTTTTTCCAAGTTCTCTAAATGTTTATTACCTTTTAGTGCAGAATTATTTGTACCTAGAGTCTTTTGTTTGTAGATATCAGCACTCAGGTTATTTTAATGATTTGCCTCTCAGTAAGTTTGCTTGGATTTATGTCAGCAGCACCTCTTTCCCAATTAAAGTAAGTCACCCCAAGGTTTCCGAGACCATAAGATCAAACTTATTGATGACTTCAATTCTTAAGAGCCAATCTTCTCTTATTGCGTGCAAAGCCTCAGCTCAGCAACAAGATTTCATTACAAAGGGAAAGCATAAAGTGGTCATTGTAATGGATATTGTTGTGATAGGTTATTATTATCCAGTGAGAATTGCAAGTGCAAAAGTTTGCTTGGAGTTTTGCCATCAGTAATCTGCCTTAGATAAGCAACTGATTTAGGTGGGATGAAAATAACCAGTACATGGAAGACATGGTGAGTTTTTCCACAATAAATTAAAATACAAATATGCCTTCAGTGTTCAGTCATAAAATCAACACTTAATGAATAAAGGTATAAATATAGGAAGTCATCTTGAAGATGTAGAGGAATTTCTAGGATAAAGAGAATATCCTTTTGGTAGTATTAATGCATCTGAACCAAATATGGTTGCTTCACCACAAAGGTTCCAGGAAAAGGAGCACTCAATGCCAGCTGTGTCCAGGAAGAAGGGGGTGAGTCTCAGTAAATGTATGCCAAGTTTATTAGACAGTATCTTGAGACATTCCCAATTCCTCAAGTAGACTAGAATTTTACCAATATCCTCTTCTCTAAAGTGAAGATTAAATTTATCAGCTTTGTAATGTTATAAAGTTTAAATGAATTCCTGCTTTAAAATGAGAATGCTCTTTTTCTTGAGTTTATTGATTTATTTCAGAGAGAGGGAAAAGGAAGGAGAAAAGAGGGAAACATGGATATGAGAGATGAATATTGATCAGTTGTCTCTCATATGCAGCCCAACAGGGGACTGAACCTATAACCCAGGCATGTGCCCTGACCAGGAATTGAACCAGTGACCTTTGGCTTTGCAGGATGACACCCAACTGAGCTGCACAGGTCAGGGTGAGAATGATCTCAGTAATGGGTGTAGGTTTACTTTCTAAATGCACATGTCCAATAAGTAGGTTGTGAACACCTGTCATGGTTTTTGTCAAAATAGTGTACACCCGTCCTATTATTTAATATTTATCTTGAAAAGAAGTCATTTTACTTTTTGCTAAAATGATTTAGATATAAGTGAAACAACATCTCTACCATGGGTCTAAATCCATTGTCATGTTTAAAATTATAATATTACTGTACATTAATTATTAAATTAAGTATATTTTAATGAAATATCATACAATTCTTTACCTCCAATTCACCTGGAGGCCGTTTCTAGTCTGATGGAGTGAAAAGGTTTTAAAACCTTTTGTACTACCCAGGGTGCAGTTCCTGGGCCAGAACAACTTCTGGCAGCTTGTTATAAACCAGAACATCAGCCCCAGCCCCAGACCGACTGAATCAGAACATGAATAAGATCCTCAGGTCATTGATAAGCACTGTCCCAAAGAGGCTCCTTTCCTGCCCCTCGGAGCTTCCCTTCCCCACCTTAACCCTTACAAATCTCACCCCCAGTTACCCATGCACACATAACCTCCTTTAGGTTTTTGCTTCATGTGAGCTAAAATATTGTATTTATAATTTAAATTTAGGGTGATTTAAACCCTCACCCACAAATATATGCTGCCATAATCATGGACTTTATCTTCTGCAGTGATCCTGCATACCACAAGTGGTATGCACCTGGCCTGTGGGAAATCAGTGGAAGTGCCTTGCAGAAGCATCTACGCTCCTGTTCACCAGGCCTCTAGCCACGTGTAGGTCACCGGGGCCATTCACACGGAGTCAAGAGCAGAAGTTTTAGATCTGTCAGTGCCAAGAAACATGTGTTATATTCCCTTTGGCAGTGCTATTCTTGTGCCAGGAAAGAACTTCTCAAACTTATTTTCAGTTGATTAACTCCTCTTAAGTATACTCCTTTGTTATGGTTCTTTGTTCACCAAGCAACCTCAGCTGGTAATTTGGTGGGAAACAATATACTGGTCGCACCACCTGTATGGCCAGAATATATAAATTCCTATAAATTAATAAAATTGATATCCAGTTCATGGAGTGATCTCTGGGAACCTGTGGGGGCGACTTTCTTGCAAGTCCCCCCAGTTGCCACGGATGAAAATGAATATGATGGAGACATGACATGATCTGCTTGGGGAGGAGAAGTGAGCTGTGGCCAGTTTCTCAGGGGAGACTAAGGCCCCAAGTGCCTTCCTCCATAGCCTTTTATTGGGTTGTAATACACAGGAATACAGGGCAGCAAGGATCAAACAGAAGATAACATTTCAAAGAAATCTGAGGGCTTCAGAGTCTGTCGGGAACAGAGTTTTAGGGTTTCCTGCTTGAACCCTTAACGTATGAATGAAAGCACTCTTAGCAGAGCACATTTCACAGGTTTATCAGGAAGTCTTTGTGATGCCAGATTTTTTTTCCCAGGACATGTTCTAGCAAGGGAAGGAACTGCACCTCTTCCCATGAGGTATTCAGGCTTAAGGGGATTAGAGCCAGGAAGCGCTTCTTCCAGAGAACATGGGGACTTGTGCTATGTCAAAGCGTGGGGGCGGGGGCGCACGAGAGTCCATAGCTCTTTGTTGCAGCCCCCCCGAATCCTTCCATGAAGGCCTCCCGAATGGTTGAGTCTGGCTTAGGTTAACCCTCGCTGTGAGGGGTCTATCCGTCATTGACTTCCGACAAAGCTTTGGGGTCAGGGAGAGGAAACTGAGGCAGCGTTTGCTACCAGAGACAAACTTTGTCTCCTGCAGCTGGCATTCCAAAGGTCGTCCCTCGCCCTTAGCCACAAGGGGTAGAGATACAATTCCTAAAACCAGGCAGAGTGGTCTACAACAGGAACCTAGTTAAAAATCCATCAGATAGTTAGATATACTCTAGGTGTGCTGCCAAGTAAAATTTTTGAGTGCACAGGCTTCAGGTCTCTCTGTGGACCATGGTAAATAAACCAAGAAAATTCCATCTGAAATTTTCTGAAGAGATTGGCAGCCAACCTCTCCTGGTTCCACCCGGACCACAGATGTGCTTTTCTTACATATATATACACCAAATTGAGCTGGTTTTGAGATATACTTACTGAAAGTAATAATTTATTAATTCTGAGTCTCCCATATAATGGTTATCCTTCTTAAATTTTTAGTGTCTAAGCAACCTTAAGAGCTTTGAGACTTCAGCTCACCAAGGGGCAAGTCAGACGTTCTAAAAGAGGCATTTCAGCTCTTCTCAATTTAGCCCACATAGAGCAGTAGGTCTTCATTGATTCCTAACTCCTGAGTAAGCTTTGCCTATTGGATGATGAATTCTAGGTGCTGGCAGATCTGAGAAATTCATCTGGGCTGCACCTATGATAAACAGACACTAAAAAATGTAAATTAAGGTAGAAAAAGATTTTGAAGTCAGGAATCAGAGACTCAAAGAACTTGAGAACCAGGAAGGACTCTAGAGATTAGCCAACCTAACCCCTTGGAAAACTGAGGTCCAGAGAGATGAAAATATCGGCCAAGGTCACCAAGCAGGTAATTAAGTAGCAGAGGTGGAATTACAATCGACGCTGATGACAGCACTTTCACTGCAGTGTATTTTTCATCACAGAATTGCTTTGGACTGACTGCTACTAGAGAAGACAGGAGTGATGGAGAAACAAAGCAAGAAAGAGAAAAAAAGAGGATACAATTTTTGAACTTGGTTTTCCCTGAGAAAACCTTCAGAGATTGCTCTTGCTTTGATAGATAATGTATTCCTCCAGCAATATTCTAGCTTCTCTTTTGCTTCTCAGCTGCATGTGGTTTGGCTGAGGGCTTTGGGGATTTCTCTACCATAACCGTGGAATGATTTCCTAATCACTATTCTACATTCCTTCTCTGTTTATCAAATAGTTCCACTGTGCATTGTCTGCCTTGTGACTTACTGAACTCTTTATCAGCATTCAGCCTTGCTTTCCACCTATCTTTTACTGGGTCTGACTGCATCATTTCATTTTGTCCTATGGCCTTGTTGATAGTCATCTAGTCTGTGAATTTCCCATTTCATAGTATCCCTGCTCCAGTTCCTGGTAGAGTGTGACATGGGGTTTGGAAGAGAAAAGAGCACATAAATGAGAAACAAATGAAACCCTGTAGGTTTCACATCAAAATTGGAATTTTATGTGTTCTGTAGCAATAAAGAGTTCACTCTTTATGCTTATATTTTTAACATGATCTAAAATCAGAAAGCCTTTACAAGCTTTAGATGTATAGATTTTTAAACACCAAAACCCAGTTTCTACTGGGTACAGATTATCTTAAATTCATTTCTATTTAAGCGATTAAAAAGGCCAAAAGAAAAAATAAAATGCTGTAAATGATCTTCCTCTTTCTACAGGATTTAATACTCTGTGTTCTGTTTCTAAATGTCACAGTTCAGGAGACCCTAGACCTATTATGTTTAGCTTTTCCAGCCTCAAATGACTGCCATTAGGGAGCTGTGGCCCCAATGAAGTAGATAAAGCCACTTCTTAGAATGGGTTCTATTCCTCAGAACTCAATTTATGCTTTGTCGACCAAAAATAGATTATTTAACTTTTTTCAAAATGACAGAGGCCTTTTGGGGTTTGATGGAGACAGATGCAATCACTGTGTTGTCTCCCATAAAGACCCTCAAAACACAAGCGGTCAGTGTTGCCCAATATATTGATGGGAGAGCCACACTGGGAATACTGGTTAGGGGTCTGTAAGAGAGGCCAAATGGCACTGGAAACTATTTAAAGAATGGCAAGGGAAAACGAGTAGAAGAACACGCAAGAAAAAAGAGGGAAAACTGAAAATAAAATAAAACAAAGATAGTCAACATTCCTGCCTAAAAAGGTAAAGCTAGGTGTATGCCACTCTAGAACATGGTGAGTATAGAAGCACAAATTTTCTTTTATAAAATGTTTTGTTTCTGCTCAGTATAAGGCTTTATATGGAGTGCTGTGGGGTAAAAAATTAGTAAGCCAAGGTTCATGTTTTAGAGTTGTATGCATCTTAGTGTTTTTAAGTTTAGAAAAATAACAAATACTGTTAGTGTAAGCAGAGTGTGGCACATGTCTAAGAGGTGTGTAGACACAGCATTAGAGTATTTTAGAGGAAGGACAAATCTAATTGGAAGGTTCAGGGAAAGAATAATAGAAAAGTTGCATCTCAATGGATGAGTATAATGGTATGTATATATTGGAGACAAAGATATATCATATGGAAGGAGTACACAGAACAAAGATATAACATTAGTGTATTAATTAAGGTAAGATTTCCTGGTAAGATTATTAACAGATAAATCCCAAAATCTCAGTGGCTTAACAGTCCTAAGAGAATTTTAATTTTTGCTTCCATGGGGTCCAAACTAGATACTTCTGTTTAGTCAGTCAATATCTGATAAGTAGCCATTGAATGACCAGGTTCTTTGGCTCCACCAAACTGTAATGCCTCCACAGTCCCTCTGCTCACCTATGTTAAGCTTGTAAAAAAAAGAGAGAGAATGGAAAGAAACATTTAAGAGATTTTTGTGGGCCAAGTCTGGTAGTGATATATCCCTTCTGCTTATATTCCTTTAACTGGAAGCTAGGGATATGGCCACACTGAACTGAAGGGAATGCTGAAAAATGTAGTCTAGTGAAAATAAAGAAGAAGAAATGAGTTTGATGAATGAATAACTAGCCTATCTCTTCAACAAGCAGGGAAGTCTGTATGGAGAAATAATTCAGTTTAGTTGAAATAGAGAATGGGAGATAAAAATTATGAGATAACACTAAAGACATGGGTTGAGTGTCAAAGGCATAGGCTCTAAAGCCAGACAGACTTGAATTTGAATCCTGATGTAGCTCTTGTTAGCTGTGTGGCCTTGGACAATTTTTCTGAGTCTTAGTTTTTCTGGTCTATAAAATTGGGACTTTGATATTATATACTTCAATGTACCTGTGAGACTATTGTCAATTATTTAGTGGCTTAAAAATTATTTATTAGCTTATGGTTGTGATAGTTGACCATTGGGTTGGGTTGGAATTTTTCTGCTGGCCTCATCTGGACTTATGCATGTGGCTATATTTAGCTAGAGGCTTGGCTGAGGGCTAGGTGGTCTACAATGGATACATGTCTGGTGACTTGTGCCTGCTGTTGGTTGCTACTGATTGTTGCTCAGGGTCATGGGGATGAATGTACTACATATACCTAGCAGGCAATCTGGTTTTATTCATAGTGTCAGTATTCCTGGGAGCATCAAATTAGGGCAATGCCCCAATGTTTAAGTGCTTTACAAGCCTCTGTGTCATAGTATTGTCCCACTGGTAAACACATGGCATGCTGCCCCATTGGCCAACCCAGAATCATTGTGAGAGTTGACTTCCAAGGTCATGGACACAGGGGGAAAAAAAGCAATTGGGACTACAACAATCTACTATGTTCAATCATGGAGCTTTCGTATAGATTAAATAGTAAGTATGATGTACATTCTATGTTTATCAAAGCTACTGACATGGTAAACATTTAAGAAATGGGAATAATGAAAAGGATAATGATTACCCATGGATCGTTGCCAAAGCGGCATCTCTAATTGTCATTGATAGTTGAAAGTGTCTAATGAGGGTTAGAGACATAGGTCCCAGTCTAGATTTGCTGTATGTGATCTGAGGTAAAAAACTCACCATTTTTTTTTTTTTTTACCTCAGAGGCTACTACAAATAGTTTAGTCACAAAAATGGATAAATGAACGGTTTTTTTGTTGTTAATTGCTACTCCTCTATGATTTTCCTACCACTATTCCTACCTTCATATTACATCCCATCCTACCACACTGTCCCTCAGTCTCAATGCCCATCTCTTTTCCAGCTCACCACAACCACCTTTTTCTGCCCATCACAGCCACCACAGCACACATGACTTACCATAGAACCTTTCACTTCATGTCAGATATCCTAGGCATTTTTTCTTTCTCAATCTGTGCCCGTATTTATTAGAATGATTGTAGATACATGTAACTAAATAATCAGTTGAAATGGCTTAAATGTTTAGGAATGATTACCTCATAACAACTCTGGAGGAACTAGTTCCTGAGTTGTTTGATTCAGCGATTCAGTAAGTAATGTCAGATGCTCAGAGGTGGCTTCTCTAAGGTGCTCTTTGGGAAGGGTCTTATTATTGCATGATGGTGGCTGTCATTTCCAAGCATCCTGCTCTCAGAAGACACCTAAAGGCAAGGGAGGGAGACATTTCCCACAACCCACTTCTGGCTCCTCTCTGCTTTTTGTTTGTTAAAGAAGTAAGTTTCTTTCAGAACCTCCTCCTTATTTCTCATTGACTAGAATATAGCCTCATTATCACCTCCAACACATCAGAGGCAAAGGGGAATAGGGTTAGAATTATCATGGTTAGATTAGATTTGTCGTGGCTTACCTCCTTGAATTAGGAAGGGACCCATGTTCCCTGCGTATATTGTTGTAGAATATATTTACAAGGATAATTGTTTTTTAAACATTTAAACATGACTCTCATAGAAATAAAAAATGAACAGGTGTCAAAGATTTTATTTAACTCATTAATTAATGAGGGAACCAGAAAAGATGTTTATAACAGAATTCAAACACCAAACAAATATATAAGATCATCATGGTTGATCAAATAAATTTATTTAATCAATGCAAAACTAGCTTCATCCACTGTAGAAGAGAAAACTCAATTGAATCTCCATGGAACAGAATTTATATGCATATCTGTAGACAAGAAACATTGTTTTACCACCAGTTTTCTACAAGTTAATTTCTGTCTCTACGGGGTTGTAAAATAGCTCAAAGACAATGACAAGAACACAACATAAAATCAGATACCCTGGGAAAGTAAGTTCTAAACAATACACAGTTTTCAAGTGAAGACATTGTGTAGTGTTTTAGTCCATTTAAAAATATTTCACCTTTTCCTATAATATGAGCAAAATCAGATTTTCTTAGTAAGGAATGAAGGGAATATGGCCGTTGGGTGGACTACCAACAATGTCTTCCACAATCACTGGGGAATTAGGAGAGAAATAAACATATCCTAATTCGCACTGAGACTTTACACCTTTTTACAAGGATCACTTCTGAGGTGAGTGGCAAAGCAGGCAGTATTGGTTGGGGCAGAAAGCCCAAGTGATTGGCCCCAGTCTGTTCCTGAGCCTGCAGTGGGATAGGGCAGAAGCTTGGGATCTTCACTTCTGAGGAGTTACTAGAATCGCACATTAGGAATTGTAGCCAGAGGCACTTCTGTCATGGAGGACCAGACCATGAATGATTCCCTTTTGGAAACTGCAGAATTTAATTTTCCTAATGTACATGATCATTTTCTGCTCCCATTCTACCCGCTTCCTTGGTTCTTTCTGCATTTAGCATAAATTGACTTCCAAGGGAATTATACCCGGGATCACATACTATTCATTTCAGTCTGTTGACAGGCAATTTTTCTGTAATGCCCTGCTGGGGATTTGATAGTGAGAAGGGGTGGTGTGAAAATGTGATATCTGGTATTCTTACAGCTTTTGTCCCCAATCTGGTGTTTATGGGCTGCTTTATTCCTATGTTTTATACAGTTTGGGATGTTATATTTTTGTACCTTAATTAGTTTCATCATTAATGAACCAGACTTTTTTTTAAAGTTCCATACTGCATAGTATGCTTGCTAGCATTGTTTGTGGCTCAGCAAGTCTGTCACAAGAAAGAAATTTAGTCAGTCTTTTGCTAAATGCTACATTTCACATGCATAAATTTCATACACAAACTGCTGATTTTGTCTGAATAATGGCCACATCCTACTGCTGCAACCTGTGAATAAATTATTTACATGGCAAAGGGGACTTTAAGGTTGTAATTAAATTAAGGATCTTGAAATGGGAGATTACCTTGGATTATCCAGATGGGTTTAATGTGACCCTAATAAGAGGGAGGCAGGAGGATCAGGGTAAGAAAAGGGCCCATGATGACAGAAGCAGAGGTCAGCATGACACGGGGCCAGAAACCAGAGTGGAGGCAGCTTCTAGAAGCTGGAAAAGGCAGGGAAACAAATTCTTCCCTAGAGTCTCCAGAAGAAATGCAGTCCTGCAAAACCACTTTGGACTTCGACAGCTAGAACTATGAGATAATAAATTTGTATTATTATAAGCCAGTACGTGGTAATTATTATAAATATTTATTTTGGTAGTTCATTACAGCAGCCATAGGAAACTGATACACAGCTGATATAACCTGAGGATGGTCATGCTCTGCCATTTGGAGGAAGATGGTAGCACAAGGCCCCAAATCTGCTGTAACTGCTTCACAGAACTCTGGAGGGAAATTCTCTGTTGGTTTTGAGGCTATCCAGATTTGCTTGCTGCTTTATTTATCAGTACACAAATGCATGAGGGGTTTAGGGAGTGGGGGATTGAGGAAAAAGGACTCATAGACATGGACAACAGTGTGGTGATTGCTGTGGAGAGAGGGGTATAAGGGGACCAAATGGTAATGGAAAAAATGCAATAAAGATTAAACAAAGAAAGAAAAGAAAAAATAAATACATGCCATTTCAGAAAGTGGATGCCATTCCCTAGTATATTCACAGCAATCAAAATAGCAAACAGGCTAAAAATTGCCATAATAGTGCTTATTCTTGTCCTCACTTTGACTTATAAAATGACAAGCTCACAAGATTTGTAAAACTTGCTGCTTCTCTGCCCCCTCCCTTCTTTCTATATCTCTCTTTTCCCTCTCTGCTAAGAAATCAAGCCCCTTAGCAGAAGGTTTCTCTTCACTGACGTATATTGTGAGCCTTGTTTTTCTTTTCTTTTAAGCGAGCATATTTTCCCCTTTTAATTATTTTTATAAAGGGAACTTCAAAATGGGAAACATAAACATGAAGAATACAGAGTACATTAATTTAGTAGGAAACATGGTTGTCCCCTATTTGATTATATCAAAATTATGTATTAGAAAAAAATAATAGCAGCATTTTAAATTTTAAAAAGAGAAGGAGGTTGATTTTTAGATACCTACTCCCATGTCCCATGCTTAGTGCATGCTCTCATATTTACTTCTCACAACCTAGAAATGCTAGGTATCTTCTCCATATTTTGGATTAAGAGGAGCAAAATAACTGGGACAAGATCTCACAGCTTCAAGGAGAAAAGCCAGGTATTAACAAATGCCCCCGGAAGAGTAGGTATCTGTCCTACATCATCTCTCAGGAAGAGTCTCTTTTCTTCATGGGTCATTTCCAAGTAGATTCCTGAGAACATCCTGGGAGTAGGTGGGGGTTCTGGGACCTCAGGTCCTTCTTCTGCTTATGCTATTTCCTTCCTAGTTGGAAGTTATTCATCTGCCTTTACTGCCACCTTCCACTTCAAAGTCCACTCCTTCTGTCCTCAGTATTGGAAAGTGCCCTTGCTCATCAACTCAAATCCTGGCTTTCATTCTTCCCTCTCATGAACATGTCACGTTTGCTAGAGATGGAATGTTTGACAGATAATATCATGGAAGACCTGCTATATTTACATCATTCTTTACCACAAAATATGGTAAAATTCGGTAGTTTGTTACAAAACCAGCTTCCCTCCCCTGTTGAGACTGGATTGTTCCTCTTGGCATCTCATGTAATTAGATTCAAATCTTGATGCCTGTTTGTATATATCTGGTAAAGATGACCCTTTTATGTTATCAAATATTGGCATATAGAAAGAGGCAGTGTCTAAATTTGAATTAGCATGTGTTGGGGAGAGGAATGGAATTGTGGGATGAATAAAAGGTGTAAAAGAGGGACTTAGTAGGGTAAAGAAAAACTTCATTGTTTTATTTTAAGCAAAGCTAGGTAGTTAAGACTTAGCACACTTGGATGTGTGGCAAATACTCAGTGTCTTGACAAGCATGAGGTCTCATTTTTCCACTGCACTTTGTTGGTGTAGGCCTCATTGTTGCCCCAACCAGAATGGAATCCTGCTGAAGACAGAAGAAAGAACACTTGGTGGTAATAGGTTGCCTCAACACACTGGCTCTTCCCCCTTTTGCCCTCCTACCTCCCCTGATACATTTTCTGTCCTGTTTTGAGCTCCTTGCTCCTGTGCCAATGGATCACATCATCCAGACTCCCTTGAACCTACCTTCTCATTGGGATTTATCCAGTGAAGGATACTCACAGGAGATTTTAGAAGGAGAAGACGGAGAGGCGGGGGATTTCTTTCCTGCTCACTTCCTGTTCCACCCTATGGTTCTAGTGATGTCTCTACCCTTCTACTACTATGGACATTGGCCCCTCCTCCAATCTCTCCACCATGTCTCACTGGATGTCACCTCTTTTCTTTACCCCTTCACGTGTTACAGCAGTAACGACTTTCCATCATTGCTAACCTCTGGGTGATACAGCCATCCCTGTCAGTCACCTTAACCTGCCCGTTCTTAATGAATACAGTCTCTTTATTAAACCTCTTCCACTCAACCATCCTTGTGTAATCCTGTTTCCTGCTAACACTCCTACTATGGCACACTTCCTTTTGTAAAAAACTTCTGAGTAGAGAGTTTCCCTGCAACCATGATTATTTCATTTTTAGTTTGTCCCATTATCAGAGCTAGCCATGTTTTTGAACCCTAAGTTCATTTGTTTGCTTGTTTTCCTTTGTAAATGGGGATATAAACTTGTTTGTTCCACAGGAAAAAAAAAGATAAAGTACTACCTCTTTAAAATTGGCATGGATTTTGTTCCCCTGGAGGGTCAAATTAGTGCCTCCTGGAAAGTAATCTCCACTGTCAACACAGGACCCTAGTATATGCAGCTCTTTTACTTCAGTGCAAAATCACTCCAACAGGATTTTCAATGCCATATAACATCTGGGTCACAGTGGGGTTCCAGTGTGCTTGTTTCTAGGCTGTACCATGTCACTGTTCTGGCTGCACAATACCCGTATCCCTAAATGTCCGAGACATTTCTGGGAAATTTAACATAGCTATCTGCAATAAAATGTCATAAAGAGTTGGAGTCTTACCTCAACCAGGCAAAAGCCTGATTAAAAACATCTTGCGCTGGCCCTGAAGGTCAGTATTTATGGCACTTTATTATTTATAAATAATGTGAGAATTATTGTAGCAATAAAAGTTAGCGTTCCAAAGAATGGCCATATTAAGGATGGCTAAATTATGATGACATTGAGATCATAGGTCACATCTGAAGCTTCCTTTCAAATCAGTGGAAAATTACCACCAAATTGACTGCAGAGCAATAGGAAAGTCTTGGAAGATATAAAGAACAGTGGGACGTTCCTACGTACAGCAGGAATGAGGAAAACTGGGTTGATCCAGAGGCTAGGAGCATCTTATTCATAGACTTGAGTAATTTAACATTCTTTCTCAGTCTCAAGATTGGCAACATTTTGGCCTAACTCTTTCCTCTCTGAAAATCTGAGTTAAGTTCTTCTCTGGTCAGAATAAAAAATCTCAAATAAAAATATACAATTGAACAAACCCCCAGAAGGGGATGAGATTGAATACCGCCATATGTTCCATCTTCCCCAATAGAGGAGATTCATGGTTAATCACAAATCGTATCACAAATTTGACCCTAGCCCACAAAATCCCCTCTCCCCTCCCATAAAAGATCAGACAGCTCCATGGTATCCTGTTTATACCACTGTGTGGCCAAGGCTCAGACAATTGGCAGGTATAAAGGATGCTCTAAGAAAGTCTCTTTCTTCCTGAAGGAAAATTCTAGAACTATAGACTTGTTGGAACACTCCCAGGAACTATCCCTGTAAAGACCCAGCCAACCTGATTACAGTGGAACACAATCCCATCATAAGATCTTTGAATTTTTTTTAAGCCACACTTATTTGGGAAGGTTCTATTCTATGTGATACCCCTACCTCATTTCTTCTCTGGTTTAAATGTCTAAAACCCAAAGATCAGTTTTCATTCAAAAGCTGAGTTAACAGATGTTTATTACTCCAGGAATCAACTCAGGTTGAAAAATTCAACTGTACTTCTAATTGATTTTGAAAGTTCTGAGATAGAAAAGAGCCCAGAAAATAATGTTTAAAACCAGTCTTTTAATCATACTCTTTTTGGCTATGGAAAATAAATTGATTTAGTCAACAAAAATCATTCTGTGACCATCTGTAATCCAAGAGTCACCAGGAAGGTCTCTGCTGAAAGATCTCTTTGCCCAAAAAGCACCACAAATATAAGTGAACTTCTCTGAACAATTGGGGGAAGTAAAGTAAACCTTCAATTCTTTGATAGACCATCACTTCTGTATTTTGTTTTCCCAATGTTTTGGTATTGTGAATGTTTATTTTTTTTCCTTGGGTTTTGTTTCACACAGTGTAAAGTTTCTGTAAATATTTTTCCTTATTTAAGGAAAATTTATTCTTCACAGGTCTGTTAAAGTTCTTAAGCAACCTCCAAACTACTAATTATGTGAAGATTATACTGGGAAGGGGGTATATTCAATTCAAAGATGATTACCATGTAATCTAAAGAGTATAAATAATAATGCAGTTAGTATAGAAAAGTTTGCAAAATGCACAACCATTTCTTGGCTATGTGTGTCTGGGGAAAAATAAGAAAACAAATGTTTGTGATTTATGATTCTTTCATCTCTGTTGGGAGTTGTCTTATATACATTTGTAATCTTTTTCTTATGAGAATAAGAACAATCTTCTGTGTTGGATGCTTCTTCTTCCCTTGACTTTCTGCATTCTGAGGGTCAGAGCCAGGCTGCTCAACACTGGAATCTGTAAGACAGTTTGCATTGTGGAGAAGCAGAAGCAGAGCTACTGGATTTGGTTAGCTGGAAGAAAACCTCTATTTCTATAATCAGCATTCCTATATTATATTCGGGCTTTATGACATGACATTTTTGCATTTTGGAAATACAGAAAGCTCTGATTTCTCAGATTCAGGATTTAAGGTTTCATTGTTTGGAAATATACTGCACAGCCTTCTGTGATTTCAAATCTTCCAACACTTAATGTGGATTGATATGTACTTAGAAAAGGTATTTAAAAACTAGCATTTCATTGAGACCTTTCTTGTATTGGAACATGAAGAATTCCAAGGCATTGAAAAGAGAAAGTTAGTATGCCTGTCAAGTATAGACCAAATTTTTATGGATTTGCCAATCTTGAGAAATTTAAGTAGTCTATTTCATCTTGCTGTAATAGGGAGGATATAATACACCGTGTATTATTCTTCATGGTGGTGACAATTAAACTTGAAGGTACGGATTATTTCTTCTCTAGCTTCATATATTTATTAGTCATACAGACCATATTTTCCAATGTTTTTGTCTCTACCCCAGGGTCATACACATGTTCTTATATACACAAAGTTGGCATGAACCTCTGAAATTGAATTATAGTTCACCTTAGTAATAACTCAGAAAAGGCATCATTAGTGAGAATAAGCTAGGATATGCTGCAGCAACAAATGATCTGAAAATATTAACAGCTCACAACACCCTTATCTTCACACTAACATTCACCCCGGGATTCAAGCAAATAGAGCAGTTTCTAGAAGGAAAGTTGCTAATGTCATTGCAGAGAGATATTGAAGAGAGATATTGAGAGAAAAAAATGAGAGATATTGAAGCATGTGCTGGCTTTAAAGCTTCTGCTTAAAGGCGTCATGCTTTATTTAAAGGGGTCTGCTTTATTTCTGCCCACATTTCATTGGTCAGAGTCTTATGACCTCTCACTGAAGGGAGTGAAAATGAAATTCTGTTCAAACCATAATGTACTCTTCCACAAGAGACACAAGGGTTAGAGAGAAGACAATCTTGAGCCTGTATATATCCTTCTAGCCCTAGGCCAGGTGCTTAGCAGCCATTATTCACCATTTCCCTGTCTCTCCTAACCTTGGGCATGATTAAATTAATTGGTTAAAGGGAGCTGGTATGTATTTCATGTGATTAATGCCTTGAAAAACAATTGTTGTAGATTGCATTGATTCGTTTCATTTTACATACTTGAAATTAGAGGCTTGTGAAGTCTGCATGCAAATTTATGCAAAGTGGGATGCAAATTCATATTGTGAGCCATGAGTCCTGGCACATCCCCTCCCCCTAGAACTGCACCACTGAATATGCATATGCTGCATATGGTACGGCTGTTTTCAAATAGCAACTCAGAGCCAGCAGCCAAATAAATCCCAATGACATCAACTGAGCAATAAAGTTTAAATTCATTTAGGGACAAAAACTGAGTGGCAAAGTGTCAATATTTTCAGGGTCAACATCCTCAAAGAAGATTCGTGTTAACAAACGAACTGTCCCATGGATACCAGGCTCTGTATGGGTGGGGCAGAGGCATACCATTGAACAAAGGAGGTGCTGGCAGAACCCACCCTGGAATTTCATTCTCTTGATTACTCAGTGTGGTGATCACTTGGCTGGCTGGATCACATAAATCTTCATTGCCACGAGCCAGTGGCCACGTGCACTGACATATTTCTCCCTTGTTTGCACCCATCAGTAGGGGATTCTGGTTCCAAGATTCAGAGGGGTAGTGATTATTAAGATAGTCTGAAAGAGATGAACAGATTTTGCACCTGAGTGCTTGCAAGTTAGGCAAAGGGAACAATTAACCACTTGTAGTTAATGCCAATTAGGAACAATATCTTGATTAGCCTGCAGGTGGTACTCGGATGATTCACTGAGCTCATTCTGCTCTCATGAGACCCCAGTTTTACTTTGATACTAAGTACATGTAAAATATTTTTGGTAAATGTTTATAAAATAAACAGATATGGGACAAAGTCTCATGAGAGTTCTCCTAATTTCAGCATTAAGTCCTGTAGTTATTCAATCACTTACCATTTTTCCTGTTACTCTCCAAGTAACAGGCAGGGACCTGGGTGTACAAGTATGACTGACAAACATCGCCTGGCCCTGAGGAGCACCAGCTAGCCTACTGAGCCACCTGAAGCTTTTCATAGCATCAGGGACACTGTCTCCAGATGGCTTTTAGAAATGAATGCTTATGAATCACATCGAGAAGCATACCAGGTGGGAGGAGGGAGCAATAAGATCTTTTAATGTGATGTTTATGGAACAACCCTCCAACACAGCAACCACTTTTATCAAAATCTATTCAGGAAAATATTTCTCAGCCACAGCATAGGTTTCAAACAGTATTTAGTATGACAAAATTTTAGTCCAACAAATGTATTTCCAGTGTTTCTTGGAGTATGTCATAATGGGGTTTCATCTATGAATTTTAAAAATGTGCCCAGTAGTTTGTAGATACTTTACATATAAAAACTTTCTGGAGTGAAGGGAAGAGGGAAATAGAGAGGCTGTGTTGGAGCCATAAACTGACCCAGGGGTTAAGCGACTTATGTGTTCTTTATTTACCCTTGGACTGTGGCCTTAAGCTAGTCATTCAAAATAATTAGCATGCCAGTGACAATGCGTCAGAGTTCCCCACCCATATCAGTTCAGGTGAGTAAGGTCGAATCACCTTGGTGGCTGGGAGGCCATCTAATGAAAACAACAATCATCAAAAGATGGCTATAAGGCAATGATAATGATCATTACCATGGCACCAGGTCATATTTGTCAGTTTTTGAGTTTGCACCACAGCCTGGAGAAGAACACTGACTGCTGCATCACCTCACTGGGCCCGCCCTGCAGATTAGGACCCTGAGACGCACACAGGCACATTCACATAAAGGAGCAGGCCTGGTGTCCGGTGTGACAGGTTCCGCAGCCTGCTCTTTCCTTAAGTGTTAAACCTCTTTGTGAGTGGAGCCTCCCTCCCTTGGTGAGAGGTGGGTAGGGTGGGTAGGGCGGGTAGGGGGAGGCTGACGGAGCAGCAGTGTCCATATCAACTTGACTTCAGTGAAGGACAGCTGGTGGAAGGCTACTCCTGTTTGTCTTATACAATGAGCACAGCTGATCTAATCAAGGACCAAAGGAGCTGGTTCCTCTTTCATTCCTCTGACTAGAAAATACCAGAAAGGCAGTAGAATGAAAGGGACCCCTGTGTGGCCTATATCTTGGCATTTTTTTAGGTATGTGGATGCTGCCTAAAGTGGGTTGAATTGCTCAAGTCCTAAATCCAGTATTTTCGAATGTGACCTTATTTGGAAATGGAATCTTTGCTGATGTAATTAACTAAGATGAAGTCCAAGTGGAGTCTGGTGGACCCGAACTCCAGTGATGATGTTGGACTTGTACCCACAGAACTAGGAGAGAGTAAGTTTGTTAAACTACCCTGTCTGTGGAACTTTATTATGGCAGCTCTGTAAGGCTAATATACCAAATTACTTGCCTCTCTCTGTCACGTCCTTTGTTTTGTTGCCATGGCCACACCCAGCTCAGAGCCTTTGTTTCTTATCAGTTGAACTCTTTAAGACCCCCCCAAAATTATTTGTTTATTTTTAGATTGAGGGGAAGGGGGCGAAAAACAGAAGGAGAGAAATATCAATATGTGCTTGCTTCCCACACACCCCCTATCAGGGACCTGGCCTGCAACCCAGGCATGTGCCCTGACTGGAAATTCAACCAGCAACCCTTTAGTTCACAGGCCTACACTCAAGCCACCGAGCTACCCCAGGTGGGCTCTGTCAGTTCAACTCTTATGGTAGGCTTTTCTCTGGTCTGATTACAAAGTATTTTTCCCTTTTGCATTGCATTTTTCCACTGCTGCCAGAATCATTTTTCAAAAGTCCAGGTCCAATGACACCATACCTTCACTGTTCAAAGTTTTCAGCAATCTCCCAACCTAGATCTAGGTCTGGGACTCAAGATCCTGTGGTAGAAGGCTCTAACTCACCTGTAAACCATGTGGCCTCCTGCGTCTCTATTACCCTGGTCCTGACAGGCCTACAGTAAATACTCACAGTTATTATTATTCCTTAAATCTGAATTCAGCCCAAATGATGGTTCAGCATGAACCACCTACCTATGAGCCTCTTTTTTCCTCCTCATTGTTTTCCCATCTGTACACACTCTAATCCTGCTGAAGATTGTACCCTCTCCCTTCTTTTCCTTCTGAGGTGCATGGTTATCCTTCCTAGTGCTTCACAAATGCCCTCTTTTCACGTTCTTTCCCAGCTGAACTGACTCAGTGATCCATTTTCACCCTCTACCTCCTATAGTATTTCCCCTCTATTCATAAAAATTAACATTCATGGAGTTCTTCCCAGTTACCAGCCACTGTGCTGAGAGTTTAACTTACATGGATTGTCACACTTCGTCCTCACAATAATCTTACTATTAATTTTACAGAAAAAAATGAGGCTTATAGCTAGTATCTTGCTGAAGATTCACAGCTAAGAAATGGTGGGGTTGCTTGAGCTCTGGGTGTTTAAAAGCCCAGTCTCGTGTTCCTCTCCACTACACAATGCCACCTCTGTGGTAGCTTCCTTGCTTTAGTTATTGTCATGTCTCTTCTTACCATCTCATATTATCTTCTAGATTTTGAGTTCCTTGAGGGTGGAGTTTGCACCTAAGTCACCATTGGTTTCTCTGCAGAGCTTCATGTGCTGCAAATACTCTGGATTAGGAGGTGAATTTTCAGCTTGACTCTATGGAGCAATGGTGGCTTTGACCAATTTTATCACCTCTGTAGATATCTGTGGGCCATTCTGACTATAAGTTCAATGATTGGTATGACTCAGAGTTTTGACTGTATTAGGGGAGCAACATGCATTGATTTAACTGGAACTAATTAAGACCAGACCTAGCCATGGTTGAGATCTTGAGACAAACTGGAAGGCAAGAGCCTTTGGGTGAAATACCTACTTGACCAGATGTGCATTTGTCCAGAAACATTGGTTAAAGCTTAAACTAAACCCTCTCATGGAAGAGCCCCCTTAAAACAGAGACAAGTTATTTGCTAAAAACAGTCTGCTTAATTTTTTCTATTGTCACTTTAAATGAGATGGATTTTGTATTTTTATCAAGTCTTAATTTATTAAAACACACTCCCAACACATGATATAGAGGCATAAGATTTAGAAGTAGACTTGAAGGCCATTTTAAAAAGATTTTGCTTATTTATTTTTAGAGCGAGGGGAAGGGAGGGAGAAAGAGAGGGAGAAAAACATCTGTGTGGTTGCCTCTCACGTGCCCCCCACTGGGGACCTGGCCCCAGTCTGCAACCCAAGCATGTGCTCTAACTGGGAATTGAACCAGCGACCCTTTGGTTTGCAGATTGGCTCTCAATCCACTGAGCCGCACCAGCCAGAGCTAAGGCCATTTTTAAGGCAGTTAGAATATATAAGATGTTTGAAGATCATAATTTAAATGAGACATTAAAAACAAAAGATTTCTCGCTCTTCCGCCATCAAAACACTTTGGCGTCCCTTTCTTTCCTCGGCCCCAAATAGCCATGCAATCATCACTCTGTGTTTTACATGCAATTCTACAGCTAAGTACATCATTATTTAGACTACACAGATTATATGGTACTCATGGATTTACTGTAAATGTAATTTAATTTCTGTGGAATTACTGACTTTGAGGTTGCAAAACAATACTGTTTACAAGGCAGTATAATAGCACTTAGAATGAACGCTGATTAGAGCTAATAAAGAAAGGAATGCATGGCTCTCTGGCTAAACCCAAACAGTTACAGTGATCAGTATGGTAATCAAGCCATCTTAAGAGAGGACCTGTTAAACACCTACACAGCAGCCTCCATACAATAAAACTAAGGATATGGAAACTAAAGCTCATTTTATTACACAATTCAAGAATAATCTTTACAATGGGTCACCTCAATCATAATGCTATTCTAACTAATAACACTAATCTTGTGTTTGGGATTTCAATTTGTAATTAATAACCAAGGTATCAAGTTCTTGGGTAGGTTAATCTTCAAAGCATTTCCTTGAAATGTAAATGCTGCACATTCATTACACACTAAATTTGCTCTTGCTATACTCCCTCCTGTAACCAATTAAATGTGCCTGAATTTAGATGCACAGATGGGAACGTAAATGAATAAATGAATACTCTCCAATTCAACAAACCTTGAGGTATATTGGACAAGGGGAAGGACACAGTTTAAAATTTGTAGTGTTTATTGAAGTCAAATCCTCTGGTGAATAAACTTTAATTGCTGCACAGACATGAAAAGCAGCCTAAGGCATGAGTCGAGTTGGGAAGGCCTTGATGGAGGGTAAGGCAGGAAACGTGCGGGAGAGACTCATGCAAACACTGCAGGCCGAATAAAACTTTAGTGGACATTTGACAAATCCAGATGACAACATGAAGAAAAGTGGCGTTCTCAGAGAAGGGGAGGGGGACATATGCTGTGTGAGAACATAGTTTTTCTAGCCATCTTCCTTATGATAGGAATTGCATTGGAAAGTACATATCAAGCTACTAAGAAATGCTGAGACTTTTAAAATTTGATAAGGACTCTGTGGTCAAAAGAAATTACAGTTTTGGTCAGGAGTGGCAGGGAAGAGGATGAATTACGTCTTCTTGGAAATGAGTGCTGCCTTCATCCTTTTACTCATCAGGCCAGAATATCCCTGGGAATCAGTGGCGACAATCCAGTAGCATTCCAGATAGTGAATGAGTTCTGAACCAAAAGTTCCTTGATACAAGCACTCCATTGTGTTTTATTATTTTATTATTTTATTTGTGCATCAACTCAACCAGCATTTAATGAACTACTACTGCATGGCAGGCACTGTGCCAAGGCTTTAAAAATCAAAAGACAAATGTGACTCCCTCCTGCTTCCAGTCTTCAGGCTTGTAGAGAAGGCAGATATCCAACACGTCACATCAAAAATATTATAAACATTGCTTTAGTCATTTTTTGTATTAAAAGAGACAAAAAACAAACAGCCTAAAATTGGCTCACAGGTCAAAATGGCACTGTGCATTGATTATGGCTAAAAAGAGAGGGTTCAGACCATGTGTTCTGAGTTGATCTTGTTCTTTTCATTGTTTTTCTATAATGGTCACCTGCTCACTCCTGAGCCAATCATTGTAGCTTATGAGATACACATGTTCATTTAGCTCACACCAAGGCCCATCCTGAGCTAGGCTGTGGTCAACTCCAATCAAATGACATGAAGTGGAATAAGAAGGGATGGTTTCATAGGGAAAATATGGATGAAGTGCTAAGAGAAAGTGGGGAAAAGTCTCAGTCAGACAAAAATGAGAAACATCTATAATAAATCTGATAATAGAAAAATATAGGTTACTTACTTTATCACCTTTTTTCCAGTGCACATAGGAAGCATCTCTTCAATGATGGTTGTATTAAAATCATTTGTTTGTTTGAACCGAGTGGGTCCAATTAGACACAGGTTTGAACTGGGCAGGGCCAATTAAACACACATTTTTTTAATTAAAATTAAAATTTAAAATGTGTTTAATTGGCCCCATGCAGTTCAAACCCGTGTTGTTCAAGGGTCACTGCATTTTCAATCCACAGTTGGGAATCCACCTATGTGGAGGGCTGATTAAGTTATAAGCAGATTCTTGACTGTATCAGTGGCTGGCACCCGTAACCCTAGTGTTGGTCTAGGGTCAGTCATATTTTTGAATACTTCTTACAGTTTTATGGGTCAACTTGGCCAGATTAAAGGATGCCAAGATGGTAAAACATTTTTGGATGCATTTGCAAGGGCATTTCTGGAAGCAACTTGCATTTAAATCAGAAGCCTGAGTAAAGAAGATTTTCCTCTGTTGGAGCTGATCCTGGAGAATACATGAGCACTGGTTGACCTGGGAGCTGTACCGGGCAGTTAGGTTCCTCACCAACTCCTGTGTTTGGAAAGTGCATTCTGGTGCAAGAAGCTGCCCCAAGGACATGGGCCTGAGACAGTAAAGTGTTATTGAGACTGTGGAATGACTGAGACCAGTTAAGGCGTCTATGTAAGTGTTTAAGATTTGCTGGGAAGGTACAGAAAAGTACTTGTTTTGCGGCTGCCAAGACAAGCTTTGTAAGTCCCCTTGCTTGTTAAAACTGCTACCTGATAATCTGGAGCAGTCTACCTCTTCGTCTCTTCACCCACTGAGTAGGGGGAACAATTTGCTACCCAACACCCTCACCAATGTAAGGTGGGCACCATTCAATCGGTTGTGGACCTGAATGGAACAAAAAGGCAGAGGAAGTGTGACTTTGCTCTATGTGTGAGCTGGGACATCCATCTTCTGTCTTTGGACATCGGTGCTCTTTGTTCTCAGGCCTTTGGACTTGGACCAGGATTTAACACTGTTGGCCTCCAGTTCTCAGGCCTTTGGGTTCCGACTTGATCTATGCCATGGGCTTCCCTGGGCCTCCAGCTCACAGATAGCTGCTCGTGGGACTTCTCAGGCTGCATGATCACGTGAGTCAATTCCTCTTAGTAAATCTCTTTCTATATCTATATCTAGATACAAATCAATCTGTATGTGTGTACACACTGGGTCCAGCAACAGTAAGGCCTACCTGAGTGTGGTTGGTAGGGTAATAATATGGATGTAATGATTTACAGTTTTAATTTGAACATTTCACCTAAAGTGGCATATGGTATGCTTGAGTGTGATATTGTTATGTTACAGAATTACATGCTTATATGATTTTGTAATAAAAGGGGTGTTGTTGTGCCAGACTGTCTATCTAATCTGTTTCTCCGGAGGATCCTGAGTAAAACACAGCTTATTATTTTTGAGATACCAAAGAAATAAGAGCCATGGAGTTTCAGGTGTATTTTAAACACAAAATATGGTCAATTGAAACAATCTAGGAAGTTTTAACGTGTAAAGTGTTACATTATAATTTAAATGCTTAAGTGCTACATAAGGCATGAAGGCTTTACTGTGATCATTAAAAAGGGCAACTACTAGTTGCTCAGTATTTCATGTTTTATAAGCATTTTTGTGTATACTCTCTCAGTATGTTAAAATCATCCCTGAGAGTTTGCTGGGGACATATTTTTTGACCCACGTTTTCCAGACGAGACAACTGAGGCAGGAAGGGTCACAGTGCAGGTCAGCAGATGGGAGGGGTGTGGCGGTCCTGGCTGTGCTGTCCTCTGGTCGCAAGAGAGTCTGTGCCCAAACGGTCCCCACAGTGCACGTTCCTGGGTGGTCAGCAAGCAGAGCCCAAGGGCCCTGCCACAGAAGGGCTCTTCTTTTTTCCTTCCGAAAGCTCATATTTTAGTGTAAAAATGCATGTGCAGTTCCTTTTTATTCTACAATATACTTGTACTTTTAATGTAAAAATGTTTGCTCCTATCTTTGAGTAACTCTGACCCTGGTTTACTCTGTGACTGTGAGTATCCCCATTACACCTTTCATGTGGGCCTGTCACCCAAACTGAAAAAGCACAGCTCAAGCTCCCGGGGACATAGAGGCCTGTGCTGTGATTCCTGGGGGTGCAGGGGTTGTCGTTTCCTGTGCTGAGGAATGTGTCTAGCAAAGAAGCGGTGACTTAGCAGGGGTGCTACTAGGTCACAAAGTCACACCCCTTCTTGGTGGGCAACCATGACAAGAGAATAATTTATGTTCTCCCCACTCCACCAAGTGTCCTTGAAAAACAAGTGTAGGCCCGGAGGGAAAAGTCTGTATTTAGCAAGTTTCTACTATTATATATTGAAAATGTGTGTGCTTCTTTATGTAGTTACCACATGTTTACTCCCCTTTCACAAAGAGATAAATTGCACAGTATATTCTGCAGCAGGGGTGTCAAACTCATTTTCACCGGGGGCCACATCAGCCTCGCTGTTTCCTTCAAAGGGCCGAATGTAATTTCAACTCCTTAAAGGCAACCGTGAGGTTGTTGTGGCTCCAGGTGAAAATGAGTTTAACACCCCCGTTCTACAGGTTTCAGATTTGCTACAAACAGACACCATTCCATAGCTCTCCAGAATGTTTTATTGGTTAGCATCTTCCAGGACTTTATATTCACTGAGTACCTTATAATTTATTCCTCAGTCATCACAGAATCCTTGAAATAGTTTGGCCTGATATATTGCTGGTTCTATTTTATGGATGGGGAGCCTCAAGGGGAATGATATTACCAGTATACAGTAGCCCCCCCATTATTCTTGGGGGGTTGTTAAAGGACCCGGTGGGTCTGAAACCACAGATAGTGCCAGCCCCTACACATAGTATGCTTTTCCCTGAACATACATATCTCTGATAAAGTTTAAACTATTCTTGCACTTTGGGGCCATTATTAAGTAAAATAAAAGATACTTGAAGAAAAGCTCTGCACTATCTTGACATCGATCTGATAACCAAGAGGGGGACTGATGTTATCCATTGGCTCTGGCTTCCTTTCTTCATTTGACTTTGGGTTTTTCCATAACCACTTTAAGTCAAGTCAAAAGGTAAGTCTATCTGACTCTGCCTGGTCTTTATTCTGATTAGGTCACTAGCTGTGTTGTAACCTAAAGTATATTATTTAACTTGAACAGGCCTAACTTTTCTCACTTTAAAAATGTCTTGAAAGAATAATGTGGGGAGGTTATTAGAGAGGAACGTCCTGGAGGTAGGGTGGGGTCGGGTTTGAAGAAAGCGGTCTGCTTAGCTGTCAGAAAGCCGGAGAGGGGAGTCATCTAAGATAAAGCTTGCGGGGACACCTCGGAGGCACTGCAAATACTCGGGAAGGACATCATCAGGTGGACAAGGAAGTGATGGGTCATCAGAACTGTGCTCTAGGAAGGTCAGTCTGCAACAAGGTCAACAACAAATTGCCAGATGGAACAGAGGGTAGAGACAGGAGGCAGCGAGATCAACTAGGAAGCTAAATACAATTGACTCTTAACACGAGGGTTAGTGGCACAGAAGCTCCACACTGTCAAAAACTCATGTATAACCTTTGACTCCCTCAAAGCTTTACTTACTAATAGCCTATTGTTGACCAGAAGCTTTACCAGTAACATAAATAGCCCACTAGCACATATTTCGTTTGTTATGTGTATTATATTATACATGTAGTGTAACATATGTTATTATTGTCTTATAATAACGTAATCTTAAAAGTGTTAAGAAAATACGAGGAAAAAATGCATGTATAGTACTGGAGATATTTATTGAAAAATCTGCATATTAAGTGGACCCATGCAGTTCCAGCACATGTTGTTCAAGAGTTGACATCTAAAGCAGGCATGGCTGTACTTGAAAAATAATTTAAAAAATAAAATAAAATAAACCTAAAAAAATAAAGCAGGCATGGTAATGAAGAGTATAGAAGGGAACAGATATAAACGTGAGTGTCATCATGGAGATTCATTTCTCATTCATTCTACAGTATCATTTCTTTCCCCTTTTGATCAGCTGCCATACATCATAAATAACTTTCAACTGCACTACTCAGTCCTATGGGCATATTTAGTAATGACCTCACTTCCATCTACTCCTTTAGCATGAAAGAAAACAAAACCCCTTAAGAATTCATGTGGCGGAGAATAATGACTTAGAGAGTTGATGTTGACCCCCCTCTATTTTATATACTAGTTAAGTAAATCATTTATGAACTTGCTATTATTAACGATAGTATTTTAGTTTACAGTTGAATGACAGGATAGTCCACCATATAACTCACACCTGAACGCAGGAGTTCTAACTGATGTGGGAAGTACAGTGAGAATGGTTTTTATAGTTATGAAGGCAGTGAACCGCTGGCACCATCACCCATGTGCCTTAAACTACAGTTAGACATCCAGACTCTCAAATGTTCATGGTTATAAAGTGATATCTCATCGTGGTTTTGCCTTCTCATTTTCTTTACTAATGATGCTGAAGTATTTTCATATGCTTATTGGCCATTTTGTGTGTGTTCTTTGAATAAATGTCTATTTGAATCCTTTGACTTTTTTTTAATGTAGTTTGCTTGTCTGTTGTTGTGAGTTGTAGTTCTTTTGTATTTGGTTATTAAACCCTTACTAGATATGTAATTTGCAAATATTTTCAACCATTCTGTAGGTTGTCTTTTCGTATTTTGGATAATGTCCTTTGAGGCACAGATGTTTTAACTTTAAAAAAAATTTTATTTATTCTTTAAAGAGAGGGGAAAGGAGGGATAAAAAGAGGGAGAGAAATATCAATATGTGGTTGCCTCTCACACACCAAACTGGGGACCTGGCCTGCAACCCAGGCAAGTGCCCTGACTGGGAATCAAACTGGCAACCCTTCGGTTCATAGGTCAGCGCTCAGTCCACTGAGCCACATCAACCAGGGCTGTTTTTAACTTTTATGAAGTACAATTCATTTATTTTCCTATTGTTGCTCATATCTGTTGTTGCCAAATGAGAGAATTTATTGCCGTATTTAGGATCATGCAGATTTATTCCTATATTTTCTTCTAATAGTTTTCTAATTTTAGCTTTTATATTTAGGTTGTTGATACATGCTGAGTTAGATTTTATAAATTGAGTGAAATAGGGTCTAAATTTACTTTTAATGTTCTTATCCAGTTATCTTGGCACCATTTGTTGAAATAACAAAGAATAAAATAAAGTTAATAAAATAAAAAATATATATTTTAAACAAAATCTCTTTTTAAGATTTTATTTATTTATCTTTAGAGGGGAAGGAGAGAGGGAGAGAATATCAATGTATGGTTGCCTCTCGTGGGTCCCCTGCTGGGAACTGGCCTGCAGCCCAGGCATGTGCCCTGACTGGGAACCGAACTGCGATCCTCTGGTTTGCAGGCCTGCACTCAATCCACTGAGCTACACCAGCCAGGGCAAAAATATATAATTTTTGAAAGGTAAAATTAAATCCCAGAAAATAACAAGAGTTGGTGAGAATGTGGAGAAATAAGTCCTACCATTTCTGGGAGAACTGTAAATGGTGCAGCTATTGTGGAAAAACAGTTTGAAGGTTTCTCAAAGAATTTAACATAGAATTATCACATGATTGAGCAAGTCCATTCCTAGCTATAAAACCAAGAAAAATGAAAACATATTTCCATACAGAAACTTATACAATGTTTACTGCAGTATTGTTCATAACGGTGAAAAGATAGAAACAGCCCAAGTGTCTGTCGAAGGAAGAATGAGTAAACAAATTGTGGTATATACATACAGTGCAGTATTATTCAGCCATAAAAAGATTAGGTACTTAAATATGCTACAACTTGGATGAACCTTGAAAACATTATGCTAAATGAGAGAGACTGGACAGAAATGATCACATGTTGTCTGTGCTAGGCACATGGCTCGCTGGTGAACATAAAGATGTTGTGGTTTTTCCAAGAGCCTCTGATTAAGGGAGTATGATTTAGTGCAGACTAGCAATTGCAGAACTCCCTCTGAAGTTTTAGTGATTTGTTTCTTGCTCTTGTCCCAGAATAATATGGGTCAGCAGTGAGAGATACTCAAACTTTTGGGGACCTAGGCTTTAACATCCCCCAACCTTGGAGTTCTCCACTCTCTGCATTTGCCAGCAGGCAGGGGAAGAGAGGGCATGGGGGGTATTGGCCCCCCTCCTGCCTCTATAACTATATGGCCATATCCGCCTAGAAGGGAACCTGGGAAGTATAGTCTCACTGTGTGCCCAACAGGAAAAGGGAAAATCTGTTTGGGCAACAGTGAGCCAATCTCTGCCACAAAGGGAAAAATGAACACAGAAAAAGACAGTTATAAAACAGTGTGTAAATTCAGTCAGTATTAGAGCTATACAGGTAATGCAAAAAGAAAACCAAGAAAGTTCTACTGAATCAGCCTGGGCCAGAGTGGTCGAAGAACATTTCCAAGGCAGGTGATGCCTGTGGTGAGTCTCTGTGGTTGATTTCGAGAGAATGAATGAGGTTATCCAGACAAAGAGGAGAAAGTGTTAAAAGAGACACAAACTCAGAAAATGCAAATGAAACTGGAGGGGCTCTGAGCCCAGAGGGGACTGGCAGCCTGCCAGGGCATGGGGATGGTTCTCTTGGGGCTCGAGCTAACTTCAGCATTTGAGACAAACAGCTGCTTGGAGGAGAGGAGGCAGCCTTCTCTGTTCCACGATTCAGTCCACAGAGCTCTTTTCGGGACGGTCACCAGGAAATGCTCCCTTATTGTGCTGCACCTTATTTTGTAAAGTGTCATGTAATTGCTCCCAAGGCACTTCCCTTAGGACCTCAGTAGCTGCTATTTCATCAGCCAAAGCTGTGAAGGCAGCTTGGTACAAACCTACCATGATGTTCCATTTAAATCGTGTGGTTTTTAATTCCCACTCCTGAGGAGAAGCAGTAGCCATGTCATTCACATCTCAGTTGAAAGCCATTGTATCTGTGAGGAAGTATGTCTGAAAATGGGTGAGTCTGCACTTATCTTGATTACTATTTTTTCAAGAACCTCAAACCAATGATGGAAACTGAGATGTGGCTGCCCGCACACCCTAGAAGAACAAATCGGCCCACAGGGGCTGTGCTCAGCTCTGTCCCAGGCCTAGGAATCTCAGTGGGAAGCCCAAAACCAAAAACAATTACAATGTCCTCAAACCCGCAGACAAGAGCAGACCAAAGTCAATGCTGTTTCCACGCATTGGGGTGGTCTTGCTAACACTCAGTGCCACAGGGGACCAATCGCTTCAGCCTTTGGTTTGGAGGCTTTCTCTTGGTCTCCTGCCCTTGGTCACTCAGCTGACTGTTAGACATAAAGACATCCTGAAGAATAGACTGGAGCTAGCCAGCCTGAGACTGGATGTTCAGGCTTTAATTCCCAAATCCCACTGGTTCTGAAATGGAAAACCACCATCCCTGGCTGCCCAAGAATGCTCAATTGTTTTGTCTCTCAAGGCTGTAACGCTGATTCTTAGCTCTGGATCAAAATAAAATATCAACAGTAGTTTTATGAAGAATGGAGACTACAGGGCTTAAAACACATATAAAACATCACAGGTGAAGACCTCATTGACCTGGAGTTCCGGTTTTGTTCTGTTGCCCTAACAAGGGAAACAGGGTATAGTAGAAAAGGCACACATCTTTTTTTTTATTTTTTATTTTTTATTTATTTATTTTTTTATTTTTAATATTATTTTATTTAGTTACTTTTCAAGTACATTTTTTTTTAAATCTATTTCTCCCATCCCACCGTACCCCCCCGCCCGGTCTCCCCCCCTCCCTCTCATCCCCCCCCCCCCCCAGTCCTCATCTCTGTGTCTTTCATACTTGTTCCTCAAAATCCCTCCCCCTTTTTCCCCTTAAGTTCCCTTCCCTCTCCCCTCTGGTCGCTGCCCACTTGTTCTCTATTTCAGTGTCTTTGTTTTTATTCTGTTTGCTTGTTTGTTTTATTCTTTAGCTTCCTGTCAAAGGTGAGATCATATGGTATTTGTCCTTCAATGCCTGGCCTATTTCACTCAGCATAATGCTTTCCAGTTCCATCCATGTTGTTGCAAAAGGTAGTAGCTCCTTCTTTCTCTCTGCTGCATAGAATTCCATGGTGTATATGTACCACAATTTTTTGATCCATTCATTTACTGATGGGCACCTAGGTTGCTTCCAACTCTTGGCTATTGTAAATTGTGCTGCTATGAACATTGTGGTGCATAGGTTCTTTGAAATTGATGTTTTAGGATTCTTGGGGTATAATCCCAGCAGTGGAATTGCTGGGTCAAAAGGCAGGTCAATTTTTATTCTTCTGAGAAAATTCCATACTGTTTTCCATAATGGTTGTACCAGTCTGCAATCCCACCAACAGTGAACTAAGGTCCCCTTTTCCCCACACCCTCTCCAACATTTGTTGTTTGTTGCTTTGTCTATTATAGCCATCCTGACTGGTGTAAAGTGGTATCTCATTGTGGTTTTAATTTGCATCTCTCTGATAGCTAACGATATTGAGCACCTCTTCATGTGTCTCTGGATATTCTGTATGTCCTCTTTGGAGAAGTGTCTGTTCAAGTCGAAAAGGCACACATCTTGATGCATGTTCAAATCCAGGCCTTTTGAGCTGGGTAGGTGACTGAATTTCTCTCCAGTTTGATTTCCTACCTATAAAATCTCAATGAGAATATGTACCTCATTATAGCATTAACTGAAAATACTGATGTAGCATGCCTGCTTCAGGAATGACATACATTGAATAGTAAGTGTTCAATAAACAGCACTCTGCTCTTTTTCTTTCCTTGTAATAGTTTGGCTTCCTCCATTGTCCCAATTGTGGGCGAGTCCCAAATCTTGGTCTTGCTGGCATCTCAGCCTTGAAAGGTCTAGAAGTGAGATCATTTTCTTCACTTCTTAACCACCTCTCCTTTGCAATGTCCATCTCTAAATAGCAGCACCATTTTCTCAGTTAACTAGACTCCCTTCTTTAACTCTTCCCTCTCAGTCACCCAGACATGTTGTGTTTTCCTATCTGGTGTTTGAGATAGTCTCATAACACCTTGCATACTTCTAAGTATTCATACTTCTAAAGTTATGGAAAAACCACACACTTCACTGAACTGTTTAGATTAGAAGCTTGACCTGGTCAAATTCATTTTAAAGATTTCTTTTCAGTACTGTTGCTAGAGACACATCTTTCAACTGCTATGCAGAGGAGAATCAGGACCAGAAGAGGGCAGAGTAGAAAGATCCTGCAGAAACAAAGCCAGGCAACTGGGGTGTAGATGATAAGGAGATTTTCTGTTTTACTGGATGTTGAGGAGTTAAGTAAGCTTCAGATTTTGACCAATCCAGTGGTTCTCAGATATCTTTTAGTAAAGTTGCACCCCATCTTTTGCTCTGAGCTGAGCCTTTTGCCTACTGGATTAAGGATCATTAATTTCTTTTCATCTTCTATCCCATTTAATACTTAAGAATGCTGAAACGCAAAGAATAATTTGTCCAAAGTATCTAGCACATTGGGTGGAAATGCATTAGTTGTCTTTTTTCTTCTCTTCCAGTGGAAAATAAATCGGACATCATTACTTTCAGAGAACAAATGCTGCCATACCAACATTAATGCCAAATTTGAATTACTTATATCTCCCACCTGAATAACTGTAGGATCTTTGTCAACAGCCCTCAGAAGACTAGACTTGTTATTTCCGAGAGAACAACAGTGAGAGAATCAGTTTACAAATGTGCAGGGGCAAGTCCACCCATGCCTGTGTTAGATTTCATGAGACTGTCTGACAGGCATTTCAGGGAATTGTACAGAACCTCACCACTGCTGTTCTGGAGTAGCTGTGGGTACAATTGCCTGCCTCCAAGAAGTGTGACTCCCAATGCAAGAGTTTGGTGAGAAAGGAAAGGGTTCATTTATTTAAAGGTTATTTAGAACGTTGGCAGATTTCTGCCATTAGGTCCTGTTCCCTTTAAAAATACCCAAAAACATATAGTCCTTTGCCAACCCAGGCCAGTTTCAGAATACACGAGAGGTACCGTCTTTCAGAAGAGTAGAAGTTTGCAGCACAGCATTCTCAGTCACAGATCAATTCCAAGCATCTCTCACAAATCGGAGTGGCTATGCAAGTCCTGCAGCTTCATCTGCTCCGCTGCCGTCTTCTCCAGGCAGACCTCCTTTCACTGCCCACCTCATGACTCTCTCCCAGACTCTGCCAGGCCTCCCAGCATACCTCCTCTCTCACTCCAGAACTCGTGGTGAACCTCCTCTCTCTTTCAGCCCACCCTCTTTAAATGCTCAGCCCGAAACTTCCTGCATGACCTTATATCCAGCCCTTCCTATGGTGTGTTAGTCCACCATAGGTTAGTCCACCTTCCTATGGTGTGTTAGCCCAGTATCTTTTACCTTCTTTTGGCTGCTATCTTTAAGGGCAAAATTTCCCAGCAATGCACGGGCATCTCAGGTGAGCATCTTCCCCTTGCCTGTCACAGGCACATTATAAGCACCCCCATATCACATAATGTCATGAATGTTCTCAGTCACACAATTCACCTTGGGCAGCAGGCCACTTCTCTTCAGGAAGGCATGGCTATTAACTTGCCACTATTATGCAATGTCTCTTAAACACTGCACCATCCATTCTTCCCTTCCCCCAGTCAAGGATTGTGAGGGTTACACTCTGTACCCTGTTACAGAATCACAGCTCTTCTGCCAGTACTAGGAGCTGTACTCCCTCCTCCTATTTCACAGGGCTTAGAATGTCTCTGGTGACCTTCCTGAGCCCTTAGGATGTCATGGCTACACTGAAATCTGCAGTGGAATATGTAGTAGGAGAGATTCCCTTTTCTAAGAACTTTCGTCTTGTGGCCCTAGTCTCTCCTCCTTCTCCTCCAGTTGAAACAAATAAGCAATCTATCAAATAAATGCTAGTCCCCTAGGAAAGACAAATTTTATGTCTCTTCCATTGGCACCATCTCTCCCCCACAAACAAATTTATATCTTTTTTTCCCAAATACACACTTGGGCACAGAGATATTTCCACCTCCCACTTGGGATGTGTTTATAAGTCTCAGTTTTAACTCAGTGAGAATTCCTTCTGTGTAAAACCAAAGGCGTATGTATATTCATGGGTTGTATTTGTCATTCTCTCTCAGTGCTGGGCCCAGGTCCTGCCCTATGTGCAGTGCCATAGAGGCTCAACAAAGGCTTGCCTTTTAGAAGAGATCCCGTGGTGGCACAGGCCTTGCAAAGGAATGTCAGTAATATTGTTACTTTGATTTCACAGAGACCAATTATGCAAACTGTGAAAACCATGAGGCTGAAGCCAGAGCCACAGTTTGACCAAGAGATGTGTATCTGGGTACGCCTGTTGGGATGGCCAACCATGTACGTGGGATGGTGCAATGTGTGACGTGTAAGGAATATATCTTTGGTCTTCCTCTCCATTTCTGGTACAGAGCTAAAACCCTTGGATTTCCTAATTATTTAGAGTGATAAGGTATCTTTTGTTATGTTAATGAGGTAACTTTTGGAAAGCACCTAAGTATGGGGCTGGTTGCCAGTAGAGCCAACCATGAGATTATGGTTGGATTGGAAATAGCAGTCCCCAACTACCAGGAGGAGAGGAGAGCTGAAGGTTGAGTTGAGTAACTAATGGTCAATGATTTAATCAATCATGTTTATGCAGAAGCATCCATAAAAAAAGAACAGGTTTGAGAGTTTTTAGGTTGATGCACACATGGGGATTGTGGAGAGTTGCGTGCCTAGAGAGAAAGCTCCACACCCTTTCCCCACACCTTGCCCTGTGCATCTCTGCCATCAGGCTGTTTGAGTTGCATCCTTTTATAATAAGTTGGTAATCTAGTAAGTGAAGTGTTTCTCAGAGTTCTGTGAGCCACTTTAACAAATTAATTGAACCCAAGGAGGAGATTGTGGGAACGTCTGATTTATAGCCAGTTGATCAGAAGCATAAGTATCAACTTGGACTTGGGACTGGCATCTGAAGGGGAGATGAACTGTTCTGTGCAACTGAACCCTTAACCAGTGGAATCTGATGCTCTCTCCTAGTAGTGTCAGAATTGAGTTGAATTATAGGACAGCCTGCTGGTGGTGTCCCAAGAATTGCTTGAGGGTGTGGGGAACCCCACCCCCACATGAATTAGAATTATGATCTGGACAATTTTGGTTGTGTACCCTTGAAACTCTATTCAAGAGTACGTATTTCCTCTAGGAAGCTGGCCCTATTCTCCCAGTGTGAGCTAGGTACCCTCCACATCAGTCCTTTACTTGTTTCCATCATAATCTTTACATTTGTGTGCCATGATTGTTGTTTAATCACCATTATCCTCCACTGGACAGTGAGCCCTTGTGGGCAAGGAAAGGGTCTCCTTGCCTTAGTCAATCCAGAATCTAATGTGAGACTTGCTATTTGAGGAATCCGATGGCTTTCCATTGCTACTATAAAAAATTAAAATTAAAGTCCTTAACATGAATTATAAATCTGCTATCCCTGTACCCCTGCTGGTTCTCCAGCCTTATTTTTGTCTTAGCTCATTTTTCAAAGCTCAGGCTTTTTTCAGATACTTGATCATGCCCCAGTCTCCCCTGCCAAAAGGAGTTTTCCCTTTTTGGCCTCCATCATCTAAGATCTGGTGCACATTGCACTTTCCTAAGAAAGCTTTCTATGACCCCAACTCACTGCAACCCATACAACACCTATTGCCTCTGATCCTCCTTCATTTCTAGTTCAGATTAGGTTTCTTTGTTATGAGAGCTCACAAAACCAAGCACTGCTCTTTCCAAGCACTCACTTTGTAACTGTTTGCTTTTGTGATCAAATTTCCATCACCACCACAATTCAATTTTAATTCTTCAAGAAGAGGGAATTTCAAAGTGTATTCCAAGTGATCAGCCCAGTGCCTAGCACACAGAATATGCCAAATTAGGACTGTGCAATAGATAAAATGACAAATGGGTGAATAAATGAATTAGTAAGTTCAGAAGGAATATACTGGGTCTCAGAAGGCAGAGAGAGGACTGTTAGAGCTCAAAATACAGTGGGTTTTAGCATATCATTTTTCTACATCCAGATAAGTGACCTTTTGATGACTACCAAAAGCAAATGTACTTAGTCAATGCAGATGCACCATGAAAACATTTATGAAACATATTTTCCAGGATGAGAAAATAAAATTCCAGTTAGTTTTTAAGTTAATAGCATGACTAAAGCAAGGACCTAGTATAGTTATTACCTACATATAAATGTATTCAAAACTGTACAGGTAGAATTAATAATGTGTTTATGATTTTTCAAATGTTCCCTGAAAATACATGCAGATAACATGAAAGAACATAGACTTCAGTGTCAGACAAACCCAGGCTTGAATCCTGACTCCACTTCTCTCTGGCCGTATGAACTTGGACAAGATAGCTATGTTGGCTTTATTTCTTTTCCTTGAAATTCAAAACCTCCTCTTGTGCTTCAAGGATTTTGCTTTTGTTTTCTCCCTGGCCCTGCACATGGCTGAATGCTCTTCTTCAGATTTCAAATACTACATTCTTCTGAGGAGAGGTCTTTTAGGCCATGTTCCTTGGGTAACAGGTTCTGACATGCTGGTGTGTACACAGGAAGGTGGTTTGGGAAGAATACCTGTGCAGGGTGAGTGGATATGGATTGGACAGGGAGGAGCTGGGCTGCAATGCAGTCACAGCAGATGTCTCAGCCAGTCTCATGAGAAGCAATGGAGCCAGGGTGGCTCTTCAGATTTGTCCTGTACTGGGGCAAGGGGGCTAGGACTCTGTACCCCCATCAGCTGGGCACTGGATGTAGGCTGCCCCTGGGAGGAGGGAGTAATGCGCCAAGGCAGTTCCCTTCCACTGAGGACAGTTGCCAGAATGACTGAGGTGTGAGCCCATGGCAGCCAACACGCCAGCTTCTGGGGGAATGAGATCTCAGGTCCTGAAGGTAGATCAGAGCAAGTATTACCAAGGCCTTGCCTAACCATACTCTATGAATTAGCAAATCCATGCTTGCACACTGCATTCATCATCACACTATTTATTTCATTTCTATTTATCACACCATAATTTTTTAAATTAATTTGTTTCTTTGTTCACTATTTGCCTTCTCCTCTTGGGTAAAGGCACCCCTTGAGCAAAGTTAGTACTTGGTAAATATTGGTTGAATAATGAGTGTGAGAACAAATGGTGTAGGCTGATCACATACACTCTACATCACTTGCTGCAGAGATTAGGATGCTGAAAGTTACTACGCAGAGAGAGGTCATTCTATACAGACGAGAAGTCTACAGTATTTGGAAGGAATAGAAGAACACAGAAATCCCATACTCATTCTCAAGGTAGAAACAAAATATAACCTCCAATAGTAATATCAGACACATTCAAATTTCCTACCAAGCTTTACAAAGAAAAAAGGCTGTGTTTTATTCTAATTAGTGAAGTAATGGATGTTTATTGTGGAAAACATGTATAATAAAAAACTATAGGTAAAATAAAATTAATCCATGACCAAAACACAGAGAATGATGGCCATAATTAGCATATTCTGGTCTGTTGCTTTTCAGTTTTTTTCCATTTATATTTTCTATATAATTGGAATTCTGCTATAATTTTATATCTTGCATTTTCCACTCTCAATGTTATATAAAGTTTTAGAGGCCACTGAATTTCTGTAGAAACATTATTTTTAAAGGACTATTGCTTTAGTTGCAGCATTATTATTTAGCCATACTACTATGATTGGATAATTAGATTGTTTCCATTTTTTGTGTGATTATAAACAATTTCAAATAAACCTTTTTATAATAAGATTTATTAATAATTACCCTCCTAAATGCTCAGATGATCTAATTTGCTAATAATATGCCTCATTTGTCAGTTAGATCAAATCACTCCTTTTCATTAAGGTCTTTTATCAGGAATAATAGAGTGGAACCATTAAGCTAAAAGTAAGAAATCCTGGGTTCCAGCCCAGGTTGGCAACTTCCGACCGATGTAGCCTTGAAAAAGCCATGCACTTTTTTACCCTAACCTCGGTTTCTTCCCTTGTAAAGTGGAATGGTTCAGCTAGATAATTTTAAAAACACTTCCAACTCTGGTATTCTGTACTCTGATGTCTGCTTTTTACTTTTCTCCAAGAAACAGCTTCATGTGCTCAATTTCAGGCCTCTTTGACATTCTGAGTTACCTCTACAAATCTTCTCTGACTTCCTGTATTTCTGATTTAATTTCCTTCCCTTTATCCAATTTTGGCTATTCCTTAATCTTCTTACCTAGGTCTTACTTTTGTTCCTTCTTTCACTGCCATCCATTAAGCTGAGATGAATCCTCTCTTCTTGATCTTTTACCCACTCAGTACCTGATTTTCCTCTAAACCCTTTCTCTACACTTCATTTTCTTTTTCTGTTAAATCTTTTGATGTTCAGTACTTAAAAAGATTTCTCAGACCTCTACTTCATTGCTTTCTGAAAAAAATTCAAATCAAGAGTTAGGTGAAAGAATGAGTGAAAGTAAAATGAAGCCAGGTACATGCTATAGGGCACACATGGCATTTGAGTGTATTTCGTTTGTAACAGGCTGTGTGTGGTATTTGGTTTAGGGAGAAAGGTGAGCATTGGGGCCATATGTGATGAAGAATGACTGAAAATTCAAAGAATGCTTTACTCAACAAGGTTAATAGAATTCCACATGTCACATTACTCTTAATCCCATAATAAAAATGATGGTGTAATCAGTAATCGGTAACATTTTAAATTGCCTTTTATGTGGCAGGCATACCATGTGCATTAATATGCGACATTTCCTAAATCTTCAGAGACCCCTGTGAGGAAGAAATTATTATCCCCAGTTTTTAGATGGGGAAACTGATGTATTAAAACCATTTTGCTGTATTATAATAAAAAATTTACAATAATTATTAAATCTCTGGAATCGGTATAATGGCATGTTTAGGTTATACTGTGTATTAGTTAGGATGTTTCATATTGCCTTAGTTTGGGTTTGCCCCCAGTTCAGAACCTGAGCTAAATACTTAGCAGGTGATTTCCGAAATCAGGAGGGAGAAAGCAAGGAGAGTAAGAGAGGGAAGGAGAGAGCCAGCATAAACGTGTGGCATCGAGGTCACTACAGGCTTCCTGGGAGAGACGGGGAGTGGCATCTGCCTCTGTGTCTCCAGAGCAACCCTTGAAACTGTGGAGCCTGACACTCTCCCTCTTGTCATGCTATCCTTTCTACAGATGGGTTTGCAGAGAAATTCTTGGGGGAGATGTTAATAGGCAAGGTATAGCAAAAAGAGTTTCCTGATTAAACGCTACCATGGTGAGAACTATGACAAGGAAAATCGAAGGTAGGGAATGAACCCCGATTCACCGCATCCTCTGTGCCATATGCTTTGCCTTCACTACCCCATTTGACCCTCAACACGGGCCAGGAAATGCCTGTCCTTTCTGTTTGATAGGTGAGGAAACTGGGACTCAGGGAAATTATGTAACCCGAGTAGGGGCCCATCCACCTAGAATGCGTGCAGACTGGAGCCTAATGCTGTCTGACTTGAGCTACCGTCCTCTGTTTTGAATACCCATTGTCTACAGAAGTTAGTGCCTGGCATCGTTTTCTTGTGGGAAAAGGTCACTCCCACCTGTTTCACGCTACCAGACCCCATTCACCTCAGCCATGAGAACCATGTGGTTTGTTGAAGGTCTGCCCTCCAGGGTCTCTGTTTGGGTGTCACAGGAACTGAAACGTGTCAGTCATAGACAGTGAATCTATAGGCCAACTTTCTGAGTAGTGTGTGGAGCTGTCCCACATGTGAACCTCGTGCAGTAACCCACTGCTCTGTGCTGGGTTTTCCCATCTGTGGCTCTTTCTGGGCTGGTCATCTGTCAAATACAGCTCCCTGCCAATTCAATGTTTTCTAAAAACCCAAAGGGAGAGGAAGTCCTGAGTAAATACATCATATTTCTTTCAAACTAGCTTTCATATTAAAATTTACCTGATTTATTTTCTTTCCCAGATGTAGAGAGAAAGGCATGGATGTTTCACAGCTGCTACTCAGATGGTTGAGAAATACCATTTACTTACAGCCATAATTTCAATTTCTCCTTGGCCAAAACTTGAACTGAGTTGGCTGACCAGAAAATGCAAAATAAACATAAATTTTTGTTTTCTTCTCTTGAGAGAGAGTGGGCTGCAGAGGAAGATAGACACGATTTCAAATTCTAGCTCTGCCTTTGACTGGTTGTATAACTTTGGGTATGTTTAATTAAGCTCAACATAAGGTGGGGATAAAATGGTAATGATCATACTTATCTGGCAGGGTTTCTCTCTGAAGATGGAAGCAGCAATGTGTAAAGTGGTCAGCAAGTTTCCTGTCACCAACAGATAGTCGACAAATGTTAGCTTTCATTCTCATCCCTCCAATCCCTGCCTGCTCACCCTGATGAAATGTAATAAACTAAAAAAAATAAATAAATGAGTTTTTAGATAGTACCAATCAACAGGTCTAGACTTTTACTGTGCTAGAGTTTTGGAAGTGCAGTTAGCCTATACTCCCACATTAGGAAAAAACTACAGTGAAGTAAAAATCCAACTCAGACACTCATATCCTGTTTGTTTCTGGGAGAGAACTGTGTCTTATTAAATACCAACTACCATGCTATTCTCTTCAAAAAATGATTGGTTGAATTAGGTGGCCGGGGAGTAAGAATTGAATAGAGCCAGGAAAACAGCTGTGTCTGGATGGAGGCAGCAAGCTTCTAGCTCTTGCTGATTCATTTCTCCAGCAGTTTTTACTTAAGAGAATCATCCATAATGCATGGCTGCAGGACTATGTAAGGCAAATCACCCAAACTGTGAACATTACAAGCATTGCACACTGGCTTCTCCAGTCCTGGGAAACTGAATGATGAGCTGCCTGTAATTTTTTTCTAGCAGGAGCATGAAGCAAAAGGAAAGCTACTCAGACAGAGAAGTGGGCATGCCTGATTCACTTTTTTGGCAGGCATTCAGCATCCTTCTAATAACAACTTATTATAATTCATTTATTCTACAAATATTTGCTGACTATCAACTATGTGTTAGGTACAAGGTTATGTATTGGGTATGCAAAGGGCAGCTAGATTACCATGATTCCTGCCTTTCATGGAGTTTGCAGACTAGTGAATCCAATAAACATGTCTCTAAAGAAATAACTATTGTCAATTAGATAAAAGTTCTACGAATATAGAACACAGTAGAAGCCTGCTTAGAGGTGCCAGCAAACATTGAAGCTGAGCCTGGAAGATGAGGGGAAGTCAGCCACACAAAATGCCAAGGGGGACACCTTTCAGAAGCACATGCAAAATCTCTGGGAAGGAAAAGGCTTGTCTTTTTCTGGGAACTAAAAGGAAGTGAATGTGGCTAAAGCAAAGTGAGCAGAGAAGTGACATGAATGGGAAGTTGGAAGGAAAAGCAGGGACTAATGGGCCATGTACAGAATGTGGCCTTTATTGAAGGGTTAATAAGACACCATTCAAGGTGGCAGTGGGCATACTTAGATTTATGGTGTCAGAATATCACTCTGGTTGCTTGGTAGAGAGAGGCTTGTGTAAGGAGATCACAAGAAGGTTCGCTACCAGTTAGAAGATATTTTTGTATTCTAAGTGTGAAATACAGTAGTGATGGGGAGGTGGGAAACTGGTAACAGTGCACAGGAAGAGAAGTAGACCAAAGAAGGACACACACGGGAGGCAGGATCGACTTGGGTGCCACGAGAGTGACAAAGACAGGCCATCAAGGATAACGTAAAGGGAGTGCTTTAATGGGTTGGCTGTGTGGTGGTGCCATTTACTGGGCTGGAAGACACTGGAGGAAGCAGAAGACAAGACACGCTTACTCTGGGCTCCTTGAAACCCTCCTGCATATTTATGTTGTAGAATGAACTCCCTACCCTGGGTCCATTGTCTCCCTGCCTGTTTTCCCTGCCAGCTTTTTCACCCCTTTGGGAAGAAAGCATGGGCTTTTAAATAGAAGAGAACAGGGGATCTGGGCTCTGCCACTTGCTGTGTGACTTTGAGCAGATAACTTGGTAGAGCCTAGGTTTCCCACATTGCAAACAGGCTCTCATAGCACCTTTCTCAAGGGTTACTGAATTAAATGAAATAAATTATATAAGGTGTCCAGTGCTTCATATAGAATCAGTGAATGTTAATTATTGTTATGATTAGAATCTTTTATAGAGATTCAGTCTTTTATCCTGGTCCATAATAGAGACTTAGTATGTATGAAATAAAATGAATAAGTGGGTGGAAACTCATTTAGGTACACACTGAAAAAATGGACAAGTCAGGCCTGGATTCTAATCCTAACCACCTAATTACTGCTGGTTTTGACCTTACCCCATTCTGAGTTAAGCCCAAACTCAGTTTCCTAATCAGTAAAATGGGGCAGAAGTATGTGAGGGAAGGGAAGTTGTATGTTAGGTTACATGGTTTCTCAAGGAGCTCCTAAATTTAAACTTCCAGTAATATTCTTAGTTTTTTTGTTTTAATATATGTTTGATCAAATACTAAAGTATGCTTAATGAATCATTAAATGCTTATCTACTTTCTCATTTAATGCTAACAATTGCACCAGGATGAAAGTAGGCTCGATAATAGTTATTTTTTAACAGGTAAGAAAAATTGAGGTTAAATGATATGCCCATGGTCAGCTCTTGAATTTAGACCCCATGACACAGATGATAATCTTTTTGTACTATGCTGCACTGTTTTTTAGAGTAGTCATAATCCTCACATACAAAGAAAATTTATTTTTAAAACCCGTATTATCTTTGGAAACAACCAATTAAAAAAATTAGGTCATCCTAAGCCTAATATCCATTTTTAGAAAGAATTCAAATGGAGTTTTTAGAGCTACCAGAAATCCAATAGACAAGTGATGCTTGCAGCGTGTACTCACTTAGATCTTCTTGGCTCTGTTATTCTGTCCAATGGAAATATAGTGTAAGCCCCATACAGAATTTAAAAAATTTTAGTTGCTACATTAAAAAGCTAAGAAACAGGTGGAATTAATTTTATTTTATATTTATTTAATTCTATTTCCAAACTATTATTTTTATTTTTTTTAAATGCCCACTTTAGGTTTTATTTATTTTTTTAAAGATTTTATTTATTTATCTTTAGAGGGGAAGGGAAGGAGAGAGGGAGAGAAACATCAATGTATGGTTGCCTTTCGTGCGTCCCCTGCTGGGAACTGGCCTGCAGGGAACCTGCCTGCAACCCTGGCATGTGCCCTGACTGGGAATCGAACCGCGATTGTCTGGTTCGCAGGCCCGCGCTCAATTCACTGAGCTACACCAGCCAGGGCCCTCTATTTCCAAACTATTGTTAATTCAATATGTAACCAATTCAAACATTATTAAGATTTCTTATAATAATTTTTTTACCCCAAGTAGTCACAACCATGATGCATTTTACATTTATAGCATATTTCAATTCAGCCTAGCCACATTTCAAATGCTTAGTAGTCCTGTGCGACTCTTGGCTAATATATTGGACAGCATAGAATATAAAATCACCCAGTCACTGCTCAGACCATTAGGTGGTTCCATATTACCTTACGCAATAACAGCTGTATTACTGCCCGACCAGTGTGGCTTCACTGGTCAGGCAAAAGGAAAGCCGCTGGTTCGATACCTTGTCATGGCAATGCCTGGGTTGTAGGTTCAGTCCCTGGTTGGGGTGCGTGCAAGACACAACCAATTGATGTTTCTCACACTGATGTTTCTCTCACTCTCTTTCTCCATCCCTCTTAAAAATAAGTAAATAAAATACTTCATTAAAAATTTTTTTATTCTGTTAGTTGTTTCAATTTCCCCCTTGTCCTCCTCTGCCCAGCCTACCTCCCATTCCCACAGTCAATTCCCACCCTGTTGTCCATGTCCATGAATCATTCGTACTTGTTCCTTGACTAGTTCCTTCTGCTTCTTTCCACCCTTACCCTCTTCCACCCTCCCATCTGGTTGCTGTCAGTCTTTTCCTTGTTTCCTTACCACCAGTTCTATTTTACTCATTAGTTTATTTTTGTTTATCAGGACCCTCTTATAGCTGAAATCATGATACTTGTTTTTCACTGCCTCCCTTATTTCACTTAGCATAATGTTCTCCAGTTCCATCCAAGCTGTCACAAAAGGTAGGTGTTCCTTCTTTCTGCTGCATAGTATTCCATTGTATAAATGTACCACATATTTTCCACTCATTTATTGATGGGCACTTAGGCTATTTATAGAACTTGGGTACTGTAAATAGTGCTGCTATTAATGTATGGGTGCATAAATTCTTCTGAACTGGTGACTCAGGATTCTTAGGTTACACTTTCCAGCAATGGAATTGTTGTGTCAAAAGTCAGTTCTATTTTTAGTTTGTTGAGGAAATTCCATACTGTTTTCCACAGTGGCTGCTCTAGTCTGCATTCCCACTAACAGTGCACTAGGGTTCCCCTTTCTCTACATCCTCGCCAGCACTTGTTGTTTGTTGATTTGTTTATGATGGCCATTCTAACAGGCATGAGGTGCTATCTCACTGTGCTTTTAATTTGCATCTTTCTGATGGCTAGTGATGTTGAGCATCTTTTCATATGTCTGTGGGCCTTCTGTATGTCCTCCTTGAAGAAGTGTCTGTTGAGGTCCTTTGCCCATTTTTTAATTGAACTGTTTGTTTTCCTGGTGTTGAGAAGTATGAGTTCTTTATATCATTAAAATGTCTACACTACCCAAAGCAACACATAGATTCAACACAATTCCTATTAAAATACCAATGGAATATTTCACAGATCTAGAACAAATATTTCAAAAATTTATATGGAACAAAAATAGACCCTGAATAGCCTCAGAAATCTTGAGAAAGAAGAACAAAATAGAAGGGATCACAATACCTGATATCAAACTATACTACAAAGCCACTATAATCAAGAACAGACACATAACATCAATGGAACAGAATAGAGAGCCCAGAAATTAACCCATGTCTCTATGGTCAATTAATAATTGACAATGAAGTAAAAATAGCCTCTTCAATAAATGATGTTGAGAAAACTGGACTGGTACATGTAAAAAAAATGAAACTAGACTACCAACTTATACCATGCACCAGAATAAACTCAAAATGGATAAAAGACTTAAATATAAGTTGCGGCACCATAAGAGTCCTATAAGAAAACATAGGCAGTAAAATTTCAGATATCCCATGCAGCAATATTTTTTCTAGGGCAATGGAAATAAAGGAGAAAATAAACAAATGGGACTACATCAAATTAAAAATCTGCACAGCTAAAGAAAACATCAAAATAAAAATGGAACCAAAGGTATGGGAGAACATATTTGCCAGTGATACACAGGGGAAGGTTTGGATCCCTAAAATATATAAATAAATAAAATCTTTTAAAAAAAAGCCACATTTGGTAAATGGCCTAACAGCTCCTCCTTTTCTCTCCACCTTCCCATTCATGCCACATTTCTTTGCTTGCTCTGTATTTCCTTGAGGATTAATAATGGGTTGTGTGGTACATCAGTTAATACAGGTGCATTTCTTAGACCAATCCAGTTAGTCAAATTTGCTTTTTTTACTTAACATGGATTATGTTAGTCCATTCTGTCTCAACTTAAATTATGTTTAAAAAAACTTCAGTTAGGAAATCTTCAAAACATTAGGAACAGAACACTATGTATAATAATTCTCACTGCATGTACTCTCTGCAAAAAGACCCATAAACACATGTATATATGCTTGTGTTTATATATAGAAAATATCTGATAGAATTTCCAAGAAACTGGTCTCAGTAGCTGACTTTGGAAAAGACAAGTATGATAGATTGGAAAAGAGAATTATTTTTTGATTACCTATGTTTTCATAGTGTTTGAAATTTTTACCCCAATTTTCAACAAAAATTATAATTATTTTTTCAATACAAATTATTACAATATAGCCCTGGCCGATGTGGCTCATTTGGTTGGAGTGTCACCTGCATCCAAAAGGTTGTGGCTTCAATTTATGGTCAGGACACGTACCTACGTTGTGGGTTCAGTCCGTGATCCCAGCACATACTAACCTACATCTGGGCATGTATGGAAGACAACCAATCAGTGCTTCTCTCTCACTGCAGTATTACTTCCTCTCCCTTCCTCTCTAAAAGCAATGAAAAAATGTCCTTGGGTGAGCATAAAAAATATATGTAAATTATTATAATATAATAACACTACATTTTTAGCAAAATAACTATCAAATAGAAAAGATAAACGTGCATTAGTGGAGGAAATTTCCATTGGTCTTTCTCCAACCAGAAAGTTAGAAACTTCAGTGACATGTAATCCAAGGTTGTAATCAGTTTATAAACTCAAGAAGGGTTCAACCATATCACTGCAGCATAGGAGGCAGACGCAATCTGTCGAAAAGTTCCTGTAAACTTGATGGGATTTGTAACCCTACATCACCCATGGGCTCAGGCTGTCAAGCAACCAGACAAAATCAATAAAGACTCCTTACTTGTACTCAGAATCCTAGGGCATTTTTGATGTGTTACCAGTCACCTGGCCTGAACCATGTTCTGGAAGATTGTGATCATGTCTTTGCACTGGTTCTGGACTGATCAAATCCTTAAAAAAAAAACAAAAAACAAAAACCCAGCATAGTTTGGTGTAGTATTTATTTCCCAAAGGGAATAATTCACTGAACACTAATCCTAGGAGTTAAACTTTAAAAAAAATAATGAAAGTTTCTTTACTATTTTAATTTCTTAGCAAATGACAAGCATCCTCATCATATTAATAACTCAGAGAATTATGTAGTAAAGATATCTTAATGTTGTTCAGTTCAGTATTTACCAAGCCTACATGATCAGGCAAATTTTAGTTTCTTTGGGGCATACTGAGCATGCTTTGGAAACCTCTGGTGTGGGTATAGACGGACCTCTCTTACCACTTATGTGATCTTGGTCAAGCGAGTTAATGTTTTAAAGCTTTTTAAAAAATAAAAAGTGGATAATAATATATGAGGATTAGTTTAATGAAATAATATAGGAAAAAAACTTCCACAATGAAGAAGGCAACTGACATTCATTCTACTCTCTTCTGCTCTTCTGCCCTTCCCTGTTCTTCTTAGTTATTCAGCAAACCCTCATAAGAAGGGTGTGACCTATAGGAAAGAGTATTGATAAAACGCAAGTATGAGAAGATGACAAGATCTTTTCTCTTATGTTATGTCACACATTTCCAGCATGGCTAAGACCTGAAGGGCTGTGACTAAAACAGAAAATGAGAGTGGACTGAAAAGCGTGAACTATTCTTGTATGGGTTCCTTCCATCAGGTTTTCAGTACACACACACACACACAAAAGTGGGCTATAAAATTTTTTAAAGTAGGAATTTCTCAAATTTTCACCTTTAAAAAAAACTGAAACCTTACAATGAGAAATTCCTAAATGAAATATAAAAAATATAAACTTTATAGGGATTAAGATTCATTTGCCGGCATTTAAACAGTTTATAGAAGATACAGAAATAGACAAAAAACTGTACTTGAAAAATAACTAAATAAAATTTAAAAAAATAAAAAGAGAAGATACACCTATTAGTGTCATGAAAAATAGCCTACATTCCCAACATTGTTTCCAGTCTGTTCCCAAAACATTCATTGCCTTTTTGTTTAATGTACACTCTATTTTTGAGGTGAGTTAATATATGTGTAGTTTGGATCAAAGCATACATTTAAGAACCACATAGGTTTATTTATTTATTTTTAAATGATGAATCCTTGATATCAATTGGGGTCATTGCTCCTTAAGATCCAGTAAGATCCATTCAGAGCCCCCTGCTGCATCCAGTGCTGTCAGTAAGTGTTGCTGTGAATTCTCAGCAGGTTTTGCTCCCTACAACACCAAGTTCTGCTTCTGCTGACATAGTTCAGTCACACAGCTTCCTCTCACTGCAAACGTGCTTATCCCCAGGACTCGCTTTATTAACCCAGATGTGAGGCTCAGTCCCTTTCTGTGATGTCCAAAACACAGCAAAACACAGAAATCCATTATGATGACTTTCTGGGTACAAATGAATACTCAGGGAAAAGAAGGGGATTTATATTTCATAAACATAAACCATATAAAAATTAACAAGTAGGCATTCCTCCCTTGAAGTCTGGTGGCCAAACCTGCAAAGCAGGACTCAGGCTTCCTCCATATACTAAACTCTGATGTTTTATTCTCTCAATTCTCTGGCCTTATCCTCTCAATTCTTTATTACTTCTCCCTCAGAAACAGTGGAGAAAAGCATCCCTATGCCTCCAAAATAATCTAGTCCATATTAGGCAGTGCTTTTTATTGTTCAGGACAGTCAATAAATTCCTATATTCATTTGTCCTATGGGAAGCAGCTTCAGGTAGAAACCACCCCCTTTTACTGTACTGTTTGCCCTTGAGATTTTCATTTCATCTCAAGGTTCACATCCAAACCCACGGTTAATGACATAGCAACATGGAAGCTCTGTCTGCCTACTGAGAGGCAGTTTTCTTTGGAGGATAACTACCTAACATGATTTACATTAATCATGCTCACAAGAGGCAGAACTGTAAACCTATATTTCTTAATTATTCATATCAGATATTACATTTTAGTGATCCGAATCTTTGTGCTTCTCCTCTTCCACTGTTAAGGTATCTGAGATGTTTCAAAATTGAGAAACGGTTTTGTATGTGAAAATAACTTCGCAGGGAGCAAGGATTTTTTAAAACTTAACCTATAAGCCTACAAAATAACCATAATGATAACATCTCTCTGAAGAAATCAGTCTTGTCTCTCAGATTTGATACTTTTTGAAAATGCTATCCAAACAGTGATATAGTTGGTCTGTCCCAAAGTAGGTTCCTTGCCAATAATTCCTGCCTCTCTTAACAAATTTTTTCTATATCTGGGTTAATATCTCTAACTGAGCTCCGGTCAAGCCAAGCATAGGTTAATAAACAGAGGCAGTCCCCACCAGCTCTGAAGGCCAAGGCACACATTACTGAGAATGCTGCAAGGCCTTTTCTAAGGGTGCGAGGAAGCCTCAGAGTCATTGTTCGCACAGTCCCCTCCACAGCTCTGCCAATCAATCTGTTAGAGCTGGCGCTGAAGTAAAATTATTTCCCATTACATGTGAAGAAACTCTTCTAATATATCATAATTTAATCCTCCTGACTTTGGGAATTCTAGGAATGCCCCATCGCTGTTACCTACAGAGCATTATGAAAATTTCCTTGATGACTCGGGATCATTGTCATCAATCACTGCAAGGACGATCTCAGTCAAGTCGACCCTATGATGGTGTCTATTAACCCCTTCCCCCAATCTAAAATCTCACTTTTTGAGTTTTTACTTTATTTTTCCTAATATGTTGGAGGTCTCCCCTCCCAGTAAGGCTGTTGGTTATCACTTCTTTTTTTTAAATTTTAATTTACTTATTTTTAGAAAGGGGAAGGGAGGGAGAGAAACATCCATGTGCGATTGCCTTTTTCATGTCCTCTACTGGAGACCTGGCCTGCAACCCAGGCATGTGTTCCGAATGGGAATTGAACTGGCGACCCTTTGGTTCACAGGCCAGTGCTCAATCCATTGAGCCACACCAGCTGGGGCTGGTTATTACTTCTTATGTCATTAAGGTGTGACTGTGGACTTACTCACTGAACACTTGAAAGAATGTCACTTGCAGAGTCTCTTTTCCAATTTTGCTGCTTCTTATCCACTTTGATCTGGAAAATTATATCTCGTTAGAATTGTATCAAGGAGAGAAGTAGGACCAATATAGCTTATCTGTTGAGACCTATGAGTGTATTAAGCTTGTAACATTTATGCTGAGTTTTTCCACCTCTTTACTGGCTACATTCTAATGGTTGCAAAGGCTTTTCCGTCCTACTCAGGAATGTGAAAAAATGTCTTTCATTTGAAGATTCTCTGCTAAAATGTTAAGAGTGCTAACAGTCAGGATATTGGAGATATAGGTGTTTTCACTGATTTAGATGTTTTTCTTTATTTTCTAAGTTACTTTCTATACTGAGCATTAATAACAATAATAAATTGATAATAATAAATATTTAATTAGTGCTGAGTACATACCAGGCACTGTGCTAATTCCTTCAGGTGGGTTAGCTCAGTTACTCCTCACAGTGACCCAGTAAGACTAGTGCTGTTGTTCAGTTCACTTCAAGTTACTCATGAGAAAATGTCTTGGAAAGGCACCCTGACTTGCTGGCGGTCACATAGAAAATATATTAAAGAGCTTGGATTCAAACATGGGTCTTTCTTACTATTCTTTTACTTCTGATCTCTAGCAGATACTTTGATAATATCTACCCAGCTCATAGTGACCTCCTTGGTGAGAACTGACTGCTGTACACCCGCCCTCTTGTCTTCCTAAAGCTGTAGGCTCATACTGGCCTACTTTTTCCATGCCTCCTCGCTGGCACGGAAAAAGGTGATTGGATAAGTAGTTACCATATCAGAGTCAGGTAAATCAGAAGTAATTTTTTAAGTTAGATCAGTTTGGAACAGCTGTTTTCTTACCATATAGATGAAGTTGCAGAGAAAACCACTCTGCTGAAAAAGAGAAGGATGTGAGCAGAGGTGAAAAGCACAGCAGATGTGAGACAGAGAGCGTGTCTTGGATTCCTGACAGCTTTCCAGAGCTTGGTATGGACCTTGAAGACCCAAGTGGCTTTTGAGTTTCATTGACCCACATGCATTGCTACGAAGTTGTCTCTGTTACAATATTGTCATTTTTGCTTAAAATAGCTCAGGTTGGACTCAGAATGTGTCCATAATTCACAATGCACCTTAGTTATTTTCCTAAAATAAATCACTTTCTATCATCACTCTACATTGAATCACCACCTTGATGTGCCCCAGATTCCCGTCTGTTCTCCAGATGAAAGCCTCACTCCTTACTACGACCTACCTGGCTCTTCACAGTTTCCCTCCACTCTGCATGCCTATTCTGATCTCCCACCGCAGACCCAGAGCTCCCCGGCAGACGACCGGTGTCCCCAGTTCCCCGCACTCACAGCTCTCTCCGCTGCCTGCCATCCCAGCCCCCACAACTTCCCGCCTCCTCGCAGAGTTAGTGGTGAGCATCTAAATCACTTTGAGTGTGTGCGTATACATGTATATGTATACCTGTGCATGTATGCACATGTCTGTATATTTTATATATATACACACTGGTATACTATAGAGCTGGCTTATACTATCTTGTGAGAGTCGGTTTCTAAGTGTTCAGACATTTTGCAGTCAGTTGATGCCATATTGGGCGCTTGAAATCAGCCACAATGGGAGTGTTTACACCATTAAATTTGGCAAGCACTACAAATCAGGACACCGCCTCTCCCCAGAGCCAGTCGTTAAATATTTACCTCAAAGCACTGCCGCTGGCACCTACCACATTGTTTTGCCGTTTTCCTTTGATCATCTGTCGTCTTCCTTCAAGCAGTGCGAGTGCTGCTAGTGGGAGAGACAGAGGGCACATGGATGCCAGCAAAGGAAGGAAACAAGGAAAAGCAGGAATTTAATCTCTTACCTCTAATACTCTGAAATCAAAGAAACAGTGAAAAGCCACCTGCACATTCTTTTTTTCTGCTGGGAACAGACCATTAGAAGAGATAATAACATCTCCTCTTTGAAAATTGTTTTAAGAAGAAATGTGCACCCCCCCCCCTGCCTACTGCAACGCTGGCACCCGGTGCCGGCGAGGAGGCCCTTGTTAGAGCTGACCTCAGCAGGGAGAACGCATTCGCTCTCACGCCGACTGAACTGCAGATGAAGTCCAGCTGATCTTCATCTTGAAAAAAGCTGTCTATTACAATAAAAACCGTTATTTGCTCACTCGTAATAATTCCTATAATCTATTTTAACTTTCCCCTACTGAGCCCATTTATTCAACTTTCATGAAATTGTGGTTTCATCTTCAATTAATAACAAAAAATGCTAAAGCTGAAGTGACTTGAGGAATCTTACAGTCAAACCATCATCTTTTATAGAAGTAAAAGTAGGACTCGACTCAGATAAACAGGAAAATGTGCCAAGCTTATACAGCTAGCTATCAGCAAAGCTTGTAGCAAAATCCACACTTCGTGAACACTCAGTTCGGTGTTAGTTCCCCTCGTCTCATCTACTTTTATTTTAGAGCTGTGGTAGTGAGAAGAGCTAAGGAAAGGTTGCTTTCAACCGTTCTTTTCTATGAACTATTTGCTTTGTGAGGACACCATATAACCTCTCTCTCTAGGCAGAGCTGCTGGGTCTCCTGAGCCTCCCTGGAGTTTCCCCCATGAGCAGCTGTGTCCCAGTCCCTTTTCCTGTTTGTTTATGTCCTGCTGGTTCATTGTGATTTCAGTTTCATGTTTTGTGTGGCTCACATGGCTCTGCTTTAGCCCACAAGGTTCTGCTTTCAACAACTCTGGAGATAAGAAAAATGCAGAAATAATCTTACCGGGGTTGTGCTGGCGTCAGTAAAGAAAAGGCCGAGCCGTTACGGCAGAAGTGACTGCCGCTGCTGAAAATGCAGCTGTGCCGGGGGAGTCCGGTCACAGACAGTGCACAGAGGCACACGTGTGCTCACAGACACACACGCGTGCTCACAGACACAGTGTCATTTCAGGGCAGGCTGGTGGCTCTTCCGTGGCAGGCACCGTGTGTGCGGGGGACAGGTGAGGTGTGGGCGTGTGACGTGGCTGGAATAGAGAAAGGTGGAGCCATGAGGGTGGCAGCCGGGCGCCCGTTTGTGCGCAGCACTTGTGAAGGTAGAGGTTTGGGGACCGCAGTGACGGGGCAGCGGAGGACAGGCGGCGTGGTGGCCGTTGTTAGAAGTGCACACACCCACCTGTTGTTTCTCGCTCATCAATCAGTAGTGAGTCGTCCTCCTTTCTACTCTTTTTTTTAAAATTCATAATTATTTGTAAATTTAATATATGGAGTGTTTGTTAATTAATAGTATTGCTATTAATAGTATCGCTATATGTGAGACACTTTGTTTCTACCCCAAAACCTTGTAAAAACTACAAAAGATGTCACAGGAAACGGAGGCATTGGCTGTGGGCGCATTTTCTGTAAGATTACAACATGTGAAATCAACTATATTCAACTTCTTTGTACCATAAAATCGGCAGTATTGCATTGGATTCTTTTACTTGTCCGGGGTTAGTGGGAAAGAGACGACATGTGGAGTGGTCGCTCTGTGAGGAGCCATTTAAGAATGACCTTACTTCCCCTTTCTCGACCGTACACGTGTGGCAGGAAGCACACATGCTCTTTTCCACAGTGTATTGTCGGCCACCCAGGTCGGCCTCGTTCGGTGTGGGTGGGGAACACGGAAGAGGGTGTGCAGCGGCAGCCAGGCGTCTCCGGAGGCCACGCGGGGGGCTGGCTGCCACAGCCGCCCTCTGCGGTCATCGTGAGTGGCTGCCACAGCCGCCCTCTGCGGTCATTGTGAGGGTTACCGAACTGACGGGGATGAGTACGTGCCTGGCGTGCTCCACGCGCGTTTAAGTCCTAATTAAATGTTCATTATTACAGTCATTATTTGTTGAAAGTAATTTAAAAGTTAATGTACGATTTGTTTAAAATTTTGAAAATGAAAAAGAAGAGCACAGAAAAAAATTGAATAAATAGAAACACCCACTTCTTCTTTCTACTTTCTCACCTGGAATAGTACATATAACATAAAACATTCAATGAGGTGTGTCAAAATAAAACATTAGAATCTTTACAGCTTCATAGGTAACCGTGTGACTACTTGAGAAAAGCTTTATTAACTGCAAAGTTTCAGTATTTTAGAGTATACTTTTACATCTATTTTACATGTTTTTTTTTGGAAATTACAAATAAAAAAGAGACTAAGAACAAATTTGATTCGATATGGTACATGCTCTTCAAGGTTCTATAATTTCATAAATTTCTTCTGTTCTTCAAAATATAATTGATGCTTATTTTATTAAGTGACAGAAATCAACTAAGTCTATTTTAAGAGAAAAGGGAATGTTTAAGCTCACACATTAAGTCAGAGGTGGAACAGTGTGTGACGTAGGCAGACCCAGAGGTTCAAAGACATCTTCAGGTCATTCCTCGTCCTGCCGTGCTTCCTCCCATTTGGTGAGCAACGGGATCACTGACATCTCCAAACTTCCACACTGCTAGCGTGGCAGTAGAATGGAAAGAAGACCTTTCCTTCCCAGTACCCGTCTGTCAGTCTCAAGTCACACGCTCACTCCTGAGCCAGTCACTGGCTGGCGAATCCTCTGATGAGTCCTCTGTTTTGATTTCTCTGAGACGAAAATGATGAGGGCGTTGGTGGTGGAGTAGTGGGTGTAGTCAGAGTCAGGGGGCGCTGGGATTTTTATTTCCACTGACTCACCAAAGGAACCAGAAGAAACCTGGTGGGAAAGTGGCTAGGAATAGGAAAAATTATAGCTAACATAATCTACTATAAATAAGGAGAATTTATGATAGGAGTGATCTGTAAAAATACATTAAGAACTATTTAGAATAACTATTGTTTCCTAATTATTTATATATATAAAATAATAATTTATTTTAGATTTTATAAAAGAAGAAAGTGCAGGGTTTGTACATTCTAGGACTTGAAGATTAAAAGATATCTTACCTGTAAAGAGAAAAAATTATTTCCTGCTTTTTTGTTAAAAAATGGGCCACACAGAAGTTAACTTTTTAATAACCCATGAAGTATAAAATCTTGAAGTATAGACAGCTGCACAAAACATTGTGAAGGTTGTATAGATGAATATTTTTGAGCTTTGGTTCAGGAATTATTTATTGCTGAAGGATTGTGGAGATGCAAACAAGAGGAGCCTTTGCCTCCCAGTCTCTCCGCTTTGATTTTGTCTGTCTTCTCTGAAGGGGTCCTGCATGCATTTTTCCTTGAAGGAAAGGTTCTAAAAAGCCAATTATAAAGGATTTGTGTAAATTAATGCATTCACTCAGTTATTTTCAAAAGATTTGTGTAGTACCCACTATACAAAGTGTTGAGCAAACAAACACAAAATATTTTTCTTCCCTCTTGGAGCAAAGAATTGAGGATGTATCTGTTGTTGTCTTGGGATTAGTATAAGCTCAGAAACTGTGCCCCCAGTCCACTAACATTTGACCAATATTTAGAGAGCTCCTATTACATGCAAGGTAGTGGGCAGAGCACTGTCACGGGTGGGTGCTGGGAATGAAAGGTGAATAGCAATCTGCTCTCAGAAAAATCGCAAACCAATACTTCTTGGTCTCAAGGATGGTGGACTTTTAACCTCCTCTTTGTCTCCCACTTGCAGTGAGGGAGAAAATATGAAGTGAGTGTTGTCTTCTATATTTCTCATCCCCTCCTCTTAAAAACAAACAAAAAATTCTTCTGTGAGGTTTAAGGAACCTCTATGAGGAAAAATGACGACAATACAATAGCTCTTGGGTGGCTGAATCACAACTCATGGACTGTTTGTAAATCCCAAGAGGACTATTCAGTATCAATTTCATTGCTAACACAGAAACAATATTTCAAATGGAAAGCCTTCTTGGAGGGGAAAGCTACATGTTTTTATTTATAACATCTGTTCTTTAATGCAAAATTCTTATGGCAGTTCCTTAGAGCGTGGTCCATGGAGCACCTATATTAGAGTCACATGGGACTTATTAGATGCAGATTTCTGGGCCCCACCTCAGTCCTTCATAATAAGAATCTACAGATTCCAGAATTCAGCAATTTAAACAAGGATCCTAGGTGAGTCTTACATACATGAATATTTCAGAAAGAATACTTCAAAAACTTACATTGTATAAGATCTCAAATGGGTGACTAGTCTTACTATATAATGTATTTATTCATTTTGTCATGAGTAGGCAACACTAACGAACTCAATTAAAACAGCAGCAACAACTCTCTAGTGTACCATTAAACAAAGCCATTTGGGCATAGTAGCTATAAAGGAATTTTTCTCCATTCATCAGTTGTCTATTCCTACCCAAATGCAAGTGATCCTTGCCTTGACAACAGAGTATCCATGTTTTCCCTTGTCACAATTATCTGGGGACATAGCAAAGTAACAAAAGAAGAGCCCTCTGCCTGGACATTCAGCAATCCCATCCTCAAATTCCTCCTGGGAGGTACCCCACATGTGCTGGGAGGAAGCCCTGCGAGGTACCCCACATGTGCTCTCATGCAGCCCCTAGATGGCCTCATCCTCTTTCTTGCTCCTCAAGTTTGCAGCAATTTGGTGCAATTCATTCCCCCTTCAGACTGCATTACTGAAGGGGGGGGGAAGAAAGCAGCTCTCCAGATGCTGTGGTTTTCTGCTCCCAACTTTCTAAACCTAGGAGCTCAGTTGGGTCCTGCTGCCCTGCTTCCAGTTCCAGTAGACTGCCCTGCCAGTGGGGAATGCATTCTTCAGCCAAGTCCTGTTTGTCCTCTGCATCTGAGGCTTTCAGTGGATCTACCTTTTACCCTCAGTGTCTTACCAGAGAGTGGAGTGGTGTGATTCTCCTTCGGACATATCTTCCTCTGCACAGAAACTGGCTAGAGGTCATTCATGGATGGGTGTGGGACACTGGGAAAGGAGCTGATGATATGCACATTAATCACTTTCCTTACGAAGACTCATCACTGGGCTAGCAATGGCATCAAGGACACAGGCTTTCAGTCTCTGCTGCGCCATCTCCAGCTTGTTGGCTTGTTCTGACACTGGTTCATTCCATGACCACAAGAAGGATGGCTACAGAAGCGGAAGAAATCAACTACAGACCCAAGACCCAAAAGAAGAAGTGGGCTTATCCCTTCCTATATTTCTGTTTTAATACTGAGGAAATCTCCCTCAGGAAATTCTCAGCAAGTTGAGTAATCTCATGGGCCGGAACTACGGGCTCACATGCCCACAAACACACCAATCACTGTCAAGAAGAATGAGTTAATCTTGTTTTCTTTTTTCATTCATGTGCTTGTTTTAGAATATTCAATATTTCCTTCTTGAGTGCTAAACACATGAATGAAGTTGAAATGTTAGAAGAAAAGAGGTGGGTTTGGGGTAGGTGACTGGGAGCCGCTACTGTAAGACTCCTGGTCCTGCATGATAAAAAAAGCTCCGGAAGACTAATGAATGGGGTTGTTCGTGTCTGATCTTCAGCATGTTTACAACTCTTACATATCAACTCCAAAATGCCACAAGAGCCAGAAGTGCAGCTCAGATCTTAGCTTACAATAATGGGGAGTTACTTGATTTTTTTTACCTACAACCTACAGGGTCTGATTTCTCAATTCATTTCTAACCAACCCTGCTTTTTTTGTAAAAAAAAAAAAAAAAAAAGAAAGAAAAACAAACAAACAAAAAAACCCAGAAAAACAAACAACTAAGAACTTCCCACAGCTTTTCAGGTGGATATAAGTAACATAAAGGTTTAATAAAAACAATTGTGGGTCTTTGCTCCCTGCTGCTTGGAGACTGGTGCCGTCATGAGCACAGTGACTCTCCATACCAGGAAGTTCCTGACCTGCAGACGAGGTCAGAAACCAACGTCCCCCTGGGGAGGCAACAGTGCCTAGGTCAGAAACTCAGGAAAAAGTAGCCTGGGTGTAATAAGACCACGCCAGGTGTCATCTTTGTGCTTGGAGTCTGAACGCATGCTGGTGGTGACAAGACAACTGGCTTTGGCGTGATTTATGATTCCTTAGATCACATAAAGAAAAATGAGCCCAAAATAAAACTTGGGTTAGACATGGCCTGTGTGGGAAGAAAAAGACCTCGACAAAGCAGCAAAAGGGTCACAAGAACAGAACGAAGAAAGCCAGGGGACTACGAAGACCAGTGTTGGTGCAGACATGGGGAAGTAAAGGTTCTGCAGTGGCTGCAGTACTTGTGCACATTTTCCCTGAGAGGATTAAGGAACTAAGAATTTTTATGTGAAGAAAACAACTGTGATTTAAACAAAACTCTTGTTTATTGAGATCTTCTCTAGGGTTTGCTAATTGTTTCAGTTTTGAGCATCAGAAATCTTATTTTCACAAACAGCCATGACTTCATTTGTGCAAGTAACATAAGCCACAGAGTGCATCCTCTGGGTGAAAACCTGTGAGAGGCGCACCTCCTGTTCAGTCCACAGGGGGATGTGTCCCTAGAAAGGGATGCGGAGCGTGAAGGAAGGAAGGAAGGAAGAAAAAAACCTCTAAACCTCTCAGAAGAACAACTGCAACCAGCTATTAAAGTTAATTAGAACAAAGTGTCAGAAACAGAACTTTAAAATTTTTGTTGATGTTTACTCTAAAACCTACTTTCCCCAAAGCTTCCATGTGTTTATTGGTTTTATTTCTAGGAGTGGCACTCACAGCAGCAGATGTGGAGTAAAAATGAAATCAGAAGGACTTTGGTATTCTGGAGTAAACTGTTCTTCACTGCATTAGTGAGAGAAAACAGATTGTAGCTGGGATAAGAGCAGTATAAATAATTTTAAGTGTGCAATACCACACAGCATCGATTTAAATGACCTAGTAACTCGGCACCGTCCCAGGCAATTATTCCCTAACCAGGATTTATGTCATGTGTTGTCAAAAAGCAGTCCAAACCCTGGACACAGATACACATTTAGGTGCATATTTCAGAGTTGCTGTTATCAATTGGAAAAGACCTTTGAATTGCTTTCTAAAAAGCAGAAAGGCTATTTTCTCTTTCTCTTCTTCAAATTTCATAACCCTCAGTTATATTAGGAAATCATTCACCTTTTTCTAGTCATTTATTTTTAAGATGCATATGCATATTTATGTGAAAAGTATCTGAAATGATGACATCATTAATCATTACAAATATGTGAATGAAATAAAAAAAAGTCTTATAATTTTATTTTTGATGATATCCTTCCTATAGATCTAAAACTATTTCAGGGCCTTTAGTGAAGCTGCAGAAGAAATTAAAATATTTTAGTTCCCCCACCCTGCCCCCACCTCGCCTTTCTTTCTGGGGAAGCAGCAAGACTCAGACTCATGTAAAGAGCTGCACGTTAATGTCACAGCCTCAGATTGTCAGGGTAAATGCCAAGGAGCACATCAGAGTTCGTAATGAGGCTCCCATTGACAACTCACTCAGCCTTTTGACTTCCCATTTTGTGGCACCCCACTCTGCCTGACATTATATTTCAGGGCTGCACTTGGAATGCTGAGCACAATGGTTTGCACATCCTAATTTCAGGTGCTCAGATGCGTTGGTGGATTTTTTTCATTTTGCAGAAGTAGGCCTCGTGAACCTGAGGTTTAAGGTTGGTTGTCATTTTCTCAACAGAGCTGCCAGTAAAAAGCTCATCTAACCCTTTCATTTGTTCTTCATCTCTCTCACTTATGACTTGCCAAACTAGAACCAGACCTCTGGAATATTTAGGTGAGATTCTGATCTAAGGTACAGAATCTATCCATGTACTACTGTAGTTCATAGTGTGAAGAAGAGAAGGCTATGTTCTGAAGCTTTGTCTCTTTGCTTCTCCAGCTTTCTTTTCGTCACTGTGGTGCAGTGTCCTGATATGTGTGTGTGTTGTCCCTAAAACCCATCTCATGAGCAAAACCTTCTCCATCTTATTTTTCCAATTACAATGAGACAAACTGATTTCTCTCTCCCATTCTTCCTCCTTCATGGAGATTAGACACATAAAAATCAGGATAGCAATAGGAGAAAGTGGTAGTACAGATAAAATGAGAAAAAACCAAACTATTCCATGGTCTTACCAATTCTTCGCTGGCAATAACCTATATGAATGACACCCCTACCCACAAATAATTGTTAACTTGTGCCAGAGATTCGGGAAGAAGAGGAAGGCCCAGGGAGAGAAGTGCAGAGGGGCAAATAGACTTTAGTCACTGAGAAAGGGTGTGACTTCCTAGTGACTACAAGGGTGAAAGTGGGAGAGAATTCTGAGAGGTGAGAAGCCACGCCCAAACTCTAACCCCAGTGGGTGATTATGGGATGTAAGTTGTGTCTCAAAGTAAAGAACAGTTGGTATATCCTCTGTATTTTCTTTGAGTTTGGCTGAGAGTAAAAGTGTTTTTTTAAAAAAATGAACTGTACGTTGTGGGGGTGACTCCTCCGTGAGTCCCCCCAGTGCCATGGACACGCATGAATGAGTAAATATATGGCTGAGACATGCTGGATCTGTTTGGGGAGGAAGAGTGGGCTGTGGCCAGTTTCTCAGGGGAGACAAAGGCCAGCAGCGGCCAGTTTCTCTGAGGAGAAAAAGGCCCCAAGCGCCCTCTTCCATAGCCTTTTATTGTGTTGTAATACACAGGAATACAGGGCGACAAGGATCAAACAATAGGTAACATTACAAAGAAATCTGAGGGCTTCAGAGTCTGAGTCAGTGTCTGTCAGGAAGAGAGTTGCAGAAACTTTGGGAGACATATTCATTTCCTCTTGGACCCTTATTATATGAATGAAAGCGCTCTTAGCAGAGCAGATTTCACAGGTTTATCAGCAAGTCTTTGTGATGCCAAATTTTTCCCCAGGACACGCTCTAGCAAGGCAAGGAGCTGCACCCCTCCCCAACAGGTATTCAGGCTTAAGGGGATTAGAGCCAGGAAGCACTTCTCCCAGAGAATATGGGGACTCAGGCTATGTCAAAGCGGGGGGAGGGGGGGTGAGTGGAGGTGGGTGGGAGGGGGAGGGGGCGGCGAAAGTCCATTGCTCTTTGTTGCAGGCCCCCAGTCCTTCCATGAAGGCCTCCCAAGTGATGAGTCTGGCTTAGGTTGCCCCCCGCTGTGCGGGGTCTTATCCCTCATTGACTTCTGACCAAGCTTTGGGGCAGGGAGAGGAACTGAGGCAGTGTTGCTACCAGAGACAGGTTTTGTCTCCTGTGGCTGGCACTCTAAAGGTCGTCTCTCGCTCTTAGCTACAGGGGTAGAGATACAATTCCTAAAATCAGGCAGAGCGGTCTACAACAGTACCTCTTATCTATTAGTAAAGAATAGTACTGGGGTTACTCTAAATCAACTTCAACCTTCTTCATGTTGAATGGAAGCCAAAACGGACTTGGTCATAAACATTGTGAAAGAGGTTCGTCTGTTTTTCTACCTTAAAGACACAGATCAATTTCTGCATGAAGCTATTTCATTATTTCAATCAATTCGTTCAATAGATGAAGCTCAGAAAATTTATTTTCTGTCTATGTGGACAGAATGTGTTGGAACAGGTAATCAGAATCAAATTACTCATTTGATTATAATACACTGCCTGGCAGTACCTACAAACTAGGACCTCAGAGAGAACAATGTTCTCTCTGAGGGGTGCCCGTGCCCATGTGGCCACTTCTTACACAAGAAAGGCTAGTCTGAGCCTCCAGACCTCACCAGGGTCTCAGGTCACTGTATCTGACAAATCAATTCTTTGCACCCATGGCATTAGTTATAACTAATTTACTTTCCATGGATGTGTAGAGTCTAGGAAATGAGAAGCTTAATCAGGAGAGAATTTGAGAGCAAAGCCTTAAAAGTTATGGTAGAGATGCTATTGGGTTCAGCTCATTGCCTCATTTGCTTTTTTTTTTTTTGCCATAGTTGTCTTTCTGTGTGTAATAAAGGAAGATTATAGGCTGAAAAAATAATAAAGCAAGCAATTGTGGGCTTTGAAAGCTAGCAGTGATCGTATTATCTGGCTTAAAACTTCGTTTTGCAGGGGGAGTTGGGGGGCAGGAAACATGCACAGAGCCTGCACACCTTTATTCATTTACAATTACTTATTTAACTTCCACTGAAGAGCTGTCATTGTTCTAGTTCTTAGGACTAAAGTTGTAACAAAACACTCTTAAGTTCCTGTTTTCATAACATCCTTCCACTGAGGTGTAAAGAAGTATGGTACGTGTTTGAGCAGAATGTCAGGCAGTGATGGGTGCTGGGGAGAGAAAGTAGAGGCAATAGGATCAAAAGTGGGAGCTCTCCTGGGCGTGATGAAAACACTGAGGGGGTTTGAGCAGGCTCCTGACTGATGTGAGGAATGCTATGTGATATCTTGGGGGAGGAGTTCCAGGCAGAGGGAACAGTAAATGCAGAGACATGGAGGTAAGAGGATGTCTGAGAGGCAGCAAGAAGTGTAATTGGAACTCTCTGAGTAAGAGGCAACTGTGGGAAATGAGATCTCACAAGTGTCCAGGGTTCTGTTGTGGAAGTCCTCAAGGCCAACAAGCTTAGAATCTCTTCTATGTATGGTAGCAAAGGATTGGTAATTGGTAAGCTTTAAAAAAGGATATCATGATTCAGTTTGCATTTGAATTAGTCATTCTGGCTGCTGTGTGGAGTGAAATTGGGGTGGGAGGGGGCAAGACAGGAGACCAAAAAATAAACAACAACAACAACAACCAAACAAACCCAGGAGAGAGTTATAATAGTCCTGGTAACAAGTGGGGGGGGTGACTTGAAGCAGGGTGAGAGATGGTGATATGGGGTCAGATTTTAGGCACATTTTGAATATAGAACTAACAGGATTTTCTGAGAAGTTGGGTGCGTTAGAAAATTTTGAGTTCATTTGTGAAAAATTTATTTGAATTGGGCAGTCCATACCGGAAACGGTTAGGAGTACTCCTGGACAGGATTCAGGGGCAAGAGTGATACAGAGAAAGTATGGAAGCCAAGAAAGGAAGTTACTTGACTGACCATGCCTTAAAGCCTAGTTGATTGTGATTGGTTATCATTAGTGTTTTGGTTTGGTAACCTGGAGGCATTTAGAGGCTTACATTTTGGTTTGCTTATCTGGGCTGTCACAACTTTAGAGTCTCATCATTCGAATGGCCTTCTTGTTTGATTAACTTAACGTGTGGAGTATAAGAAAAAGAGTCCAAGATGATTCCAAGGCTTTTAATCTGACACCCTGGGGAAATGTAGATGTTATTTCTTAAACCAAAGACAAAGAGATGAAATGGATTTGGGAAGTGAAAGGAGACATCGAGTTTTCTGATTTTGGTTTTGGACAGGTTAAATTAGGCATCTGTCAGTATCCAAAGATGTCAAAAGACATATGAGTCCTGAGGACAGGAAGATTTGGGGTTTAGAGATGTAAATTTGAGAACCTTATTACTGACTTATCACTGTGGCAGACCTCAGTCAGACTTGAAGCCTAAACTTCTACCTCCATCCTTATTGTTCAATGGCTATATCTAGATGTCTTATTAAAACAGACTTGGTAGAAAATGGCATATTTGAGTATTATTTTAATTTTAAAAATACATATCCTAAAATATATGCAAAATTTTATATAAAGTGTGAGTTTGAGAAATGATATCAACATTAACTGATCTTAATTTCACATAAGGCTTTACAGAGTAAGTAAAATGTCAGCAAGGTGCACCTGGACCACGGGGCTGACGGAGCCCAGGTGGGATGCTCCGTTTGAGTCCATTCATTAAGAGAAGTGGTGGCTGTGCTTCTCGACGGCTGGGGCTCTGAACAGAATCCCCATGGAAGGAGCGGATATATTTCAAGTTAAAGGTCAGAGGAAAGAGAAGAGGAATTGTAGAACAATATGTGAACTACTGTAGAAAGAAGGGGCAGACCTGATGGTTTATCCTTTGATTCAGAGGATTCAGAGCTAATGTCTTATTTAACAAGGTTATCTGTCAGAAAGTGAGTTCTGGGAAATCAGGATATTTATTCAAGAATCAGTATCACAGTGTTTGTTTTGAAGAGCTACACTGTGCATAGGAGAATGTCTGATATTGCACAGAAACGGGATAGTGTGGAAGAGCTCGGAGCGCCTAGCAGCGCCTCTAGATGGGTAACTCCATTTCCTGAGTTGCACTGCTTATTTTTGAGAGAGTAGTGGGTGAGAGAGATGGGTAACACCGGTACGATACCATGTTCAGTTTCAAAGACTTACACATCACTTCTTTTATTTGATCTACATGAAGAAGCTGTGAGATGAACAAGACAGGTAAGATCATCCCTGCTTTCAAGATGAGGACGCAAGAGTGTCAATAACTCATGGAGAAAGGATCCAACACAGGGGCTTCATTTAGAACTCATGTCAAGAAGTATGTCAGTGCCACACTGACTTGGTGAAATAAGCATCAGGCTCCGCAGGAAGCCAGAGCTGCTGTCAGTTGCCCTCCGCCCCCTCAGCCCCGGATATATTTAAACCAGCTCTTAATAAAAGAAACCAGCAGCTGACGCTTTTGTAGAGCCAACTCTGGAGCCCCCTCAGAAGAAAACTTTTTTTCTAGATAGAGTTTGTAGTTTCTCTCTTTTTTAATTTTTCGTTTGTTGCTTATTTTAAAGTTACATTTCTAAGTGAAATATTCTAAACTAAAAAAATTGGGACAAACTGAGCCAAAATTACAAACACAAACATGCCTTGAGCAACGTGCAGATTTTGAATTTTTTATCAATTCTGCTTTCTTGGCAGCTGCCTGTGAGGTATAATGTGACCATAAACACCCGATTTCACAGAAGCTGGCCTAGCAGCCCCTCCCACATATCCAGACCGCGGGTCGTCCACCAGGTGGCAGGAGGGGCGCTGCATTAATTACACTAGTAACTCCTGTACTATTGATGGTCGTTCATTGCTGTTTAGTACATCACAGTGCTGTTGAAGATACGTTCTGGCCCCACATAACCTGGTGCCTATGACTATTCACATTTTACAAATTAGGAAGCTGAGGCTCAGAGAAGGTAACTTGTCTAGAGACAGCATCCAGCTGGCCGATGCTAACAGCACACACCCTTTGCCTGCTCGTCCTAGTCCCTCTGAATCTCAGGCTTCCGAACACTGGTTGATGCACCTCCCTCTGAGGCAGGCAAATTCAATTTTTTTTTTTTTTTTTTTGCTTTAGGAAAGGTTCAACCTAAAGCGCTTTCTACCCAGAGGCTAGTTTAGAATAGACACATCTCTTTCAATTCTTTGTGAACCATTGTGAAAGGAGAATTCTGCAAAGGTGCCAAAGACCTGAGCTCACAGGATTAAATCGGCTTCTCACTGGGCACTGCATAGTCCTTCAAACAACTGAAACCACCTTCATTCCTTCCTCTCTAAACTGGGAACTGTGGGGGATGCCCTGCTCATTCTCTTGGGTTGCTGTAGAGACAGCTATATAAATGAATGAAAGTGTCTTGCCAATTGAAAACTCCCTACAGATGTGGTTAGTGTGAATTTTTTCATCTAAAAAAATATTGCCAAAATTTATAGCATCCCCATGTTCAGCCATGATACAATCTATTCCAGGAGTTTACCTCTCTCTGCCGGGTCCAATAAGTATACAGCAAAGGAAATGGGTTTGCACAGCTGACAAAGACCATGTTTTCATGATTCTGCTGGTGCTGCCAACATGTGCCAAATGTGTTTGTTTGCTCCTTTAGTAACAGGTGTTTGTGGGCTGGTGAGGATGGAGAGGGAGCTCTCCCCGCCCCTCCCAAGTTTGCCGTCTTTCACTTGTCAGGGGTTTTGATGGGCATTTTGTGGTTCTCTGTCACACAGTTCTAAGCTTGGTTGCACAGCATGCTGCTTAAAGCAATTCCAAATTTGGGAACTTTAAGACTCCCCCGCTTGGAGTTTCTGTTTGATAATAAGCCCAGGTGTGAGTGTTGGCAACCCTCCCTCTTGAGTCCAGTCAGCTTTATTCATTCTCCTGGTGGGTAGCACACAGGTCAAAGGTCTGTCCCACTAGTGACTGGGCTGTGCTCCGGGTGAGATATCAGGCTTGATTTCTGTGCCTTTTGAATAAGATCTAAAATATCTCTTTTCCTTGCTCCTTTGTATCTGGTGGATAATGCTTCCTTACATTACAATCCCTTGTTAAAATGTCTGTTTCTCCCACTAAACTCTCAGCTTCTTGGAGCAGGGACTCTGCGATATTCCTAGCACATCTAGCAGAGTGCCTTCCATATAACAAAGGCTGTCTGGCCAAGATGGAGGCATAGGTGGAGACACTGTGCCTCCTCACACAACCAAATTTAAGGACAACAAAGATTTAGAAACAAAAACACAACCAGAACAATCAGAAGATCGAACTGTACCAAAGTCCGATAACAATGAACCATTCATCCAGATCAGTAAGAGGGGCAGAGTTGCTGGCCAGCAGAGAGGGGTCCCAGCAGGAGGAGGCGGTGATCGGCAGACCCAGGTGCGGGGACAAATGAGGCCAACCCAGTGAGACATGCAAGGTGGCTGGCTGACCGCAGACACACATTCACGTGCACATAAACCAGGCAGGTTAAAAAATGGTCAGTGAGACAGACCACACAACCCAGGGCCCCAGTGATGGGAAATAAAGCCTAAAAGCACTGATTGGAAAAACTTTTGGGGGGTTGAGGTTCCAGGAGGGAGGCTCCCAGCCTCACAGGAGAGTTCATTGGGGAGACCCACATGGTCCTAGAACAAACACAAACCCACCCACCCAGGAACCAGCACCAGAAGGGCCCAATTTGCCTGTGTGAAGCAGCAGAGGGGACCAAAATCCCAGAGAAAGAGACCGTGAAACAAGCGCCACTGCTCCCTCTCTGACCCCGCTCCCCCCTACAGTGTCACAACCCAGCAACTGGGTTGCCCCACCCTGGTGAACACCTAAGGCTCTGCCCCTCACGTGTAATAGGTGAGACCTGACCAAAATGGCTCAATCAGAAGAACAAATCAAAACCCCAGAGCTGATACTTTTAAACAACCAAGAGATAACCAGCTTATCAGATGCACAGTTCAAAACACTGGTGATCATGATGCTCACAGAATTGGTTGGCTTTGGTCACAAATTAGATGAAAAAATGAAGGCTATACTAAGTGAAATGAAGGAAAGTGCACAGGGAACCAATAGTGATGGGAAGAAAACTGAAACTCAAATCAATGGAGTGGGCTGGAAGGAAGAAAGAAACAACCAAACAGAAAAGAATGAAGAAACAAAAATTCAAAAACATGATGAGAGGCTTAGGAACCTCCATGACATCTTTAAATGTTCCAACATCCAAATTATAGGGGCACCAGAAGGGAATAGGAAGAGGAACAAGTAGAACACTTATTTGAACAAATAATGAAGGAGAACTTCCCCAATCTGGCAAAGGAAATAGACTTCCAGGAAATCCAGGAAGCTCAGAGAGTCCCAAAGAAGTTGGACCCAAGGAGGAACACACCAAGGCATATCATAATTACATTAGCCAAGATTAAAATGAAGGAGAGAATCCTAGAAGCAGCAAGAGATAAGGGGACAGTCACCTACAAAGGACTTCCCAACAGACTGTCAGCTGATCTCTCAAAAGAGACCTTACAGGCAAGAAGGGGCTGGAAAGAAATATTCCAAGTCATGAAAGGCAAGGACCTACATCCAAGATTGCTCTATCCAGCAAAGCTTTCATTTAGAATGGAAGGGCAGATAAAGTGTTTCTCAGATGAGGTCAAGTTCAAGGGGTTCATCATCACCAAGCCCTTACTATATGAAATGTTAAAGGGACTTATCTACGAAAAAGAAGATAAAAAGATGAACAGTGAAAGGACAGCAAACTCACAGTTACTAACAACCACACCTAAAACAAAAGCAAACTAAGAGGACAGCTAGATCAGGAGTGGAGCCACAGAAATGGAGATCACATGGAGGGTTAGCAATTGGAGAGTGTGAGGAGGAGAAGGGGGGAGAAGGTACAGAGAATAAGTAGCATAGACGGTAGGTAGAAAATAGACAGGGGGAGGGCAAGAGTAATGTGGGAAATGTAGAAGCTGAAGAACTTATGACACATGGACATTAACTAAAGAGGGGGAAGGTGGGTGGGAGAAGGTGTGCAGGGAGGAGGGGAATGAAGGGGGAGGAATAGGACAACTGTAATGGCACAATCAATAAAATATATTAAGAAAAAATAAAATAAAAGGCTGATAAATGCACATGGAACTGAATCTTACTACAGTGCATCTGAAGTACCTGAAAATGGTAATTCCCCTGAAGGAAATGGGACCTAGTTTCTTTTGTTTGGAACCTTTTTGGTGATAACATGCCAGAATTTAGGGCTTTACCCATGCTGGCTCCTGGTCCGAGGCTGTTTCTGTAGTTGACCATTATAGTGATGAAGTCACCTTTTGAGCTGTGTTATGTCCACTAAGCATTAGGTGGGTACCTTCAGGTACAGGACAGAATGTGCATGTTTTATTGGTCTGCTTCGCCTGTTCGCTGATGGCATCTTTTTCTTTGCTGAGGCTTATTGTTATTGTAGACACAGTCTGCATAACTTAACATATTTAATTCCTATCACTAAACTAGTATAATGGAGGGTAAAATTGCAGGAGGGATTTTCCTATTTGCATTCTTGGGGAACAAAAAGGGAACGCACACATGTACACAGCATCACCACCACCAGCAGCTTCCTGGACTTCCCCTGTTTCTTTTGAATGCCTGGGCAGTTTTGCAGGCTGGGGGAGAGGAGCCACATTTCATGCTTCAGGGCATAATTTGATCATGAGAGGGTCAGGAAGGATCCCTATCCTCCCGTAGAATTGTCTGGTTGGCCAGGTGTATTAATTGTGGTGAAGGGCTGCTAAATGCCTGTGAAGCATCAGGCATTTGCAGCTTCAAGATGCCAGGAGTGAACCTGCAGGCGCCACAATCTGATCTGTGGCAGCTTCACGCGATCACTGCAGGGGCTGTGTTTTCAGTTTTCTCTCAGTTCCCCACTACCATCTCTGTCCTTTGGCATCAGAGAGTACATCTCCTTTACACAAAGAGGGAATCTTAGTGCTGAAAAGGCATTTAGAAATTACCTAGTCTGATCTTCTGACTTTACAGAGGGTAATATTTATTTTCTAAAAGGTTAAGTGACTTGCTCCAGAGCATATTAGGAGCTGGTGGCAGAACTGAGATTAGAACGTGGGTCTCTGGGCTTCAGTCAGATGTTCCTCCCATTACACTAAAGCTGACACCTGCTGTACACACATCAATCAGGATGAACTACACCAGTTCTGAAATTTGAACTTTTAAAGAACATTTCAATTAGTTGCCACTCAGTTTATACTTGTTTCAGGTGTACAATATAGTGGATAAACATTACATAATTTATGAAGTGATTACCCCCAGCAAGTCTAGGACCCACCTGGCACCATACGTAATTATTCTAATATCGTTGACCATATTCCCTGTGCTGTACTTGACATCCCTGTGACTATTTTGTGCCTACCAATTTGTACTTCTTAATCTCTTCACTTTTTCACCCATCTCCCCAACACTTCTTTTATCTAGCAGCCTTCAGTTCTCTGTATCTATGGGTCTGTTTCTGTTTTGTTTATTTTGATCTTTAAATTCTGCACAGAAGTGAAATCATATGGTATTTGTTCTTCTCTGTTGACTTATTTCACTTTGCATGATACCCTATAGGTCCATCCATATTGTTGCAAATGGTAAAATTCATTTTTTATGGCCGAGTAATATTCCACTGAATATATTATGTACCACACCTTCTCTATCCAGGTGGCAATCAAGGTGCACTTAGGTTGCTTCCATATCTTGGCTATTGTAAATAACAATACAATAAATGTAAGGGTAGATAAGTCTTTTCAAGTTAATGTTTAGGATTTCTTCAGATAAATACCCAGAAGTGGAATTGTTGGGTCATAAGGCAGTTCTAATATTTTTTTATGATTTTTATTTATTTATCTTTAGAGGGGAAGGGAAGGAGAGAGGGAGAGAAATATCAATGTATGGTTGCCTCTCATGTGTCCCCTGCCGGGAACTGGCCTGCAATCCAGGCATGTGCCCTGACTGGGAATCAAACCGCAATCATGTAGTTCGCAGGCCCGCACTCAATCCACTGAGCTACACCAGCCAGGGTGTGGCAGTTCTATTTTTAACTTCTGAGAAATCTCCACACTGTTTTTTATAGCAGCTGTACCAGCCTGCACGTCCACTAATAGTGAACGCGGATTCCCTTTTTTCCACATCCTTACCAACACTTATTGTTTGTGTACTTATTATTAGCCATTTTGGCAGGTATGAGATGATATCTTATATGTTTTTAATTTGCATTTTGCTTATGATTAATGACAATGAGCGTCTTTTCATATGTCCATTGGCCATCTGTATGTCCTCTTTGGAGAAATGTCTATTCAGGTCCCTGGCTCATTTTTTAATTGGATTGTTGGGTTTTATTTTCGTGTTAGGTTGTATGAGTTCTTTACATACTTTGGATATTAACACTTTATTGGTTATCTAAAGGGATGTTAAAAGGTCACAAGTAAAGAATGAGAGTAAAGAGAGTCATAGATAATACCATAGTTCCTGGCTTGGCCAGCTGATGAGATAAAAATTGTGTGAACAGGAAATAGAGGAAGAGAGGTAGGCTGAAGAAAGAAAACTTCACCTGGGACAAGTTGGGACACCGCTGTGTGCAGACAGGCAGGTAGGAACCCCTGCCGCGTCTGGGTAATGGAGTCTGAGGTTCAGGAGAAAGATGGGGGTAAAGTCATGGAAATGCGTGTGCCCACTCAGAAAGAAGCTCTTGTTCTGGATTAATATGTAAATTGCTGTCAGAGTGATAAACGACATAACCTCAATTATTTAAAAAAAAGGAAATCAAGAGATTAATGATACATGTTAAAGGATAACCAAGGAAAAAATTGAAAATCAGGATTCGAAATGTCTAATTTTGATACCTGAATGCTTTGAGAAGGGATGCTAACAAAAAATGACTAGAGCAACAGAAATTCCCAATTGATACTATTCTCCAAGCCACTACTGGTTTCCCCCTTGAGGCCTTGGGAAAATTCTTACCTGTTCCAGGCCTCAGTTACCTGTAGAACAGGGTTGCCAAGGATTAAACGATTCCTGCAAAGCACTCAGCATAATGCCTAGCACATAAAAAGGGTGCTGTAATTAAAAAAAAAAAATTAGCAGTGGACAGTTTTCCTAAAACACAATAAAAACTAAGGAAACCACCAGTAGTGAAGACAAGTGCTGTTTAGATGGCCCCTTCCTACTGCCTTCAGCACACCCAGGATGGGGGTGTGTACTTGGTCTGGCCTGCCACCTATTATGACTATGATTCTGCAAAACATTCCTTGTTACTAGTTTTCTTTTGGTGTGTAAAAAAATTACTGCTAACTTGGCAACTTAACAAAAATTTATTATTTCACAGTTTCACAGCATAACGAGAGATACTTTACTTAGCGTCTCACTGGGCAGAAAGCAGGGTGTTGGCTGGAGCTGTAGTTCTTGGTTCTCACAGGGCCCTCTTCCAGGCTCAGGGGTTGTTGGCAGAATGCATCTTCTTGCAGTCGTGGACCTGAGCTCCTCGTTTCCCTGTTTCCCTTTTAGCAGTCTGGTTATCACACCTAGCAACTCCCAGCTGCCGGCAGTTCCTAATGACGTGATCCCCACACGCTGCTCACAACATAGATGTTTGTTTTCTCAAGCCTGGGATGGACTTCTTAGGCATTGAATTCCTCTCCCAATCTCTGACATCTCAGGTGTCTGACCTCTAGGCCAATATTAACTGGGCTCAGGTGATTGGCCTATCTGGATAATCTCCCTGTCTTAGGTCGGTGGTTCGAGGACATTAATTACATCTGCAACATTCCTTCACGGCTCACCTAAAATGGTGTTTGATTAAACAACTGGGAGAAAGTGTGTGTACGCTAGGGGTCTGGGAATGTTGGGGACCATTATAGGAATCCTGCCTACCACATTTCTTTTTAAAAAAATTATTTCTTTTTTTATTTTTATTTTTATAAAGAGGGGAAGGGAAGGAGAAAGAGAGGGAGAGAAACATCAGTGTGTGGTTGCCTCTCACACGGCCCCCACTGGGGGCTGGGCCGGCATCCCAGGCATATGCCCTGACTGGGAATGGAACTGTGACCCTTTGGTTTGCAGCCTGTGCTCAGTCCACTTGAGCTACACCAGTCAGGGTCTGCCTCCCATATTTTTGAAGCTGGTGCCAGTTCAGTCACAGGACTGAGCAGTGATTTGGGGTGGCATTGCTGCATTTGACGTTTGCCCTTTGGCTATTTCTTTACACTCTATTTACATTTGAACAAGTAGGTGAATATCTCTTAAGGCAAATGATTTGGACATGCATTTGGAAGAGCTACATATTTTCTCTGGATGCTCTTAGGATACCTCTGAATGATGTGAAATTATGGGTCTTTCACTGTTGAACTCCATGCCTGAAACACCTATATAATCATTGAGTCAAGGCAAGGATTTATCCGCCACTAAAAAAAAAAAAAAGTTTTCAACTCAAAATTGCTTACTGTTCCTAACTTTAAGATTTGTGAAGTGTCTGTTTGATCAGTGTAGTCCCAACAATAAATCAGCTGAGGCCAAGGCTGGTTTGAGGCGATGCTTGAACATACGCTTGCCCTGAACATACATTTAATTTAGGAGCAATATGTTTTATGTTGTCAAATCAACTGGCTTCATTCAAGAGGCCCCTAATTCAGATACAGCCAGGCTGAGGAACGAATAATAAAAGGAGTGAGGAACAAGTGCTGAACTGAGGGTGGAGTTGAAGTGTAAATCATGGCCGGGATGCCTAACCTCTAGGGCCACCAGAAACAGCTGTTTCTGCTGTTGGTCTCAGCCAGGTGAAATTCCGTAACTTTTTATAGATTACTCTGTATTTGGAACACTCTAGTGCTGCCTACAACAGCTGTTTCAGCAATTGGCCTCGGGAAAGTGAGACCTGTCACCTCTACCCCCAGCACACATCAAGATCCTGTTGTTCAATCTGTGCTTGGGTCCTTTAGTATGTTCAGACTTATTAGCTGGTCAGAAGATTCCAGACTAGTCACTGTAACACACAAAAGAAAGAGGTGGTACAATGCTTTTCTTGATCCTCTTGAGATACCTATATTTATATTACGCAAAGGTTGAGCTAACAGGTGTCTTGGACATCATGAAAAATGTCAATGTTCACATGTATATGCATATTGTGGTCTGTTACGCGGAAAACTTTAAGTCTACTTTGAATGATCCATTTTCGCACTTTTTCTCTTCTTTCCCTCTTTGCTCAAAATAATTGAGTCTTTATAAAAACCCATTTCCATGCTCTTGACTCTAAAGCCCATAAATCATAATTAAGCTGGTGTTTTTACATTGCTGAGTAATAACCCATTGGTTCTTGAGCCTGTTTATCCTGCTCACCCCACTCATCCTCCACAAAGTGGAACAGGGACACTATGTGCGCTTCCCACACTGCAGGACTAAAGCGGTATCTTTTTTCTCTTAAGTCATCCTTAAAACAAATAGGATCTCTGACTTAGCACTGACAGAAATCAAACTTTGCACTTGAAAAGAAAAACAACTTTTAACTACAAATTCTAACTTGTTTGGGGGGGGGGCAGTGGGAGAGGTAGCTGTTCCCACATAACTGCCTAAAGATGTTATATAATATTTTGCTCACACACAGTTAAATGGTCCCAAGTTAGGAAGAACCATCTATACCTTGGTGATATATACGGTGAGTAGGCAAGTTTATATGGAAAAACCTCATTTCCTTGTGGTGCAAATTCTGAGAGGTTAAAATTACAGGGGTGGGCAAAAGCAGGTTTACGGTTACAATACAAATAATTAATATGTGACTAAACCTTGTGTTCCACATACTCACATCTATAAGCCTACTTTTGCCCCACTCTGTGAGTTATTCTATTCATCCAGTAGGTCAAGTAAACACATTAGAGCCAGTTTTGATTTAATCTAAGAAAGTGCCCAGAGTGTAGCTATCCATCAGAATGGCTTGCCTTCTACAGCAGGATTAATTAGTCTTTGCTGATATTTTAGGGGACAAATGATCATGGATCATTGGCCCTCAAGGAATTATCCCGCTTTGGGGCCTCTGTGGTCCCTTCCAATCTAACATTTCTATATTAACAACACATAACTGAATTGTACACTTAACATAAATACCTTGCTGTCTGTGTTGCAATGTCTTTCTCAATTCAATAGATAATATATAGCACCACCATACCATGAACTGTGATGCAGACAATGCGAGTCTTCCTGGCATTGTGAGGGTTAACAGACGCAGGCACTTCTATGCTAGAAAAAGTAACAGCCCTAAAGGTACCTGCTCATTCAACACTTAAGCTGTGCTTGGCAGGTGAATTCCAGAGTAGCTTCTGCTCTGAAATAATAGCTACATATAGTTTTACAGAGAAGCCATGGTATACCAGAAAGAAAAAAAGTAGTAAGAAGCAGACTTCTCTTAGATGTGAACTGCCTAATTTTAAGTCCTTATCTCATAGACATCTCAATTTCATCTCAGGAATATTTCTAGTGCCTATGGAAGTATACACATATATATGTATTTATTTAAAATTACAAAAGGCACTGAATTTCTCTCACATATTTTAGTATTTAAATCTATTATTGTGTGTTTATTTTTGATTGATTCATAGAGGTAATTCTTGCCTCTTTGGAACCATCCTAGTTCTGAAAGCCTAGAATAAAAATACTTCAACAAGTCCTAGCTCCATCAGTGACTAGCTAAATGACCCAATGCAAATCACCAGGATGCTCTTTCTTAAGGTCCACTTACCAATAACTGCCTTAGAGTAGCTGTGAAACTTATAATAAAGTGATGGGTTTGGCAATGCCTTGGGAAGCATAAGCAGTAAACAGATAGTTTTATATAATTCTGCATACTGCATGAGGCCTATCCAGGGTTAGGTTAATAAACAAGTATTGACTTGTAATGGGAGAAGTAAAAAGAACTTATTTATTTTTTCCATTTGGTTTATCATTTCTCCCCCCCCCCCATTCTCCTTCCTCAGGTAAGACACAGAACCTCTTCTGTCCTTTGAGAAATTTATTGGTCCTTGAGGAGCCTGAGAAGGTGGCCACAAATACTCATGTCCAAAGAATGCCAACCAGTGTTTGTCTTTTCAGTCTTGCAGATCTGTAGAACTCAAGTACATCAACATCTGTGTGTCCAGAATATCCAAAAGCCCCATGCTTGCTCTGTGTGTCATGGGGGCAGGGACAGAAGATGACAAATTCACTGGTGGTATTTTCAGCCAACGCGGAAGGCCTTTCCTTTGGGGTCAGACAGAATGACTACACCCCAGCAAGCAATGCCTAGAAAAGAAATAACAGTACTTTATGTGTATATTGCATTATAGTTTACCAAGGTGCTTAAAAAAAATAAATTTTAGGGAAAAAAGTCCCATTACCTCCCCAAGCTAGAAAGGAACTTAATTGATGTGGGCAATCTAATTATAGAAGTAAGATCTGAAAACCTAAAATTATATTCACATAATAGAAAATGTAACAGAATCACTATATTTTACTGAAGACATCTTGACCATAGCCACAGATAAGGACTGCAGGCCACTATGTCCAGTGGCACACATAGCACGCAGGATTTGAACCCACCACTACAATCTGACTTCAAACCTCAAGTTCTAAGTCATGTTCTAAGGAAAGCCCTTTCCTCAGGCTTTCCCTAGCACCTGGAGAAAACATGGACTTTCGTCATGGCCGATAAACGTAGGACGAAAGGCTAGTTGGGTCACATCCTGGGTGTCTGACTTTGAACAGGTAATTTCTTATTTCTCTGTCTTAGTTTGTTAAGAGAAAATGGAACCATTATCTCTTAACAGCAGTTGATAGGATTAAAAAGACTGAGGCTGAGGATTAATAAGAATGCTAAAAAAATGCTGGTTTTAAAAAATAGCGTCCCAACTTTCTCTATCCCCGCATCTTGCTCGGAGTGGCTCCCAAGTGACCAGCCCCAACGAACCAACCCACCCACGTGGCTGCGCCCCACTTATCCCTCCCCCTCCCTCCCCCAAGGGCCCTGTCCCAACTCTCACTGATGCCGATGACCATCTGCGTAATAGTCCCTGGACTCGGGGCGTATCCCAGCTTCAGGGGCTTCCGTGCCACCCAGTACACGTACCCGCCCGCCCCTATCAACCCCGACCCGGAGAGCACGCGACAGCTCCAGCAGTTACTAAATATGGGGGGTTGCTCTGGAGAGGTCTGGGCTCTGGGTTTATCGACGGGCGCAGGGTTGGCGGAAGAGGCGGCCTCAGGAGATCCTGCGACCTTGTCTGGCTCAAGAGGCTGGGACTTGAAAGAACCCATATTCACGAATTCAACCTCGAGGTTAGGAGCTTTGGAATCGAACTGACGTAAAAGATACTGCCGGAAAGCAAGGCTTTGGTGTGCTGCACAGGAAGCAGCCTGAGGAACGCTGGGAAATGTAGTTCCGGCTTGCTTTGGTAGGGGACAAAATGGAGGAGGCGTGTAGCATTGGTGGGATTATGTGGTCAACACTTCAGAGGTACTAGCGGCCGTTCCCCTGCCCACCTCCTACCACCCCAAGTCCTTTGAGAATACCGTTTTAGACAGCTCCATATATGTCTCAACTCTCAGTCTCTATATAAGAGAAGTCCGGTTGTCTCAGTTTCCTGAGTGAGACCTGGGGCATGTTAGTTCACCTGTGTAGAGGCACACGCCCCCCAAAGGAGTTTTAATATGTGTTTAAGTATATACTGCTTTACTAAACGGTTACCTGTGCTATGAAATTTAATCTTCCTAACCTGAGGCAGGATCAATTTCTCAATATGATAGAACTGGTTAAGTGACATAATCATTGTTGAAACCAATGTCTAGGAAAACAGTCAAATTTCTTAAATGCTACCTGTACATATTGCAAAGACTAGACAAGTATAATAAGGGTATTAAAATTGGCTTTGAGAATTGCCTGGATAAATACTTTAGATTTTTCTTTAGCTTTTTTCCTTAGTGTCATGATCTAGTTTTTTTTTTCATACCCATGGTATTGTTTCTGCTTTGAGATCCCTGGAGAAAATTCAACTCAAAATTGGGCTAAGGGACTTGAGGAGTTAAGAAAGGATCTGTTCTTACAGGTTTATTTTTTTATCATCCCTTAAGTATGGACTTTTAATTCTGAGTGCTTCTTTACAATTCAACTTCTATATATCCACTCCCAACTCATTCACCTTTCATTTCCTTTGGGTAGAATTGGGTAAATATTTCTTGGGCTGGGTTGTTCTCAGCGGATTACTGGTAAGAAACAAAAGCATTCAGAGTTCAGAGGTGGTTTCTGTTTCATATGTGAAAATAGGATTAATCTCAAGTTTGAAACTTCCTCCTTTTTAATGGCTTTAAAAATTAACATGATAAAAATAAATTCCTATTCCACTTCCTAAAATGACCTGTGATTTTGAGAAAGCTAAAAAAAGAAAGACAAAAACAGAGATATGGATAAATAAGAAAAAATAAAGTAGTAGAAGAAAATAAGGTAATACTGGTTGGCTTGATGCTCAATTTCAAAGACCCCATTTTGTTTCGCACACATATGTATGTAACTGGGTCATACAGTGGAAAGACAAAGATTTTGGAAATTTGGGTTCTATTCCTGGATCTGTCACTATAAGGCAGCCATATGACATAGAGCCCATTTTTATTGTCTCTTGCCATGGTTACCTCATGTTTGAAATAAGGAGATTTGGAATAGGTAATATCCAGCGTTGTATCCTAACCTGAACATTCTATGATTTATTAAGAATCTCTTTCTATATAGTATTGTGTTAAGTGTCATACCAAATAAATTCAATAGTGTTGTACTTAAAGAATCGTTATTTATGGGTGCTGACTCTTGCTATGATGCTTGTTAAAACATTCTATAATTCATGAAATTTCTCCTTATTTATATAAGAATTATCATTTTGCAGTGGTTACCAAATATTTTGAGTACACATCTCCGAGAATAAAAAAGATGGAGCACAAAGTAACATTTATGCATGTTTATTTATTATTTATAAATTATATATTAATATACTACTTAATGTAAGACTAATATAAAATAATAGAAATTGAAATTCCAATATTTTTTTACATGTCACTATCTGGAATTGCACATTTCCATGGATGCCATGGTTATTTGACATGTGACTTTACTAATTTATATTTCATCTAAAAGCTTATCTTTTTTAGTGCACTTATCATAGTTAAGAGTGCCTGGAAAGAACATTTTGAATTCTCCAGACAAATATTATTAAAATAGCCCATAACATATTTTCCAAATAACAGGCAAGATTTTTAAAAAATTTATTTATTTATTTATTTTTTAAAATTTTATCAGGCAAGATTTTTTTAACCACTTTTTAAAAGTAATACCAGAAGATGTACTTGTTCTCTGATGATTGTCTCCAGTGAATGATTTTAAGAGTGTTATTGTGATATCCCTTCAGAACTTAACAGTAGCTTCTATGGAACCCACATTTTAAAAGTGTACATAGCACATATTAAAACTGAGGTGTATTGTTATAACTTTGATTGGAAAATTATTAGAAAGTTAAGTGTCTCTTGAGATAAATAAAATCATAGGGTCTGAGGCCAATGAAAACAAGCAAAACTATAATTGGAGGAAGCTATGTACATTTGGCTGGAAGTAAAAATGAGGACAAGGCTGAAATTTAACTTTACCTCATTCTCTATTGTATTTATTTCTTTTACTAATTATCTCCATAATTCATTTTGGAAGTTATGACTCAGGCCTTATGACCTCGGTCATTAATTTATAAATTTTAAAAATACAAAAGGCATACAAAGGTATATACTAAAAAGTGTACTTTATACTCCTCTTGCCCAGCTATTCAGGTCCCCTTCCCTAACACAGCCAGGCTTATTAATGTCTTATGTGTATTTTTAGAGATCACACACACACACACACACACACACACACACGAGGTCTTTCCAGAAAAAGTCCAACCATTATTAATATAAGGAAAATGGTTTATGAGACATTGATGTAACCTGGCAGCCAAGGAGAGTGGACTGGAATGCACATGCGTGAGCAATCATACCTTTACTGTACTAGTCAGTGGGGGCAATGAATGCTGTTGAGTGAGTGTGTGTACTGTGTTGCCATCTCATTCAAAATGACTGAACAAGTAGAGCACCAAATCTACATCAAATTTTGCATTAAGATTGAACATTCTTCTGCAGAAACTATTCAGATAATTCAGAAGGCCACAGCTATGGACAACAGGTGATCATGACAGCACACTCATTCATGCATCATGTCTCCTGTAGAGTTTTTTCAGTAAAACATCAAATCACCCAGGTGACTGAGCCCCACCACAGCCCAAATTTGGTGCCCTGTGACTTCTGGCTTTTCCCAAAATTAAAATCGCCTTTAAAAGGGAAGAGGTTTCAGACTATCAGTGAGATTCAGGAAAATAAGATAGGACAGTTGCTGGTGACTGAGAGAACCGTGTGAGGTCCCAAGGTGCTTGCTTTGAAGGGGACTGAGGCATCATTATCCTGTGTACAGTGTTTCTCATTATCTTGTATCTTCTTCAATAAATGTGTCTGTTTTTCATATTACACAGCTGGATACCTTCTGGACAGACCTCTATTAAAAATTAGTGCCAAACTACATAACATTGTGCATACATCAAACAGTAAGCACGTGATTATATTGTAAAATATACCTCTAAAAGTTAGGGTATTTATTACCTTGATGTACATTACCAATTGCTTTTTACAGAACTTGTATCAGTTTATACTTTCACCAACAATTATGGAACTTGTTTTCTCACCCTGTCCCTCCACACAGTTATTCAGCTTTGATCTCTGCTTATCTCATAGGTAAAAATGGTTTAATTTTCTTTTTCTTAGTATGAGTGAGCATCTTAATGAACGTCTAAGATCAATTAATATTTCCTTTTCTGTCAATATTTTTTGCCCATTTTTTGTTCGATTATCTTTTTCTCAGTGACTTCTAAAAACTCTCTACATTAGTGAGATTAACCTTGTATCTATAATATAAATTCTTGATTTTGTCCTTCCAATTTGATATTTGCCTTTTTACTTTGCTTGATGTACTTCTTATCATGCCCATTTTTAAACATGTAATTGTCTTTATCAGACTTTTATACTTTCTGAGTTTCATGTTATATGGAAAGGTCTTCTGCTTTTTATGGTTTCCTGGTATTTTGATCTTTTTGTCCCCATACTTCAAAGTTTAATACACTTGGAATTTATCTTATTATTAGGTGTCAGGAATAATACCAGATCTTCTTTTCCTTTTCTACTCTCTCACCCATTTCTCTCAACACTATTAAGTAACCCACTTTCCCCCCACATATTTGCCATGCTACTTGATCTAAAATGCCATTTGCAGATATATGGCTATTACTAGACTTCATATTCTGTTCCATGAGTTTTCTGTTTATTCATATGACATTATTACACTATTTTAATTATTGAAGCTCTGAAATGCATTAATATTTGGACACTGGTTTCCCTTTTGTTACTCTTTTGTTACAGACTTTTCTTGGCTATTTTTACTTGTTTATTTTTCCACATGAACTTTTGACTCAGCTTGATTATTCTGACAAAATGATGCTGACATTTTTATTAAACTTGTGTGAAAATCATAGTTTAATTTAGGGAGAATTGACATCTTTATGATGTTGAGTCATCCCATCTGAGGGCATGGGATGCTTTATCTTTTGTTCATATTTTATTTTGTGTTCATCTGTATCATTTTAAAGGTTTTTTGTAATTTCCTCATACATTTTCTTTCAGACATTCTATCTTTGTGTTGTTATTGAAAATAAGAAATTTTTCTTTTTGTTGCATCATCTGACTGGTTGTGTTTGAATATAAAAAGGCTATTAATTTTCAAATATCCTAATACTTAATTATTAGGTGAACCTTTGATATATGGAGATAAATGCTGAATTATCTCCTGGTGAACCTTTGATGTGTGGTTGATAGTTTTCTTTTTCTGCCATCCTAATTGATTTGGGGGATAACTTTTGTACCCAAAATATTTTTATGCTTATAAAAAGAATTTGGGAGCACTCCTCTTTTTCTCCTATACTCTACAGCAGTTCAAATACCATTGGAATTACTTGCTCTTTAGAACTTTTGTTAGAATTTCCCTGTGAAATTGTCTAGTCCAGGCCTGTTATTATTTGGGGGAGGGAGAGGAAGATGGGGAGGGAGTTTCTTTGATGCCTTTCCCTATTTATAATTTGGAAATCTGCCTTACCTTCGGTTAACCAAAACCTGCTTCTGCTGGAAATAGTTTTGGCAAGTTATACATTTCAGGAATATTATCTATTTTATCCCAGTTTTGAAGCTTATCTAATGAATTGAGAAGAGCAGTTTCTTACAGCTCCTTTAATTTTTTTTAAATAATCTGGGTGAAACCTGTAAATGCTACCTTTTATGTGAAAAAAGGGGGGTCTTTGAAGATGTGGTTAAGGATCTTGACAGGAATGATTGTACTGGATCATCAGGACAGGCTGTAACTGCATTCACTTGTGTTCTTATAAGTGACATGCGAGGGAAGTTACACACGGAAGAAAAGGAACTGTGACCGTGGAAGCAGAGATTGGCGTGATGGGGTTACAATTCGAGGAGTGCTGGCGGCCACCAGAAATAAGGGGCAATGAACAAAATCTCCCCTAGAGCCTCTAGAGGAAGCACAACCCTGACAACACCTTGATTTCAGTTCAGTGGTGCTGATTTCAGACTCTGGCCTCCACGACTAGAGTGAATAAATTTCTGCTGTCATAAGTGACTAAGTTTGCAGCAATTTGTTACAACAGCCATAGGAAACTAATATATGCACTTGATTAAACCTTTGTCCCAGATTTGTACTCTGGTAAAGGCAGCAAAGTATAACCACTTGGAATAGCACGTTCTTTCCTCAAAGCTTTTTTGTTAATGCACCATTTTTGACATTGGATATTGCTGTGGAGAATTCTAAAGCCAGGCCAGTTTATTCTCTGATATATCAAAGTGTAGACATATTTTTGCCTAGATGTCTAAATGGTTTTCTTTTCAATCTTTCTCTCTCCTCCTCTGCCTCCTTCCTCCTCTTCCTGTCTTCCATCCTTCTTTCAACTGTTGAAATCCAATGAACATCTTTAGTAGGATTATATTTTTGTTGACTATTCTAGTTCAGTTTTCCAGGCATAAAGAATACCATATATATTTATATAAAATACCATATTTTAGAGACCCACATACATGTATTTTCTTTATTTCAAAAATGTTTTTCTGAATTACATCATTTTTTAAAGATTTTATTTATTTATCTTTAGAGAGGAAGGGAAGGAGAGAAATATCAATGTATGGTTGCCTCTCATGAGTCCCCTGCTGGGAACTGGCCTGCAACCCAGGCATGTGCCCTGACTGGGAATCGAACCGTGATCGTGTGAATTATATCTTTTAAAATGACTATTATTGTGTTGTTTTCTTATAAGGAAATACAGCTGACCAGGATTACTTCTACTAATTCATCATTAAAGGCAAAAAGTATAATTTATTGGATATTTTAAATAATGCATTGTACATCAAAAAATTTAAATTTACAAAAGCATCTTGATTAATTACATAAACTGCTAATTAGGAAAATAGCAAAATTGGTTTTTTCCTTATAAAATGAAAATTTAAAGAGTTCTGTTAGTCTTAATGTTATCTTTATGTAAGAGTAGCAGAAAGTGTGGCATATATAGTTACACCTAGTAAAGCATGTCATTTGTACACCTCATATGAATACAATTTGCATAACAAAATGCATGAAGAGAGACTTAGGCTTTACTTTTAAATTTGGTTTTGAATTATAACATTATTTGATAGATTATTACATAAAACTTATATTTATACATTTATATCCCTAAGAAAATAATTGTTTCTTGAAAAAAATCTCTCAGGAGTCATTTGTGTTATGACAGGATAAACTGAACCTCTAAGAGTTTAGTGTTTACCAAATCGGGACTCCTTAGATGGAGCCAACAGGTCAGATATGCTGACTATTTCACAGAGATTGTTTCCTAAATTATGGGATCTGCCTTTTCTCCTGAAATCCTTGTGGATTATGCACTTCTGTGGAGTATGGTGGTTTTCTGTGTGTTGTTGTAATTACATATGTACTATATTATTTCTTTTTTCCTTTTATGTGCTTTTCTATTATACTTAATCATAAGTACTTTTGGAACATTCTCAAGAAGAAAACTCTGCTAAGAATTCCTCTGAGAGAAGTGGTTTTAGAATTGGAAAATGAGAGAAAGGAAGACTGGGCATTGGTATGTCCGTGGCTTTCTATTTGGTGCGAACTTCTGCCCGTCGATGACGTTAAAGTTTCTAGATGGGAGGACAAATTCCATAATTCTGATTTATTTTTCTGCAAAACCAGTATCTAACTGTGGCTCCTTTTTTATCGGACCTATTTGAAGACTGATCTTTTCAGTTCTTCATTCTTTATTTTCCTTCCTCATTCTTTCACTCTTAGCCTCAAGGAACTCCACATGCCTGTTTAGAGACATTGTTTTGGCTTCCTGCTCACTGATAAGTATTTGATCATCTTAGGAGCTTTGCTTCCAACGCACGGCTCTGCTGGCTTATTCTGTTTCTGATGTGAAAAATAGATCGCTGTAAGAGATCTCATCTAAATTTCTGCAGATGGCTTTCTGATTGGCCACTATTTCTAGAAAAGAGGACTCGGAATCTTAACTACCCCGGCAGGGTGTTGGAGATGCCTGAAGGTGAGGGGTAATATCCTTGTCCATGTTCTGTTGGAGTTTCATATCTTCACATGCTTTTCTCTCTCCCACTTGTCCAGAATAAGCAGTAGCTGCTTTGTGCAATAATCTTTTTGACGTTCTGGTGATAAATGGGCTTGTTCAGACCATGTCAGCTCATGGATTCAGAAAGATCTATGTCTACCTTTCTGTGACAAGAAATCACCTCTACATATTTCCCTGCAGCTAACAATTGCTTCTTCTACCTCATTGATGAGTATGCTTGAAGGAATCTTTATCACTGCCATGCACCTTGAGATAAGTAGTGTCCAGAGTCATGGACCGGTTGTAGCATCGACACAGGGAGAGGGACAAGGCGGTGAGACATGCTGTACCCCCGTGTGGCTCCACGGAGCAGGAGTCACGTCACTTCTTCCTTCTGTACTGTTGCCAATGATAACTTGTCCTTTTTTTCTCTGCCCCCAGCCCAAGGATTCTACTTATATACCTTGTTAGGTCTTTTCTCACTTAATTTTTTTAATATTTGTTATCTTGTTTTTTTCTCTTTGCTTTTTATGGTGTTTGCTGTCTGTCACCTTCATATTCCTCTATTTTGTACTGTATAAATTTGAAGGTTTCATTTTTCCTCCCACTGCTTTTCTGGAGCTCTGAGAACTCATATTTTATCTTCTCCTGCTGCCTAGTCATCTTGTCTGAAGTTCTTTTACTTGTGCTTTGAGCTCTTGCCCCACTGAATGAATTGCTTCTTAAGTTTTTAAAATTCAGGAGAAATATTCGGTTATGATTTTTATATGCTCCATAACAATATTTTTCTGAATATTATTATAACCTTACATTTATTTTTGTTTCTTCCATTCTTTCTTCCCTTCTTACCTAGGGTATCTTTGAATATATTATTTTGGTTTCTTTGTTTGATAAGCATCTTTGAAGAGGTAAGTTTCCTCAGCTATCAAGAGCATGTTTGCATCAGAGCAGAGCCAGAACTAAGTTCCAGGCCAGTCTGGATTGTCTTATGGTTCAGGGAGTGGTATATTGTTCATGTAGCTGTCTTTTCCCTCCAGTGAATGGAATAGATAGCTTTTGAGTTTGTATAATTCAAAACATATATTTTTGTTGTATGCTGCCACGGTGATAGTGTGCTTCCTGCATACATGGCTGCTTGGCGGGTTTTCTTACTCTATCTTCTTTTCATGGAATGATATAAAATCTATGGAACCTAGGGATTTAGGTTTTGCACCTCAAGCTGTGCTCTTCACCGTCATGAACTTCACACTGCTGACTCATCTGGATGTCTGCAGCTGCCATGCCCTCGCTCTACTGTGTCTTCTAACACACACTGGTATGATCACCCTGCTGTAGCAATGGTGAATGTACATATTGCGATGGATCTTCACCAGCCTTGGTCCTCCCTCCCCTCAGTCATAAGAATGGACAGAATACTCTTCTTGACCTTTGACTAGATAGGGTGAGGGAGAAATAAACACGTGTTACATTAAATCCCTTAGATTGAGGTAGCTACTTATTGTAGCATAATCTGACTTCTATTTTGACTGATACAATTAGTCCACTACTGAGGGTGCTACTCTAGAAGGCATGTAGAAATATAAGGAGGCATTTTGCTTGTCATAGTGACAGTGTCCAGGGGCCAAGGATCCAGGATTCTAAATCTCTGATAATGCTTCCAATAGTCCTATGCAATAAAGATTGCTTTGCTGTAATGAAAGCAGTTTCCTCATTGAAAAACTCAGTAAATGGCTTGAAAGTACAGTCAGATTGCCTGCCTGGAATGTGTCCATTATTAAAACCTTTTCCAGATGAATATATTTTGGGCTTTCCTTCTTTTCCATTTTAAGTAATTCAAAAGATTTTAATTTTATGTATGTATTATTTTCTAAATATGATATCCATGAGTGGATTGTAAGCATTTCTTTATTTTCACATCATTCTCATACTGTTATTGGTGCTCAATAAATATCTGTGTATTTTATTAGACTGAAATATATTTGTGGACTTGTGTTTGATAAAGTGTGTTCCATATTGTGGGTGCACATTTGTAGAATGTGGGTTCCCCTTCTGTTTTCTGTAGGTTGAACTGACAAGAGACTCGGAAAATAAACAATTGAAAAAGACATTCCCTAAAGGTAGCCATCAAGTGTAATAAGACTCAAGTCAAATGGCCCAGCTGTCACAGTAAAATACAGCCTATTGACTTCCTTCTCACTAGGAAAAAGCACGGCTTGCCACTTACCACAGACAGCTTGGGGAGAAAGTATCGCCCTAAGAACTGCAGGAACGAATGTCCCATGTAGCTAAAAGGCACAAAATAAATCTGGTTGCATGTGTCCCTAGTAGAAAACCACATGTTTTTATAAGAGGTGAGGTGGGCTATGTAATATTCTTACCTAAAGGGTCAGGAAGAAAAATAGCACCATAGTTAAAATACTAATGGAAATGAACAACATTTAAAGAGATAATTAACTATCAGCTAGGTACAAGCTCCTTGTAGAGAGCAGTGGGGAAGGACAGTGGCTTATACACAGATGAGCAGGATAAACCTTTCTTGTAGGTTTTGGGAATCTGATCTGGAAGCTAAGCATATACATAAATCTAACAGCTAAAGATTGTAACAGATATTATAACAGAGGTAGTAAGAAAAGTTAGTGAGAATGTAGGAAAAAAGATTGTTTCTAATTGGATGCAGGCAAATGAGTTAAATCCAGGAGGAAGAATATTTTAAGTTGAACTTTAAAAGAAGCCTAATGTGTGGACTGTTGAATAATATGTAAATATCACTGACTCCATCATCCTAGGGCAGGGTTAAGCGGGTACAATGTTTAGCAGTTAAAAAGTGCTGTTACATACATTATTCATATGACTGTCTTAGTACTAAGAATGGTTCAATGGTTTATGTAATCAGAATCTGAAAAATGGGGAGTGTTAATGGATTTAAACATTTGGGTATACTAAACGAATTATTACAGTAATTTCCCACAGAGTCCTCAATTGATTGTATGTACGCATGTGTCTAGGATGTTCATGTCATGAAAATGACAGCTAGTATACCCCATGTCCACATTGCTTCCGTCTGCTGACCTTGACTCCTTGCAGTATCCAGTTCAACCAGACCCCAAAATAAGAATCATTCAAAATGATGTTTAAGTAAATTCTGTTCTCATAGAATCAACCACTTTTACAGCCCAGCACTGGTGTTTATGTTCAATGAATTCAAGTTGTATACAGGCTATTAAGCAATATATTCCTTTGGTCTGGATACTGGTATTGATTAGATGAAGAATAAATAGCCTGGGTTCTCTTCAAGCAATGGCACTTTATAATTGTCTTGAATCTTTTTAACTTAGATATGTCTAATGTATATATGAGTACACAGCTGAGAATAAAAAGCTATTTAAGGACATGTCAGTGAGCCCAGACCTTTAGAGCTGGGAGCAAAAAATGATTTAATTATTTTAGTTCTTCCCATAACACTTACTCACTTTAACATGCCTCTCTACTCCCTTGCTCCTCATTACTGTCATGAAGAAGGAACTCATATTGATCCTTCTTCTAACCTTTTTTAGGCCCGATGGGTATAGCGTGGGTAAACATCTGGGGATGCTGTTCTTTGCTGTCCTGTGGATCAGCAGAAGAGGCGATGGGCCCAGGTGTCCTGCAGCCTACTGCATCTTAAGGATTGCTGGCATTAATCTACATGGCCTCGTACTGTCAAATTAGATGGCCACGGGGCTGCCACTGACTGGGGTGAAGCACACATAGCCTAAGGGGGAAAACTGCTCTTGATGATAAAAGGCACAGTGTTCTTGGAACTTTAATTTATTCCTGAATATCCTTCCAGAAAGTGTATATCCTGGTAGGTGACTGTGGTTAGTATGAAAAGTAAAGTGGCAGAAGAGAAAGAATGTGGGATGATAATATGAATTAAAATTTCTATAGTATTTTCCAGGATATATATTATCTGAATTAATGGTCACAGTTATACAGTGACCATTATTGGTCAAAAGTATTGACCAATAATGTGACAAAAGTATTATTATTACCACAATTTTACAGAACATAAAATTAAGGTCTGGAGGAGTTAGGTTGTTTGCACAAGCTAATTTGCTAGTAGGTGGGAGAAATTTTAAAAAGCACTATTGTTTAATACTGAGCCAGACACTCTGCATTTGCTCTGCGTGAGTTCCTCACAACAGCCTGTGTGGCAGAGACTGACACTAGCCCCACTCGTTTTTAATGTATGAGAAACGAGGTACTAGAGGTCACTTAGTGTAAGAGATGAAGACTAGCCTTGAATCCAGGTCTTCAGACACCAGAACTCATTCTACACTGTGGTGCAGCCCAAGTCATGTGGTGTCTTTTGACTGCAGTTTGAGATTTCCATCCATGTACTGTGCTAAGATATGTCTGTAAAGCACAGTGTCTTGCACATAAAAGAAACAGTAGTTGGGAGCTACTAATTAATGTGTCATTAGCTGGGGTATTTTTGCCTATTACCTCTATTATAAAGATTCTGATGATTTTACAACTATTGCTAGGATTATCGAATGCTAAATTTCACTGAGCCTTTCCATGTATAAGACTTCTTTGCACATCAAAATTACAACTAAAATACAGAACAACTATCACTCAGAGCTGTCAAATCAATTTGAATGGAAGTCTGACAACTACAGACTTAAACCACATCCCTTGAAACTGGTAGGAGGTGGGCAGACACAAAATGGGCTGATCTCTCACCCATGTGTGGTGGATAAAAAATCAGGAGGGATATCTCAGGAGCCAGCAGGCCCAGCCCTACACCAGGCCCCCCAGTCCAGGATTCTAGTGCCAGGAAGTAAGACCCTACAACTTCTGGCTATAAAAATGAGTAAGGACTGAGTCAGTGGAAGACACTTCTGGAGCCTCAAGCAATTCCTCTTAAAGAACCCACACATAGACTCACCTACTTGGAGTTACTCCCTCTGAATTCCAGCACCAGGATAGCAACTCCAAGGGCACTAGTGAGTGGCATATTGGACTGAAGTGTCTGGCATTGGCATGAGCAGAAGCCATTGTCCCCTTTCTGAACACCCCCCCTGAAGGGCCACGGAGCCAGCAGGCTGGTGCCATATTTGAGACTTCATCAAACTGGCTAACACTGTTTTACCCACCTTGGAGATCCCCAGAGATTCTACCCCACATTAGGGCTCTACCCAAGCTGCTTTTTTATATGAATGGCTGGTCTTGGCTCATGCTTCACAACTTCCTAAACTCTATCAAACAAGCAACAATTAGCCTCATGAGCTCCAGGCCAGGCACTACCAGCAGTTAGATTAGTTTTAGAGCTTGGTTTTACCTGGTATTCTCGAAGCCCAGCCATCTCAGATTGCTTTATAGTTCAGGAGGGGCTGTCCTGGGCAAAACACAGGTTGGGTCTGGCATTGGCCTGCACCACCTGGGAAACCTCAGGGCCAGTGCACCCAGTGAACAGCTACAGATCACACCAGTACACCCCCAGGCTGCACAGCTGCTCTTCTACAAAGGATGAAGGTTGGTGGTCAGTGGTCTTTGCTAGTCCTTGTAGCTGACTGGCCTGGGTAAATCTTTCCTATCCATCTGCCAACAGCAACCAAGGCTCCACTACAAGAGAAGGGTGTACTCAGCCCACATGAAGGGTGCACATTGAGAATCCAGCTTGACTGGTAGGGGAGGCTGTGCCACTGGACCCTATAGGACACCTACTACATTAGGCCACACTACCAAGACATGGAGACAAAGCAGCTCTACCCAATACACAGAAACAAATACAGGGAGGCTGCTAAAACAACAATATAAAGAAACATGGCCCAAATGAAAGAACACATCAAAACACCAGAGAAAGAACTAAACAAAATGGAGATAAACAATCTATCAGATGCAGAGGTCAAAACACTGCTTATAAGGATGCTTAAGGAACTCAGTGAGGACCTCAGCAACATAAAAAAATCCAGTCCGAAATAACAGATTCACTCATTGAAACAAAGAACAATTTAAAGTAGAGTGGATGAAGCTGAGAATCAAATGATTTGGAACATAAAGAAGAAAAATCCAATCAGAACAAGAAGAAGGAGAAGAAAAAAACAATGATGATAGTATAAGCAACCCCTGGGACCACTTCAAGCATTGCAACATTCATATAATAGGGGTGCCAGCAGAAGAGAAAGATCAAGAAATTGGAAATCTATTTGCAAAAATAATGAAAGAAACTTCCCTAATTTGGTAAAAGGAGTAGACATGCAAGTCCAGAAAGCACAGAGTCCCAAAGAAGACAAATGCAAAGAGGCTCCTTCCAAGACACATCATAATTAAAATGCCAGAGGTTAAAGATGACAAGAGAATCTTATAAGCAGCAAGAAAAAAGCAGAGAGTTACCTACAAAGGAGTTCCATAAGACTGTCAAGCTGATTTCTCAAAAGACACTTTGCAGGCTAGAAGGGACTGGCAAGAAGTATTCAAAGTGATGAAAAGCAAGTACCTACAACCAAGATTACTCTATCCATCAAAGCTATCATTTAGAATGGAGGAGCAGATAAAGTGCTTCCAAGACAAGGTAAAGCAAGCCAAAGGAATTCATCATTATCAAGCCATTATTAAATGAAATGTTATACGGAATTATTTAAGAGAAGAAGAAGATCAAAACTATGAACAGTAAAATGACAACAAACTCACAACTATGAACAACTGAATGTAAAAAATAAAAACAAAAACAAACTAAGCAAACAACCAGAACAGGAACAGAATCATAGGTATGGGGATCCTTTGGAAGGTTATCAGCTGGGAGGGGGCAGGGGGAGTAAGGGGGAAAAGGTACAGGGATCAAGAAGCATAATTGGCAGGAACAAAAGAGGCAGGGGGATGTTGAGAAGTGCACAAGAAATGATGAAGCTAAAGAACTTATACTGCCCATGGAAATGGACTAAATGGTAGAGGAGAATTGCTGGAAGGAAGGGAAATACCAGGAGGAGGGGAGCAAAGATGAAAAAATTAGGACAACTATAATGCATAATCAATAAAATATACTTTAAAAAAAGACTTTTTGCAGGTTGTTTGGAAAGATGGAAATTCAGAGACAAAATGTGACTTGTGTGAACTGTTAAGGTGTCAGTATTAAGTTATATGGTGACGCAGAATAACAAAAGTTCTCATTGTGCTTGACTACATGCCACACTTTACTGGCATGAGCAGCCCAGAAGCTCACAATACCATTTTAAAAATGCTTTGCAATTTTCCCAGTGCTTTCAAATGCATTCTTTCATTTGTGCCTCACAGCAACACTGCTGGGTGGCCATTATTATCCCCGTTTTACAAATAAGGAAACTGAAGCCCACAGTCAGAGGTTAAGGCTCAATTCACACAACTAGGAAATGGAGGAACCAAAGTCCAGAGAAGATTCCCTGCTTCAAAGTTCAAGTTCAGCTTTTCTTACTACACTTAGCTGCCTCATAGTTTTATTAAGATTCCTGTCTCTTTACATTAGTCATGAGCCACCAGAATCTGAAAATGCAAATATAATAAAGTATCACAGTGGATAGCTTTATGAAATGTGTGAACAAAAAGGGAAATTTGATGGGACTACCACTGAAATCTTTAAAATAAAGTTGTTTCGATGAATACTCATCCAACACATATTTATATAGTTCCTATGTTGTCCGTGACATCATGTTAAATTATGTATTTAAAGAAGCAGGGCCAGGAATGGTGGTAAAATCTTTCAGCTCAAGTTAACACATTTTTAGATGTGAAAAAATTTATAGGAATCATGTGGTGGTAATTACTTATAGGTCTTAGTTTGACAATTAAACCAAAATCAAAAATAAATTTGACACAGGTACAAAGATGGTAACTGTGTCTTACTTATCTTTACATTTCATGTAATACCTGGCTTAGTATCTTTCCAGTTGAATGAATGAGTAAAACAAGAATGAATAGGAGCAAAAAGTTAGGGTTGCTGCTCTCCAGAAGCTATAGACTAAATGAAGGTTAAGAAACAAAATCAAATAAAATACAAGACTGTTACAGGCACCTAGAGTATAGAGAAGAGAGGTATACTTTCTAGTTGAGATGACCAAGAAAAGCTTCATGGAAGAGGCATTTATTGAATGACAAGTAATAAGGCTTTTTGTTGTCCTTTATGTAGAGCAACAAATGGATTAACAAGTAAAAATAAAAAGTAGGAGATTTAAATCATCCAGTACCCTGTACATGGGCATCGTGGGCATTTGAAACACTTTTGTTGAGTGAGTGAATGAATGAATGAGCAAAATTTTTAACATGTTAGTTTTAAAATTGAAATGCTGTGGAGATATCTTGGTGTTCCTTGGAGTAAGTTAAATAAGAAATGTCAAAACACTGTCATCATGGTCTTGCCCTACTCAGCTTGGTCCTTCTTAACATCACAGAAGAATCTTAGAGAGTGCTTTACTCTGTTATAGAGATTTAAGAAGCCTCTACAATTCAGAACATTTTGGATATATAATCAAAGAGTGAAATAAACATCTTTGAGAGGTTGCATCATTTCCTTGAGAGGGAGAACACTAAGCCAAAATTCTTCAGTTACGTCCTCATTTCTGACTTACCCCACTCAATTTTAACATCTTTTGGCAGCCTAGCCATAAAAGCTAGGTTATGAGAATTCCTGCTGGATTCTGAGTTTTGGTTATACTCACGTCTTTGCATCGATCATTTGGTTTTATTTCTTTTCACAGAAAACCACTCGTAATGCCTCTTAGGTTACTCTCAGACCTGCGACTTTTATGCCAACAATAAAAGGAAACATTATTTACCATGAGGTGTTTCCATTTGATGGCAATGATGCACAGTGCTTTCCTTCACTCAAGAGTAGAACAATAATAATTCCCCCTGAGAATTAAATTACTTTATGTTTCTAAATTTTACCTAGAGTTGTAATCATCAAAAATAAATAAATAAAAGCATAAAACATTAATTATGGAGTGGGACTTCAGTTTGCTTTTGATTACAGTAAGTAATAAACACATTCAATGGATTTTCCAAATATTGTACTTTTATCTCATTGCCTTTAGAAACATGTTGAAGATACGACATTTATATAAGCATTAGTAAAAAAGTCAACAGTGTTAATATTACTAACATAAATTATTTAATGTTTTGGGGATCACATTTGATGTCCCATATGTATTTTCACTGAGGAGAAGTATCATTTGAAGTGGATGCATGCCTATGTCCAAATAATCTGAAATTTTGACTTAGAAAACCATGATGAACATTAAAAATAACTTTCTAAGTTAATTAGCATTGTAAGGTGACTTCTGTGTCTTGAGAATGTATATGATACAACCATTTTTAGAAATTTTGTACATAGAAATGTTCAGAAGTGTATGTATGGTAAAATGTGCACCATGTACAAAACTTACCAGAACTTTGTAGAGTTCAGAGACTTGTATTATCCCCGTCTTGTTTTAAACCACATGTCATGCTTCTATATGTTTCTAATGATTATGACTATATAATTACTTTGCTTTGATTTTCCAAAAACTAAAAGAAGAGAACAATGGAAATAGTTGAACATATACTGTAAATGTTAGTAAAGAGGACTGTTTAAAAACATTTACAGGGGAAAAATAGATTGTTATGGATAGAAGCTCAATATTGAGTATGTTTTGAAGAGGAGTGGAGTCCCTTCTGTAAGGCAGTGGTTTTCAAATATTGCCATGTAGGGAGTCATTTAGGGAGCCAGTTAATAACAGGAGTTTTGAGCCCCATTCCCAAAGGATGTCCATATTCTGTAAATATCTGGAACAGGACAGGGGTACATGGGAAAAGGGTAAGATGGAGGTATCAGAAAAACTGAAGGAAACTTTTTAGGATGATGTGTTTGTTTTTCATTTTAATTGCAGTGATGGCTCCTCAGGTGTGTACATAAGTCAAAATTTATATAAAGCATAAATAAAGCTCTTAAAATTAAATAAAGTGGGTTGTGGGCAAAGGGAAAGAGAGGATTCCTCTGCTCTGTGAGGCACTTAGTTCTAAAGGTTCTTGTGTCTGCTATTGATGCCTCCCTGACCCAACCACGTTGTGAGGGGTGTGTGTGTGTGTGTGTGTGTGTGTGCGTGTGTGTTGTGAGGGAGTTTGTTAACAGGGAGCAGCAGCACTAGGCCTCAGGCAGTTTTCATTGATACTTGTGTGTACTTGCAAGACTCAGAGGGCAGAGAGTTAGCCTTTCCTGCCCACTTGAGGGGCCATTCACTCTATGAGAGAGAGGTTTATGGGTGAGTTATATTTATTCTTTCTAAGCCTTTACCTTAGAAGATTGGTATGACTCTGAATGAGCTTGACTAGAGAATGAGTATTGCTAACTGTTGAGATATGTAAATAGGTTTTAAAAGAGATAACCTCTTACTTATTTAAGATTCTAGGTCAAGGTGTACATCTTCCAGGAAGATATTTTCTCTGCCTTCCAAAAGCCAGATTTACTTGATCTTTCTCTGAACTTCTGCCTCTCTTGGGGTCAGTAGCATGCAGGTTATTCCATAATTAATTTTTACTTATACAAATGTGTATGGAGACTGGGTTATATATTGCAGGAGGTACATATATGAAAAGGTAATTGGGTTATCAACTTCTTGAGGTAAACTGGAAAAGTCTTCATTATTCTGAAAGTCGAGGGAGAGAAGACATTTTAGTTAGAATTCAAGAATTGTAAATAAAGGGCCAGGAGGTAAGCCATGGCTAGACTGTAGAGTTTCTGATGGGATGTAAGATAGGGGATGAAGCTGGCACTGTAGGCTGCAGTCAGATTATGGGAAACCACATAATGGGAGAAAATATTTGCAGACCAATATCCAATAAGGGACTTTATCTGAAGTATACAAAGGACTCTTCTAACTAGGATATTAAAAGATAACCTAATTAAAAATAATCAAAGGATCTGAATAGAATAGATTTCAACCCAGAGAAGATATACAAATCATCAATAGGCACATGAAAGGATGCTTAAACATCATTAGTTAGCTGTAAAATGTAAATCCAATGACAATGAGATACCATTTACCGCCATCAGAATGGCTGTAACAAAAAGGGCAGATGATAACAGCTGTGATGTATAAGAAGAAATCAGAAACCCATACACTTTTGGTGGGGATGTAAATTGATGAAGTCACTTAGAAAATAACCTAATAATGCTTCAAAAAGATAAATGCAGCCCTGGTCGGTGTGGCTCAGTTGGTTGGATATCATCCTACAAAGCAAAAGGTTACTAGTTCGATTCCTGGTCAGGGCACATGGCTGGGTTGTGGGTTGGTTCCTTGTTGGGGAGCATAGGAGAGGCAACCAATTGATGTTTTTCTCTCTCACATCGATGTTTCCCTCTCTTTCTTATTCCCTTCCCATCTCTCTAAAAAAATCAGTAAATAAAATCTTTTTAAAAAGTTAAACACAGTAATAACACTTGACTCAGCAATTTCACTTTGACGTATGTATCCACAAAAAATAAAAACTTATGTTCACATAAATACTTGTATATAAATATTCAGTATTATTCATGATAGGCAAACAGTGGAAACAACCCAAATATTAATCAGCTGGTCAATACATAAACAAAGTGTGGTATATCCATACATTAAAATATTATTCAGTCATAAAATGGACTGAGTACTGACATACACTGCAGCGTGGTTGGACCTTGAAAACATGAGACTAGTATGAAGCCCAACCTCAAAAGGCCAGGTATTATATGACTCAATTTATGTGAACTATTCAAAGTAAGTCTACAGTAGATTAGTGATGTAGTAGATTAGTAGAATAGTCAGGTCTATAGACAGAAAGCAGATGAGTGATTACTTAGGCCTGGTGGTGGAAGGAAGTGTGCAGCTCTGGCAGGGGTTGATAATTAAATGGCACAGGGTTTATTTTGGTGGTGATAGAAATGATGGTGGTATTGGTAGTACAACTCTGTGAATATAGCAAGAACACTGAATTGTACACTTTAAAAGAGTGAATTTTATGATATATGAATTAGATCTAAAAAATGCTATTATCAAGAAAACCCTAAAGTAAAGATTTGAATTTTAATTACTAATATGGGTTGGTGATAAATTTTATCTTTAAAATCTTTTTCTACCTCTGTACCCTGAAAATGCCTAAAAACAATGACCAGCCCATTCGCATAAACTGCCTTTAGGACCCGGATTATGGTATTTACTAATGACATTAAAAGAAATTTGTGGATTTTGTTTTTCAAAATAACTGATTCTATACAAGGGGTAAAAAATGTATGAATCGAGCCTGAAGTATCCTGTAGTATTGGAAAGCAAGCTATTATCAGAGACTGTTGTATTATCTTAATAGAACCAAACAGGCAACCTGAATAAGCTCTCATTAGTCAAAGATGAAATAATTTGGGCATCAGCTAAGGCAAAAACTATAATGGATTGAATTACATTAAATATGTTTAATCCCATTGGTTTATAATGTTACTAAAAACTCATTGATGGCTTTGGGGGATTCTTATTTATTTATTTATTTAGAAAACTACTTAAGAGAAAGCATCAAGCATTTGCCCTCAGTAATCTAATAATTGATGAGGAAATTTTTCTATATAAAAGTATTCTAGCTAATAAATGAAAAATGAATATCAGTATTTTGCACACCCCTAATAAATTAATAGGGCTAAGTGATAATCATCGATAGTCGATAACATCAAAAAAGAGAGACAACCATGTGCATCCTAGCAGAAGTATACAGTATTATCTGTGTACAAAATTTGTCTAGAAAACAAAAAAATTAACCTGAATCTGACTGAGAATTTAAGCACACCTACCAATTTATGGGAGATACAGGTGACAAATAAACTTATAAATGATGTCACAGGAATGTAATTTATATAATAGACTTCAGAAAACGCTACAGGATAAATGACCTAGTGCCTTCAATAGCAACAAAACCAATGCAAGAAACAAAAATAAAAGGAGAAGGCATTAAAACACATATCAAAATGGACTTTATTTGAATCCTGATTTAAGTGAACTACTTAAAAAAATTGTAAAACAATGAAGGACATGGGAACACTGTCTGGATATTTGATGATATTAAAGAACTCTAGTTAGCTTATTGGATGTGATTATATCTTTTATGCTTTCTGCAAGTGATTTATGTTTTAGAGATACATGATGAAATAGCTCTTTGATTTGAAATAATGTGGTAAATAGAATTTGCTTTAAAATAACAGGGAGTAATGGGTAAGAGTATAATAAAACACGTTTGTCATGTGTCAGTAGTTGAATCTGGGTGATTAAATAGGTACATTAAATTCAGAATACTATTGCTACCATTTGTGATTATTTGCAAATTCAATTAAAATTTTTAAATAAAATTTACAAAAAATAAAGTTTACAAAGTTTTAGATCCCATGATGAGTAAGACATCATCTGAGGGAAGGGAACTCCTCAGATAAAGGGACAATCCTTAGCAGCTCTTATGCTTGTCTTACTGAACTGTCATTGCATTTTTGGTCTGCTGAGATACAGGTTTAGGCCTCTAAGCTCGACTCAGTCCAACCAAGGGTGTGTGAGAGCTAATGCAATAGTAATTCAAAGTCAGAATGGGTCACAAGTTGAACTGTTTATGTTTATTTGTTGGAAATATCTAATTCTTTGATTTCCCATGGGTGACAAGGATTTTACCTGTAGGTAACAACAGGCTGTGGCTGTTTCAGCATCAGTGAAATTCTATTCAAACCATTAAATGGAAAGGGAAATAACCAACTTCATTAAACATTTTTAAAAAGATGAATGAGAATACAGATCTAATGGAATGTAAAATAATACAAAAAAGAAAAATAAGGAGGGGGAGAGGAAAGGGGAGGGGAGGGGAAAGAAGAAGAGGCAAAGGAAGAAATGCTCCATTATCAATTGTAAAACAACGTAGGCTAAGAAATAGGGCAGAATTTTATGAGTATGAAAAGAGCCTATATATTTAGAAAATGAATAAGCTTACTTAATGTTAGGTAGCCCTTTGAATAAGAGAGTAACTTATAATGATTGAGGTTGATTTATTTCCCCCAAACCAGGAGACATTTTGTAACTTTAATATTGGTTTTCAGTATTTTGACATTTTGACAGAATGAGTTATTTTAGGGGGCTAAATATTGATATTTATGTCGATATAATACCATTATTTGGAATTTTGAGAAATTTGAAATCTTAACTATTTATGTCTTAAGATGTACCAGAGGTGATTATTTTCATACCTACAAAGTACACTTAAACTTTTCTGACCATAGTCCTATCTTTTTAAATATTTCTAAATTGCAGTCTTACTGTTATCACTCTCAGCTTAGGCTGCTGCTGAGATTGAGTATCTTTTGCCATGTCTACTAGTCTTGCTTCTTTCACCAGAAGCAAGTCACTTTGAGTCACTTTGGACTTCTCCCTGCTATATTTTTGTGGCAGGCAGAATTCTAAGTTGATGCCCAAGATCCCCATACACTAGAGTTAATGCACACTCTAAAAGTTGCACAGAAACTAAGATGAGTACAGCTGATGTCCTCTTAGAATGAGAAGAGTGGTTTGGATGGTGGAACATTATGAACCTTCAGAGGATGGGTGGTTAGTTGACCATGTGAAGACATTGGAAGAAAATAGAAAGGAGGTTCTCAGGCCTAATTTCCAGCTCTTTCCGGAGCCCAACTACCTGTATTTGCTCATAGTTAGCTTCCCTCCACTTTATTCCTCTGATTTTTCTTCAGGAAAAAGTCTACCTAAGATTGACCATTTCTTAACTATAAGTAATTTACCAGACTCTTCTAGTTCAATTATTCTCCTGTGGTGCTGGACCTTGGTTCTCACTCAAGTAGGGGCAACATCTGAAGGCTTTGACACTGTGATGTGATTATTATTTACCTCCCTGGTTAAATAATTTTGTCTGTTGAACATTTTGTTTGTAGATGTCTTTTTTACATTAACACAAATATGGTTTGGATATCATATTACAGAAAATAAATAAAAGCCTGTATTGCCTTTTGGAGGAGGGTTTCAATATTGTGGTCACTGAAGACATTGACTTGACTAATACATCTTCTTACCCCTGGAGAACCAAAGAGCTGATTTTCTTTCTATTCATTTATTTAATAAACACTTATTTTGTACTTACTACACTGTAGTAGACATAGGGACATAAAAAATAAGTAAGAACATAGTATCCGCCTAAGACAGTAACTATTAACTGGTAAGACGGTCACAGCACTGATCCGCCTCAATTTTACTGAATATTGACTTGACCTCTGGCCTGTTCCCTGCTTTTTCTGGGTTTCAATTTCTTCTCTAATGTGATGGGGGTGGTAGATGACCTCGAGGTGTCTATCTCAAGTGTCCTGGTGACTGGTTAAGTTGGTGGGGACATCAGCAGGAGACCTAGACTGGGATTAAGATGCTCTACTAGTGGAGCTTCGTGGAGAAAGAGAATGGAAACTATAATGTTGAATTTCATTACTAACTGATGAAAGAAATTAAAATACAATTTTAATGCCTATTGGATCAGCAAAAAAAAGTTCAATGATATGCGATGTCGGAGAATATGTTGGGAAACAAGGACTCTCAAATACAATGGGTAGGAAGGCCATTTGACAATATCTATCAGAATTTTAACTGTGTACCCTTTGACTCAGAAATTCCACTTCTAGAATTTATTCTATAAAATATTCTAACAAGTACTCAAATACTTATAAGGATACTAATTTCAGTGTTGGTTATAATAACTTTCAAACTGAAAACACTCTAATGTCCATTAGTAGGAAATTGGCTAAATATAGAACATTAATATAGTAGAATATGAAAAATATAAAAGAATAAAATAATTAGGTACACATGTATGTAATGATATCCAAAAGTGTCTATGATATATTATTTGTTGAAAAAGTCTTTTAATAAAACCTATGGTCTAGTTATCTCAAGAATATACAATATATTACACATAGTATGTATAACTTTGTATATGTATGGAACATATAAAAAGTGCTATATATTCTTATATTTATATGCATGTTTATATACAATTGGGTAGATGTCTACATACAAAAGATTCTAGAAGAATACATATTAAATTATTAATACTATTCACATTCAAGAAATGGAATAAAATTATAGATTTCCATTTCTGTATTTGTATTGTTTGAAAAATTTCCAAGAAGTATATTCTATTTTTACCACAAAAAATTCTTTAAAAAATATTTTTAATACATGCAAAGCTATAAATAGGAGACTATGCATTTGACTATAGGAGAGATTAGGCTGGAGTTCAGACCCTTGGTACAGATATCAGTGAACATATGCACCCAGGGTAAGGGATGAGTTCTGGGACAGCATGTGCATCAGCCGACGGACCACTGTGAAAAGGGCCACTTATATTTAAGAATGTCAAAACATGTTTGGAGGAATGTAGGCAGATGGGGAAAAGGATTTAACATGTTAAGTTTGGGAGTGGGAAAAATAAGTCCACATTGGACTATTCCTAAGACTCAAGGGAAGATAGCTGTTTATGAGAGGTTTCCTTGGGGGATTCGATGCTTTCTTGAACTCATATTTAAGGGTAGTTATCCATGATCTCTTCTTGTTGGTGCCTTTGATCTCAACTTCTGCCCCAGGAAGCAAAGGTGGCTGCAGAGACCTGTAAATCCCAGTCCCCAAATACAACTTATTAATTAAATTTTTAAAAATGTGACACTGTGGGGTATGCTTGTGAGACAGCAAGTGGTAGTGCATGTCTGGCTGGACTGGAGAGCGAAATGGAACCACGTCTGTATCAATCAAGTCATTTATATTTATTGGTACAAGTACAGGACCCAGAGCCAGAAAATCTTGCTGGGTTCATATCCTTGCCTTTTGAATTACTAGTTCTAAGACCTCAGGTAAATGATGTAATTTTTCAGAGCCCATTGTCCTCAGTAAGGTAGGACTTTAATAGCACTTGTTTTATTAGATACGCTATTATATCGTAAAGTGTTTGGCATTGTGTTTGGCATGTTGTAGGTATCACAAAATGGTGACTAGTATTAATTTTTGAACATTTGGCATGTAGAAAGTACTGTGGGGATGCTTTTATATTACTTATTTAACCCTCACAAAATCTTTAAGGTTGACAGTATGTATTTGACACTCTACTGATGAGGAAACGGAGGCTAAATAGCTTAAGTAACTTGCCCCAGACCAGTAAGTGGCTGAGCTGAAAAGTTAAGCATAGGCTTTTAGCTTACTATAATATACCATTTGTTCTTTCCTTCTTTCATATTAGAAAGCTGTGTCTTAAATTATTTTAAATCACAGAATATCATCAGTGAGAGGTAAGAAAAAAGGGAAAGCAATAAGGGTAAATTATTTATTCTTAAAATATGGTAATCTGGGTGGAGCTATTTGATTAAAAGATAATCTCTCTTCTAAAGTAGAAATAAAGACAGTCTCTCATCAGTATTTTTCAATACCTTTTACAGACTATGAAGAGACTTTGATTTCATTTCAATAAAATTTATTTGTACATCTGTAACAATCTGTTTTACACATGTGTGCCATTTCTTTTAACTAAAGGATATTGTATAATCTGTGAATTTTATACCCTCTGCATTTTCCTGAGAGTGAGAGGTAGAACAATGGAGAAGCTGTTTCAAATACATTTCTTCACTTTGGTGTAGAGTGAGTTTTGAATTGTGCCAAATAAAATAGTTACAATCAAACTAGGCTTGCATAAAGGGAATTTTCATTTTCTTAAAAAAAAAGATCTTGAGAAAGGAAAAGCTTTATGTTTCACTCTTACAATAAATCTCTCTCCACAGAGATTTGTTCTAATTAAGTGTCCCCTTTTAGGAGATTTCTGGTCAAGATGGAGTCATAGGTAGACACGGCTTGCCTCTTTTCACAACCACATCAAAATTACAACTAAAATATAGAACAACCATCACTCAGAATGGTCAGAAATCAAGTTGAATGTAAGTCAACTGATTTCTCAAAAGAAACTTTGCAGGCTAGAAGGGATTGGCCAGAAATATTTAAAGTCATGAAAAGCAGGGATCTATAGCCAAGATTGCTCTACCCAGCAAAGCTATCATTTAGAATAGAAGGGCAGATAAAGAGCTTCCCAGGCAAGAGAAAACTAAAGGAGTTCATCATCACCAAACATTATTATGTGAGACTTATTTAAGTCTCATATAATTATTAAAGAGACTTACTTAAGAAAAAAATTGCCAGATTGGAGGGAGGTATGGAGGAATGGGTGAAGAAGTGAGAGGATTAAGAAGTACACAGAGGTAGTTACAGAATAGCCATGGGGATATAAAGTACAGCATAGGAAATGGAGTAGCCGAGGAACTTATATGCATGACCCATGGACACGAAGAGTGGTATGGATGTTGCATGCATCAGTGGGGGATGCTGGGTGGAAGGCGTAAAGGGGGAAAATAGGGACAGCTGTAATAGCAAAATCAATAAGATACAATTTAAAAAATAAATGCCTCCTTTTAGAAAATAATACCACATTTTATTGGTGGAAACTGTGGGAACCATCTCTGTCTCCTTGAACATCTGGTATTCACATCTACCCATTAGAAAAGGGGCAAAGGGATACTGAAGAGAATCAGAGCTATGGGAGGATAAAGAAATGAGCTCATCTTTCTTGGAAAAGTTATAGAGGAATCACAATTGTCTAGAAAACTGTGGTACTTTCCTTATCTTTTCTATGGTAGAGATATTTGAGTCTTGGAAAAAAATGCCATGCTCCCAGTGAGAGCAGTTCATTCCCAGACTGTGTTTGCCCTATAGCATAGGCAATCATGTCTGGAGAAGTATCCAGCTGCAGCAGCAGTTTTATGCTGCAGTTTTCCAACAGTCAGGATCACCGCAGTAGCCTCTTTGTGCCTCTCACCAGTCGATCATTCTTGCAGTGCTACCACCGCCAGATGAAACTGTGAGCACTGGAGTGGCGGTGCTAAAGTTTGTCATGGTAGCCGAATGCATGATGGGACAGAAATATGTTACAACTTCATCCATAAATAGGAACCAGATGGAGAGTTTACCATGCCAAGAAAACAACTAATATCTGAAGGACTCAACTTGGCTCTTTCAAATACCCTCATTTGATTTATTTATTAAGCATCTATTTTATACTAGTAATTAAAGTTTCAAAGATAAATAAGGCATGGGCCTTTGTTTTTGAAACACAAAGCCAAGTTAGAGAAAGACATTTATTTGAACATTGACTTTCAGTAAGTGGTATGATAGAATTTGTTTAAGTATCAGGAACACATAGATGAGGGGACAATTAAATTTTGGAATTAATTTGAGATTAAGTGGTAGACAAAAATACAGAGATGGTTGTGAAGACTGAAGGTTTGTCTTCACAACCATCTTGTGAAGACAAGGTGTCTTGTAGTTTTACCCAACTGGCAACATAACAAGGTAGCCTGCTACATTTTCACAGATGCAAGCAGAAAGCACAAGACTCTGGAGTCAAAGAACTTTATTACTCATGGCACTGCAGACAACGTGACCTTCACTGGCATTTGATTCCCCTTCTTACTTAAATCTCACAGGGGCCATACAGAAAGGCCAAGCGAATGAATGTGGTACATGCAGAGGGTTTGGGTCACAGCTGAGGAACCCCAAGATTAAAAATCCAAGTCTTTTATAATCAGATGCAAATAAACCTACCCAGCCTCTGTTCCACGGGGATTATATCTGTATTATATTGGATAGTAAACAGACCTGCCTGCTGTACCAAAAGGATAATCTATCTTGACCTTCCAAGGCTCTGCACTCAGTAGCTACTATTAAAAAGATAGTCTGGAACAAAAGCTTCAAGTACCTCTTGTTTCTATTGCCTCTTGGCTTCTGACAAAGTTTTCAATGTGTACAGACACTTTGATTAATCTGATTAATCTGGAAAAGGTTACTTCTTGACTAATGTTTCTCCTGCCTCATAAAGGATATTGGGAAAAGGAAAAGCAAAGCTGTACACCTACCTACCAGGACACAGTGGAAGTAAGTCATGGCCACGAGGACATCGGGGACCCCAGCGTGGATGGGAAGACTACACTGCAGTGTAGTGTCTGGGTTGTTGCTCAGGGTACATCTGTAGAACATGGCAGTTGAGGTTTGATAGTTATTTCACCTGAATTTTCCTAGGACTGTTCATCTGCTGCATTTCCTTTTGTTTGTTGGACTTTTTCAAATGATAAATGGCCAGATGTTAAGCTTTCTGTCACTTATCCCTCCTTCCTTAGTGAAATGACAGGGCTGCTGCTACTGTTGCTGCTGTTGTTTTCACCGATGGGTGTTTTGCTAGCCATGGGTAAGGTTATGTGACAGCGTAGTGAGCCCAAGATAATTGCTCCTTTCAGTGCAGAATGCTAGCTGCCTAGCAGATGTCATTCCCAAGCAGAAGGCGATGGGCTATGTAGCAAAAACCACCAGGTTGAGCTACTTATCTCTCATCTTAAAGAATAACAACAACAAAATTCCAGATATTGGAATAGTTCTTTAGCTGTAGCATCCACTTAGGCATTCTAAACACTGTTATTTGTGAAGCTTTCCTGCCTTCTTTACTCCAGCATTCCTCCTATACTTCTTTTTTTCTTTATATTCCCAATTGTGCAGATATGCATGAGTTACCTTCAGAATGTGGCCAATGTCCTTCCGAAATAAGGTGCCGCCATGCCTGTCTTCACGTTCCAACTGGCAGGCAGCCCAAGATTCCCTTTGTAGGCACCACATATCTGTTCAGTTTGGTACATGGTGACAGACATTTGAAATACGATGAATAAAAAAGGCTATAGAAATCAAAATGCACTTGTGAAACAAAAGAACAATAAAAACAACTCCCCAAGCTCTCCAATGCCATGCAGATCAGCAGTAGTTTTCAACTTAGTCTTCACAGCCAGCTCTGCCTTGGTTGCAGTTTCTGTTGGCTCTGCCCAACTAACACCTTTTACTTAGAAACAATTTGATTATAATAACACTATCCCAAAGCTATCTCACATAAAATACAAAAATGGAGGAAAAAAAGTTTTGTAGGAGAAAGCTGTAGGGAAATAAATGGCTCTTTGTCCTTGGCAGGTGGGTGACAGATTATACTTGTTTGGCCTCTTGTCAAGATTCACAACTTTTATGAACTTCTATATACATCATTACTATTAACTCTCACATTAAAGGAAAAAGAACTTCCTTTCACACTCTGCCCAATATCTTGGCCAGACATGTGTGTAGAGGGATGAGAAAGCAGTAAGTGATAGTAGTTCCCTGTCATAGGGGCCACGTCACAGGCTGGAAGTCAGGTGTGTTATGACTGGAATTGCATTTCTTCTAGTCAATGGCTTAATGTGACCTTGAACCAGTTGCTGAACCTCTCTAAGCCTCAGTCACATAATAAGTAATATAGAAATAAAAATGGCTATGTCATTGTGTAGTTGTAATGATTAAGTGAGATAAATGATGGGTAGTACTGGAGAAAAGACCGCTAGTTTTGCACCAAAATCCATTCTCCCTGTCCTCTTGGGCCCAATACTAGACCTTGTTTTCTATCTCCCCTTGTGAGAAGGTATGTTTATATAACTAAACTCTCTCCACTGGAATGTGCTAAAATGTGAATGGAAGTAATACGTGCCACTTCTGGGCCTAGGCCTTAAGGCAGGGGTGTCAAACTCATTTTCCCCGGGGGCCACATCAGCCTTGTTATTGTCTTCAAAGGGCCGATTGTATAAATGTAACTACTCTTTAACAGTTAAGCAAGAGCTTTGCAATGCTTCTGGGTAGAAACAAGGTACTGGACTGGATAAAACAAGGTGGAGGGCCGGAGTCAGCTCGAGGGCCTCGTGATTGCCACCTGTGCTTTAAGGCCTCGTGCCTATTGTCACTATGTTCTCTTTATTCTTCCATGTGGAACCAAGACATAGTGGTACCTCTGTGCTTTGTCTCTGCAGATACCACGTACTAGGTTCTAGATGCTGGAAGGTGGCAGATATGACTCTTGACCCCTGGGTCTGTTGGTGATTCGTGGAACAGAGGCCATCTATTCACCCTGAACAGCTTATTTGAGGTCTTGCATTTTTGCATATCCTTGTTAGAGTTCTGTAGACTTTATCCTAACTAGGTATCTAGAGTGAGATCCAATTAGTTAGAGTATTCAAAACTATAATATTGAGTTAATTCCCCTAACAGACTATTGTTTCTTTAAGGAAGGTGTTTATGTTTTAATTTTCTTTGCATCCTCTGCAATGATTAGCACAGGGTCTTGTGCATAATAAATTCATTACAATTCTTTACTGAATAAATGCAGTTCCTGAAATTAAATTATAGTTCATAATATTCATAGTTTAAAGTCCTAGTTTCCGTGCATTTTTTCCTCTTCATATCTCACCTTTGTGGTTCTCCTTCTTCAACAACAGGCTATTCAGAGGCTAGAATTTGTAATTTCTTATGATTCATTTTCTGTAAAGATAAGGTTGTGCTTGGCAGCAGAATGTGCCAGGATCTGACATGATAAATTCTTCTTTAAAATCAAGAAAATTTTAAGGAAGCTAGGAATTCCTTCCTCTAGATGAACTGCTTACATTATGGGTAACAATGACCAAGGTTTTCTGGAGAAATTAAGCAGGTAGCAAAAGTCCTTAGAAAAGTTGCCAAGAATTTAAAAATAATCACTCATAATTTAGAGTTCAACATCCTCAGGCATTATTTCATAAGATAAGTTTAGATCATTATGAGGCATATGCTGCTTCTTGTACTAAAAGCTAGATAAAAAGGGGTGGTAGTTTATGAGTGCTATGTAGTTGATAAGATATTAAAATTTCAAACTGCAGCAGGAACCATAAAGGAAATATCTGAAAGAAACATGTCCTTTTTCTATGCATTTCTATGATGTCAATTCTGGTGGGTTATAAATTGATGTGAAACCATTACCATTCTAATAACTACATTATGTGCCTGCATGTGCTTTAGGTATAGTTAACATAGGTGATCTTGGGGAAGTGGTAGTTAACTGATTTTTTAAAGATTTTATTTATTTTCAGACAGAGAAGGGAGAGAGAGAGAGAGAGAGAAGGAGAGAAACATCACTGTGGAGAGAAAGGAACCCTAGTACATTTTTGTTGGGAATTGGTGCAGCTACTGTGGAAAACAGTAGGGAATTTCCTTGAAAAACTAAAAGTGGATACTTTCTAATATGGGGCCTTACTTAGTAGTTTTGAAACTTATCTGTCTAAAACACTAAAATGGAGAAAATAATAGTAACTACATAGTTCTTACCATTAAATGAAATAATATATGTCAATTTTATAACAGTGTCTAGAACTTAGTACTCAAAAGAGTTAACACTTTTTGCTTATTTGGAGTTGTGGTTTTTAAAGTTTGGTCTGTAGACCAGCATCAACATAACTGGGGAACTTGTTAGAAAGGCAACTTCTCATGACTCACTCTAGACCTACTAAATCAGAAACTTTGACGTTGAACCCTTCCAAGTAATTCTGATGCATCTACAGTTTAAGAACCACTTCTCATCCAAATGGTTTAACGTTTCTGGATTTCCATTCTTCAATCTGGAATGCATTTATATGATCAACAAGGATGCCAAAAACTGATCCCATTCTTTTGAAAGGAGCATCCTAATTTTTCACCATGGAAACCACTCTTCCCCATTCTGTTTATCTGGTAGAAGGGGACTGATTTCACCCCTCAATTTAGGGTGGGATGGTGGTATCACACTAAGCCAGTAAGTGTATCCTATCCTGTAGGCCATAATGATTACTTCAGGTATGGATATGTGGTCTGACTCAGGTCAGTGAAATTCATGTCTAAGATTTCCACTGGAGTTGTTAGAAAACAGAAGTTCTCCACTATTTAAGTTGCTTCAAGGAGAATGTAAACCTTCAGTTAATACAAAAACATAAGCTCTTATCAGATGGTGCCAAAAGAGAGAATTTTACAGGCAAAAGAGAAACTAATTCTTGCTGACATTGATTAAATTCTTAGATACAGCCATGCCTGAGGGTCTTCCCTTGGACTGATCAGACAAAAAAAAAATTACACCTTTTCCCACCCATCTCCACTACTTGAACATGCTTTCTTATTAAAATAACCAGTTTTGCATGATCTAAAATGAACTCTGATTAACAAACTATTTCAGGAGATCTTTGTAAGGAGTAAAATAAATTAATGTATATGCAATTTATTGTAAGTTATGCAACTGTATATATCTGGGCCATCTGAGACACAATGAGGAGAAGTTGGGAGAGCATGCCGAATGTAGTACAGTTTTGACCCTTGTGAAGGGAAGAGGGCAGGAGGGACACTTGTGTGGAAGTCTTAGACTTCCCCACAGTTCTAAGGAAGTCCTTGAGTCAAAGTCACCCACAGGAGGGGCTCCCCCTCCTAGGAATGGACCCACCTCAGTATCCAGCTATGCTCAATTATTGGTTAGGAGCAGCCCACAAATAGCAAGGTCTCCATGAGAAAATAGTGATAGGTTTCAGAGCACAGCAGTCGAGGCCTAGATTAATCATGCTCTTCACACACAGAGATCTGAGACACATTTTTATGATCATGTTAAATGCCTAAGGCAGCGTCTAGAATTAGCAGGGCTTCAGTAAAAGTTGATGACTTTCTCACCTAACCTATTCTTCTGAAAGGAAAGCAAACATCCTCAAAAACCTTGCACACCGATTCTTTGTTCTAATTATGAGTGCATCCTGGGTCTCCTTTAGTAGTCACATTTTCTAAATATTGCAGACTAATAAAGCAAAACAAATTCTATTGTCTCAGCAGGGAGCAAGCTATTCAGCTAATCATTTATTGCAAATGCCACTCAGGTGCTACCTTTAATGCATAACTTCCAGGCATACATACTGATTTTGTCAATATTATACTTGGACTAAAATTAACATAGGTTAGCTGAGAGCATAGGCTACTCCCTCTCTCTCTGATTTTAATGGAGAGTAATTTTCACATACTATAACCCCAATTTACCTTCCTATGACTTTGAAGTTAATAGTTGTGCATCAAATTGAATGACTTTTAGAGTTAAAAATACAGTTACAAATTCTTGGAAATTCACATGCAGCAAGATCTATTCAGGCTATTTTCTTTTCTCTCTCTCTCTCCCTCCCTCTGTCCTCCCACCCCTCACCCCCTCTCCTCTCTTTCTTTATCTCCTATGCCACTTGTTTTCAAAAGAGGAAGAATTGCAGAAAGAGGCCTCAGAGGTCTCTTGATGCCATCCACAGATGAGAAAGAAAACTGAGTCTCAAAAGGACCAGGGACTTGCTTGAGGACACAAAGGATTCTCAAGGGCCCAGAGAATTTTTTTGATCTTGAAAAGTACCCCAATGCCCCGGAACCTGCTCACATTGGAAGCGATATTCCTGCCCACCCACCACAGCTGACTGAATCACATGGCTAAAGCTTACTTTTTACTAGTTTGATAATTAATGTGTAAGCTTGATGTTCACTTTCCAGTGACCACCACACAAATCGCTAAACAGAGAACAGTGCTTCTCCCTGTTGCATTCAATGCCCCACCCCTCCAGGTAACTACTACCTTGATTTTTAGCATCATTGACCAAGATGCTTTTGTCAGAATTTCATATAAATGAAGTCACATAATATGTAAAAAAATGATAATAAAATGATCATTTCTTCTTCTGTTATTTTCATGATATCTAAACTAAATATTCTTTTAAAATTTTTTATTTATTTATCTTTAGAGGGAAAGGAGAGAAGGAGAGAAATGCCAATGTATGGTTGCCTCTTGTGGGTTCCCTGCTGGGAACTGGCCTGCAACCCAGGCATGTGCCCTGACTGGGAATCAAACCACAATCCTTTGGTTCACAGGCCGGCACTCAATCCACTGAGCTACCCCAGCCAGGGCTAAATTAAATAGAATTGTGGAGACAATTCTTGCTTTTCCAAAGACAGAGAAAGCTCACTCAATGCTCTCTTCTCCAGATTAGCTTTGCAAATACCCTAGCAGTTTTTTCCTGTAGCTGTCTTTGTCTCTGATTCTTTTAATCTTACTGTCCTTTTATTTTTATAATGGTGGATGTTTATTGTATTTTTCCATTGCCATTTATCCCACTTATATCCTGCTCCCTGCCCCTGCCATCACCATATTCCTGTCTGGGGCCATGAGTTCTTTTTCTTTTTTGCCCCATCCCTCAACCCTCCATTTCTGCCCCTCCACAGAGCTGTCAGCCTTCTCTCTACTAGTCTTTCTGTATTTATTTAACTTATTAGTTCAGTTTGTTCATTAGATTCCACATATGAGTGAAATCATATGGTATTTGATTTCTCTTTCTCTGACTGGCTTATTTTTTAAAATATATTTTATTGATTATGCCATTACAGTTCTATTTCCCTCCTTCATTCCTCTCCACCCTGCACACCCCCTCCCCCACCATTCCCCCCTTTAGTTTACGACCATGTATCTCAAGTTCTTTAGATTCTATATTTCTCCTACTATTCTTGCCCTCCCCCATCTATTTTCTACCTACTGTCTATGCTACTTATTTTCTGTACCTTCTCCCCCCTTCCCCTCCTCCCACTCCCCTGTTGCTAACCCTCCATGTGATCTTCATTTCTATGGTTCTGGTCCTGATCTAGCTGTCCTCTTAGTTTGCTTTTGTTTTAGGTGTGGTTGTTAATAACTGTGAGTTTGCTGTCCTTTCACTGTTCATATTTTTTATCTTCTTTTTCGTAGGTAAGCCCCTTTAACATTTCATGTAGTGAGGGCTTGGTGATGATGAACTCCTTGAACTTGACCTCATCTGAGAAGCACTTTATCTGTCCTTCCATTCTAAATGAAAGTTTTGCTGGATAGAGTAATCTTGGATGGAGATCTTTGGATTTCATAACTTGGAATACTTCTTTCCAGCCCCTTCTTGCCTGTAAGGTCTCTTTTGAGAAGTCAGCTGACAGTCTGATGGGAAGTCCTTTGTAGGTGACTGTCCCCTTAGCTCTTGCTGCTTCTAGGATTCTCTCCTTCATTTTAATTTTGGCTAATGTAATGATGATGTGCCTTGGTGTGTTCCTTCTTGGGTCCAACTTCTTTGGGACTCTCTGAGCTTCCCGGATTTCCTGGAAGTCTATTGCCTTTGCCAGATTGGGGAAGTTCTCCTTAATTATTTGTTCAAATAAGTTTCCCACTTGTGGCTGTTTCTCTTCCCCTTCTGGTACCCCTACAATTTGGATGTTGGAATGTTTAAAGATGTGCTGGAAGTTCCTAAGTCTCTCCTCATTTTTTTGAATTCTTGTTTCTTCATTCTTTTCTGTTTGGTCATTTTTTTCTTCCTTCTGGTCCACTCCCTTGATTTGAGTCCCAGTCCTTTTCATGGCTATTGGTTTCCTGTGCATTTCCCTTCATTTCAATTAGTTTCGCCTTCATGTGTTCCTCTAATTTGTGACTAAAATCAACCAGTTCTGTGAGCAGCCTGATCACCAGTGTTTTGAATTGTGTATCTGAAAGTTTTGCTATTTCTTTGTCACTTAGAGTTATGGGCTCTGAGGCTTTGAGTTCTTCTTGAGCCATAATATTTTGCTCTGTTCATGCCTGTTACATATGATGAGTGGAGCCTTAGGGGTTCACCAGGGTAGGGCTACCCAGGTCGCTGGTTTGTGATGCTGTATGTGGGGGCGGGTCAGAGAGGGACAATAGCATTCCCCCTATGGCTACCTGCCTCTGGGGCCTGCATGGTCCGTCTCACTGCTCGTTCCTTCACCAGTTTTTCTGCGCACAAATGTGTGACTGTGGTCAGCCCTCAGTGGGTCTGCCCGCTACTCCACACCTGGGACCAGCCCACGGCTGCCTGCAGGCCTGGGTCGCATGCCCAGGTCAGTCCGGTGAATCTTTCCTGCCTGACCCTGCTCTGCTGCTGGCTCTGCCCTTTTTACCGGTTTGGCTGAAGGGTTCGTTGTTGTCAGACTTCCGTATAGTTCAGTTTTCTGTGGTTTGGCTATGTTTTTGTTCTAAAACTTTGTTGTTTTTAAACTTGGTTGTGTGAGAAGGCACAGGGTTTCCACCTACACTTCCATCTTGGAGAAAGTCCTCAGCTCTGTCACTCTGACTGGCTTATTTTACTTAGCACAACATTCTCCAGGTAATGTCACAAAGGGTAAGATTTTCCTTTTTTACAGCCAAGTAGTATTCCATTGTGTAAATGTCCCATAGTTGTTTTATCCACTCATCTACTGATGGGCACATGGGCTGCTTCCATGTCTTGGTGATTGTAAATAATGTGGCTTGTATACTTTCAAATTAGTGTTTTGGGTTTCTTTGAATAAATTCCCAGAAGTGAAATCACTGGATCATAAGATAGTTTCATTTTTTTAGGTAACTCCATATTGATTTCCACAGTAGCTGCACTAGTCTACAAAAGTGTTCCCTTTCTCTGCATCCTCACCAGCATTTGTTGTTTGCTGATTTATTGGTGGTAGCCATTTGGACAGGTGTGAGATGACATCTCATTATGGTTTAATTTGCATTTCTCTAATTATTAGTGATGTGGAGTATTTTTTTATATGTCTTTGGCATCTGTTATGTTCTCTTTGGAGAAGTGTCTCATTCAGGTCCTGTGCCCATTTTTTAATTAGATTTTTTTGTTTTTTTTGATGTTGAGTTTTATAAGTTCTTTTTAAAAAATATTTTATTTATTTGGGGGGAAGAGGGAGGGAGAAGAGAAGGAGAGATATATCAATGTGTGGTTGCCTCTTGTGCACCCCCTGCTGGGGACCTTGCCTACAACCTAGGCATGTGGGTACAACTGGGAATCAAACTGGTGACCCTTGGTTCACAGGCCAGCACTCAATCCACTGATGCACACCAGCCAGGGCTATAAATTCTTTATAAATTTTGAATATTAACCCCTTATCAGATGTATCATTGAATATGTTCTCCCACTCATTGGGTTGTTTTTTCATTTTGTTGATTGTTTTCTTTGCTGTGCAAAAACTTTTAGTTTGGTATAGTGCCATTTGTTTATTTTTTATTTTGTTTCCCATGCCTGAAGAGTTATAGCAGAAAGAGTATTGCTGTGAACAATGTCTAAGATTTTATGGCTTATGTTTTCTTCTAGGATTTTTATAGTTTGGGGTCTAACATTTAAATCTTTAGTCCATTTTGAATTTATTCTTGTGTGTGGCATAAAAAGGTGGTCTAGTTTTATTTTTTGAACATATCCAATTTTTCCAACACCATTTATTGAATAAACTATCTTCAGTTTATTGTATATGCTTGCTTCCTCTGTCAAATATTAATTGACTTCAAAGGCATGGGTCCATGCTTTCTGTTCTGTTCCATTGATCTTTGTATCTTTTTAAGGCCAGTACCATGATGTTTTGATTACTATAGCCTTATAGTATAGTTTGATATTAGGTAGCATGATTTCTCCAACTTTGTTTTTCTTTCTCAAATTTAAAGTTGCTATTCAGGATCTTTTGTGGTTCCATATAAATTTTTGAAATATTTGTTCTAGTTCTATGAAATATGCCATTGGTATCTTGATAGGAATTGCATCGAATCTATTGATTGCTTTGGGCAGTATGAATATTTTAATGATGTTAATTCTTCCTGTCCATGAACATGGTATATGCTTCCACTTACCTGTATCTTCTGTAGTTTCTTTCTTACAATTGTCTGAGTGCAGGTCTTTTACATCCTTGGTTAAATTTATACCTAGGTATTTTATTCTTCTTAAAGTAGTTGTGAAGAAGTACCTTAATTTGCCTCTCTGATAATTCATTATCAGCACTAATTTCTGGATATTAATTTGTACCCTGCTACTTTGGTGAATTCATTTATCAGTACTAGTAGTTTCTTCATGGGATCTTTAGGGTTCTCTATGTGCAATACTATGTCATCTGCAAATAATGACAGTTTTACTTCATCCTTTTCAATTTGGATGCCTTTTATTTCTTCCTAGAAGAAAACATAGGCAGTAATATCTCAGACATATCTCTCAGCAATATTTTTTCTGATATATATCCTCAGGCAAGAGAAACAAAAGAAAAATATAAAGGGATTGATCGAACTAAATAGTGTTTGCACAGCAAAGGAAACCATCAGCAAAATGAAATGATAGCCCACTGAATGAGAGAACATATTTGCCAATGATACAACTGATAAGGAGTTAATATCCAAAATTTATAAGTAACTTGTAAAACTGAACACCAAAACCCAAAGAATGGGCAAAGCACCTGAGTAGACACTTCTTCAAACAGGATATACAAATAGCCAATGGACATATGAAAAGATACTCAACATCACTGATCATCAGAGAATTGTAAGTTGAAACCAAAATGGGATATTACCTTGTACCTGTTAGAATGGCTATCATCAATAAATCAACAAACAACAAGTGCTAGTGAGGATGTGGAAAAAAGTAAACCCTCGTACACTTGGTAAATGGAAGAATGACCTAGATTTTCAGGTGAATGCAAGTACAAAGACACATGTGCACACACATTGAATGCATGCATACACACACACTCAGAAGCTTATTGGTAAGACTCGTTTGTGGACAGCATGTCTTTGCTTAGAACAGGGGTTAGAGTATCTTTGTGGGATATGTCTTTAATTTATTCAATCAAGAAATATTTACTGAGAGCCTATTATGCACTGATAACTATTGTGGATGCAGGACTTACAGGAGTGAACATAATAGACAAAATCCCTGCCCTTTTGGAGCTCAACTTCTGGTATTACTGCAGCATATTTGTGTCTTTAGCCCCTACGGTTGAGCAGTTATGGACTCGGGAGGTTTCCTCCAGGTGTGTTTTAGACATTTATATACTAAAAAAAATTATAAACTAGTGAGTTGGAATGAGTCTATGAGAATATTTAATCAAAATCTTTTATTTTACAAATGGAGAAATAAAGGCCAAGAGAATGCTTTGCCTGAAGATCACACCAGGTTGATGTAGGCCAAAACCCAGATCACCTGTCAAGCATGTAGACCACATCACAGCCATCACCCCTTCTCCAGTCTCATCCTCCACTCCCCCAGCAGATCTGCCAACCCATTTCTATTTCCTTTACTCATGGGGGGTAGGTCTCAGGGTTGGGTTCAAAATTCCAGACACACTTCTACTTGATGACAGAATGTGGAATGCTTAGATTAATCAAAACTTGATTACTATCCAGCATTTCACTTTCCCACAGGCTGTTTATCACTCTGTCAAATTTTCATATCAGCTCTTACCTTATGGCCATTTGTGAAATAAACCAGGTTTATTTCACAGTCTGCTTCAGTGCCACTTCAGCCTATCCTGAGAATGTCCAGTTCCTGGCAAGTACTTCTTAAAGCCCCTCTGGTATATTTTGGCTGATACATTTATTTGTTAACTGATTAATTCTATGAACAGATACCTGTCTAATGCACACTACTTAAATATAGTTCATGTTTTATAAAATCTGTGCTTTGCCAATGAAATAAGGAAGTCTTCTTGTGGGAAAAGTCACTAACTATGGGACCTCAAGACCAAGTAGGATTGTGCAGGTGGAGGAGACAGGAGCAGGGAGAATTTTTACAAAGCATACTGGGGTCAATCTTATATGTATGTGAACGGTGTGGTGTACTCAGGAAGCTTTAGATAGTTTGGGGCTTTCTGACTCTAGTTTCCTTGAGCTCTGTGGTAGTAAGAGTTAAGACTATAGATGCGATCTAAGGGAGCTCAGCAAAGAATTTGACTTTATTTTAGACAACAGGAGAGTTCTTAAGGAATTTCTGCCAGTGAATGATGTGATTAGATCTGGAAGTAGTGGAGAAAAATGACAGGTGTGCAGGTGTGGAGTGGTAAGAGGCTTGAAGATCTGCCAGGAAGCTATTAGGTTGGAGTGAAGGGCATGTGTTAGACTCAACAGAGCAGAGGTTGCTAATTGACCACCCATGAGCCACATAGAATCCAAAGTTCTATTATGTGTTGCTTGCACAATGGAAACTCTTATTTTATAAAAATTTATATTAGTTTCCACATGATCAGATTTCCTATAAAAATCTGGATTTCCATAATTTTTTGAAGAATTATAAGGTCCACAAATATTTATCTGGAATTGGTAAGCATTGTCCCCTATAGATGACACATGTATTCCTGGTTACCATAGTCTTCGGTTCCTCCTTTGTACCTGTGATACTGGAGCATAGTGTCAGTAGCCATATAGCATCAGACATTTATGATACCCAATGGCATTTCCACAAATGGACCTTCTCCTGAACCTATAGGCAGTCACTATTTTCTCTGGAATACACTCTTTAGTGGACTGGGCTTATAGGTTCACCTCCCCATTAAAAAAACACAGCATTTCCTTGGGATCTTCTGATTTTATAGGTATCTTTGAATTCAGTTTTCTTAATCATGGCTTGACTATCATACTAAAGCAGTTTGGTGTTGAATGTAAGGGATCCTCCTTAAAAATAAATTATTGGGGTTTCCTATTGTGTAGCAAATTAAGTAATAGAAGAGTGCTTGTAATAGGCCAGTCACAGCTCTAGGCACCATGAAGGATATCAAAGATGTAAGTCTGATTACCTCTCAGAAATTAACAATCTAATTAGAAGCTATTTCTGGTCTATTAGCAGAACCTACCTCTTATTTGTAAGTCCTGCCACTCTGAACACTTGATAAATGCTTTCGAACCAGTAGAGTGCCATTTAGCACACTTAAGTAGCTACCTTCTCAATGGCACCCTGAGGCCTGAAAGAATTTCTACAGCTTTCAGAGGAGGGGGAGCTGCAAGCAGAGAGCAGCCTCTGGACTGGATGAGTGTAATCCAGTGACACCTGGCCCCTGACCCTTTGCTGCAGGTTATGTTATAAATGGGGGGATTCCTTGGAGGCCCTGGAAAGTTTGAGCAGCAAACAGCTAGTGTGTCCCTGTGAGCAAGATCAGAAATTGTTAAATTAAAAAAACACACATGCAAATTTTTATTTATTTTTCTTCTAAATTATGGCTTTCGAAGATAATGCAAAACAGTTGTTAGTGCCTTGTTTCTGCTAATGTTCTGTAAATTTATACATCTTCTGAGACTACAAATACTCTCAGTAGCAATAAGGATAAATTAAGGCAATAAACATATTATACAGTGACCTAATAGGAAAAATGATAATCTCTTTAACTGTCACATGGTAGCATTTAATTTAAATTTAAAAGGCAGTTAGTATGAGTAATTGTAAGTTAATTAAATATTGATTATTCTAAGAGCTCTCTTGTAATTTAGAATCTATGTAGTGTGTAGAATCTAAAGTAAATCTGGCTGATTTGAAATGAACTTAAAATGACATCGGTAACTACCTTGTAATTACAATTTATGGTTATTAAATGTAACTTAAAAAGCTAAATATGGTGAACAAGTCAACTATTATGGAAAAACATCAACACTGATTTCTCAGTACTTATTCTTATGTATCTATGTTGCTACTATATGCTTTAATTTTTCTGTTTTTTAACTATATGTTTACACTTAATTCTTTCTGTGGACTACTGAAGTACTTGTAAGAGAATCTCTAGGCATCCTTCTGTGCCTGTTTCATTAGGCCTGTTAATATTCTCAAATGCAATCAATAGTAAATTTTTAAACAGCCAGAACCACCCACTTCAGCTAAAATATTTTTTCAAAACAGGTCTTATTTCAGAGTTTTTGTTTATAGCCACACCGTCAACCAATCTGTATTTCTTTTCTCTCTGGACTCTTGCTAAGAGTGTCATCAACCAAACAAGTAAATGCAAATAAAACTTACTCATTCTGTTTTTTGGAGTATCTACTAGAAGATTAAATTCATTTTCTGGGCAGGTTTCTAACTTTTGAGAGAAAATACAAAATTTGCCACTTAGAGGAAGATAATGATTAAAAAATTTCTTAAAAAAACTTTCACTTTGCCATTGTGACTTTTAATTCATCATTCACCTCTCTCTATGCATCTACTCATTCATCCATCCACCACCTATGCATCCAAATGGCTATTTATTCAACAAACCACCATGACCAATTTTGCATCATATTGTGAATACAATTAAATTGGTTTTTTGGCTTCTTTCCTAGAAACTCAGCTCTGTTGATGCTGGAGGCTAGATAGGTATGTTGAGGGAACTGGAAAGTGGATGTGAAGGGCACTTCCCACAACAAAATACCTAATTTAAAACTTACATGATGTTTTCTTATAGTTAATGGGCGTTATAGACATGGGAAGAATGAGCACATTAAGCTGATAATTTTCTAGCACTATTTGTAATGTACCAGTATTATGCTAGGCATTTTACATTTTGAAAAAAATTTTCTAGCCTTTTAATAGATTGTGAGGTAGCAGTTATCCATTGCTGTTTTCCTATGCAGAGACTGAAACTCAGAGAAATTAAGTAACTTGCCCAAAGTCACTGGTTTATTAATGGGTAAACTTGTAATTTATTATCATGTCTGTTTCAGCTGAAGCAGAACTGTTCCTCTACACCAGGCTGTTCTATAATATAGTTTATAGGGGTTACTAAGAGACACATATAGGCTAATTTATTGTGACTTAATTAATAGTAGGTACTTATAGTATCCCATTAATTCGAAAATATTCACATTTCTGTATTTTAATTTTCTAAAATTGAAGGGAATCTTTTAATAACATTATAGCACTTATTTTAACTAGAAGTGAATTTTTCTTTAATAATACATTAAGTGATAGTGCCTCTTACAATAAATGACATCTTAATTCAATAAAATATGGAAATGCATTTTTATTGGATTAATAGTTATTTATAGTTAAAGGTAAATTACTTTCCTTTTCTATTTTTTAAACTCTCCTTTTGTCGAGAATTCACACCTGGACTTGCTTTTCCAAGGCATTTATTCCGTAATTGCTACGTACCACCCCTGTATCCTACCAGAGTCTTCCTTTATAGGATGGCACTGTACCCTTTTGTGTTTGGGTTTTTGAAAGAGAAGGTTGTGGACATTAAAATGTTAGATTAAAATAAAACATGAAATGTAAATATTGTCAGGTCATTTGGATGTTGTCAATTGTTGATATTAAAATAATACATGGGGAATAAAGCTGGATATTTGCTGATCCATTCCCATAATCTGAAATTTAATCTGTCACTAATTAACCTCCTTCTGCTTTTTACCTTTCCAAATCAGTTTTTCAAGTTGGTAGGACCACTGTATGCTCAAAATTTTCTAATTCCTTCTCTGCAACCTCATCTTAGCTACTTTATCTGCTTTCAAAGCCCCTAATAGTTACCTATCCTACCTACCCATTTATATTCCCCACTACTCCCAGCCCAGTCTCCGTAACAACTCTCACTTTCCTGTCTTTCTTTCAAAATCTTTTAAGATTAGGAGTTTAATCCTGGCTCTGCAACTCACTAGCTGGCTATAGTATTTGTACAAATCACTTAATCTCCCTGAATCTCAGATTCTTAATCTGAAAAACTGGGAAAGAGGAAGCAGGGCAGGTGGAGGTACATGAGATATCACTAAATTCACTTCCAGGGCTGAGTTCTTTTTCCCTTCACATTCTGTGTTGAATTCCATATCCTCTCCGAGGCCTTCCCCAGCCATACCAGCACACACCACCTTCAGTTCTTTGAAGTCATGTAGCACCTGCAACCTGTACTGCACAATCAGTTACTGACATACAAATTCTCTTATATCATTTCTCTTTTGCCTTATAAAGTTTCACTATTAGCCCTCTAAATGGACCATAAGCTTCTCTGGGGCAGGGACCATGATTTAGGTTTCTTTGATGTGCCTTTCATCTATGTCAAAGAATCTAACATAGTAATGTTCTCACAGAGGAAGTTAACGGCATATTTTTTGATAGATTATTGACCGAGGAAAACAGAATTAATGGTTCTACTGTACCAAGTTATGGGGGCTGAAACAATCCTGCTCATTTATCTACACCCAGATCAGATATCACTACCTCTGTAGGACTCTGCTTTGTTTATCTTTTCATTCTCAGCACTGAGCTCATGGCCACTGTTTAATAAGGTTTGTTGAAAGAATGAATGGATAAATATCCTTTCTGAGAGATTTTTTAGTCACTAGGTTTATTGAAAATCGTTTCATCTCACCAAGAAAATACCTTTCAAATCTGAGCTTTTTATCTGGGCATGTAAATACTCCCTTTCAAAGTACATTAATCTCCATAAGCTTTTATTATTATTATTAATATGCCATGAACTTCAATGTTTTGTTTTCCCCCAACACAGTGTCTCCACCAAGAAAGCACTTGCCCTTCTCTAATCACATCTGCAAGTAAGTAAATATTGGCAAAAACTCATAAAATCTTATTATTCCCTTTGGGTAAATGATGTCAAACTCAGTAGCCACCGTTGCCATTTATAAGTATGAATCACAAATTTACATTGCCTCTGGACATAATAAATGGCTTGCCTCATAAAATGTGAGTGAAAAGCCTGCTTCTACTTCTGCAAGAAGGGTCAGCATGAATAATCAACTCAAAACCAGCCTTTAAAAGCATTTCGATGTTAAGGTTGCATATCACATCTCAAGTCCTAAGAGTAACATACAATTTTTACTTATTTAGTTCTATTCCATAGGTTTTGATTGCTTGTAAAAAATCATGCTGTATGGCAAGGAAAGCTAACATGGATTCTCTGAAGAACTGACATATTAGTTGTGATTCTTGACTGCAAGCCACAGAGACTATGTCCAATAAAATGGAATTTATTGCCTGGGCATGGAGGGTTCACAAGGACTGTAGGATGCTGGGAGATGGGGCTTGAGGATAGGTGGAAACCAAAGAAACTCCAAAAACTATGTGTTCTTTTTTTAAAAAAGATTTTATTTATTAATGTTCAGAATGAGGAGAAGGGAGGGAAAAGAGAGGGAGAGGAACATTGATGTGAGAGAGAAACATTGATTGGTTGCCTCCCCTCTTGCACACACTCTGACTGGGGACTAAACCCACAACCCAGTCATGTGCCCTGACAAGGAACTGAGCTGGTGACCTTTCGGGTTGTGGGACAGCACCCAACACACTGAGACACACAGGTCAGGGCAAAATAGGTGTTCTTAATAACCCGACCTGTCTGGTCAGGCCACTGCTGTCACCATCGCTAAATGAATGAACTTACAAGAATTTCCCAATCCTCGAGTCATCCACTCAAGAGTTCTTCTTTTCTAGTTTCCTTTGTGTGAGAGAGTTGTCTGGAATTTTATGGCCTAGAAAATTTCCTGAAATTCCTAGGCCTAGGAATCAGGAAGCTATTCTAAAGGGGAGTGCATATTGAGTGGTCCCAAAGTGACAACCATCCACCACAGAAAGTGCTGCAATTACAGGCATGCATTTATTCAGTGTATCGTCCATTTGGACATTTGAGCTGCTGAGCAGAGAGGTTGGCCCCTGATCTTGAAGAGGATACCATCTAGTGGGAAAGAGATGCCTGTAAAGGATTAAGTACAATGCAGCCTGATTAGGGTACTGGTGAATCAGGAATAAAGTGATAAAGAAATTCAGTGAACAGGAATTATGAAAAATAGTGAAAGAGAGGGAAAAGAGTATTGACTGGGTATAGATGGATTTGATTGGAGGTGGATTTGATTCTCAATTCTAGTGCCTAGCCACTCTGTAACTTTGGGGAAAAGTCACTTACTATCTCTAACACTCAGTGTCCTCATCTGCAAAGTGATAAGAATAGCCATCCTTGTAGGATTAGAAGAAGTAAATGAGATTGCATATATGTAAGCCCTTAGCCAGTATTTGATAAGTAGTTGTTGATTCATTCATTCATTTATTCATTTGTAGCACAGAAACTGACTGACTTCTGTCTGGATAGAGAAGGAAATACTGAATATAGATCTTCAAGAAACAAGTAGGTATCCCTAGGGGCAGAGGGAAAGCGCATTCTGAGCACAGCAAAGGTGAAGAAGTGATAAGGGTGTGGGGATGTCAGGATAAGTGGCAAGGAGGTTAGCAAAGATGGACTGTGGGCATTTAGAGCAGTGTCAGACAAAGAGAGGAGAATAACAGGCTAGTTGATAAAAGGTGTAGTGCAATGTTAAAGAGTTGGGTGTTACCATGTAGTCAGCACTTTTTAAAATGTAATCTCTGTGCTTCTGGCATCAAGCCCACTGGGGTTGCTTCTTAGAAATGCAACTTTCAAAGCCCCAACCTAGAATTCCCAAATCAGAATCTCTGAGAGTAGGATATGGGCAATCCATAGTTTTCATAATCTGTCTGGGGGATTTAAAGGCACCCTAGAGTGTGAGAACCCCTCACATGGTATAGAGAGTCAAGGGAATTGCTTGCACAGGGTAATCATGAGAAAAGAAGAGAAGAGGACTCCATGCCCTGGGCTTCTCTTATTTTAGTATTTTGGGGTGTATTACATTTATCTGAGTAGGATTTTGATATTGTTGAGCTAAACTTAATACATGTGAGACAGAATCCCAGCTCAAATAATGGTTGTTCTCTTTTTATAGCCCAAATCAGACTAGACTATGGAATAATTCTGTGGCAAATAAAACAGAGCAAGATGGCTGATAATAAAAGTGAGTGATTTCTAAAAGCATTTAACACTCAAAGAGAGGGAGCCAGGACGATGTATGCTTTTGAAAGGGGGATAAGGATGGGAGAAGGAGGGAAAACAGCATAAATTTTCAGAGTTATGGCAAATGTCACAGAGAATTCAACAATTTCCTTTGCAGAATTTAGAAAACGAGTGTGCATAATTCCAACTGAGTGATATCACAGGGAATTTGAAAAGTACCCTGAGGCGATTCAGAGAGCTGCTTTTGCATTCAAGCTGAGTGAAATAAAACATCCATATTTCAACTAAGCATGCACACAAATACCCCACCCCTGCCATGGCTGTGTGCAAAGCAAACCACAAAAGCATTTAATCACAAAAATGTATTGTTAGGTTGAAGGTACAGCAGGTAGGATTGCTTTCTGGATGCCCTCTATCTATCCACCCAGGCCCCAAAGTCAGGACTTGGATATTAAGCCAAAATGATCAACCAGCTGCAATTCAACCTCAGACTTTTTATTGGAAGCTGAATAGGTAAAAACCAATGGCAGGTCCATGTTGTTTTGACTTAAAGGCTTAAACTTACATAAATGTGGACTTTTGTTGTATTTAGATGCTTATTTGCAGAGGACTGCATTGAAGCACAGCCTGTTATTCCTGGCAGCCCTGTGAGTAATGCATTGGAGCCTGAACTCCTTTGATCCAGTTCCTTTCCTTCATTCACTTGCTAAATGAAAATCAGAAAACAAATGAAAGGAAAGAAAAGAGGACTGGGAACATGTTTAAAAGACCACAGAGGGTCACGTCTGATAAACCAGTAGAACAAAAAGTAAACTGCCCATCATCTGGGAAGCAATTTCAACATAACAGCATAAGGAAAGGTGTGATATTTCTGAAGCAGGAGGACAAACAGATGTGTGTTCATGGCCCTCGTAATCTGGACAACAGGAATGAAGAATGTCAGTGCAGGACTCAAAGCGGAGTTCTAACGGGTCGCTCTCGGTCGGGTTAACTCATCCACTTACCCATGCACTCAACCAGCACTCATTTAGCCATTTCTAACATGTGGTTTTTACTAGGTGGTGGAGATATAAAGGTAAGCATGACATGGTCATTTTCATCAGAGTGTACATTCTCCCACGGTAAAGGCAGACATGGAAATAAATATTTACAAAACAGTGTGTATAAATGTAAACTGTAAGCACACAAATAGCCACACAAACATAAAAAGAACACTGGAGAAACATAAAAATGAAAGGGTACATATACATAATAAAAGAGCAAGGAAAGTGCTTAAGAAGAAAATAGTTTGATGTTTTCGCCAATTTTGATGGGATATTGGAGATTTGCTTGATATATTACCATTTAAATATTATTCCCATGATCATGCTACATTCAGCTGAGAGATGAGTCCTGAAGATAAAATAATCGTATGGTAATTTAGCTGGAGTGACACATGCCCTATCTGCCACTCTCTAAACGGAGTGGGGAATGAAGGAGGGAAAAAGTGTGTAGTCAGTCTATCTCTCTCAGTCAGGAGTTTTTAGAAACTAAGATTATTTGCTTAATTGCAATAAGTTCATAGTGATATCATCTTTTCTCACAATCTAAAAGATGAAGAATGTTAAAGTAGAATGAATTCAAATTATCCTTAAACTTCAGAATATAGTCTTTTTTTTTTTTATAACTCAGAGGACAGTCAATGAGCAGAAGAAACTGAAATTTATGGAGCACCTACTTTGTGCTTGGTTCTATGTCCAGAGTTTAATATAATTTGTCTCATATATTAGTACTATGTAGGAGGGCTATGGAAGTGGCAATATTTCATACAGGTTCTAAACATAGATTCCTGGATTCAAATCCCAGCTCTTCAATTTATAAGTTGTATGATTCTGAACAAGGTGTTTTTTTAACCTCATTAGACCTCAGGGGGGTTTTATCTTCAAGATGTATATATTAATATAATCTACCTGAATGGTTTTTATGACCATTAAATTATCTAATGAAAGTAAAATACTTGGAGTAATACCTGACCCAAAATAAACACCAGTAAATGTTAGCTACTTTCATTGCTTTTTTTTTTTACTATATAATATTTTGTTTTCAGTTAATCCTCAGGGGAAAACATCTGTTTATATATTTTTAAAAACTTAGCAAACTAGAAATAGAATAAATAGAATTTGATAAAGTGTAGTGACAAAGAACATAGAGTAAAAACCTCACTTAATGGTGAAATGTGAAAAGCTTTCATTTGAGATCAAGAAACAGACAAAGATGCCTTTTACCACCACTACTCAACATTGCACTGGACATTCTAGGGAGGACATGAAGAAGAAGAGAAAGGTGGAAGGACCAGAAGGGAAAACAAGCTGTCAGTGTTCATAAACTATTATGGTATACATAAAAATTTCAAAAAATTATTGAAATTAAAAATGAGTTTATCAAGGTTGCTAAATGAAAGATCAATACAGAAAAGTCAAGTCAATTTACATATTCTAGAAATGCACAGAAAATAAAAATAAAATTATAGAGAATATACTGAGTAAGGAGTTCCAAAATATGCATGATTGGTACGTCAGATGGGAGAGTATCAAAATGAGGGAAATTGTTACAAGAGATAATATACTGCGAGTTTTCCAGAATGAAAGACATAAATTTTTAGATTCAAAAAAGTCATTCGGTGTACTAACTTATTATAGTAGTAAATTTCATAATGATAATTCTTTAAAAAATTTTCCAGAAGCTTAGAAATACATTGTAAAATATTTTTTCTTTTTTTGATTTTATTGATTATGCCATTACAGATGTTCTATTCCCCCCTTCATTCCCCTCCACCCTGCACCCCCCTACCCCCACCCCCACCATTTCCCCCCTTTAGTTTATGACCATGTGTCTCAAGTTCTTTAGATTCTATATTTCCCCTACTATTCTTGCCCCCCATCTATTTTCTATTTTTAAAGAAGTTTTCTGTTTTTTTTTAAAAAATATTTTATTTATTTATCTTTAGAGGGGAAGGGAAGGAGAGAGGGAGAGAAACATCAATGTATGGTTGCCTTACGTGTGTCCCCTGCTGGGAACTGGCCTCCAGGGAACTGGTCTGCAACCCAGGCATGTGCCCTGACTGGGAATCGAACCGCGATTGTCTGGTTTGCAGGCCGGCGCTCAATCCACTGAGCTACACCAGCCAGGGCTCCCCCCCATCTATTTTCTATCTACCATCTATGCTACTTATTTTCTGTACCTTCTCCCCCCTTCTCCTTCTCCCACTCCCCTGTTGCTAACCCTCCATGAGATCTTCATTTGTATGTTTCCACTCCTGATCTAGCTGTCCTTTTAGTTTGCTTTTGTTTTAGGTGTGGTTCTTAATAACTGTGAGTTTGCTGTCCTTTCACTGTTCATTCTTTTTATCTTCTTTTTCTTAGATAAGCCCCTTTAACATTTCATGTAGTGAGGGCTTGGTGATGATGAACTCCTTGAATTTGACCTCATCTGAGAAGCACTTTATCTGTCCTTCCATTCTAAATGAAAGTTTTGCTGGATAGAATAATCTTGGTTTGTAGGTCTTTGGATTTCATAACTTGGAATACCTCTTTCCAGCCCCTTCTTGCCTGTAAGGTCTCTTATGAGAGAGAAATCAGCTGACAGTCTGATGGGAAGTCCTTTGTAGGTGACTGTCCCCTTAGCTCTTGCTGCTTCTAGGATTCTCTCCATTTTAATTTTGGCTAATGTAATGATGATGTGCCTTGGTGTGTTCCTTCTTGGGTCCAATTTCTTTGGGACTCTCTGAACTTCCTGGATTTCCTGGAAGTCTATTTCCTTTGCCAGATTGGGGAAATTCTCCTTTATTATTTGTTCAAATAAGTTTTCCACTGGTGGCTGTGTCTTTCCCCCTTCTGGTACCCCTATAATTCAGATGCTGGAACATTTAAAAATGCCCTGGAGGTTCCTAAGCCTCTCCTCATTTTTTTGAATTCTTGTTTCTTCATGTTTTCCTGTTTGGCCATTATTTTCTTCCTTCTGGTCTACTCCCTTGATTCGAGTCCCAGTTTCCTTTTCATCAGTATTGGTTTCCTGTGCAATTCCCTTCACTTCAATTAGTTTAGCCTTCATATGTTCCTCTAATTTGTGACTAAAATCAACCAGTTCTGTGAGGATCCTGATCACCAGTATTTTGAACTGTGCATCTGAAAGTTTTGCTATTTCTTAGTTGCTTAGAGTTATGGGCTCCGGGGCTCTGAGATGTTCTTGAGTCATTTTTGGTCTGTTCGTTCCTGTTAAGTTTGAGGAGCAGAGCCTTAGGTGTTCACCAGGGTAGGGCTACCCAGGTCGCTGGTTTGTGATGCTGTATGTGGGGGTGGGTCAGAGCGGGGAAATGGCGGCCCCCTCTGTTGCCTCTTGCTGCTGGGGCCTGCACGGTCCCGTTTCACCGCCCACTCCCTCACCGGTATATCTGCACACAAATGTGCGACCACAATCAACCTGCCGCCCTGCACCCTTGCTGGGTCCACCAGTCGCTTACTGGGTCCACCCATTGCTACCCCACATGTGGGATCCACATGCCTCAGTCTGTCTGACCGAGTTTTCCTGTGCAACCCCGCTCTACCAGCTGCTGGCTTCGCCCCTCTTACCGGTCAGGCTGAAGAATTTGTTGTTATCAGACTTCGGAAAAGTTTAATTTTCTGTGTTCTGGCTGTGTTTTCTGTTGCTAATATTTTGTTGTCTCTAAACTTGGTTGTGTGAGAAAGCACGGCGTCTCCACCTATGCTTCTATCTTGGTGGAAGTCTGTAAAATCCTTTTATAACCACTTACTATTTTTTTGTTCATCCATACAATAAATATTTTTCAGAATCCACTGTCTGTCAGTATATAGTAGTTGTTTACAATCCAATGGGACAGCACAGAAGTATCCAGCAATTAGTAGAAAAAGGAGAGATTGAGTGCATTCTGGGCAGAAGAAACAGGGCTTAAAAATGGCAAAGAAATGAGAGAGAGGATACCCTTAAAGAAGAGAAAGATCAATTTGACTAGAATTTATGTGCTATGATTGAAACATGAGGATTAGAAAGTATAGTTTTTGCTTTGAACTCTGATGATGGTGATTATTTTAGAGTTTTTAAAAATTACTTGTTTATATTTATAGGAAAATAAGAATTAAAATGTCTATTTTAAGAAAAGACATACCACATTTCACTGTGTATAATGTGCACCCACATTTTTGGCCCAAACTTTCAGTAAAATAATATTTCATTTTAATTTTTTAATTCAAGTTTTTATATATTTATATTTGGAAATGAAACTGATTATTGTATTCCAAGGTATTATTTTGCATATGGATATTGTTATTGCTTTCTAGAGTTACACTTTTAACACGCAAGTATAAATAAAAGAATTAAAAACATTTATATAGATACAGAATTAGTATTGTCCATGTATTATGCACACCCTAATTTTTCCCTCAATATTTTGGGCAAAAAAGTGCACATTATACATGGCAAAATATGGTAGTTGCAAAGAACTCTGCTAGGTCCATGAGATGCATTTTTTGTTCATCCTTACTAAAACAGTGCCCAAAGGAGAATAGCCATCCTGCATAGCATCGTCTGTCCTTGGAGAATCCCAGAAGTTTGAGTTAGTGTGGTCTTCTGGGAATTAAGTTAGGGAAAGTAAAACATGTCAGTAAGAGACCATAGGAAGATGTGAGCAAACTTGTCCCAAGACTGTGGGTCTAGCTTTGGTTTGATCATGAGGAGTGGCTCTATTAGAGTTTGAAAGAGAAAGAGGCTGTCTTGTAAGAAGCTTACCAAGAAGCATTCCTAGGAAGTTTATTCTACAGATTTATAGGATGATTTTTCAGGATCCTATGGACTCTCAGGTATAACAATATGAACACCTATCTTGGTTCAGGCTGCTTCAACAGACTACCATAGATGAGCAACTTATAAATAACAGAAATTTATTTTTCAGAGTTATGGAGGCAGGACATCTGAGATAAGGGTAATGGTCAGATTCGAAGGCCCTCTTTCAAATTGTGAACTACCAACTTCTAGCTGTATCCTCATGTGGAAGAAAGAGAGTAAGTGAGCTGTCTGGCCTCTTAAAAAGAGCTCGAATTCATTTACAAGTGCTCTCCCCTCATAACCTAATTAACTCCCAAAGGACTCAACTACATACTATCACACTGAGGATTAAATGTCAACATGGGAATTTAGGGGGACACAAACATTTAGGGGCAACACCATAAGACAAGCATCCTAGTCAGGGAGATGAGACTCCCAATGGTATAGAATTCTAACTACTAAGAAGCAAGTTCATGTAATTGATTGAGGAAGCCCTGTGGGGATAAAAGAGTGATATTGCAAAAACTGTTGATAAAGAGGAGAGTATGGTACAATTCTTTCAAATCAGGATTCCATTTTTTGACTGTCATTTTATCATAACTTTGGACCTTCTTGAAATAAATGATCACTTCTCTGAGATTATGTGAATGGAGTTGGCCAATTAACAGCCTCTGGATGTGATACCCCAGATAGAATAAGAAGATCTAGTGGAATTTTATCAGTATATGGAACTTCCTTAAAGCCCTCAAATTCTCTCTGGTCATCCTCAGTGAGCAGAGAGAAGCCCTCAGTGATGAAGATTGACAGGGACGTGGGCCACAATTTCCTTCCCTGACTGCTTGCTGCAACCTCCTGGTCAAGAGGGAGCCCACTCAGCTTCTTCTCAAGCTCAGTTCCTTGAATGATTCCTTGCAGTCTTGGCTCCTTGGTGGCTTTACCAGGCTGCTCTGTCACCACACTGCAGGTCTTGGCCTTCTGGAAAGTTTCTTCATTTCTATAGCTTCCCCTTTGCTCAGCAAAATGTTGCTAGTATTGTAGCATGGCCTAGTTCAAATCCAATGGGATCGGGAGTGGCTAGATCAGATTCTGGAAATCCTAAAAGTCTTGGACTTACAGAGTGTCTCTCCTTTGATGCTGAGCCTGCGAAAAGGTATGAAAAGGGTTGGCACTTGAGGAGAGAGAAGCAAGCAAACATTCTCAGGACAAGTTAACGTCTGTCTCAAAGGAGAGGTTTTTCTGTCTAACTCACTGAAGAAGCACTTCCTCCACTGACTAGAGGAAATTAATAGTGTATTTTTAATTGTAGGTGGCAACCTATCAGTGGGTCAAAAATAATCTTAGAGGGTTATAACCTATGTAAATATAAATATATATACATGTACATATACATTTAATTTCTGCATGTCTGAGGTTTTGGAGATTTAAAATTTTTTACTTAAAATTAATAGAATATTTGTTATTAGCTAGGTAACATGTTTACTTTGTGCCATTTTTAGAAAGAAGAATTTATCTAGCTCCCATGGGCTCTCAGCCATGACTAAGTGGGAACACCTTCAGCTCATGTCCTAGTGGGAGATAGAACCAGGCTTAGGGAGAAGATACTCCCAGAAAAAGTAGGGAGAATAGATGTGCCACAAATTAAAGCAGGCAAACAGGAATAATATCTCAGGAAGCGTCAATAAAAACTTAGGAAGATGGCCTTTCCATGCCCTTGTCACTGGATTGGGTAGTTCCACATACAACACAGACCCACCTTCTCAGCATTTGGAAAAGGAGCTCACTCCTTCAGAGTGGGGGGGAGGATGAGGGAGATCTGATTAACAGGGAACAGGTGGCTTTGCTGGTGAAGTCTTTAATATGCCTTTTGATTCCACAGTCTGTGATGTTTCGTGCATCTTAACCTTATCAAACCAAAATCAAAATGGGGAAATAAACATGTACTAAATGCTTTTTATAAAAAAAGTTTTATAGCCTTGATCTCATTTAATCATATAGAATTAATCTATACAGATGTATTCTCTGTAGAATATTTCACTGTCCATACCTCCAAAATTGTAGCTGGGAGCTATGGGATCTGGCTGATAGGTGATCGGGACAAGAGACAGTCCCAACCAGCTGTGCCATACAAGCAGACCAGGCTTTCCTCTACCTCGTACTCTCTGCCTACTGAATCTGCCCACTGGATGTTAGAGCATCCTGTTTGCTTTCTTTTGATATTGTTTATTCCTAGGCTTTCTTTGATATGGGGTCTGAGTTTTTCTTTTCCTGCATATTTGGTTATGATCTTATCATGGGACTGTTGGTTTCTAAGTTTCTTACTAAACCACAAACTGTAACTACCAGTCCCAAATGACACATGTGTATCTAGTAACTCCCCTTTTATCTCTTTTTTAATCTTTTATGGATCATAAAAGATGGATCTCCTTCCAAGGCATTTTACTGCTATAATTTTGCACTAACCAAAACAAATCGTTTGGAATCTTAGTTTGAAGATTGACTACCTTAAGAACCAAATCCCTTATCACTTGAACTAAATTATCTTTCTGCACAAGACATATGCTTTTGTCTAAAAAGAATGATGTGGTGTGTAACTTAGCAAATGCTTCTCTCCATTCCAACAATGTGTTCAAATTCCTCCTCCCTCCTTATTCAGGTCCAGAAGGTCTTCTTGGCTGATTATCTAAACTTCCTTATTTCCTTCTGACTTTCAAGTATTTGCCCATTTTACTACTGTTGCTGCACTTGGGGCTGTTTCCATGTCAGGTGACCAAAAGGGTGCCCTGGACAAATGGCAGAGAGGACAGTTTGGATCTCTGTGGCACCAAGGGTCCTTCATCTCAGGCACAAGATACCCTCTAGTGCATTGCAGCTATCCTTAAAACCTACCAGTCTGAGGAAGGGCCTGATGGGATTTATGACCTGCAGGTGGATGGTGGCAGGGGAGGCACAGAGATTGGATAGTGTCTTTGCCTCAGTCTGGACCAAGACTCTGCTTCCTTAGGGAGTGCGTTCTCACTCTGGACAGAGATCCCCTTCCCAGGCCAGGTATTTCATAGCCATCCAGCAGGATATCCAGGAGGGCCTTGAAGTCTCTTTTGAAAGCATGCTAGTGTTTTGGAGATCTAAGCAGTAGAAATAGAAGTGTTTGTCCTTTAAGAAATGGAGCTGCTGCTCTATAGCGGGAAGTGGGATCTCAAAGGCACTTTGCTCCCCGGTGTTTTCATGTTGCAGAGGTACCTGTTGCAGTATTGATTTTCCTGGGTCCCCTGCTGTAACAAACTGCCATCTTAATCTGCCACAGTTCAAGTTAATGCTTGAGATCCTGTTTCCTGGAGAGTTGAGTGTCAGTCTTTTCCTTCTGGAGGGTGGAGCATTGTTTCCCACCATGCCCGAGTTCCTCTTAAAGATTTCATTTCAAAGTTATCCTGTGACTTGTCATAAATGAATAAACAGTGTGAGCATCAGGCCCTTTTATCTCATCACCAGTGTGATGATCACCTCCTCTACCAGTTTACTGATTTACCCAAAAACCTGCCTCCCATTCCTGCCCTCACCAAGGCAATGGGATTGCCATTTTCACAGGTCAATGTCCAAAGAAGGACGTGTCTGAAAGCATGGAGGCTGGGGAAATGTTAGGTTGGAGGGCACGAGGAATGGAGAAGGTGTCTTCCTGCTTTTCAGAGACACTCTCAGGCAATACTGCAAGGATGTACAGGAGTTGACTTCAGCCTCAAAGGTCCAGGGTTCTGTCTCTCTACAACACTGGTGTGGCTGTGACTAACTCACATGATATCCTTTCAAGCAGTATCTGTAGAGTAAACCACTATAGCAGGATTTGTGTCTGTTGGTTTAGTTTCTCAGTGGGGGAGAATCTGATTAGCTTAGCTCAGCCTAGTAACAGGTTTCCCTTGGGTCAGGAATTTACCTGAGTCTAATCTGCTGTGGTTAGACTACAAGGTTAAGTTCCCATGGATAGAAGGACCCTTAGTAGGGGGAACCTCAACAGTCAAAAAAAAAAAGTCTGGGAAGGAGCACCTAAATTATCCACATTAACTATTTCTGATAGAAGTTATTAAAAACAAATTACAAATCCCAAATCTCATTTATAGGTGAGTCTAGTAATTTATTGGTTATGGATATATGTTCACTATACTGTACAGCATCTTACTAGAGAAAACAGCTTTTTTAGAGTTGCAAGGAATGTGACAAGTTCTAAGAAACTTAATAAAGGCATATTATTGAGAACATTTTGCTGTATATCATTCAGTGCCCCTTAGTGAGAACCTGGGACAAAATGTCTTTAATGGTCTCAATTCCTGGAAAAGCTGTGTTTTTTTTTTTCCTGAGTAACTCTATTGACTTTATAATATGGAGATTTTGACTTTTATAATGACTGTGTCTCTATTTCCTTTGGCTACTAGGAAGCTCAGAACCAAATTTGTAGAACATTTCTAGCAAATGTATAGTATCTTAAAGTGTGTGTTTCTGTCTATTCATCATTCGTATGTCTTTATTTGATATTCTTCCCATTGTTCTTACTTTCTACTTGTAATACTTTCCTTCATTGACTCAGCTGGTCTCTGCTATGTGCCCAAAAACCTCAATTCCAAAGAGATTCTAGAAACCTTATTTCCTCCCCAGGGCAGGGGTCTCAAATACTTCAAAGTCAAAATGGAATACTCAGCTTAACTAAATTAGGCTACCACATTGGGGGAGGAGTTAGAGATTTTAGCAAAAGGACTAAACAAATGAAAGACAAAACAAAATGGGAGACACCATTTTTATTTCCTCATTTTTTCTGTTTCTGTCTTTCCTCCCAAGAACTCGGTGTGGTGAGTCAAAGACTGAAAGTGCCTTTGTGTCAAAAGGTGCTCTGTCAGGGAAGGCCAAGTGGGAATCAGAAAAGGGCCCAGAGGAAAGGAAGCTCAGATCAGCTGATCACGCTGGTCTCTGGACTCATCTTTAGAAGGAGTCAGATGGGAATGTGCATTAGTATAGCCACTGTGGAAAACAGTGGGGATTTAGCGTTTCTTCAGAAAAATTAAAAATAGGACTACAATATGGTTTAGCAATCCCAGTTCTGCATATATATGCAAAAGAAACAAAAATCACTATCTTGAAAAGATGTCTGCACCCAATGTTCACTGTGGCATTATTTCCAAGACATAGAAACAACCTAGGTGTCCATTAAAGGATGAGTGGATAATGTTGCATATATATATGTGTGTGTGTGTGTGTGTGTGTGTGTGTATACTCACACACAATACAATATTATTCAACCATAAAAAAGAAGGAAATCCTGCTCTTTGTGATATGGATAGACCTTGAGAGCATTATGCTGAGTGATACAAGACAGAGAAAGACAAATACTGTATGATCTCACCTATACATGCAGCCTACACAACTGAAACTCAGACATACAGAGAGAGATTGGTAGTTGTCAGAGGTGGGGGATGATGGATGTAGGAAGTATGTGAAAGTGGTCAAAAGGTAAAGAGTTTCAGTGATAAGATATATAAGTTCTGGGGATGTCATGTGCAGCACGATGAATATAGTTAACAACAGTGTATTGTAGTTTTGAGAATTGCTAAGAGAGTAAATCTTAAAAGTTCTCATCAAAAGAAAAAGCATTTAGTAATGTTAACTAGACATATTGGGGTAATCCTTTTACAATATATACATATAACAAATCACTATGTTATGTGCTCTGGACTAATGCAAACTTATGTGTCAATAATGTCTCAGTCAAGCTGGGGAAATATCAGAAAATAAATAAATGGAGTCAGGCTTGCTCAGTACCCACCGTAGCTGTGGTTCCACTCCTCAGGCTGACTGGGGCAAAGCCGTAACTAGAGAGGAAGAGTGTGGGTGTGCCTGGGGCGTGCCTCGTGCCCCTGGTCTTCGGGCTGCCACGGCCATGCTAGGCAGCTGGAGGGCACATGAAGAACAGCTACAGTTTCCTCATCTGTTTATTTAATTGTGTGAAATTATTTTTGGAAACTGTCTGGTATCTTTTGTGAGCAAAATAGGTTATGTATGTATGAAAGAAAGAATGCAGAAATATAGTGAAAATGCAGGGGAAAGTGCTATCTCCAGTGATACTGGTGTTCTCCCCCTCAGCGATCGCTCGCAATGCCTGAAGTCCCACCATCAAAACCACTTCTTTGAGATGAGTCCATTTCTGCAAAACAACAGAATTAAAATGAACACATTTTTTTCTCATCACACATTGGTAATTTAGGGTTGTATCTTCAAGTACTTTGAAAACTGGAAACTGTTAACAAACTTAAAGAACTGCAGTATTTAGAGCAATTAGTGCCATAACTTGAATTAATTTGTATTAAATTATTGTTATCTTAGAAATCAGAAGGAGGGAACCTGGTATAATGAGGCAGAGGATAGAGGAATCATAAAAACAAGGACAATAAAGGTCAAGGGAAAGCCTGGAAATGGCCGAGACACACTGCCGCTGCTTGTCCTTGCCTGGGTAGGGCGAAACCTTGGTCAATAGGCCATCAGGGAGGAAGATGACCTCTCCTACAAAAGACTAAATAAGTAATGAAGAGATTGCCGGGTTCAAATCCTTGCTGTGCCACCTACTAGTTGTGTGATCTTGGACAAGTGACAACTTTGCTGCGCGTTTTCCTGTTAGTGAAACGGAGACAGTAGTTGCATGAGCCTCATAGGAAAGCTATAAGGACTGAATGAGTTGATGCTGGAAAAGTGTTTAGTGCAGTGCCCAGCATGTAGTAATAACTGTGTCAGTTAAAGAAAATGTGAAAAACAAAAAGTGGTTCAAGCAGGGACTGGGCATCATGGAGTGTCATGAATTGCCTGTGATCTTAAATTTTATGCTTTTATTTTTCCATTTTTATATTAAGAGATATTTATAAGACACAGGTGCACAATAAATATTAGAAGTGGGGAGTTTGGTGAGGCAAAGAGTATACAAATTTAGTGGGAGAGAGAAAAGATCAGATTTTGAAGATATTTCAAAGAAAAAGCAGGAGAATTTGATGATAGATGTTTTTACTTTTCCTTTGCTTACTTGTTTGTTCTGGAACAGGTATGATAGTTCTTGAATTGAAGAAGGGCACTCATATTCCCGTTGTGTTCAGGCAGGTGTTCTGGGCCTGTTGTGAGAACAGGCTTTGAATAGCTGGTGGTAGACACTTCTAACGAGTGACCAGTGGCGGGACATTGCACCAGCCTGCCCAACTGAAGCATAATGAAACTCACAGATGGAATTTAAAATTTTCTAGCAGTCCCATCAAAAAGAAACAAAGATAAAGACATGAAATCAACTGTAATAGTATATTTTATTTAAACCAATATATTGCCCTAGCTGGTGTGGCTCAGTGGATTCAGTGCGGGCCTGCAAACCAAGGGGTTGCCGGTTTGATTCCTAGTCAGGGCACATGCCTGGGTGGTGGGTGGACCAGGTCCCCAGTTGGGAGCGCGCAAGAGGCAGCCACACATTGATGTTTTTCTCCCTTTCTTCCCTTCCCCTCTCTATGGAGGTAAATAAATCAAATCTTTAAAAAAGAATCTAAAAAAATAAAATATAAATAAACCAATATATCAAAAATATCACTAGACTATGTAATCAATATGGAAAATTAACAAGGTATTCTATTTCTTAAAAATTGTCTTTGAATTCTGATCTGTATTTTATACTTACGACACAACTAAGTACAGATTAACCATGTTTCAAGGCACATGTAGCTAGTGGCTACGGTATTGAACAGAGCAGCTTCTGTATCATCAGTGAGAAGGACCCTTGCCATTAGCCCCTGTCTTAGGATGCAGAGTATCTTTGCTCACCAGATTAGTGTTTAGTTGTTCCATTTTGGTCATTGATGGCTAGAACTACATGTGTTAAGTTTCTACTCTGTTTCGAGTCCTAAATCACTGGGAATTCAAAGATGTCTGTAAAGAATATAAATTCCAAGGATATTTTGACTGGATTAAACTCATCCTTTCCTATTTCAATTTCATTCAACTAAATTAAGCTAGTTGGAATATGACTAGTCAAAAACTGAATCAAACTGTTTTAAGCTAACAAGCTGGTGTGCACCTGTCTTAACAAGAGCAAAGATTTCTGGCTAATTCCTTTGGGTTATAGCTTAATTATGCTATCGAAAAGTGGTTTTGATGTCAAATGGTTTTTATGTGTTTTGATTATTTACTTATACTTGGACTATGTGTACTCTAGCCATTTTAAAATAGTTCATGATGGATCTGATAACTTCTTGCCAATTCAAAGTTGAGCAATTTGTTATAATAATAACAAATATTGTAAGACACTTATGACCACATAGATGTTGTTAGACCCAGGACACCACACGAAAAAAGGCAGAAACCAGGCTATAAGGATTCGGCCTTACGGCCACAGCTACTCTGACAGTGAGCCTGATTTTTGTCTGAACTGGCGGATTATTATATTTGGATTCTCCAAAGCTCCTAAATAAGGGAGTGCTTGTTCCCAGAAAGAAGTACAGCACAAAACACTGAGTACCCTTATTTGTGAGTTGATGTTAGATTTGGTAATAAAATGTTAAGAAATTCCTAATGCTTATAACATTACACAGCAAGTGAGTGGCAAGAAATTTGGGATTGGACTCCAATTCACCCTGGGTCAAGATGAGGCTCCTGGCAACTAGAGAAAGAAGTAGCAAAAAGAAGGCAGAGAATAGGGACAAGTTGTTGAATATACCTCATCCACCAAGCAAGACTACTGAGCTCAGATCTGGGCGAAGCAGGCCTGTTGAGAGATCTTCAAAATGCCTTGGGCCACGATGAAAAGAAGTAATGATAGATTGATACAAGATCATACTCCAGGGAGAAAAGCTAGTGTTACCTTAGTGCAGATTTTATACTTCTACGCATGCTGCCCAATACTATCAGGCTGTTTTTTTTTTTATGTATCTCTTCTCAAAAATATTCAATAGCTCCCACTTAGCTACCAAGCCAAACTTTAAGCATTTTATTATTTATTTTTAAAAATATTTTATTTATTGTTAGAGAGAGGGGAAAGGAAGGAGAAAGAGTGGGAGGGAAACATCAATGTGTTGTTGCCTCTCATGTGTCCCCTGCTGGGGACCTGGCCTGCAACCCAGGCATGTGCCCTGACTGGAAATCGAACCAGTAACCCTTTGCTTCATAGGCCCATGCTCAATCCACTGAGCTACACCAGCCAGGACTAAGCATTTTATTTTTAATGACCTGCCTCACCTTTCTTAGCCAGGCTAATTTTTTTTGGTCACTTCCTGGTGCTTCTAATTTCCACAGTCAGAATTGTTTTGTTTTCAGTCTCATGTTAATTTATCCTTTATGTTGGTCTTCCTGTCTTCACTGACTCTTCTATGCTCATCAAAGTTCCGCCCATTTAGTAAGGCCGATGCAAGGTATTGCTTCCTGCCTGAGGTCTCCAGCCTCATAGATCTTGTTTTCCACTGAGGCCTTTAGCCCTGAGAATTTCACTGGTGTTGACCTCATCACTCCAAGTAGTTTGCAGGGTATTTAATAGTAAGAGTTGTGTTTCTTTAACCGCTCCCACTAGTATTCATGAGCACTATGAATCCACAGTACACTCATTCAGAATGGGTTTTGATGCTTAGTGTGTGCGAGGTACTTGAAATGCAGCAGAGAAGACGACTCTGGCTTCATGGAGTTTATATCCAAAGGGAGAAAAATAAAGACATAAATGAATAAATAAATTAGTTTACTTCTGACTTGGTAAATTCCATAATGAAAATTAATTCAGCCAATGAATTAAAAAAGAGAAAATGGAGTTATGTGAAATTTTAGTTAGGAGAGAGAGAGCATGTGTAATAGATTTGAGAGGATGGAAAATCCAAAATGTGCAGAGATTCAGGAAAAGTTTGTAATTAGAATTGAATTCAAAGGCTGTCTTCTGGGGAATTTTCTGTTACTCGAGGGAGGTCATTTTTTTTTTTAATTAAGGTCTTCAATGAATCAGATGGGGCCTACCCACATTAGCGTTATCTGCTTGAAGTCTACTGATTTACATATTAATCTCATCTAAAAATATCCTAGAAACATTTAGAACATTGTTTGACCAAATTTCTGGATACCATTCACCTAGCCAAATTGACACATAGTTAACTATCACAAGACCTGAGTTGCAGTTTGAAAAACAGGTTTCAGTTAGTTAAAAGAGGAAAAGTGAGAAGGGTGACCTTAAAAGAAAAAATAGAGGAAGAGGTATGAAACACAGCATGTGTGTAGACAGAAACTATAAATTGAAAAATAGTGGAAAGCAGTTCTGAAGAGATCTGTGGGGGCCAGGTCATGGAGGGTCTCGTGGTATGTTCAGATGCTTTGACTTCATTCTGTAGATAGTGGGGAGTCAGTGAAGGCTCCCAAGTTAGACATGTATATTATACAGATTATTTTGCCTGTGTGTGGGGAATGGATTTATGGAGGTAAAACTGGGGGCAGAGAAACCAGTTATAGAAGAACTATAGTAGCCCCCAAGAGCTATGATTGAAATGGGAAAGTGGGAACAGTCATAGTGTGAAAGGGGGCAGGTGTTATAGTCAAGAAATATTTGCAAGGTAAAATGAGGACTTAATGATCAGATGTGTAGAGAAGGAAAAAAGAATCTAAGTTGACTTCTAGGTAGTGAGCTTGGATGCTACCATTTAAGCTCTATTAGTTGAGATCAGAGTACAAGGAGGACCAAGTTTGTGAAGGATAGAGCTTTGGTGCATATAATGAATTCAGATTTGAATATACTAAGTTTGAAGAGCCAGTGAGGCTTCAAAAAGGGGATGTGCAAAAGACTGTGAGTCTTAAGTTCAAAGGAGGAATGGGAATTTAAGACAAAACTGTGGGACTCATCACTAGACAGGTAATAGTGTCCCACATTACCTTCAATAAAACTGACCAAATAGAGCCCGAAGAGAAGATCAATGAATCAAGGACAGAGGGAGAGGAAGTCACACACACAAAAAAAACTGGAAGAATAATCAGAGAGGTCGAAGGGAAGCACAAGCACAAAGTACCAGAGAAGCCAAGGCTTAAGAAGGAAATAAAAAGGAATGATGGATCACTAGTGCCAATGTAGCAGAGGATTTAAGAAGATGACCTCTTGCATAGGTCTATGGAATTTAGCAACAAGGACGCCATCAGCAGCCTTAGCAAGCACAGCTACAGTGCAGTGATGGAAGAAAAACCAGATTGCTGAGGGTTGAAGAATGAATGGAAAGAGAGGGAATAGTGACTCCCTCCAACAAAATGACAATCTTCCAACAAAACTACTCCAAGTAGTTTTGGAGAAGGGAAGGAGAGAGGAAGACTCAGATTAAAGAGGAGATGATATTTTTCATATGGAGGATACCTCTGCATGTTTATAGGCTGCAGGAAAAGAGCCAGATTGATGAGGAAGTAAATGCTGTGGATAGAGATAGGCTCATTGATGGAACACAGCACGTTCCAGAGGAAGTGGGAATAAATCAGTTCAAGGGCCTGGCCCTGAACAGCCATCTCATTATCTGTGGCTACAGGAGAGAGAGCTTGATTACAAAAACAAGCACATGTGTAGTTGGGAAAGCCAAAACCTAAAACTGAAAAAAACAAAACAAAACAAGAAGTGTATATGGATAGTCCTCAGTTCTTCAAAGTAATAAGAGCTGAGTTCATCTCATCATAAGAATGCAAGTGGTTTGAGACAACTGCTGCAGGTTTGAGATGGCAAGTAAAGGGAATAGAAGAGACCACCAAGAGGATCAACTCAAGTTAGAGACCATGAAATTCACAAGGCATCCAGAGTTAACTATTGTGTGATTTGGGGGGCTGACTAGGTCCAAAGGGAAGGTCTAGTAGAGTTGACAGTGTTTGTAAAGCAGTGCTTTCAATGAACAAGCACTTTAAACCTCCAGGTCTCTTTTTTTTTACTTTAGGGTAGTGTTATAGATAAAGGTTTAAAAACATCTCAATGTTGTATCTCCTAAAGAGTGTACTTTCTGAGCCACTTAATTTCATATCATCCTTTACTACTTCAGTTTAATGTGAAAAGGAAGAATAAAGTTTTCTAATGATAGAAAATTGCCCCTTCCAATTCCATAGGTCCTCAACTATTAGATAAATAATCACAGTATCTTAGTGAAGTTAAACAGGGCATTTCCTTCCAGCAAAAACCCAGAAATCTAAATAGAGAATTTTAAAGATTCACATATGCATGCAGGTGCACAGATTCAACACAGTACAGACCTTTCATCAGAACACTAAATACTATTCATGCTGGCTGAGTAGTTTTCATAATTGTTTTCTTTTTGTATTATTGAAAGAGAAACAAATCTACTTTCTCTGTATTCATAGGAATGGAAATTAGTATTGGAAATAAGCAATTAAAATCCCCAAGAAAACTCCATTAAAGAGGAAATACAATATGTTAAAAAATACCATATGGAGAGAACAAATTTGATATTAAGCCAGGAAGAGAATGGCCTTAAAGGTCCAGGATTCAAGGACAAGCTTTTTCTGCTCCTTTGCTCTCTGCAAGGCACAGGATTTCCACACATATGGTGTTAGAACTGTCCGCTGCTCTGCAATCCCTGGTGCAGGACCATATGTGCTGCAATCTACAAACACAACAGGATGGGATGGGAATTATCTGCCAGTTTTTTTCTTGGAGCTCCCTTGTGTAAAACAATTTTATACCTTGCCCCTATTGTTATAATTCATTGAATTAATTAAAGAAGCTTTTAAATATTTGAAATCTCCCTACCACCCCAGCCTCATACATGAATGATAGTGTTCAAGTCTGTGCCCATGATCAGCACTGTAATCCATTTGGGCCTCAAACCCAATCTCATGGAAAATTCAATCAGCTAGTTGATTAGACACTAAATTATACTTTTCTCTGGCTGGCTTTGCTCTTGCTTCCAATTCATAAATGCTGTAATTACTGACTCCTTGTCCCATTACCCTTCTCTTACTTTGATTAGTTTTGGAAAGTCAAGAGTTGCATCTTGATATGCCAAATTTTTAGTTCTAAATTTTTCTTCTTTTATGTTATTTATTTTAAAAAAATACAGAAAGGATATGTGAGAGGTTAGAGGTAGCTCCCACATTATTGCTTTCGTTTGGCCAGCTCTATGAGGAATTGACACATAGGGGAAGATTTTTCAACCCTGCTACTCTTGACATTTGGGCCAGATAATCCTTTGTCATGGGAAGTTGCCCTGCGTGCTGTAGGATGTTTACCAGGATTTCTTGCCATTATTGACTAGATGCCAGCAGCCACTGCCCTGTACTTGTGATAATCAAAAATGTCCCAGACATTTCCAGATATCTCCTGGGTGACAAGGTTGTTCCTGGTTTAAAACCACTGATCTAAGAATGAAGTATTTTGGGGAACTTCATAATATACATGCACAACAACAGACTCATTCCTCTCTGAAGGGCAAATAGCGTTGGGAAGAGCAAAGCATTAATTCTTATCACAGTATTTTACACGAGTATAAAAAGACTACCAAATCCTGAGAAAATGAGCGTGCTTGTGTGTGCATTTGTCTGTGTGTACCTGTGCAGTGTGCGATTGTGTTCAAGGAAATTGCAGAATTCCAGAAGTTCGAGATAAGGGAATCTAAAGGAAAAAGTGTCACTAAGTAGAAACAAAAAGCAGAAAAGAGTAATGAAGAACACTGAAAACAAAATTTTCTGTCCAGATTTATCTCAATTCTGTCTCAAATATACTAGATTGTAAAGATTAATCACAACTTATATTTCTTCCTTTATTCCCAATACATAGTCTATTATCAAATCCTATTGACTTTATCTCTCAGATATCTCTTTACCTCACCCACTGGTTTCCATTTCCATTACTACTATCCTAGTCCAAATTATTACCATCGCTTGTCTGGGCTACTCCAACATAGCCTACTTGTCCTCTGAGTTCCAATCTGGCCTTAGTCCTATTGCTTCTCTACACTATATTCAGCATAATATTTTCAAAAACTCAAATAAAATCAGAGCCCCCACTGAATTACATCCCTTAATGCATTATTATTGCTAAGATAAAAATAAAACTCCTTAATGTCACCAACAAGTCTCAGTATGGTCTATCACCTACATTCCTCTTTAGCCTGATGTCCTAGCACATTTCCATTTTACTCATTAAGCTCCCTCTTTTTCTGGATGTTTTCATAGTCTATGCCCTCTGTCACGAATGCACTTCCCTCCCCTTTTCTTACTCATTCTTCAAATTTTAGTTGTACATGATAATAGCATAAATTTCACTATGATCCATTTCCTTTCATTGAGAATGTTTGCTCCATGAGAGCAGGGAGGGATCTGGTTTCTTCAGGCCCATCTGTATCTACAAAGATTAGCAGCACAATGCCACCATAGAGTAGGTGTCCAGTAATTACTCATTTCACCATGGAATGAAGAAATAGATGAATAAATTACCTGGCAGAGAAATCTATGTAGAGCCTTGATGGGGCTGTGTCTTCTTCCTGTACCTTCCTATTCGGTTAAATAAACAAACTTACCCACTCAGTCTGATTGCATCATGACCTGTTCACGTGGCAACTAGGCTATGAATAGCGGGCAAGCATTCTTTACTAAACATATTTGCTTTCCACCCCTAGGACTCATTAAGTGCCAAGAGATGACTAAATTCATTTAAAAAATATACAGAGGCACAAACGAATGCATGATGACTAAGTGAATGAATGCCAATTCTTCAAGATAAACTCCAAAAAGTCAAGGGCCAAGTCTAAATTTTCATTTGTATCTTAGCACTAGAGAGTTCTAAGTGTTTTCACCATTAATTTATAAAGCTTCTCGATTTTCTTACATTCACTCTTATTGTGCATATCTCTAGTTGCTCCTGAAGAAATCTGGCTTCAACATAAGGAGATCCTAGCTTAGATGTGAATAAGATGATAAATTAGGGGGCATTTATTGAAAGCTATTTCCCAGAAGTAGAGTTTTAAAGTACTTCATAGACCTTAACTTGATGAGGACAATGAAAATTTCATCTCCGTTAGTCAAATCTGTAGGCTCCAGTTAACAGGTCCTCAGTTAAAAGTAACAAGGGAAATTCCAGGATGGCCTGAAGGTGAGAGAGGCCCATGGCAAACGATTTGCAAGGTCAGTGAAATTTGGGCTTGATTCTGGGGAAGTTTAGCTTAATGATAGAAATGATGATGATAACGATGATGACAATTGACATTTTAGTGCACACTTAACTAAGTTCTAAACTTGGCCACAGGCCACTTTTAGATAAATAAGACATTATCTTATTTTTGTCTTCATTACTAGAAGGTATCATTGTTAATGGTCAAGAAATGAGGCTCAAAAAGTAATTTCTCATCCTGATACATATTCTATTTTTGTTTCCCAACATTGTGGCATGAGAGGAAAGAGAGGGTGATCATAAAGGTAGAGTTGCCAGTTTATGGAGTGTGTTTTTAGGATTGCACCAAAAACTATAATTCACTTTGATTAGGTAAAACCATGGCCAGTATCTATTGGCAATTTGTGTATGTGTGAGTTAATATTAATACTGCTCACAGAAAGCATGCCACTTTTACACATCAGTTTTATTTGTATTATTTCATTGGATCCTGAAACTACCCGTTATCTAGAAGTGTGTCCTCACCTCACAGATGAAAATGCAGACACTCAATCCAAAGTCTGTAGCTAACTGACAGTTCTGCCATATCCTCACCAAAAGTCTTGCAGTTGTGAATTTAATGCTCTATGATAGTGTTTGAGAAGTTTTGTTTTTTTTCTTTTTTGTATGTTGTTTTTTTTTCTGAGATAAGGAGATGAAAGTAGGTATTATCCAGGCTACAAGAGAGATCTATAGTGGAGAAAGCCTGTGGGATTTAATTTTTTTAAATTTATTGATGTTAGAGAAAGAATAAAGAGAGAGAGAGAGGGAGGGAGAGAGAAAGAGAGAGACTTGTTGTTTCACTTATTTACATATTCATTGGTTGATTCTTGTATGTGCCCTGACTGGGGATCGAACCTGCAACCTTGGTGTAGCTGGATGATGCTCTAACCAACCAACCTACTCTACCAGGGCCTAGCCTGTGGGATTTTTAAGGTTGTGAGATGAGCTCTGTTGAATAAAGAGAATGTTGGCTTGGAGGTGGGGATTTAAGTAGAGCTAAAGACAAGCTAGAACTGTGATAGGAAAAGTAGCTTCTTAGCACTAGTAGTTTCCTAAAAAAGCTTTAGATTCAGGGAAGATATTTTGAAATTAGCTCTGATTTGGAGATTTGGACTATAAGGTTGAGAACTGAAATGGAAAAGTCAAACAAGGATGCATTGATGTGTATATGGAAAAGGGGTAAATGCTAGATGATCTAATACTAAAATTTTCATACCAAGTTCAACAGAGGTTTTAAACAAGAATACTAATATATAATAATAATAGCTAACAGGTTTTTAAAGTGTTCCAGATACAGTTCTAAACACAATACAAATATTAACTCATTTAATCTTTGCCATGATTGCATTATGTTTGCTCTGATAAAGGTTACAAAGCACTATTACTTGGATGCAAGCCCCGACTCTTCCTCCTATTATATATATGACCTTGGACAATTTAGTGAACATCTCAGTTTCTTGATTTCCACATCTGTAAAATGAGAATAATAATAGAACTGTCTGAGAGGATTGTTTTGATTAATAAGAAGTAAATAGATATAAAATAACTTAAAACAGTGCTTGATACATAGAAAGTATTTGCTATATAAGTATTTGCTCTTATTACACTCATTTTATTAATTTATATATGAGGAAATAAGTAGTAGACTCTGTCCAGCCGAGTCCACCTGTTGTGGTTTACGACGAGAATCAATCCGCAGGTGACAACAGTCCTGTGTGGAAAAAGGGAACAGGCACGATTACTCTCTCAAGGGGAGAGTGCTTATGGTGCCTCGGCCACTCCCTCAAGAGGGGAGCGCCCCGACCCTTGCCTAGACAGGCTTTTATTGTTTTCCTGGGGTCTTACATCAAGGAAAGATTTCTTATCTATCACAAAGAACATTATTGTCTACCTTTTGGGTACAATCAAGGAAATAAAAATAACATGCAGAGGGTGATTAGCTCTGTCCTTGGGAGAGCTCACACAGGCTTTGGGAGTTACCTTGAGGATAAACAATATTACATTTGTTGCTTTAGACCAAGGTGAGGGAGTTTTAGCAAGAGTAAGCCATAACAGTCTATAGGTATTTTCTAGGCCTGATTCCCACGGGAAAACTCGGTTTGAAGATTGGGCTCCTGCCCATCACTTCGCATCTGTAGGTTTTCCATACAGAGCTGAGTCACATTTGTCAGGCCAAGACAAACTGGTCCCTTACAGAAATAGAGGCATACAGAAGTAATTGGCTCAAGGTCACACTGCTAGAAAGTACTAGTGCTGGGACTTGAATCCAGGCATACAGGTCCAAGAACCACACTCTGAGCCAGAGTCCTCCCCTGCACTGCCCCATGCTACCTCAGCACCTCTAAAGTTGATCAACGAAGTCTAAGATCCAAGTTTTTCCTTTGGAAAGCATGATAAGCAAAATAGTGACACCTCTTCCAAAGATTTTTGCCTCCTATTCTCTAGAATCTGTGAGTATGTTCTATTTCATGACAAGGAGGAGAATTTAGGTTGCTAATCAGCTGAATTTTAAATATGAATATTTTCCCAGATGGGCCCAGTGTAATCATGAGTGTTTTTAAATGTGGAAGAGGAAGGCAGAAGAGTCAGTGTCAGAATAATAAGATGTGGCCAAGGCTTGACCATGGCCAGCTTTGAAGATGGAGGATGGGGCCACGAGCCAAAGAATGTGGATGGCCTCTAGAAGCTGGAAAAGCAAGAAAGCAGATTCTCTGCTAGGGCCTTCAGAAAGAAACACAGCCCTTGAGTGTCATCCAGTGAGACCCATTTATCTTCTGACCTCCAGAATTGTAAGGTGAAAAAATTGTGTTGTTTTAAGCTACTACCTTACGGTAATTTCTCACAGCAACATTAGAAAGTTAATACAGAAACCTTCAATGAGATTTGGAAGAACATGGTGTGGGGACCATACTGTATGCTGAAGAGCATACTGTATCCTCATGGTATGGAGGACAGAAATATAACCAAGTGAACAAATCGAAGATTTCCATTTTAGTATTTTGGGGGGTATTTAGGTTTCTTTTTTGGCCTACTAGGCAATTAATTGTTTCTGAATTCAGCTGATGGTCAAACCTGTCATTAAAATAAACATTACAGTCTATAAAGTACTCCCTCTTCCACTAGTGCATTTCTTCCTTGTGGCTGTAGGTCATCAGGGTAGGTAGTGTTTAAAACACTGTGGAAGAGTGGCAGAGTGCAGGATTTGGGGGCTGATAGGCCCAGGTTTAAATCCTGTCTCCATGCTATGACAGCTTCTGTCCAGGACAGGAAGGAACCTCTCTGGGCTGTGAGTTCTTTATCAGGGACATAATAGTGCTCCTTTGAGTAAAGGGGCTGGCACCTCTGAGAGCTCCCATTCAACAAATGATCCGCTAAGTGAGAGTCATTTTTTTCTATCTATATTTACGGATAGGGAGACTGAGTCAAAGAAAGGAAGTTGAGTGAATTAGTCAACTAGTTGGTGATAGGGTCGAGACTTGAACTATGTTCCTATTATATAGCCTCTTCCATGAAATCTAGTTGTTTTCCTTAAATAACTTCAAACTGCATTGCTATAATCAGTAACTTACTAATCTAATTGCAGTACTCAATTTATTTATACCCTGCCTACTTCCAATAAGAATCAGAAATGACTTGACCAAATTTATTGCATGCAGAAAGTACCTTAGTCAGCCTCATCCACAGAGCTGCTGATAGGCTCCCGCCCTGAGAGGGGCAGAGCAGGCCTGTTTTCCGTTGGGCTACTCTTGACCCAACAGGTGGTGCTAAGTAAGAGTGGCATATTCATGGGTCAAAGGGCAAATTCATGGGTCCTCTTGACTTCACCATCCATCATTTGTGCTGTTTGTTCACAGAACATATTTTGGAAAATATGCTATAGAAATCTGCTAAGGAAAACTACCTATTCTCACAATCCAGAATAAGTTCAAAACAGGGCCAGGAGCCAGGCCGTAGTTGAAGAATGGCAGTGACTAATCAAGAGTGAAAATGCCTGCTCACCTCAGGCAAGCTACTTGGAAAAATACTTTACAGATTACTTCTTATAAACTTCTTTACAGTTTAATAATACCCAAGGATTCACAAGCCTTGCAAAACTAAATGTTTGCATCAGTAGGTTACCAAACAACTCCTCAGAGTAAGTTTACATGGAGTGGGACCTGCTAATGGGTAAATGAAGACGGAGGAACAAGTTGATTTCTAATATTACAACAATATACCTGTTTAGTTCAGATTGTAGCCTTCTGTGGTCTGGAATGTACATATAAACACTTTTGTTTGTTTAGTTTTTTTAAAATAATTATTTCAATACAAAATAATTAAGTGATGTGTAAGCTACAAATCATTACCTAACCTTATAGGTCTATTATAACACAGTGTCATCTCCACTCACAGTTGTAATGAAGGTGAAGAATCATAAGTGTGGTGAGAATGGCAGAGAAAAGCATATGTGAGTTCAAGGATATAGCACATTGTGCTAGAGAAATGAGGAGAGGTATTTTGGAGGAGCTGTTTTTAAGTTAAGTTTTTAAGCTTTGAGAAATGTATGTATATCACACAGTTAAGGTGATAGAAGGAAAGCCAGGTGTGAGTGTGGTTGTGTATGAGTATGAATAAATAAGTAGGGTGGGGAGTTTTTAAGTGGGAAGAACATGGAAGAAATATTAATTTGTTTATTCAACTGAGCATGTTTATGAAGTAGCTCCTGTGCATTGCGCTCCTTCGGGGGCTCAGAGATGAGTGAGACAGACCGTATCTCCACCTTCATGGCAGCTAGTAAAAGTGATCCATGGATGCAGTCCTGCTAAAGAAAAAGGCCACGGAAGGCAGCAGCACCAGAAAAAACATAAACAGGCTCTTGGGATGAAGTAATCTTTTGAATTTACTTCACTATATAAAGAATTATTCTTGACTGTTTCAAGTAAACAGACTCCTTACTTCCAGGTAGATTCCACTACTGCAGTTGAGATTTGGAGGTCTGTAGGTTGTCTTACATCCTTGGAGTGAAACACAAGATGTTTGTTATCCCCCCATTAAAAAAAAACTTCTTTATTATTTCTAAAGATTTTATTTATTTATCTTTAGAGGGGAAGGGAAGGAGAAAGGGAGAGAAACATCAATGTATGGTTGCCATTCGTGCATCCCCTGCTGGGAACTGGCCTGCAACCCAGGCATGTGCCCTGACTGGGGATTGAACACCAATCTTTTGGTTCACAGGTCTGTACTCAATCCACTGAGCCACACCAGCCAGGCCCCCCCCCCATTTTTTAATAGAAGAGAAAAGAGACAGTAAAAAGTCCTCAATAATTGCTAGTATAAATGTCTTATAAGTAATAAGAGTATTTCTATTGAGCTTATTGTGTTTTGCATGTATTAACTTATCTAATACATGCATGATATGAAGTAGCTACCATTGTTATGCCCATTTTGCAGATAAAGAAATTAAGGCACTGAAACATTACGTGATTCAGTCAAGGCCCGTGGTCTTATGTCTAGTTAGCAGCAGAGCCAAGAGATGAACAGAGGTGGACTGGCTCCAGAGTCAAAGTTCTCTACTAGACTAAGCTATTCCTAGTATGGAGTCAGTTATTCTTATAAATTTTCTGGATTAGCTAAAAATTAACATGATACTAGAAGCTCCTTGCATTTCTCTCTGCCTAATATTTCTCCTGAAATTTTCTTAAGTGGTGACATTTCTTTTTGGTTGCATTTCTTTTTGGTTGCATTTCATGGGCCTGTCCAGACGTGTATGAGAATGTGGCACCCACAGCTAAAGAGAGAAGATGTTGGTCCTTACAGTCTCCCAGGGCTGCTGGATTTACCAGACGGTGTTTGGCCATTGAGGGCTTTGTGACTCCTCTAGGGAGAGTTCAGCGAGTCAGACCTCCAGCACCAAGTGAGGCCCCTATGCTGGGGAAGTGTACACTCAGCCTTTCCATGGCAGGCAAATAGAAATCCCCTGCTGGGTTTAACATTCTCGCTTTGTTCTCTAATCAGCAAAAATTCATTTCCCCCCAAGTCAGTGTTTGTTCATGCATTTCCAGAGGCCTGGGAGGAAGGATATTATGCAGAGAACACGCCCAAGCATATAACTGGATAAATTAAAAGATCCAGATGGACACCCAATGTATTCACATAAATACATAAAAGGCCAAACTAGAGCACTAAGTGGTGGCACTTACTGTAAAGTGGCATGAATACTGCCGTTTTCTTTTATTTCTAAACCAATTTAGATTTCAGGGCTCATTTGCAGCACTGGTTCTATTGCCATCTGTAACCCGGGGGACTTTCACATTCTCTTCTTCACGTATATTAGTCGTTTTCCTGCTCTTTTTAAAGGCATAAAACTTTTTAATGAACTTCTTTTCAAGTCTTTCCTACACTGAGCCACTTTCCATACCTCTCATTGCAAAGCCAGGGCAAAGAAAAAGCCTCAGACTGATTCTAATCGCTCCTGAAACATGACCTTGGGGTGTATGTTCGTGAACACCCAGAGGTGCCCGGATATTGTTGTCCTACTCATGGAAGCTGTCCCATAGGTCAAGAAAAACACCAAAAGTAATGGGGGGGGGGGGGAGAAAGGAAACTCAAGTGCTCATTGACCACAAGCTGGGAACCAGATACCTTCACACTGGGTGATCATAGTCTCGGGTGGGCCTTTGATGTGTGTTCTTTCCATAAAATTAGGGCATTTGAGACATGTCACAAGTCATTGTTTCAGTGGTGAACAAAACATTGTAACCAAATGCCAGGTCACATGAGCTGAGACAGACAGTTCTGAGGCTCATCCAGAACCCCTGCACAGAGGCCTGTGTGGACTCAGTTACTCGGAGACAAGGTCCCAAAGGGATAGGGAGATTTTACATGGAAATGTATTTTACATGTCTTATTTTTATACTTTTGAATATTTTTAAATTAGAAAGACAAATACATACTTTTACAGGAAATCACTAAATTTTGTGCTAAGTCATTCCACGTTATGTTTTAAGTTTGGAGGATGAAGAGGCAAAGAACAGGAACATCGTTATTTCTATCAGTTAATAGAAAAATGAAAAGCCCCAGCACCACTTGATGAATTGGGATGTGATGGTGTCTCTGGACTGTCATTCATAAATAGCTGACATAATTTGATTAGAAACTAACACAAGGGGAAATTCCATTAGTCCTGATTGTATTCACAGATGCCTTGCTACCTCATAAAGTATCTTGCCCATAGTAGGTACTTAATAAATGCTCTTTAATGCTTATTGAATTAAAGTCAAACATCAAAACTATTACAAAAATTTATACATTTCTGAGCACACTAGGAGCCATTTGGATGTGCAAACAAGGCCACAGATGTGAGCAGGTGTCAATTCTGATGTATCAGTGAGGAGGTAACCGGACTTGAGCCAGGAAGCCTGGCTTTGTGTCTTTGCCCTTCTGTCTGTTGGCTCTGCTGCCTGAGATGTGACGTTTACCTATGCAGTGTCCTCACCTGTAAACGAGGCCACTTCCTTCCAGGCAGCAACTGCTTAAAGAGTTGTCGAGGTTTAAAAAATGTGTCATAATTCCTTATAAAATTTTTGGTCCTAAAGAAATATAATGGATATGTTATTGGTTAAATGTGTGTGTGTGTGTGTGTGTGTGTGTGTGTTTAATTTTCCATGGGACCCTATTCCTCTGGGAGATGCTTAACAGGATGCAGATTGGAGGTGAGGAAGGGATGTGGAAGAAGCCGATCTAGGATTCTATGTCCCATCCTTTCATGTAGAGTAGATTTGTTTCAGATATTTTATATATATTGGGCTTCTACATAAAATATGAACTGAAGAAACAGTTTAATTGGTTAAAAGAATTGGGGACCACTGAATTAATTCCATTCATTTGGGTTTGGAACTATAAAGTAGGAAACAACCAAAATACCCATGAACAGGAGAATAGAGAAATAATTTGCAGTATATTCTCCCAATTAAGTACTACTCAGCATTAAGGAGGAGTGAATGACATACACACAGAACACATGGGTGAATCTCAAAAACATTAGTTCTCTGAACTAAAGGAGGCAGACACAAAAGAGGACATATTTTACTATTTCATTTGTATAAAGCTAATGTAGACCTCTTCGTGCAAGGTGCTACTGACTAAAAAGGAACACGAGGAAACTTTCTAGAATAATAGAAATGTTATTTATCTTGATCTGGCAACTGGTTACCCAGATATACATATATGTAAAAAAAAGGCTTTGAGCTATATATTTAAGATTTGTGCAATGCTCTCATTATAAATAATATCTTGATTTTAAAAAATGGGTACAACGAATTGATTTTCTGGTTATTGTTGTGCAGAAGGGTAAGGGAATCAGCTAAATTCCAGAGAGATACACAGGGAGCAGTAAAAATGTACCCTTCTCTACACAAATAGTTTATCTCCCCACTCTCAACCCCTAAACTCAGACATGCAGACTCGCTATGCAACATCCATTGTACACTTCTCCATTAATCTTATTTGCTTTCTTATCCCCTTCATCTTCTTTATTTTACATCCCAAAATCTACCAGGTTGCTAGATATTATAATTTTTTGTATTGACTAACAAAAAAATTCTTATCTTTTAAGTAGCTTTGTGTTCCTAACTTATCCTATAGGAATCTCTGGTAGGTAGAAAGATACATTAACAAACAAACAAACAGAAATATTTCTACATTTAGAAATCTATATCAAAGATCTCAATAATGCTTAGATATAAGATAATGTTAACATTTATGGAGCAGTTACTATGGACCAGATACTATTCTAAGCAATTTATGTGAATTACTTATGAAATTTTTTCAACAAATCTATGAGGTAAACACAGATAAAAAGAGCCAAGGCACAGAGATTGTGTAGCTCAGCTAAAGTTACACAACAGGTAAGTGGGGCAGTTGGGTAGGGACTGGAGCAGCCTGGCTCTCAACTTTCAATAGCCATGTGGGTCAAAACAAGCTCTGTAATTGAGCAGCCAAAGTGTATTCACTTTTAGCTCTAAGCTCCCTCTAGATATCCTTACTTCAATGTCCTTTCTGGTGATTTTTTTTCCAGACTTTTAAACCTATTATCTCAATTGGACGGTGTATTCCCAGGTGATGCTATCAGGCAAGAGACCAATTCATTTTCCTGAAAGGCATTATAGTTTTTCACAAAGAAACAGAAGACATTTGGGTGCCCTGGCAGGCTGATAGAATTGACACCAGTGTGCTGAATTTTAGAGCAAAGCAAACATACCATGACTCCTTAACCAGCTCAGCAGCATTGAGCCTCGTGTTAGGTATGGACAGGCAAGTGCTTGATGAAGGTGTGCTATGCAGATAGGCAAACCACAGCAACTGTCATAGTGCCTTCTGTTAGTTTCCTAGGGCTGCCACCATCGAGAGCCACAGACTGGGTGACTTAAACACAGTGGAAAGTTATTGTTCACTCTTCCAGAAGCTAGAAGTTTGAGTTCAAGATGTCTGCAGGGCCATGCACCTTCAGAAGCTTCTAGAGGAGGACCCTGTCTTGCTTCTTCAGGTTTCTGGTAGCCTTGGGAATTTCTTGGTTTCAGCTGCAGCACTTTAGTCTCTGCTTCCATTGTCACTAAGTGTGGTCCCTGTGTGTCTTGTCTTCTTCGCCTGACTCATCTTCCCCTCTTATAAGGACACCAGACATACTGCATTAAAGGCCTATTTGAATCACCTCATCTTAACTTGGTGAAATCTGCAAAAGCCCCATTTCTAAATAAGGTCTCAGTCATAGGTACCAGGGTTAGGACTTCAGCCTTTCTTTCTGAGGGGACACAATTCAACCTTCACATGCCTGACACACCTTGGTCCCCAGTTCTCCCAGACGACATTGGTTATAGCCATCTTCTCCAAATCTATCTTCCCCCTTTCCCTCTTCTTTACTGCAATTTGCAAAAGATTTTGAGCCTGTGATATTGTGACTTATAAGAAGTATGTATTTGGTTATTCAGATGACCGAAGTATATTTCTTATATTTCATCTGTGTCCAGAATTTGTGGCTCAGAGCTCCTAAAATCCTGGAAACTTCCTAAGTGAAGAGAGCAAGAATAGTGCATTTTGTTATGTGTATGAGGTGACTTTTGGACTCCACTTAAGGATGGGAGCTGGTTGCCAGTAGAGCCAACCAAGTAATTGGAGGTAGGAACTTTCAGTACCAAGGCCAAACTCTGGGGGAGGGGGGAAGGGCAGCTGGTGGTTGAATCAGTCCCCAGTGGCCAATGATTTAATCAACCATGACAATGTAGTAAAAAATCCATAAAATTCCAAAAAGACTATGGTCGAGAGCTTCCAGGTGGGTGGACATGTGGAGATTTAAGGAGAACGGTGCACTCATAGGGAGCACAGAAGCTCCAGGTCTTTCCCCAGACCTTGCCCCATGCGTCTCTTCCATCTGGCGGTTCCTGAGTTACACCCTTTTATAAATAACTTGTGATACAGCAAGTAAAAATGTTTCTCTGAGTTCTGTGAGCCATCCCGGCAAATTAGTCAAAGCCAAGGAAAGGGCAGTGCAAACTTCCAACTTATAGCCAGTGGGTCAGAAGCACAGTTAACCTGAGCTTGGGACTGGCACCTGAAGTTTGCAGTTGGGGAGTGGGGCAGTTTTAAGGATTGAACCAGAAACCTGAGGATGCTTTTCCAGGTAGACAGCATCAGAATTGCACTGAATTGTAAGCATCCCCCACCCTTGACATCAGAATTGGGACCAGACCCTCTTTTTAGAGTCATGCCCACAAACTCAGTCTTCTCATTGACAAGTCATTGCTTCATATCTCCACTGTGTAGGTTATTCATCTCTGGAAAAGAACTTTCAAAATGAATCCTTACTCTTAACTGTGACACCAAGTTCACTTTGCTCTAAAAATTCTAGGCTGCACATTATCTTTGAGATAAATTTTACACTAGTTCATCTTAACAAATGAATATTCCACAATATAATATTTAATGTCACCAGGCTGCCTTCTACCTACGCAGTTGCCAGCAAATTCCCACCAAGTTGGTGTCAGAATGTGAAATTAGTGACTAATAAAATGAAACAGACAAAATGAGAATGCTGAGTTATAGAGAGGATGCGCATGATATATGACCCTCATTAACTGTTCTTTTATAAACATTTATGTGATTACATAAATGTAAACATGCAATGCAATATTTTAGAATTTCACTAGTCACTAAAACGCTCTGAAGCAGATGGACTGTGTGACTGATGATTCAATAATTACACTCATTAAAATTTTTCGTGCTTTTAATTTCTTCACAACTCCCTCCCCTTGCAACCACATTCTGTGAAGAGCTGAGGAATGAAATGGTTTTGTGCTTGTCATCAGGTAGTAATTGACTTTGCTTTGATTTCTTGGGCTGCCCATGTCCCACCTCTGGCTCCTGATTGACAGCTTAGAAGCCCAGTAAAATGTTGGAACCAGCTCCAGCTATCTGAAAGGCCAGAGACATCACAAAATGGTCTTCTCTCTACCTTCATAATCTCACACAACAGCCTACCTCACACACAGAGGGTGTGCTTGTGTCTCTCCAACTTGCTACACCTTAAATCTCAGGCATGGGGAATAAAGCTGGCAGCTTCGAATTCAAGTTTTGAAAGTCTGTGCACCCCTAGTTTTAGCTGAGAATAAACCAGACTGAATGGGAGGTAGAAAGCAGGTGTGGGGGAGTCAACAGCTGTGGCAATGATGACAAAATGGGCATCAGAGCTCCATTTCAATAGCAAGGTTAGTGTTGTGTGTCTGTAGGAACCACAGCATCTGCAGATCAATACCATGGTTTCTAGTTGGCAAGGGTTTAGTACTGAATGGACCAATTAATTTCAAAGGAATGAAACTTTTAAATTCTCTTTGTATTTATTCACTGCACTCATTCATCAGTAAAAAGAGCACTATCCACTGTTAACATATCTAAGTTCTGGTCTGTTCATGTCACTAACTAGCTGTGTATCCTTGCACGGTTACTTTGTGCCTCTGGGCCTTCATTATACTCAGGCCCCAGCTCCGCAGCTCTGTGATAACATGAACTACTGACTGTCTACTAAGTGAGAGGTTCAATGGGACAAATAAACCCTGACAGCAGACTTCCTTAAGAAGTCTCTGGTCTTTTGGGAAGAAATAAGATATAGATGCATGCACAGAAATATAACATCATAAAGACCAACTGCACTCCCTCATGCAATGGCTAGGTGGTGCAATGAGTATCTTCACTTCAGGAAAAGACGAGAATGCCCTTGGGGTTGGGGAGTGTTCAAAGTAGTGTTCTTTGAGGCAGGGATCAAATCTAAGAGATAGGTAAGAGGAAAAAGGGCTTGCTGTGGGGAAAAACAGTTTGAACAAACACTCAGGGGTTAGAGTGAGTCTGATACCACAGGACAGATGATGACTGGACAGGTTGGCTCCTGCAAGTTTCAGGAGGCTGATGGGGCTTGTTATAGAGCATGGCCAAGCTCTCAGTATTGGGGGGTGATCCCAGGCCTGTTCCCCAGCTTCCCTAGGATATCTATGTGGGCTTGAATGGGGCTGGGGTCATGAAAGGGAAAGTGCTAAATGCCATGTTAAAGGGAAGCGTTGTAAGCATCAGAGTGTTTGCAGGGTGGATCAGAGGAAGTAAGACTGAAGGCAGAGAGGCTGCCTCAAGAAACCAGGTAGCACAGGGACTAACCAGAGCAGACCAGAGAGGGTGGAAGATAGGGTTGGATCTGTTTCTCCAGACACAAGTTCAATTTTGGAACCTTTTCTTTTCATTTTCTATTGAGTCATATTTCTAATTACATGCTGAGTGTCTGGTTCTCCTACTAGACTATAAGCTTCCTGGTTGTGTCTGCCTCTTCAGAACTGTGTATCTCTCTAGTTCCCGGCATGGGAGCTGGCCCAGAGGAAACAGTCAAAAAATACTTGGGGAATAAATGAATGCACATAAGGCTCGCTATGAAGAAAAGAGTGACAAAACTCAATGAGTCAAGATCTCTTAGTCTGGTAAATGGAAACATGATGACAGGAACTGGAAGGAGAGACAGCAATGTTGGAAGAAAAATACTGGAATAGGATTTGAAGTGAGGCTGGAATATCCACAGAGAAAGGTTCAGAAGGTCATTGGAAATATTGGGTTGCATGCTGAGAAAAGTGCCAGTGTGTCCTCCCTTAATATAGAAAATTGAGCTGGCTGGCTTAAGTCCTTTGATTTCTAAATTTCGTTAGGTAGAAAATACATTTGAGATCATGGATCCAAATTTTAAAAAAAAGCAAGTACAAAACTAAGAAGCACAGTTACCTTTTTTCTTCCTATCCTAGCCCTAAATCAGAAAGTTAATATCTACTTTTATGCCATTTTTTACTTTTAAGAGAGGCTTTTTAGTAAATTAAAAACATAGCTTTTTCCTTTTAATATATGAGTACTAAATTGCATCAGCAAAATCCACTGTAGCAGAAGTTAAAGGAAAAAAGATTAGATAATGCTTTTCTGTATTAGAGATATCAGCATCTCCTTTTTCTTGAGGTTGTTCTTGTGTGCACCTCTGGATGCCACACAGAAGGCCAGTGAGGGGACCTCTAAGCTTTGAGGTCATACTGACCTAAACTTCTTATGGAATCCACCACTTCTCAGGGAGCTACTTAATGGCTCTGGACCTCAGTTTTCTCACCTACAAATCAGTTTTTGTCATCTACATTCTGTGAATGTTATATACTTACTGTTGTGGGTTGAACAGTGATTCTCTAAAACATATGCCTGTGTCTCAGAGCCTGTGATTGTGAACTTATTTGCAAAAGAGGTCTTGAGGGTGGAAGGCTCTCAAATAGACCCTGCTGAATTTTCTGGGTCCTAAATCCAATAACAATTGTCCTTATTGTTATTGGACTGAAGGGGTTAGTTGGCCTGCGTGCATCAAAGTCCACTAAGACACAAACACGAGTTTGCCACTAAAAAAGTAAGGATTTATTGAGCAGATGGTGCATGCCTGGACGCATAGGTGGGTGTCTCCTGCTCGAAGGCCTGGCTCCCCGAGCTTCCAGAGGATGGGTTATGAAGGGAAAATCATTCCTCATGGTGACTACCTGAGTTGGGGTCCTGGTCTCTACCTAGTGGCTGGTGCTGGGGTGGGGGTAACTGATTACTGCATCTGGTCCTGATGTCAGCCATAGAGGTGGTGTGTCCAATTTCACAAGGATTTGTTCTGTGGGGTCATTCCACTTTCCAGGGTCCAGAGCTAGAGCACAACTGAGGCCTAGATATTATGTTTAGTTTGATTGAAAACTGTCTCAATAGTCCATGGACCGAGGGCCTTGTTGCTAAGAGTACTGGATACTGGCCAGAACCTCATTGTCCTGAGGGCTTACGATTAAGCCAGGGATACGGTGGTGGGTGAGTCAGGGTGCTAGGTAAGGCCAGTTTGAGTCAAAGGAAAAGAAAATCAAAATAAAAGTCCAGATTAGAGAAAATAATGTTTTTGTGCAGTTATACTATGATGGACATGCAGACGCGGAGAGAAGAAGAGATGGCCATATAAAGACAGAGGCAAACTGGAGTGAGGCAGCGTGAAGAATGCTGACAGCCCCCAGAAGAGGAGAGGACGAAATTTCCCTGGAGCCCGTCAACACCTTGATTTTGGATGGGGCCTCCAGGACTGCGGAGGAAGGCACGGCTGTTGTTTGAAGCCACCAGTCTGTGGTGATTTGTTACAGCAGTCCTGGGACACTAATACACTTACGAGTCACTCCGTGAGTGCTGGTTCAGTTCCCCCATCCTGAGTTACACCGCCACAATCCAAGCCCTCTTGTATAAAAAGAAAACAATAAAAAGAAAAGAAGGACTGCGGGAAGCCTCCCACTGGAAGAGGCAGGAAAGGCCACTGTAAGAATATCTGTGCGTGAGGCTGGTCTGAAGTATGAGGGGCTAATTATGAAATACACAGAGAAAACAAAGAAGAGGATCATAGTAGAGAAAGGAACCAAATGAAAAAGCAAAGAAGAAATAAGTGTTTGAAAGAAGCAAAAGCAATACCTTGCTCTCTCACCCCACTCCCATGCTTAGAGTCTTTCTGTGGTGGTCACTCAGGGGAAACTAAACGGAAATAGGAGGAGACCTCAAGGTGAGGAGAGCCGCAGATATTTCAAACTTGCCTTCATGACATTTCAGCGCAGCTCTGCCATTAATCTTCCCATGTTGGAGACACTAAGATATGGGGCTATTGTCAAGCGGAACTGTCATTAGAACTAAGCCCTGTTGGCTCCTAATTTTCTATCCACAAGATTGTACAGTTTCTGCTTGAGATCCAACATCTATCACTCATTCTCTGCTCTTTTGCTCAGCTGTCAAATGGGAAGTTGAAAGAAATATTAGGTATAAAATAAAAGAAGCTGCAATAATCACAGCAATTATAATCCCTGCCATAACACTACATTTTCTGAGTACATTAGTGAGTTGTCATTTCTAAAGAGCATTTATTTAACAGTAAAGTTATTTTCTATGCATCAGTGGCCCACATTAAAAAATAAAAATAACAAACTCAGACTTCCAAGTACAAGCTATTTCAAAATATTATTATAAATAATCATATAACATGGGGGCACATTGGGAATGAAAAAAAAAACCTTTTCTTGCAGTCTAAACAAAGGTAGTAATACAACTGGAGTAATGAAATCTACCAAATACCAAGTGATTATAGACACTTCTGTAATTTCTTCAGGAAAAAAAAGCGTTCGTGGTGTCCTTGATGGTCACAGCCTCCCTCCATTCCTCATCTACTCAGCCCCATCAGTGTTCCAAATTGTTCCAGCACAGTTGTATGAAGTCCTGAAATGGAGTGGGCACTTGCCACATGGTCAGTAGTCACTTTGATAGAGTGACATAAAAGGATGCCACATGTGAAGGGTTCCAGAGTCATCTTTTTTTTGCCCTGGTAGGCACACTAGGAACCCAGAAATCATCTTTCTCCTACACTCTCCCTCTGTCTCAGGAAAAAGGGACCATAATTGAGTTTCGAAAGACACTGGAAAGTGGTTAAGCACTAAGCCCTAGGACCTCAGAAGCATTTGGTACAGATCTGACGACTTTCCTGCCTTCGGATGGAACGGCTGGATTTCTGTGTTGGACACAACAGCCCTAGGCCAGGACTGACTTTGATATTTTGGAATATATAATCCCCCGAAGCTTTTCTGCAGTCTAATTCAGAGGGGAAAGTCTTTGAAAGCAAGGTGCTTCTGACCAATCTCGGCAAATAGAATTCACTGGAATTACAAAAATACAGAACTGTGACATGTCCAGCACTGTTGTAAAATAAAATCCAGAGCTTTAATATATTGGCCCCAAGGATGCAAGTAAGTGCAAATTCACCCAGCGCTGTTTCGTACACTGCTGCTTAGTTACACAAGGTTCCATTTGTGAGGAATTTTCATTAAATCAACACCTTGTTGCCCAGTGGAATGGAGGGCCTGGAGAGTAGTCCGCCTGTCCCACAACACCTCAGGGAAAGTCCTGCCAGCTCCACCCTGCCCCGTGACTGGAATGAATCACCTCTGGTGTGGGATGCTGAATACCAAAGGCTAAACAGTTATCCAAGCCTGCTGGGCCTCTGAGCCAATTGCCGGTGGTTTGGGAGAGGATGACCCAGATGACTCCAGCTTTCCTGGCCTGCTGATAGGGGCGCAGCCACTTCAGGATAGGGAAGGGCGAATTCCTCCAGCTTGTCAGAGATCAAAGTGGTCCGGGTCGCCCCACCCTAAAGTGTTATTCTTGAAAAGAAAACTTTAAAACATAAAGAGGAAAAAAAGATAGTCTATATTTCCATCAGAGGGCAGAGGAATGGACTCGCCTCTTTGCCAATAATCTCTCCGGTGCAGGCACCCTTCAGCTCCCTTTGAAGCTCCGTGGGGGGTTTCTGGGAGGCCAGTGACCCCCTAACATTGTGGACAAAATGTTGTGCATTTTTTTCAGGGAAGTGTTTATAAATTTATGACCAGAAAGAGTTTAAGAAGAGCTGGGGTAAGGCGGGGGCCGGGTGGGATTCATTATCTCCCTTCTCTGGGCTGCCTTTATTAACACAGGCCCCAAGAGGGATAGCTTTCAGGAACCTAATTCCAGTTCTGTGGCTCTTTGCAAAATGAAGTGAAACCAGGGGCCCAGCCCACCTGTTAGGAGTTTTACTTTCACGTCTTGTGACTCTGTGCCTGCTGGGAACCATTGTGGGGGTCCAGAACAAGTCACCCCAAGGTGTGCTCCTGTGGTATGCAGATTATTTTGAAATATGGGCAACTACCCACAGGCTCAAGAGAAACTTCTGCCCACCCTCCTCCTACCCCCACTGTAACAACTTAGAAGAATTTGCATTAAAGGCCTCGCTCCTATGACATTATCAGAAGTAAGTTATTTTCGCCTATCTATAGGGCATGACAAACTTTCATTTATTAAAGTTCTGCTCTTCTTATCATCCCACAATGACCTGTTGAAGCCCCCAAGGTGCATGACCTCATCTCTAGCTCAAGATGTCTTACAGACCTCAGTGCCCTTTTCTGTCTCTGAACCTCTCCTGCATGTGGAGTCTCTGACTCTCTCATGTACACAGGGTGCATACACACACATATGTATATGTGTGTATATGGGCACCATAATATAATAACCTAAGTTTTTATATATATATGTATATATGTATATGTGTGTGTGTATTAACTTTGGTTATTTTCTCTTGCTAATCGTTCTCGTGTCTGTTTGATTATTAGACCAGCCAAAAGAACCTCGAGGGCAGAGGAAAGTTTGTTTTTCCTCAACACCATGCATTAGGAAAACTATCTCACTGTGAAAATGGCCTCACTATGAAAACTCACCTCATTGTATCTTCGTGACAATCCTGGGAGGGAACTGTTTTATACTGTACAGAAAAAGATAATAATAAAGAGCAGACAGGTTTGGTGACATACCTGGGGCCACACAGTCAGGGATGAGTGAGCCCAGAATTTGGGTCCCAGTTTACAGGTTCCAAAGCCTGGTCCACGCCTCTTCAGACCCCTTTGTCACGGTTTCACAGGCTCTCCCATTTCTGCTCAGGCGGATTTCAGCTTCCTTCTATGGAGGGGTCCATAATTATATATTGAATAGTTCTATACTTTTAATATATCCTGGTGATTTGGAATTCAGAAATGCAAAGGCAAGCTGTGGCATGAGGACTGGGACTATTCTCACACTTGGTCTTCCTCCCTGCAGGTCAGCTTCAACGTGTCTGTGGGGGGCACACGTGGGCTCCTGTGACAGCTCAGGGCACCCAGCTGCAGCCCCAGCTCAGTCCCTAGTCAGCACTGTGTTTTGGGCATGTCAGTTTCCATAACTGCGCTGTCATCTGTCAAATGGGGACAGTGACCCACCCTTCACAGCTATGGTGAGGATTGAACGAGGTCATTAAGAAACACTCTAGCTGTGGCACTGAAGATAACATTGATAAGATGCAGAAACACGTTATACAAGGTACCTTGTAGGATATTTCTGTTATTTAATTTCAAAATAGTAAGCTCCTTAAAGGACAAATTTCTGTTTGATTTGTGTTTGTCTCCACAGTGCCTTGAACCTCATTAGAGTTCAGTATAAACTGAGGATATAGTCAACGCATTTGTATCTTTCAGGAGGTCAGAATGCCATCAGTTACACTACCTGTGTGTATGTGTGGGGCCAAAATGTACTAGTTGTGGAATAATAATTAGAAAATCAAATTAATAATTGATGTTTCTGTGTAACTAGTTATTGTCAGAACTTACAATTTAATTAAGGACTATGCCTTGATTAGGAATATTAGCATGAAAAATATCTGCTGCTACTTGTGAAATTCAAAGCTTGTTTCAAAGCAAATAATTTAACAATTAGTTGTAAGCAAAGGAGTCTTTGCTTAAAAAGATATCTCCTAAACTGTGTTCTGCAGTCCTAAGAAGTATACAGGGAAATAATTTTTAAATATCTATATTATGGTCTTTTCACAGAGATTTAGCACATGAAAACTTTAATTAAAAAAAAAAACAGTTCTATTAACAGTGTCTAAACGAAGATTATTTGGCCCTGGAGTCCTTCTTCTCCTCTACCCCCTGCCCCACTCCTTTAATCGTGCACACTTACTTCCCATTGAGTAAATTTTGGGAATTGCGGATTTGGCAATAGAAGAATGAACAGAAATAATCCAGGCTTTTGGCAAACTACTGTTACATAACTATGGACATTGACTAAAGCTTACATAGTAGATTTTCATTATAACTGAGTACTTTGTGAGGAAACACAAATAGTTTATCAGCATTTAGTATTGCAGAGGTAAAGGTGCTTTATAAAAAATATACTTGGAGTGCCTGTGACGTTGGGCTCCTTTAACTAATATGTAAAGAGCTCCAGAAAATAAATAGGGAAATGACAAAAAGTTCATAGATCAGGAATTACTAATTCAGGAGAGGAAACACAAATATCATTTAAATACATTTCATAATAAAATAATATAAATTAAGACTATTAAGTGAGATAACATTTTTACTTATAAGATTGTCAAAATCAAAAATGTGCTAATACATATTCGGGTAGAAATATGGGGAAAATGATACTTCTATCCATTGTTTATGGGAATATTAATTAATGCAACTCCTATAGAGGGCAATGGGCAACAATTACAAAAATTAAAAATGTACACCCCCAATAACAGCAATTCCTCTGCTGGGACTTTAGTCTACATTTATACATAAGTGTGTGTGCAGGGAAGTTTTTATAAGGAGATTCACTGAGGTATTGCTCATAAAAACAAAGAATTAGAAAAAAAACACTTCTTGTCCTGGCTGGTATAGCTCAGTGGATTGAGTGAGGGCTGCAAACCAAAGGGTTGCTGGTTTGATTCCCAGTCAGGGCACATGCCTGGGTTGCAGGCCAGATGTCCAGTAGGAGGTACTCAAGAGGCAATCACACACTGATATTTCTCTCTCTCTCTCTCTTTCTTCTTCCCTTCCCCTCTCTATAAAAATAAATAAACAATATTTTTTTAAAAAAGAAAAAGAACTCTTGAATGTCCACAAACTAGTTACATTGTTTATGGCATAGCCATCCAATGAAATCCCATGCAGGGACAGAACAGGGCAGCTTGATCCATGAATACAAACTGATAGGCTGTTAAGTGACAAGATGCAGAACACTGGATATGTGTGTATCATTTTTTTGTATATTTGTTTAACATGAGGTTATATAGGGAAAAAAGGTCTTGGGGGAGTTGCACAGGACTCTGGTAAAAGTGAGTGCCTCAGCAGACAGGAAGTAGAAGACAGGGGTGGAAGGGAGGCTGGCTTTTTTATTGTGTAACCATTTACATTTTTAAGATTACTTTTGATTATATATATTTATTCGCTATTTAAATAAAATGCATTGGTTCAACTTAAAAAGGGAAGGAAAATAAACAAATACACATATAGGTATTATTCATGGACATTTATTGACTTAGAAATCAACCAAAGGACAGCCTTTTAAGGGGTTTCTCCTGCATGTAATATGTATAGGAGGGTGCTTACAGTACAAAACAGAAACCAGTGTTGTTCTGAGTACTTGGGAAATGAGAAAGTTGGCCAGAAAAGTTTTGTACACTTGTTCCTGTGGAACAATGACCTCAGGTAGGACATAAGCTTGCCTTGGTCACATGTCAGGCACCTGCAGTTACTGACATTACTACCACCCTCTGCTTTCATTGGATGTTAGTCGTGGATTACTTGGGAGGTCTGATAATAGTGGTAAACCATATTCACTCTAAATGGAGTTGAAAATTTTTAGCAGAGGAACTACCAAAATAAGCAGGCAAAATGTGAAGGTGATGAAGGCTCTCTTTTCCTACAGTTTATCAGGGTAGAGGAACCTTTCTTGATTGTTACATCATTTACCCCTTCTTCCCACTTGTTCGGGGGAAGTAAACAAGAGCATTGTTTTTTTTAAGACTTACTGTGTACCAAGAATGGCAGCCACTAAGTATGGAAGAGATTATACTATTAGTTTTGGACCCATGAGGGGAAAATATTCTCCCTTTCTCTATTGAACTGTTCATTACAGGAGGGAATCTAATGTAATTTCCTAGTAGTCAAATTATACAACTTAAGGCAGAAATGTTTTCTTCAGGAAGTCTTACTTCTGTGACAAACAGAGACAAGGAAATTCAATAAGGAACAAACATTCAGTGGCTTTGGGGTATGTAATCTTTCAAGACTGGCAGATTTGCTTGTGTTTGAAGACCAGCCTAATAGGCCCAAAGGTCACTTTGCTCAGATAGCTATAATTAGCGGAGAGCAAACAGCGATGTTGTTAGAGCAAATGAAATGGCTGGGCTCTTCATCTTTTAAGGCAAAGAACAACAATTTTTATATAGAATATGTGTGCAGCAACGCTTCTAGCCATAACATTGATCCAATTTAGAGACAACCTAATCCTTATCGGAAATGAGTTCATTTAGTCTAGTCCAGATAAAGTCCAACCATATTTGGCATAAAATAATCCAACATTCAGTAGCTCTGACTGTGTCTCCTCCCTTTGTTGGAGAGTTACATGTTTATTGTTATTTGAAGTAAGTGGGTGAAGCTGATGCAGAGAAAAAGTAAGAATACAGGATAGGTTTATAATTTAGTGCCAAACTCACAACTACACTAAAGCAAATACTAATGTAACTCAGTGATATGATTTATAAACCCAAAGATATGATTTAATGAGTAATGAATGAAAAGGTCAGATATTCTTTTTCTCCTCCATCTGAAATATGTAGTGTTTGGTAAAGGCCAGACATGTGGTTTAGTGGGAACAGTGCCGGATTGGTGCCCATGGGACCGGATTATTATCCCAATTCTGCCATTCAGTCATTGATGGACCCTGGACAATAATTGGAGCTTGGTGGCTTCTGTTTGTTCGTGACTTAAAAGAACTGGACTAGATGATCCCTCAAGTTTCTTCCAGTTATAAAACTCTGAGATTCTAATTAAAATTAACCAGGGAAGTTTGTGTGCCAGCAAATCATAGCAATGAGATGGACATGCTGTTACAGACTCTTATTTGAAGGCTGCAGCCTCACAGAAGTTGGGCTTTAACTAGTAGCCTATTAATCCTTTTATTCTGATTTCTTAGCACTAAGAGTTAGAGCTAAACTGAAGGTTTAGCGACATGGTATTTATAGCATTTGTAGTTTAAAAGGATGAAAAACACTGAACTGTACATGTTAAATTATGTTTTAAAATCTGGCTTTTGGTGAGAAGTAATTCATTTATTCTTTTATTCTATCTCATTCCTCTCTTATGCATTGCCTTGGAGCCTCTCAGCCTCACCTGTCTCTAAGCTTCTCTTAGGTCAGACTTGTAGAAGAAGAGCCAGAGGCAGGGATTCTTGCCAAGTGATTTATGGAGTGAGTACTCTAGGTAAAACTCCTAACAGCATTAAACAAGCAGGATAGGAAAAGCAGATCTGATTTCTGGGGAACCCAGGCTAACACATATTGCAATCAAGACTTTAAAAAATATATAACTAAAGTATATGAAAGCCAGTACTTTGTATTCATTTCCGGATTATTCATTCCAGGAAGAATACGAAACACTTTGATTGCACACTATAACCTGGTGTACCTGTTAGTGGCTGCTGGGGTTAGATAGAGACCTGAAGGAAGAAAGAAGCTTTATGCTTTTTCTGCTGCTAATCAGACCCTCCTAAGAAAGGTGAGCTGCCTCAGACTGCTCCCTGACCCTAGTTTATAGATACAAGGGAATAGATAATAACCAGATGCTATTAATCAAGCTAAGAATAATTTGAGGTTTAAAGTCAAGGCCTTTACATAATAATTCACAAAAAAAGGGGGGTAGTTTTTTGAGACACATATCTATACCAGAAACTCAATTTGTTCATCTGGAAAATGAAGGTTATAAAAATTAAAAATGGAGGAAATGCTACCACCAGTGTTGTTATGAGGTTGGAGGGCGGTGTGAGTGAGGTCAGCTCCCTCTCAGGAAGCCTCAGATGCTACTAGTCCACGTAACAGCATCTCGGCACCATCTGGAGCCCTGGTCTGCCATCTTACTAGCCCAGAACTATAAATTGTCAGCATGTCAAAAGTGAGCATAGATCTCAGGAGTGTACACACTGACCAGTCTCCTGAGGCTGGTGTAGAAGACCAGCATGTCTGTTGATTTCTATGCACTGAAAGCCATAAACAACAGGGCTGGCCACTCTCTTCCTGTAGCATCTAAGTTTTGTGGTTTGAGAACATGGAAGCAAAGCAAAGGATCAAGAAAAAAGAAACTCACAGTTAACTCTGTTGATGCCCTTCTCCTGTCCCCAAGGGTCACCTCTGAATGTCCCCTGCATCTGTGGTGGAGTTTCAGATATACTTTAGACTAATTCCCAAATTAAATGTATGTTTCTCTTTGCTTTTCTACTTGAGGGCTTCCTTCATGCTTGGAAGCTTGTTCAACCACAAGCTAGAGCTACTCAGAATGGCCACAGAGTTAATGGCACCCTGAGCATGATCCATAACAGAAGCTGAATAGGAGTCCAGGGGCAATGCCCCAGGGGTAGCTCAGTTCTGAGGGGTATTCTGTGTGGTTTCTCCGAAGGTCCTCAGCAAGGTGGAACCTCATTTTCTACATTGATAACTTGCACATTGTGGCACCATTTATTTCCTTGTTGGCCTTTCTTCCCTCTAGAGTTGCCAGATAAAATACAGGTTCTCCAGTTCAATTTGAATTTCAGATAAACAATGAACAAATATTGTGAGCACCGGTAGAGGAGAGAGAGCTATGCATGCATAGATAGATCACTCCGTATGTCTCTATATTTCTCTCTATATATACACCTACAGATCTATCATTTGTCTGTCTATCTATCTATCTATCTATCTCTAATCTATCTTTAATCTATGGTGGGAGAGGGTAGCAATGACAAAGTAGATGAGACAAAATATTAACTGTAGGACAATTTGGAGGAAGGATGACTGTTCTTTATATTAGGGAAACCTAAATTAGCAATTGCTTCCAAATACAAAGTTAAACAAAGCAGTGAGGAGTCCTAATAATTAGGAACTACCAATCTGGCTTAGCTCCTTATTTCTAGATAAACTGATGCTCAGAGTGCCTGCTCAAGGGTCCGTGGGGATGGTTTTCTGGCTCTTACAATATACCTTGCATTTCAAAACAAAATACTTTTTATGATTCATAAATGATCACATCCACAATGCTGGTCTCCTCTGTTCATGCAAATAGTGTGGAGTTTATTCTGTATTTTTAAAAATATCAAACTTGACTTTGTTCAAACACTTTAGATCTATTTGGAGCTTCCTTCTGTCCTTCCCTCAAGAAAAGTTTTCCTAGTTCTGTTGTGCCCCAGTTATTTATTCCTATGAATCAGAATCGTGACGCCACCTTGCCTTAGGATCTGTTTCTGTTGGGGGGAGGCTGGAGGGCAGGAATCTCAATCTCCCAGGTGTTTGAAGGTGTGGCTGGGGTGGGAGTGGGAGTGGGAGTGGGAAGGGCAAGAGCCAACTTTCCACTCTTCTTTGGGGTTTTTGTCTGTGTGAAAGAGAGATTTTCTTTCTTCTTTCTTTCTTTCCTTCTTCCTTTCTTGTCTGTTTTCTGTTTGCTTTTTAAAGAATAGCTTTGAAGGAATGGAAAATTTCTGTGGTAGCTGATAGCATATACAGAATGGCTCATTTGCATATAGATGTTTCAGCTTGCAACTGCATTATCCCCTGAGAGAGGCCTTGTTTAAATGGGCAGGCAGACTGGCACAGGGCTGCCGGGTTCCTAATGAAAACTAAATTGAAACTTGGGAAACATTTGCCTTGGAGGTAGCCACCCTTTTTAAAGTATCAATTTAAATCTGAACGATGCAGGCAGCCCCTTGCCAAATTGGCCCTCCCTCTTTAAAAGCCCTAAGACAGAGGGTAGAAGGGAAATGGGGGGAAAACAAGAAACGATTGGGAAAAACCTGACTTAACCAATGATCTTCTTTCATGTATTAAGAAATTCTACCAGAAGATTGCAAAGCAGTGAACAGGTAGAAAAATGGGGAGGAGCAGAGAGAGGAAAGTGCCAAGGCTTCCTCTGTTTTGGAAAAGCCTTGGAAACAGAAGAGACCTTTTCCAGGTAGTATCTGGATGAGCCAAGCCTTTCGGAGACAACTGGTAATCCATTTATAGGCTAAAGACTTTTCAGATTGAACGTTCCCTCTGAACTTGACTGTGGGCTAAGCAGATAAGGACAACTCTGAAAACAAGATAATGTGGAAAGAAAAGAGATTACAGAAAGGTCAGAAGATTAGCTGGGGGATAAGTGGAAGTCAGAGGAAAATCGAGGAAAAGGTTAGAAACTGATACCAAACCAAAAAAGATAAATCAAGTTAGTAAAGTGAAGGATGTGAACATGGGGGAAAATAAGAAATAAGACCAGGGAAATTGGCCACAAGATAGGAGAGGAATATACAGATAATTAAAACTAAAAATGCAAAAAAAACCAAAACAAAACTCAAACAACCCAGCCTTAGGATAGACAGTGTAAATGAAGGAAATAAAAATATCAAACTAATACCTTGAAGGCTTCCATATCTGAATTTGATTAGAATTGGTATATCAAAAACTGTGTAAATTTCTTTCCCAGAAGAATTAGTATTTCTTTATTGTTATTACCAAAAACATTGTTTTCCTTTTAAGAAATTTTAGATTATAATCTTTTTGGTTCAACATTTGGAATTGGGCATGATATCCTCATTTATTAGCTAAGCACCACAGGATTGGATCTAGCTTTTGAAGAATTGCAAAGAATGTAAGTGTAAAAAAATAACACTTCCTCTCCAACATACATGCATCTACACAACACACATGTGCACATACATGCAAGCTCACTAGTAAGAGAGTATATCTGTAAGGAAGTACATATTGCTCACAGAAGGACGGTAGATTTATCCTATAATGACACATGTTATAAATAAACATTTATTAAGTGCATGTTATAGTTGAGATTGGTGCTACAGTGGTGAACCCGACGGACAGTTTTTGTTCTGATATTGTTTCCAGACTAGTGTAAAAATAATTACATGTTGAAATATTTTTATAGAAAAAGAAATAATAGAAAAGGAAATACAATTTGCTATCTCATATCCCAACCAGAAGGGGTAAAACCTGAAGCATGTAACAACATTTGCTTACTTACCTTGAAGGCAGTATTAACTGATACGGATGCTGGATTGCAGGTGCTAAATTATTCTGTGTATGCAATGGGCAGAGATAGCAGTCTTCAGGGAAGAGGCTTCAATAGTCTGATGGGAGGACCTTGTTGAAAACAGGAGTTCACAAGATTGAAGACCCAATCTTCAATCTTGGATCAAAAGGGATCAGGCAAGACCCAAGAGCAAATGCATGGTAATACAAGTCCCTTCATGCTGCCCTTCAGCTAAATCTCCAGGAAAACACCCAGCATTTTACCAAGTCCTGGTGAAACAGAGTTTCTCTGGGGAATGAAGAGAATTGCTGAAGTCTGACTGATGTTGCCTCTGGTGAATCATGCTACCCATAAGGCTGCATTTGTTATGCGAGAAGGAAAAGCTTAACACTTACTCAGCATCTACCTTGTCCTAGGCCATGGCAGGGGCTCTGGGGCTAAATGGTACCTCAGCCAGTTCCTGTGTTGAGAAGGCACATGATCTGTGGAATTTCTGTAAAGTTCAAGCATGAAAATATCTGATATGTTGTAATTCATTATTCATGGAGCAAAGACACTTAAAAACAAAGTAAAACAAGTAAGCAAAATTGAATTCAAGCAAGTATGGCACCTAGGTACTGTGTACTGACTGCACACCAGATACTGTGTACTGTGTACCAGGTACTGTGTACTGACTGCGCACCAGATACTGTGTACTGTGTACTAGGTACTGTGTACTGACTGCACACCAGATACTGTGTACTGTGTACTAGGTACTGTGCACTGACTGCACACCAGATACTGTGTACTGTGTACTAGGTACTGTGCACTGACTGCACACCAGATACTGTGTACTGTGTACTAGGTACTGTGTACTGACTGCGCACCAGATACTGTGTACTGTGTACTAGGTACTGTGTACTGACTGCGCACCAGATACTGTGTACTGTGTACTAGGTACTGTGTACTGACTGTGCACCAGATACTGTGTACTGTGTACTGACTGCGCACCAGATACTGTGTACTGTGTACCAGGTACTGTGTACTGACTGCACACCAGATACTGTGTACTGTGTACTAGGTACTGTGTACTGACTGCACACCAGATACTGTGTACTGTGTACTAGGTACTGTGCACTGACTGTGCACCAGATACTGTGTACTGTGTACTGACTGTGCACCAGATACTGTGTACTGTGCACTGACTGTGCACCAGATACTGTGTACTGTGTACTAGGTACTGTGCACTGACTGCACACCAGATGTCACGCTGAAGTCTTCACATGCAGTCTCACTTGATCCCCACAAACAATTTTTGAGGTGGGTGTTTTTATTATTATTCTTGTGTAGATGAAGAAATGGGAGCTAAAAAGTATCAACTTTTTAAAATCATGATTATTGAAAGGCAAATCTGAGTCTGAACCCACATCTGTTTGATACCAAAGCCCACATGCTTTAAAAAGATCAAAGCCCTCTTTCAGAATTCAAGGTAGGTATCTTTAAAATGGAAACTGCTTTAGTTAGTTCTTAATTGTCCACAAGATCCTACTTCCATGAAGAAGTAGTCACCTGTAAACTTTCAACAACTCCATTTGAAATCCATATGGACAGTGTCTACATTATATTTATAAAGTATTTGAAAAACGTACTTAATCATGCAAGTGTGGGGCTCTTGGTTGTGACACTACCTAGAGAGTCGATTAGATTTTTCACTTAGGTGTTTTGGTTCACAGCTGACACAGAAAATCATTGCAATCAATTACGCAAATTCCATCTCCAAAAATCAGGGATTATGTAATTGTATGGCAGATGACTTCAGAACATTAAATTTGGCTTTTTGGTTTGTAAAAATATCATGGATATTTTGAATGTTTGTGACAAAATAGTCACATATTGATTGTGCTGGAAGGAAGGAAGGAAGGAAGGAAGGAAGGAAGGAAGGAAGGAAGGAAGGAAGGAAGGAAGGAAGGAAGGAAGGAAGGAAGGAAGGGAAAGAAGTAAAGGGACCTTTTGGGATTGGACTTTTTTTACCTTCTGTTTTACTAGTTTATTTAGAGTACCCTCATCCTTGTCACTGACCCCCGATGACTTTAAGGCCAGACTGGATGTTTCCTCTGTCATGCCAAGTATTTTTAACAAAAGGTTTATAGTTAGACTAGGCAATTAAAGGCAAGATGAAATTTGTATATAAAATGATGTCCTGTAAAGAACAGAAGCCAGCAGAAGAGAAACCTTTTAGGCATTTTAATGACTGTCGGATGAAAGTCACTCATTACTCTCAGGCACACTGCATTTTGGTTGACCTTGTGGAATGTCTGTTTGATGGTTTTCAAAATCACTTATCCATGCAGTTTTGGCATCTCTGTGCTATATTAGCAATCCCCATTTTGCATTAGATTCCATTTCATTCCTTTACGTGTTCTGAAATTACCTTGTCTTTTCCATCAAAACGTGTAAGCAGGTAAAAAGGAGTTATGGAGGGCCATCAAATAATCTTAATATTTCAAAGTATTTTTTTCAGATTATGCATAGACTTGTAATAAGGGTGCAAAAGATAAATAGTGAGTACCTCCATGATGTCCTGGGACCACTTAAGAAATTCTTTAATATAATGATGAGTATATTTATGAAAAGTTTGGGAGACATTTTAGTAAACACATAGGATGTTTACCTTCACTAGATGAGTCTGGGTTTTGCCTCTATCTTATCGCTGATTTAAACCGCACCAGTATCTGTTCAAGGATAAAATTTATTTGTATCTACACTTTTCATTCTTTTCAGTAGTATCACCATCTTTAAATATTTATTGGGTGGTTGATTACTATTTGCCTGGAACTGTGCTTTATTTTATATCCTATGTGATCTTATATAATCCTCATTTGAAATTTATAAGCTAGGTAAAAATAATATTTCCATTTTATAGATACAAGTACAGAAAGATTAAGCAACTTGCCCGAGACCCCACAGCTAGGAAGTGGCAAATCTGGGATGTGCATACGGGTCTGTCTGACTCTAAGGCTAAAGCTGACGTCCTTCCTACACGGCCTGCTCCAGAGTCACAGCCAGAAACTAGCCTTGGAGACCTGACAGCATCCTATCCTCTTTTCCCTACTGCATTTACTACAGATGCTCTTATGTTTGTGTGAGGACCAGACCCTACTCTCAGGTCCTGTGGCCTGGCTGGGACTGACCTCACGCCCGATTCCTGGGGGAGGCTCATGTCTAGCCAGTCACAACATTCGTGACCTTGCCATTGTTGGTTGGGATGCTACTTGCAATCATGACATGGGCTACAGAGAGCTCAGATGAAGCTGGAATCCTGAGAGCCAAGAAACAGAAAGAGCCCTGGGCCTTGAGACAATTTCAGCCTCTGGATCTAGTCATTTCTTGGATCCTCCAACTTCTCAGTTTAAGAGATGATTTCATGCTCGTTTTTGTTTTTCTTTAGTCAGATTGAGTTGGGGTTCACTTACAATTGAAAAAGGCCTGGTGGAGACACGCCTCACTTTTCTACCAGTGTCTTGTAGGAGACACCATAGAGCACTCCGGAATCTCTTCCTCAAGACTCTCCACTTCCCCACCTGGCGAGCCTTTACAAAAGTTCTCTGATGTCACCTTCTTTGGCGTCAGTGTTAAAATCAATGGTAGCATTTTGAAATTCATAACCTGCTTTTTCTTTTTCTGTTAAGGTGCTTGAATATATGGTATTTTTCTGCCATAGGCTGTTTTCTTTGGTTCTCATTACTGACACTTGGATCAGCAGCACAGATGGAGTACAGGTCAGGGGATTTGTGATGGTCAGACCTAGAAGTCTGGCAGTACAGGAAGATAATTAACTTTAAAGCATTTTTTGTAATAATTGTATGAAGCAACCAATAAATTTCTGACAGTAAGAATCATTGGCTATTTAACAAATGATATTAAGTGGTACTTTTAAGATATCTTGATTCAAATGACAAAAAATTCAGGTTATATTCTTTTTTTTAAAGATTTTTAGTCAGATGGGAAGGGAGGGAGAAAGAGAGGGAGAAAAACATGTATGGTTGCCTCTCAAGTGTCCCCTACTGGGGACCTGGCCTGCAACCCAGTCTTGTGCCCTGACTGGGAATTGAACCAATGACTCTTTGGTTCGCAGCCCAGAGCTCAATCTACTGAGCTATACCAGCCAGGGTTCAGGCTATTCTGAAAGGCAAAGATTTGCTTTAGAGACTCAGGTATAGATGCCTCTCCTCTAACTTAGAAGTGTGCTCAATAAATGTTTATTGAATTGAACGATTAAAACAAAGTCTCAAACCCTTTTTCATTACTAATTTAAGGTATTAAGATTCCCCAAACTGACTAAACTATGGCATTTGTCAAAGTAGAGGTTTTTTGTTCTGTATCTAGGCTTATATTTCTTTCTATCTGTCATCTATCATCTATCATGCATCATGTGTCTATCTATCTATCATCTATTATTTATGTATCATCTATCTATCTATCTATCTATCTATCTATCTATCTATCTATCTATGGCTATTGAGTTTAAAACTTGCCATTTGCCATGTTGTGTAATCACATATTTGTTGATAGGCTCATAATTCATAAAAGCTTTATAAGGCATGTTATCAATAAAAGATGTTGCTGGTAACCCTTCAAATATCAGTAAAAAGTCACCAAGCTAATGTTCTCTTTGGACCTGCTCTTCCCTATCAATTTTCTTGAGATGAGTGCCATCTCATATGAAGTCTTTATTTCTAGAGCCTTATCAAATGCAATAAGGAGTGTGAAATTTGAAAAGTAAAAAATGCTACACAAACACAAAGTGTTTATCAGCAGACAGTTTGGTCTAGAAATTATCGCCACAAACTTTGGAATTAAAAAAGTATATACCAAATCATTGCATGGACTCTGGGAAGCCCATGGAGATTTACAGGAAAGGAAATTCCCTTTTGGGGAAAGATTATGCCTTTTCTATCAAGTATTGTTAATCATAGCCATCCTGAAGTTAGGCTGGAGGGACATGTCCAAGTTAAATCGTGAGGGCCAGAAATAGGGTTTGAACTCAGGTGTCTCTGATTTCGAAGCCTGAAATACTATACTGCAGAAGTGAAGCTTGAGGTCTCCAAATGCAGCATCTTAACTCCTGGTTCCCATCCTGACCCCACAACATCTCATTATATTACTGTCAGACGATCAGAGCCTCATGGTGTGTGACTCAACAGGATTTGCTAGGCATGCACCTAGGCAAAAGGATGATAAATAAGGGACGTTGTCTCTGTCTTTCTATGTCTAACTCATGGTATTAGGATATAAATATTTAAAAGGAAGTTCTACAATAAAAAAAAGCAAAAATCTAATTTTAGCACAGTTCAATTTCTTTTTTCCCCAGTTTTATGGAGGTGTAATTAACAAATGTGTATGTAATTTATAGGGGTAGGTAAAAGTAAGCTTACAGTTTTGAGTATGCAAAACAATTTATTCTTTTTTTATTAATTATATTATTTTCCATACAAACTACTATAAACCTTTTGCCCACCTTTATATTTAAAGTGTGCAATGCAAAGATTTGATGTATGTATGCGCTGTGACAGGACTCCCACCATCCAGTTAATTAACACATCCATCATGTCACATATTTACCTTCCTTTTTTTATGAGAACACTTAAGTTTTACTGAGTTTGCAGATTTCATTTATACCACACAGAATTATCAAACCTAGTCACCATGCTATACTGTACATTAGATTCTCAGATCTTATTCATCTTATAACTGAAGATTTGTACCCTTTTACCAACCTTTCCCTTTTTTCCTATCTCCCAGTCCCTGGCAAAGGCAAGCACTGTTCTACTCTGTTTCTATGAATTTCATTCCTTTAGGTTTCATATATAAGTGATACCATACAGTATTTGCCCCTGTCTGGCTTCCTTCTCTCAGCATAATGTCCTCCACGTTCATCCACATTGTTGCAAAAGGCAGGATTTCTTTTCTTTTCTTTTTTTTCTGAAGACTGAGTAATGTTTTATTGTAAGTATACATATTTATTTATTGATATTTACATTTAATGTATGTATAGACTATATCATCTCTTTTTCTTTTTATTGTATTTTTTTCATTACTATTTAGTCCCCTTATATCCCTGTATGCACCACGATCACCACACTGTTGTCCATGTCCATGAGTCCTTTTTCCTCAATCCCTCCACCCCCTAACCTCCCCCACACCTGACTTAGCTGTCATCCTGCTCTCTATTTATGAGTCTGTCTCTATTGTGCTTGTTAGTTCAGTTTGTTCGTTAGATTTCACATACGAATGAAATCACATGGTATTTGTCTTTTTCTGACTGGCTTATTTCATTCTAGGATAATGTTCTCCAGGTCCATCCATATGCTATTGCAAAGGGTAAAATTTTCTTCTTTTTTATGGCCAAGTAGTGTTCCATTTGTAAATGTCCCATAGTTGTTTTATTCACTTATCTATTGATGGACACTTGGGCTTCTTCCACATCTTGGCTATTACTAGTAATGCTGCAGTGAACATAGGGGTGTATATATCTTTACAAATTAATGTTTGTTTTTCCCTTGCATGATATGCAGAAATGGAAGTGCTGGATCATACGTATGGCAACTATATTTTAAATTTTTTAAGGAATCTCCATATTGTTTTCTATTATGGCTGTACTAATTTATAATCTTTCCAATGGTAGTTGAGGATTCCCTTTCCTCTACATCCTTGGCAGCTCTTGTTATTTGTTGATTTTTTTAAGTATTAAGATAATCATATAATTTTTATCCTTAATATTATTTATATGTTGTATCATATTTATTGGTTAAGCACGTTACAGTTTTGGTAATATAAATACTCCTACCACAGCTGATTTTAACCTATCAGTGGTTTATAGACTGTCTTGCAAGATTCCTAAAAATTTAGCAGTCAGCTCTTGTGAATCAGTGTGAGACCACTGATCACTAATACATCACTGAAATGGGGGCTTCTCTCTTTTCTTAAGTTATTAGTTGTCAAATAAGGATATGTTTATTGATCTTTGAGAGAGAAGAAATGGGAGAGAGAGGAGAAACATTGAGGTGGGAGAAAAACATTGATTAGTTGCCTCTCATATGTGCCTCCAATGTGGATGGAACACGCAACCTGGGGATGTGTCCTGACCGCGAATTGAACCCACAAACTTTTGATGCATGGGACAATGCTCTAGCCAACTGACCCACCCGGCCAGGACAAAATGGGGCTTCTCTTTAAAAAAAATAACTAATAGGGCAGAGCTGTGGTTCGATTTGAGTGATTTACTATCACTTAAGATCAACTACCATGACTAGGTGTGAGGGTAACTATAATTACCTGTCTTGGGTCTTGTGACTCCTCCCACAACTGAGTTACAGGGTTGGTATCTTAGTCTGCTTGGGCTGCTATAGTGTTGACAACAACAAAGACAAAAACTGAGTGAAACAACAGGCATTTTTTAAAATAATTGTGGAAACTGGAAATCTGAGATTAGGGTACCAGCATGATGAGGGCCTTCTTTCTAGTTTGCAGACTGCCACCTTCTCATTGTGTCCTCACATGGTAGTGAAGAAAGATCATCTCTCTTAGGTCTCTTATTAAAGGGCACTAACTCTATCCATGAGGGCTACACTCTTATGTTGCTCTTAATTACCATATTTTTCAGAGCATAAACTCACCTAGGTTTTAGAAGAGGAAAATAGGGGAAAAATTTTGAAGCAAAAAATGTGGTAAAACATTTAATAACATAAATAACATAATATTTCACCAATATAAAAGTAAACAGAACTCAACAGCAACATTAACAACCATTATTCCTCGCAAATCTTGGGGGGTTGTGTCTTATAGTCCAAAAAATACAGTACCTTGAAAAGGCCCCACCTCTAAGTACCATCACATTGAGGTTAAGGTTTCAATGCATGAATTCTGGTGGGACCCAAGCATTCCATAGAAGTGGCACTTAGGATGGCAAATGCACCAGATCCGCCTGATGCCAATGATCAAACAGTCCCTTGGAAGTCCAGAACAAATGTGTATTGAATAGATGAGATCCTGTAATGTGCTATATAATCCTAGAGAGAAGGTTGAGATGCACAAATACATAACTATCCAGAATATATGAATATAATCACAATAAATTGCAAATAAGAATTGAAGGGGGTATTTCAAGAATCCATATGTTAATATAGAAAGCAGATGGATGAATTGGAGAATATTTTCTACCTGAATGAGTTAAATATTTAAAAACTTTTAGTGTGGCTCTGTTATTTAAGATAGAGTATGGAAATGGACCCAGTGTTCTCTTTCTCATGCAAATGATACTGGAGAGAACATTTAGAACAGAAACACATATTAAGTATATTGCTTGTTTAAGAACTATTGATGCTGTGAATATGAGTTTTTAAATTAGCATAAACACAGGTGTATTTTAAATGCTTTAGTCCCCCGTAGTTCTGTTACTATGGGCTCCACCTTTTTTCTTTGTTTTGATCATTTTTTGGCTCCAAAAAGGATTTTCTTTTTTGTTCTGTTCTATATTTTGCTTCTTTGATGTAGGGCTTGTCTGCCATGTTGCAAAAATACATTTCCCAAGCTTAGGAAAAAACAAACAATGCTCAACACCTACACATTTGGTCTCATCTAACAGTTTCTTCCCTTACAATTAATCCAAAGAGAGTTGAGATGCATTGCTTCCTCTATTCATCACAGCAATTGTCAATTGAAAAGGCAAAAAAGTAGCAAACAAAACCAACACTTTCAGAAGCTCTTAGCAAAATAAAGTAAAATAAAAGCCAGGAAGAGACGGAACTCTTTAGAATTTAGAATGCATTTTTAATTATCTTGGTAGAATGTCCAATGTTTTCTTGTGTAGTATAGATCAAAGAATGAAAAGAACATTATTGAGCATTTTCTTTGAATGTTTTTTTTGTGTGTCAGCTTGAGTTGGAATGCCTTGAAAAACTTTTCTGGCATCCAAAGTATAGAAAAAGCAAAGCTATTTCTTGAATTATTATTTATAAAAAAAAGCAATTAGAAACAATTTAAATATACAAATGTAGAGGATGTTTAAGTAAATTATTGTATATCCACTGAATGAAAATTAGGCAGATATTTAAGATGTTTTTTCTGACATTTTAAATAATTAATGTTGCTGTTTTATATTAAGTAAAAATAGTATCATTCAAAATTGCATGTATGAATGTCCCTAATAACTTTATTCTTAATACCAAAAAAACCGGGAACAATCCTAAGCCCTCAATGAGAATGAATAAACACGATTGTGGTAAATTATACAATGGTATACTATTCAGCAATAAAAATAACAAGCTACTGAGATGTAAATACATCTTAAAAATATTATGTTGAGTGAATAAAAGCCAGACAAAAAATTATATGTTCTATGTTTCTATATATGAATTTCTAGGACAGACAAAACTAATATTTGGCAAAAAGTGGGGCTGTGGTAAGCCTGGGCACTGGTTAAGAGGGATTTACTGAAAAGAAGCACAAAGAACCATTTCGGGGTGAGGTAAGTGTTCTGTATCTCAGTAGGGAGGGTAGTTACATGGGAGTATATATTAGTCAGAAATCATCAAGTTGTATACTTAAAACTAGCATTTTATTATCCTATAATACCCCAACAAAGTTTATTTAAAAACTGATATGTAGTATAATTCAATTATATAAAATAAATAAACAATGCATCAAAAATACTGTGAAGAATATAGAGTTAAAATATTTATATTATCTCCAGGTATGGAATTAAGAGCATTTTTTCCTACTTGAATACATTGTTAAATCTGTACCTGAAGCATATATTATATTTTAAATTTTATGTATTTATATTATCTATCTATCTATCATCTATTCACCCATCCATCCCTCCATCTAGCCTCTTTTACCATTCCTTTTATATAGTTATTTAGAATTCCCGGTAGATGTAGATATACAATTTTTAAAAATGTGCTTGCAAGCCCCTAGCGTTGTAACAATTTTGCTTTCTGATGATTTAACCTGAGGATACCTTCTTGGTGAGTTTTGTTGGCATACCCACCCCTACCCCCCACCCCCGATTTGTGAAGTCACTCCAGAGAAAAGTGAAAAAATATTTGATGTCTTTAAGAAGAATCAGGCTCATCAACTACTTAGAATGCTTTGATCATTCTTTTGTCAAGATCAAAGAATAGGAACTATTGGTTGCCTATTCTTCTATGGGGACCTGCTTGTATGACACAAAGATTACTGAAATAGCATTGACTGTTGTCACTGAAATCTCAGTGAAAATGGAGCTGATGTCTCCCAAAAGGCTGTCATTCCAATTGCAACAATAGCATTAACTACAATCACCATGATCCATAACAAAAAGTCTAAGTAGAATGATGATATTGCCCTGGCTGGGTAGATCAGTTCGTTAGAGCATCATTCAGATAGGCCAAGGTTGTGGGTTCAATCCCCAGTCAAGGCACATACAAGAATCAACCACTGAATACATAAATAAGTGGGAGAACAAATCAATGTTTCTCTCTCTCTTTGTCTTTGTCTCTCCTTTTCTCGCTCTCTAAAATCAATAAATAAAATATTTTAAAAAGAATGATAATGTTAAGAATAAAATGGTTTGGTACTTAAATATTCATAAAGCACTTTGACCCACAACAACTCCTCCAGTATAACAGTCCTGTAAGGTAGACAGGAGAAGGCAGTATGGACCTGTTCTTCAGATGAAGACACTGAGACAGGAGAGACTCATCACATAGCGATGTGACAGGGCTGTCCCGTAAGCCCAGGACCCCTGAAGTTATGTGTCCACTGTTTACTTTCATGAATTCTAAAATGTCCCTCATCTTTCATCTCCACATTGTCATTTACGGATGCTTCTTCTTACGGATTGAATGAACAGAACAACATTTTGTTTGTTTCATTTTCTATTGTCTTTTGGATATTTGATGGCAGTTATTATTGTTAAAGACTTTCCCCATTTTGTTCCTAGTTTGAAGGTTGGGGAAAATTAAATGTAGCCTAATATAGCTTACAAATATTTTTGGAACAGGTCCATCAAATTCACTAAAATCTGAAGACTTGTATACAAAGAGGCAATGAAATTGGTCTGACCATGTTTTCCTTCCTCTGGCCAACACGTCAATATTCTAGATCCAACAGAAACCTGGCTGAGTTGTGAGTGTGGATTATTGGCACAGGAGTAGAAATAGTTGGCAGTACAGCTACTCACACAAAGATAATTTTGATGGAGGTATTTAAACCTAAGCATCTCCAGATTTGAAGAGAGAAATAGATTCTCATTCTTGGCTCTACAACTTAGTTTCTGTAATCAATCAGTTTCAGAATACAGAAGGCTTCTTCCACAAAATGTTTTGTTCCCCCAAGAAAACACTTTTGGTTGCCAAGTAAATCAGTGCCCAAAAGACATATTTTACCAAAACATTTGTTTTATAGATTCCATGTTTACTTATCCAAAAACATGATTACTTTTCTTACTGGCATGAAAAATTTTTTCCTCATTTACAAAAACAAACAAAGTTTTATCTGAGCTCCTCATAAGAAAACAATTGAATATATTTCAAAGGAAGTAAAGTAGTTACTTCCTCACTATTACATAGAGTGAAATGCAATGAAGTATTAGCATCATTAGCAGGATAGAATCCTAACCCAACTCATCTAAGTTTATGATTTTAATTAACTAACAGTGCTCTTTCCAAAGTAATGAATATCAGAGGTGCCAAAATCACTTGAGGAGAAGGAAACACTATTTCTAAATCCTTGAAGAAAGCCAAGAGAAATTGCCTATGGACAATTGGCTTAATCTAAGAATTCATCTTTTTTCTGTCTGAAGTTTCACTGAGCAAATGTTCCCTTTTTTTCTTTCATTTTTCTTATCTTCTTGAAATATGGTTTAAAAAATATCCAGGGGAAATTTTTAAATTTCATGAAGGTCATGAAGGATGATGGTTTATAATTCTTTTTTTTTAATATCTTCCAGAATTTTCCTCTTCAGGCAGAGTATTCAATAGGAATTCATGTTCGAAAATAATTGTAAACCCTGAGAATTTAAGTGCCTAAAAAATAAAGAACTTGTCTGAGCAAAGTGTAGACCATGGTAGACTCCAGGGAGGAAAATTATTTGCAATACAGTTGCTCTGAGTTCTGAAATAATTTTCGTCTCCCTTGATTTTTCAAATTTTACATAAGGGAAAGTTATGTCAATCACATTAACTTCTTCTCTTTCTAATTCCAAATTTAATTAATGACTCAAGTATATTTTACTTGCTTAGAGTACAGCCAGAGGGAAGTTCGCCCAGAGTACACCATCTTCTGCCTTCTGCGTCCTGTTAGGAACACGGAATGAAAGAAATGCAGCCTCTGCAAGGAGAGCCTGATTGTTAGATGGTGTGTGAGGCCAGAGCAAGACAGTCAGTCTGAAAATGCAGCATGTGCTCATTCATTCATTCATTCATTCACTCATTCACCTTAACTACTGTTTATAATTACTAAAGTTAGAATATCACTATGATAAGACTTGGCTCTTGGTCTGGGTCTTACAATTATTTAAGTTAGAAAGCTGCTGTTTGGAGGTTGACAAGGTCTTTGTCTCAGTTGCTACTTTCAGGGCATTCTCTGGTATATTGGAAACTACTGAATGAACATCCAATCAGCCAGGAAAATAGATTCCTTTTCTACCACCCAACATGATTATCAGCACAGTTATAGTTTATCTTATTACGAACGAATACTGTTGCTTAAAAACAAGCAAAGAAGTACTCGCAACACTCCCTCCCCCAAGCTAAAAAGTGTCCTAAATAAATGTGAGAATAGACTACTTTTCTACAAGCAGGCTGGATAAATTTCCGAAATCTAAGGCAGTTTGTGGGTAGGTGGACATTGGTAGGCGGTCGAGAAGAGGAGGTCCTGTTCAAGATTTGCAAGATTTCTTTCCTTCCTGATACCCTCATAGGACAGGTATGTCCCTCTCTTCCTATCCACATTTCTGTTCATCCAAGATAAAAAGTGTGGCTCAATTACTAAGAACCTGGGCTCTGGAGTTAGAAAGGTCTGGGCTTTATTAATTCCTAGGATCTGCCACTTACAAATTGTATTATGTAACTTTAATTTTCTAAGCTTTGTTTTCCTAATATGTAAAATAGTATTAATAATAGTTCCTGCCTTGGAGTGTTATTATGTTCAAGCCATTAACAAGGTACCTAACATAAATATAGTCAACATGTTTATTATTATATTATTTAAAATTTTTATAGTCTGAGCATAAAAATAACACAAAATGAATGGAAATATTTACCTTTTATATATTCAAGGGTAAATATATATATCCACACATGTACAATTTTTAAAATGGAGGTATCTTTGTTGCTACTTCTGAAGAGCAACCATTCTGGTGAGGTTTAAATAATACAAGGAGAGCAATCTATATGATGTCAACACAGAGGCTGGAGACAGGAGGAAAACAGTTCTAATCATTACAGAAGGGGAGGTGTGAGGCCTGGGACCTCTCTGCCTGCAATTCGTAGCTATCACCTCACACATCCGAGAGGCCCCTGAGGACCTGCTGTGTGAGGCCTGAATAAATCTATACCAAAGAGTGGAGAGGCTATTTTATTGTAATAAAGTTTAAACCCTGTTTGAGTAACCTACATTTTCTCATGACTGCATAATCTTCCACAGCATTGTTTGAAGATTTTCATTTTAAGGGTCCATGGAATATTTGGCCAAGTCTGTGGCATGTGGATTAACAAGGAAACTCTAGATTGAAGAACTGCCAGAAGGCCATTCCCTTTCATTCTGGACAATATCAGAGATTTTATAATGCAGTCATCAAAGATTTCAGTACTTAAAAATGCACAGGAGTTTCCTCCAAATTTTTCATGATATGCTGTAATTTTCTTTCATGGACTTGTTCTGTCTCTTCTAGTTGTGAGTTTGTCCCCTGTTTCTTGCCCACTAAAAATCCACGCCCTGAGGAGTGGAGAACCTATTCACAAGAAGGTCATGGACCAGAAGTGGCTCCTGTAGGTTGCAGAAGAAGAGGCTGGTCTCTCTGCTCCTCCTCCACTGTCTACACATGGAGCCTGTGAGTTAATAGAAGGAGAGCTCAATGTTGGGGCCATTTTTCACTCTTTAATATGCTAAGATTTATTATGTAGGAATGGTGGGACTTACGTTGAAGTAGAAAACTCTCTCAGATGAGAGTGAAACCACAACAGTGCTTATCTTGTACATTCCAGATATTCAATAAATATTTCCTGAATAGACTAATGAATAATGAATGATTCATGGAGTCTTGCCTCCAATTTTCTCTTGAATCTGAAGTTCCTCATCTGCATGGAGTTTGACAAGACCAGAATTACACAAAATATTTTTGGGGTGAGAAAGTTCTCTGCTCCTATCCCGCATGATAATAGATGGAAATAGACTGGCCAAGCCACTAGCCCCTGACCAGAATGTGCTCAATTCTGGCACCACATACTCAGTCTTCATAACACAGTGATGTTCCTCTGGGTATCTCTGTTCAGACAGGAGGCTGGCCAGTTGTCGGGACAGCAATGCTTGTCAGCAAGGAGCAAGGAGGAGGAGAGATAAGAGACCATGTTTTTCTCCCCAGGGGAAAGGTCTTTGAGGAGCCAGGTACTGTGTAGGGCATTAGTCCAGAGTGCTGGGGCTCGGCAAAGGGCTTACTTAAGTCCCAGCAGGAAGCTGAGGCAGAGGGCCAGGCCAGGTGGGCCAGGCCCGGAGTACAGAGGAAAGGAGGGGACTACCATTTGGTCAGGCCCCAGGTACCCAGCACTCACACCAGGCATACCAGATTCTGAATTCATGGCAAAACAGCTATTTTTGGACCCCTCCCGGGAGTAAAGCCACGACTCCTCACATTCTGCCTGCTTTGGTTCAGGAAGGCAGTGGAGTTTTCTGCAGGTGGAAAAGCACAGCTGAAAAGGAGGAGAGAAACAGGCTTTGACAGATACAGAATGGCATCCTTTCCGTGGTGTGCATTTGAGGCGCCATTTTATGGAAGTCCATTTGAGGGCAACTGAATGGCCAGAGAGATGGAGGAGAAATAGGCAATATTTTCTTCCATCTGGGTAGCAGCACAGGCTACACTGACACTTGCAAAATCACCTGCTGGGGATTTATGTCAATGGATCCTTCTGTACTCCCGTAAAAAAAAGTAAAGAAATAAATAGAGTAGGGAGGGTTTTTAAAAAATGTTATTTTGTTTCAGATCTAAGATACGCCCATGAAGTCTAGAAGGATTATGTTGCAGCAGATTATGTCTTAGTTTTTTATAGAGTCCTAAATATAGTTGGATCCACCTGGACAAGGTACAACGAATTAATAAACAGAAATAAAGTGAGATTTTAAATTTTAACATTAACTTTTATCATCATACAATCTCAGCCAAAGAAAAGAACCCCATCACAGAGGCAGTCAGGAAAATCTTCCATTGTGCAAGGACAGCTGAGGTACAAGACAGGTCACCTTCCAGCTAGGCTCAAATCTTAGATTCTTGGGGACATTTCTCAAGCTGGGAGCTATTTTAATGGAGCCAATGAACACAGGGGCAAGGATGTCCTTGAGGTTTGTATTTTAGTACTATCAGCTGTGGCTGGAGGGTGTGGCCAACGCTGGCAACCCCTAATCTCAGATGCCTTTGGAAGGTGAGGGGTGTACCAGCCCTTTTCCTTAACAGTGTTTGTTAGAGGCCTCACGCCTGAGCTGGCCTGAGGCTGGCGGAGTGGCAGCCTGAGTCCTAACTGAGGCTGAACAGCTGCTCCTTTCCCCCCTCTCTCTGTATTAGTCAGCTCAGGCTGTTGTAACAAGATACAACTGACTGGGTGGCTTCAACAACATAAATCTCTCTTCTCACAGTTGGGGCTCAGAAGTCCAAGGTCAGGGTGCTGGCAGATTGAGGTCCTGGGAGAGCTCTGTTTCTGGCTCTCAGACACCTGCCTTCTTGCTTTGTCCTAGTGGGGGTGCCAGTGGGGAAAGAGCTCTGGTGTCGATTACTCTTCTTATAAGGACACCCGTCCTACTGGGTTAGGGCCCCACTTGATGACCTCTTTTAACATTAATTACCTCTGTAAAGATCCTGTCTTTGAACACCATCACATTGAGAGTTAGGACTCAGTGATTGGGCGGGGGCACAACTCAATCTGTCAAAGTCTCTGATGATTTTGTTTGTGCAGAGGTGGGTGGGTGACCACAGCTGTGGCCAACTAAAACTGAATTCTAATGGAATATGTCCCAAGATGGAACTTCAAGGCAAAAAATAGTAATGGCTTACATGTACACTTATACTTTTCTCAAAGCACCATCATATAGATTTTTTACTTTATTTTTATGACAACCATAAGAGGTAAATTGGAAAAATATTATTATCTCTGTTTGCCAGGCAAGAAACCTTAGCAGGTGATAGGGCATAAAACCTTGGTAAGTTTGAGAGCTCAGAGCAGCTGGGTTCTCCATGCAGACCCCACCGCAGATGACATGGCCTTGTGCACATCACTTGCCTTTTCTTTGCCAGCTTCCAGTAAATCATTTTTCAGATGCCCCATACTGACGCAGCAGGACAAACATCTATAGCAATCTCAGGCTCCGCAGTTATTTAAAATAAGTGATATGAAGTCATGCCCCAAAAGGTTGAGGCTCTGTAAGTTATTTCATTTTTGGTATAATTTCACTCTCAAACTATTTTCTGGGAACAGTTCCTCAAGTAAATGGAGCAAAAATACCCTGGAGGAAGATAAAAAAAAACTTTAGGGTGAGATCTATTACATTTTTCTTAAAGGAAAAAATGAGCAAAGTTCAGGCAGAAATAGGGAAATCGAGCACCTGCGATGAGGAGAAGAAGGTTTCTTATATGGGGTCTTCCGTTGATCGGGGTCCTATCAGGGCCTATGCCAATAGGATATGGTTTGGAAATTCCCAAAGACGAGGTGCACCTTCTCTGTTTTAAGGGAGAACCAGCTCTGAAAACAGCTGCTTTCAGAGGTTTTTTCTAAGCTCAAATCAGCTTTATCAGTTCATCCCCCCTCTTCTCCTCCCCTTCACTTCCTTGATCATTGAGGACTATTTGGGCATAAACACGAGTGGATTCTGGGAAAAAGAACAAGGCAGGCAAACCAGCGGTTGTCTGGGTGTGTGCTGCAGGGGCAGTAGGGGGAGCTTTGGCTGCCGGTTCTCTGCTGCACTGATCCCATGTCCCAGTCCTGCGGATTCTGCTGGTGATAACGGGCAGGACTGATGTTCTCTTTGCACCGGGCCCTGTTCCCCTTCCTTATCTTTTGTTTTGCTTTATTTTGCTTTGCTTTTATTCTTTTGCTCTTAGTAAGAATATTTGACCAACTGCCAGCTTAGAAATAATTTACCAGCATAAACATGTAGCGTACTGAAATACTCTCACTTGACGAGATTGCATTGACAGGTTTAGAAGTGCAGGTTGTGATGATCACAATAGAGCCCTATGTTACCTGGATACATAGCTATGGATTTGTCCTGGGTGGAGGAATCCACTGCAAGGAGAATTGAACTATATTGTAAATCAAATCCATAGTTGTGGTTACTCTTTAATTAATAGCACTCACCAGACCTACAATATCCTTGGTAATTACATTTCACATAAATTGCTACTCTACCTATAAGCCTGCTCAAAAATGGTCCATTTATATTACCCACTTAAGTGCTATACATATTAGAACTCAAGGGAAACAAGATGAGTGAAAAATAAATCAATTTACTGATTATCTGCTATGGGCCAGGTCTCTTTGTAGCTACCTGTTGTACATTTATTACTTCAAATTACGCTCACATCCATTCTGGCAGCTGAGCATCCTCTTCCTCACTTCACCCAAGAGGAAACTGAACTTAGATGGACCTAAGCACAACTAACATTGCGCTCAAACATATGCACTACAGACTAGGACTGAAACCGAGGACCTGTGACCGCCAACGCCCATCATTTTAACCAGATGGTACACAGTTCCCCTCAAAGTGCCTCATGCCTTCCCAGTGCAGCGTTCACTGGCCTGGTCATTCCACCAAGTGGAACCCTCACGTCTCAATTGCTTTGGCCAAGCAGTTTGTTAACACCAACTCCCCCAACTGCTTTCAAAATATGGGTAACCTCCATTTGCTGTTCCTGCAATGCACATGAAGTAATTAACCTGTAAAAGGCTTTGAAAAGCAAGTTGTAATTAAAATTTCAGACAAGCTGCGTAATACAGTGGTACTCTTATCCCAGAGCAGTGATCAGTGGGAAATGGCTGTCCTGGAGTTACAGATAAACTCTGGGTCTGACAGCAGAATTGAAGCCCATTATCAACTCTGAGGAAACTCGCTGTTCATTACCAGGAAGATGGCAGTTTGATTCTATCTGTCCTGCAACCTACTTTTTAAAAACATTTTAAAATAACTTGCTACACAAACACATAATAATATCGATGGAATGCAAAAAGAAAGGGAAGAAAATGACCCACAATCCTGACTCATTCTTTAAAAGTCTATTTTCATTTCTCTCTATTCCCTTCTAGTCTGGCTCCATTTATGTAATTTTAAGTGTTAAAATCTAGCAGAAGTATAATTTTGTATTCTACTTATGCTTTTTCAATAAACATTAGAGCAGACGTTTTTCCACTTTGTTTCTGAATCTTCCACTGCTGAGCTGGAGCCTGGCAGTGCCTGCTTCCAGCCCAGGGCAGGCTCTGGGCAGTACCCAGACCCCAGGAGGGCAATGGAAAAGGTGCTTGGGAGGATCGCTTGTTTCTTTTGCTTCCCATAATTTTTGATATATCGATATGGAGAAATGTGTCAATAATTGATTCCTTTTTAACTGTGTGAAATAATTCAAAGTATGAATACACTACAGTTTACCCACAACCAAGGAAAAATCTGAGCAGATGGGTAGGGATGACTCTGCCAAGGGAAATGATTCAAAACTCCACACCTGGACTAAGGATTCAATACTCAGCACCTAGTGTCTTTGAACGCTTTCTGCAAGGGTGTCCTGTGGAGTCGGGGGAGGAAAAGGAGCAGCTAGTAGGCAAGCCAGGTTGTGTATGGTGCAAAATAGGCATTTGGCTTTATTTTAGTTTTTCATCTAGATAGTCAGTGTCACACCATCTATTACCTTCTGCTCTGGGATGCCATCTCTGTCATAGATTAGTTTTCCTTATTAGGTATCGATGTGTCAGAACTGTGCACTCTCTGTTCTGCTGGTGCACTTGTCCCTTCAAGCTCCGAAACTATGCCCGTACTCATGAGTAGAGCTTTGCAATAAGCCTTCATAGCCGGCACTAAAAGTCTCCCCAAAGTTGTTTCGCAAAATTATCTTAGCTTTTTGTTTGTTTGGTTCTGATCCTTTGTTCACAGTAGTTTAGATTCACGTGAATAGGAAAATCGCTTGCTTCATTCTTCCAATTCTCATACTTCCTACTTCTTTACATTGTCTTAATAAATTCTTTGGGAACTTCTTTTTAATATTGTCAACATTAAAAACACTGAAACTATTGTTTCAATAGTTTCACATTGAAACTATTGAAAAACATTGTCAATATGTTTTTCAACATTCAAGTTGAAAAATACGAAGTTGACAACATTAAAAACATTGTCAGCTATTGAAAACATTGTCAGTAGTGAATGCCCTCATGTTAAGACTGCATTTATAGTTTGACCATTAAGTACCATACTTGATGTATATATATTAGCAGTGAATATTAGCAGATTAAAGACATTCTTTCTACTTTTAGTTTTCTTAGAGATTTTTTAAAAAATTAGGCATGGATGTTGAATTGTATTGATGTCATTTATTTATTATGATTACTATAGGAAATTTTTAAAAATCCCTATTACTATAATTTTTGAAGTTTATTATAGTTTCATAATTGGGGTCATTAAAGCAGAGGTGAAACAGTGCGATGCTCACAATTTAGGACACAACTGATCATCCACTGGTGTGGTTCTTATCTTCCTGAATAATTTTATAAAACTTTGGAAAAAATTGTAAAAACTTGGATTTTTCAAAATACTCAGTGGAAATGATTTCGGATGAGAAAAATTTATCATTTAAAATGGCTTAGGGATGACAATATTAACTCCATTAGTTACTTATAGGAAGAGATTCCTTAATCATTGGAGCGGGAAAAGGCAGCACCTCCCAATGATGTGTTTTATCACTTGTTACATGGCCATCGAGTCATCACCACAGTGAGTCACTATTTCTAATAACAAGATACCACCTCACTCAGGTACGTTGAGGTGAAGAAATATTGGAGGTCACATTCTTGTTCTTATCTTTTTATTATATAATCTTTATTATAATTTTTCCATTACCATTTAGTCCCCTTATATTCCTCTCCCCACAGCAGTCACCACACTGTTGTCTGTGTCCATGAGTCATTTCTCCTTTTTGCTCAGTGCCTTCACTCCCACCACTAGTTATCATCTGTTCTCCATCTATGGGTTTGTCTCTGTATTGCTTTTCAGTTTGTTCGTTGGATTCCACATATGAGTGAAATCATATGATATTTGTCTTTCTCTGACTGGCTGATTTCACTAAGCATAATGATCTTCAGCTTCATTCATACTGTTGCAAAGGGTAGATTTTTCTTTTTTAAGGTTGAGTAGTATTCCATTGTGTAAATGTACCATAGTTGTTTTATCCACTCATCTACTGATGGACACTGGGCTGCTTCCATATGTTGGCCACTGTAAATAATATTGCAATGAACATAGGGGAATGCTTATGTTCTTTTGAGTTAGTGTTTTGGGTTCCTTCAAATATATTCCTAGAAATCGGATTGCTGGGTGACACACAGATCCATTTTTAACTTTTTAAGGTATCTCCATACTGCGTTCCACTGTGGCTATACCAGTCCTCATTCCCACCAACAGTGCAAAGTGTTCCCCTTTCTCTACATCCTCACCAGCACGAGGTTGTTTATTGATTTATTGATGATAGCCATTCTGACAGGTGTGAGATAATATCTCATCGTGGTTTTTATTTGATGATTAGTGACACTGAGCATCTTTTCATATATCTATCAGCCATCTATAGTCCTCTTTGGAGAGTGTCTATTCAGGTCCTCTCCCCATTTTTTGAGTTGTTTGTTTTTTGGTGTTGAGTTTTGTAAGTACTTTATATATTTTGGATATTAATCCCTTTTCTGGTGTATCAGTGGATATGTTCTCTCAATTCTGTAGGTTGTCTTTTTATTTTGTTGATGATTTCCTTTGCTGTACAAAACCTTTTTAGTTTGATGAAGTCCCATTTGTTTATTTTTTTTCTTTTGTTTCCTTTGCCTGGGAAGATACTTCTGACAAAAAATTTCTATGAGCAATCTCTAAGATTTTGCTGCCTGTGTTTAAAGATCACATTTTTAAACGAGACAGGGATAATAGCTGAAATACTAAATGTGTAATAATAATATAAAATTTGACTCACAATACTGAGTCAAAAAATAGTTATCTATATATAATTGCACATTTAAATAACTCAATATCTGCACATTAGTAATAAAATCTATACAAAGTTCTTCCAAAAGAAATGATTTGCTAAAAGACTTGCATCCCATATACTTAGAACTGTAGTATAGAAAGTTTTCTAATGAAAAGTCTGTCATAACGATTAGAGGATTTTACATAAAATGCAACATTCCCTGATGTGTCTGTAGAAAATCTGTGTTGAAATGATGTTCAGTCTTACAACTTCCTTTGATCCTGTTTCAGGATCTACCAGGCTTGCTATTTACTTCCAAGAATTTTATATCAAACAAGAGTGTCATTACCCATCAACATCTATGAGAGCCTTTGTAAGTTTCTATGTTAGAACTTGGAAAGATTAAAATTACTCTTCTGTCTGAAACACAATTCTAGCACTTCCAGTGTGGCCTTCATCATATAGGTGACATAGCAAATGCCAGCAAAACTGGAGACAGGCAGAAAAAGTTATTACCACAAGTAACATGTTTCAGCTAAGGCTTTGAGATGTTCTTGGAAAACAGCCCTAACACTTCTCACCTTTGGAACTAGTCCAACATCCAGAAAGCTACAGTTGGAGAAACAAAACCACTTGAAAAAAGAGTAGACATGCTCTATTTGACACTTAGATATCAAAGACTATAGTTTCAAAACCAAGATTGTCATACATAATCTGATAAATATAAATGAACTTAGAGGCTGATGAGAAAATACTTGAAGCCCAAACCAACCTAAAAAATCAAGTGACTTTAAATACTCTGGTGAGAGTACAGCATTGTTATAGAGTTTTAGTTCTTTCTCTTCTTGGTTCTGAACTTTTAACCTATTTACTATCTTTGATTTAAATGGTGAGCACTTTAGTTAAGTATCTTACTTTTAAAAGCCTATAAAGTACTATGCAAACTTATATAAGAAAATGTATACATCTATTTCTGAGGGTTAAACTGAGGGCAGTTTTGCAATATGTTCTAAGTACCCCCTCCCATCCTGTGACTGTTTAATAGAAACAGTCTTAGGGACATTTCCAAATAAATACCAAATGAACTTGAGAAAAAGGTTAAACATAAATAGTTACTGGAGAACATAAACTTAACAACACAGACACTGTGAAGACTATGTGTTCCAGAATCATGATAGTCAAAAATACCAACATGAAAAAGCAGAGCAGGACCCTGGTTGGTGTGGCTCAGTGTACTGAGCGCTGGCCTGGGAAGCAAAGGGTCATCAGTTCAAAGGGTCATTGGTTCAATTCATGTGCCATCAGTTTGGGCACATGCCTGGGTTTGGAGCCAGGTCACCAGTAGGGGGTTGTGTGTGGCAACCACACATTGATTTTTCTCTTCCTCTTGTCTTTCCATCCCGTCTCTCTAAAAATAAATAAATAAAATCTTTAAAAATATAAGAAAAAGTAGAGCAGGATGCTGTCTGAAGTTGTTAGGTTTTTTTCAGTATTGTTTTTTCTTTTTCATTTTAAAATTATTTTTAGAAATTGAATTATGAAAAGTAAGAATAAACATTGTTTATCATATAGAAATGCTGAAATTTTACTTACATGTAATTCCATTTTTGTTTTTTAAAGAAACAAAGAATTACGAATAGCATGAAAACCCATTTTAATTTTCTCTTCTCAATACCCCACCTTCCAGTCAACACTCCTTTTCTCTTGCCTGCCTTTTTTGCCTTTTTCTACTAAGAGCTGGGGCTTGGGGGGTAGAATGTGGACAAGGGCTTTCTCCTGTGGGTGAATCATGAAAGGCATTCTGTAGGAGTTGAGTCAGAGAGGGGATTTGTTGAGAGAAGAGGTGCAGGTGTAGAACTTGGAGGTACTGAAAAGAGAGTGAGCCTTTTCACAAATTAAGCAGTTTTTCTTTTGCTTTCTTTTCTGCTTTCCTATTTTTATATGTTATCATTTGCTAAGGCTCTAAGCCATGTGTATGCTTCTTTAAATAAATCTCACAAGAGAAAAGCCTAGTGCGTCAGAAATCACCAGGCATTGATGCCTGTCTGTGAAATATAATCACGCGCTAATCATGGAGTATAGATTTGCTTTCTTCCCCAAGGCAAGATGCTCCCTGGCACCTGTGGAGGTGAGGCCCAGCATGAATGATCTGTTTTTGACAGTCTTTTCATACATGAAAGCTCATTGACAAGTCACCTAGGCACACAATTTAACAATCTCAATTGGCATTTGTGTTGGCTGTGTAATTGTCAGCCCAGAAGATGCAGAGGTACTTCTCCCACCACACCAAAGTCTGTTGCTGCCCTGAAAAGTCTAACTGTGTTGGCTAATATAGTATCACTGACCACATATGGGTATTTAAGTTAAAATTAATTAAAATTAAAAATCTGGTTCCTCAGTCACACTAGTTATATTTCAAACACTCAGTAGCCATATGTGACCAGTGGCCACCATATTGGGCAGCATGGATGTCAGGCATTTCCACCACTGCAGAAATCTACTGGACAGCACTGATCCAGGATGCAGTAGCTCATAGCGTTATTTTCCACATGATTAAGAGTCCTCTGCATGCACAGTTCTTCTTGCAAATGGGTAGATCAGGGTGACAACTCTTCTGGGCTTTGGGGACTCTAATACTATAACACATAATCTCTCACTTCCCTGAGATAAAAAATGTAAAGGACCGGCACAATAGTTGGCACAAAGTAGGTGCTCAGCAAGAGTTAGCACCTACTAATGGTAGGTGGTAGATATGGGTATCTACTGGGCCCAGCTAGGAGAGAGAATCCACATGGGTAATTTAATATAAAGGATCATTAATAAGGTATAATTTTGTTAACTCATTAAATGAGAGGTCATGGAGACGGCAACTCTGGGAAGTAGTTTTTACTGCTAGGATTTCGAGAACAGTGGTAGAGATTGGAGTTCTGAAGTCTTGGAAATTTAGAGGAAGGCCAGTCTGGTGGGAGACAGGTGAAAAGCAGACCAGAGAGCACTGGAAGAGGCTAACTTGGCTAAAATAACTAAAAGGCTTTTTAAAATATGGATGCTTAATATTGAATTTTGAATGTTTACAGTTCTAGATGTAAATCCCCATGGCACTGGTAAGTTCACTGCCAGTGACGCTTGTGCGTGGGAGTTGTTTATTTGTACTGGTGAAGATTAAAGAGTCTGTTCTGATATGTGGGTCAATAACAAGAACTTTTTTGGTCCCCTCAATTCTTGACTTGTATTTAATTTGGGGGCATATTTTGGTGAGAGATGAGGCATGAGCTAGGAAATATGGAAAAGACTGGTAGGGTGGAGGGACACCCTAGATGGTCTCTTTATAAGACAGAGCTAGGAGCCCTCTGAGAGGAGGTCAATCCAAGGTCAGGAGTCAAGCTGACCTAAATAATAGCCTTTCATTGTCAAGGCCAAGTGGGGTGTGTGTGTGTGTGTGTGTGTGTGTGTGTGTGTGTGTGTTTGGGACAGAGTGTCATTTAATAAGAATAATGCAGCTATAATGTACTAAGTACCTGATACTGTATTGAACCTTCATCGCAATTTTTTATGTGGTGTATGTATATAAGTATATACCCACACATATAACGTATAAGATAATACACATCTCTCCAAGATTATCCCCATAGGACTAGGATTTGAATCGACTCAAGTACACATGATTCCAGAGAGACACTTGTGTCACACAACACCTGCATGATGACGTCTGTCTCTGGGATCCATACTTGAAGGTGACAGCCAGACTAGTAAGCGATGTGTTCTAGATGATAACACAGCCCCGCTTTAAACCCCGGTTGGCATGGCCTCTAATATTTCATTAACCTGACAAACCCTTTCTCCTACCTATTTCAAACAACATCTTGTTTTAAAAAATAACAACATTGGCTGGTTTGCTTAAAAATAGCAACAATAACCAAAAATGAATAAATACGTTTTTTTTCATGGTTTGTTGACTGCTGTAGGAGAGGCTTGGTTCTCATCACCTCCCAGGCCATTTTCTGCTGTGGGCCTGAAACCTTTACTTTACTATGTTCTTGGAACGGTTCTGCCCTCCTGCCTGGAGGTGTTTCCTCTTCCAGCGAACCATATGGTGGCTGTTTGGCTGGCCTGCTGCTGTCCGTCCTCTGCACATGGCCATGAAGGCAGTACTCTTGCAAAGGGACAGTGAGGAGACCTTTTTATGCTTCCTTCCCAGCTCGTTAGCATTTGGTTATATTATATGCTATATTATATACACAGTATGTATAGTTTTGGCTATACTATATATAAATATTTATCTATATTTATACTACATATAGTGAGAGGATATGGATTCACTTATTTAAGAAGACTTTTATAAATAATGATTGTATTGATACCTCAAAGAGATCAAATGCCTCTCCTCTCCCGATTCTATAATTCTGCATGGGGAAAAATAGTTCTGAAATGAAGAGAGAAAACCAATGAAGCATGTTCTTAACTAGGTATTGAGTTTTGAGGCTCACAGTTATCATATTGAGCAGACATTGATTAGATACCTGCTATAATAAGTTATTTATTAAATTTCTATTATGCAATAGGCACTCAAAATGATTCTTTAAAGAAGACAGCATTATTCCTATTTTACAGGTTAAGAAACTGAGCCTCAGATAATTTACATAATATATTTAATGTAGTGCAGTTAGCAAGAAGCGGGGACCAGATTTGAACTGCTATCTGGATGACTCCAAATATGATATTCTCTGTACTCTGCCTGGCAGCCTTTCTCTTGCCAGGCACTGAGTGAGGTAGGTCCCAAAGATGAAGCCTCACAGGACACACAGCCTGGTGGGGAAGGTAGAACATGGAAACCTCCAGTGTTATATTTTCTTCTTTGTTAGTTTAGTGTTTTTTTTCTACATGGTACTTCAGAAGGTCAGCTGCAAAAGACACACCATGTGCCTTTGATACCATTCTCTTACAGAAGGGACGACCCATGCAAACTAGTAGAAGTGGTATGTCAGAAATACTGGGCCAAATGGGATAAAAACCTCTTTTCCACTCTCAATCCTTAAGTTTTGTTTTTAAAAGTGATCTTGCCCCCTGGCAGTTTGCCAACTGCAATCTGTACACTAGAGGCGAAGCAACTGAGTGTTTCAAAAAACAAACGCACAGACCCGCTCAGGAGGGTGTATTAGAGCAGGGGCTGTTTCCTTTTGGCAGGTGATCGAGGGGAAGCTGGAGACAGGCGCAAGATCAGCTCTAACGCTGGGGGTAGAAAAGCAAAAGCAAGCTGTTCCTGGCACATAGCAGGTGACTCTAACCCAGAGTCAGAGTTCTACAAGCCAGGCCTCATTCCATTAAAGCTATGAAATACTCTCTTCACCCAAGTGGTTGGGAGCCAGCCCTACCCTGATGATTTCACTTGAGAGGTGTTATTCTGAATTAAGGAAGAGCTCGGGTGGACTGATGCTGGCTGTCTTTGGATGTGGCTTCTCTTGGGGACACTTCTAATATTGCTTTCTCAAGACATGCTGTGGGATTTTGTATATACCCACAATTATATATCTATGTGTATATATATGTATACACACAATTAAAATTTTTTAAGTTAATTTTTAAAATTAGGTGTGCATTGGCAGTGTTCTGGGCACTGCACTAACCATATTGCTCACATAATTTCAGTGACTCTCCACAGAGTCTCTATGAGGGTGTTATTACCACTATCCTCATTTTTACAGATGCAGGAATTGAAGCTTATGGTAACTAACTCGCCCCAACCCCCTCAGTTGTAAGTGGTTAAGTCAAAACTACTTTATCTACATTCATAGCTCATGTTCACATGATAAATTATCAGGATTCTGTAAGTAACAATTAAGCCACTCACTAGGCTGCAAAATATTAATGTTTGTATCTTTTGAAGCATCTTTCAGAATATTGGCACCTAGTAGGAACTCAGCAAGTTTTATTTTGTAATTCATAAATATAAGTAAAAATAGATAAGTTATTGTTACTATGGCCATTATTAATGTTTATTTATTAATAATATAATAGGAAAAGTCAGATTCCCAGGCAACTGTGATAAATTATATCTCATGATTTATAGACCTAGAGGATATTGATTAACTATGTCACATTATTTTTTCTGAAGATGAAGAGAAAAGAGCACAGTGAGAATCTACACTTATGATAATAGAAACATCAAACTCTAAGAAGTTGTTATTGGATTTGCAACAAAACTGTCCCAATATATCTTAATGTTTTAAAACTTGGTCAGTAAGAATTAATTAAAACAATGAACCCTCTGCTCACTTGGCATAAGTGATAATTTTGCAGTGTAACGTCTTACTACATTTTACAGAATATCTATTGGTAGCATGGGAGGCTTACATACTTGTTTTTATGCCTGGAGTTAGTTGTGAGTTGTGAAATCTGTTGCCTGGATCCAATCTCTGTATTCCCAAAGGAGCTGGGCATAAAGAGGCAGGATGGCATAACTTCCATGTGTGAGGTAGTGGCAGAAATGTGCTTGGAATGAGTGAGTACATCAACGCCTGAGGATTCCTGAGTCCGCATGTGCACTGTATGTATGTGCATGTCTGGATGTCAGTTACTGTGTCATGAAAAACAGGAGTAGCCAGTGTTTCTCATGGACACAGACAGTAGAATGGTAATTGCCAGAGGGAATAGGGGTGGGGGAGGTAGAATAGGGTCAGGGGGGTAAATGGTGATGGAAGGAGACTTAACCTGGGATAGTAAACACATGGTACAATGTACAGATGATATATTATAGAATTGTGTACCTGAAACCTATGTAATTTTATTAACCAATGTCACTTCAATAAATTAATTTAAAAAATAAGTGTAGATATTTTGGATAACAGGAATTAAAACAAAGGAGATATGACATGCCAAATTCAATTTGGAAATTGAGGAGCACCTGTAAAACAGGCAGTCATCTTTTATAGGTGACTAAAACTGAGGTGGCCCATAAGTAATAAGACAAGAATCAAAGTTACAAGAGCAGCCCTGGCTGGTGTGGCTCAGTGGATTGCGTGCCGGCCTGCAAACCCAAAGGCCACCAGTTTGATTCCCAATCAAGGTACACACCTGAGCTGCAGGCCAGGTCCCCAACTGGGGACCTGCGAGAGGCAACCACACATTGATGTTTTTCATCCTCTTCTTTCTTTCTCCCTTTCCTTCTCTCTAAAAATAAAAATAAGTAAATAAATAAAACCTCAAAAACAAAGTCACCAGAGCAGGCACTTCAAAGGAAGCTGATTCTCACATGGGCGACTCTGTATGGTAGGTTTCAGAGTAAGTAGCAGAAGAAATTTATTTATTTACCAACAGCTACTTTTTCTCCTAAGCTTTGATTGGTAGTCCAAGCAGTTTTGGATAAATTGATAGAACTGCTCTAACAGGTTTGATTGTTTGTGAAAAAAATAAATTAAAAAAAATGAAAAGAATTCTTCAGTAGGTAAAGTTTTGAACCTATTTGCTTAAATCACTTCATGTTCACTTTGCAATAATGCTGCTACTTATTTTATCTCCCCATTTGGTTGTAAGAATAAAATTCACTATCTTCCTAGGTAAGTACTCTTTCTCCTTGCCCCCACATCAGCACTGGTGTCAAATCCCCTCCAAATGAGCAATTACACTAATGCATCATAACTGCTTCTGAGAGGCAGCCAATTAGCAGTAGCTCCAGCCTTTGAAAAGCCAATCAGCAAGAGTTGCACTCCAGTGACCAGGCTTCTGAGCTTACAGGCCAGGAAACCTCTAACCAGCCTCTTCTGGAAGTCCACACTTCTGGTTTCCACACTTCCCAACACCATACCTTTGCTTTGATAAACTGTGCCCCTTCCTTCCCTAGTAAGCCACAGATTCGGCTTCTTGTTTCAGATGCTGTAGTTGGGGTCTGCTTCTTCCTCCAATTGCTGATGGCAACTGGCTTTACTAATAAGGGGTTGCAGGAAAAAGAGTGCAGCCCTTTCTTTTTATTCACCAGAATGCGGTCCTGGCATAAAACTTGACTCAACATTAAACTCACCCCAGAGCCTGGTGTGTGCCTATTAATTTACTATTTACTAGTCTGTATTCTCTGTTTATTAAAAATGTGAAGCATGTACTACTGATGGTCAGGGGGACCATTTTTTAAGGTTCACAGGTAAACTTACATTTTTCAGCATGTGTACGTACATAATCTTTAACATGGATTTGAAAAATGTAAAACATCTAAAGTCAGTAATTTCAGAAATATTATTGCTTACATCTAAGCTAATATAAGATGTAAATTTAAAAACTGAATCAGTTTAAAGTACTGAATGAACAACAAAGATGGTTGATACAGTAAAAATAATCATGTTAGTATGCAAATGGTTAAAGTTTGGGAAATATGTCATTATGTATTATGAGCTTTTTGAGGAAAGAGACTAGCCCCACCACTTTTGCTTGATACAGTGTCAAATCACAACGTGCTTAGTGAATATTTGTCAGCTTAATGGCTAGAATTCCAGATAAACCTCAGGGTAATCAAGAATAATTACATCAGGAGCAACTGTAATATCAGAAAGTGATGGCCACAGGAGGTAAGGATAAAGGTATAGCTCAGTATGATGCCCTGCAAGAAGACTTTCTTGGGCGTTTATGCCTAGAATAAACTTCTCATTCAGACTTCTCTGAAAATCCTTAGCATTTATCTTCATTACTCATTTGACATTTAAGCATATTCTCTTTTATATTAACAGAAAGAACTTAGCAATTGTTTGGCATTTCAGTTCACAAAACAATTTCACATATATTATTGATTGGATTGCTTTAGCAACTCAAAAGGATAGGCAGGGCATGCCTTCCTATTCTATGAGAAAATGAGGGCTCATGGAGGTTAAATGACTTGCTCACCTTGGACAAATATTTATTAAGCATGTAGCCTATGCAAGGCTCAAGTAGCTGGACATTCCATAGGAAGCTCATTGGGCTTTTGGTCTTTCACTTTGCAGAGGGTGCTTTGATGTTGGGTATATCTAAATCCTGGATTTGCTTTGTTTTATAATTTCTCTGATAATATGTCAAAAGTAGAATTAAAATCTTTAACTCCATAGAAATACTTCAAATGTAGTGAAATGCTCTGTCTTTTGGGAAAACAGTTTAAATAATAGCAGAACCAATATCTTATGGCTGTATATAGATAATACTTTTTGAAAATTCCTATTTTGTTTGGGTCTTATCTTGGGAGTTGTTGAACTTTATCAGATACTTTGTCAAGTATCATTTGTATATCTATACTGGTTATTTTTTCAAATTGTTGATACAGTGAATTCTACAGATAGATTTAACATTTTTAGTCATTGTATCTTATACTACCATCTTCATTCTGTTTGATTACACCTTGATTATAATTTGTATTTCCATATTTGTTAGTGAGATTGATCTATGAATCTGTTGTCCTACTATTTGTGACTAGTATTGGTCTTAAAATTATAGTGTCATATTTAATGAATTGAGCAGCCAATCCTCTTTATCTAAGAGCCGTAAAGTAGATGGGAGGCTCTTAAGGACAGACATCTTGTTTTATTTAGTGTTGCATCCTAGAGCCTGCAACAGTGCTATGTATTAACCACTCCATAAATGTTTGTCTAAGGTATGAAGGGAGAGAGAAGGAAAGGAGGGAGAGTGTGAGAGTCTGCTTTTTAAACATTTGGTGAAAATCGGCTATAAAGATATCAGCTGGTATTTTTGACAGAAAATATTAACACTCTTTCAACCTCTCTTATATTACCTGATCTACTCCAGTTTTCTGATACTTCTTTATTTAACTGCCTTATTAGTTACATATTTTCTTTAGGTATTTAAATTTGCTGCCATAGAGTTGCAGCAAATATTCTTTTATATTCTTTACTTTTGTAAAATTATATTGTATTGATTATGCTGTTATAGTTGTCCAAATTTTTCCCCTTTGGCTCCCTCCACCAACCACTCGCCAGTCTCTCAGGCAATCCCCACACCATTGATCACTCCATGGGTCATGCATAGGTTCTTTTGCTACTCCATTTCCTATACTGTCCTTTACATCCCTGTGGCCATTCTGTCACTACCTATTTGTACTTCTTAATCCCCTCACCTCTTCACCCATTTCCCAGTACCTTCCTCCCATCAGGCAACCATCAAAATGCTCTCTGTGTCCACGATTCTTCTTCCTATTTGCTTAGCTTATTTTTTCAGAGTCAATTTTGTTAGATATGTACTTATTGCCATTTTATTGTCCATAGTTTTAATGTATTTTTTTAATAATTCCCTTTAAACATTTCATATAATCATGGTTTGGTGATGATGAACTCCAACAATTTTTCCTGGTCTGGAAAGCTCTCTATTTTCCCTTGATTCTAAATGACAGCTTTGCTGGATAAAGGCTGTAGGTCCCTGTTTTTCATCACTTTGAATATTTCTTGCCAATCCCTTCTAGCCTGCAAAGTTTCTTTGGAGAAATTATTTGACAGTCTTATGGGAATTCTCCTGTAGGTAACTACTTTTCTCTTGCTGCTTTTAAGATTCTCTCTTTATTTTTAACCTTTAGCATTTTAATTATGATGTATCTTACAGTGGGCCTCTTTGTATCCATTTGTTTGGGACTCTCTGTGCTTCCCAGACTTGCATGTCTATTTTTTTCACCAAATTAGGGAAGTTCGCTTTCATTATTTTTTCAAATAGATTTCCAATTTCTTGCTCTTTCTCTTGTCTTTCTGGCACTCCTATGATTCAGATGTTGGACTGCTTATATTACCCCCATTTTTTAAAAAATCTTTTCTCTTCTTGTTCTGATTGGTTGTTTTTTGCTTCCTTATGTTCCAAATCATTGATTTTATTCTCAGCTTCATCCACTTTACTGTTGATTCCCTGCAAATTGTTCTTTGTTACAAGTAGTGTATCCTTTGTTTCAGACTGGGTCTTTTTTAAGCTGTTGACATTCTCAGTAAGTTCCTTGAGCATCCTTATAACCAGTGTTTTGAACTCTGCATCTGATAGATTGCATATCTCCATTTTATTTACTTCTTTTTCTGGAATTTGATCTGTTCTTCCAGTTGGGCCATGTTTCTTTGTCTCTTAATTTTGGCATCCTCCTGTGTTTGCTTCTGTGTATTAAGTAGAGGTGGTATGACACCCTGTCTTACTAGCATGGCCTAATGTAGTAGGTATCCTGGAGGGTCCAGTAGCACAGCCTCTGCTATCACCCAAGTTGGGTTCTCATGTTGTGCCCTTCATGTGGACTAAGTACAACCTCCTCCTGTAGTTGAGTCTTGATTGCTCTTGTCAGGTTAATGAGAGGGGTTTACCCAGGCTAGTCAGCTGGAAGGACTGGCTGTGACCACTGACCACCAACCTCTACTCTCCATGGAGGATCGGCTGTGCAGGGGCAGGGTAGTGGTACTCCAACCTGCTCTGTAGCTGTGCACTGGGTGTGCTGGCCCTGGGGTTTCCTGGGTGTTGTGGGCCAAGGTCAGCCCTCAGTTGTGTTTTGCCCAGGGTGGCCCTTCCTGAGCTATGAAGCATTCTGCAGATGGCTGGTACTTGTGCTGGGCTTGGAGATTCCCAGGTGAAACTGAACTGTGAATCTAGGCTCATTGCTGCTAGTGCCAGGCCTGTGGCCACTAGAAAGAGGTACTCGCCTGGGGGCTCACTGATTCTGGTTGTTGCTTGTTTGAGAGGAATTAGGAAGTTGTGAAGCATGAGCCAAGACCAGTAATTCATATGGAAAAGCAGCTTGTGTAGGCCCATAAGTTAGGTGGGTAGGAGCCACAGGGGAACTCCAAGGTGAGGCAAACAGTATTTCCCAAGTTGATGGAGTCTCAGAAATGGTATCAGCCTGCCAGCTCTATGGCTCTGTGGGGGGAGAGTTCAGAAAAAGAGCAATGGCCTCTGCCCACCGTTCTTTCCCCCAGCTCTTGCCCTGATGCCAGACACTTCAGTTTTTCCCTGTATGCCACTGATGCTTTTTAAGCTGCTACTGCAGTGCTGGAACTCAGAGGGAGTGAGTCTGGATAAGTCTGTGTGTGAGTTCTTTAAGAGGACCTGCTTGGGACTCCAGAAGTTCCTTCCACCAACTCAATTCCCAGTGGTTTTTGTGTCCAGAAATTTTGGGAACTTATCTTCCTGGCACTGGAACACTGGGCTGGGGAGCTGGTGTGGGGCTGCAACTCCTCTCTCCTGAGATATGCCTCCTGAGTTATTATACACCACACATGGATTTGGGACCAGCCCATTCTGTGTCTCCACCCCTCCTACCAGTCTGGATGGAAGTGGTTTCTTTAATTCCATTGTTGTCAGAATTCCATTCAAGTCAGTTTCTGCAGGTTCTGAGTAATGGTTGTCTATATTTTATGTGTGATTTTGATGTGTTTTTGCTTGGAGGTGAGCCATGTTTACCCGTGCAGTTATTGCAAGCAGAAGTCCCTCTTATATTCTTTAAATTTATTGTGTTTCTAGATGTGGTAATGTCTCCTTTCTCATCCACAGCTTTGTAGATTTTTGCCCTTTCTCTCTCTTTCCCTCACTCCCTTTAATTTGGAATATAAGATGTTTATTTCTTTTAGTCTTGTCAAAGAACCTGCTTTTGTGTTTATGTCTTCTACTATTTTCATTTTGTCTTGTTTTCTAGTCCATTACTTTCAGATTGCATTAAATTAATTCTCTTTTCCTACTCTGTTCTGGTAAGTTTTATTGTTTCACATTTTAAAAGATGGATGTTAACTTTCCCTAATTTTATTCTTTCTTTTAAAATATAAAGGCATTTATGGTTATAGCTTCTGCCATGAACATTGCTTTTGCTGTTTCCTATAAGTTTTAGTGTAAAAATGTTATTTTACTTTCATTCTTTCTGGATAGAATGTAATTGTAGTTTGATTTTTGTTTTATGCCAAAGGTTACATAAAAAAGTGATTCATGATTTCAAAGAGTATAAAACTTTAGCATTAAACACTTTTCCTTATTTTATTAAATTATTTTCAGAGTGTGGTCTTTATGATCAAATTTTTTATTGAAGTCATATCTATATCCAAATATGTTATTGAATTTTTTATCAAATTTCTATTGATGTAATGAAATATTTTTTATTCCTGAAAGATAAGATTCACCATGCCTATTAAAGTAGATTGAACATATTATTAAATTTTTCTATGTCCTTGTTAATATTGTAGATATGTGATCAGGCCAACTTAAAAAAATGTAAATTGAGAGGACTTCCACCAAGATGGAGGCATAGGTGGAAACACTTTGATTCCTTGCACAACCAAATCTAAAAATAACAAAGTTTTAACAACAATAAACGTAACCAAATCACAGAAAATCGAACAGAGTCTGAAAATAATAAACTGCTCAGCTAAACCGATGAGAGGGGCAAAGCCAGCAGCGGAGCAGGTCGGGCAAAAACAATCCCCCGACCCAGGTGGTGAGCAAGCAGCTGAGGGCCCGGATCCCAGGTGCAAGGTAGCTACAGGAAGGCACGGCTCGGCTAGCTGTCTGCAGTCGAGCATTTGAGTGCAGATAAACCAGTGAATAGACTGCATTGAGACAGACTGTGCAGGCCCCAGCCCAGGGTGGCGAGCTTGCAGATCTGCGCTCAGAAAAACAGGCGGGGGCAAGGGGTGAGGCGGACCAGGCGAGCGGAGAAGACCCCCATTGCTCCCTCTCTGACCCTGCCCCCACATACAGCATCACAAACCAGTGACTTGGGTGACCCTGCCCTGGTGAACACCTAAGGCGCCATTCCTCATATGTAACAGGCACAAACAGATAAAAACATGGCTCAAGAACAACTCAGAGCCCCAGAGCCAATAAATCTAAGCAATGAAGAAATAGCCAAACTTTCAGATGCATAGTTCAAAACACTGGTGATCAGGATGCTCACAGAACTGGTTGATTTTAGTCACAAATTAGAGGAACAAATGAAGGCTAAACTAATTGAAATGAAGGGAAGTGCACAGGAGACCAATAGTAATGGAAAGGAAACTGAGACTCAAATCAAGGAAGCAGACCAGAAGGAAGGAAAAAATAACCAAACAGAAAAAATATGAAGAAACAAGAATTCAAAAAAAAATGAGGAGAGGTTTAGGAACCTCCAGGACATCTTTAAATGCTCCAACATCCGAATTATAGGGGTACCAGAGGGGGGAGAGGAACAGTCACAAGTGGAAACCTTATTTGAACAAATAATAAAAGAGAACTTCCCCAATATGGCAAAGGAAATAGACTTCTAAGAAGTCCAGGAAGCTCAGAGAGTCCCAAAGAAGGTGGATCCAAGAAGGAGGAACACACCAAGGCACATCATCATTACATTAGCCAAGATTAAAATGAAGGAGAGAATCCTAGAAGCAGCAAGAGATAAGGGGACAGTCACCTACAAAGGAGTTCCCATCAAACTGTCAGCTGATTTCTCAAAAGAGACCTTACAGGCAAGAAGGGGCTGGAAAGAAGTATTCCAAGTCATGAAATCCAAAGACCTACAACCAGATTGCTCTATCCAGCGAAACTTTCATTTAGAATGGAAGGGAGGATAAAGTGCTTCTCAGATAAGACCAAATTCAAGGAGTTCATCATCACCAAGCCCTTATTATATGAAATGTTAAAGGGACTTATCTAAGAAAAAGAAGATAAAAAAGATGAACAGTGAAAGGACAGCAAACTCACAGTTATTAACAACCACACCTAAAACAAAAGCAAACTAAGAGGACAGCTATATCAGTAGTGAACCATAGAAATGAAGATCACATGGAGGGTTAGCAACAAGGGAGTGGGAGAAGGAGAAGGGGGGAGAAGGTACAGAAAATAAGTATCATAGACAGTAAATAGAAAATAGTTAGGGGGGAGGGTAATAATAGGGGAAATATAGAATCTAAAGAACTTGAGACACACGGTCATAAACTAAAGGGGGGATGGTGGGGGGGGGGGGTGTGCAGGGTGGAGGGGAATGAAGGGGGGAATAGAACAAATGTAATGGCATAATCAATAAAATAAAAAAAATTTTTTAATGTAAATTGAAATATGCCACCATTATTTATTTTTGTAAATAGTTGTTCTTTTGTAACTAATTATTTTTTAATATATTTTATTTACTATGCCATTACAGTTGTCCCATTCCCCCCCTTAATTCCCCTCCATCCTGCACACCCCCTGCCTCCACATTCCCCCCCTTTAGTTCATGTCCATGTGTCATAAGTTCTTTAGCTTCTACATTTCCCACACTACTCTTGCCCTCCCCCGGTCTATTTTCTCCCCACCATCTATGCTACTTATTCTCTGTACATTATTCCTGCTTCTCCTCCCCCCACTCTCCTGTTGCTAATCCTCCATGTGATCTCCATTTCTGTGGCTCCGCTCCTGATCTAGCTGTCTGCTTATCTTGCTTTTGTTTTCGGTGTGGTTGTTACTAACTGTGAGTTTGCTGTCCTTTCACTGTTCATATTATTTATCTTCTTTTTCTTAGATAAGTCCCTTTAACATTTCATATAATAAGGGCTTGGTGATGATGAACTCTTTGAATCGGACCTCATTTGAGAAGCACTTTATCTGCCCTTCCATTTTAAATAAAAGCTTTGCTGGATAGAGCAATCTTGGATGTACGTCCTTGCCTTTCATGACTTGAAATACTTCTTTCCAGCTCCTTCATGCCTGTAAGGTCTCTTTTGAGAAATCAGCTGATGGTCTGTTGGGAGCTCCTTTGTAGGTGACAGTCCCCTTATCTCTTGCTGCTTCTAGGATTCTCTCCTTCATCTTAATCTTGGGTAATGTAATGATGATGTGCCTTGGTGTGTTCCTCCTTCTTGGGTCCACCTTCTTTGGGACTCTCTGAGCTTCCTGGACTTCTTAGAAGTCCATTTCCTTCGCCATATTGGGGAAGTTCTCTTTTATTATTTGTTCAAATAAGGTTTCCACTCATGACTGTTCCTCTTCCCCCTCTGGTACCCCTAAAATTCAGATGTTGGAGCATTTAAAGATGTCCTGGAGGTTCCTAAGCCTCTCCTCATTTTTTTGATTTCTTGTTTTTCCATTATTTTTTGTTTGGTTGTTTCTTCCTTCCTTTTTGTTCACTCTATTGATTTGAGTCCCAGTTTTATTTTCATCACTATTGGTTCCCTGTGCATTTTGCTTCATTTCACTTAGTGTAGCCTTTATTTTTTCATTTAATTTGTAATGAGAATCAACCAGTTCTGTGAGCATCCTGATCACCAGTGTTTTGAACTGTGCATCTGATAGGTTGGCTATCTCTTGGTTGCTTAGAAGTATTGGCTCTGGGGCTTTGATTTGTTCTTCTGTTTGAGCCATAATTTTTTGGTCAGGTTTGCCTCTTATATTTGAGGAGTAGAGCCTTTAGGTGTTCACCAGGGTGGGGCAACCCAGTCTGTGGGTTGTGATGCTGTTTGTGGGGCAGGGTCAGAGAGGGAACAGTGGTGCTTGCTCCGCTCTCTCTCAGATTTTGGTCCCCTCTGCCGCTTCCCACAAGCAAATTGGGCCCTTCTGGTGCTGGCTCCTGGGTGGCTGGGCTTATGTACCTTCTAGGATCCTGTGGGTCTCTCCAACAAACTCTCTTGTGAGGCTGGGAGCATCTCCCGGCACCTCAACCCACAAAAGCTTTTCCAATCGGTGCTTTTAGGCTTTATTTATCATCACTGGGGCCCTGGGTTGCACAGTCTATGTCAATGCCCTTTTTTTTGCCTGGTTTTTCTGCATACAAGTGTGTGTCTGCGGTCAGCCTGCCACCTTGCGCACCTCACTGGGTTTGCTCATTTCCTCCCTGCACCCAGTTCTGCCAACCACTGCCTCTTCCTGCTGGGACCCCTCTCCACTGGCCACCGACTCTGCCCCTCTTACTGGTCTGGATAAATGGTTTGTTATTGTCGGACTTCGGTACAGTTCAATTTTCTGTCTGTTCTGGTTGTGTTTTTATTTCTAAGTCTTTGTTGTTCTTAAATTTGGTTGTGCAAGGAGGTACAGTATTTCCACCTCTGCCTCTATCTTGGCTGGAAGTCTATAACTAATAGTTTTTGCTTTATTTGTTAATTTTTTGTTTTTGATATCTACAGTTATCTGATTTGGTGTCATTGACCATTTTTTTCTGCTTTATAAATTATACCTTTTAAGAATATGTAATATCTCTTTATTTCTCTTTAGGGATTTTAATTTTAAAGCTAGTCTTCAGTCTAATATTGTCCCCCTTGCTTTTTTAAAAAAATATTATTAGACTTCGTCTACCTCTTTATTTTTAAGCTTTATCACTTCATTTTGAAATCTGTCTGGTAAATACTAGAAATCCATGGTATTTAACTACAATCTAATATTCTCTGATCTGTTAGTCATTTATATTTTGCCTCATGACATACTTGATTTTATTCTATGCTCCACACTTCATTATTTATTTTAATTTGTTTCTTTATATGGTTAAGTTGTTAACTGTATCAATTGCTTATTTTCCATTATTGCATAAAGAGTTGTATTACAATTTTATATTTCATTAATGGTTAACTTCCTTTTTCTTATTATATGTGTATTTATTTGATAGTATATCAGAACAAAATCATAATTCTTCCCCTATTAAGGGTCTTTATTCCTCTACTTCTTCTTTTAATAAGATGAGATGTCTAGAATATTTTCATTTGGTCATTGCTGTACCCCATCTGCACACCATATGAGTCTTCTGGAATGCTTTTATTTTACTCTTCCTTCTCCCATTCAAACTTACTCTTCAATAATGCAGTACTTTTAGTTTCATACAATTATTAAAACTTTCTTGCAGTATACCTTTTTTATTTTAAGGGTTCTTATTTATCTGTTAATGTACAAATTCTCAGGTAGTGCATCATCATTTAATTATATTTAATTATAAATCTATTACCAAATTACTTGCTCAGCAGCTTCACCTTTTCTTTCATTTTAACTATCACAAGGTTCAGTTTATTGTCTTCTGGTTTGAGTTCTTTCTTAAGTGTTCCCTCAGATAGGGTATGTGCATGAAATAATCTATCAACTTAGCATTCTTACCTACTGTCAGAGAATAATATCCTGTCATGAATCTAGTCTTGCATTTTAAAGTGCCTATAGATATTCTAGTATCTTGTAGCTTTGAAAGTGCATAAATTCATTACCAACCTAATTATTTTTCCTTTGTAAATTAACTTGTTTCTCTCTGGATACATTAAGTATTTATTTTTCTTCATTGTTGGAGTTCAGTGATTTGATGAGGACATGCTGAGGTTCTGTCTCTCAGGCTCATCTAGAATTTGATGAGCTATTTATAGCAGCCGACCTAGATTTTCTTTAGCTCAGGAAAATTTCCTTCCATCATTTGTTTAATTATTATTTCTTCCATCTGTATCTTTTTTCTTTATTTTGGAACATATATTTTTCTTATAGATCTATTTCAACATGGGGATATTTATCCTCATATTTCTATATAGCTTTTTTTTCCTCTGTGATTTAACATATTCTTTCACTTGATCCTCCAAGGCACCACTTGAGCATCAATAGTCCTAAGTCTCTCTTTTACTTCATCTATTCAACTTTTACATTTAAAAAATCATGTGGTTTTGTTCGAGGAACTGTGCTGAGTGCCATATTTGGATCTCTTTACATGTTCCTCCATTCCTTTTAAATCCAATTTAAAAAGCTGTTCTGTTTCTTTAATAGTCTACTGTGCTTTTTCTTTTTATTCTGCTTTTTGACTTGTATACCCATTTAACAGGCTGTCCTTTTTCTTTGCTCATTTGGACATTGTATGTGGGAGCTCTGCTAAAAGTGCTGGAAAACGACCAGTCGCTGCCCCACGGCCCACTGTAGGTGCAGCAGACTGTCCATCTTTTCTCTCTCAGTGCTCAAAGGCAGAGAGAGCTCTGTGACCTCACTGTGTTTTTCAAATCTCACAGATGAGTAAAGCCAAGTGCTTACCTCCCCTTCAGATTCCTAGGGTCAAAGAGACCCTTAAGTCAGAAGAACTGAATTGATTTTCAGAAGACCCTCAGTGTAAATGTATTACAAGTCCTACCTTTGCCATAACGTATTAATGGAAGTTCGGACTACTCACTTTTCTCTTTGGGCCTTCAAGTGCCCATCACTGAAAGGACAAGTCCCCTTCCCTGAGTCCAACATGCCCTCCTTCTTCCAGCTCACTGGTTGACTGTGTTGTGTAACTGCCATATATTCAAGCAAGAATTGCCATTCCCTTTATCAACTCTGAGCAAGAAAATTATTTTGGAGTAAAACTTGGCAAAACAAGATTTGGAGCTGCCAACAAATTATTCTGCAAGATTTCAAAACATTAAGTTTTCACGTTCACTCTCAAAGTCAAGCCAACTTTGCTTGAAGGAACACCATTGTTTGAGTTGAAAAAAATAAAACCTAAATTGTGGTTATGCATCTGGCATTTCTAATATAAGTATGAAAGCAATAGATTTGCCTGTTGTTTTTTTTTTTGCTAAATCACATGGACTGCAAAAGTATGTACACATATGGAATTTCTTTTCACATTCAAAAGTTAAACTCAAATTGTAACTGCAAAGATTTGTTCCTTATAAGTATGAGGGGAAAATGCCTGAGAATTTTTATGGTGCAGTGATAGCTTTTCCCTTTGCTTTGCATTGCTCCTTTGAGATGATGTTGAACCGCAGACACTTGTTAAAGAAACCACAAATCTAAGTACCAGGTGTGCCCTCTTAATGCCTCATATGGAGCATTTTAGTAATCTCTTTGTCCTTCCTATGAAGTGTCCTTTCTGTTGCCTTCCTGTGTTTTTAGTTCTGAGGTATGACAGCCTTTCAGTTTCTAGCATTGACCCTTTTGATTCCAACAGCCATGGATGTGGGGTTAGGGGTTTGGAAATTTAAAATTAGAGCCCATGGCCTCAAATACATAATTATAGATTAGTCAGTCAATTCTACAGCCACTTTGGAGCCCCTTGTACTTATTATGGTTATGTGCATATTCTGTCACTGCCCTCTTTTAGATTATAAGCTTAAGGATGGCATCCGTGTGTCTGTCATCTCTGATCCTAAAGGAACAGGACCAGTCCCTTATACAAGAGATATTCAGTAGCTTGCATCAAACTTGTTTCAATTATTATATATTTTGTATATACTCACTTATCCTTATTTATATATCTGAGCACACATGAACTAAGGTTAAATTCCCACCAAATGATTTATAGTTAGACTAATTTCCATGATGCACATTCAGAAGGGTGAATGATAGAATTCAAAGATCATGATAAGTAGAAATGGCTCTTCCACAAATATAGTTTCAAAATGCTTATTATCATTTCCACTATCACTTCATTACTGAGTATTCTCAAGCATTAACTTTTCTCTAGTGAACAGCTGAAAACTATACAGCAAGTTGAAGAATTAGGCCAAAGTGTATGATAACTTTCTTTGACCTAGAATTTGACCTAGAATGTTTCTTGATTTGAAAGTTTGAGGGTATTTTGTTTGTTTCATTTTGACTTCCTGATGGCCTAGACTGTAGTTTAAGTGATGGATGCATTGGAATCAATTGTATGCACTCTAACCATCCCTGCTATTGCTTCTGTGCAATTGTGCTAGAGTGGCAAGTGAAGGATTAGAGGGTAACTCTCTGGGGGCAGAGAAAAGGCACATCAATCTGTTGCTGCTGCAGGGAAATATGGATGATGCAATGCCTGGGTAGCCAAAGATCACAGCACATTGTTCTTCTAGAGTGAAAGGTCATCTTGAGGAAAAATAACAATAACAACAACTATTTTGTTTTCATCTGGGGCTGCCAAAGAGCCTCTCAGTTCTTTCCCTAACTACATACACACAGAGCAAAATATGGGATCTTAAGGATTATAATAAGCTGTTGATTTCAGATGGCTGTAAAATGGCAGCATGTACCATTTTGTCAGAAGCAGCAGAGAAAAAGTTTGGCAGGAAAGGCTCTTGAACTTAATTCTAGGGGGGTTGACATCTTGTGAAATACCCTCCCTCTTTCATTTCTGCTGTTGGCTGTTGCAGAAGAGAAGTGACAGTTTCCTCCTGTTTTTTTGCACAGTGCAACTCACAGCAATTATGGAGGGTTCTGTGGGTCTGCTACTAGCAGAAATGTTAGCCAAATTAGTGAGTGAGAATTCTGGAAAAGGAATTTTCTGGGGATTTCCAGACGTAGTAGTTGGATTTCTTTGTTTTATTTTCATTGCCATTCCTTCTGAGGAAAGAAAGAAAACAGCAGCCCCTAGAAAAGATTGGGAGGTGGAAGCTTCCCTCTCTTCCTTCTTCCCCTCTGCTGACTTTGGAGCATTTGAGATCAGAGCCGAGATTGTGAAGGAGGTGGGACAGCACTTCTGGTGCCTCAGTGATGGTGGAAGAAAAGCAGAGGACATTTAAGTATTTTTTTAACTTATTGTGTTTGGTTTTGTAGGCATATCTGTATACTTGGCATAGGTTCAGCTTTCATATATCATATTCACATATAGTATTTTAAGGATATTTTCTAAATGCCAAGGCTGTAAAATCTAGTTAAAAGCATGAGCACTGGAGGCAAAAGACCTGGATTCAAATCCCAACTACCATTTAGCTGATTTCAGTTCTCACTCTGCCTGCCATGTATTAACTGGTTACCTCAGGCAAGTTGCTTATAATTCTTAAGTACTAATTTTCTCATCTGTAAAATGGAGATAACAATAGCACCTAATAGTAGGGTTGTGGTAAGAATTTCATTAAATCATGCATGTGCACTTACAGAGCTTTCAGAACTGAGGCTTATGTACAATAAATGCTCAGTAAACATTAACATTTTAAGCCTTATTCTATGAACTTAACTATGCATGCATGCCTGGGGAGAAAATTTGCCATCTACTCTAGTATTTATTTTGAGTGACACTTGGAGGTTGCTACGCCAGTGAAGCATAATCGCTCCCCTCCCTGCCCCAACGCACATGCTGCACGTGCACACACTCGTTCTTTTCAGAAATTTGAACCTTTATTGCACAGGTGCAGGGTATAGATTATACTTGCAAGTAATAGGCCATGATGGTGATTTCGGTTATTGAACCTAAGGCAAATCAAAACTGTTCCCTTAAACTCTAGTCTAGAGGAATACACATGGCCTCAGATGACCTCCCTCACCATGCGTTTGTACATGAAGTCAAATAGTACTGTTCTCATCCTCTGTCAAATTTTGGCAGCTGGCTGCCAAAACAAATGCTAATTAATAGTGCCCTTTGAACCCCCTCATTGTGACTGTAAAAAGCCCAACTGAATGTAGTTTACTGATGCCTAAAAAAGGAAGAATCAAAGAAATACTTCATGACTTCTGTTTGCTCAGATGCTCTGGCAAATCATTTAAGTTGGGTTTTAAAATCACTACTGGTGACACTTCCGCTCAAGCTGGACTGAAGTGTCAGCACATAGGTGAAAGCCCAGGAGGAAAGAACCTTCAGACAACACTGAAGCTTTGCTCAAGCCTTCCCAGGATGCCACACAACCCTCAGAGACCACTGGGAGTAGTTTCAGATGTTCACAGATGGGATGCTTCTGAACAGTGACCTTCTGTGTACTTGACGTAATCAATTCTAGCCAATTCTCCATGTCTGATGTTATTTCCCAAAGGGGAATTTTCTTATTAAAATCAGAAGTGTCTAAGCAAGAGAGGGAAGACACTGTAGCACGGAGAGGGAACAGAGGATTCGAGGCGCAAGAGAATGAGAAGAAACCATCTTGCAGTGGTTTGTAACTGGCCTCTCATGAATGTTTCAGTAAGCACAGTCTGTGCTTGATCTTTACAGTTTCTGCTCATTTCTTGCTAATACAGGTATCAGCAGATGGTCATTGAAGCCTGTCTCATGCTGGTATATGACCCCTGCTCATTTGTTAGTATCTGATATCTGAGGACAATGACACTGAGCAGAAAAGTAATTTTTTCACCCAAAATATTGTCAGCCTTTTCTACAATTGTGGTTACAACAGATCGACTAGTTGCTGTGGGCACGTGGCAAAAATACAAAGTTTGAGTTTTAATATTTGTTTATAACATGCTTTAAGGAAGAGACAGCAGAGCTATGGACAGATGTGAAAGTGTGAGTTCTGAAAAAATATCTACAGTTCATAGCAGACTCAAGATTGCTCAGTGACATGCTTTGTGGAACTAAACTCCTCAAGGCCAACTTAGCATATGTATATACACATTTTAATCCATACAAAAAATTATAATACTGGCAAATCAAGTAGGTAGGTGAGGAGATTTGCCACACAGGTAGTCCTTCAGGGACAGACTAGTTGCCCTGTGGTCAGTCAACAGTTTCCAAATATCAGCTCCATCAGGGTGCACCTCAGCTGCAAAGATGCCCTTGCTTAAGATCACAGCACACATGGGTGACTGAGTGTATCTCTCTGTGTGTTGCAGGGCTAAGGAGTATAAAGATCCGGCCATTTAGGTCCCAAGTGCATAGGGACATCTCTGACAAGCAATATTTTCTCCAGACCCTTCCCCAGCCTCACCCTGGCTGAGGTTGGCTCTGGCCTATTGGGACCTGCAGGACAGTGTTGCATTTCTCTCTGCACAACTGTGCTTCCTCCTCCTAATTTTTATAGATGTTGATTCCTATAAACATCTATAAAATCATCTATTTTGATTCCTCAAAATCCCTCTCAGCATCTGCTTCTGGAGGTCTCATTGTATAACTAGACATTGTTGTCTAGCAATTTCTCATTACAACATTGGTTGCCATTTTATTCTTTCCAGCATCTAAGGAGCCCCCAGGGCTGTAAGGTACGTAGCTTGAAACCACTGTACTAACATCAGAAGTAGAATTATCACGGATTCCCCAACTGTTCCATTGGTATTCGATGTTAACTTAGGGCGTGCTGAGTCTGTACAGGATTAAGTGAGGGCTAGGAGATTCATCTGTCACCTTATTGAGGACTTGGACTAGTATATGGAACTGGGAACAGAAATAGTGTATAAACAGTATAATTCCTAACTTCAAGAGGAGCACAGTCTAGTAGAAAGTATAAGACTAAATAAAACAAATTATTCTTGGCAAAAAAAGTAGAAAGACTATAGGATTGGAGGAAATAGAGTAGACAGAATAAGGACAGGAAGGCATAGTCGAGAACACACATCAAAGAGAGGAAATAGGATTAACATCCGCTTTACACCCAAAGAACCAGCAAATTCATCAGGACAGATATTTTTCCTCAATCTTCATATCAGTGTTTGAAACTAGGTTACATTTGTTTAAAAAGGCAGTAATGTTGTATATAAAAATGGGTAAAATAGGAAAAAAATCAGGAATATAGGAGAGAGGGAAACTTCTTCAGTCTCCTTGTGTTTGTAGGTGACTTTCCATCTAATTCAGAACAGAATCAGTTTCTTGCATCTCCTCAGTTACTTTTCTTTTTAGGTTTTTCTCACCGTTTTTCACCTTACTCAGCATGGACTCCATACTCGCACTAAACGTACAAGCCTTGCTTCTGTTCAGGACAGTCAGCCATTCACGTTTCATCTCTCCGGCCCAGGCCGATGGGAGCAGTGCAGCCCCACCAGCACAGCCAGAGACCTGGGTGAAATCGTGGTGACTGCTGGGGCCCCTGCATTTCACCGCAGTTGATGCTGGCCAGTGCCACACAATAATGAACACAAATTAAGTGCAGACAAGAGGCCATATCAGAAGAAAAGAATCAGCAAAACTAGGGCATGTTTAGGAAAGTAAATTGATTTAAAAGAATTTAATGTAAAAATAAAGGAAAATAGCTTGAGTAGTAAATATAGAGGAAAGACACAGAGGAGGCTAGCAAAGATTAAGAAGTTAGAAGAACTTTAGGAACAGACTGGGAAAATCTTAAAATTATAAATGAATATGAAAAGGTAGGAAAACTAAGGATCATAGGAAACTTGCACTGCTAAAGAGTTTTTTTAGCACATTTCAACTTCTTGTTTTGCTTTTTTTTTCTTATTACACCCTATAAAAACTGAGGATACTGAAATTGGGAGAGAGTAAAAAGTCCGTTTTATAAGTTGCACCACTAGTTTGTGAAGAGACTGAGGCCCATGTATCCCATTCTCTTGAGTCCGAGCCTAAGATCTCTTCTCATTAGACCTTGATGAATGTCTTTTAGGTCTGAGGACGGTGAACACTGAGCTGCCAGGACCCCCATTCTTTTTACAACCCAGAGAAAACTTGAAGGGAAATAAAGAACCTTGTCCTTAGAAACAAGCCATCTGTTACTGAGCAGAGAACAGCCAGGGATTCGTGAGCCTCACATCAGTCTGCCAGGGTCCGGCTGGGCAGCCTCTGTTGCAAGCTGTTTAATCTCTAATTCCTGTAAATCAAGAACAATATCGACTAGTTGATGAAGAGTTTGGAGAAATCTAGGGCAAAGCAAATGCAACAAACTTCAACTTAGCTCTGGCTAAGACAAGTTCTGCAAATTCTCCTTCTGGGACAGGTGTGATCCTTCGGCGTTTACTGTTTACTCATGCCTGCATTACCAAGAAGAGCGTTCATGCCATTTAGATTTCTTAATTAACAAGGATGACCACTCTCACCCCAAAAGAAACATATATTAAAATCTGGCTTGTTCTTATTTTTGTTTGCCTAACATTACAGCAGTCCCTCATAACACACCCTAGGCAATATCAAGGAATAATCATAATGCATCTCTCATTTCTTATTCTCTTTTTAACTCAGTCTCATCCATCTATCCCTTTTTCATTTTTTAATTATGGAACAGAAATACATGAAAATGCTGCTTTGAAACATTAGAAAGGACACATGAGAGATCATTTCCAAAAGCTTTGCGTTTCATAGTGGGACTCAGAGATGAGCAATTTGTGACAGACTGATCTATTTTGACAAAATTGCACCTGTGAATGTCAGGCATGATCCTGCCACAGGGATTTTGTAATTGCTCTTCCCTCTGCAGAAACACCTTTACTGTAGATACTTATCTCTCTTGCTCCCTTACCTCCTTCTAGTTTTTACTCAAATGACATGTCTTAGTTGTCTTCCCTAGCCACCTTAAAATTCTAATGTCTCCTAATATGCTCTTCTCCCTTTTTATTCTAATTTTTTTCCATGAAACGTGCATTCTAACATTCTCTATAATGTACTTGTGAGAGTTGGCAGACTGGAGTGATTGAGAACATGGATGTGTAGCAGGGTGCAGCCAAGAGGGGGGCCCCAAAGAAGGATTTGAAATGGAGTCCAGAACTCAAGGTGTCTAGGAAATATTAGAAAGACATATAAGATGTCCTCACCCCTTCCCCCCACTAACAGGTGTGAGTTGGAGGAAGGAACACATGGAGCCAGGGCCATTGAGAGCTATTTTGTATAGCCACAGCTTTGCAGATAACCTCTGGCATGGTCATTGAACATATCTATAGCCTTTAACTGGCTGAATAGATATGTTAAATAGCTGTGGCCATGCTTGGAGCCAGGAGGATGGAAGTGACTTCCACCCAAGACGTAACTGGGAAGCACGTCCCCCAGGTTACAGTGCCTGCATGGGAGCTTGGAGAAGATTGGCTCCACGCCATGAGGCCATGCCTGCCCAGACTCACTGTGTCAGCCCAGTAAAGCTGAGAGTATATGGGAGTCCTGGCAGATGTAGCCAATTGTGGGAGGAGTCAGAAATGGGGATGCAGAGGAAGATTGGCTTGGGGATTTAAATCCAGACTCAACAGCCATTGAAGGGAGAGCCACAAAGTTTAAGCTTTCACAAATCTCTGGCATTGAGAGACGTCTATGCTAATGTGACAGCCAGTCAAACCTAGTTGGGGGTCTTTTTAGTAATAGTGTATCATCACCCCCCTCGGTGCCTGTATTTGGTAACAGATGGACTCTGGAGCTAGTCAGCCTGGGTTCAGGTTCTGGCTCTGCCTTATATTAACTCTAAAATCTTGGGCATGTTACTAAATATTGTCTGTTAAATGGGCATGATATAAAGTAATTATCTCATGAGGCTGCTGTAGGGGTTAGGTCGATGTCTGGCACATAATATACACCATATAAATTAATGACTAAACACTTATTTTCTGCCTTTGGAATGTATTGGATAGTCCAAAAAAGTCCATATGGTTTTTTCCATAAAATAAAAGACATATTTTTCATTTTCACCAATAACTTTACTGATTTGGATATTTTGACTGTGTTGGCTGTCTCCCGTGTGGTATAACATTCATTGTTCTCAATTAATGTCTCGATTTGATCAATATCAAACACAACTGGTCTACCCAACTGTGGAACATCATCCAGTGTGAAATTTCCAGCACGAAACTTTGCAAACCACTTTTGACACAATTAATCAGTCACAGCACATTCTCCATACACTGCACAAATCTCTTTTTGCATTTCTGTTGCATTTTTACCTTTCTTGAAATAGAGCACAATATGCTGAAAATGTTGCATATTTTCTTCCATCTTCAATATTCAAATGGCTACACAAAAACTCACCAATTTAATAAGTTTTTTAATGCATGCTGATAAGACAGTTGTTATAATACAATCTAACAAAATTGCTTTGAATGAAGTTAAAGACAACTGAACACTACTAGAGCCATCTTATAGGAAAAAAAAAGAAATTTTGGCCAGCCCATTATAGTTTGTGAAGGTGGCTAACTTTGTCTCTTTTGTTTACTAATGTATCCTCAGTGACTAGATCAGCTTCAAGCATGTAGTAAGTGCTCCATAGATGTTTATTGAACAAGTTAAGGTAAAAAGGCAAGATGGAGCTGGTCCTTTCTGTGTGCTGGAATAAGAGTCTATATTTAAACAGTATTTGGCTGCACACAAAGATACTAAGTTTGGTTAGTTTTAATCTCTCACCTAGCTTCAATTTTTTACTTTAGAAGACCCTCGATGTGTATAAGGCAGAGAATTGACATAGTAAACTTTCCCATTTCATTCAGATGTGTTGGTATCCACGTTTCTGAGAAAAAATTAAAAGATTGTTGGGTGAAAACTTTTAAAATAAAAGAACTGATGCCCATAATTTTCTTAAAGGCAGCAACTACTTTTTCACATCTGTGTATCTGGGAAAATCCTTCAGCAATGGGAGCAAAGCGTAACCAGGGAGTGGAAGGGCATAGGCTTGGCCGAGGAGGAGCAGGATGAGGATTGTCAGGATGGAAAGGCCAGGCTTTGGAAAGGCTTGCAAGGTGGAAGTTGAACGGGCAGAATGAGACAGGTGTCCAGTGGATGTGACTGGAGTCACAAGATAAGATTTATATACTAACCAATGTGTTTCTGCAGCTTCCTCTCTTTCTCTGAGATAATACAAAAATAAATAAATAAAATTTAAAAACATGCCAGAAGAGAAAAGAGAGGCAAAGCTCAGCTTTTGAGTGTTAAGATGAACTTTTAAAACATTGCAACAGAAAGCGATGTGAGAAAAAAAAGTTGCGAGTTTCAAAAGTCTTAATTTTGCTTTTCCAACTCCACAGCCCTAAGGGACACGGGGCATCAAGTTTATTCACTAAGCTGTAAGTTGGAAAAAGTATAAAGTTGGCAAGAGCTAGTTTTTCCCACCCCAACCCATCCCAGAAAAATGAACTTTCTCTAGGCTGGATGAAGAGTTCAGACAGAGGAAACCATGGCTTCTGACTTGAGAGAAGGGGTCTGTGCCCCTCCTCTTCCCTCTCGCTGAGAGTCGAGAACCCCAGGTGGCCTGGGAGGGTCTGATGGCAGGCTGACCACTGCCTTGTTTCCTAATTGGACTTGAAAGAGGCAGCCAGCCTTGGCTGTCTCTTCTGCGCCACTCAGAGGAGTTGGGGTAACTAGGAAGACGCTCACTGGGTATAAAGTAACCTTACGGAGTTCTTATTCCCTAAGCATGGTGTGAGGATTCTCAGAGCTTCCACTACATGCCTGAGAGCAGTGTAAATTCAGCCCAGAAAGCAGTGAGCCCTAAGGCCCTGTAGTTTGAAGTGGGGAGCATATTAACTATGTCTGTTATTTTCTGTGTTCTGACTTGACGCTTTAATATCAGAGGCTTTGCTGTTCCTGGGGGGGACGACCTTTCATAGGTTAGCCAATTCCTGGACATAATAAACAGCTACAGGCAGGGCGTAGGCAGGTGGGTACTAGGGGTGGATAGAAGCCACAGATGCTGCTAAACATCCTTCAGGGCACAGGATAGCCCCAAACAATGAAGTCTTATCTCAAAACAGGATCTCAAAGTGATATTAGCATATACATGTTTATTGAAGCACTATTTACAATAGACAACATGTGGAAACAAACATCCATTGATGGGTGACTGGATTAAAAATGTGTTATATACCTACAATAGAATATTACTCAGCCTTAAAAAAGAGGGGCACCTTTTGATATGCAACCACATAGATAAACCTTGAGGGTGGACAAATGCTGTGTAATCCTGCTTATATGAAGTATTTAAAATAGTCAAATCCAGAAACAAAGAATAGAATCATGGTTGCCAGGTGGTGGGGAAGGGAAATGGTTAGTTGTTCACCAAGATATAGATATATATATATATAACTTCAATTATGCAACATTAATAAGTTCTAGAGACTAGTTATATAACATTATGCCTATACATATCAATACTATATTATACTCTTAGAAATCTGTTAAGAAAGGAAGTCTCATGTTAAGTGTTCTAACCATAATAAAATGAACAAAAAGTTATCCACCCTAAAATAATCATCAGTGTGGAGGCTGGGGAAGCCAGACTGTGACACTCAGAGTTCTCTTCTCCCATCTGCGCATGTGTCCCCCCTCATGGCGGTTCTTCTAAGATAAACTGAGGTTAGGATGTAAAAGGTCCCATGTAATATGTATTATTCTTATTACTTGTTATAAATAATAATTTTCCATAATAATACTTACTGCAAAACACTAAGTATTTCTGCTAGGTTATTTAATAGGCCACAGTTTGATAGTTTACAAGATCGTTTGATTATTACCTTTTACTGACTAGTCCTACTAGGCCCTCCCAAAGTCAATCACATCTAACCTGCATTCTCACAGCTCGGGAAGCATCACTCTATTTTAGTGTTAACATTATATTCTTTATGCAACTCCTTTTAATGTTTTATTTTATTTTATCTTATTTTATTTTAGCATACTATTTTTTGTCCTTGAGAATATGAATGGTACCTCATGCCTCAAGGCACTAGCCCAAAATTGACACTTAATAAACGGTAGGAGTAGGCGACTTGAAATGTCTGGTTAGGAGTAGATGTGAATTGTTGAAACCATCATATCGGTTAGGAATGCTTTCAGCTGTAAGTCACAGCAAACTTAATTGATATTTGACCCAAAGAAGAGGGGAGTTAATTTTACTCTGTAGCAAAAAGTCTGAGTCTCAGTGTCGGTATCACAGACCCAACAACAGCAAACGTGAGAATTCAGAGCCAACACCTCTCACTGCAGCTTTTCTCTGGAGGCCAGCCTTCTCATTCCATGTGCTAGGTATCGTTCACTACGCTCAGGGCAGAAAGTAGAGGGAAGTAAGAAGCATCTATACTTTAAATTTAGTAAGCAATAACTTTTCTAGAAAATTTTTCTTGGTTGAATTTTTCTTCTGCATCATGATCCGGAAGTGGGTTAAATGCAAACTCCTCTCTGCAGAAAAGCTGGAAAAGCAAGTGTGCACATTTTCCGGTCTCAATTCTATTGGTATGGGCAAGGGGGAAGAGGGCTGGCAATGGCTTTGGGAAGCCACCCACACTAGATGTCTTGGGTGTCCAGGTCACAGTATTCCACTGTGAAATAAACAGCTACTCATGGAGCTTGGAGTTAAAAGAGAAGTTAGACATTTAAAGGGCCTATTATTCTGAGAGATAATACTGATATTCTTGTTAAAGATGAAAGCTTCCTCTAATGTTATCTTCTCATTAAATATAGAATGAGTCCCCAAAGTTTTACTGGAAAGCTTGACAAATAGAGGACAACTAGAAAGAATGTGGAATCTTCAATTTTGTGTTTTTAAAAAGTATTACTATGTACATAATGTTATTTTATATAAAATCAATAATAAGAGTGAATAGCAAACCTCTGTCCTTGGGAAGGACTCCAGAATGTAATCCTGTCCCCTTTGGGGAGCTAGCACCTCACTGAGGAGGTGACTGAGGAGACTGTCTCTTTCCTTCCATCCTTGAATCTAAGCAGGAAAGAGGCTTCTTCTCTCCATGGCTTCATAACAGGGCACAAACAGCCATGAGACCTGGTTTCCACCAGCTGGACCTTCCTACCTGGCACTTTGAGCTCCTTAATGACAGGGAGGTTGGATTTATTTGTGATAACTGCGACAGGGACTAGCACATGGGCTTGTGCAGCAAAGGTGTTCTTGCCTGGCAGTTCCTGTTAAAATGCCCTTATTTCATTTATTGTGCTTTTTTTAAAAAAAAAATCTTATTTCTTTGTTTAAAATTGTCAAAATCAGCTGTAGGCTTACAAACCAGACCCCTGACTAAGAGCATAATTGTTACAGAGCAGAGGTCCAAGGTGGGGGGCAATATTCGGCCCACCGAGGGATGCCAAAAACTGCTACAGAACAACACGGGCCCCTCCCCAGGATGGAATACTAATACCTACTGGGCTCATCTGTCCACCACCCATTGGGAAGACATCTGTCAATGTCAGAGATTTGTGAAAAAGAAATGAAATGTTTACTTAATGCTATTCAGGCCTAATGCCGCCACTAAAATATCAAAGTCCTTTAGGGTATACACCTACACACACAGCGCTCCCTTCTCCCACTGTCCCAACTCCGGGTACCGTAAATCAGGAAAAGAGCACACGTCCATTTTTCCAGGCTGCTGGTATCGTTAGCTGTGTTGACCGTCCAGGCAGGATCTCCAGTTAATCCAAAGTCATGTGGTACCCTCTCACGGTCCACTGGCAAGAGTCCTTTGTACCCAGTTCCAGTCAAAGTCTCTCCTGCTTTCCAGGCCACGCGGCCAAAGGGGGCACCCCAAAGCTGCGTGGGCCTCTTCTTCCAAAACTGCAGGGGTCTGCACTCCACCAAAAGCATGTGTCTTTCTTCTTCACCTGGCCGAAGGGATCTCCATTCTGGCAAAGCTGTGCAGTTTTCCCTTTCACCTGGGAAAGAGGGGTCCTCACTCTGCCCAAAACCGCATGGCTCTCTTTTCACCTGGCCAAGAGGGAACCCTTACTTTGCTGAAACCACGTGGCTCTCCCCGCAATGGCTGCAGGGGTCTGGGTTTAAATCCCCCTGCCAATCTTCCTTTGTACCCCTATTTCCGACTCCTCCCATGATCAGTTACACCTGCCAGTATTTATGTATTATTACAAGTTTACTGGGCTGCCATCATTAGTCTGGGCAGGTACAGCATGGCGTGGAGCCAATCAATTCCAAGCTCTCACGCAGGTGCTGTAGCTCAGGGGGACCAGCCCCCCAGTTATATCCTGGATTGAAGCCACTCCCTTCTCCCTGGCTCAAAGCATGGCCACAGCTATTTAACATATCTATGAAACCAGTTAAAGGTTATAGATACGTTAAATGACCATTCCAGAGGTTAGCTTCAAAACTGTTGCTTTGCAAAACAATTCTCAATGGCCCTGCTCCATTTGTCCCTTGCCCCAACTGACATCTGGGGGTCGGAGTGAGGACATCTTAATATATCCTGGACACCCTGAGCTTTGGGGGGCCCCCTCCTGGCTGCACCCTGTTACATAATTATTGGTAGATATGTGTAGTTATGCATGCTAAGTTAAGGTCAAATAGAGTTTATGAAGTTGTACAACAAAAATAGATTTGCATCTTATATTTTTTTCCTACTGCAAACTAATGGTATAGATTGTTAATACTCAGTGAACAGAAATCCCCAGGAAGAAGAATGAAAACATAAACAGTCTCCAGTCTGGCATTTTGGAATTTGAAGCTTCTATATTATAAACAAAACCAACTCCTGCTGCTTCTACCGATTCTCAAAACCTTTGCCCCTTAATTCCTTATTAAGCAATAGGTTTGTCTGTTAGCCAAAACAACACACAAAATGCTTTTCCTTGATTCCTTTTCTTAGATTTGTTTCTTTCTTATTACCAGTTGAGAAATTAACGCCAACAGAATCTTCTGTTCAACCACAGCAAACACACAAACCCCGAAAGAGCAGCTTTGGTAAAGCTCATAGAGAGGGAGCTAGGACCTCATGAATCGGAGCTAACACACACAAGGATAATGGAAGCATCTTATCCACATCTGATTTGCTCACACGGTTATTTAGATAACAAATAACACATTCCTGGATAGGGAGCCTCCGATCTGATTTCAGTCACAATCGCATCGGCCAAGTAAATATGAAATGACTGCCAACCCAGCAGACATAAATCTCTACTATCTCATTTCCATCACAGTCTCTGCACTGAGAAAAATGTGAGTGAAAAGGCATTTTCTCCACCTTGTTTAGTACACAATTACATGGTTTAAAGAAGATAAGAACTCCAAATTGTTAGCACGACAACATTACTCCGACGGTTCCCTGAGAACCTAAAGAATTCCCCCTCCCCCAAATGTAGGCACAGCAAAACAGAACCAGTAGGAATGGAAACGTTAATTGTTTCATGTTCTTTCATTTTGGACTTAATGACGCAGGCTGTGTGCCACTGAGTAAAATATTCATTTGGAGAAAAAGAATGTTGCATGGTTGCATGACATCATTTTGATTAAGGACAATTTAAACTAATTCTAAGGAAATGCTCATATACTGCACATACCATAAAACAAGCAACCCACTTAGAAACAGAACGAACGTGTATGAGGGATGTGGGTGAGTTATGGCTGTCCCGGGAGTCTCGGCTTTACTCTTCCTATCCCTCGTTGGCTTAAATGCTTACTGCAGCGTGGATGGGGACAAACAGATATAGTTGTGCGGTTAGGTCTCGTGGTTTCAAAGAAATACTTTAGCTGTGGAAACACTCAGCGTCTGAGTCACAGGAAGTAGCAGTTGCTAACAGGGCCAGTGGCCCCCACGGTGCTGGTTTCTGCGAACCCACCTGCTTCCCTCCACCACCTGTTTAGGTCCTCGGCCTCAGGCAAGCAAGGCTTGTCACTCAGCCCATGGCTCCATGTCAATTTTCAGCCACCTCAGAGTCGCTTCTCCCGTCTCTGCTATAAATTCATCTGTTTCTTAAGCTTTCCCAGAGCAACTCCAATCGGTTCCCATCATTCTTCTGGGAATAGCTTTGCTTACGGCAGCAGTGGGTGGAGAAGAGGTCCTGCTGCTCTTTTGTGAGTGTGTCTTGGTTCTGTCTTTTCAAATCGATGGGAAATTCCTCAAGGACAGGGCCCATCTCTTCTTCCTTCTTCACTTCCTATGATGACACGACAGGGATATAGAGAATGTAGCCTATCAGGGAAACCTCATTTTTGCAGAACAGAATCATTCCTACGTTCTGTTTACAGTTGCCCGAAGTCTTAGCTGGGTTGGTCTCTGCTACTTGCTGAGAACTGTCTAATTTCTTCTACTCTCTCTGTCTGCTTATCTCCTTATATATTAGAAAAATCTGGCAATTTATGGCTTTGACAGACAGTTGGGACTATTCACTCCTGGAGGTTTCCAACCAGGAGCAGACAGGGAGCTATTTCTTCAAACTAAATCTCCTCTGTAATCCTAATAAAGCACTAAGCACATTCTAACTAATCTTTAATTGTGTGTTAATGTGCTTAATACCCACAAGGGCTGGCCCATGTTTGTTTTATTCACCTTTGTATCTCAGATGTAAGCCTAGAAACTAGTGGATTGTGGACCCTGTTCATTCATATTTTCAGCAAATCCAGTCAGCATCCTCTGAGTGCTACGGAAGCTGGGCTGTAGTGAATCCAAAACACACCTATTCCTCACTTCTTAAGCTTAGATTCTGGCTAATAAAAAGGAAGAGCTAAGACTTAGCAATGTTTCCTCTGTGCCTGATATTACATACATTTTAGATATTTAAGTTTTATACTAACCTACAAGTTATAGGAGACCATTCTGCATGGCGTGGGAAATGTAGCCCAAGTCCCACTCGGAAAGGCCAGTGGAAAGCAAGGTCAGGTACACAGGACCCACGCCCATGGATAGATTCTCCTGTGCGGAATCAGGCCTGCATTGTACCTAGGCCACTTTGAGACTTGTGTTTTGCTAAAACTCTCTCACCCTGAATTGAGGCAGCAAATGTTTACTGCATACCTTTAAAGTGACTTCCTAAAACCTGTGCTTAAACCTTCCAAGGACAAGTGTAACCAGTTCAACCACTTTTCTTTTTGTGTTTGCAAACATCCCTCTTTTGTGATGTCATTAGCAACATCCTCTCCTTTGTTTTCTGTAAAAGGTAACCACCTAAAGTGAAACTGTGCATAGTAAATGAAGACCATCATGTAATGTGCTTAGAAAAGCAGTAAAAGCCTGTCCAGGCAGGGGATGGGGCCCTTTTTCTCACTAGGAGAGTGGCTATTCTGTCCCTTTTTCTCCACAGGACTTATTTAGTTCATGTGAATTAGTCTCATCTCATCCATAATGCCACAGACACTGCAGGCCGATGTCCGCATTAATAAGTTAGGTATTTTTAAATATCCCCAATTTTCAGATGTGAAACTGAAGTACTTGGCTGAATAATTAAAACATTTGTAGCAATTATACATTTTAATGCATTATGTGTATAATGATATATGCATATACAACTATATGTACAAACACACATATTTATACATACATACATACATTGAACATTGATTGAAAATGAAGCTGGGACCAGCTGGGCTGTTCCTCATCCTCACCCAGCTCCCCAGTATCCCCAGAGGCACCGACCTCAGAGCTCAGTTTGAAAACCACTCACCTAGCTCTAGCTTTTCATTTTACATATGGAGGATCTGAGGTGCAGAGAGAGAGAGTGTGTGTGATTTATTTATGGTCTCACCATGGCTAAGCCAAGATTAGAACTCCCCAATATTCAGATAAAAAAACCCAGAAGCTGTGGAATGTTGTCACTCACCCAAGGGTTCACAGGCAGGAAGTGGTGAAACTACAGTTAAATTATGATTTGCCTGTTCTTCCCCCCGAATTCATTTTACTGAAGCCCTGAGGCCCTGGCCTCAACTTCTCTCTTCAGAGCTAACTCCTGGCAGCCCTCTAGACTTGGCCTCACAGTTCATCTGTCCCCCAGACTGAGAACCTGTGCTCACACACCTGCCTTTCATTTTGTCAACCCTCTTCTCTTGACCAAAATGTGCTTCCTTCCTTCTCTGTGCTAAACTCCTGGTCATTCTGCGAGAATTGGCACCAGTATCACTTCCTTTAGAAGCCTGTCTGTGCCCCTCACCTGGTCCCAGTGTGTCTTCCACGTGCACAGGGCCAGCTTTGTGGGGGTGCGCCCAGGATTGCTGAGCTTGGGGTGATACCTTTTGAAATTCGAAGATTTTATGAATTACGGCCTTGCATTTTTACTTGGCACTGGACCCTGTAAATTATGTAGCCCGTCCTGTGTGTGTTTGTTCATGTTATGTAGATGTTTATTACACTGAGAAAGAGCCTGTCTCCTCGAATGGATTATGAGCTTTTTGAAGCCAATGTTTTATTCAATACTGAACAAGCACCAATGAACGAGTGCTGAAGCCCAAGGTCAAATAATGCCCTCTTCTTCATTCCCTAAGTTTCTTCGTTATGAAAGAGTGCTTTACCTCTGTGAAAGCACTTGTCTTCTACACAATCTGAATATTAATTTCAGGATGTGGATCATTGCCTTCCCAATGTTCAAAATACTAGCCCTCAAATCATATTCCAGGATACATGGAAGACATGTGCCTATATCATCTGCTTTGGTTGGTTTCCTAAATAAGTGTGCAGAGGAGAATAGGGAACATTTTAATTGCATTGATAAGGTAAGAATGTTAGAAAGCAAAAAGAACTCACCTGTTCCACTGGGTGGGGATTAGGGGGTTCAGAGATAGGACTGTGATATGACCAGTCAACAACATTCCTAAAGATTATGACTCAGCAACAAAAGGAAGATTTTTCTAAACAAGTCCCTTTGGCTATGTAATTTAGGAGGGATAGTTGGTCCTATTTATTTCATTGTTTAATACATAAAGATTTCATGATTAGTTCAGAAAGAGAAAGAGGGACTGGAAGAAATAAACTAGTGTCAGAGTAAGAAATAGATTAGAAGAGAAAGATAAAATCGAAGTGCTGTTACCACCTTGGCTTTACTGATAATCCCAGGACAAACTAGACTGGCAAGCAAGAGGAGCCCAGGTTGGGTACTAGACTCTACGGCAGGCTCAGCTCCATCAAGGATTCCTGAACTTAGTAAGCTTCAAGGATGTTGTCAGCTGAGAATTTATGCCTTACAGCATGGTGAAAGTTGCCTTGAGACTCTATCTTCAGTGTCATCACTGGTTATTCTATCATTTATTCAAAATTCTGACAATTCTCACACTAGGATCTGGGAATAAAGAGATAAGGAAAACACGGGCTGGCTCCTGAAAAAGCAGTAACATATATACGTGGTTAAGGGCTAAGAGCAAACCATTGAGCTTGAAACCTGGCTTTGTGGTTTGCTGACTGAGAAATCTTGGCTGAGTTACTTAAACACTCCATGCCTCAGTTTTCTCATTTGTATGTTTGGATAATCATGGTACTTATTGCAAAGTTTTCCTGTGAAGATTAATTTGGGTTAATACAAAAAAGTGACTTAGGATAAAATGCTAACTATATATATATATGCCTAGCCAGCCATCATTTGGTAGGGGAGGTGGGTGTGTCACCAGAGGACTTTAATGTTGGGGCTGGCGGGGAGGGGTTGAAGCCTGGAGTGGTGCATCGAGAACAGTCAATTAAACGCCGAACTCAGGTTTAGCAGTGATGGTTGTGGACCACATAATTATGACACAAAATAGATATCTTAATAGCTCTAGTGTTTGAAACTTTTTGAATCATGTGTGATGCAGTTTTGGAGAGACTGGGCCTTTACACCCTCCAAGAACAAATCTGGTCGGAGAGGAGAAGATAGTAAGGAGTGAAGGGGAATGAGAGGAAGGTTGCCTCTAGCTCCTGGTTTCAGGGGAAGGCAGTTTTTTTCTCTCCCATGACTTCGTACTAGTCAGTAGAGAGGAATTTCTCTTATTCTCTTACCACTTTGTGACTGGTTTTATTTTAATAAATATCAAAAGCTATCAAATGTCTAAGACAGAAAAAGGAGCAATTTGTCAATAATAATATCTTCAGTGGCTCCCCTGTGTCTAGCAGCATGTACAGCTGCACCGTGACAAGAACTCCGTCCTAGAACTAGTCCGCATATCCGCGCTGCTGTGGCAGGAGGCCACCCTGGCCGGGCTGGTTTCCTCCAAAGGACAAGAAATGTGGACAGTAGATACAGTGTCATTACCCAGTCATGAAATGTTTCTGTTGTTTATGAGTTAATCTGAACCTTTCACAAATAAAAATACTGTTGGTCCTCTGAGTCTAGTTTTTCTTTCTCATCTCTTCTCTCCTTTTCATGACAGCCAGCTTTCCAATGAAATTCACATCCCAGATAAGACTCCTTCTGCACGGGGAAGATAGCAGACATCAAGGCTTACAGGCGATGCAAGTTAGGACCGAATCAAAACCACTGCTTGTGTCCTGTTGGACAGAGATATGACATTTAAATTAATATTTGGCTAAGTTCCTTAATTAGTGATTGATGAATTAAAGCTCACGTTTGTAGTGAGATGGTGTAATTTTCCTCTTTGGATGATATTTCCAATGTGAATCTTTTAAAGGGTAGGAATGCTATATTCTCACCATGTAATAATATCTCAAAAGAGGACTGTAGTAAGAGCAAGATTTTTTTAAAGGAAGTCTGAAAAATAGTACATTGCATGTAAAATTTTGAAGCAGATTGGGTGAGAGCCTGCCAGACGACTGGCTACTGCAGAGTAGGAAGTGATTAACTTCGTGGGTCCTATCAAGTCCCCAAGGTCCCTGTGTCAGGGTGTGGCTGTAATTCAGTAAACACAGTGATAGGGAGCCTGGCACTGTCAGGTCATAAATGGCTTGCAAAGAATTAGATGTTCTTCTCTGTTCATAATTTCCTTAGCCTAACTGTAAAAACAGATTTCATTTTATTTTTTTTCTAAAATAACATCTTTCTATTTAATGTCAACTTTAAAACTCAAAGATGTTTATTTTGGACACTTTTTTGGGTCCTTTTAAGTTATTTTAATGGGTCAGAATTCTAAGCAGAGAGTCCTTATTTAGGAAAAAAAAATCTTCAGATACTTTTACCACATTATGCCTTAATCTTGGTGAACATTTTTCTGCCCCTACATGAATGTAATAATTTTCTAAAAAATCCTCAGTGTGTGTTTCCAGCAAAATATAAACACTCTGCTCTGTGTTGCCTTGGGCCAGGAGCAACTTCCCTCCACCCCTCTCACCCTGTCCTGAAACCGTTTCCAAATCTGAGTTTCCAAATATAAGGGAGAATAATCAAAAGCGAAGCTCGAGTCTTATAGAAATAAGCTAAGACCCAAACGATAACAAACAGAGGCTATTAATTTAGAGCTCACTAAAGCAAGCTGTCAGCCGCCACGGTCTGTGTTTGGCAGACGCAAAGACAGGCAGGGGAGTGGGGAAGCTGAAGAGCAGATAAAAGGGAAGGCTTCAGGTAGGCTCCGATGGCAGTTTTTGGCACGTGAAGCTGGAGACGGGTGAATAAAAGCAGGCACCAGACAGGATTGATTGAGGAGCATATTTGACTTTCTCCGGTTGGTCCTGAGTGGGAAGGATGGGGTGAGGGAGGGGTAGGGAAGTTGGCTGTTATTGACGGAGTCCTGATCTCCTCAGACCAGTGGCTGCAGATGTTTTGGGTCGGCTTCCTGTTTCCTGTGTATGTCAGTTTATCATCATATATGGCTGGTCATTGTCCATCTTTGTAGTCAGTCTCTTAGTCACCTGCCAGTGAAAGGCAGCACAGTGTTGTGTGGTATGGCAGCCGCTCATCTTGTGTACAGAGTATATTAAATGTACCAATCCAAGTGCAGTGTGCCCTGAGTGTACAATACACACTGACTTTCAAACACCCCCTATGAAAAAGCACAAAAAGAACTCATTAAGCATGTTCGTAGTATTGAGTACATGTTAAAATTACATTAAGATATATTAGTTTAAATAAAGCGTATCATTAAGATTCATTTCACTTTCTTTTTGAAGTGGCCCCGAGACCATTTAAAATTTGCGAGGTGGGTCACATTGTGGCTTGCTTTGTTCTCCTCTTGGACAGCACTGGATGGAGGATCGGCCTATTAAAGTCTCAGGGGTGAGAGCGATGTTTTCTCTGGGAAATCCTGTACAAATCCTGACATATTATTCATTTCCATAACCAGGGCAAAGCAGCTCATAGTGAGAAGGCATTTTTCTGAGTCAGAACTGAGGAGAAAAGACTTACCTGTTCACAATATTAGTGTTAGAAATTTCACCGGCATGGTCCTAGACAGCTTCAGGGAGAGGGTGCACTTTGATTTAGAAAATGCTTTCGGTGAGTCCTTTAAGAATATAAATATCAAATAATAAAAGCAGGATTGAATGGAGGAGGTGCCACTGGTATTGAAAACTAAAGGGCTTGCTTTTCTGAGTTGATGAGATTATTGCGGTGTTAAGATGTTTCTCTTTCTAGAGAAGAAAGCTAACAGCCAGGCATGGAAAGGGGAGACTGTGTTTCTCAGGACGAGGGTGGCCCAGAGCAGAGCAGCTGGATGGGGGGGAGGGTGTGTTCAGCAGGAAGCTGGCTCTAGGGGACCCCTTATGGTGGGACTTGAGAAGCTGGTGTGTCCTGAGCATTTTTAAGTGCTTCTGTCTTTCTTCCTTGGAATTTCTTTTTGTGTTCTCAAGTTTGTAGCAAAGTCAAGCATTGAGGTCAGGGCTGGCGCTTCCTTGGGGAATGAAAGGAAGGACCACATTCATATTTTGGGTGGGTAAAGCACATTCCTCAAATCCTCCACTTGCATCCAGGCCTTTTGTAGTGTGTTTGTTTAAAAACAAGCACTTAAAAAAAGACACCCCATTTTAACACCATAGGATTATTACTCACTATAGTCTTCTGTGAATCTTTATTCTATTGGCTCGAAAATGCAAAACTGTAACAAATCTCAAGGGGTTGCACTGTTGAAAGGGTTGCTCTAGATTAAAAATAACACGGTGGTTTATCTTCAGCTGCTTGGGTATTGGTTTACTTTTCTCACAGAAACAGGCTTTAATTACAGAGAGAGGAATAAACGGGACTTGATTGCGCCTCAGAAAGACTGACATTTTAGTCTCTCCCACAAAATACTTACTGATGTTGATGTAAGAGGAAGAGAGGAGTCAGAATACAAAAGAGCTTTGTGTTGCCAGCAGTTGAAAAAGCATCTTTTGTCTTCGCAACTTAGCAGTTTTGATAGGGAAGTCAGTGAGAGAGAATAAATATCAAACACGGCATTGTCATTTGCACAATCTCTTTTGTGGCTACACATTAGAAAACACCCACAGTAAGACAATTGAAGTTTTTGAGCTGCGGGAGAAAATAAGCAAACGAAAACTGACCACGCTTAGGAAATTCATGCTCAGGAAAAGATATTAATTACAATAATTATGGCAGCATTTTTCACACACGTTGTAAGACAGGTGATGATTTAACATTTAAAAGGGAGGGGAAAACCCTCATTCAGATCATTGGAGATATATAAACACCTCTACGAATGCAGTATAGTTTTAATAAAAATTCATGTGTAGTGGTAGATTTCAAAAGAAGAGAAAGTACTGGGTATTCAGGACTCAAGGTATCAGGGGTTCTTTTCCATGCCCAGTGAAGGGCTTCATAACACTCCTCAGAGAAATATGCCTTGCAAGTAGGTGAACATCTGATATTAATTAGATCAAGAAGATTGACTGATTGACAGCAAAGGATAATGTGCCAACAGAAAGAGATACATTTGAAAACAACTCCTAAGTGCACAGGTAAAGAAAGGGGTCACGTTAGGAGTCCCCATCAGATGGGCAGTGCAAATGGAGAGATGTTCATGAAGAACTAGGCTTAGCTAGAAATATTATGTGTATTTAGATAGAAAATGCCAGCCTGTCAGCTTATCGGCTTGAGGTATTTTTTTTTTCTGTATTGTCACAGCAAAGTCCCAACGAGATGGAACAGAAAGAGAGAGAGAAAGAGAGAGTATCTTTCACTGATTCCAGAGAACACAGAAGCAGGAAATTTTATTTAAATGCTTTCCAAAATAAGAGAAAAATAAAATCAAATGTAATATTTAAAAAAATAAAAAAGGCAAGGCGAAAAAAGTCTCCAAAGTCCACACGCATTTAACATTCTTCAGGAGAGTGTGATATCACTGATAGGGAATAGGAGGACTCCCAAACGAGAATCCACTCCCAGTCAGCTTAAGCTGAAAGCTGGTTCCTGGCATGCTTGAACCTGCATCATTCTTATGTACAGAGAAAATGCTTTAAATAACTCATGAAAATGGCAAAGTAGAATTTCAGATTTCAAAACATTTCAGTGTGAAGCAACCCAAAGAAACAGCCTGAAAATCATCGTTCTCTGGCAATATTTCCCCCTCTGGGTTTGTGGCAGTATGGGAGGTGGTAGGATAGTACACAAAGCCAGTGGGTCATACTTACTCCTGCTTTTGAAAGACTGCGTCAATAATTACTTCCTGACTTGGCTGGTGTAGCTCAGTGGACTGAGTGTGGGCCTGTGAACCAAAGGGTCACTGGTTCAATTCCCAGTCAGGGCACATGCCTGGGTTGCAGGCCAGGTCCCCAGTAGGGGGCACACAAGAGGCAACCACATATTGATATTTCTCTCCCTCTTTTTCTCCTTCCATTCCCCTTCTCTCTAAAAATAAATAAATTATTTAAAAATAAATTACTTCCTTTTAAAATTGTGATTCTAAGCCAAGTGTCTTTTCATAAAGTGGTAAACAAAACTGAAAATAAAATTATTTTTATAAACAGTAGGACAGTAGCAACATCAGCAAGATAGCCAATGGTGAGACCCATTTCAAGGACAAATTTCTATAGGAACTCGGTAGTGCTAGAATTATGTTCAACTAGTTTTCAGCATGAGTTTCAGAGATATTTGATTTCAACGTAGTTAAAAATAAAACCAAAATTATTTTGGTAATGGGCTCACTCCTTTAGATAAATTGAGAAAAAGGCTATAATTCAAAATTAATCCTCCAACTTTTCTAGGTCAACTGATCTCAGACTGTGTGACTCCCAGATTTTGTATGTTATTATAGAATTCAGTGCTTCAACCTAGGCCTCTATTATGAGTGGGAAGCCCGTAAAAAAAAAAAAAAGACAGGACTATCATTCTGGGAAGGTAACGTGAGTTCTCACTTTCTGGAGTAGTGCCATGGGTCTCAATCCACAGATGCTGTGGTACTGTTACGATTACTCAACTCCCTAGGTTACAGTGGCTCAAATTCTGCCACTGGCATTTTAACCTGTGCCCCAACTGTTTTATTTGTCAGATTGCCACCTGGGCACTCAGACCAAAACAGAGAGGATGGCTGGAAGCCATAATATTGTTGGCTGAGGTCAAAAAAGTCATGAAATGTCATAGGGCTGCCAGTAGAAAGGGTTCCTATCTCTGAACTCATCTCAAGGCAATCAGCCTCTTCTCATGGAAGAGTTATGCCTCTACCCTTAATATGAACACACTCCTCTGACGGATTTGCTTATGCTGCCAGTCACTGTCTTAACAAATCTGGTCTCTTAACCTGCAAGCAGCATAGACCACATGAGAAGGCACATTTCTTGTGATTTCTTGAACTTTGCATATTTAAACCTGTGACTTAACCAATAGATTACAGATGCTTAGATGAAATATATTATTTTTTTTTAATTTTTTAAATTTTTTAATTGATTATGCTGTTACAGTTGTTCTATTCCCCCCTTCATTCCCCTCCACCCTACCCCCCCATCCCCACCATTACCCCCCCTTTAGTTTATGACCATGTGTCTCAAGTCCTTTAGATTCTATATTTCCCATGCTATTCTTGCCCCCATCTATTTTCTATCTACTGTCTATGCTACTTATTTTCTGTACCTTCTCCCCCCTTCTCCTCCTCCCACTCCCCTGTTGCTAACCCTCCTTGAGATCTTCATTTCTATGTTTCCACTCCTGATCTAGCTGTCCTTTTAGTTTGCTTTCGTTTTAGGTGTGGTTGTTAATAACTGTGAGTTTGTTGTCCTTTCACTGTTCATGTTTCTTTAACTTGTTTTTCTTAGATAAGTCCCTTTAACATTTCATATAATAAGGGCTTGGTGATGATGAACTCCTTGAATTTGATCTTATCTGAGAAGCACTTTATCTGTCCTTCCATTCTAAATGAAAGTTTTGCTGGATAGAGCAATCTTGGTTGTAGGTCTTTGGATTTCATGACTTGGAATACCTCTTTCCAGCCCCTTCTTGCCTGTAAGGTCTCTTTTGAGAAATCAGCTGACAGTCTGATGGGGACTCCTTTGTAGGTGACTGTCCCCTTAGCTCTTGCTGCTTCTAGGATTCTCTCCTTCATTTTAATCTTGGCTAATGTAATGATGATGTGCCTTGGTGTGTTTCTTCTTGGGTCCAACTTCTTTGGGACTCTCTGAGCTTTCTGGATTTCCTGGAAGTCTATTTCCTTTGCCAGATTGGGGAAATTCTCCTTTATTATTTTTTCAATAAGTTTTCCACTGGTGGCTGTGCCTTTCCCCCTTCTGGTACCCCTATAATTTGGATGTTGGAGCATTTAAAGATGTCCTGGAGGTTCCTAAGACTCTCCTCATTTCTTTGAATTCTTGCTTCTTGACTCTTTTCTGTTTGGCCATTATTTGCTTTCTTCTGGTCCACTCCATTGATTTGAGTCCCATTTTCCTTTTCATTGCTATTGGTGTCCTGTGCACTTCCATTCATTTCAATTAGTTTCACCTTCATATATTTGTCTAATTTGTGGCTATAATCAACCAGTCTATGAGGATCCTGATTACCAGTGTTTTAAACTGTGCATCTGAGAGTTTTGCTATTTCTTCATCACTTAGATTTATAGGCTCTGGGGCTTTGAGATCTTCTTGAGCCATTTTTGTTGTGTCCGTGCCCTTTAAGTGTGAGAAGAGGTGCCTTGGATTCCCAGGTCGCTGGGTTGTGATGCTGTATGTGGGGGCATGGTCAGAGCGGGGAAATGGCGACCCCCTCTGCTGTTTCTCACAGCTGGGTGAGGAGCAGCGCCTTAGGTGGTTCACCTGGGCTGGGCCACTCAGGTCGCTGGGTTATGACGCTGTATGTGGAGGTGGGGTCGGAGCATGGAAATGGCGACGCCCTCTTGGCCGCTTGCTGTGGGGACCCGCTGGGTTCTGGTCCAATTGCCCACTCCCTTGCTTGTCTATCCATGCACAAATGCGAGACCACAGTCAACACGCAGCCCTGCTCCCCTGCTGTCTCCCCCGCGGTCGCTCGCTTGGTCGCTCGTGCGGTCACTCACTAGGTCCAACCCTGCGACTGGATTCCGCGCACCTGAGTCCGTCTGACCGAGTTTTCCTGTGCAACCCTGCTCCACCAGCCGCTGGTTTCGCCCCTTACTGGTCAGGCTGAAGAATTTGTTGTTAACGGACTTCCGAAAAGTTCAATTTTCTGTGTTCTGGCTGTGTTTTCTGTTGCTAATATTTAGTTGTCTCTAAACTTGGTTGTGTGAGAAGGCACGGCACATCCACCTATGCCTCCATCTTGGCGGAAGTCCGATGAAATATATTATTGTATCAAAGCAAACAATTTCTCTCCGATTTGATAATATATAATTTACAGTCATATCTCAGAGATACTGGGGTTTGGTTCCAGACCACTGCAATAAAGAAAAAATGCAATAAACCAAATCACACAATTTTTTTGCTTTCCTGGTGCATATCAAAGTTATGTTTACACTATTAAGTGCGCCATAGCACTATATCAAAAAATCCATGCATACCTTAATTTAAAAATGCTGAGCATCACCTGAGCCTATTGAAAAATGGTGTTGATAGATTTGCTTGAAGCAGAATTGCCACAAATCTTCAATTTGTAAAAAGCACAAATAGTTCTGTGAAGCACAATAAGCAAAGTACAATAAAACAAGGATTGACTGTATGCTATTATTTCCTTTGATATGTGGTAAATGGGGGAAATGTAAAGAAAAATAAAATTGGAAAGGCCTTATTTTGACTTATGAAGTGGCTAGAAAGAGGTTTCTTTCATTGTGAATCTTGGGGATGAGGCTTTGGAACATATAAACCTCCAATAAGAGAAAAGATCTTGGAATCTGATCAAAGTATGAAAACATTTGCTGTTTCTTATTTGAGTTTACTTAGCAAAGTTAGCTCAATTGCAACACATAGGAATAAGGTAAGTAACTGAAATTTGTGCTCTACATAAGGGCTTACACTAAAATCTAGTAACAGAGAACTTCTCCTAAGTGGCAATAAACATAACTGCTCCCTACTGACATTGTTTTTTCTTTTTTTTTTTTTTTTGAGAAAAAAAATTGAAAGGTCTTTCTTAAAAGTAGTAATTTTATGATGAAGGTCTTTCATCACTTTGGGTGGTGTTGACCACGTCACTTAATCTCACTTCCATATTTATAAAGCAAAGGAAATTGTCCAGTTGGTTTTTGAGTTTTCTTTTGGCACCAAGAGCCCTTGATTCCAAGACATTTCTAATGGCCCATACAGAATTAGATTACAAAAAAAAAAAAAGATAAGTACAGTCAAGATATTAAAACAATACCAATGCTTTATCTCCTTGAGACTTGGGCATTATCTCTGGCAGTGGATATGCAGCAATCTGTTTGTATATCACAAAAAAATGCCTAATTCTGGCTTTCTGTTAAAGAAAATGGAATCAAGGATATCTTTGATGGGAAGTAAAGTGAGCCTTGGTATAGGTGTTTCTTCTTTGTCAGAAGTGGGCATGAAATCTGTATTTTGGTGAAAAGTCAATGGTCTGGGGACTGGTTCTGTAACCACAGGCTAAATCAAAAGATATTTTTGTTTCAGTGGTACTTAATATCCTGAATTAAAGCTTAGATTTCTCTATATTTGGAATACTTATCAATATATTAACTGGATGTAAAAATCATGCTGAGAATGTGCAAAGATTTTACGGAGCCTAATTTCTATCTCACTGTATGAATTACTCAGTTGAAATTTTATAAGCTTTTAAATTGTCTCTACCCCTAGGGCATGGTTAGTATGTGTTTGAGGGGATAAAAAGGACACCAGCTCCACTTCTTCTCTTCAGAACCAACACATGTCAGAGCCAGAAAAAAACAGCGACGGTTTGAGTAGCAAAGGGATTGGTATAACCAGCTTGCGTTTATTGTAACAAACAAGTCTAGTGGAACTCTCTGAATGGTGTGCTGGCCAGAAAATAAATAGCTGGATTTCTGGAAGTTCCAAGCAGTGTTCATTTGCAAAGCCTGTAATGGGAAAGGAAATGAATAGATTTGTGAACGACGCTTTTAATAAACGATTTTGCCCAATTCCAAAACTCAGCATACCATGTAAATAAGCCAGTGAGGACTGAGATTTTGCCATAAGCAAGCTCTGTGTATGGGCAAAACTCTTCTTGGAAGTATAGCAAGTAGGTGTGCCTCTTTGGAAAAAGGAAAGAAAAAAAAGCAACTCATTAGCAGTACTCTAGGAGAATAAATCAGGATCCCATTACAGTTTAGCTGGCAAATTAATTCGTGAAATTTTCAACATTTCAAAAAGCATGCGTGTTGAAGTGCAGAACTCCTGCCCCTGCTGAAGCTTTTAGGGCTCTTCTGAGACACAAATATAGACAGAAGATATGTAAAATAATGAGAAGCATCTTCACAATATTTAGTGATATTTGCTTTTAGAATTCTATTAATTTAAGAGAAGGACTTGCAACTGTTACTGCATTAAGAAACTTGGCAAGCACCAGGGTAAAATTATTTCTGCTACAATGCTGACATGTATGAAAGCGAGGAAACCATTCATGGACTGTGTGTATGTATTTATGGTCATTCTTATTTATGTCACTGGGATCCGCTTTCCAGAAATTTTCCTCCTTCTTCTTCCATACTGAAGAGGGACATATACACACATGACGTTACATTTCTGACCATCGATATTACCCTGAAGAGCTGGCCCCAAGTAGGAGATGCTGGTTAAGAAATCTGTTACTGAATTCTCAGCATCTGCCTCATGGATACTCCAGAGGTGTCTCTTTTCCTTGGCTGTATTTGTCAGTGCTTGCTTGATGGTTAAGCAGGGCAAATCTGCATTGTGTGAGATTGTTCTGAGTGATGCAGATGCTCCCCATCTTCCCTGCAGACCCACTAACTGCCAAGGGTCACTGTAACTACCCGACACAGCCCACATCTAAGCTCTTCCTTTAAAGCTGTCTTTGGGGACCACTGCAAGATCTTCAGGTTATTGTGGGGTGGCTTGGGGGAGGGCTGCCATATTTAAGTTTTCTCTTAGGATTCTCTATTAATTATGTGGAATGTGGAAAATTGAAAATGCCTCCTCTTCTGGGGGCCTTCTGCAATATGCTTTATATTGGTGAAAGTACTTGATCTTAGCCAGGTGGCTTGTGACCAAGTTAACATAGAAAATAATAGCACTTTCTGTATGGACCCATTTAGCTGAATCACCTCACCCTATTACCTCCCAAGGACTTCCCCAGGAAGGGTAAGGTTAAAGAGTTATTTTCAGATTCTTTGTTCATCAGGACACAGATGTGTGTTGTCTTGAGGCCCCGAAAGGACTCCTGGGATGACTCTAGTTCACAATGTATCTGTTGAAACTGAGCCAGCAAGTCGGCAATTAAGGACGCATGGAGACAGGTATCAGCCTAAGCTTAGCTCAGCTCTGAAAACTGAATGGACAATATCAAAGGGTCAGGGTTTCAAATAAAGTCTGGTGTTTAATTGATAATAATGTACCAGTGCCAGTTTCTCAGTAATGCTAGGGGTGTGTATGAATCAGTATAGCATTGCCGTATTTTGCCATGTATAATGTACTCCCTCGTGTAATGTGCACCCATGTTTTTGTGAGTCTTATACACGGAATTATTATACCCATGGTATGTGATCATTATACCCATGTATAATGTGTATCCTTATTTTCCCCTCAGAAATTTGGGCAAAAGTGTGCATTATACATGGGAAAATATGGTATTTCTGTGAGACCCTGTTCAGTATGTTGCTCTACACGTCATACTTTCAGCAAATATACCATGGTTATGTAAATATTAACAATGGGGAAACTGGGGGTATAGAGACTCTATGTGCTCTCTTTGCAACCTTTGTGTAATTCTAAATTTTTTCTAAAGACATTATTTTTAGAAATTACTCTCTGAAGTCATTCATTTCATTCACGATGCCCCATCCTTCCTCTTCTCATTTTTCTTCTCCCCACCATAATTTACTCCCCAACTTCCCCTTCCTCTTTCTAGACTCCTGGCTCCACCTGCTTTCCCTCCCGGATCGTGGCAGAGGTCTCAAAGCCCAGCCCACTGTCCTTCTGTGCACCCGTTTCTCTCACACACTCCACTGCTGTCCCTCGACTCTCTCCTGCTTGCATTTTTAGATCTCTCTTGTTGACTATTTTTTAAACTGTACCGGTCTTTCTAGTTGACAAAGCAGCTTCTCACGTGCTCTCATCTGATCCTCACAACATCCCAGTGAGTTGGTCATAATTGTTACTCCCATTTGATAAATGAAAATAATGCAAGTTCAGAGAGACTAAATGAGGTAAGTGATTGGTTCAATGTCATCCATCATCAATAGCAGACTTAGGACTTAAATTCAAGAATCTTGACTCTTCCAGTCATATCGCATTGTCCAGAAGAAGGAGTGGGGAGTGAGGCAGGAAAGGGCCGGAGGTTGGTGAGGATGTGTGAGTGAGCTGGTGACCACTGTTACCCCTTGTGGTGACTGGAGCTTAACCCACTGCGGGGCACTGAGACTGGTGTGGAGCCTGCACCCCAGAGTGAACTGGAGCATTTGTATATCTGCTCCCGTTGTCATTGGTTGAGGGCTGCTTGTAGGGACATTAGTTTCCTGGCACTTTGGTAAGCGGGCTCTGGAGGCCTGGGAAAACCTCAGGCAGAGTGCAGGTGCTGGCACTTGGACAGGGTCCCCATGAACTGATGAGGGAGGCAGTGGGGGACACTGATAGCTTCTGCTGTAGAATGGAAGGGGTGACCCCAACCCTCCAGAAGACAGCTAAGGGCACATTCCCCCCAAAATGCACATGAAACATTTGTCATTCAGTCTGATGAGTTCACTGACCATGGAGCCTACCTGGAGCATGGGTTTAAGACCTCTACCTCCAGTACAGAGAGTCTTTTATCTTGATATGACATACAACATAATGACAAGTAGATGAGCAGCTTAACACAGTTCCTAAAGTTAAAAATAAGCTCAATTCATCTGCAGTCAAAATGAGGTCAGATTTCTCGGTGGGTGTAATACTCTATAAAAGGGTAGAAGTGGAAGGTTGCAATCATCATATAGTTGACCACACTCTTCTCAGATGAGGAAACCTATGGAAGACAAAATGATAAGAATTCACTAACCTATTTTAAACTTTTCTTGGGCATACAAGAAGACTAATTTGTTAACTTCCTTTGGACCTACTTGCTACTGAATTCTCTTCAATGGCATATAGGCATATAGACATGATATACATCTAGGCCTTACTGTAGAATGTCTTGAACATCTATGTTTTCTTTCTCCACAGTGTATGCAGCTAGAAGGGAAGGACTTCTCCACTCCAGGAAAGCTGAAGAGCATTGTACATCATGTGAGTGAGAAACCAGCTCCCATTGCCTTAAACCTGGGGATCGTGGGTAGCGTAGCCTCACTTGCCATTAATAAACTGAACACTCTAGTTACTACAGCTTGCTTAGGCTTGCTCAAAGAGTAAACTATTTGCTATTGCTAGTGATATTAGCCAGATGTCCCCAGGAAATTTTTGATCTTTACAAATATTCATCTGTGTCAATATAGACCTAGCTCTAGAAATATTCTTTTTTGTCCCTTGATTTAAATGTGGATGAACTTATTCCATTCAAATGTTCAGAAACCTATTGCTACACATATATGTATGTCAGTGCATAGGAAAGGGCCTTGAAAACAGTGGCGGGGAATGGAAGCGGATAGGGCCAGGGAAGGGGAAGGGGATGGAAATAATCATGCTTTTACACCACCAAATGTATTATTTAAATATTTAAATATATAATGAAAGTATATTTATGTACTACTCTTAACATTTTAAAGTAGAAAAAATGAAAGAAATTCTAGGTCAACATAATTACTCATACAATTGCTATGCTCAGTCTTCCAGTAGTTATTGAAATTTTATCAACCCTTTAAAGCTCATTCAAATGCTTCCCCTCCCTCCCTAGCTGGTTTTCCTAATTCTCTTCAGAAGGAAGGATATTTTCTTCTCCTGAACGCATTTAGAAATCTGTGGTCATTTATTTACGCAGTGCCTCTATCTTTGTTTTGCATTTTAGTTAAGTGGACATGAATTCTATTTCTCTTATTAGATGGAACTTTTCTGAAAAGTAAAAAATAGCTTACTCTTCATGTACCTTGTCAGAAAAAAATATATCAAAATAAAAATCAGGGAATTTCTGGAATGACAGTGTCACTAGCTTGACAAATCCTCTCTCCAAAGACATGAAAAGGGATGTTAAAAAACAACCATTTTAGTTCCATAGGCATACAACAAATTGAGAAGCACTTAAGAAAAATAACTAAATTTCAGGGAAGAAGAGCGAGGGACTGTGCTGTTATATCCTGGGGCTGCGCTCCCTCCCCAGCCACCATCTCTTCTAGCTTCACACCCAGGGCAGTTCTACCATTCCTGACCAAGCATGCAGACCAGCAGCCTCACTGCTTGAGGGGGCTGACGTCCATGGAGCTAAGCAAGGCAAACTCCAAGCCCCAGAAACAAACCCACCTGCCTATTAATTGATAACTTCACTTATTAATTGATAACTTATTAATTGACAAGTGCCTGGTGGTATATTCATACAATAGAATGCTACTCAGCAATAAAGAAAGGAATGATCTACTGATGTACGTAGCAACATGGATAGGCCTCAAAATAATTACGCCAAGTAAAACAAGGCTGTATGATTCTATTGACATGAATGTTAGGAAATGCAACCCAATCTATCATGATGGAGAGTGGTTTGGTATGAATGAGAGTAGAAAAGGGAAGGGAGGGATTAGTAGGGGGAATTTTTGTTCACTATCTTCTTGTGGTGATGGTTTCAAATGTGCATATATTTGCCTTATGAAGAAATTGTACATTTTAAAGAAGTACAATTTATTACACGCTCATTATACCTTAATATGGATGTTTTGAAACTTTTCTTACCCCTAAAATTGTTGAGTTGCATTAATACTTCCCGAAATCTGTGTCGTATATGGCATATGGCTCCATTCACTATTGATATAAAGCTCTAAGTCACCAGAGGTGTAAAAAAGCTATAAGAAAGATGGATTTATAGCCCTGGCTGGTGCAGCTTAGTGGATTGAGTGTGAGCTGCAAACCACAGGGTCGCCAGTTCGATTCCCAGTCAGGACACATGCTCGAATTGCAGGCCATATCCCCAGTGGGGACCATGTGAGAGGCAACCACACATTGATGTTTCTCTCTCTCTTTCTCCCTCCCTTCCCCTCTCTCTAAAAATAAATAAATAATCTTTTTTAAAGCATAAAAAAAGGAAGATGGATTTAGAGGAAATAGAATCACTGTGCTTAAGGAACAGTGGTTCCAGGATTTAAAAATGTAAAAAGGGAGTGTTGGAAGTAGAGTTCTATCAGTCTAGCCTTTTATATTACACTGGAGGAAAAGAACTGAAGTGAGGTCAATTGGCAGCTAAGAGAAAACTTTGAAGACATGCTTTTTTTGATCATGGGAAACACAGGAATTGAATGTTGACTTTACTGACTTATCATTTACTTGAGATATTTCTTTTCAGAAGAATCATCTGACAAGGACTACAATAAAAATATCTTTTTCCCCCTCAACTCTCATTGGCCTTTACAATATTCAAGTAAAACCAAACCTGTACTTTGAAATGTTATATTTTCTTTAAGCATTCTTTCTCCTTTTCATTCTGATTGTTTTTATATAGTTTAAATGTTTGCAGAAGTTGCTTCAAATTTCTTACAGAGCCAAAACCAGCTGTGTTTGCTGTTGAGGGTGGAGATACTTACAATATTTACTAGAAAAATCAAGATCAGACTTAAGAGGGAATAAAATCAATTGGCAACAAGAGAAAGAAGAGTATTTGCTAATCTAGAACAGTTTTTGAACTCCATCATTGATTTTACCTTGGCCAAGGAGCTCCAAAGTAATTGGAGAAGAGGGGAACAGCTATTTTGCATGCATTTCTCATGGATGACTGGCAAGAGGCACAGAGACGAATGCCTACCCTTGTACTTCAACCGAGGCATCAGTAATGGGCTAGTCCTTTCCATGGCAGAGTGGGAAATGCATAGGTGCTGAAATCAGATAGAACTGCACTCAGCTCCTGAGGCTTGAACTCGTGCATAATTTTCTCTCTCTGTCGTGGCTTTTTCATCTATAGAATGGAAGTTCTAGTGTCTGCTTTATAGTGGAATTATTATGAAATTTAAAAATAATATCTGTAAATTCCATTTACAGCATTGGACTTATATAACTGACATGTGAACACTCGATAATTGATAACTGTCAGTATTTATTATTTAAAAACGTAGCATATAATTATGAAAAAAGAAGCTGATGGGAGAAGAAATATACCTACTGCACTTGGCAGTTCTTTTTACTCACGCAGGAGCTGCCGATATTTGCCCCTCAGCTCCCAGCTGCTTCCTTCTGCTGTACCTGATGCAGTATAAGAAAATTTCCCTGTAGGTTTCTGCAGAGGCAGCCAGCACTTAGGTTGTGAATCTTGTATTGAGTTGGGTGAGAAATGTTTTCTTTTCTTTTTCTTTTTCCTTTCATGCCTAGAAGGACACGCTGCTTTCTCAAACACAGGGAAGAATCTAGCTGACTTTCAGACCTTGATTAGCTCATTTAATTGATTTTTCCTTCATAAATTAATAATAAATTTAACACAGGTGTAATTATTTTCTCAGTTGTGTTTCCCTAGCCCTTTATAAATATTTTTGCCATGGTAATTATCACAGTGTGTTATGGGTATTAGCTTATGCCGTCACTAGTTTATCCACAGCTGACGTTTGAGTTTCTCAAGGACGGAGGGTATGTTCTTCCTTTGTGTGTTGTCAGCACTCAATACAGAGACTGTACACACAGTTGGGGTGGGGAGGCCCAGAAGATGGAACTTATTTATAAAAAATTGTGTATTTAATCTTACACGTTTAAACTTCAGTCACCTTCAAAGTGCTCTCCATTTGATGCAATACACTTATGGAGACTTTCTTCCACTGCTCAAAACAGCTTTTGAACTCATCAGTTTTGATGCCTTTTAGTGCTTCTACCACTTCTTTGTTTCACCTCTTCCGCATCTGCAAAACGTTTCCTTTTGAGGACTTTCTTCATCCAGGAAAACAAAAAAAATCACTTGGTGTGAGACTGGGTGAATAGAGAGGGTAGGGCATGGAGTCAGGCCATTTTTGGCCCCAAACTGCTGAACACTCACTGAGGTGTGGGCAGGTGTGCATGTAAATCACCCATCACGAAATGGGCAAACATGTTGAGTCTTCAAAAAAAATTCACGGAAGCTGAACACAACATCTCACATCAGGCCAGCTGGGACACTGGTACAGGTGGGTTCCTGGAATGCACCTGGGCGGGGAAAGCCTGGACTGCAAGGGGCCTGCTCTCCAGAAGACAATGCTAGTTCCTTTTCAGTCTCCCCCCTAAAAATGTTTGTGAAGTGAGAGACCAGAAATCTCAGCCATACTAGATCACATCAGTTCATGTCTCCTTTAGAATATTAGAAATGCCTAAAATTTCTGTGGGCTACAATGGCAAACACAGTGCTTGAGTGACTTCCCTTAATTAAATGGAGCAGATTTAAAAGTTTGAAAATGACTTTTCATTGCATTTGAGTTTAGATCGAAAAGAATTATCTAGTTTTGAGGAAGAATAAGTGAAGATGTGTTAAGACCACCACTAGAAATAATAGAATACTAGTATACACTTAAATATGTCAGACTTGGGCAGGGGTTGAGGGGACAAAGCTTCTAGAATTAGTTTGGGGAAATAGAAACATTGGCTATAATGATTAATCTGCCACATGTCAGTCACATACAAGGTATTATCCCCAAATAAAGTGAGGCTCTGTTTAGATACAACTTTGTAGGGCATGTACCTGATGATGTAACAGCCCATCTAAGGATCTCACAAAAATCAGTTGTGAGTATATAAATGAAGTATGCCTTCCTAAGAGTGTCTTTCAATTCAGAACTTTATAAAACAAATGAGGTTTAGCTAAAAAGGCCTCAATCTACCCACTGGGACCCTTTAATAAATAAACTGTTAACTTCAGTGTAACTGATTTAGCAAGGAGTCTGATTTTGTTAGGTGCATGGTAATAAAATGATTTTATTCTGCTAATAACAGCTACCAACTGTATTTAGTTAAAGTCTCCTTTCCAGCTGGTAGAACATCCCCTTGGCAACCTCTCATCTGATCCTTTCTGTTGTTGTTGTGTCTCTTTCAATTAGTTGAAGAGTCTCATTTTGGATCTTAAATCTTTGTCTATTCACTGTTCACTTTAATACTTCATCAAACACATATGCAGGTTAAGACCACTTCCTGTGCCCCATTCTATCTCTGAGTCAACACAGACCAAAATGCACTCCTCTGGGGGCTTGGTGGGGAGGCGCTCACCCTCACATCTCTTCACCGTCCTCTTCATTCAGCACTCGTACCCCACACAGGGTATGCTGTATAGAGAAATAATCAGTTGTGCCTTTATCATCTTGTCCCTGTCAGCTCTATCATGAACCCACACAACAGAACCCACTTCACTGTATATGTGCTTTATTGACTGGCATCTGCTATGAAAAGCCTCTGTGAGATGCCTGCTGCAGCCTCGGTTGGAAGGGTATATATACAGACCTCCTTGCCTTCAGGTATCCAAAGGATGCGCAGCCCGGAAGCATCTCTAACTTTAAATTCTTTCTCAACTTATTTATTTTCAGCCTGTTTATTTACTTGGTTCTCCCTCTCTCTTACACATTTCCCCCATGCCCAATTCCCAATTCCATTGGGTGGAATTAAAAGTGCCTTGTGCAGCTGTGCTGAGGTTTGCTGGGCTACAATTTCATGGTGATTTATGTCTCTCCCACTGACACTAGTCAATACTTTCACTAATAAACCAGTCAGACAACAAGTGCAACAATTCAGATGACAGCAAACGGTCAGAAAAACATTTTTTCCATAGAAATAAAGAAGTTAGGACTAACGTTGAGTACTTGAGCCATCCCAATAACTTGGGAAGCACCTGTCCACAACTTTGACCATTTCTAAACTGCTTTGGAACAGTGCTCTATGCACAGTCATGGGTGAATACCTACTCTCTACCAGGAGATCATAACTCATTGAGAGTTTAAAGAAATTACCAATGCCATTCATAAATTCCAGTCATTGGTTGAATATTTTAATATTCTCCTATAAAGCATCTAAAGAAAGTTGCAGAAAATGTTTTGAATTTAGAAAATTTGTATTGCCTCCGTTCTGTAAAATAAGTACTGATGATGAAGTCTCAATCTTATCCAGGCCATTCAACTATTTGCTTAGAAGACAATGGTGAGTAAATTCGTCTCTTGTTCAGAGAGGCTGGACTTGATGTCACAGTCACATGGGAATAGTAGTTTTTATTCTTTTATTTTTTCCTTTAAAGTATGAATAATTACTTGCTGATTTTCCTGTTTCCTCTACATAGTTTTATTTATTTATTTTATTTTAATTTAATTTAATGTTTTTGGCATCTAGTCTTTCATTTTTATCACATTTCCCACTACTGTTTACTCCCCTAATGCTCCCTCCCACCAGCAGTCACCACACTGTTGTCCACGTCCATGAGTCCTTTTTCCTTTTTGCTCAATCACTCCCCGACCCACCCCCTTAGCTGTCATCCTGTTCTCTGTCTATGAGTCTGTCTCTGTTTTGCGTGTTAGTTCAGTTTACACAAAGTGAAATAAGCCAGCCAGAGAAAGACAAACGCTGTATGATTTCACTCATATGTGGAATCTAATGAACAAACTGATCCATATATTTTTATTTAGGCAGAGTCTACTTATATTATTAACATAATTAGTGGGAATGCTGTTTTTTACCAAGTTTTGGCTGCAGATACATCAACAGGACAAGTGTCCTGAGGTTTGCTCACAATAGATCCAATGACAAAGCAAATGTTCTTGGTGTCACATACACTGTGGTTTGTGAATCATAATGGCTTTCCAAATTTGTATTTTGGCCAATTCATTCAAAGCAGCCGGACTATCGCATTTATGACAAAGCTTGCCATGGACTATGTGGCCCCTGGACTATCTGCCTACCTCTTTTCTACTGTCTCAAAACTTCCTCATGCCTTCATTTCTTCCATAAGGACTTGAAGCCTCATTGCTCAGACACGGGGGATCAGGTCAGGGTTTCTAGTCTTTTCTTCAGTTCATCTATGAGAGTAGGAAAGTGTGCCACACAGACCTCAGGTGTGGGAGCTGATGCTTAATGAGAATATTGGATAGCACTAAAGTGATTTCTTTATCATTTGCCTAAATCAGATGATGATTCAAGTAATAGACTCATAAGTGTTCTGTCTGACCTCTCTGATTTGTTAACACAGAACACAAAAATGCCCTGACAAGGCAACGCCACAAAGCAAGTGTTTAAGAAGAAAATGCTTGCTGAACATAAAATATCGGAGAAGTCGATCCTACCTGACAACCCATGGAAGCAGAATAATTGAAACTCTCCCCTGCTTAGTTCACCCACTTTCCCTGTCTGCCTTTCATTGTCTTTTCTTAGCCTTGACTTGGCCAATGTCTATTTTCTAAACTGAGTCCTAAAGAATGGAATCTATAACAATAAGGTTAATTGATCAGTGAAGTCACTAATACATTCTGGTATAAATATCTGTTTAAAATTACAGGAATTTACAAAAACACTAAAAAAATGATAGGTGTTAATGAGATGAGGTTTTTAACGCATGTTACATTCCCTGGAAAAAAAGATGTCTGGCGAGAGCTCTGAATGTTTTGCTTCTTTGGTGTTGCCTTCTTTCCTGCCCCATAAATACCAGCAATTCCCTACTCACGCCTTCAGTCTAGTGCTCCTTTGGGAGACCAACACAGCAGCTGTGCAAGGGACCAAAGTCAAGGAAAAACTAATAATGTTTACCTGGCAGTTTCCTTCATGTTGAGGGTACCTCCTGGCTTCATCTCCCTATCAGTTGTTCAGGGTTAAAATAATACAAGCCTCCTTTCTAATGCTTAAATTATTCTAAGGATTGGTTTCTTTTTAAGAGAAAACCCTGTGGTTTTTGACCAGGGTTGAAGTACAACTGTTGCATAGCCCCTTTGAATTCTTTGTTTTTAGCAGTCTTAGTTTTATTCATAGTCAAGACCAAAGGCAGTTATCTCAGATGAAAAGCAAAGCAGCAACTGCTAGTCTTACGCACTTGCTGGGGACTCTGGAAGCTACCCCTGACTCACTGGCCCTCTCCTCCCAACCATCAGGGGTTCTGAAGTTTCACCATGATTCATTCGGTCCTTTGGTTCCTTTTTGGCTTCAAGTGTTTCCAATGAAAATGCAGCTGCTCTTGGGATGATTAGACATTAGGTTTCTATTATTACACACCTTAGCAAGGCCTGCGATGTTGATACCTAACACTCTCATACAGGGCTGAGGGTGAACAGCAGAGAAGCAGTGGAAACAGAAGTTTGAAAGCGCTACGTTCATGCTGTTTTATTTTTAACTTTTTATTGAATTTATTGAGGAGACACTGGTTAATAAAATTATATAGGTTTCAGGTGTTTAATTCTACAATACATCATCTGTATGTTGTATTGAGTGTTCACCACCCCAAGTCAAGTCTCCTTCCATCACAGTTTTTTCCCCTTCGCCCTCTTCCACCTACCCCACCTCTCTTTCCCTCTGGTGATCACCATACTGTTATCTGTTGTCTATGAGGGTTTGTCTTTGCTTAATTCCCTCCCCTCAGACTGCTGTCAGTCTGTTTTCTGTATCTACGAGTCTGTTTCTATTTTGTTTGCTACTTTACTTTGTTCATTAGATTCCACATGTAAGTGAAATTATATGGTACTTGCCTTTCTCTGACTGGCTTATTTCACTTAGCATAATACCCTCTAGGACTATCCATGTTGTTGCAAAAGTGAAGATTTCCTTCTTTTTTACAGCCAAGTAATAGTCCATTGTGTGAATGTACAACGGCATTTTTTATCCACTCATCTACTAATGGGCACTTAGGCTGCTTCCAAATCTTGGGTATTATAAATTACACTACAATGAACATAGAGGTGCATATCTTCTTCTGAGTTAGTGTTTCAGATTTCTTCAGATATATTCCCAGAAGTAGAAGCACTGGGTCATAAGGCAGTTTCATTTTTAATTTTTTTGAGGAAACACCATACTTAAAGAATGGGCAAACAACCTGAATAGACACTTTAGTTCATTCAGTTTTTGACACCTCACAAAATTGCTAAGTACCCCCATCCGGCTTCTGAGTATCTTCACACAGTCTAAAATATTTACCAATTCAAAATAATCCACATGTGGATTTTAATTAACTCACATATTTTAATTTCATTTAATTCTATCTCAGTATTTGTTAGGTATAATCTATATGCCAACTAGTATACCAAGTCTTGAAAGAGAAGATTAGGAAAACAAGTGTTCTGCCCTTAAGAAAATCACAAACAGAAGAGACAGACATTTGAAAAAAGAAAAACTTAATATTAACATACAAGGCAGGCCAAAGTAAAATGCCAGATAGTGACAGCAAGCTATGGGAAGGGAGGAAAAGCTGTTTATTCTGTTTGACAGATTAGAAAGACACTCACAGAAGTGATGGCATTTGATTTGAGTGCTGATTGATAAGTTGCAAATGGATAGAGAACAAGGGAAGGACATTCCAGGCTGAGGCAACAACATGGAGGTAAAAGTCTGTACCTCTTTTGAGAGTAATCCGTTATCTGCTCTGGCTTCAGTTCTGGGTATATGGAAAAACATAGAGAGATCATTCATTCGATGTGCGATTGTTTGTTGCTTTTATCCATATGCATAAGGCATGCAGCTACAAAATGACACAGTGTACATAAATGGTAAGTGACAACTCAATACAAATGCACAGAGGACTGTCTCATTTTCTTACAACGTTCTCTACTGCAGCATGTATTCCCTTATCTTTTCAATTTCTAGAAATAGAAAGGATAGGAAAATGTAGGTGGCTGAGCGTGACCTGGAATGGGTTCACGGTGGGTGTTCCAACAGGGGCTCCAGAGAGACAAACATGGGAAGGAGCTGAGCCATGGCCTGGAGAACTCTCCTTCCCTCCCTGAGGAGGACCTTAGGAAAGTGCTGGAGAGACACATGTCAAAGAAGTTGTTACTAAGTTAACACCAAGTCAGTTAATGAAAATATAGCAATGCCCTACTAAGTACCAACCACTGGGCACAATGCTGGAAATACAGCGGTATGTGGAATAAAGGCTAGAGTCATGTCAGGGAGCATCATATGAACCAATAACAATGATACTGAGTAAAAGCAATCGTTAAAACCCAAAGTACTACACAAGTCAAAGCGTTTTCCATCCTGCTTACAGAGAACAGGAACGCTTCCTAGAAGTGTTAATAGGCAAACCGAGTTTTGAAGGATGAGCACAGGTTTCTCATGGACAAGAAGAAGGGGAAGGCATCCCACAGGTGCAAAGGCAGAAATTGCGTGGCTCATTCATGGAACTACAAGTGACTCAAGACAACCGAGGAGAGAGCAAATAGAGAACGTGAAAAGAGAAATAAGGGTGAGAGATGGGGAGGGGCCAAATCTTGAAGGACCATTTACAGGATGGGGCAAAAGTAGTTCTACAGTTGTGAGTACATAAAACACAGAGTTTATTCTTATGTTATTATTTATTAATTTTTGTATTTTTCCATATGAACAACTGTAAACCTACTTTGCCCTCCTACCCTGTATGACATACAAAAGAATTTAAATTTTGTTGTATAGAAAATTTGCTTCATTTGGAAGTTCGAAATAAGGGATTTGTGTGAGCAGTTTGGCCATTGGAAAGCACTCTGTGGCAATCTTGTGGAGGATGCATTAAAGAAATCATTTTGGGGGGATAAGAATAAGTGGGCCTACCTGAAGTAATGGAGTGTCAGAGGAAATAAAGAAAGGGTAAGATTCCAGAAACATTTCAGAGGTATCATAGATAAAACTTAAAGGCCAGTCAGGTGGTGAGGGAAGTTTGAAGAATAGAGAGAAGTGTAGAATGGCTCATCTTTTTTTTCCAACTTAAAAAACATAGAGAACTAACTTCTAGATGAATCCCTGAACTCATATTCTTCCAAGAGTGCTTGTGTGCGGTTTTTTGACTTTCACTTCTCCATTTCATCTTGAATCCTACTATGTAGTTTTGTGTTTCTCTACTTCCTCACACCGAGGTAGAAAACATGGGTAATTCTTCATTCCCACTGTGCACCAATTTTGATAGTACCAGGATAACCTTATGATAAATGTACATGAAGTTGGTATGTATTGTCCATTAAAGTCACTGAGGAAAATAGCCAGAAAATTCAATAGGTCTGCAGAGGGATTTTATACAAGTCTTACAAGATCAAGCCAAATATTAACGATAGCAGAAGTCACTGCTACCCATAGGCTGAAAAAATAAGGGGCAAGGGTCTAAGTCTTCCTACTGGGACTTTGACGATGATAGGCAGCTGCCTTACACGGGGAAGAGACTGCCCATCTGTGGCTGGTACAAAGGAGGACAGTTGGCCACTGCAGACAAAGCCACCCAAAGCAAGCAGAGGGAGAAAGAAACATCCTGGATGCTCCCTTCGTTCCAGCTTCTCAGGTCCTGCCAGGGCTTCCTTCTTCATCTACCTGAAAGCTCGCTGGGGAGGGAAACTGGGAAATGTAGTTTGCAGGACCCAGCCTCCTGCATGTAGCTAAGAAAGAGAGGTCAAGGGATATCTCTCAGAACAAATAGGTAACTGGCACATACAAGTACATGTTTATTTACACTAAGGTAAAGTAATATATTGCATACATAAAAATAGACATATGTGCTCCCAGATTTAGAAGAGTTATTCTTCTTTTTCAGATACTGTCAGATTGTGCCATGCAAGTGTAAACATTTTATTTGCATAGCTTTGCATTTACCTACTACATAAATTCAGAAGAAAATCAAAATTGCAAAATTGCAAAATGTTGTGTACAAAGGTCCTTATGAGTTAGTTATTGGTTAATTGTTTTATTTTTTTCAGAATTTAATTGAGTTTTTACTTATATTGTCCTCTTAGTCCAGCTTGTCACACGGACTCATTTCTTGCATTGTGTGACTGCCAGAAGACAAATATTCTCTCTTAACTGATGCCACTGAGTACCTGGAGCAGGGCTCTGTGCACGGGGTCCTGAATAAATACTGTTTGCTAATGAATTTATAAAAGCAGAGCTTGTAAGGTAACAGTTTACTTTATTTCTTGTTTCCATTTGCTTTTCTTTCCCCCAGAAGTTCTCAGTAACCTTAGAAATGTATTCAATGTGAAGAGTTCTAACCCAAGGTTAATTTGTGGCAAGATGAATATGTTTTCCCTTCATCAAGCTACATTTACTTTAAAGTCCATAAAGTAGTTTTATTCATGTTGCTGTTAATTGCAGAACTCCTGGTAATCTGCCAAGGATAATGATGTTTGTCACTTTTGATCAGTGCTCTGCTACAGAACAACTTGTTCAGGCCTTGCTGAGAAAGAAAAACCTTGTTAAATGGGTTGCACATTTCTTGTATGTCGAGTACCAAACTGAGATGAGATCAGAAAGCATGATGTCTGGTGATTCATGATTCATCTCTAACTCAGAAACAAAAGAGACACTCAAATATACAGTGGGACTGGGAACGTTTTTCTATACTAATGTATTTCCTTCCCAATGTTCTAGCACATCATCTTAAACCAATAGTGAGCTTAGCTGATATTTCCTCTGACCTTTATTTGCATTTAGACTTAAAAGGGTAATAGTGAAATCTAGAGTCAGAGATTCACAGGGGACTTGGGCAGGTAACTCAGAGGAGTGAAGCATGCTGTGGCAAGCAGAAGGCACCTGCTGCATCTAAAGAAAGCCATGCTTCTCAGCATCACCCCACTTACTCAGCACATGACACCAGCTGCAGCGGACCACACCCTGTTCTAAATGCGGGAAATACAGTGGTGGATAGACAGAAATCCTTGCCCTGTTACGAATTCATATTTCAGTAGTAAGAGACAGATAACCAACCAGCAAATAAGTGAATACATTATAAATTAAATGATGACAAACACTAAGGAATTAAGCAAAGGAGGGTAAAGGTATATCAGATTGGGATGAGAGAGGGTAGATTTGGCAGTTATCAGAGACCTTGACATTGATTGGATTACTTATAGGATATGAGTCATCAAGCCATGTGGATATTTGGAAGGAAAGGAGTTCTCTTAGGCAGAGAGACTTGGTTCAAAGGGCCCTAAGGCAGTGAGTGGTTCTCAGATTTTGCTGGACTTTAGAATTATTGGGCATCTTTAAACATTGCTGATACCTGGCTCCCACACCCAGACATTGTTATTTAATTAGCTCGATGTCCAACCTGAGCCTCTGGGAGTTTTGGAGTTCCCAAGGCTTCAGCAGGTAACCGAGTTGTGCAGGGACCTGGGAGAGCTGACCCTAAGGCTCCAGCCAGTCATTGTCATGCAGAATTGCAGGACTGCAGCCCCCAGGCTTCTGACCTTTTCAGGAATGGTCCTTGAGGCTAGTTTTTGTGGTTGTTGCTGTTGGTTTATTTTTTGAATTTTTAAATTAATGAATATGCCTTTTTTTGCATTTTAATTTAAAAAATCTTACAAGCAAGTGAAATTACCTTTGAACCAGATCTAGCCTATTGGCTTGCAATTTATGACTTAATGGGTTGAATCCAGAGACGGCCCCAAAGCAACGAATATACCCCATAAGTCAAGGTGCAATGCAAAAATAGGGCAGCTTGGAAAGGGACAAGTGTGGATGTGGACATAGGCCAGCCTCTGCCCCCCATGGCCCTGAGCACCAGGGGAGCAGTGCCACTTGATTGATCTCACCCCAGGACTGGGCCTGTGCCCTCTGCTCCTAAAATTAGAAAAGACACTGGCATTCAGGCTGCCTGTCACTATCAAACCCAATAAGCAATGACAGCATTGAATCTTTATGGTTCTTTATTCGGATGGCCGGCAATCTGAGTAGATGGCAGGTTCATACCCTAACAGACCATCTTGTCTTCTCTTTCCAGGCCAGACTTTTTATAAGGGGGGGGGGGGGAATAAACGAGGTGCAGTGAGGGCTTTGAGATTCAGAAGCTGCAACATTCCTGTCCTGGGCAGTTAGTTTTTCACAGGGGAGGGTGGTTTTCTGTCTCCCTGGAACACCAAGGCCCAGATGCCTCCACTTGTTCCCAGGCAGTAATCTCTAGCAGTGCCCCAGGAGGTCAGCTGTTTTCCCAGAAGCTAGGATGGGCCTTATCTGTAGTTTCTGAAACAAAAGGTTTAACATACACATTACTTGCTAGACTTACAACATTTTACCTTAAGCTAAAACTTTCCAAGTCTTGAGTCCCCTATCACTCCCTCAGTCCATCTTCTCAACTCAGTTTGACTTGGGTCTCAAGCCATGCCTCTGCTCTTAGCTGCTCTTTTTGGCCTTGGTGTCATTGACCCCAAGTACTCAAATACATATTTTGGTAATACATGAAAAAAATCAGATTACAAATGAGTAACATATCTAAATAATATATCCACATAGATATCTTAGTAGAAACAACAACCCAGAAGGATATATCAGTATTATTGTATTTATCTCCACAAGGCAACAGAGTTTATGTTACTTTTAAAATCCAGAATATTTTTGCATATTGGGCACTTGTAGACAGAAAAAAATTGTGTCTTTTTCATTCATGTCACTCATATATATATACATATATATACACACACACACACACATATATATATATATATTTAGAGAGAGAGAGCAAGCAAGCCTGATATATTGTAGGTGCTAGATAAATATATGTAAATGAATGAATGCAATAAAGAGGCACAAATTTAAAATACAAACTCCTTTGTATTTAAATGCATTATAAGGGCAAGCATGTGCCAGAGTTAAGTGAAAATCTTGATTTTACTTATGTTCAGAGAAACCAGCTCCCCCAGATGTCAAAACCGGGGGGAGACTGTAAAGCAGGGTGAGAGGTGGAGAAGGAACAGGGTGTGAACATTCTTAATGATCTCTCCACGTTTTTCCAAAATCCAAGTTTGTGCTAACTTCCTAAAATATCCACTCCCCTCTTTCCAGGTGGACTGCCCATCACCACTGTATCCCATTCTAACTTATGGCATTGATGGTGAGGTTATCAGTGAGAGATGTAAACATGGCCTATTTTTGCATAACTTAAAGATGTATTACTTTTTTAAAGTAATGATAATTTATTATTTATATCCTGTCTGTGAGGGAAGTGAGAGTTTAGGCATTCAATTTTTGTTCTTCTGGCGAACAAGGGACTGAGAATATTTTCTCCTCCCTTAACCTCATCATCACTACCTGGATAGAAAAGAAGCTGCGACAATGCATGTGATGCTTGTTCAAGGCTGAGTCCCAGATTGCTAGGGCCAGAGTTGCCCCTAGAATTAGCCTTGTCCAGTGATTCATAAACTCTAACAGGACTGTTACTTTCTTTACTCTGCGAAGAAATCTGACTGCCAGGTCAGACCATAAAACATATAAATGTATCATGGCTTTAGTTAAGGCGGCAGCCTGAGGCTTCTTGTTTCTTGAGGTGACCCGAAGGACCACCTTAGAACTTTAGGGCTTCTCAAAGCGGTTTTAATAACCCCTGAGCGAGTCCAAGCTCCACATTCTATAGATATTGATACTGAGCCCAAGAAAAGCTGTGACTCCTACTAGACTGTGAAGTTAATGTGCAGAAAGACCACCTCTTGAATGTTTAATAGTGATGATGAGTGGGTTCTTAATGGCTTTATCCCATCTTCGGATTAGTTCGCCATCTGTTTCATCTATTCTTCTCTAAGGCTGCCTGCCCTGTGGCTATTTCATACTCATTAATAGCTCCATCAGCAGTCTAGTAAAGGGAAAAGAAGATGGAAAACTCAAATCCCTTATTAGATCTTATCTAGAGGGAGAAAGATTAAAACTAATGAACATGGCAAGATGTGTGTCAGCTCTGCCTGGTCTGGATGCTTTCAGGGCTGCTCCTGGACTGTTTCAAACTTCTGTCTACAGCCATGTGTTTCCACTCACCCCAACTCTAGCCAGATTTGCTTCCTGACCAAGCATAAAACTTAGAAAACTTTCCTTCCCAAAGCAAAGACTAAATTCAACACCAAACTCAGTCTTACTTAGATCGAGGATTTGTAGCTGGCACCAGATTCCATCTGGGTTCTCTCTCCTCTTGTTTGAAAATTTTGATGGTTTTCAGCTTCCCCGCTGTCCAGTTTCTCCTGATTTTTGATGCAAACTGTTCTTTTTGTAATGTTTATGAGGAGCTAGGTTTCGGTCTCTTAATACAACCTGTTCCCCATCATCAGTTTCCAAACACAGGTCTCTGGGATGCTCAGGTTTTACCCTGAGGAAATGGTCCCTGGGTGCCTGGCTTGGCTGCCCAGCCCTCGTGCCTGTCCCCCCACAGGCCCTGCTGTGAGCCCAGAGGGAGCTTAAGTAGCACATCTTAGCAGAGTTTCTGGTTTTGCTGCTCCCCAAAAAGGACTAGTGACCCTCAGCTTACAAACAAAACCAGTAGTCCCACCCACCTAACATCAATTTTGGAAACCAAAAATGGCAACCTCAAGTGTGGGTAGGCTCCAGGAACTATAATTGGTTTAAATGTAAGTCTATATCAGGACACAAACTAGAAAGGAAAGAGAAACTTAATAAAATTGAGTATCAGCTGTACGAAAAACATTCTGCTAGACACTTTCCTACATGCATATTCCTTGATTCAAGTCATTCCTTTCTTCAGTTAAATTCATGTTTATATACACATATGAATATGTAAATACATGTATGCATTGAGGTATAATATACATAGTGTATATATATGGTGTGTGTATATGAATTTGTCTGAATAAAACTATAGTTGCTATAACAAAAACAAAATTATAATGGCTTAAATAAGATAAAAGTTTTTCCATTTCCAAAACTAGACCTCAAAATTGTACACATTTTCTGTCCTTTCCATTTATTAACTGGGACACTTGGATGGTCCACTTCCCTGTCAGAGCTTGCGAAGTCACATTATTTACTGACAATGAATTCACTGTGTACCGTAGTCTGCTGCCATATATAAAGAATCATTGAAACTGCCTTACCCCAAATAGCTCCCTCTCACTCAAGCATAGCTAATACATTTGTTCTTTTCCTTTGGTAGATTGTCTGCTCTTTGGAAGTGGGAACTGTGTCTCCTATAATTTACCTCAAAAGGTCTTTGGATGTGTAGATGGAGGTTATTAGCTATTTGCTATTACCACAAAGGACAGAACAAGGAGAAATAGCTTCAAGGGAAAGTAGGTAATCAGATAAGGTGGCCAGATATTAGAGTCATTTATTGAGGAAGCTTATTGAATCTTCTTCCTTAAAAATATTTCAAATAGAGTAGAAAACAGTATGCCCAAGATGGTTTGGAAGCAGTTCTCCCTGGTACAAATGCCTAAATTTCAAAACAAACTGTTTTCTATAATTTACGTCAATTCAACTGTGCTCTTTACCCCTTCATTAGTAAAGAGCTCATAATGCTGGTTACAGAATGGTATCGCACTTGTCTGCCTGTGGCCCTCTCTATTCTCTGTCCTCTGCTGTGATTCACAGCCATTATATCACTTTTATTTACTCGTTCATTCAGTTAATATACGTGGGAGGCTTACTATACACCAGGCACTAGGCTTTGACTGCAGAACTGTGAAGAGACACAGATTATCTTCACTGATGAGATTGGTGACTAAGGGGCCCGATGACCTAAGCAGCCTCCCAAACCCTCCAAAGCTTAATGAGCCAGACATCCTCCGAAGTCTAAGCAAATGGATACCATGTACTTTCTAAGCTGGATAAATATCAAATACCCTATAGTCCAATACCTTGGTGGCCTTAAGGAGTTGGAGGCTAAGAAATGGTGTTTAGACATTTTACCTGTCAGGAAGTGTAACTCTTCAGTGCCCGTTCTATATGCTCCTTGTTCTCACCTGAGTGCTCAGGTCCTTCTCTCCTGTGGGAGTTGTCTGGGTGGAGTCTGATCTTCAAAAGTCATAATAAAATGCATGTTTTATTGTCTCCTTTCTCTATCTTAGCAGTGAAAAAGCGGAGCTGTGGAACCGATACTCAAAGGCATGGGGGTGTGGTGTTTATTCTCAAAGATAATAAACTGGCTCTCAGGCCCAGCTCCCTGCTTTAACATATCTTCACCTGAAAGGGAGAGGTAGTCACCATCACCACTGTGGAGCCTGACAGATTTTTAACTCTATAGTTTTATGATTGCTTTAATTTTTAACACCTACTATGTGCCAAAGACTAAACAACATGCTTCTTAAGTCTTCCTTTAATCTTCACACCCAGTGTAGAAAATACTATCTTATCCTACTGATGAGGAAGTAAGACTAAGAGAATCAAAGTGTGTTAGTTAGAGTAAGCTATCTGCTAACACATAACTCCAAATTTAAGTGTCTTGACAAAGCAGAAGATTATTTCTTATTCAAGCAATAGCCCAACATAGTGTTCCTGGTCAGGCAATCCTTCAGACAACAACTCGGGGATCCAGGATGGAAGGAGCCTGGAGACCTTTCCTGCTGGTGAATGTAGAAGAGACTGTAGGATCACGTGGAGTACATACATCATATTCTCCCATGTTCCACTGTCCAGAACACGGTCACAAAACTGTCTCTAATTGCAGTGAAAGGAGGGAGAGATAGTTTAGTTGTGAGAACAAGAGAAAAAGAAAAACAGTTTGGTGAATGATTAGCCAGTCTCTACCACAGTATACTCTTGCCCAAGTTATATAGTTACTCTGTAGTGGGTCTAGGATCCCAGCTCTCTGACCTGGCACCTAGCTATGTCACTGTGTCTGTGTGCTTCAGCAGCAGAATATCTTGGAAGTGCCTTGCCAAGGCACTTCCCCTGGCCCAGGGAAGTAGTTCTTTGGGGAAAAAGATGGTCAATGTCTTTATTGGGATCTTGGAAATACACTGAAGTCAAGGATGGTTCTATCAATCCATCTTCAAAGAGCAGTGATGAAGACATTCTTAGAGACTAAAGAAGGAAATAGAAGCTTGGGGTAATCTCTGTTCCTGTGCCAGGAGATGCAATAATTCCACCTGGAGTCAGCTCTGACATTCAAAGATCGCTGAACTGTCACTGGGTAGAACAACCTAAAGAATGGGGAACCCTATTCTGTGTTTTATTGAAAAATCTGTGCACTCTTCTAAAAGATCTGTGGCCTTTGATTATATTACAATACTTCTATGAATCCCTTAAGTGCCTAAAAAGACCCGAGGGAGCTCCTGAAGAAAGACAAGTCTAACTAGGAGAAGGCCCCAGCCCAGGAAGCAGTTAGCCCATCAGCAAAGGAAAGCTCTGTCCATCACAGCAATGGACCAAGAGTTGTGAGCCACAGAATAGAGAAGGTAAAAATCAAATATGGTTAGAATGATTTTAATGGCACACTCTGAGAAGAATTTTCATTCAGAAACATTGAGAAAGACTTAGTGAGATTTCAAGGGACTAATATTTGGCTCCTTTCGGAATATCGTGCTTGACTTTCTTTTTTCTCTATGCAAATTTCACATGATTTCTGATGTGCCTGTAAGTGGGTATTGGGCTAATAGATCGTCTGAAGGCAAGAATTCTCCAGGTTTGGGGAAGAAGCATGAACCAAAAGAAGTAAATCAGAACCATAAAATAACTGGGGCCCTGGGCCTCATGGATCCAAGTGTTGCAGTAATACAAATAACCATAGTGGCATTGTAAACCACTTTATGAGAGTTAATTTAGGAAGGTACATAGTCTAGGAGTGTAAGACCTCTGACATTCTCTTCTTATTTTATGTTCATAAATTCCAACTTGACTGTTGAGCCAACACACTGAGTTTTAATTAAAACAAAACTCTCAATTGGCATTTTTATGTATCTTTAGTTTTCTTCTGAAAGTTTTTATTTTTTCATTTGTCTGTATTTATATGGAAAATATCCCTGTATTTCTCCACATTTTCTTTATGTCTCACTCCACATTGTGCTGTTCAATTTCTTTGAGGACCAGAGCAACATCTTATTTTCTAATTCCTGGTAGTTGTATTGCCCTTAGCATTCCACTACACAGATGGAGAGAACCCATGATAACCCCACCTACACAGAGTATATGGCTGTCTTCCCAGCCAGGAGTGTCCAAACTTTTCCCTAAAATGGTTCAGTTTGTCTTTAATTAAAACTTAAAACATGAGCTTCTTGGCTCTGGCAAGGGCTCTCAGATGAGAAGCTGCTCACACAGATTCGTTTCGGTGCAATCTGCTTCACAGCAGGCCCCATAGATGCTGCCATCAGATTCTAGGACAAGAGAAGGCTTGCAAGCTCACAGAGCCACTGAGAAAGGCAGTTTATGGCCAGAAGTACCTGCAGCTCCTCTCAGTTCTTTAACTAAAGCTAACTTGGGGATCATTACTGGAGGGAGACTAATTTGGCAGCTGTCGGCATGGAGGGCAGAGTTGCTGAGCTGACTGAAAGCCATGTGGACTCAAGGCCGCACACCCACTCGCCATTCTTTCCCTCCCCCACATCTCAAAGCTCAGCCACTGCTCACAAATGAAGTCCCTCTTTGTCTTTACCCTCTAATCAGCCTTGTTTCCAAAGTAGAACTTCATTTTGATCTAAAATTCCCACAGGGTCTTTAGCAACATTAAAAAGCCAACAAGCCTATCAGGTAACAATTTATTCTTCCTTACACTCTACCAAAAGTGGTTGCATATATAAGAAAAATAAAAGTTATTGTTTCTACCCACAAAGAGCATTCAACCTAGTTGTTGAAGGAATCACATGGAGTATATAAATTACCCATCACAAATACAATATTACATGCATATGTAAAATTTTGAAATATGTCTGGAAATTATATGGGGCAGATTGTAAAAATGTAAGATATTGTGTAATGTACAGAGTAGATAGACTAAGACCAAGAGCAGTTCAAGAAAAGAAAGATGCTCAGATGGTCCTATTACTATCATGTCCTTTTCCAGATTATCTTACAAGAGTTCCCTTGATTAAAATATCTGAAGCATATGCAAAAAGTGTACATTTACATTTCAATATATTCTGAATTCTTTCACTATTTATTTAATCCATTATCATTAGTCCCCAACTTATTAGCATAAGAGCCTAAGAGAGTCTTGGATATTGTGGAATCTACAATTCCATATGCCTACCTAATATTGCTTACAGAGAGAATAAATACCTTGTAATTTTTCAAGCATTTGGTGAAGGTGATATAATTAATGAGTTGCCAGTGTATTAAGGAGGGCTGTTGAGCCCATGGTAGCTCTTTGGCATTTTATGTTTCTTTTTTCAATCAATGGAACTCATTTTATAACTTCTATACATAAAATGTTAAATTTTGCTCAAATTCTATTGGACATTTATTTATCATTTTCTTAAACATTTACTTCCTCAAGTACAGAATTATATTCTGAATATTTTTAACTTGTGTCAGGTGGTTAGTGCCTTGCTGAGAAATATTTCCTTTTTTCAGTTATCTGGCTAATTAGGTGACTGCATGAAGTAATTTTGAGAGAAAATAAATTTGCGTGTTCATGAGATCCTTTGTTGTCACTGGTGAGGTTTCTTCTTTCCCTGAAGGTTACTGTCATTAATTGTGATCTCTTAGTGGTTTTAAGGTTTTCAGCTTATTAGAAACTATTAAGAAGTATCTTATAATAACAGCTACCATGTATAGATTATCTATTACATACAGTTTATCTAACATATTATTTAATTTACTCTTTTATTAATCCTGTAATATAATTATGTTTATGCACTGCAGATGAGTCTCAGAGTTAATTAACCAGAGTTAATTCTGGCCAAGGCAGAATCTGAACACAGATACATGACTCCAGAAATCACATTCTTTTTACTGTAATAGAAGGTAATTCAAGACTGGGCCTGCAGTCTAAACACAGTATGTCTCCGACACTCGTAGTTTTGGAAAATGGGTTCATTTATGCTCAAGAAAATTCATTATTGTATTCAGGGCCTATATCTGGCATGATTCTTTCTCCTGTCTTCCTAGTTAGTGCTTTCCTTCCTTCCTTCCTTCCTTTCTTCCTTCCTTCCTTCCTTCCTTCCTTCCTTCCTTCCTTCCTTCCATTCATCCTTCCATCCTTCCTTCCTTTGTTTTTCCCTCCATCCCTCCCTCCCTTTCCTTCCTTCCTACCTTCCATGTTCATTTATAGATCACTTCTATGTGGCAGGCATGGTCACACAAGGATGAGCAGTTCCTGCCCTCAAGTTCATGTGGCTTGCACACAAATGCAGGTCAGTAAAAAGATAATTCTAACACAAGTGTGATAGCAACTAAGTTGAGATCAGCTTGGGGCACTGGAAGAAAATAAGAGAGAAGAACCTAACCTAGCCTGGGAAAGAGGTGGGGGTTAGTCACTGAGAAACAAGCAGGTTGCCTTAGTCAGTGTGCTTCAGCGTGCTTCACTCGGTTGGAGCATTGTCTGGCAGCCGAAGGAAGGATAGTAGGTTTGATTCCTGGTCCAGGGGCATGCAGAAGGCAACTGATTGCTGTTTCTTTCACATCGATGTTTCTCTTTCTCCCTTCCTCTCTCTCTAAAATCAATGGAGAAAAAGAAAAGAAAAGAAACACACAAGTAGGTCCATATAATTTTACCTCTTAGACTAGTCTAGGATTGGTTGAGGAAGTTAGAGCACCTAATTTAGTTTTCTCATTGGACAAAAAAAGAAATATTCCACATCTAAGTTTTCGTATCTACCACCATCAAAGCAGTCTTGAATTAAAGCATACAAATGCAACTTTGGAGAGCTCTAGTACTTTGGATATGTTTGCAGAGGTCTCTAGCCTGGAGCATGCACTGCCATCCCTGGGACCTCTGTCCTCCTCAGGACCATGTCCAGTCTACAGTCATAGCCAGCACCTCTGTCCAACAAGCCACTGCATCTCCCCCTGAGCCAGGATGAAGCATCTGAACTGGCTTCCCTGTTGTCTGTCTTTTCCCTTTCCAGTGTATTTTCTACCTGGAAGAGTCATCTCTCTAAAAATACATTTGATTGTGTTGTTCCTGTGCTCATAAGCTTACTATTACTAACAATAAAAGTCCAAAGTTCTAATTAAAATGGCTTGTAAGGCCCTTCACAACCTGACCCTGTTATGCCAGTTCTAGTTTGATGGTCCAACATGGGTCCCTTGCTCTGGGCCCTTGTTGATCCTCAGTCATAACTTTCCTCTATTCTGTTCAACCAGCACTCTCTCTTCAAGACTTCTGACTCCTCTGCAGCCAAGTTGGTCACATCTGTCTTTATGTTACCGTGGAGCCTGGTCCCACCCTTATCCTAAAAATTTTATCTTTGTTACCACCACTTGACTTCAGATCTGTCTTCACTACTAGAGTGTGAGTTCCTCCAAGGCAGAAAATAAATGATGTCCCTGTTCCACAGTTGTATCCTAAATGCCCAGTATGACACCAGGCTTACAGACAATACCTCATAAGTGTTTGTCATGTATTCATAATGACCAGTGTTTACTTAGCCATATCTACGAAAACTTCTGTATTGCATGCATTATTTCTGTTTTTTCTTACAACCTATCTCTTGATTGGGTACTACAAATATTCCTAATTTTGCAGATTAGGAAATTGAGGCTTGGGTTTGGTAAATAATTTGCCCCAAGTTAAATTGAAGGAAAGTGGCAGATCTAAATTGGTCTTCTGCTATAGTACATTGTTGAATGCATCCATGCATGCATGTATACAATTAATGAATGAATAAAGAAATGAATGCATGTTGCTGTTCATTACATCTTTAGTTATACTAGAAATTGTGATAAGCCTATTCTCAAGTGGTTTTTTGAGTCTCCTCTCATAATAAACTTCTAAAATAATTTAGGGCTTTATGATGTGTTTGTCTCTGGGGAAGTAGCAATCCGTTTGGGATTTGTTGTTCTAAGTAGTTAGTAGTTCTAAGTAGTAGTTCTAAGTAGTTAGTTCTAATAAATGATTTGCACTTTGAAAACCAAAAAAATTCAATAAAGTTGTTGTCTGAACAAGCATTAGTAAGCTCATTACATACAAGTAATGGGCAAGGCACTTAAAGAAAGAAACACTGTGAAGAATACAATTTAGAATGACTAGCTATACAGAACACATTTAACAGTCATGGTTTCTGAAGGGAGGGGTGTTCTTGGAGTTCAAATAGGGCTGCTGTCATCTCTGAATGGGGAAGCAGGAGCCAGAATCCTGTGGTCTTCTTGCTGTGGGACTTTGGTCAAATTTCCTACTTTCTCCAGGCTTCTGTTTGCTCAGAGGCACAAATTCAATAATATTCAACAGGTCTTTATTGATAGACAATCAGGCCAGAGAAGTTGGCTCAGATGGTCTGAGTCAGTTCATATACCTTACAACCAGTGACTCTAAACTTTGCTCTTCACTTCTCAGATGAGGATGTGGGGTCCCAAGAGTCAGGTACTTGGCCAAGGTTACATGACTAATTAATAGCAGAAAACAAACAGTTCATTATTACAAACTGTCATTTTATACCATTAATGTACTGTGAGCTCCCCCCCCACGCATACACATTAAGGAGTATAAATTGTGGACATTCATCACTTATCCCCAGCAACATCCAAAATAATCTCTGCATAATTTAACAAACATGGAGTGTTTGGAAAATTTTCAAAAAAATAACCCCAGGAAATGAGAAAATGATGTCATAATATTACCCATTAAAAGAAATGAAAGTTCCATTTTTTTTTCCAAGAGAAAAGTAAGCCGGAATAACTCTAGTTGAATTCCAGTTCTGCTTTAAACTAGCCATGTGGCTTTGTCCTCTGTGAGTATCAATTTCCTCCTGTCTAAAATGAGACAAGATGTTTTGACTCTCAAACAAGACACCGTATGTGAAAGTCTTCAGTAAACATCTAAAGCACTACAAAAATACTGGTTATTATTAGCTGACGTGCTTTGCTCAGAGAGGTTATTACACTTCTCTATCTTCTTCTAAGACAAAGAAATGGCATTTAATAGTTGGCGAAGAATTTCATCTTGGCAAAAGAACAGCCTTTCTGATAATGAGAGCTATTAGATGTTGGCAGGGGAGACAATAAAGGTATGTTAAAGCAGTATTTTGTTGAAGAATTGAAAGGAGACAAAATATATGGCATAGTTAGTTCTTCAGAGCAGGAAGGAGAAATAGAAGGATATTCCTGATAAGGAATATCCAATAGTAACAAAGTGTATTTGTGAGATTCTAAGACTGTTTTGTCAATTTCTTTCCCATGAATTGTGAAAGAAAAGAAAGCTTGGTAATACTCCATGAGGAGTCTTTGTATAGGATGTAGTCATCAAATGCATTTTTTTGGAAGCCTTTCCATGTGGTCAGGAAAATAGTTTGGTCTTTCTTGCACAACTGGGTTCTCTGGGTGAAGACACAAACAGAGCAGTGTATTCTGTAACGGGAAAAGAAAGAACTGAGAGATAGCCTGAGACGGCTCCCTCCTATCAGCGCACTTAGAGGTTCAGGAAAGGTGTTTTTTAACTGTATCACCTTTAATGTCTCCAAAGAGCAATTTGGGGAATGGCAAGTTGGCATTTGCAAGAGGTTAAAAGAAAAGGAAAATTGCTACCCTGCTGTGAATTTGTGCTTGTGTCTGTTTTATGTTTCCAAACAACAGCCTGTAGGCTAATTTATATAATTGTGAACTGTATTTATGAGGTTAACATAGAGAAGTTTTTTTGTTTGTTTGTTTAAAAAGTATGTGAGGGACCCAAGACATAGGTAGCATTTGGGGGAGGCAAACTCCACTCTTTCAACAGTTTAGATTGGTCCATTATATATAAACTGTTTTGTTAACCCATACACAGCATGTGCATTTTGTATATGTTGATGGCATTAAGGTAAAAATGAAAGAGCAGGAGAGTTCTGTGTAGCCAACTTTTTATATTGAAAGAGGCCCTGGGACCACCCAGCATTCTGGATTGTCGTTTGCCAGAGAAAAATTGGGGTTGGTTTGTTTATTCTCAGGAGAGATTATCCATCTTTGAGTGCTTAGTAGCACCAAGCATTGGCACCTGGAAGATAGTCAATGAATTTCTCTTGAATTGAAATGAATAAAATTCATTTGATGTATCTTTCGCTGCTCACATGGAAATCCAGCTATGTCTCTTAAACAGTTTTCCTCAGATTTAGCAGTGAAGGAGCTTGAGCAGACTTCCTGGTTCAGAGCAAAGTCATTGACTAGCTGGACTGTCTGTCCATCCACTACTAACTGCTTGACCTTGGTAAGTTACCTCACCCTCAGTTTCCTCACCGGTAAAATAGGAAATGTTAGAGCACTAACCTGACCGAGTTTTTGTGAGGGTTACGTGAGATAAGCCATGTAAAGCTCTTAGAAGAGTGGCTACCTCATAGCAAGTACACAATAAATATTGGCTAGAAGTATTACTCCTAAAGACCTGGCTAAACGATTTCAAGTGTGAATGTAAATAAATATAAACATGCATATATTTGCCCTTACTATAAATATTTATTGAGAGCTTATTATGTGGCATGCCTTGTTCTTTCACAACAGACACAGAGGTGGATAAGACGAATAATAAATAGCATATGCCATGAAGAAAAGCAATGAGAGAGATGTGATGGAAGGTGGTGGGAATGGGGGAATGGAGGTGGGGTGCAGTGAAGACCCTCTGAGGGGGTGATGTTTGAGCAGAAAAGGGGAGAGGCTACCAGTAACATGGGTTCCAGGGGATGAGCCTTCCCTGGATGAGGACCAACAAGTGGATAGGCCTTGGGTTGTTCAGGAAATGGAAAAATTAGTGTAGTAATGCAAAGTTTTTCAACCTCAGCATGATTCGTGTATCAGGTGAATACTTAATTCTTTGGCGTGTGTGTGTGTGGTGGTGGGGGTCCTGTCCTATGCACTTTAGGATTATCGGCATCCTCCCTGGCCTCTGTCCAACCTATGCCAGTAACACAACCACCGCCCATCAAACTGTGACAACAAAAATATCTCCAAACATTGGCAGGTGTCCTCCTGGAAGGCAAAAATCCTCCTCCTCCCTCCCTTGTTGAGACCCATCAGGCTAGTGAATGAGCAAGAAGGAGAGTGGTTTTATATGGAATAAACAGTATTAGGGAAGATCTTGGTAGCTCTTTCTAGGAACACTTCTGAAGCCTTATTGGCTAAGTATCTGACCTCACCATCCTCCTCCTGGCCAGAATATAATGTCTGGATGTGTAAAAATTGAGGCTGTGATTTCCTAGGTGTCCAACTTCACTAGTTACTATTCCTCTACCAAGCCTGTGCCTTTATTTCTTTACTCAGAATATGAAACAATGTCTTGTAGCTTTTATTTCACTGGTAAAATATGTAATATCGAACTATATTCCTCATGAAATAATAAGCATGTGGAACAAAACTGTTTCTTTAATGAAAGTTGACATAATGTATTTTATTAAGTATTATATTTATTTTACCTGAAAATTGAATTGGAAATAGCTGTCTCTTTTGAGTTCTCATTGATAAAAGGTTTGCAAGCAGCTAGATTTAGTATATTTATGAGAAATGTACAGCTATATGGTAGGTTACAAGGGTGAGGGAGAGCTAATAGCAAACTATACCAATAAAAAGCCTCCTGAAATGCTTCCCAGTCTTTATAAAACATTAGCAAATAATTTACTCTTTTGAGTATATGTAAATTAAAACTCCTGAGGCCACAGGATCAAGCATTGTTTTCATTTGGTGCAAAAAAGAAGACTAGCATTATTAGAATGCGTGAGACTGTAATTAAGATAGACTCTGAAGCAACCCGATGGTTCGAGACCCGCCTACATCTTTCAATGATTACTTCTTCCTTGGACATAGTGACACAGTCATTAGAAATGCTTTTCTTGGAGTATTTACTTTCTGGCAGAAAAATACCCCAGGAATATTTTCTAGATATAGAGGGAAGTAGAAGACAACCCTGGAAGCTTTTCTTAAAGAATACAGTTAGTGAATTTTATCAGTTTTCTGGGTTTTCCCCCCACTCAAGTTGAAGAATTCTGTTTTGTTTTTTAAACTGATCTATGAAGTTTTCTTAGCTTAGAATTAGTGGCTGGCTTTAATCCTATTGTGAGAGGCTAGAAGCCTCAAGCATCTAGAATATTATAGAACTTAGTCAAGGCTCTGGAGACCTTTGTCTGAATCATAGTTAGAAACTTGTCCAGTTTTCTCAGATCCTTCTAGGCTGCTAATGTCTCAGATGCTATGACTTAGACTGGGTCACTTGGAAGTCCTTCAGCAGAGAATTTCTGCTTGGCACACGTATCAGGTATTTAAATATTTTCCCCTTCATCATTCAACCCATATGATACAGAATAATAACTAAAAATAATCCTTTACTAACAATGTCTCTTAGCTTTGGGAATCAATCTCTTCAGAAGCAGAGATTTTAAGAGAGGAAGGATAATTGAACCCAAGAATAGACTGCCATGGGAATCACTCCATTCCCGGAGAACATAAAGGAAAGAATACGCAGCCATCTGCTGATGGGCTAGACACGGCGCTGTCTGGGCTGGGTGCTCTCGGGGCTCCCTTTCAGCACTAGGCGGTTATGATTATTTTGTGAAGGCAAAATGAATGCCACAGATTTTTCTTTTTAGTGCAGCGAATCTGTGCCTTTCTTTTAAAAATCTTTATTGGGTTTATTAAATTTCAAAGTTAACAAATGCTTATTTCAAAAAGAACTCAAAGTAAAATGTGAAAATATGCCCCCTACCCCAATTCCACTCCTCAGAGTGAAGGTTAGCAGTATGAAGGCTATCCTTCCAGTCTTTTTCAAATGCATGTATTGACGCATTTTATAACTGTGTGTGTGTGTGTGTGTATTCCAAAGAAACTGTGTAAATATATGAGTTGACATATCTTTATATTTATGTAAATAGATGTATATGCTTTCTTATTTATAACAGTGGAAGTTCTTCAAAACTTCCCTCCAAAATACCTCCTCTGCCCTAACTTTTATGTTTCTTGCTCTTATTCCTATTTTCTTCAACCTCCACATTCTGTACACTAAAATCCAAAGAATATTACAAAAAAGGAAATCTCAGTGAAGGGTATGGCTGGGATGACAGAGATGCCAGGACCAAAGGTTTCTTTGGCAGGTATTTACAATGCCTCATATATAGTGTGTCACATGTAAAATTTTTGTGTCCTAATTTATATAAGATCTATTCCTAGAAGCGCAGTCACTTGTATCTAAGGGTATACCTCAATTTTAATGCAAGTTCCTTTAAAGGAGCCCAAGAAACTCTTGTAAGACGTTTTGCTATGAACTGTTCCTACAGACACCTTGCAATATCTTGCAAAATCCCCCCAGGGATTTTACGTGTGGGCATGGCTCTTCAGTAAACGCAAAATTCATGGCTTAGTTCAGAGAAGAGCAAACCTGACCATAAGGAGCAAAGGAACAGAGGTAAACTGTAAATGAATTTCATTTCAGCAAAGCATGGAACCAGAAAACCAGAGAGGTGAACCTGAGTAATTCCTAATTCTGCTTATTTCTTACCTGACCTCCTTGTGTCGACTCCCAACTTTCACCCTTTGCTTAAAACATTTCCCCCCACAAGGACTCTTTTATTATTAATTTGCCTCTTCTCCTCCACCCATTCCAACACCCGCCGTTCCATTCCTGGGCTCTTACAACATCCTCTATCACAGCAATTATCACTTGATATTTTATATCCTTGCTTTAAGTAGTTTTTTAATCTCTATAGTAATCTAAAATTCTTCAAGACAGTCTTTGATTTCTATATCCTTAGGACCAAGCATAGTGTGGTGGTATATAGTAGGTGCTCAATATATGAGTTGGTCAAAGAGCTAAATAAAAGATGGATGACTTATTACAGTAACATTATATGAGTATCAGTATCCTTTCCATAGTCCCCAAATCTTACAAAATACTGATGCATTACACTTATTTCAATTTTTTCTAATATTTCAAATAAAACCATACTCAAAAACCTCCTGTCAAAATTGTTTGAAATTACTGAAAAGAAGAAAAATTAATAGAGACTGTGTCTTTGTTGGGACTCCTATAAAAAATACACAGACTGGGTAGTGTGAAAACAAGAGAAATTTATTTTTTACAGTTTTTAAAAAAATATTTTATTTATTTGTTTTTAGAGAGAGGGGAAGAGAGGGAGGGGGAAAGAGGGAGAGAAACATCGATGTGAGAGAGAAACATTGATTGGTTGCTTCTCGTACATGCCTCAACCAGGGATCAAACCCTCAACCCTGGCATGTGCTCTGACTGGGAATTGAACCAGCAACTTTTTGCTTTGTGGATTAATGCCCAACCAACTGAACTATACCTGCTAGGGCTACTACAGTTCTGGAGGCTGGAATTCTGAGACATGCTACCAGCATGTTTGGGTGAGTGCCCTCTTTTGCTCACAGACTTCTTATATCCTCACCTGTGGAAGGGGCTAGGGAGCTCTGTGGGATCTCTTATAAAGAGCACTAATACCATTCATGAGGGCTCCACCCTCATGATCTAATAACAGCGCAAACACCTCACCTTCTAAAACCATCATATTGGGCATTAGGATTGCAAGGTGTGGATATTTGGGAGGACACATTCAGACCATGGCAGATCATCATATGGAACAACATGGCCATCAGAAATCTGTAGACTTATAAAAATGCCTATCACTTCCACCAAGATGGAGGCATAGGTGGAGATGCTGTGCTTTCTCCCACAACCAAGTTGAGAGACAACAAAATATTAGCAACAGAAAACATAGCCAGAACCCAGAAAATTGAATTATTTGGAAGTCTGATAACGACAAATTCTTTAGCCTGACCGGTAAGAGGGGCGAAGCCAGCAGCTGGCAGAGCAGGGTTGCACAGGAAAACTGGGTCAGACAGACTCAGGCGCGCCGATCCCACATGTGGGGTTGCAACGGGCGGACCCAGCGAGGGTGCAGGGCGGTGGGTTGACTGTGGTCCCGCATTCATGCACAGATAGACCAGCGAGAGAGTGGGGGGTGAGACAACGGGAGATCGAGCAGGCCCCAGCAGCAAGAGGCAGCAGAGGGGGCCACCATTTCCCTGCTCTGACCCTGCCCCCACATACAGCATCACAACCCAGCTACCGGGGGCAGCCCCGCCCTGGTAAACATCTAAGGCTCAGCTCCTCAAAATTAACGGGCGCGAACAGACCAAAAATGGCTCAAGAAGATCTCAAAGCCCCAGAGCCCATAAATTTAAGCAACAAAGAAATAGCAAAACTTTCAGATGCACAGTTCAAAACCCTGGTGATCAGGATGCTCACAGAACTGGTTGATTATAGTCACAAATTAGAGGAACATATGAAGGCTAAACTACTTGAAATGAAGGGAATTGCACAGGAAACCAGTAGTGATGAAGAGGAAACTGGGACTCAAATCAAGGGAGTGAACCAGAAGGAAGAAAATAATGGCCAAACAAGAAAATATGAAGAAACAAGAATTCAAAAAAATGAGAAGAGACTTAGGAACCTCCAGGACATCTTTAAACACTCCAACATCCAAATTATAGGGGTACCAGAAGAGGGAAAGGAACGGCCACCAGTGGAAAACTTATTTGAACAAATAATAAAGGAGAATTTCCCCAATCTGGCAAAGGCAATAGACTTCCAGGAAATCCAAGAAGCTCAGAGAGTCCCAAAGAAGTTGGACCCAAGAAGAAACACACCAAGGCCCATCATCATTACATTAGCCAAGATTAAAATGAAAGAGAGAATCCTAGAAGCAGCAAGAGATAAGGGGACAGTCACCTACAAAGGAGTTCCCATCAGACTGTCAGCAGATTTCTCAAAAGAGACCCTACAGGCAAGAAGGGGCTGGAAAGAAGTATTCCAAGTCATGAAATCCAAAGACCTACAACCAAGATTACTCTATCCAGCAAAGCTTTCATTTAGAATGGAAGGGCAGATAAAGTGCTTCTCAGATAAGATCAAGTTCAAGGAGTTCATCATCACCAAGCCCTTATTATATGAAATGTTAAAGGGACTTACCTAAGAAAAAGAAGATAAAAAAGATGAACAGTGAAAGGACAGCAAACTCACAGTTATTAAGAACCACACCTAAAGCAAAATCAAACTAAGTGGACAGCTAGATCAGGAGCAGAACCATAGAAATGAAGATCACATGGAGGGTTAGCAATAGGGGAGTGGGAGGAGGAGAAGGGGGGAGAAGGTACAGAAAATAAGTAGCATAGGTGGTAGGTAGAAAATAGATAGGGGGGAGGGCAAGAATAGTATGGGAAATATAGAATCTAAAGAACTTGAGACACATGGTCATAGACTAAAGGGGGGAATGGTGGGGGAGGGGGTGTGCAGGGTGGAGGGGAATGAAGGGGGGAAATAGAATAACGGTAATGGCATAATTAATAAAGTATATTTTTTAAAAATGCCTATCAAGGCTCTGGCTAGTGTAGCTCAGTGGATAGAGCACGGGCCTGCAAACCACATGATCATGGTTTCGATTCCCAGTCAGGGCACATGCCTGGGTTGCAGGCCAGTTCCCAGCAGGGGATGCAGGAGAGGCAACCATACATTGATATTTCTCTCCTTCTCTCCTTCCCTTCCTCTCTAAAAATAAATAAATAAATAATTTAAAAATACAAAAAAAAAGCCTATCAAGTTATTCTTTCTCTTTCCACCTACTACAGCTGTTTATGTCAAGGCAAATCTGACCTTCTTCTCCATGAATTCAGTGGATGGATAACTTTCTTGCCCAGTAGGTTCACTATTTTGAATGACAACTGTATTTGCATGTTAAGAAGCAAGTGGTTTTCTCCAGAGTCAGAAATGTATCACTGGCATCAGGACACAAGGCCTTGCCATCACCACACCTGTATGGCGATTGGGTGGAGGCCAGTGTTGATCCTCTTCTGGAGCATCTTGAACTTTCACCTCAGAGTTCCTTAAAAACCAACTGAAGGGTTGTGAGTAGTGCTCTAATGTTTATATTCTATTGTTCATATTGCTAATGCTCAAAATACATTTCATATACATAATGCTTTTTAGAGTCACAATGGCATCCATAGCAACATACATTTATTTCTCTTATAGGAGAGTTATTTCTCTTTCTCCTCAACTTCATCTCACCCATGAACTAACAATTGCTTTCTCTTTTCCTAATTTGGATACCTTTGAAGTTCTACCTGACAATTACCAGAACATGAACACAAAACACAGGAGAAAGAAATCTTTATCAGTGAAACAAACCAGTAATACGTTAAGAAGATAATGTTTCTCCCATTTGGAAAGCCTAGGTCAGCACAAGAATTACCCTGAGGTGCTCTCAGCAAGGCCCTGAAACTGCGTCAGCTGTCCTTTCTCCTCTTACCTGGGCGTGTAGTGTGCCGTACCTACCATTTGATATATATGCAGTAACGACTAGCTCAATACCTCAGGCTTTTCAAGAGTCTGGACTGACACCTCATTATATGCCACTCTTCCCTTAAGCACACAGCTCTGTGTCTGTAGAGAGCAGGATGGAGCCACATCATCCTGAAAAGGTTCTAGGAAATGGAAGAGTCACTGCTTCTGTCCTAACACTCTGTGTATGCATCTCTCTTACTCCATGGTGCAGAAACAAAAACCTCATGCTTACTACAATGTACAAAGGAGGCTCTAGGAAGTTAATTTCCGTTTATATTGAAGATTCATTTAAGTGCACTGAAGATAAAGCAATTGCTATTGCTCGCTGCAGTGTTATTTTAAAATAGTTGAGCAATGGGAACATCAGCTCAAGAAGACAGTATTTTTATGTGAATGCTGGTAGCTTATATATTTTTTCATAGTTTCAATGTTTGATTTCCACTGTTGATTGATTTTTTAGGAAAGAGCTCTTTAAAATCGAGATCATAGTTGTTGCTTCAGGTTGCTGGGGGAGCAGGGCTGAGGTCATCTGCATCTTGTCCTTTCATAACTCACAGCCCGGGAAGCAGAGAAGCAGTGACTCCCTGGTCTTCCTTCCATGCTCCCCACTCTATCATTTCTCTCCCTAAATTGGTTGATCTTTGTGGTGTTTGCCCACCTCATCCCAAGACTAAAATAAGGATAAAACAATTTTTTTTAAGATTTTATTTATATTTAGAGAGAGAGGAAGGGAGAAAGAGAGGGAGAGAAACATCAGTGTGTAATTGCCTCTCACGTGCCCCCTCCTGGGGACCTGGTCTGCAGTCTAGGCGTGCGCCCTGACTGGGAGTCCAACCCGTGACCCTTTGGTTGCAGGCCAGTCCACTGAGCCACACCCGCCAGGGCAAGGATAAAGCAGTTTAAGAAATAAGGAGTTCCATATATGTCAGGACCTCATCAGGAGACAGAAGCCACACCAGTTATTTCAACAGTAAGAATTTAATATTAAGAATTGTTAATTAGCTATCAAAGAATTGAAAAGATAAAAATGGAATAATAAGGTGTCATGAGGGTGGCAACCGCAGGAAACACCTACCACTCCCTAGAGATGGAGGCACAAAGGGCAGGGTAGAAGCTTCGCCCTGGCCGAGTGGCTCAGTTGCTGGAGCCTCATCCCATTCCCTAGAAAAATTGTGGATTTGATTTTTGGTCAGGGCACATGCCTCGGTAGTGGGTTCAATTTCTAGTCAGGGTGCGTACGGGTGGCAACCAGTCGCTGTTTCTGTTTCACACCAATGTTTTTCTCTCTTTCAAACAATAAACACATCTGTAGATGAGGAGTAAAAAATAAATAAGTAAAACTTTAGAAGCTTAGGGGAGCAGCCCCCACATGGGACACAAACCTGCTGTAAGTGGTGCTTCTTAGCTGGTGATCAAGATTCCAAGCTTTCAGAGAGTGCTACAGAGTTGGGACGCTGGCCTCTGAGCCAGCTGTGTGGCTGACTGGTGTTGATGCCTCTAAGGAGCATAATAAGTTTGACTTGTGAGGGTTGGAAACACAGCTAAAATGCACAGAAAGAAAGCAGGAAGGAGCAGGTCTTTCTTGTGCCCGATGGTCCCTATCTACATTCTCTACTGTAAACCATAACAGGGACCCAGCTGGCAATGGAGAACTATGGGTTTCGGAGCTGCAGGCCCAGTATCGCCAAAGCAGAGGAGGGAGGCTTAGATTTGAAGCTGAGGGACAATAGATTAATAATTGCCATATTATTATTATTATGGCATTACTGTATGGAATTCACATTCTCTCTTTCTTGCCTGCTTATTTTTACAAAAACCCATAAACTTCTCAACTATCTGAGATACTTCCCTGTTTACACTCACTGCTTTTGCATTTTGCTTCCTTTCCAAATCTTTGCGAAGTGATTTATTGTAGCCATAAAGTTTGCTTTATTCTTCTGGGAATAGAACAGAAAAGAAACAAAAGTTAGGATGCCTGTATCACAGTGGTGTGGTCAAATAAGTGATTATGTTGTGGAAATGCAGCCTCGCGTTGACGATAAAGCTCGTCAGTCCCAGCTATTCAGACTGTGGAACCATTTTAGCCCTTTTGGATTGCAGTGCTGATATCTGCAGCTGCCTTTAGGATAATCTCACTTTTATTTTGTATATGCTTGAAAAAATTACTACTAGCTCTGTTTAATCTCACTTTTTAAAAGTCACTTGATTTTCTTATTTAACCCTAGCAATTCATTAAAAATTCTACCTTGTCCAAAGCTAGTTATTTTATATTGAAGGGACCATCTGAGTATTTAATCTACATTACTGCCTGGAGGTGATAGGTTTTGATTGATGGGCTTTTTGTGTATTCTCAGCTATAAATGGCATTTCTTTTGAGAAGTAAACAGTTGGTATATTTGTGCCATATGGCCTTTGATGGAAAAGCAAAGCTTCAACACTATAAAGTAGAGTATCCATAGTTTAAATTTTTTAAAAGGCAGTAATTTTCATTCATCATAACATACTAGCACAGACTCAGACTTCAAGAACTACTTAACCTTCACTCTTCTTGGTTTCTATGGAGCACTCACTTACCTTTATCTGGTGGGCCAGGGAATTTTTCAGTAATTGTAGCCTTTCATCTCTATAAAGATAGAAACTGAGTAGCTCTAAAAAGCCTTGTAGCTCTTCCTTTGTTTTGGGGTAGTCACATCTTGTATTTCTGTGATGAATGTCTGAAGCAATAATGAAAGAATATGACACGCAAAGTTCCTAGAACACATTTCTATTTTCCTCTCTAGCCTCACTTAGATATCTTCATCCTGGATACCTTATATTATTACCTCCTAGAGACTGCTCAGAATGATTCAGCACGAAAGCATATTGTCACACCTGGAATCCAGTAACAGAAAAATTCTGTTAATAGAAACTCTAAACTCACTACATTTAGTATTATTGGGTGAGATGGTTTATCAACATCTTTTGAGAAGCTTGGGCAAGAGCAAGTTTTGCAAATACCTTCCCTTCAGCAAAAATCTTAGGGCACCTATTGATTGTAGTCCCCAAACAAAAATTCTTGAGAGATTAATCACAGGACACTTATAATGGCTACTGATTACAAGACGATCTTTTGAAGTATCCAAATCCAAGAGCCAGTCTCTCTTCCCTGAGAACTAGTTCACCACCAACTTCACCAATTACCTACTCGCAGGGTCCTGAAAGCCATGTTCACACTGAAAGAGGTTCGCTGCAAAGAACGGGCCCAGGGCTGACCACCTGATTGAATCTGAGCCAGTCAAATTCTTTCTGGGGGGAGGGATTAGAATTGAAAGCTAACAGGATTACAGAAAAAAATGAAAGGTCAATGAAGTTAAAGACAAATGCGTGGAAACAGTCCACAAAATGTGCTGCCGTAGTCCAGAGTTGCCCCAGTTCCCGAACTTCTGGAAGACCTGACTGAATAACCTCCCTTTTTTTGGACAACACGAGATAATTTAGCATGGTGTACATGAAGATGTACCTCCTACATCTCTCTGCAAGAAAGGTCTTGCTGTCTGAACCTCTGAGGAAGCTGTCATTTCCTTCAGGCTTTCCCTAGGCTGTAGAGAACTATTTTCCTCGAAATTTACCCTTCCCAGGATGGCCCATATCCATGTCTGTTCACAGTCAGTGGAAAAAGTCTCAGCCATTTACGCTCGCCATGGGAAGATTCAGATAGACTCTCTATACGCCCCACAGTTCCTTATGAGTTTGATGGAGGCAATGCCAGGTCCACATTACACTTCGTCTTCTCCCTCCGACCATCCCTGGTCCTATCCCCTTGTTTCCACAGATTTGGATCTCCAATAAATTTCCTGTATGCCAAATTCCCTCTCAGCATCTGCTTCTGGAGACTCCAACCTGCAACACTCAGTAGATGACCAACAATTTTCTTTTTATTCTTAAAATTAATCGAGTCAGTTTTATTGCTTGCAACCAAGAGTGTTAATTAAGACATTTAATTTGGACACAGTGGGCAACATAGATTATCAGCAGGGAGGCATAAGAACTTTGAGAACATCCTAACTGCTCAGATGCTGAATATTTTTAAATTTTTTCCTTAGAAGAAGAGATGATTTTTTACATTCAATTGAATTGGTGCAATCCAGTTAGAATTGCACTGGTTTTTTTTTTTTTTAATAAACTCTTTCTTTGGAGAACATTTTAAAAGCAATAATAATTATCGTTTATTTTTATGAACATTTCATCCAACACAGTTACTGGAACATAAAAAATAGTAAAGGCTTTTTAAATAAATGAATGAGATCCCACTACTATATCATTTAGTCACTGTTTTTGCAGAAGAGTATCAACAAAACTGATTATCATATCATTTTATATCAGCAAATTGCACGCTTCACATCTGGGTTGCCACCTCTTATTCCCATTTCTTTCTACCCCTCTCCTTCCCCTGGTGTACATCTCCCCTGCTCCTCTTTTCTCTTACCTTTTCCCTGTCACCCTAGAAATTGTGTGCCATGGTAAATACCCCCTCCATAGCTTCAGTCTTCTTCCTGAATACTCCTTTGCCTCCACTCTCCCGTGAGGACACCACTGTGCCCTGAAGCTCTCTGCCCCTTATCCTGGCCATCAGGGGCAACTTTAATAGGCAGCAAAAGTATTCATGTTGATTGGCATCATGGGTTCTTTATTCATCACAAGACATGTCATATCATGTTCAGACTGAGCAAGGCGAGAGACTTAAGAAGATTCTAGTTCTTGTTATTCTAGCTTTGAATCCTGCTCTCTGGATAAGTTGCATATCAAAGATGGGGAGGGGTGATTCATTCCAGTTATCCAAACATGATTGCAGCAATGATACCTCAGTCTGAGAATTTGGAAAGAAAAATAAAAGCAACTCTAAGATTCCAAGTGTGAAGGATTTTAATAAAGGAAATTAGACTTATCAGTCATTGTACAGCACAGAGGAAGATAAATCAGGGAGTGCCAGAGAGTAACTTATTTCTGAAACAGAAGATTCTCAAGTGGTTACCTAGAAGCCATTGCAGATATTAATGATCTTCGGGAAACATGCTGTCAAGCCCACAGGAAATGGGTGACTACCAAAGATTAGCTGGGAATCTGCTCTAATCCCACAAATCTGCCTGCAGCATATGGATCTCACTTTTGCTAACACCTTCCAACTCTTATGTAAGTGCTTCTTATTGACTGGCTGGAACCTAGAACATTGAGGGGGAGAGGAGTCTAGGAAATGTAGTTCACAGCTTCTCCACAGCAAGGCAGTGATGAATTACATGGAGTTGGCCATGTTGCCAACAGACTGGTTAGCGCATTTCCCACTGGGCCTCGGGAAAACTGAACACATCCACAAACTAAAAGAGGCGTCACCTTAGCCATACTTTACCCAGGCCGGAAGTTAAACGTTTCATTCCTTCCTTTACCTGAGTTACAGAAGCAGAAATGGATTTGACACCCCAGAGAATAAAGTCCAAGCAAACATCACACTGCCAGAATTAAGGAATTAATGTAGGCAGTGTGAGGCTTGGCAAAAAAGGAATTTAAAAAATCCTAAAATATTCACATTCTTTTTTTGGAACTTTATATAGCATGTGCTACTCCTCAGTCTTTCTACTATTTCTGAATTGCACTAAAACGTTAATTAAATGAAGGCAGCAATCAATCCTGGCAGGTTTTTCCCTTGGAATAGAGTAGAACTTAATTTATTTCTACTTAATTACCTCATTTCAGCCTTGCCATGTTTATTAATAATGAATATCTGTTCCTTTTTAAATGGCATTGATCACTAATTTCCATTGCTGCACAGGAGATTTGACATGACAAATGTCTAGGACTGGAAGTTCAGAGTTATTGTTTAATTTAATATACTTACATCATAATCAATATTTTAAGCAATCCATAGGACAAATGTATCAAACAGTCTAGTAATACAATACAAGAGCAGATTTTTTAAATCCTTACCTGAGGACATATTCATTGATTTGAGAGAGAAGAAGAGGGGAGAGAGGCAGAGATGGAGACTTTGATGTGAGAGAGAAGTATCAGTCAGCCGCCTTCCAACTGTGTCCCTTCGTATGTGCCCCGACTGGTGACAGGACCCGAAAACTTCTGGGGCATGGGCTGATGCTCCAACCAAGCCAGCCACCCGGTTAGGGTAGATTATTTTTTCTTTTTACCTTTTCCAGCACATTTTTCTGAACCCTGAGGTCCAACCTGATTTTCATGAACTTGAAAACAAATGCATTTACCTTAATTGTGTGATTTTTTTCCTTCTCTTTGTTCTCTGGGTTCTGTTTCCTTGCAATGAACGTCACCAAGACTAATCGACCCATTTTCTGTTTAGGAGAAATCACCCCAGATGAGGTTTCTAGCCATCTTTTTAACAATGGTAAGTGGCTGGACACAGGTGAGGTGAGAGACATTTAGTGCTTGCTGCGTGTGAGTGGTGTAAACGGTATTGATCTGCCATGAAGCGTTTACAGTAGCAGAACATTCAGCACAGTATTTAAAGTGTAAATACCTACTGGACTTATTTTTACCTATATCCAAACATTTGTAGCACAGTTTTACTCCTTTGCATGGTGTTTTCCCTTCTCCTCTGTATTTTTTGCCATAAGCCGTACCCAGATCTGGTCTATGACATCATTGGAGTTTTATTTGTTGAAGGCTTAAGCTATAGAACAAAAAAAGAAAAGGGAAAAATGCTAGTGGATAGTATCTAAATTTATAATTAAGTCATAAGAAATAAAGAAGACTCATTTCTTTAAAGATAATGCCAAGAAGCAAGGCCTAGAAAAGATTTTCTGTCCAGATTTTTACTACCCCCCTCCACCCCATTATAAAGTAACAGTTTCCTTCTCTACTATGGTTTATATGGAAATCCTCAGAAAAATAGCACACAGTTGCTGTTAATTCTCTCTGCTTGAGAAAAGCTTTAGTTGGCCAAGAGAGAAAACTGGGGTACGGATCTCTCAGGATGTGAGAGGATGAATAAAGGCTAGTAGGACAGAAGAGAGGGTCAAGTTGGTAGATCTGGGGAGGCATGACATGCAAGATTTTCCTTCTGTCGAACCATTTGGAAGTGAGGTAGATGTCGTAAGCCACATTCCCATTTAGATGAAGATAAACAACTACAGGCATTAATATTTTAAGAAAAAAACTCTCATGATAACATCTAATGAATTTGTTCTAAACTAGGACTACTTTTCTAGTTAAATAATTTCTGAAGCACTATGATGGGTATTTAATTTTGTTTTAAAACATGATCGCTAAGCTAAATGTCTCTTTCCAACGCTCACTCTTTTTAGTAGAGTTAACTGCTGTCAATGATTTATATATAACCTTTTAGATTTCTAAATTTAAATTTCCTATAAATGGTACCATTTTATGTTTTCTTGTAGTTTGATTTTTTATTTAGGATGTCATGAAGACTTTTTGATAATAGCATATATATATGTAATTATTCTAAGGACTTACAATATTTCATAGGGTATGCCTAACAGTTCAAGTTTCCTTTTTGATTAATGTGTAGGCTATGTTCAACATATTGTTGCCCTTAAAAACAATTATTCAGTTAACATTTTGGGACAGATTTCTGTGCTTACATGAGAGTGTTTCTGTGTGAGAGGTTCTTAAAAATGAAACACCTGATAAATGGTTCATGTATTTTAAATTTTGGAAGGTGGTGCCAAACCCTTTCAAATGGGTTTTTAAATTCTATGCTACCACAGAAGTGATCAGCGTTATTCCTACCATTCTCGCCAACAAAGATGGTATCAATTTTTTTTAATTTTGCCACTCTGAATGAGAAAACATTTGATTGTTGGTTTAATTCATATTTCCTCATTAGAGAAATTTAACTTTTAATTACTCTTTTGAGATTTTTAAATATGCTTAGTAAATTTTATTTTTTACGCCTATCAATCCACTTATATTCCATTTACCAAATATTTCCTAGTCACATACTTAGCATATTTTTCTATTTTGGGATGGGATTCTTCTAAATTAAAAGACTGTATTTTTCAAAATAATGTTCTGCTTATTCCCTCATTTCTTCACTGATTTGAAATGGTACTTTTATCGTGGATGGTTTTTGACTTCTCATTTGTATGTCAATCTGTTATCTATTTTCTAGTTAACTACTGTAAGTATTTAAGAATTCTATTGAATTTTTTAATGTTGATTTTATTTGCAGACACTAAAATGTATTCTCATTATTTTTCAGATAATCCTCTAGTATTTTCTAAGTAGAAAATCAAAGACTAGTTTTTCTTTGCTATGTTTGTACTTCTATTATTTATTCTTACTTTATTGCATTAATGAAGGCTTTCAGGACTATCTTCAATGGTAGAGATAATAGTAGTATCTTTGCCTTTTTCCTGCCTTCCATTAAATTTGTTCTAATATTTGTTAATTGAGTAAGACTTTTGTTAGTTGCTGGTAAGATAGCACTTAACTTGGTCAAAGAATTTATTTTTTATTCCCAGAAGGATGTTTGTTCTCTTACTTTCTGAAATGTTTATTAATTATTATTTATGCTTTTCAGCATATACTGAGATAACAACATAGATTTTCTTCTTTAAAAAGTTAATTTGAGATTTGTATAGAAAAAGAAAACACCCTTTCTAATCCTGACATATCCTAGCAATTTTATGAAGATTCATAACTAGGTAATAATTTATTATTCTTTTATTATAATGTTACATTCAATTTGCTAATATTTATTTACAATTTTTGAATGTACGTTTATAATTTAAAGTGACTTAGAATTTGTATGTGTGTCTGTACACAATGCTTATTTATTTTTCATATGAAGGCTATGCTAACATAGGATTATTAATGAAATTTTTGTTTATTTCACATGTCTTGAAATGGTGTTTCACAAATTGGCTGATTATCATCACTTTGTGCACTTGGTAGCAATACAAATTTTCTGGCATTTTCTTTGATCATTGCAATTTAGTAAGTCTAATGCAAACCGAGGAATATGCATTTTAATAAAATCTGTGAAGATTCTTATTGGCAAATTTGGGAAATATTGGTAAATATTTTGGAAATATTTATAGCTTGGGTTATATATTTTTAAGTTTGTCAACTTTTATTTACAATTTCAGCTTGATAGATTAAAATTTGATATTTATATTTGGTCCCCTCCCCAAAACTATGGGAAAAATCTAAGGCAGCAGCTCATAAAGACAAAGGAAAAGAAGACATAGCAACACAATTTTGTAGCTATAAAGCAAAATGCTGTGTGAGTGATAACTAGTTTATCAGTTCTAAGAAAACTAAATTCTAAGGCAACAATAGGGAAAGCAGAGAAGCAAATTATATCACAAAAATTCCCAAAGCCTTAGAAATAGGCAACACTTTAGTTGTGGAAGTGGGAGAGAGTAATGGGATTACCATAAACCCCCTGAATGCTCTTACATTCCTGTCTCTAACAACAGATGGGAAGGCAAGATCCTGAGGATGACCCTTTGGTCCACAGGCTGGCGCTTAATCCACTAAACCACCCTAATCCATTGTTGGTGGGATTGCAGACTGGTACAACCACTGTGGAAAACAGTATGGAATTTTCTCAGAAAACTAAAAATGGACCTGCCTTTTGACCCAGCAATTCCACTGCTGGAATTATATCCTAAGAACCTTAAAACACCAATCCAAAAGAACCTATGCACCCCAATATTCATAGCCGCACAATTTACAATGGCCAAGGGCTGGAAGCAACCTAGGTGCCCGTCAGTTAATGAATGAATCAAAAAATTATGGTACATTTACACAATGGAATTCTGTGCAGCAGAGAGAAAGAAGGAGCTTCTACCCTTTGCAACAGCATGGATGGAAATGGAAAGCATTATGCTGAGTGAAATAATCCAGATGTTGAAAGACAAATACCATATGATCTCACCTTTAACAGGAAGCTAAACAATAAAACAAACAAGCAAGCAAAACAAAACCAAAGACACTGAAATAGAGAACAGGCTGACATTGACCAGAGGGGAGAGGGGAGGGAATTTCAGGGAAAAAGGGGAAGGATTCACAGGAACAAGTATAAAGGACACATAGACAACAACTAGGGGGGGTGGAAATGGGAGGAAGGTGGGGAACACTGGGGGGGGGTGCCGGGATGGGAGTAAAAGACAGAAAACTGTACTTGAACAGTAATTAAATTTAAAAAATTATATTAAAAAAGATCCTGAGAATGATGGTTGCAGGGAGATCTTGAGAAGACAGCTTTGCAAAAGGCCTAAATTATAAGCAGTCCTTTTTGAAGCAGGTCAGAAAGCTCTTGATGAGACAGTATCAGGAATATGAAATTAATAGAAAATATGTTTTAGTATATGAAGAGGTTTACACAAAGAGAGTTTGGAATTTCTTTTTCTTTATATGACACCAAAAGCAAAGGCAATAAAAGCAAAGTAAATAAGCAAGACTACATTAAATTACAAAACTCTGCACAGCAAAGGAATTGGTTAACAAAATGAAAAGGCAACCTACGGGGAAAAAAGTAACCCAATTAAAAAGTGGGCAAACAACCTGAATAGACATTTTTCCAAAAAAGACATACAAATGGCCAAAGAATACTTGAAAAGTACTCTTGAAAAGGTGCTCACCATCACTAATCATTAGGGAAAGGCAAATGTGCACAACAGTGAGTGATCACCTCATACTTGCTAGAACGACTACTTTCAAAAACACAAGAGCTCACAAATGCTGAGGAGGACACAGAGAAATGGGAACCCTTGGATGCTGTTGGTGGGAATTTAAACTGCTACAGCCATGGAAAACAGTGTGGAGAGCCCTCAAGAAGTTAAAAATAAAATTACCACGTGGTCCAGCAATTCCACTTCAGGGTATATATCCAAAGAAATCGAAATCCTCACCCAAAGGAGATGTCTGCACTCCCACCTCCATTGCAGCATTATGCACAATAGCCAAGGTACAGAACCAGGCTACGGTACTGCGGGTGGATGGCTGAGTCAATGAAATGTGAACTATGTGTATATACATATACGTGTATATGTATATACATATACATGTCCATATGATATCTATATGTTTATATATATATATCACCTATATCTATATCTATGTAACAGAGTATCAGTATCATTCAGCCCTTAAAATGAAAGAAATTCTGTAGCTTGCAACAACATGGATGAACCTGGATGGTATTGTACTATGTGAAATAAGCCAGGCAGAGAAAGGCAAATACTGCATGGTATTACATGTGGAATTTTAAAAAGCAAAAAAAAAATGTTGAATTCATAGAAAAGTAGTTGCCAGGAGCTATGGGATGGGGGAAATTGGGAGAGTTTGGAAAAAGGGTGCTGACTTCCAGTGTTAAGATGAGTCAGCTCTGAGGACCTGCTGGAGGAGGTCACCAAGAGTGTGAATGCTGATGGACTTGCAAGCTGGATCCAGGAACTCAGAGACTCCTCACCCTGCCCCCGTCTTTGGAATGTACATTCTGCCTACCATGCCCACACTAGAAGCTGTTTCAAGGACAAAAGTAGGTGCTGTTGAGACTGTCTGGACTGAATATGTGACTAAATCCAGGCAAGGCCTCTCTAATAAACTTTTAAGATTCTGGTAGGCAGGTGCAGAGATCTGCTTATCTGGCAGATACCTAAGACAAGCATCATATGGAAGTCCCCTTCTTATTAAACCTGCCACCTAGCAATTTGGAGCAGCCCACCTTTTTCTTGTTTTATATTTTGCCTAATTTTTACTTACATGCTCAAAAATGTATATTTCCCCATCTTATTGTAAAGTGGAGCAAATCTAAAGAATTTTAAAAAGAACAATGAGGCATAAGTGGAGACTTCTACCCATCTCTGCAACCTGGCTCCAGAATGTTAATATGGGATGGCTCTGTCAGTGTTTGAGTGCGTTATTTTTAGGATAAGAGAGCCTAGAAATAAAGAATCTCTAGTTGGAAGGCTTGGTGGATATTTACTTGTCCAACAAAGTATGGCTGATTCCAGTGACAGGGACCTCACTACCAGCCATTTCTGCAGGAGGAGCCGTGCTGTTTTCAGTACCTTTCCAAAGGACCAAAGCTGTGTGTGCTTCCAATGTAAACTGACACTAAAACAGACGAATTAGCATAACTGACTGTTTCAGTTATGAAGATTAAATAGCCTTTTATTGCAGATGTTTGCCAAGGAAAATGCTCCCCAGTGGAAGACTCCAAGCAGTTAAGATAGATTTGATGAGGGTTTTAATTGCTGTTATGCAACTGGTAATGGAAAGTTTTTATTAAATGTCATGAAAGAGACAATCGATAGTTTAGAAGAGAAAAGCTTCTCTCTAATATGGACCTCGGGCTTTTTCAACAGTAGTTTATCAGCAGGGGCAGTTCCATCAGCAACCACAAATATTTATCAAGTACCCAGTATGCATATGGCAATATCAAATATGTTGGCGACTGTTGGGGATTAGAAACAATAAGCCCACGCTGTGGAGGATCTAATAATTTGAAGCAAGCAAATAGATACCATGGAAACCAAAATAAATATAGTTGTATCCATCTGTATATACACATATATGCATTCTACTAAAAGCAGTTCAATATATACTGTCAAGAATCAGAGTAAGAGTTAAATGGCATTTTCTTTGCAAAATGATTTATTGTAAAGATTTTTGTTCATTTATTTATTTTCTTGCTGGCACAATGGGAAAAACACTTGGCTGAAATGCAGAACCCCTAGGTTCTAGTCTACCATTCCTATAATGGGGCACTTCCCATCTCTGGGTCTGAGTGTTCATCTGTAAAATGGGGCTTTGCATGAGGTTCAGAGGGTTTTTGCTGGTGCTAAGATTCCAGAAAGGAGTAAGCAAGCCTAGCATACACATAGAATAATTCATGTTGTAAAATTATTTTCCGTAATTTTAAGACTCCATTCATTACATGAAGTATATGTATACTGACATAAGATTCATATTTTTCAGCAAATGCATGTATTTTAAAACTAAAATAAAAACTTGATCAGTAGGTCATAGTTGGTCTTTCCCAGATCCCCAAACTGTGCAAGATAATCTATAACATTTCTTACCAAATTCAGCATACTGTCAAGCTTGTCTCCTCCTATTGGGTGTCACAGTCCCCCAACAGCTCAATGAGCTATGTTGATAAGTAAAAAGCACGCTGCTTTTTAAAAAGAGCTGATCTTTTCTAAAACAGGTGGTAGCAGAGTAGGAATCATTTGTGCCATGCTATAGTTTTGTGATCTATCGATTGGATCAGCAGCTGACTCCTGAAAGCAAGTGGCTGAGACTAAAAAAGGTTGTTGGGTTTAGAGTGGGAAAGCCAACATTCAGCCTAGCCTTGGCCATTCCTTAGCAGTGACCTTGGGAACGTTGTGTGTGTTGCCAGCCTCTGTGAGGCTGTTTGCCCCATTTAAAAGACATAAGTATCAACATTACTGAAAATGAGATAACCTCCAGATTTCTAGAGTACAAGTAATCATACACGTGTAGGGGTTTTTAAAAATCATTTTAGACAGACATTTCAGTATTTTTCCATATTCAAAGGATTATGTTTAGCTCTTATATGCTGGGCAATTTCATTGAAAACCTATCATTTAATGCATAAGAATTGCACTGAATTTTGCACCCAGATTAAAGATTGAATTGATATAGAATAATTTATGAGGATTTGGTGAAAGTGAAAGCAATGGTTAGTGGGTCACTTCTGTTGAAGAGGAAACTGCTGTAGCTTCTTCCCACTTTAAGGATCTGCCATGTATTGCAGCTCTGGAAATGAAGGAGAAAACTTTGTGCAAAGAGCTATTTATAGCTTAGTTGCCAGGAATACCATAAAGTGTCACAGCATTTTTAACCCATTTTTTCCTAACCCTTGAGATCTAGGATGTATCTAAAGGCTAGTAGCTATGTTTATACAGGTTAGAGGGCTGTGTTAGAGCCATTTTCAATGAAAAAGACATCAAAACTGACAGGAAATACACAAAGTAAGTGAAAGGGAGAATGCTATGAGCTTCTGGATCAATTATTTAGCAGATGGAGTTTACTCCACTATCAGATGAGAGTCAACATGGCAACTGCTTTCTGAAAGATGAGATAGACATGAAGGGAAAGCTACCTACCTTCATGGTAGGTCTGCCTACCATGTTCTAGACACTTTACCAGAAAAACAGTAATTTATATACAGTATTTCATTTTGTCCCCTTATCAATGCAAAGAGGTGGTTATGAATAATTTCTCATCTTACAGATGAAGGAACTAAGACTTAGGAATATTCGGTCATGCAACTAGCAAAAATGGGATTTAAATCTGAGTCTCCATTATAATCCCACACCCAAGATTATTCCTGGGGGTGCTTTTTTCCATCCATGGAGTCACTATTATTTTGATTCTACTTTACAAGTAGATAAGGGTGTTTCCTTTTCAAGGAACTCTGGAATATTCTTATCTTTAGTACATTGCTTCCTATTAATAGCATGTTTAGAATTTCATTGGAATTAGGCTTAAAGCTGGTTCCTTTAGTTAATAAATTCCCTAAGAAAGGCCAACAGTTTGTTAGCAGGCTCAGAATGTGTGGCAGTTTAGATCTTTTTTCTGCTACTCTTCATACCCTCCCTGGGTAAGAATTATACATGCATACCCTTTGTCATCTGATCTTGCCATTCTGCTCTTTTCTTTCAAACACACCTTTGATGTGAAGTTGGCGATGGAACTTTCTTTGCCCAATGAAGTGTGAAAGATGTAACAAGTGTGTCAGTTCTAGCCAAGACCATCGCAGGCATGCAATATTCCCACTTGTCCTATCATGCTCCTTCCTTTCACCATGATGAGAACATGCCTAGATGGCTGCTAGTCCAAAGAGGACGACAGAAATTTCAGGCAGACCTGAATCCAACCTGGAGTCCAAAGCTGACCTGCTCTCAGCCTAGCATAGAGCAATTGGTCCACAGCCCACAGTAAATGGTTTCTAATGGAAGCCACTGAGTTTGGGGGTATAATATAGAATTATTGTTGCAATTGTTAGCATGTATGAATGAATGGGGTTTTGTTTAAAGGACTGTTTTAATGAGTATGAAAGTAAAGAGATCAGGGTATTGGTACGTCTTTTGTAAAGGAAGTGGTGAAGAAGTGAGAGATTTATGATTACAATTTATGTGGGAAAGAGCAGAAGAAGAAAGCCTAAGAAACGACAGTGAGCACATCTGGTCTCAGGAGATTGGGGAGTAAGAACGGGTACCTATTATGTGACTTCCTTGGATGGCTTCCTTGAGAACTTTAGTGACAAAATACAAACCTCCTCTGCTATGAAAACATTGAGAGTGACAGCCATTACATTATGCAGGCAAACCTGCTCTTACAAACTCTGAAACTGGTAACTCACACTCCAAATTCAGGGGCAAAATAATTTTGTAGACTAGAGAACCCCTACATTCAATCTCTGGCTCTGTAGCTAAATTTATGGCACTGATGGGTAAAGCAGAATGTCTGAAAATTATTTATGATGAGTTTTATATTTAAAGAAAAGTTGCCAAAATCAGAAAAAGTATGTTTTTTTCCTTTTGAAATGACTTAATTTCTGCAGTGCTCTAATAAGTATGCTCTGCTTGATGGGCTGATGGCCGGCGGCATGATGGGTGTTTGTTTCCCTACTGCCCTTCAGAGCCACAGTAGCACTTCGGATAATGGCCAGAGCATAATTACCATTACACAGATGCTGTTTGGTCAGATGCCACTCATCTCTCTGGCTCCAAAGCATCTGATCTCTGCAGCATCACACATTGTCATTCAGGTGGGAAGAAGTAGGATTTCTGAAGCTCATCTTTTTTTCCAAAACAGACTTCTAAAAATGACATAAGTACTGACTTCCCTGGGAAGAAACAACAATAGAAACTCTATGGGAAAAACCTAGTATTTCATTTACAGAAAATTGGCTAAATTATTACTTTATATCCACATAAAGAACTATCAGGCCACCATAAAAAATAGTATGATATCCTAAAAATTAGTGCAAAATAGAGCAGTAATTTCATTAGATTGATTTAGTACATGTATGTAACTTGGTTTTAATTATACAACTGTGTATGTGCATGTATGAGTAGAATAGAATATAACCTAATATATATATGCAAAGTCAACAGCATTAAAGATGCCAAGATTTTTATTAGTGGTTACATCTGAGTAATAGGATTATATGAGATTTAAACTTGTGTCTTATACTTTTTAAAATCTTTATATAATGAGTACTACTTTCTATAATCAGAAGAATAAATATATTTTAATTTTTAAAAGTAAATGAGGGGGATGTTTTTAAAGCCTGCCATTTTTCTTCATAGATGACCAGGGTGTAGGTAAATTTTCACAGATTGACTAGGGTAATTTGTAGGACTTTGAAAAGACCACCAGAGCACCTGCTAATTATACAGTATAGACACTGTAGGATATGCTTTGTCAGGTAAAATTCAAATACCTTTCACCACAAAAGTAAAAACACAATCAATGATCCATATGCAATGTCTAGAACACAGCACCACCATTCCTTACCCTGGGAAGCGATCACCCAGTGGAGTAGTAATCACAGCTCTATACACTGGCTTTCTAACATTCCTTTTACGCATTATCACTTGTGGTCCTCATAGTTTGAGGTGCACCAGGCCAAAGGATGATCACTTCCTAGATGAGTGACCCGAGGCTCAGCTTGGGGAAATGATTTGCACATCTGCACAGTACCACCAGGCTCGATTTACACCTGTCCCCTGGGTCCCTCCATTCAGTGTTCTTAGCATTCAAAGCTTCATCAAGCAATGGAAGTCTTTTTTCTTTTATTTCATTTTTCTGTGTAGCTATAGTTGCCTTTTGGACTTTTTTTATTGTTCAATTGCAGTTGTCTCACATTTCCCCTCATTGCTCTCCCTTGTCTCCACCCCCCACTCCCACAGTCGGCCCCTACCCCACTGTCCATGCCCATGGGTCCTTTAAATATGTTCCTTGACTTGCCCCTTCCCCTTCTTTCCTCCTGTTATCTCCTTCTCCTCTACCCTCAGGTCACTGTCAGTTTTTTCTTTATTTCCATGTCTCTGATTGTATTCTGCTAATTTGCTTTGTTCATTAGGTTCCACTTATAGGTGAGATTATATGGTATTTGTCTTTCACCACCTGGCTTATTTCACTTAGCATAACACTCTCCAGTTCCATCCATGCTGTCACAAAGAATAGGAGTTCCCTGTTTGTTTCTGCTGTGAAGTATTCCATTGTGTAAATGTATGACAGTTTTTTGATTCACTCATTTACTGATGGGCACTTTGGTTGTTTCTAACACTCGGCTATTGTACATAATGCTGCTATGAACATTGGGGTGTGTAGGTACTTTTGGTGTTTCAATATTCTTAGGGTATAATCTCAGCAGTGGAATCACTGGATCAAAATACAGTTCCATTTTTGGTTTTCTGAGGAAATTCCATACTGTGTTCTACAGTGGCTGCACCAGTCTGCATTCCCACCAACAGTGCACTAGGGTTCCCTTTTCTCCACAACCTCCCCAGCACTTGTTGTTTGTTGATTTGTTAATGATGGCCATTGTGATTTTAATTTGTATCTCTTTGATGGCTAGTGACGTCGAGCATTCTTTCATATGTCTGTGGGTGAGCTTAACTTGCCACTGAAGGGATATTGCTGTCTAAACAATTGGGATCAGTCTCCTGGAATTGGGTTAGCACTTTAGCTGGATTAAGTTGGCAAAATCTAACTGGTCATTAATATTCTATAAATAAATTTATAAGATTATCCAGCAGGTCCAGAGTGGAGAGGGGAAGAAGGCAGAAAGCCAGAAAACCAGGGTGGCAGATCTGAGTGATAATGTCCTAGGAGCCAGTGAGTGGCAGTGCGCATGCCTGGGATTCCGAAGTGACCACATGTGTGATTCCCCAGCAGCCAGTCAACCCTAGGTATTAGTGTAAACTTGTCCAAGCAATCTCTTTCCCAAGCTCAGGAGTTTGTTTGGAAGGTAACAAGCAACACCTTTCTGGGGAGTAAAACATGGGAGGAAATCTGGATGCTTTCTAGTAAATGTTTCCTTCACCTGTAAAGCAGGCACAAAAAGGAGAGTGTCCTTTTATTCTTCCTCTCAGTGGCTCTGTGAAGGAAGAAGGTAAAACCTGGAAGGGCTACAACCATTTTATGACCCAGAGGAACCAGCCTGCAGTCAAAGGTCATGAAAGGAATTTGGTGATGGCATGGATAAGCCACAGAGTCAGTAAGCCTTGAACTCTGAGTTGTTGACATCCTGTTATGTGAGATAATTTATTTCCTCATAGTTGAAGCCCATTACATTTATATGGTTGCCTGATATTTGCTTCTGAAAGCCTTCAAACTGATATAGGTTTCCAGAAGAGGAGTGTGGAATCATGGGAGGGGAAAGTAGGAAGGCCCCGATAGTAAAAAGTCTTCAGCTTTTCTCATAAATTGTCTTGCTTGGCAATACATTGCAACATAGAATACTGTAGCTCAGAACTTGTCAAACATTAGTGTAGATCCTCCTGGGAAACTTGTTAAAATTCAGATTCTGGTCCAGTAACTAGCTCCTGAGTGATGCTGGTGTTGCTGGTCTAGAGCACACTCAGAGGAATAGCGAGACTGTGGAGAGTAAGGAATTGGATGTTGAAACCATATATTTCAATTCAAGTTTTAAAAGATTTCTCACCATATGAAGGTAATACCTTATAAATTATAAATCATTGCATAAGAGCTATTGGTGATGATAAGGATGAAACGGGCCAAACTGCATGGGCCACTGCATGTCCATACAGGTGGTGCATGTTGTGGGGTGGTTGTGAGCATGGAATCGGGAATTACTGTAGTTTGCTGTGTATAATGCATACTTTTTGCTCACATTTTTGAGGAAAAAATAAATGTGCATTATACATGGATATAATGATTGCATACCATGGGTATAGTAATGGGTATAATAATCCCAGTATAATGTGCACAAAACCATGGGTGTGCACTATACACAGGAGTACATTATTCACAGAAAAATATGGTAGCTAGGTAGGTCCAAATCCTGGCTGTACCTCATACTGCTTGCATGGCTTCAGACAAATTACTTAACATCTTTCTCCTTCAGTTTTCTCATCTGTCATTAGGATGTGTTAACAGTACCAGCCTTATGGAGTACCACATCTGGCAAGGGGCTTAGAAGTACCTGGAAAATAGTCATTGTTTTACCAGTAGCAGTGACAGTAGCAGTAGTACTAATATCTTGCACAGCCATGAAGTTTTCATTTTTTAAAGATTTTATTTATTTATTTTTAGGAAGAAGGGGAGAAAGAGAAACATCACAATATGCAAGAGATACATTGATCAGTTGCTTCTCACAGGCCCCCAACTGGGGACCTGGCCCACAACCCAGGCATGTTCCCTGACTGAAAATTGAACGAACTTGGCAATTTTGGGGTTCGCAGGCTGACACTCAATCCACTGAGACACACCAGCCAGGGCTAAATGTTCTTCTTATTATCTTTCTTTAGTTGTGACCAAACTGCTCTCTGCACTGATACTTTTCTTTGCATTTTCTCTACTGCTTCTCCTAAAATGAATCCTGGTTTCACCCTAATAATCCCACTTCTACACATTCATTCCTGATAGCCAGTGAGGGAAAAGCCATAACCCACGAGTCTTACTGTTGGCTGTCAGGCCACATATAAAATCTAGAAGAGTATAAACACAGTGAAAACATTAATTTGGATTTACTTTGGCATATTGCAATCCAATCTGGGTCACAGAGGGGGGATATTCAGAGCCGCTCAGCACTGTGCATGACAATTCGGTGGACAGGAAAACTCTCCCCTTGGAGCTTTCTAATCATCTCTTTTCCTACTTATGTTCCCTTTCCTAAGGTCTGTCCTTGGGCTTTTATCCTGCTGAGAGCTGTAGAGAGCAAAGAAGTGAATTTATTTTTATCTGGTTCTGCTTCAAGATGGAGTTTGGCTGGATTGAGCTTCTAACCAACAGCCTTTCTCCTTCCCACCTGTTCCCTAACTTTATTTTTGAGTACTGCAGTGTCCATGCTGATGAGGAAATTAGAGCTCTAATTTCTAAATTCATCAGCTCTTTGACTGTCAGTTTCCAAGGTTTACCTTTTCAGTCCACTTCAACTACCATACAAAGTTACATAAAATCATTGCTTAAAGGTGCTCTACCTTAATGATTGACATCCCAGAACTAACTCCATGATTCCAAACCAACTTCTTATCTACCACTTTGCTCTTGAGGTTTTTCCTGACCCTGCCCCCACCCCATGGGTTTCCTTCTGGCTTTAGAAGTTCCTGCTCTCCTCCTTCAATAGTGTTTCTTCTGTCAGTACCCAGCTCTGGGCCACAACCATAGTTCTGTTTATCTTCTTTTAAGCTCTGAGCTTCACTGGAGAAACTTAAATGACAACCAAACAAACCATGGGCTAGAATCAGTATCAAATGGACTCTTGTTAAGTCCCTATTACATCCCTGACAGCAGCTGTTTCTAACATTTTCCCACGTTTTTTAGGTCTCTGATCTCCTTTTTAGAGTAATGTTTCTCAAATGTTGATGTACAAACACATCTTCTGGAAACCTTGTTAAAATAAAATGTCAACAAATGATCCTTAAATTGCTGGCTTAGAAACAATTCTTTTCAGTAGGAAGATCTTACATTTCATCTTTTTATGCCTTTTCTGGATTTTTGGTTTAAAAAAAGTTTCCCTTTGTCTTATATCTTCAATCTCTTCTTCACCATCTTCTTTCCCTAGACCCATAAGCATACTGAACTAGTCAGTGGGGGGCAGTAGATGCTATTGAGTGAGCATGTGTACTGTGTGGCTGTCCCATTTGAAATGACAGCAAGTAGAGCAACAAATGTGCATCAAATTTTACATTAAGCTTGAACATTCCTATTCAGATGATTCAGAAGGCTGCAGCTATGGGCAACTAGTGATTGGCAGCTTCATCACAGTGATGTGTCTGCTCATGCATCACATCTCATGCAGACTTTTTGGGGGAAAACATCAAATCACCTAGGTGACTCAGCCCTCCTTACAGCCCAGATTTGGCACCCTGTGACTTCAGGCTTTTCCCAAAACTAAAATCACCTTTGAAAGGGAAGAGATATCAGACTATTGATGAGATTCAGGAAAATACAATGGGGCAGCTGATGGTAACTGGGAGAACTGTGTGAGGATCCAAGGTGCCTACTTTGAAGGGGACTGAGGTATCATTGTCCTATGTACAATGTTTCTTGTATCTTGTATCTTCCTCAATAAATGTCTCTATTTTCCATATTACATGGCTGGGTACCTTCTAGATAGACTATATATATCTGTTTGTGTGTATTTGTGTGCCATATATATGCATATGCAACTATATTGTCTGTCTAAATTTATATACTATGTAACAATGTAAACAATTTTTTTCTTAACAGCTATTACTACATTCTTTAAAGGAGAGAATAATTCACGGTTGTGAGAAGTACTATAGTAAGTCCTTTGAGTCAATTGTGAGTTCCTGAGGGGGACAAAAACTGCTTTCTGTAGTAGAGGGGCAGTGTGTATACTTCCTGTGGGACTTTGAGAGGGTGGCTGTAGTGGGGGGAGGGGAAAGAGTTGTGGACAGGACAAAACTGTGTGGGATGTGGTATTATTCTTCCCTGAGCTTTAAACATGTAAGAACTCTGTGTAGCTTCTTTTTTGTAAGAGCTGGTAGAGGAACTGAGTTCCTTGTCTATGTAGATTCACCTGATACAGCACCTAAATAGCACATGAGAGAGCAACAGCCCAGACACAGAAGGATTTGAAGAAAAAATTACCCAAGTAATGCATATGTATCTTGGGAAAGATTTGAATAGGCATAGACATTAGAGCTGGAGATTGATAGCCAAGATTACTTATATACATGAACACAAAGAAGCAGCCATCCCTGGCATTAGGAAGATAAAGTATATATTTGTATATTATATACTACTTATTGAATATTCTTACAAGAATGGTATTAAACACTATGATCTATTTGGTATTCTGAAAAAGTTTTTAAATTTTATTGGTTGAACCAGCCATTGATTTTTCAGCAACCCAATCTTAACATGTGAGTGCAATTAATAAAAATGTTAACATATGACCATATTGCCCTGACTGATGTAGGTCAGTGGATTGAGTGCAGGCCTGCGAACCAAAGGATCATGGTTCGATTCCCAGTCAGGGCATATGCCTGGGTTGTGGGCCAGTTCCCAGCAGGGGACCCATGAGAGGCAACCATACCCTGATATTTCTCTCCTTCTGTCCTTCTCTCCTTCCCTTCACCTCTAAAGATAAATAAATAAAATCTTAAAAAAATATGACCATATCATATCAGCTTTCATAAGTTGGAATCTTGGGCTTGATGCACTAACATATGAGTGTTAGGCCTTACCGTGAACTTTAGCATTCAAGTTTATCTGATTCCATCTTGCCAGTCTCATCTCTGTCCATCCCTTCCTCTCCTACTCACCCTAAAGAGATCTCAAAAAACAAAAAACAAAAAAATAAAAATAAAAATAAAGAGATCTCAACTACATGCACTGAAAGCCCTAGGTACCCCCAGGTTTGGCAACCCCTGGATGGCAGTGCCTTACCATGCTTGCGCTCTGTTGTCTGGAAAGCCTGTCTCCTCCATATCCGATCCAGCCACTCTCTGCTTAAGGACGTCTCTCTTCAGTCCCTCCAGGCAGAATGAATGGTTCAATTTTCTCAGCTTTCCCAGAATTTTATTTATATCTCTATTATAGCAGTTATGTTGCCTTTTAATTATTTGTTTACATGCATTCTTCTGGCCTAGAGGTGGGAGGAAGATGATTCAATATTATAAAATATGAACACATTCTGAATCTGTTTATGATTACTAACAACCATAATGCCAGAGCTAATGTGATGATTATAATATGCTAGTACATGTAACAGTAGTATTCTGCCCCAGCTATTACACCTGCACAAAATGTGCGTATGCTTTTTCCCACTCTTCATTGCTTTCTTCTTGGTTAACATTTGGATAATGCTCTAAGGTCTGGCATGCTGTGGATTTTCCTCTCAAGTGACCTCTAGCACAGTGAATCTCAAACGTCAACCAGCATGTAAACTGCCTGGGAATTTTGTTAAAATGGAAATTGCAACGCAGTTGATCTGGGGTGAGTCCTGAGATTCTGCATTTTTAATAGGCACCCGGGAGATACCAGTACAACTGGTCTGCAGGGTCTGGGAACCGTGTTTCTGTTGCTGTGAATTGAATGGATGTGAAGTTCTGTTGCTGTGAATTGAATGGATGTGAAGTCCTGGCAGAAAATTCATATATGGAGAATTTGTATTTCAGATGATGTTTGAGTTCTAAAATCAGCCAATACTACATATAGTTAAAATTATCTTTGAAAATATCATAGAAAGTTGCAATGGTTGAGAGGGGTACAATTTGCTCAATACATTTAATATAATTTTGGGTTAAACCTTCGTGTTTGACAACTGGCATGGGATCAGTGAAAAATGCAAATAATAACTGATTCCATGAAGACTGTGCACCCAGGCCCTCCAGTCCAAGCTTTCTCTGCATCCTGGCTAATATTTAAAACTATGAAAACTATTCCTGACCAACATGGTGTGGACATTTTATTTACTGTCTTATCTGCAGTAATGGGATAATTCTTTGGTCGAGTACCATGTGAAGTAGTCAGTTTACCTGGAGAGACCATGTTGCAAAAAATAAATAAATAATAAATAGGGAATACAATATTTTCAAGCACTGGAATTACAACGCCAACTCTCTGAGAGGCATGTGGGACCTGAGGTTGCTGTGGGAAAAATTCCTTCTAACTTCCCATCTCATGCCCATTATTGGATATATATAAGTTCAATGAATACGCTGGCAAGCAGAACTCACATAGGTTAATTGTTATGGTCCTTACTCTCTCTATTTTTTTTTACAGAAAGGGCATAGTTAAATATGTATAAATTATATGCATGCAGTTCCATTGTCCTCATAATATCAATCCAAGTTCATGTGAGCTATTTATGTGTTCCTGACATCTATAGACTGAGACCAAAACTTCAGAATTTCTCAAATAGACAGCCTGTAAGTCAAGGCTTGCAAAGCATTGGAGTGGAATATGGAAAGCCTGTCATAGAATATTGAATAATGTAGTAAATATATTTATGCTGAAATCCATAAACCTGTCATTTTCAGTTCCCAATGATAAGCCAATATAAGAAAGTCCACATGATATTTTCATAATTCTTATTTCTCTTATGAACTATTTCTTGATAAAATAACTAGATAGCTTTCAATTCTTTGTTATCATTAAGTTCCTATTTTCTCCTTAGGGTGTAGTTGATCGTGAGTATTAGACAATTGTGGAATATTCATTTTACTTTTATAAATAACAGTGAAACTGATATGAGTTTATGTCATTCTATTAGAGACCAGTGATATTTTCAAGCACATGATTAAAGGCTGGGCAATAATCAATCCCTTATAATCTATTTTCACACTTACTTCTTGCTTTCCAACTACCTGTTTCAGTTGACTGAAGTCAATAGAAAAAGAAGATTCTTCTTAAAATGCATGATTAGTTGTTCTTATTTCCCCATCTCACAGTCAAACTAGACTAACAGCCTTCTCTTAATGTCTCTGAGCAAGCTTATCTAGCCTCCTGCCTAAGAGCTTAGCTGAGAGACGATTGAAAATATTAAGGTATGAAAACACACTGGAACTGTAATAAACAACTCAGCAATATGCCTTCTAAGGTGGACAGATTCTTGGTAGGCAGCCCCAATTATTGCAATCACTTTTAGGTGTTCTAATGCACTCAGCTGAATTATGCACCACACTGCTTCTGAATGACACAGCCATTTCTACTCCATTAATATGGAAGATTTCAGCCAAATGCTCTTAAATGATAGCTTCTCTTTATTTGTAATTTCAGACTCTATTGATTTCCTTCTGTTCCCTTCATTATGATTTCAATTGATTACCTTGGCAACTGCAATAACAATGATTGCACTTGACACTGTCTGAGACTCTTGAGATGGTATTTGAATAGGAATGGTATAATTTGGGAGAAAGTGTCTGCAAGAACCTGTCATTAACAGTACACTTACACTTTACTTTTATTGACTTTACTCTTTTTTGAGTGGGCTCTTGTCACAGAGTTGGATGTTAATAGGGTTACAGTAGTAGTTCAGATTTCTGCAACTCTACAGAAGGGTAAAGATTCTTAGTGTTGAAGAGAATTGGATGGGGGATGCATAGACATACATGCATAAACATAAAGATATATATATATAAAATGTGTGTGTGTGTGTGTGTGTGTGTGTGTGTGTGTGTGTGTGTGTAGTGGTGCCTTTTTGCCAGTACTGCCAACTCTGAGATTTGTCATTCAGGTTAACATACCAGTGGGGGTGGGCAGTTTGTGGTGGTTGAATTTTAGGGGCATCATAACTCAGATTAAAGAGTCTAGCCAAGATTTAATAAAGAATTCTACAGAATGTCTTTCTTAGGATTAAAGAAAGTAACAAACAAAATTGCTTTATATCATTGTCACACCATATAATTGAACATTCAAAGGCCCAACTATGGATTGCAAACTGTGGATTTCGTGCAAGCTGTTAGTTCTCCACTTACTAAAGGTCCTTTTAGGTTCTTCCTGAATGACTCTTTTCTGTAATAGATTCCTGGAGAATATCAGCTATGCAATGTGAGGGCAGCTATGGTCACATTTTCCTTTTTCTTTCTTCCAGTGTTGTTTTAATTAAGTAGCTACACATTTATCCTGTTGATAATAGCCCAAGTTTTCTGGAACAGCAGAAGCTATTTGCCAAGTTGTAGGGCTAGATGAGAATTTAGGAATACTAAGTTTCGACAATTTTCTGCTGATAGGGCATGCTATGTTCATTATTGATAACAATCTGATTTCTACAAAAAAATATATTTATTATATATATTTTATATAATATATATTATATATTAAAATACAATATATATATTATAAATATATAACAATCTGATTCCCACAAAAAACGTTTGGCTTATTTATAAGAGATTTACCTGAAAGCGTTAGTGTAGTGAGAAGAATCATGAATTGTAGGCTCATCTCTGCTATGGGCTATGTGACCGTCTACAAGTCAAGTACATCTCTAGACCTCAGTTTACTCATTTGTAAAAGCAGAGTATTGGATTCAATGATGTCTAAGGATCCTTCTGAGTATATTTTTATAACATTTGACAAAGTAACTTGGTGAGCCAATTTATTATATATAGATGTAATTCAATTTAAATGGGGTAGAAAGTGCCTGACAAAATATGCATAATGTTTGCAGAATCTGCAAATTTTAAAAACAAACAAATAAATAGCAAAGAGGTTTCTTGAGTTTAAGCTATTTTCTTTCCCTCTTCAAAATCATCCACTTTCCCCCCATCTGTGTAGCTCCATTGCTTTTGTTGAGCTGAAAGCTAATTAGATTTGATCAACTGTTTCCTGTTTGGAAGGCACAAAATTCTAGTTCCATCTTGAGTATAATCAGTTTCTAGTTTATTTCTTAAAATTGTCCCCAGTGGGGGGTGAATGTACATGCATGAGAATTGGGCATCACCAAGTCCTTATCAGAGGGTGGTAAAAGGAGGATTTGTAGGGTCACACAGTGAATGAACTGAAACTTCAGGGACATAAATCCTGAGGAGATACTGTGAAGGAGATACTGGCCAGTTAAGGTTTTATGTGTTGATTGTATATTATATCTTTTGTCATGGAATGTAAGACAAATAAGAAGAACCAGTAAAGGGCAGTCTCTAAAGAAAAAGACAAAGGAAGAGGAGAGGGAGAGAAGACTGATTATGTCAGGCTCAGCCTCTATTTCTCCTTTCTGAGTTGTCTGTGTTGTCACATGACTGTAGATTCTCATTTTGGTTTTGACATGGCCCATCCCTCATCACTGCCACAAGTTAAGTCAGCATCTTCTGGATGAAAAGCCTTCATGTTTACCATATTTAGCATGCCAATCATTGACTAACCTCAATATTCAGACTTGTTCGTCAGTTGGTAATCATACTGACAGCAGTCCTAAAAAGGATCTGGTGTAAGTAGCAGATGAATGACAGATGAACTCCTGGACAACACCAAAGAGTTGAGGGAAGGGATAATTTTGGTCACAGAAGCTCCACTTTTCTCTTTAACAAGCCCTACCTGCAAACAACCTCTACACACGGGGACCTTGGATGGTTAAGAGAGTATTGGTGTCCTGGCCAGCGTGGTTCTGCTGATAGGAGCATTGCCCCCTATCCAAAAAATTGCAGATTTAATTCCTGATCAAGGTACAGTCCTAGGCTGTGGGTTGGAGCCATGGTCCGGTTGTATACAATACCCAGACCAGACATGTACAGGAGTCAACCAATCGATGTTTCTCCCTTCTCTCCCTTCCTCTTTCTCTAAAGGCAATGAAAACATGTCTTCAGGTAAGGATAAAAAAAAAGAGAGAGAAAGGGTTGGTAATAATCACTTTACAAAGAAACACTGTTAAAATAGTAGGTGGGTAGAAAAGAGATTCAGGGCCCATATTTTTTACTTCCAGAGATATTGTTAATTGCTTCCTATCTAAACTGAAATGCCAATTTAAATGGTGAAGACTCATAGAACAGAAGTAACTAGACAATACCAGCATAGCTTTGGATAACGTTATTAGGTTTACAAAGAGGTTTCATATAAAAATCCCATTTGGTTCTCACAAGAACACCAAGAAGTAGATATCATTTTCTTTCTTTTTTCCCCTAGAACAAGGTCTTATTTTTTTATTTTTTAAATATATCTCATTGATTATGCTGTTACAGTTGGCCCATTTTCCCCCTTTTATTCCCCTCCACCCTGCATGCCCCCTCTCACCCATATTTCCCCACACACACACTTTAGTTCATGTCTATGTGTCATACATATAAAGTTCTTTGGTTTCTACATTTCCCATACCATTCTTAACCTCCCCCTGTCAATTTTGTACCTACCAATTATTCCCTGTACCTTTTCCCCCTTTCTCTCCCTCCCACTTCCCACTGATAACCCTCCACGTGGTATTCATTTCTGTGATTCTGTTCCTGCTATAGTTGTTTTCTTAGTTTGTTTTTGTTTTTGTATTCTTTAGGTTCAGTTGTTGATAGTTGTGAGTTTGTTGTTACTTTACTGTTCATATTTTTGATCATTTGCTCTTTCTTAGATAAGTCCCTTTAACATTTCATATACTAAGGGCTTGGTGATGATGAACTCCTTTAACTTGACCTTATCTGGGAAACACTTTATCTGCCCTTTCATTCTAAGTGGGAGCTTTGCTGGATAGAGCAATCTTGGATGTAGGTCCTTGCCTTTCATGACTTCCAATACTTTTTTCCAGCCCCTTATTTCCTATAAGGTCTCTTTTGAGAAATCAGCTGATAGTCCAATGGAAACTCCTTTGTAGGTAACTGACTCTTTTTCTCTTGCTGCTTTTTTCTCTCCTTATCTTTAATCTTGGGTAATGTAATTATGATGTGCCTTGGTGTATGCTTCCTTGGGTCCAACTTGTCTGAGACTTTCTGAGCTTCCTGAACTTCCTGGAAGTCTATTTGCTTTGCCAGATTGGGGACATTTTCCTTCATTATATTTTCAAATGAGTTTTCCATTTCTTGCCACTTCCTCTTCTCTTGCCACCCTTATGATTCAGATGTTGGAACATTTAAAGTTTTCCCTAAGGTTCCAAAGCCTTTCCTCATTCTTCTGAATTCTTGTTTCTTCATTCTGTTCTGGATGAATGCTTATTTCTTCCTTCTGCTCCAAATTGTTGATTTGAGTCCTGGTTTCCTTCCCATCATAGTTGGTACCCTGTACATTTTTCTTTATTTCACTTTTCATGTCTTCACTTTTTTCTCTATTTGTGACTATATTCAACCAATTCTGTGAGCGTCTTGATTATCAGTGTTTTAAACTGCATTTCATAGGTTGGCTATCTCTTCATTGCTTAGTTGTATTTTTTCAGGAGCTTTGATCTGTTTTTTCATTTGGGCCATTTTTTTTTGTCTTGGCATGCCTGTTACATAGTAAGGGGTGGAGTCTTAGGTGTTCACCAGGGTGGGGCCATCCACGTTGCTGTGTTGTGATGCTGTGTGTGAGGGAGGGGTCTAAGAGGGAACAGTGCCACTTGCAGAGCTCTCTGCTGGCTTTCAGTCACTTCCTCTGCTACCCATAAGCAAATTGGGTCCTTCTGCTGCTGATTCCCAGTGGGTGGTTTTGTGTAGGTACTAGGATCCTGAGGGTCTCTCCAGCAAACTCTCCTGTGAAGCTGGAAGTTAATCCCAATGCCTCAACCACCACAGGTTTTTTCACTCAGAGGTTTTGAAGCTTCATTTCCCCACGATGGAACCCTGGGTTATATAGTCTGTCTTGCTCCCCAGTTGTTCCTCCCGGTTTATCTGCACAGAAATGTGGGACTGCCCGCTCTGCCAGCTGCCGCCTTATGGTGAGTTATCTATGCCCAGCTTCCAGTTCTCTCTGCCTGGCTGCTGGTCTCTGCCCCTCTTACCAGTCTGGATGAATGTTTCTTCTTTAACTCCGTGGTTGTCGGACTTCCATACAGTTCAATGTTCTGGCAGTTCTGGTTGTTTTTTGTTTTCAAATTTGTTGTTGTCTGCCTTTTGGTTGTGTAAGGAGGCAAAATATATCTACCTATGCCTCCATCTTGGCCAAAAGTCTCATTTTCTTATGTTAAAGGGGAAACAGAGTCATAGAGTTTGGTGGCATTTATAAACATAGTAAGAGGCAAAAATTAGGAATTAAAAGCAAATATTACATTAATTGGAATATTCTTTCCATTATAACACAGCTTTCTGCTAGAAAACAAAGCTCTTTACTTAGTAGAACTTATCTGGGAGATCATGTCAGGGTAACCTGGGATGTAAAGGAGTTACGGTGACTTTGGCCTTCCTTAAGCATTGATTTTGAACCTCAGAGGTTGTAATTGCCAAAAGCAAGGGCTTTTCTCGGCACCACTTGCAAGAACTTACAATAAAGCCTGGAATTTTTCCCCTGCTGTCAATACTTGCATACTGGCATAGCATACCACCCAATGGCTAACAGATCTGGGAGGCTGGCCTGGAACTTCAGAATGAGCAGATTTGCCTTGTATTGGTGCCCTTTTGTAATGGCTGCTTGATTTTTCATTCCACTGCCAAGAAATGTGTCTTTCATGAGGACGTTTGAAGGAGATGCTTTTTTGTTTAGTGATTTTCTGCACCAGCAGTTTCCTCATTTAGAGATTGAAATGGATAGACCTCACCTTGGGAAGTGATGTTCTAGAATCTGTTCCTTTTCTGGAAGCAGGCAGGTGGCAGGGACACCGAGGGCATGGGGTAAAAGAGGACATGTCTTTGTAAAGGAGAAAAGGGACTATGTGAAGAGTGGCAAGTCCAGGGGATGATTCTGGCCATTTCTTCCCAGAACTAAAATATTATAACTAACTTTGCCTGCGGGGACTATAGCAAAGAAATCCTATAGGAGGTACAGTCAGCAATGTGGTTTCTACTGGGATTTTTAAAAGTGCTTGTCAGTAGGCATCCTTGATATTATAAATGTGCCACTTGAATGGAAGTTTAGTAGAACTTTCATTCAAGTGAAATTTAACTGAGCCATTACTATGGATATATTAACAAAGATTTTAACAACCCAGGGACTGAACAAAGGGGAAACAATCATGTAAATTTGAAGTTCATGTAAACACAGGGATGACTGCATTGGGTGACAATCATTTAGGCATAATGGTGTACATAAAACAATTCACTATTTTCGAGTATATTGTACATTAAGTGATTGCATGTTTGGGGGTCAAAATGGTGGCTTAGGCACAAGATAGTTCTAAGTCAAATGCCAGCTCTGTTACTCATGATGTTTGTGACCTTGGAAGTGTGGTTTAATCTTTCTGAGCCCATTTCTTATTGTTTATTGGCATTGTTTTAAGCACTTTAAACATATTAATTTATTACTTCTCACAGTAGTGGATACTTCATTCTTATCTCCAACATACTGATAAATAATACCATTCTTAGGTCAGGGCAAGAGAGACCTCTTTCCTGAGCCTTGTACTTTAATGAGCCCCACTCAGACCCTTCTCCAGCTGTGCACTTCCCAATGGACAAAGAGTCTATGGGGCCAGTGGGGCATGCCTGAGTAGATGATCAAGAGATAGCCATAGGGTACCTGCATGGGAAACTTGGATTCATGGGGCAGAATATTTTTAAACATTGTGCCCTCATTGTAAAGGAAGAACATGGTGGAAGAAAGGAGTGCTTGCTACTGGCCAACTGTCCTGGTGCCACTATGCTCTGATAGAGTACCTGGAGAATTTTACATATGAACTTTATCTTCCTAGGATAATATAAAATACAGCTGCATTTATGGTCTTTATGTAGACATTTGCTATGTGGGTCTCCATTTGAGCTATTTCCTGAGGCTGCACAAATGTTCAGGGAAGGTCTATAGATTAGAAAATCAAGACACATAGAAGTTAAATTATTCATCCCATATAACAGAGCATAAAAGTGATAGAGCTGTGTTTAGACACAGGTTCTTTGGTTCTACAGTCAGAGTCTTCACACTGTGCTATTGTCACAGTTGAATTTAAGGAATCTGTGTAGAAGTTCTGACAAGAATTCTCATCATCCTTTATGTCTTGTCACCCTCGAGCAATGAGCATGCAAGAAGATCTAAGATTTATGTGCTGCTAAAGGTGGAAGAGCATGGTCGCCGCCAGTGTCATACTGCTTTCCAAGAGACCCATCATGCCCTGGTGCTGACCCAGGGGTCTGATGGGAGCAAGAGATAGGCAGAACCATCAACTGAATCATCCAGAGAGGAACCATTTTCAGCCATCAGAGAAATGAGGATATTGGATAGAGTTTGGTTTGGGGAAATTAAGGATTTAATCATTAAGAGAAGAAAAGAGATGTAAAGCACTGATGTGATAGAATGAACTTGTATTTTGAAGCCAGACCTGTATTCTGATCTTAGCTTTACTATTTACTTGATGAATGATGCTGGCAAATTATTTAAGCTCACCAGGCCTTTGTTCTCTTGATTGTGAAAATGGAGAAGACAGAAATCCCATGGAAATAAGAAAAATCCCTTTAAAATCATTTGCATAGTACATGACATGGAGATGGCACCCCATAAATAGAGATATGAACAATAACATAAATTCTAGCAGTAGTAAAAAAAGAGTTAATAATAATAATGATTATAGCTAATGTTCACAAAGAGATTACTACATATTACCAGATGCTCTGCTAAGCATTTTATGTTTTTAAGCTCTTTAATCCTCCTAACAAACCCATGAGAGACTTCTATTCATTCTCCTTTTAGAAGTATAGAAACTGAGGCATCATGAGGCCAAGTAAATTTCCCAAAGTCACTGGGATGATAAAGAAACAATATTCTAAGGCAGGAGTCAGCAAACTTTCACTGAAAAGGATGAGATATTAGGTATTTTAAGCTTTGTGGGCCAGAAGGTCTCTGTCGTAACTACCCAATTCTGCCCTTGCATTGTGAGAGCAACCATGAACAATACATAAACAAGTGACCATGGCTGTTTTCCAATAAAATTTTATTTATAAATATTAAAACTGAAATTTATATCTTTTTAACATCATAAAATACTACTCTCCTTTTGATATTTTCCCCAATCATTAGCTTACAGGCTGCACAAAAATAGTTAATGTGCTGAATTTGGCCCAAAAGCTATATTCACTGTTCTCTGTTCTGAACAAACAAGCCAGGGAAGGGACACCTGTCCTTGTCTAAGGTAGCTTAGCATATTGTTGGTCTGGCTCCAGAATCTGCTGTGGTAAGTAAGGGCAGGAGAAGGGGCAATAGGAACAAAAATAAAGGAAAATCTTAATATTTTAAGGTTTGTTCCCAGATAGTTGAAGTCTCATTTTAGAGATGAAGATATTATTTGACTTGGAGAGATCCTTAAATAAACATGTTGGTTATGCAAAAAAAAAAAAAAAAGTGTAGATTGTATGGGAGACAAACTAACTCCCTTGAGTAAGAGTACTCTTCTTGAGTGGATATGAGATTTCTCCTGGTCCACAGAAGGCCTACTGGGTGCAGAAGTGGACCTGTGTGGGCAGCAGAAATGAGTCAAATGATGGGAGGAAAATGAGCCATTTCTGAAAGGGCAGCTCTAGGGAAGAATGCCTGGTCCTGAGAAGAGAGACATCAGAAAACCACCATACTGAAGGACTCTGTAAAGGGATTGAAGAAATCCATATCTGAGAGCCCATTGAAAACTACTTTTTAATTCTAAGACGTAGTGAGCTTTCTCAACCAAAGTAAGCAATACAACCTAGCTTAACCTTGTATTGCAGAGGCCAAGGAGGAGAAAGGAGGTACAGTAGATAGCTTTCAGGCCCAAGTAAACAGTTGATTAGCAATAAAGAACTGACAGGTGGAAAAGTCTGTTCATCCCTTGCCTGTTTTTATTGATGTGCTATCAAACATAAATATTCTGCACACCATCAAAGAGACATTTGTGAAGTCCTTGCTTCAGGCACTGAGTGTTATGATGGGTTTTATATAATAGAGAGAGAAAGCTTTTTTTTTTCCACAAAGTCCTCAAAATCTCAAGAATTTTTCAAATATCAAGGTAGCACTTCTTTTATGCTAGTATAGATTGAAACAAATATTTCAAACTCCATTAGAGAGCCAGATGCTTATCTAATATTAAGACTTAGACTAAGTAGAAAAGTTCAATGAGTTTGAAGGGCAGAATCAAGCATGTTCTGCCCAGTTAAGAGTGGCCGACCTGCTGGTGCCAGCCGGTCACTTCTCCCCACCTGCTTCCTCCTTCTCCTACCACCTGCTGCTGATGGATCACTTCAACCATTGTTCTGTGCACAAAAACATTCACGCTCTTATTTTTTTTTTTTGAGGTGGAAGAAAATAGGATAACAACCACCAAAAAATGCAGGTGGTGTATAGAAAATGAAATAAATAGGGATAAAGAAAGTACTCTAAGTCACTCTGCCCACTGAGAAGTTTTTTTCAGATGGGTCTGGACATATTTAGGTGTGCATCTCAAGTACCCGTAGCTGGGATCATTTTTAATACCTTTTCCTCTCTGAATTTATTAGAGGAAGTCCCATGCCTTCAATTCAGACAGAGTACCTTACATGTCACATACTGCCTTAGAAGTCTTCTATAGGGAAAAGTTGGTGCTTTGCTGAAAAACTGTACTGTCTAGATTATAACTTTGGGGGCTATGAGGTTATGATTCTAGGGAAGCTATGTTAGAACTCTGTAAAAGCTGAAGTTAGCTGATAGTAATGAAAAACTTCTCTTGCCTCAAAATAAGCAAGTTCTAACCAGTGAAGGTTAAACTGACTCCTGACTTCTCCACTGAGAGAAAGCTAGATCTGTCCCAGGCACACATTGCTGTCACTCTGCCTGAGCTGTAAATGTGCCTGTTCTTTGCATTGGTCACAACAGGTGAACTGGTTGTAACATCTGAACAGTCTCCTCATTGAGGAGTTAAATAAAATCTCTAACATGTTCCTTTCGTATCTAGGTATGAGTCATGATTTTATCTTTTTAAAAATTATCCTTTACCCTTCTTTTCCAGTTTGCAGATTAGGAGATCACTCCTGGTAAGCAACTTCATCGCCAGAGTCACCTGCCAAGGTACAGATGGGTGATATGTTTGTCTTTCTTATTTCTACTGCCTAAGTTCATACTAATACTTACATCAAATTTCATGTTAATCCATATCAGAACTTGGGCGGGGTAGAAAATATGTGTCTTTCTGGATTGGGGAAAATATTTTTTAATAACATTAAGGCATAGTGTTCTGCATAGCAGCATAAAGGCATCAGTTACAAAATTCTGACTCCTTTTCTTCTCTATTATTCAGCTAATAAGCTTTACAGAAACAGAATCACAATCCTTGATTTCTCCCTGATGGCTTAAAATAAATGTTCTTTTAAGTTGTTCTGCCTAGCCCTCCTAAAAATCAGCAGATAAATATCACACCTGTTTTGGTCCTTTGCAGACTAAAATAATTGACCGAGAGACAAAGTTTTAAAAAGTGAAAACTGTACACTTCCATGAGAACTTTAATGCAAAGTGTTCTTTCTGCTTGACTGGCTAGAATGGAGCCTGGTGTAGAAAGAGCATAACTCTATTACCCAGTGATGGTTGCTAGGTACAATGCACTCTCTCAAAATAGGTTTAAGAAGCTAATAGAATTAGTTGATTATAATTAGGGTTGATGGGATTGGCAGATGAGTTGGCACACTGAACAATCTCATTGAATTAGGCTCTGCAGGCTGTTTCCCTAGTCCTGCATTGTGTCCACCTGGGTCTTGGGTTGAGCATTATAGTCCAGAGCACAACATTTGCTACATTCAGTTTCTAAGAGTCATTTGCTACATGCAGTTTCCTAGAAGATTATGTGAATTATATTATTCCATTTTATTAGGAGATGGAGACCCTATCCCTTATTATTTTTAATCAACTAGTAAGCATTATGTAACCAATGTTGTGTTAAAAGGGCTGGCAGGGATAAAGAAGTACATGCGTGATAGCATCTGGCCTAATAGAGTCAGCTGAAGAAAGAAAACTAACCAACCTCTAGCAATGTGAAAACAATTGATTACCCCCTTGGATATTGGATTTAAGTACAATAGCCATGCATACAAGAATGATAATGAGAAATTGCCTCAGAGAGAAAGTAAAATTTAAGCTAGACATTGCATGCTCTGTAAATTGGATATTCCAGGTGAAATACAGGACGAGCAAAGGCAGGAAGGTACAAATAGCCTGGCACATGTAGAAGTTAGGGGTAAGTGGTATGACATGATGGATGTGGTTTATGGAGTAGTAAGAAGTAAGCCTGGGTTGGGCAAGGAGGGAATGGGGGTCTAGAATACCTGGAGAGGTGGGCAGAGAAGTCTGGATTTGGTGCAAGCCCAATCAAGATCTTTCGGGGGTTGAAAGTGAGGAATACCACGATGAAAATGGAGACTTAGACGAGATGGGTTGACAGGTGAATTCATAAAGGTCGAAGGTCAAAATGAAGCTGAGCAATGACTAGAGCCTCAGCTTGGAGGGCATCACTGGAACAAAAAGAATAGAAAATCTAATACTTATTTTAAGAAACTAACAATAAGAATTTAATTCAATAGGATAAATGTTTATAGAATATATCTATGTACAAAGCACTCTAAAAAGCATTGCAGAAAACCTGAAAAGAAACAAGGCTGTGTTTCATTAGTTTCCGTCTAAAATGTTATATAGCAGTGAGTACAGTGCTGAGCACAACAGATCCATATGTACTTTCTAAAGAAGTACTAAAGGTGTTCAGAGAGGATAGGTATAATAATATTTATTTTATCTAGGTAATTAGGCAAGGTTTCATAAAGGCTCAATAGACTACAAATGAAGATCAGGAAATATTAGAAATATTATGGACATGGTAACTTGCGAAATGGAGGCAGGACTGGAGTCCAGGGTGTGAGACTGGTTCTGGAAGGAGGATGGGGGATGGGCGTGAGAGGTACAGAATTGCAGAAACTCTAATCTTAGAGGAAAATGTAGACTTTATCAGGAAGGCGATGGGGAATCATAAAACTTTTCCAAGCACACAAGTTTACGCATGATAACAATAACCTTGCCTATGCAAGGTTAGGACTTGGAGGGGAGATTTGTGATGAGGAGGACAGCTTTAAGTAAAGTTAACTGGAAACTATAAAAATAGTCACAATAAAATAAATAACTTAAGAATTCTCGTAGAGGTAGAACCTTAAAAGCCTAGATAGTAATTGGATATAAAAACTGAGTTGCAAGAATGAGGCATTTAATTAAGATTTCATGTTTGTGTAAGTAAGTGAGTAGTAACATCTGAACTGAAATGAGGAATATGGACTAAAGCAGGTTTCAGAAGTATGATAAGTATCCTGTTGTGGACATACTGAGTTTGAGGTGCTTGTGGGACACCATTGTGGAATATCCAAAAGGAACATAAAATATTTGCTTAGAACCTAGAGAAAAAGTCAAGCTGATAGCTGTAAATGAGTTTTGTCCACAGAGGAGTGTGAAAATTGAATCTCTGGCATTTAATGAGATTATTTCAGAATGAGAACACACAAAATATAGGCTAAGGATTAGATTTTAGCATGGGGAATAAAAACATTCATGGGCAAAAACATGGAGAAACCATTGAAGGAAGGGTATTATTAAAGCCAGGTGTTGAAAGGCTTTGTAAATAAAGAGTTGGTCACATATGCTGCTGGGTTAGGATTGTGGCTGAGAAACATTATTAGATTTAGCACTGGGAAAGCCCATGGTAACTTTAGTGGAGTGCCATTTTAAGTAAACTTGTGAGGGTGAAAGTCAAATTGTACCAAGTGACAAAAAAGAGGTGAGCAAAGTGCAAAAGCCACTGGGAGTACTATTAATTCTTCCAAAGTGTTTAGCATTGAAAAGGAGAAAGGAACCATGCTAACTTGCAGGCGTGACAGAATTGGCAGAGAGAACTCAGAGCAATTTTATATGAAGAGGGGAAAAATCAATAAAAAAAGAGATTGAAGCTAAAGAAAAAATAGGATAATTGATGAAGGATAAATGGGTTAAAATACTGTCAAAGTGAGCTTGATGGGTTACCCTCAGGGAGAAAAAAAAACATTTTCTCTCAGACATTGTTAGAATAAACTCATTTAATATTTTACAAGGTTATTGGACCCTTAGAGAAACCTAGATGAATTGAGTATAGGGAACCAATAGTTAGGGGCTCAGCTGCATGTTGTCTGCAGCCCACAGTTTGAGTACAATTAATTCAATTTTATATTTTCTGAACTGACCCCATTGCCTCCGGCTTGGCTCCTTTTCCTCCAATAACAGTATATTGGATAGTCTATTGGACTCTATGGCTAGCTTTCAATTTTATTTTAATACTTGGGAACCAGCTCTGAGGTCACCTTGAACTCCATAGTTTTCATGCCAGCTAATTCCTCCAGCAAAGATCTCCACAAATCCCCACTGGGGCCAGTTCGTCTTTTTTTTTTTTTAAGTATATTTTATTGATTATGCTGTTACAGTTGGCCCATTTTTTTCTCCCCTTTATTCCCCTCTAGCATTCCCCCACTCAGTTCATATCCATGGGTCATGCGTATAAGTTCTTTGGCTTCTCCCTTTCCTATAGTTTTTAGCCTCCCCCTGTCTATTTTGTACCTAACATTTATGCTTCTTTTTCCTTGTACCTTTCCCCCCATTCTCCCCCTCTCCCTCTCCATTGATAACCCTCCATATGGTCTCCATTTCTGTGATTCTGTTCCTGCTCTAGTCATTTGCTTAGTTTGATTTTGTTTTTGTATTTTTTAGGTTCAGTTGTTGATATTTGTGAGTTTGTTGTCATTTTATTGTTCATATTTTTATCTTATTTTTCTTAGATAACACCCTTTAACATTAATATACTAAGGGCTTGGTGATAATGAACTCTTTTAACTTGACCTTATTTGGAAAACACTTTATCTGCCCTTCCATTCTAAATGGGATCTTTGCTGGATAAAATAATCTTGGATGTAGGTTCTTGCCTTTTATGACTTTGAATTCTCTTTTCCAGACCCTTCTTGCCTATAAGGTTTCTTTGGAGAAATCAGCTGACAGTCTAATGGGAACTCCTTTGTAGTTAACTGTCACCCTTTCCCTTTCTGCTTTTAAGATTCTTTCCTTTAATCATGGGTAATGTAATTATGATGTGCCTTGGTGTGCGCTTCCTTGGGTCCAACTTGTTTGGGACTTTCTAAGCTTCCTGGACTTCCTAGAAGTTTATTTCCTTTGCCGTATTGGGGAAGTTTTCTTTCATTATATTTTCAAATAAGTTTTCCATATCTTGCACTTCCTCTTCTCCTGGCACCCTTATGATTTGGATGTTGGAACATTTAAAGTTGTCCTGGAGGTTCCTAAGTCTTTCCTCACTTTTTTGAATTCTTGTTTCTTCATTGTGTCTCAGGTGAATGCTTATTTCTTCCTTCTGTTCCAAATGCTGATTTGAGTCCTGGTTTCCTTCCCTCCACTCTTGGTTCCCTGTATATTTTTCTTTATTTCACTTTTCTTTTTTTTTTAAGATTTATTTATCTTTAGAGGGGAAGAAAAGGAGAAAAGGAGAGAAATATCAATGGATGGTTACCTCTTGTGCGTCCCCTGCTGGGAACTGGCCTGCAACTTAGGCATGTGCCCTGACTGGGAATTGAACCACTATCCTTTGGTTCACAGGCCTGTGCTCAATCTACTGAGCTACACCAGCCAGGGCTATTTCACTTTTCATAGCTTTCGCTTTTTCCTCTATTTTGCAACCATACTCAGCCAATTCTGTGAGCATCTTGATCACCAGTGTTTTGAAGTCTGCATCTCATAATTGGCTGTCTCTTCATTACTTAAGTTTTTTTCCTAGAGTTTTGATCTTTTCTTTCATGTTGGTCATATTTCTTTATCTCAGTGCACCTGTTATGTTGTAAGGGGCAAAGCCATAGGTATTTGCCAGGGTAGGCCAACCCACTTGGTAGCCTTGTGGTGCTGTCTGTGGGGAAGGGGTCAGAGAGAGAACAATGCTGCTTTCTCGGCTCTCATCCAGTTTTCAGTCACTTCCTCTGCTGCCCACAAGCAAATTGGGCCCTTCTGGTGCTTATTACTGGGTGTGTGTGTGTATACATTCTAGGATCCTGTGGGTCTCTTCAACAAACTCTCCTGTGAGGTTGGGAATTTCTCCCACTGGCTCACTCCCCACAAGGTTTTATAGTCAGAGGTGGTGAGGCCTTCTCTTCCTGAGCTGGAACCTTGAGTTGAGTGATTCGTCTTGCTCCCCAGTCATTCTTCTCAGCTGATCAGCACACAAATGTGGGTCTGCCAGCCACCATTTGCCCTTCCAGTCCTCCAGCTGGCACCTTGCCATGTGTCTTCTCTGCCCTGTCTGCCTGTCTCTGCCCCTCCTACCAGTCTGGATGAATGTTTCTTCTTTAACTCCTTGGTTGTCGGACTTCCATACAGTTTGATTTTCTGGCATTTTGTGTTAGAGGAAAAGCTGAGCCAAAGAGTCAATGCTGAAATGAACTGTTTGAGAATTGAAAAGTTCAGGCATAGGCTGATGACCCTGGCACAAAGATCACTGTAACTTTGAAATATTGGAGTTCTTTGGGGAAGGAGATTTGATTAAAAGCAGAAGAGTTTATCTTCTGATTGATTGAAATTGATGTGGTCATGGAACATCCATGCACAGATGCACTACATACTTATATATGTACATGTTTATACATTAATATATATAAACATATATATATATATGTGTATATAAGTATATAAATAGGTATGTATTATCTTCAATCTCATCCACATCTTAATATTTTATTTTAATGTGTATGTGTCCCTTTCTTATGTGGTCAAATGAATTTAAGCTTCCAAAGGGCCGGCATCATGTGTCTGCATGCAAAGAGTATTATGTGATCAGTTAATTATTTCTGATGATAATGATGATTTGCTTCCAAAATAATTTTATGCAGGCTCAGTGTTACTGTATTTGGTTTCAGTAAACAAGTTTCAAACAGGTCACAGGTTCCTGCTAAAAAGCTGTAGCTGAGGGTGTACTGCCTATATCCAGTCTGTAGCAGGCAGGCTGAGTGGGGCCTCTTAAAAGGTTGCAGGAGGCTCTTACCCTGTAAAGCCCAACTTTTTATCCATGGGGAATGTCACTGTAAAAGAGCCAAAACCATAAAGCATCCTTGGGCTTTATCACCTGCGCTTCCACTTACTGCTGTAAGTGTAAGTCATTAGGAAGATTCACTCCACTAGAGGACCGTGGAGAATTGACTGAAATGGAGCAAAATCGTAGGGTGAACTGAAGGTTTTCTATTTGTATGAGTGTTGAATTAGTACATCTAAGAGGTCTGTGGAAATGAGCAGATTTGATACACCCTTTTAAGGAGGGGCATCCAGAAAATCCTTCTGATATGGGAACTACAGATTTGGCCTCTGTTCCCCTTTGAAGGAGTTAGACTGATGTCAGCCAAATGTGCTAATAAGGACAAACTATGATATCTGGTTATGCTTCCTTCACCACTGCATCTAAAGTTCTTCCTGTAATACTGACTGGTCTGAGCCACTAAGTCTCAAAACAAAGCTTGCGTCCCCTCTAGGTAAATATTCTCTGCAGACCAAGTGCTTCCTGCAGCAGTGGTTAAGGGCTTGGCTTCTGCCGTGAAACTGCTTTTCTACGGCCTACGTTCACCACCACTCCAGCCCCCGTGAGCTGTGTGACCTTGAGAAGGTTTTTTGGTTCCTGAACCTGTATTTCTTCTGTAAAGTCATCTGTGAGATTTCTTCTGTTTTCCCTTTTACATCTACCTAATACCTTTCTCCAATCTTTTACTAACACTGGGGGGCAAACCACTATACATAAAATGGAAATTTAATGTATTGTCCAAATGGGTTGTATGGAAATAAAAAAGGGGAGAGGTTGTTTATGTCAGAAAAAAATGTAACCTAATATAGTTCCAGGCACACCCATACATGTGGCCACCCATGAAATGGGCTATTGAGTGGGCTCACCTGCCCTCTAACATTGCCTTTCAACTGTCTTCCGGGAGTACAGAGGAAGAATAGAGGATGATGCAGGTATTGGCTTCCTAGTTTTCTCTTTGTGGTGTCGCTGCAGGTGGGCTGTATCCATTAAGCAAAGCTCACAAAAGCTGTCGGGTGGGTTTCTCCAGACATCCGTCTCCAGGTTATAGTAACTGTTGCCTTCCCTGCCCCTTGAGACCTAGGGGTGGTAACCGAGTCTACTGTGAATAGCTTCAGGGCACCACACTCACTCGTGGTTTTCCTACACCATGCGAACAACTATAAATTGTGTCTTTATTAAACTTTCTAGGACGATCTCCAAGGGTGTTATTTGTTTATTGCAGGACCCTAAGTGATGTAAATCCAAGTTGTAATTGTGTCAACTTCCTAGAGCAGGGGTGTCAAACTCATTTTCAACGGGAGCTACATTAGCTTTGCAGTTGCCTTCAAAGGGCCTAATGTAATGTTAGGACTGTATAAATGAAACTACTCCTGAATGGTTAAGTGAGAACTTGGCACTGCCACCAGGTAGAAACAAGGTGCTGGGCCTCATAAAACAAGGTGGGGGCCGGATTCGGTCTGTGGGCCTTGTGTTTGCCACCAGTGTCCTAGAGTTTCTGATTGACGTCATCCATGAAACATGGGTAATAACAAATAATCATGAAAAAGTAGCAACTGCAAATTATACATTGCATTTTGCAAAGCATTTTTTGCATAATTCATGTCATTTGGCCCTCTAAATGTCTATGATAGGGTAACATTATGTTCACACTTAATAATTAAGGAAATTGAAGCTAATTAAGTTAAATGACTTATGGGTTCAAATAATGGATTTGAGATTTGAACCCAGGTCTCTTGAGTCCCAATCTGTGTTCTTCCTACTGCACTGCATTATAATAATGTTTTAATGAAGAAAAGTCTCATTGGATAGTTCTTTAACCTTCTCAGATGTAATTGTGAGGTACCATCATTAAGCATCCATTACGTATGGATTTGCTGTTCATTTTTAACATTCAAAAAAATCATGATTAACTTGTTGGGACTCAAGGAAGGCAAGAAAGCAGCAAAGGGGAAGATAAAGTACTGCAGTGGAAAACTACAAATGGCCCCTGCCCTCACTAGCCTTTTCTCATAAATTTAAAGTCATGGTTACATTTATGCTGTGACTCTGAGCAATCAACTTGCACATTGCCAAAATACCTGTTGAATGCTTATGGAATTCCTCCAAGGGTGCCTCACAGTCCTTCCATTAGCCAGAGTCACTAAACTTCTACCCGGCTTTCTTTCCCCTGTCCTTCCTCCCCTTCTGCGGCAGCGGATCTTTCAGACGGCTTAACGAAGCCTCCTTATTGCCCATGCTGGTGGGGCGGAGATCAAAGTCTGAGCCGGCACCATTCTGCCTGACTGTTCCAGTGTTTCCAATCTTTGCAGAACAGACAGGAGGGGCTCCTTCTTTTTCTGAACCACACTTGGACAGCTGGGCTTGGAAGCAATAATCTCTGTGCCACTACTTCACAAACATGCAAAAATCCTTCTATCAATTTCTGGTTCCCATCCCTCAAGCCGCAGAGACATAGACTGTTCAAAATCCTTTTTGGCTGGATATGAAGCAAACCCCAGTCTTTGCCTTCTTTTCCTTGTGTTTTCAGCCTCTTGTACTCAAAACAGCCCTTGCTCCTTTACAGAGTACAATATGGAAGTCTCCATGCATAACAACGGATGGATCAGACCTTGGTTGGTGGACCATACTAGCAGTCCCTGCGCCCCAGCTCACAGGCTCCAAATGCCCTGGGGCAGTGGATTTTATTTCAGATTATTTCAGAGTAGGCAACAGACATCAGCTCCTGAAACAGAACACTTTTCCTAAGCAGGTCATGCTGGCAGAAAAATATACCACTTACTACAGTGAAGGGTCTTGCTTCTCTGAAGATCAACTTGACCATCTCTCCCCAAAAACCAAGTGGCATTTATGGACTAACAGGACAAAGTAGGAATTAGAAACTCTGTATTCACCCCCACACTCCTGCTATTTATTGACTTGGTGTTTAGCTTTGAGCAAGTTACTTAACTTTGCTATGTCTTAGGTTTCTCATCTGGAAACAAAAGGGAATTAAAAATACTTTCCTCGTAGGGGAGTTATATGGGTTAACTAATTAATGATTGAAAAGTTCCATATAAATGCTAAGTAGTCTTAGTATTCTTGCAGCGGAAGACTACTGATGAGTGCTCAGTGGTGCTGCCTGTGCTTTCGTCACTCAGTCCTCTGGCGGGGGGCGGGGGGGGGGGGCTACCTGTTGCCAGCCTCACCTGGGCCACAGCCTGGCTCTCAGACCACCAGGACTGTGCGCTGCTGCTATGTGTAGCCTCAGGCACAATGTCATCAGACTCAGGCCTTGTGCCAGCCCTTCCCAACGAAGCCACTGTCAGAAAGCTATGTCAGCTACTCATCGGACACTGCTCATGCCTAGACAGCGACCCACCAGAAACACCACTTGGATTTGTATCCATTCCTAGACGCCCCCGTCTCTGAGGTAGTTTCGTGGAAGTAGGCTGGTCTGCTATCTAGTCCCAAGTGTATCAGTGGTGTGTGTACAGCGGACACACACAAACACACACACCAAGAGACATACACAGAGGCTTCCCACTTGTATGTCCAAGCTGGCACCTAGAACTCATTTTGAATAGTTAACCCCCCAAATTAGAAATTCCTAATCTAATATTTAGATGAGGAATTCGGTAGTTTTGCTTGGATTCCTGTTAAAGTTTGCTTGCTTGTGTTGCACACATAGCACTTGTCAGGGGACCAGCCTCGTTTCCATGTCTTTGCTCAATTTATACACTTTGCTTCAAACACTTTCCTCACTGTTTTTTTCCTCTTGATCTTCCTCTTTCTTATTCTATTTTGGAGATATGGCTTAAGTTTCTCCTCTAGAGTTCCTTCCCTGACTCTCAGTATTTCCTCCCTCCATGTGGCTTTAACATGGAGTACCATTCATTTGGTCTCTAATATTTTCCAGCTATTTTGCTGTTTGCTTTTTCAAAATGTACCCCAAATGTTAACAAGGGTCTCTTGGCAGATATAGAGCTCAATAGCATCAATTTTAAATCCAATTTAAAACCTAATGGAAATTCCAAGGCATCCTCAGGATTTCCTCAAAGTCTTTTTGGGGTTACATTTCAAGTGGTCACCTCTGACTGTGGGTTTTCACCCCCTTAGAAATATTTCAGGTTATACATCATTCTGTTGCTCCAGAGTGCTGTCTTCATTCTGTCTTGGGTACACCTAAATCTAAAACTCATCCATTCTCTGTTTCCTTGGAGCCTCTCTCACTCAATGACAGCATTCACGACGCAGTAGCCATTACTGATGAACTGAGGATAAGGCGGGAGGGACCCACTTCCCAGTAACACAAATAGCTACAAATTAAATGTGAGAGATCCCTGTTCCTTAGTCATCTGACTTTTAGGGACGCTTTATTGACCAGCTCATTCCCACATCCTCACACCCTGTATCCGGAGACCTCTCTTTCCCCCTCACTCTTTTCTTTTGTTCCTTTTTACAATAGAACACACTTTCTCCTATTTTCTCATGAATCATTTTTGTTGTCTGACTCCTGGAGATTTTTGCCACCAGGGTCTTCTAACAAAAAAGTTTCAAGTTATTTTCCCCCAAAAGATAGCCCCTTGGCGGGGAAAATTTTATGCCAGCTGTTAAGATGCTACGATTCCATACTGCTATTGTACACGCCCTCCCTATCTCATTACATTATTAGCTCTTGTGGGTGAGGCCTTCACATCCTTTTTTTGTATTCCTAGTGCTCAGTACAACCTAGGGTCTGATAGGACTGATTGATGGTGGTGCTCTCCACTGCATACAGAGCTCTGTGCCTGATATGGTGGGGATACAGAAGCGAATCTAATGTGCATTCTGCCTTCAAGAAGCTTGCAGTCTAATAAAAGAGTTAAGAATATAGGTGTAATGCTGATGCTCCTGCTGATGAGAGTGGTTGCCACCAACAAGAGAATCAAAGAAATGAGAAAGAAACTGCTATTGAGTTGGGAAGAATTGAGAGTTGCCTTGGATAGATAACCCATTACACGAATGTTTGCACATTGATAATTAGGAATAAATTATGCTTAGAAAACAGATGTATCAAACTGTTTTCACAGTATAGGGTTTTTCATCATGGCAATCTGTTGGCCAAATATTAGTTAAGTTATTGATTCTCATCTCTAAAACATACCATTGGCCATCATTGTTTAAATTTTGTACTTAATATCAACATTTAAAAAATTATTTTAAATAGACATAAAATTAAAAAATAAGATTACAGACTTTTATTAAGTATCACTTCACTTAAGGACTAAAACATTAACCATATACTTGAAGGAAGGCCTCGGTGTCTCTCCCTTGTCATAGTCTTCCTCTCTGTCAGAGATTACTAGTCTGTGACACTTTTCTATTTGTGTTTTCCTAGATCACACTACAATAAAAGCTTGCACCACAGGCCTTTCTGGAGGCAGAGTTGTGGTTACAAAATCCCAGAGCCTTTATTTAACCCCCATTACCCAGGCCAGGATGGATTCCTAGTTGTCCTTCTTTGCCGGTGTGCAGATTTTTTACTAACCCACTCTTTTATTGAGGGTCGGACCCTTCGCGGTTCTGGCTTTCCAGTTGTTTGTCCATTCCAACTACCTACCATGTGTAGATCGGAAGCCTGCCTTATCTGCTGAGACTAACGGAGACTTAAATTGTAGATTTTTTTTCAGTTCAATAATCCACTTTATTACTCCTGAGAGGAACGAGTTTGTTTGCCTCCCCACCTCTGTCATTCACTAAGTTGCCACCACTAGCCTCCTATATGTTTCTCAACTGCATCAGGTACCTTCCCATTTTGCTATTCTCTCCATTTAGAACATTATTTCTCCAAAACTGGCTTCTTGTGACATTTTCACTCGCAGTTCAAAAGTTTTCTCAACATAGATGCCCTCATTGCCCACTCTATCCAAACCATTTCATTAGTGAGGTATCCCTATCATCTTCTTTTGTTCTCTCTGATACATTTTCTGGTTCAAAACTATCTTTTCTTTTTTTTTCTATTTATCAGATGTCATTCCCACCTTCCATAACGTAGGATCCTGGAGAAGTCACACTGACCATCTGATTCGCTATGGTCTCATAGTACATGGGCACTTCTACACAATCCTGCACTTGAACTAACCACAGCAGTTATCAACCTTGACTGTATATTAGAATTCCCTGGGGATTTTTAAAAAGCCCTCATGCCCAGAATGAACTTCAGACCAAATAAATTAGAATCAGAATTGGGTGGAGCTTGGCCATCAATATTTTTATAGTTCCTCAGGTGATTTCAAAGCGCAGCTGAAATGAATAGTCATTTACTGCTCAACCACGTTCCTACCAAGTGATTAACTACCCTGAGCTCAAATGTTCTTGCCCTTTAAGCTCCAAGAGGGAAATCATTGTGACTACTTTCCTGCGTCATTATATTTTCAGCAGTTAGCTCAGAGCCTGAGAACTGATGGGCACTAAACAATTACTAATTGAATGACTGAAAATCTTAAATGGGCTCCCAAAGCAGTACATGGAACTTGAAGGGTACTGGTCACCAAAAAGAGTATCCTTTTCATTAGATGGGTATTTTTTCTTTACTTTTGATTCCCACATGAGGGTAGTTTTTCTGCACACACTCCTGGAAACTCACAGCCTCATTTACTGTATTCTGCCTGAGAAGGCAGAAGGCTTCTCTGATCGGTGCATGTGGGATGACTAGGGGGGCATGACTGGCTCAATACTGACTTTCCTCCTCTTAAAAGTGAGAGCTGAGAACAGATGGAAACACATATCCCTTGCTCTTCTGGGAGCATGGTCCCTGTGGGAAGGCTTCCCCATCCAGTGCTACCTGGGACAGGCAATCTGCCTTATTCTGATGCTGGCTTTCACAGTGAGGGAGTCCTTCTGGTTAAACTTCATCTTTAGTAAGGATAACGTTTGGATCTTTATCTGCCACCCATTTGTTGTTCTTCCCCAAAACCTCAGAACTCTGGTGGGAAAGTAGGGTGCTGTCTGTTAGCACCCCCCCCCCAGAATTCCAAGTATGGTCAGTCTTCACTTATTTGCAACTTTAAGCAAATGATATATAGTGAAACCAAGTTTACTATAGGCTAGTTGATAAAAACAACTGTTAAGTTCCTATGGCATCTCATCAATGTTATAACAGAATGCCATTTAATGAAATTACTTTATTTGAGGATCTGCTGTGCTTACAATTAAACTGATTCTGCCATGTAAGACATTATAATCTCTAGTGGCCACGATACATTTTGGAAAAGTATCCAAAAAGCAAAAAGGAAGGCCCTCTTCTTCTGACAACCTCTCAGATATTTACTGATGGCTGCAATCCCCTCCCTGTTATTTCCTTCTTCAAAGTATTTTGTTCTAGGTTCTTCAATAACATTTTTTGGGATACCTCTCACAATTTAATCTCCTAACGCCTTTTGCTTTATATCTCTTCTTAAATGGTGCTGCCCAACAATAAACCTTATTGAAATGAGAATCAGACATTTATTTATTCTTGAGTAAATCTGCCTTTTTAAAATAAGCTAGATTGAAAGAGTTGAAAAGCTAAGTATGAACATATCCATTTTTGTGTCTGTATATTTATATGTTCATTTATTTTTCTAAATAAAATGGAAAGGATCAAGCTATTATCCCACATAGAGCTGATGATTCAAAAGTAGTTTGTCCATTTTATATTGAATGCATTTATGAATCATTCAATTGAATTTAAAAGGACAAAAATATGAGAAATTTTATCAGACCAGCATTTACTAGGAACAGTTTGAAATAAAACATAAAAATGTTTGTAGGCTCTCAATATTTTTTAAAGTAAATACATGATAGATGATAGGTAAATAGATAATAGACAGACTTAGCAGTAGTAGTATGTATACTACTTCCATACATACATATACTTATATAAAATTAAATTTACTAGATGAGAAACTTGAGCAGATTCAACTACATGTGATTAATGAATGGAAGCAGAAGAATAAAGTAACTCTGATTCTATGCTTCAATGGAATGCAAAAAATAATAATAAAATACTAAAACATGGGCAAATGATTATACCTTGCAGTACAAGATCACTTCAGCAGGATGAATCTATTTATTTCTCGAGTCCTTATCAACTGTGAGTCCACAGTTTTGACAGCAGTGCCTGATTAGAATGAGGAAGATTAGCAGGGACAAGGATAAGGAGCTGCTGTTATACTCTTATTTCATCAGTCATGGGATGGAGTTCAAGCAGGAAATATAGTGTAATTGTCATTAGATGTTGCTACTAATTAATTCTTCCTATTCATGAGTGTCCTTTTCAATACTTAAAGGTAGCTGTGATTTGGCAAACAAAATCATTTTGCTTTAAGATACAGCAATTTTCCAACATTGGAATTCAACATAGACCAGCAGAGTGACGAACTATAGACCCAGAGAGAAGTATTGCTGAGTCCAGCCATGAAATTTCACACAGGAAAGGAATTCACATCTGTTCTTAAATGACAATAAACCAGAAAGATAGAAGATGGATTCAGGAGCCTCTGTAAATGTTATAGCTGTTAAGAGTACATGAGGGCTCAAAGGCATTCCTTTTCATAAGTGTGGACACCAGGCTAGTAATCTGTTCAGCAGAAAAACAAGTTAACAAGCAGTTTATGCCACCTGAATTGTGCCAAATAAACATAAAATTAAGGGGCTGAGAATGTGGTGGTAGCCCCCTTTGAAAATCTGCTTCCATAAACATCTTTGAGTGCTGTGATGCCAGGACCCAGGCTAGGCCTTTAACATCTCTTACCTTATTTGTGACTCACAACTGTGAGCAAGTCTGAAGATATCTGTGCTAGTAAAATGCGTCTTCCTAATGATATAGTCAGGAGAGAGAACACACACGTCAAAGTAAACATTAACAACTGCAAATATATCTTCTCTACCATTTAGTCTGAGATGCCTGAAATTAATATCAATGAAAGGAAGTCATCTATACAATAAAATGCTAAGTCATTATTAAATAAAATAGAAAGGAAATACTCCCATTACATGGCCATGATACAGTGTCAGAATGTATCACCACAATGTATAAAATATGATCTTATATTTACAAGCATGTATTTTGTTTGAATGTGTGTTTTTTTTTACCTAAAAATAATCAGGCAGGATATACATAAAAATGCTTGCAGTGATTATATGTGAATGATAGATGTCTGGATAATTTTAATGTTCTTTCTTATGTTTTTCTAAAATGTTTGATTGTTTTCAAGATTTAAGACACATTTATATATATTTTTATTTTTAAAAAAGATTTTATGTATTTATTTTTAGACAGAGGGGAGGGGAGGGAGAAAGAGAAGGAGAGAAACATCAATGTGTGGTTGCCTCTTGCATGACCCCAACTGGGAACCTGGCCCACAACCCAGGCATGTACCCTGACTGGGAATCAAACCAGCAACCCTTTGGTTTGCAGGATAGCACTCAATCCACTGAACCACATCAGCTAGGGGTATATTTTTTAAACCACCCTCTCCAAATGGAGGGAAGAGAATCATAAAAAAATTAAAGTCAGAGGAAGAAGCTGAAATGGGATTTAAATACAGAAATGTTGCTTTGAAGCCCCTATGTATTCTACTGTAATACAGATGCCTCCAATAAAATCACAAGCACAATAAAGATGAAAACACTAGTATAACAACAGTAGCAGGCTGGAAACAGAAGGGATAGAAATAAGGAAAGAAATCTGTTAGTAGAAACCAAAAATTAATCTTTCAGTCACTTGCATCTCTCTCTTTTGTTGTTGTACCTACCCCACCCAAAATGCCCAGGCTAACAGGCTAAATGTCAGTATAACAGGTTCATTTGACAGCTATTACTTAGGTACTGTCTAAATTATTACAAACTGTGCCACTGTGGTATAATATAATGGGATAATGACGTAAGCACAGGTGTGTGTGTGTGTGTGTGTGAGTGTGTGTCGTCCTTAAAGTTATCCTTATACGAATGAAATAAACTTGGAAATCAGCAGATCAAAATATACATGTTTGGGTTTTAAAGATAGTCACAGCTTATTAAAATGTATTATACATCCCTAGTGTGGCTTTTAAAAATGGAATTAAAGGTATTGGTAGTCATATAACTGTATTAAAATGGTAACAAATCATTCCCGTTTTCCTCCCTACATATGTACATGAAGATAAAAACATATGTTTTATAGTGTCTGTAGGTCTCTGTTGCTTCCCATCATCCTCAGATGCTCCTGCATTGCACTCCCTAAGCTGTTTTAAGTCCCAGCCCCCGGGGATGCTCGGCGGGGCTCTCTGCCCTGTCTGAAGCAAGTGTGCTTGGGATCGACGACTCCAAAAGGTTGTCCATTAAAGGAAAGCCAACTAATATTTTTTGATGGAGACGTGAAATACTTAAACTTATCATAACAAAGAAATGTATCTTCCTTTGAGTATAGGATATTATAGATTAAAATAGAATTCATGCAGAAAGTTGCTTGTAGAGTATCAATAACTATCCAGTAATGAAAAAAGCAGAAAAGATATTTCTAATGTAACCTGCATATAGTAAACCTGGAGTCTAAAGATAACTTTATTTTAAAGTTCTTACCTGTTATCATTTCAGATATGAGTGACACTAAATCTTTTTTAACAGGTAATTAACATTCAGACAGTTTAACCAGGGTGTCCAAAATGGGATGTAGAAAAGAATATGGATATAGAAAAGAATGGGATTTAGAAAGAATATGTTAGAAAACATAGTATTTTTTATGTCTTCATTACTCAATTCTCATTGTATAATATTTGTAAAGTTCATGATATGTTTATTTACACTTATTAAATATATAGTATATATTTAAAAATATAAATATCACTATATTTGGGTAGTGTGTTCAAGAATGTTCAAGTTTGTAAACAATTGCTCTTGGAAAATAAAATGTGCAGAGACGAGGAAAAGAAATAGTTTAGCTACCCTAGTCTAATAGGCTTAAAGTAGGTACAAAAATTACTTAGAAAATAAAATAAACAAGTCTCTTAGAATAAAAGCTACATCAATTCAGGACAGAGATTTTCCCAAAATAACTGAATGAAGAAAACAACAAATTGCAATACTAATAAAAATTTTAAAATTCAGGCAGGGGAATCATTATGCTGATTGGCCTATTTTTCTATTTGGAGCAGTTTAAAACCCCTTACCTAATGGAAATGGAATTGTGAGAAAAAGGTTACAGAATTTTTAAAAAGTAAGTTGTAATATATTGGGTCAATTATTTTGCCTTGCTGCATTGACTGAGAAGTCAGTATAGACATCACCACCAAGTTTCAAACTCCAGACAGGACCCTGTAGACATGAATATGACCTTACAAATTGTGGTTTTGTGTGCCTCCTTCCCATCTGACTCTAAAAGAGTGAGTAACTACTTCTCCAAAAGGCAAAGTTCATATTGTTGATTAAAGTAGAGGAAGCAGAGACGCAAAAGCAGCATCCTGCAAAAACAACCAGAAATAGAAGTGTCATCAGTCATATAAAGGGCCATGTTAAGAAAAGAAGAGGACCAGGGACATCATGCAGTAGGCCTTGGGCATCAGGGTAGCTAAGGATGGGCTTTTATCCCCAGTCACACCACTCAGAAAGTAGCAAAATGGAAAGAAGCAGAAGGTTTGCTTGCAAACTATGTAGTCCTCCATATGGAGAATGCTGAGGCAGGCCAGCTTGGTCTAGGACCTAGCAAATAGAAGGACCAATCGATATATTAGAAACATAGATGAAAAGTATTAATGTTAGAAATCTAAGAAAACAGGTTTAGGAACCTCTCCAATATGACAGAAATGCCCCAGGCCCACTGGCCTCAGTGAAGCTGAAAAGTCAAATTTTATACTCACACGCTGACAAGTATTTTCTCTTTAAGTCAATGTCTCAGGTTTTAACAGCCGAAACCAAGTCATTTTAAAACTGTAATAAAAGCTGGAGCTATAAAGACTGTGGAAACTTACTTAACAGCATGAGCTAAAGATAACCAGAAATTTGCCACAGGGAACTATTTAATGCTTTCAATGGAGCTGCAGCATATAGAGCCTAAGGTAATTGATGTACAGAAAGAACAAGCTAATAAATACTAGTTCTAGAATTTCTATGATTTAAGGTGGATGGGAGTGTTAAGTTGATGGATAAGTCCCATTATTCTTTTTTTTTTAATAAGGCCTACTAAGCCAAGTTGGCAATCATATTTCAAATTCATTCATAAGGTCCCTATAGATGAATAAAAAGCAAGAATCCTGTGTCTGGACATTCACCAAAATTAGAACAAAGTTTGTGTACACATGCTCAGCATCAAGAAATGTGTTAAACTATGACTTCTGGTGAATCCATTTAGCGTGTCTTTTCTATGCCTGGAAATGTAGACTGTCTCTAACCCGCAGCTGTATAGTAACCTTTAGTAAATTCTGCCTAAGACATACAGAACAACAACAGGAAGGAAGTGCCCAGGGAATAGGGAGATGAGAATGAGTGTTATTAATCTTCCTGGGCCTCTTGTTTTTCCTTATTTTGCATTCTGGGGGTTTTTTGTTAGTTTTAATTTTAAGTGAGGAAGTTGATTAAGACAGGTCTGAACATGCTTTGACACTGCAATTGAGGGCATAAACTTATTAAATAAAAAACAACCTGATGCAAATCAGCAATGCATCGACTCACTATTTCTGAATAAGAAACCCCCTCAAAACTCAGTGGCTTAAAACAATAATGCTGTATTATTTCTGGTTATTCTAGATTCAGCAAGGATGTGACGTTGATTTGGGCCAGTCTCAGTGGATCTCCACCGGGCTCTCTTGTATCTACAGTCAGGTGGAAGCCCGGGACTTCAGGATGCTCCTGGCAATGGCCACTTACCTTAACTCAAAGGGTTTTTCATTCTCTAGCACACTGTTAAAGGCCGAATAGCATGGTAGTGGCAAAGGTTCAGAGAGAAAACTTGAGGGGAAGGCTCGCTCAAAGTCTTCTCTCTTGAAGCTTGGACTGGGAACTGGCCTGCCATGACTTTACCAACATTCCATGAATCAAAGCAAGTCAAGGTTCAAACTCAACCTGGGCTTGAGTTATAGCTGAGATTCAAGTAGTGGGGGGAAAGAGCATCTATGGGAGTAGCAGCACCTTTGTTTACAAGAGATGTAGCTGTGGTGAGGAGGGGGTAAAAATGGGGTAAGTTTTTGCAATCAATCTGCAAACATACACACACAATGAAGACATGTAAATCCAGTGTGTATGTACCAGTTGTACTAACATTTTATAACAAGGAGGGCGAGGCAATGATATTCTTGTCTTGAACATATCAGGCACATTAAAGAACTGATGATTGAGGACAGACATCCTGGATCTAGATTGCTTGGATTCGAATCCTGGCTCTAAAATTTAATATATGTGTAATATAAGGAAAACATCTTATCTTCCAATGCTTAAATAGTCTCATCTATAGGATGTAAATGATAACAGTACCTTCACCAAAGTGTTGATGGGAATATTATATAATGTATACAGCCTGGCACACAGTCATTTAATAAATGTATGATACTTTATTATTATTGACATTGGTAAGAAAATGCAAACAAAGATGCAAATTGCAAGGATGGAGCAGTCCCATGGATTTCTAGCTGGAATTCCAAGTGATCAGGCTAAGAATCAGTCTTTCTGAAGGTAAATACAGTGCCAAGCACATACTATCTATGTAGCTGAGGTTTTATCTATCTCTGAGTTATCTCACTGAAATCTTACTGCATCCTTTTAACAAGTACATCAGCAAAGTATCTAAATCCTCTGTACTTCACTTTTTGAAAAAAATGGGATTCTGAGCTCACTTTAGTGCATTTTTTGAAAACCCTTTATCAAACCAATCTATAATTACAGCAGCACTCTCCAGGTAGAACCAGAGGGAAACACTCTAAATCGGGTCTTTCATGGAATTAAAAGGAATGTTACCATCCATACCTTCTTCCCCCAAACATCACTTCCAATTTTTTTACTCAGTACCTAGCAAAGTCACAAAGGAACCAGATCAAAAGGTATGCAGTCTCAAGTTCATGTATCATAAAAAGAACATATTCTACCCATGTGTAAAAAAAGAAGACAAAGCCAGCCTTCTAACCACAGATCATAGCCAGGGAGTGTGTATCAAGCACGTATCACTTGAAAAGAAGGATGTCAGTGCTTCTGTGAGATCAAAATAAAGGAGGAATCAAGGGAAGGAAGGATGCCAAGTCACCAGAGAAACCAGTTATGCATCCAAGCAGCCAAAACATAAGCATATGCCTGTATGCCCAGGGCTTAGGAAAAAATCAGTGATGAAAGAAAATCAGAATTCAGATATAAAGGAAATCATCTTCTTTGTATATCCTGCCTGCAGTTTTGATTTTTTTTTTTAATCTCAGAAGAGTTTGCACAAACTGTTTCAGTTCATTCTCCTTGTACAGATACAGCACATTTACCAGCACACGGACATTCTAGTGGAAGAAGTGAAACTTGACAGATGCCCTGTGGGCTCCTTCAGTAGAATGGGCCACTCTCAAAAACTTCACTTCTGAGCTTCAGGGAAGAAGCAGTTAATATATATTGAGCACTTGATAGGCAGCAAGAAACTGCCAAATGTTTTCATGTATGGTCTGCCACTTAATTCTCACCACAACTCCACAAGGTATTAACCTGATTTTACTGATGAGAAGACAAGCTCATGAGGTCATGTGACTTGACCTATGCCCCAAAACAAGCATCCCACTGGAGCCAAACAAAACTGATTATCTGCTGATTAATAGTGAATGACAAACATCAGGTTGGCAGGTCACCTCTCTAACCTCATCACCTTTTATCACCTTCTGTGATACTTCTTGAAAACAGGTATATCTCACCTTCACTGCATCCATCTCCACTCATACCGCGCAAATGGCTCAGAGAGAAAGATCTAGCAAAGTTCTCAAATCATTTACTAAAATACCCCACAGATGTGCACACACATCAACACACACACACACACACACACACACACACACACACACACACACAGAAATTCCGAAACTGGAAGAATAAAGGAGGCGAAAATGAAAGTCTATGCATGACAGAGATTTGAATATAAGTGAAACTTGGATTGTATCTTCTGTGCTCATCAGCCTGTGTGTTTTAGATCCTATGTTCAGTTACTGGTTTACTGCCCTATACTGGGCAGTGCTTCTGAAGAGGAAGTGTGATAGACCAAAATGAGCCCTGTTAACCCTTTAATCTCAGGAGCAGACAGTGCATCAATTACAAGGAATTGACAGCACATTAACTTGACTGTCTTGACTATTCAAGTGGAGATTACCCCAGAGATTTAAAATTTCCTCTGAGGCATAGATATCTCATAAATCAAGTTTGATCTTTTTATACCCTTTAAGGAAATTCAGGTAGTTTAATTCAGATTGCCAAATCTGCACCTCTGAAAGTGGAGCTTCTGTAGAGAGACTGAGAATTTTTCAAGACTTTCAGTTCTTAGGTAACCAGTAGATTGTGAGATGGGCAAATGTAGGCTACACGTGGATACAAATGCAACTTCTCATTCACTGTTAGGGTCAGAGGTATTATTTCTCCAAGAAGTTCTGGGAAGCTTCCAAGTCTCATGAGTAGGATCTAGGTACTAGGCATGATGCTAAATGTTCACCATAGGTTATCTCATTTAAATCAATTTTGTGTTTGATTTACATCAACAGGGAGTGGCCCATGAGGGTGATTTGGAAAAGCATGTGTACATGTATATGCCCATTTGGCCTCAAAAACTGAGCTGAAAGTAAAGCAGAGTGGTGTTTGGGGTGGTTTAGAGTTCTGTAACACTAACGTCATGATCTGTCAATACAAACATGTGAGAACAGATAGCCTGTGGCCTTGTCTTTTGGTGACTCTGCCTATACATGGGAAAATACAAGAAGTCATAGGATGAAGGAGAGGTTATTGATGAAGACAGAGTTCAGGAGTGATCTGGGTTGAGAATGAAGTCAAATAACATACTTATGGTTCAGATTTTTGATTTCTTATTTTAATAAACAGAGAATAAAGGATACCCACATTTGCTGGTCTAAAAACTAGTTGAAATTACTTCCTAAAGTAAAGGTTGGAAATCAGAGCAAAGGTTTTTTACAGAAAGGCACATTAAGAGAACCTGCTTATGAAGGGAACCTCAGTTTCTTATAAGACAAAGGCCAGATCTAGGCCAGTGCAGGTCTCCAATTGCTTGATTTTCTAGTCACTTGGCCAGTTTTCTCTTGCAGAAAATTAGATATTTGTGGCAGAGTTGGTTTGGTTACAACCATTTTGGGGAGGAAATTCAGATTCACTTCCACGTTGTTCCCAGAAACACATTGCCACTGAACTCATTTCACCCAGCCAACGAAACTGTAGCTCAAATACCACCAACTCTTGCAGACCTCCTCAGTGATGGAAAAAGCCTCGCACACTGAACATTAGATTTTTCTCCAATCAGTCGACATTTGACTCACATTAGCAAAGACCTCGTCCAGTTCAGTGATTCTCTTGTTAATCAGGAAAGAACTATCTATTTATTTAATGGCTGGTCTCTTTAGCTGATATTATTTCAAGAGGATTTCATTTTTATATTGCATAAACTGTAAGCAGTGGCTGTCTGAAACATTTATTTTCAATCCCATTCAGTGTGACTGAGGGATATCAAATCGACAGGCTCGGAGATCAAACAGGAGATATCTCAAGAAAGTGAAGTTGCAAATACCCCTTTAGTTCATGGTCTCCAGAACTGCCTGATGACCGTAGTTTCCTCAGGAGAGAAGAATGCACAAGCAAGGTAGTGGGGCTGTAGGTTGAAAAATGTCATTACTTTGGAAGAGAGAGTTCTTATGGCTCATGAGATTATCAAGGTATTCTTAGTTTCAGAATTTCCATCCTTTGCTTTACAAAAGGGGGCTATTAAAGATAATTTGTTGCCCCAAACATCTTTATATTTCCTTTCCAGTTCTCTAAATTCTGGCAGTCCTTTAAGACATAGAATCTCTTTCACATCCTCTGTAAAGATTTTCCTGAGTATTCCAACACACGGTAATTATATTTTCTTCCAAACTTCTGGACTCTAGGAGGAAAAATATAATAGTGATTAAGTCATGGTGTAGGCCTGAGTTCCAGCTGTGATTCATACTGGCCATGTGGTGCTGGGAAGGTTACCTCTCACCTCTGATTCCTGATTTCTTCACCTATAATTCTAGTCCCATAGTACTTTACCTCATCGGATGATTATGAGCATTAAATTAAATGGGTCATGGGTAAAGACATGACCCATAATCTCTCAAGCAACTTATTCTAACAATGTAGTTTACTGCATATTTTATACATTTTCTATCTTGAGAAGATTCTAAGCTCCATCAGAATCATGTGTCTTATTTACTTATGTTCATATCCTTTACTACCTATTTTAGTGCTTTGCAAAACTTAGCTGACCAAGTAGTGTAGACTAATGGCTTGATATTTTAGTTGATGTAAATGGCTTTGGCAGAAAGAATAAAGCTATATACACAAGATCTTTCCAGAGTGTATCCAGCCATTTAATAGGAGGTTTATGTGTGTATGCATGTATCTAGGATATCTATATCTATATCTATATCTATATCTATATCTATATCTATATCTATATATATCTCCTAGATATACAAAGTCAGTCCAGAAGGTATTCATCCATGTGCAATGAAAGATAGAGACAAATATTGAAGGAGATACAAGATACAAGAAACATTGCACATAGGAAAATGATGCCTCAGTCCCCTTCAATGTAGGTACCTTGGAAGCTCACGTAGTTCTCCCAGTCACTATCAGCTGCCCCATTATATTTTCTGAATCTCATCAATGGTCTGAAATCTCTTTCCTTTCAAAGGTGACTTTAGTTTTGGGAAAAGCCAGAAGTCATGGAGCACCAAATCTGGATTGTAGGGGAGCTGAGTCACCTGGGTGACTTGATGTTTTGCCAAAAATCTTTGCATGAGACATGATGCAGGAGTGGGCACATTGTTGTGATGAAGCTGCCAATCACCCCCATAGCTGCAGCCTTCTGAGTCATCTGAGTAGATTCCATGGAGGAATGTTTAAGCTTAATGCAAAATTTGATGGAGATTTTTTGCTTTACTCACCTAGTCATTTTGAATGTGATGGCCACACAGTATACATACTCAATAGCATCTACAGCCCCCACTGACTAGTACAGTGAAGTCATCATTGTTCACACATGCTCATTCCAGTCCACTGCCCTTGACTGCCAGGTTACATCAATGTGGCACACATCATTCTTGTTACATTAACAATGGACTTTTTCAGGACAGACCTCATACATGCAATCCTTAAACATACACATTCTCATTTTGGTTGATATATGTGGCCATGATGTGGTACATACAGTGGAGAGAAAATAACCTCAGCAGATTGAGTGGTTCTTGCTTCATCTGTGACAGCACAGGGCAGGGAAGTGTAAAAAGGCAAATGGTGTAGATGAAAGGGTCTAGAATGCCTTGAAGAAGCAGCTATACATGCAGATCTTTCTGATCTATTTATGTCAATGAAAGTTGGACAAATATTTTCTTGCAGAATGCTTCGAATGTAAACCTGGGGATCTCCTGGGATGGGAGCAAGAATGGAGACCAGTAGGTTTTCTCAGATTGGAGTGATTAGTACCAGAGCCTAGAGGAGAGATGTTTCTGTTAATATGTAGTTATAACAGTATTTGGCAAGTGGTAGTAATGTATTATCATGGTGATTACCAGACCAGCAAGTTTCAAGGAGTAAGACACTTGACCCTGAGACCAATGTCTAAGATAGGATCCCTTTGTTGTATCTGGGAATGTGACTACCAAAATCATAGTCATGTGTTTGGGAAAGCATCGTAGATTGGACAAAGACTGATTATTTAACCAATGCTGAAATATGGCCAGCCCCATTCTTGGGCAATATGAGTCACTCAATCTTACGTTGAACTCTTCATCCCACCTTATACATGCACACCGAGATAATATTATACTTTTCCCTGCTGCCTTCCAGAGTGATTCCCTCTCCTGTGGATTGGCTATATCACATTCACTCATTCCACAAACAATACCTTGTGCACCTACTAGGAACCAAGTATGATATTAGGTAATGGCATTACTTAAATAAAGCACACAGCCCCTGCCCTCTGAGAACAGGTAGGTGTACTAGGCAAGACAGACAAGAAGAGAGTCACTTACAAGCAGTATGCTAAATGCATACTGCTGTGCATAATGCACTGTGGGTGGAGGAGCACCCAATCCACACTGCTGCAGAGAATGGAGGTCAGAGAAACCTCCTCAGACAAGTCACTCTGCACTAAGTTTTGTAAGAGAGGAAGTATTGGCCAGGGGAAGGCAGAAAGAAAGAGCCTTCTTCATAGGGAGTACTACTATACATATCAAAGCAGGAAGGTGGAAGAGCATGCCCCAGGCTGAAATTCATTGACTATAACTGTAACTCAGCATAAGAAAAGAGCTGAGCAGGACACAGGGCCAGACCATGAATGCCATGGGTACTGGGCTACGGGGAACTGGCTTGATGCTGTTCTCAGAAGTACTAAGTAGTAAAAACAGACAAAGTTTGATTAGATATGCCAGCAAAATGCTGGAAAGAAGCTGGAAGGAAATAATAGAGAAGAGTATCTAGAAGAAAAAAAAATATTTGCTCATGATAACATTGTGCTACTTGGAAAAGATTCAGATGAAGACAAATAGTAGAGAGTTAGGCATTGCTTCTGGGAACTCAGGGGCTAAAGATGCAAGATGGGTGTGAGGGAGTTTTGCCCACAAAGCCCCTTGTCCACCATGGATAAGAATAAGTCTACCAAGACATAAGCTGCTTGGAGAGGAAAAGTAGCCGATCTCTCAAAGGAGGACCTTTTCCTCAATGGGCTTTTATTGGGTTCGCTTTGCACAGGAATACAGCTAAAGCTCATTAATCATTCTCAGGCAATAAGGATCAAACAGTAGATAACAAAGAACTCTGAGGGCCTATTTTGAGTCAGGATCAGATAGCTAAAGAGCTATAAAACTTTGAGGAACAAACTCACTTCTTGCTTGGACCGTTATTTAATTGAGAGCATTCTAAACAGAGCAGGTTTCACAGGATTTTACATATTCTTTCTTAGGCCTGATTGCCCTAGGGAACCCGCCCTTTCCAGCACAGGGCAGTGCCTACCACCAGCACTGTATCAGGCTTAAGTCAGGTAGGGGTGGTAAGGCAGCCAAGAAAGGAAACTTCTTGCAGACAGAATGAGGGCTCAGGCTATGTCATAGCAAGGGGTGGGGGACTATCACCCCCTTTTACTGTAACCCCCCAAGTCCTTCCCTGGGGCCTCCCCATGATTGTGCCTGTCTTAGGTCATTCCCCCCTTGGAAAATCTTACCCATCATTGGCTAACTGATCAAGCATTGGGGGCCAGTTATGGATGAAGAAAAAGGAGCAAAACCAGTGCCCCTGCCAGGGAAATAAGCCTTGTCTCCTTAGTGGGTAATGGTCTGAAGGTCACTCACTCAGCCTTAGCCATGGGGGGGCGGGGCAGGGTGTTACAGCTTCTGAAACCAGGCAGGGTGGTTCCCAATAGATGGGAGTCATCAGTAATTAAAACCACAGAAATGGACTCTATCACTTAGAGTATGTAGGATGAAAAGATTAGAGACCATAATTCTGGGGTAAGCATTTAAAGAGTACTTCATAGATACTTAAAATGGCCAGAGAGGCAGGCAGAGAGTCATAAGAAATGTTTATGGTAATAGAGAGTTTTCTGAGGTGAGGAAATAATCAACAATAACAAACATCACTTGGGTCACTTGGCTGAAAATTGACTTTTAGGTTGACGTTTTAATCCTCATCACAATTCTCTAATACAATACTGACTTCCTTATTTGATTGTTGACAGTTGCCTTACCCCACCCTGATTAGAATTTCAGATATTATATGACTCAAAAAGAGCTGCAGAATTGCAAGAGCAGAGGCAGATATTAACTGAACTGCAGCTTCTTCTCAATCTGAGAGAAATGTGGCACCACCAATTGAGTTACAAGGGTAGTTAGTGCATTAGAGAGTTGGTCCTATGGGAAATGGTTCAGTGTCTGTCCTGCAAGGTGGTTCGGCACTTCTTACTGCTGATGGGGAGAAATATTCATAGCATTTTTTCAGTCCCCCAAACTGTAAATTCCTCATCTCAACACTTACCTGCCCAAGAGCTGCTCATTCTGTGCCCAATTCAGGGAGAGTTATTTTCAGTGACCATGAAATGACGTACTGACCATGGTTCAAGAGGACTGGCTTTTTCAGAAAGACTTCTGCCTTAGTCTGGCAAACATGAGAAAATTGTTGAGTTTGTTCCAAAGAAATGTGAAATGGCAGGTATTAAAGTCTAAAGAAATCAAATAATTTCTAACAAAAATTTACTAGTTTCATACAAAAAAATGTGACACATTTCTATGATTGCCCTTAGGGACCCATGATAGTATTTGGGGACTATGAGTTATCTATTGCTATATGACAAACCACCTTAAAGTTAAGTTGGTTGAAACCACAATAAATTATAATTGTTTATGATTGAATAAGTTGATTTGGTATGTTCTGTGTACATTTCACCTAAACTCACAGACGTGACTGCACCCAGCGGCTGGGTTGGCAGAAACGAAAAGTTGAAAGTGGCCTCACATTCGTCGGCACTTGATGCTGTTGTACGCCAGGCAACTTGACTCTTCTTCACACGACCTCCCATTCTCCTGCAGGGTAGACCAGCTTCCTTGTGTGGCCCTCTCAGGAGAGCAGTGCAAGAGTGTGAGAGTGAGCGCAAGCCACAAGGCCTGCTACGGCCGTGTCTAGAAAGCTACGTAGAGTCACTTCCACTGCATTTCATTTTCCAAGCAAGTCACAAGCTCACCCCAGGTTCCAGGGTGGAGAAATACGCTCCATCTCTTGATGGGAAAAACTGCATAGTGTTTTTCTTCATTACCTTGTGTGTGTGTGTGTGCATTTGTGTGTTTAGTAATTATCTATACATAGTTATCTTGCTGAAGATGCAGTATAACGTGAAAACTAAAAGCAAGTTCTCTGAAATCAGAGTTCTAGGTTTAAATCCCAGTTCCTTCCAGGTCCACCAGCTTTGCTACCACTTATCTCAGTGGGTATCTTACTTGTAAAGTGCTTAAAAGAGTACCTGATATGTTAAAAATGCTCAGTAATTATTAATCTCCTTTACTTATTAGCATTTTAAATGCCTTATTTTTCTATTTCACATTATACAGGGTAGGGCAAAGGCAGGTTTAGAGTTATTCCAATGGAAAATAATACAATAATTAATAATAATGATACAAGAATAAACTGTATTTTGCATACTCACAACTGTAGACCTACTTTTGCATACCCTGTAATGTAACCATTTTTCTATATTATTATAGATTCTTCACATATATAATTTAAATTTCTAACTAGTTATTCTTTTTGTGGCTAGGCCATATTTTTTTAGTCATCTCCTCTACAGTATATTCAGTCTATTTCCTATTATTAACAGTTATATAGGAAATGCAATAATGATTTTTAGGTATAAAGCTATTTGTATTTTGGGGGCATATACAGGCCTATGTGTATTTACCTATATTTTTATGGTTATTTCCATAACATAGATTCTCAGGATTGGAATTTCTGGTAGTAGCATGTTTAAGGGTTTTAACACATATTGCCAAATTTTCTCTCAGACGAGCACAGCTGTTTACATCCCACTGCCAGGGCCTGAGAGGGTCTGCCTCTGCAGCCTCAGCTGTGCTCCTTCAGATGTGGTGTTACCTCCAGATGGAGCACATGAGAAATCTGGACCGCTCCATTTTCTCCTCCCAGTGGAAGCAGATTTGAGCCCAGCGGAAAAGCAGCCTCACATGCCATTCAAAGATGCTAGGAAAAATATGTAGGGGATGCAAGCAGACATGTCTAGTGAAAATAGACAAACACAATATTCACATTTAAAAAATTAGTTGCCATCTGGCCTTTGAAGAATAAACTAAAAGACACACACTTAAAGTAGTGGTTAAAATGCTATTTTGTTTAGTTGGCTAGTTTGATTTTCTCTATAATAATGTCTTCATAATGGGAAGACAGATAGAAATGCCAAACATCAGAATTTCCACAGGAGCCAAAATGTCCAGTTAAGACTCTATGCAAAGCAAACGAGGCTAATAGGTGGATTTGACATTTACAGAGGGTTTTTGCTCCCATTGTTAGATGGATGACTCCAACACAGTGACAATAGGTCCTTATCTTCCCATCCTATTTTAATAGAGCAGATTTGCTGTACTCGTGAACGTGAGTAGACTCTTGGCAGTGTGGGTTATTTTATTGGACACATCACTTTAAGCTAAACCTTTTCCATCTGTTCAGCTCTCTAATTACCGATGCACAAAGTATATAATTCACAATTACATCATAAAAATAAAATCTACATTATAACAACCTATGTCAGAGCTTTTCAATCCATGCAATTTGTCATCTGTTGTGGTATTAATATTTGTTCCCTTCCAACAGATCAGAAACAAACACACCACTTTCTCAATTAGAAAAAATCTAAAAATAATTACATGCTTGCAAGAGAAAAAGGAATTGTCTATCATATCATTTTCCTTTATAATCATGCCTTATTGTTCAGCATGGCTTACCTTCTGCCGCAGTCAGCCCGTCCCGCAGGGTTCAGTCCATCTCTGAGCTGGGCCTTCACAACTTTCCTCAGAGAGTGGAAACAAAAATGAAGTCACAAAACCCCAAATGTTTCACATACTACAGTGATAATGTTATTTCTTAGTTCACTTTAGAAATATAAATGATGTAATTAAGAATATATAGAAGCCCTGGCTGTTGTAGATCAGGGGATCGAGTGTGGGCTGCGAACCAAAGTGTCACTGGTTCGATTCCCAGTCAGGGCACATGCCTGGGTTGCAGGCCAATTCTCCACTTGGGGGCACACAAGAAGCAACCACACATTGCTGTTTCTCTCCTTCCTTTCCTCTCTCTCTAAATATAAATAAAAATAAAATTAAAAAAAGACTATATAGAGAAAATATATGTTTTATTACACATAATATATATATGGCATATAATATATATGTATGTTTTCTCATGCCAAATGAATTGGATCAGTCCAGAAATCTGTTAGAACAAAAACATAGGAGGACACTGAAGGGAAAATTGAGAAGAATGGGAAAATCCTAGATGGGCCGGTCTGTCCACTTGCCTCCCCACCATCCCCTCTTCCACCTTAGAGTCTGGAGAGTGGCCCCTGAAGACCACGTCCCCGGCAGCTCTGCATTTCTCTGGGATCCCACATGCTCGGCTGTTCTCTTTGCCTAACTTCGGCTCGGATGCAGTTCTTCAATTTTTATCATTGTTGGCATCTGTTTGCCTTTGCATAACTAGTTCATTCAAGGACAGGGTATGTCGAGTTCCCTTGTGTGGTGTCACCACAGTGACACATTCACCTGGAGGCCTAGTGAAAGCCTTGTCTCTGGTGACAGTCATGTAGAACTTGAACAAAGAATTTGAGAATGCTGAGCGCTTCTTCAGACAGTGTGAAGAAGAACTCCCAGTCCGAGGAAACCAGAAGCTTTCCTTGTGCTGTGGAGCAGAGCAATACCGCTCAAGCAAAGAAGGCTAGAGAGTGTGACTTAGATACTGGCTTTTATGCCAGTGTAAACACTGAATTTTTTTATTAATTCTCCTGGATAAATTACTGAGGCGATATTAGCATTTTGTAGCGGTAGGGAGTATTTTGTTAATCAGACATGCATCAAGTTAGTTGATCCTTCATTTGTTTTTCCATAATATCATGTATATATGACATTCTCATAATATCATATGTATATGATATATATGATATATATGATATTATGTGTATATATACATAAATGTATATACAGACAAATATAGAGAGAGACAAGTATATATATTTGTCTCCTATAAGATTTACCAAGTAGTATTACAATTGTTTCTTTACATATTTTCTTCCCCATTAGACTGGGAGAACCCTGAGGTTAGTGTTACTGGCTGAATGTGCCTATTGCTAACTTATTTCTGAGCCAGCATTTAGGAGAGAATGAGAACTGAGTCTGTTGTAAACATGTCCTCTTCTTTAGCAGTGTAATGCTTTACAAGTAAGTGAGCTCTATTTCTAATATTGATCATATTAGGTTCAGTTCTGCTGATTTCTGCGATGTTTGCTCTGAATACTCAAAGTGCTTCATTCTATCTTTCAGAAAGAATTTTGGAAAAAAAAAACAAAACCAAAAGGCCTGTGAACCTTTGTGTGGTTTTTACATTTAACATAGTGAACTAGCAAAACTACGATAAAACACCAAGTTTCCTGAGTCTTTTCTTGGGTCCAGACCAATTCCCAAACAACCCAAAATGGGGCCACCGCAGACCTCTCCCATGCCGCGGGAAAACCTTTCTGAGCCTCCTTTCTGAAATCTCAGTGGTAGATATACAATGTGGTAGCAATGATATCTGGGGATAACACTGAAAGAAGTTACATTTTAAGAAATTTCTGATTGTAATTTAATATAATTGCAAACTATCCTCTTATCTTCTATGGTAAATAAAATGTTGACTCTTTTCTTCCATTATTATTAGGCATTATTTTAATTTATAGGTTATAGAAGAAATAACAAACTGCGTTCTAATTACAAACAAAATAGACACAAAATTATTTAGTAAAATGCTATCCAAAACATGATGCCTTTGCAGCAAAAACTATTGTTAAAATCAGTGGATTTGACTTCTTGCTTGGAAACTTTTGCTAGATACCCACTCTGGAAATTTAGCTCAGAGAACCCCAGCTGGCATTTCAGCTTCAGCAACACGGCCACAGCCCAATTTCTGCTATCACTCACCATGTCCCCAAACATATATTCTATTAAAACAGAGCTACTTGCTGCTCTCTAAGTACATTCTACTTAGATTTGCTTCTCTTTACTCATAATCTTCCCTCTGAACATCTCCTTAGGCTTTTCCTCCCTGTCTGCAGCCTTAATCTCCAATCTTTAAAATCCACTCATCTTCCAAGCCCTGTTTAAATAGGGCAGATGTGTCCTTGAGGACTTCCTCCTCATGGACAAAATCTCTCACTTCACTGATGTCTAGGGCCTCTTTATAATGAAAATAATTCTTTTATTTTCTGTACTAATCAATAAGTTTCTGACTACAGAGACAATGCCACAGTCATTTAAAGTCTTCTACAGCTCCCAACATGGCACCTGGCACATACTAGGTGCTAGAGAAACCTTTCCTGAAGAGAGAGAGATCTGTGCAGGGGCGGACCACATACTGGAACTCCTCTGTGGTCTCAGCACCTTAGTCTAGTGCCAGCCCAAAGTTGGCGCTGAGGAAATATTGGTTGAATAAACTGAATCATAGAAAATGAATGCAGATATTCTACTTGCTCTTTTTACAAAGTCCAGAAGAAAAGAGCTAAGGATCTATTTTTAAAAATTGTGTGGTCCCTTTGAGAAGGATCCTTGCCGTCCCAGAAGGTTAGCAGTGTCACTCAGTGCACAACTCAGGGTGACCGTATCAATATTAATAGGCTCAGTGAAGTGCCACTGGCTTCGGTGCAGTTGTGACACCCTGCAACCTGACTAATAAAATAAAAACTAATTCTAAAAATAATCTACCTCCTGAAGACCTTATAATGGATTTTACTAATGAGGGGAAAAACACTAGCATGGATCTTTCCTTCTTTATCAGTGAACCAAACGTAACAGACATGTCTAAACTGGCATATTCTAAACTGCCAGCACCACTTTTTGGAGAACATTTTACACACTCTTCATCCAAGTCTACAATTTGAGACAATTTAGCAGCCAATTAAGGGATGAAAGGGTGAGGGTGAGGGAAATGAGGAAAGTTGAAGGAAGCAGGCTTTGTTTTCATTTAGTCTATTTTAGCTTCACTCGGTAGAAGTTATCATTCAATAAGCAGATTACTCTGTGAAAGATTATAGAATAGCATATGTGTAACAAAATATGGGACTGTTAACAGACATAAATATCGCATATTTTTATTCACAAATCTCTTCACCATTAGGGAGAAATAAGAATAACCTGCTGCTGAATGAATGGATCGTGAGAGAAAGGAGGATGCTCTTCCTCAAATCTCATTGGCCAGCAGCCAGGCCAGAAAGCGATTCAGAGGCTTTGTGCTGCTTTTACTTCCTAGATTGTTTGAAGGCTGCTTCTGGGAATTTTCCTGATCTGGAGTGTGTGTGCGCGCATAAAAGAGAAAGACTAATAAAGAGAAGACAGTCAAGCAGAGATATGGGGGGAGGGAGAAAGACAGAATGCCATTAGAGCTTTCAAATTCACATCACTCTGTTAAGCAGTCCCAGATCGGCTTCCAGATAAAGATACAGGCATGACATGATGGGAAACACCCTTAATCCTTCATATTTTAATCATTTATTTTCCTGAATGTATGGTGTTGAACCACATCCTTTAAAATATTTTCTTTCTGTTCTATTTTCTGAATTGAATTTATTCCTTACCTTTTGCATGTTATGGTCCTTTCATCTCATGAAGTTGCTAAGAAGTCCCATATTATACTCTAAAAATAGGCCTTTTTATAGAATCATAGAATATTGTGTCTGGAAAGCACTTTGAACATAATAGCACTCCCCTCACTGCCCTTCCTTTTCTGCTGAGGAGACTAAATGCAGAGGGGCGAAATTCTCAAGGCTCCAGCAAGTAAGGGAAACTCCAGAAATAAGAGTCTAAATCTCTATTTGGCTCATTGTTTTCTGTTGTGTTTTGCTAAATTGTTTTTTCTGCATCACTCTGACTCTAAATTAATTCATTCTAATATACAAGAATGTATTGGTTAGTGTAATCAAGGAGGGAAACTGAAATATTTAAGTGAAAAATATGAATGTGCCTTATATTTCTTTTTAAAATATTTTATTGATTATGCCATTACAGTTGTCCCATTTTCCACCTTTCATTCCCCTCCACCCTACGCACCCCCTCCCACCCACATTCCCCCCCTTTAGTTCATGTCCATGTGTCATAAGTTCTTTCGCTTCTACATTTCCCACACTACTCTTGCCCTCCCCCTGTCTATTTTCTCCCCACCGTCTATGCTACTTACTCTCTGTATCTTCTCACTTCACTCCTCCTCCCACTTCCCTATTGCTAACCCTCCATGTGATCTTCATTTCTGTGGCTTCGCTCCTGTTTTAGCTGTCTGCTTAGTTTGCTTTTGTTTTAGGTGTAGTTGTTAATAACTGTGAGTTTGCTGTCCTTTCACTGTTCATATTTTTTATCTTCTTTTTCTTAATAAGTGCCTTTAACATTTCATATAATAAGGGCTTGATGATGACAAACTTCTTGAACTTGACCTTATCTGAGAGGCACTTTATCTGCCCTTCCATTCTAAATGAAAGCTTTGCTGGATAGAGCAATCCTGGATGTAGGTCCTTGCATTTTATGACTTGGAATACTTCTTTCCACCTCCTTCTTGCCTGTAAGGTCTTTTATGAGAAATCAGCTGACTGTCTGATGGGAACTCCTTTGTAGGTGACTGTCCCCTTATATTTCTTGAAGACTTCTTGAATGTGCTTTATATTCCTTGAAGACTTCTAAGGAGTTTATTCATTCATTCAGTCAGTAAAAATTTACTGAGTACCTACTGGCTAGATACCAGGAATAGAAGAGAGGATTAAACAGACTCCATTTTTATCATATATAGTTTATAAACACATACATTCATTTATTTGCATGTACATCTATGCAATCATATAAGGGTTTGAATATCTCTGCCATCCACACCTGACTCAAATGTGCATGACTTCCAGGGTCACTCTCTTACGTAAGCAAAACCTCCAATTCGCTTCTTCAACAAGGTACAGCCAATTAGAATAAAGAAGGCTGGTGCACACCCTACATGTCCTTCTTCCCCTCTGGCACACCTTTTCATTATGTCCTTTGTCCGTTCCACCATAATTGTATGTTTTCCCACCTCCTTTGCAGTGTTGTGCTGATCTGACATCCATGCAAACAGACCGCTTTCAGCTCCAGGTTAAAGAGTTCACTAATGGAGGCACAAACACCTGTAGGAACTTTGTTTTTCAGAGCCATAAAAAAACGGCCTTCAAATCCATGATTAATTTCCTCTGCAAGGAAATATATTAGTCTCAATGACTGCCCCTGCTGCTAAATTAACTTCTGACCCTTTCTCTGTCCTTCCCAATGACTCTCTTAAAGTTTTGGATTTTTTTTCAATGAAATCAGTAACTTGAGAATGAAATCACATCACCCTGGGCCACCTTTGAAGACTCTATGGAGGGCAGTGCACAGCTTGGGTCAGACAGCCCCTCATAACTTTGCTATTTGACACCTCAGTGCTGCTGGCCTCGGCAGCATTCGGCCTGAGATCTTTATTGAATATGCTTCTCTTTTGATCGGCCCCTAATTTACCTTGTTCTATGCACTACCTCCTGCTCTATTGGGATCAATGGGTGTTTATGGTGCCACTGGATCTATCATAATTGCTTGACCATGGGCCTCTTGAATGCGGTAGCTGTGTTTCTTCTCCCCTAAATGTTTTTTGCTTTCTCCATTTCATATATTAATGTCTCCGCAGCCCTCAGAACTAAGAAGCAGAGCCTAAAAACAATTGGGTATGAGGGAAGTTGAGCTACAGTCATGGCAAATTTAGATAACTAGGTTCCCCCTGAAATGGCTCCTGAAAGAGGCATTTGATCTAGTCCCTATGTTTTAGCCCAACTCTCCTATAGATTACTAGATTTGGCTCATGTTGATGTTCCTCAGCAAATCATACAGAAAATCTTGACCTCTCCTTTTTGCCCTCTCCTCACCAATGGCCTTTAAGCACCTTTGACCCAGGCTATTTTCAAAACTCCCTCCTAACACTTTCATTTGTCTTGTGGCCCTCATGCTGCTCTTGTATACCCAGTGACCATCTTCACTAATGATGGGTATTGGTCCATTTATGAATTAATAACATCAGATTGAGGAATACACACAGGTAAAATCTGATGGCTTCCACATTTCCCTGATGGAATGAATATTCATGACATGAAGGTTTCATCTTTATAAATCGTGATTACTCTATTGATTTCCCCCCACATTTTCCAAACAAGCTCATAAATTTTTTAGAATGTGGATCAGAGAAAACAACGTGAATGAATAGATAGATGTAATTTTTAGTTACATGCATTTCTGATTTTACTACTGCCTTCAGCTTATATTAGAAGAATAAGATACGACATAGAAAGGGGATTTTCTAAAATTAATCGATGTGGAGGCTGATTGCTTAATAAAAAATTATTGATCATGATGGCTTAATTTAAATGGAAGGATTAATTTAAATTAAACTTTTTTGTTATACGAATATTGATAATGAATAGAATTATGAATTTGCATGCATTTTAATTATTGGCATGCATATTAATTTGGTTTTCTTCTTTTTAACACTTGTTGGAGTTGACACCTGTGAAATAAATAGCAAAGGAAAATGTTTCAGTTATACATTGCTGCATAAAAAACACCCTAAAACTTAGTGGCTGAAAACCACAACAATTTATTGTTGATTCTGTGAGTTGAATAGACTCAGCTAGGTGGTTCTTTTGCTTCATGTGAGGTTAATTATGGTCACTTACTAGGATTCACTCAACTATTTGGTCCATGTGGCCTCTCCACATGAGCAGCTACTTACTGCAGGGTGGTCCTGTACATGTTAACCTGAACTTTTTCATGGCAGGTGGTTTCTAAGAAGAAGAAGAAGCAAAAACTGTCGATTTTCTTATGATCTGACCTCAAAAGTCCTAACTATTACTTTCACCACAATCTCTTGGTCACAAGTCAGAGCTTCCATCAAAACTCAAGAGGAAGAGAAATATACTCTAGTTCTTGATGGGTATACTGGAATCAATGTATGAGGAAGGAAAACTGCTGTGGGCCTTCTCTGGAGACTAACATAGGAAGTACATACTATAATGTTCTTACAGGTAGTGTCTCTCAAGTTATTTACATTTGCTGAGCAGGCCATGAAATATTTTTGTTGGAAAACTATTTTCCAGGAATAAAGGACCTCTTGGCATATGATTGAAATAAAAGTGGGGTATGTGGTGATAGAATTACATAGTTATCTCTACGTATTCCTTTTTTAAAATAATCCTCACTCAAGGACATGCTTATTAATTTTTTAGAGAGAGGAGAATGGAGGGAGAGATAGAGGAAGAGAAACATCAATGTGAGAGAGAAACATTGATCAGCTCCCTCTCCTATGTGCCCCAAACTGGGACAAAATCTGCAACCTAGACATGTACCCTGACTGGGAGTCTAACTCTCAACCTTTGAGTTTAATGGTGCTCCAAACAACTGAGCCACAATGGCCAGGGGTCCTATTGTATTATCTATGAACAATCAACTCAAATGCTAGAGTCAATTGCATACGAACAGATAATAAATGCAATTAAATGTTGTTCTATATATAAAAGAGGTAAAAGAGTCTGTGCAAGTGGTATGTGTCTATGTTGTTTGTGTGAGTACTCTTCAGAAAGTCTCAAGTAAGGCCATGCTGCATCAGATGTTATTATGTGACTAATTGGAAGCCAGAACCTTGCTTTTGCATCATGACTAGAAGGAATACTATTTAGTTATGTATAAAAAATTCATAAACATTTCAGTGCACAAACAGCTTCCAAATATATTTACAAAACAAGCCACTTTATAATCCAAGAGTTTAAACTATAAGAAAAGTTGGTCTTTAGTAACCTCAGTTTATTCTCTGTGCATCATTACAACCTTAGAAGTATATCTCTTGCACTCTCTGCATTGGCCCAAAGCTTCAAAGCTTTCATTTGCTTCTCTTCCCCACTGTCATCCCCTCCAACAGATTATCTCATAAACTTATTCTCACTAAAATGTAAATGGCTGAAAGGTTGAATATGTTATCTCTCCAAAATAATTTGCATTTAATACAAGACCAAGGCTTATGGTAGAAATGAATTTCTTTTTTGTTTGGGTATCAAGTTGCAGAAGTAATGTTGTACATTGGCATTTCTGACTTATAGAATATGAATCAAGGATAGCTGTAGGTCATTTTGGTACCTCTTACCCCCACACTCTTTTTTGAGTTCTAAGAAAATGCAAAGTAATGGCAATGACAAAAACAAAATATAATTAGAAAAGCAATCTGTTGGAAAAAGAAATGATAATGCTTTTTAAAATGAAGCACTGTACCATGTAGAGAATTTGGGCACTATCCATTGTTTTAGAAGATCCATGCCACGGTTCCTCCCCATTAGCCCTGATATTGGAAGAAAGTAATTTACATTTTTTTCTTGACCTCCAAACTAACTAAACTCTTTGCAGTACCAAATAATGCTGCTTAGAGGAGTTTTTACAATGTAATAACATAATGCTTTTAAATAAGTTACAACGAAGAAGTTGCATATATTATTGCAAGTGTTTCTTATTTTTGTTTGTAAATGACATTTTTTTGATATTTTGGATAAGAAAAAATAGAAAAAATCATCATGAATAAATCATCAGTAAGAGACGATTGAATTATGTGCTGTCATCTCTTTCTTTCCAACCTTGACAGGCACAGTGTGTGGCTGCCATTAAAAGAGAAACATGTCATGAAACCAGCTATTCTAAGTACTAGTGAGTGAATGGCAAAGTAGGAGAATGGGATGGTGGTGTGCTCATGGTAGCCATACTGGTGCTAGGGGGCAAATGGGGAAGCCAGGACAGGAACTGTGGTTCTGGAAAACCAGTAAGAATGTGAGAAAATACTGGAAGGAACACTAATATAACAAAAGAGGCAATAGTGATAAGAATGCTGCTTCCATTTGCAGAAATTTATTATTTTCTCTTTAATGAAAGTAAATCCATGTAGGCACAATGGTAGACAATTCATCTAGATTACTTCACTTAATTCTCACGACTCCTCAGTGAGGTCAACGTTATTATGATACATATAAATGAGTTCAAAATAAGCATGAAGAAGCAAAGTAATTTGCCCTAGATATTCAAACAACAAATTGCAGAAGTGGAGTTAAATCAAACAAATCAAACTCCAGACTCTATTATCACATTTTAGGTATAATTTTTTTTTTACTTTTACAGATTTTATTCATTTATCTTTAGGGGGGAAGGAGAGAGGGAGAGAAACATCAATGTATGGTTGCCCTTTTGTGCCTCCCCTTCTGGGAACTGGCCTACAGGGAACCAGCCTGCAACCCAGGCATGTGCCCTGACTGGGAATCGCACTGCAATCCTGTGGTTCGCAGGCCCGTGCTCAATCCACTGTGCTACACCAGCCAGGGCAGGTATAATTTTTATACACAGTATACATCATCCTTTTTGGTATGTAGTTATTAGTTTTTGGTGAATTTTGGCACATGCATACAGTTGCATAACTACCACACTCAAGATATAGAACAGCTTCATCACCTCAAAATTTTTCATGCCCATTTATAGTCAACTCCTTCCTTCCCCAGCCCCTGGCAACCACTGATCTGTCTCCCTTCTTTACAGTTTTTACTTTTCCAGAGTGGTATGTGAATGAAATCATAAAGCACACAGCCTTTTGAGTCTGGCTTCTTTCATTTAGCACAGTGTGCTGAGATTCATTTGTGTTCTTGCCAGAATTAGCAATTCATCCCTTTTTATTGCCAAATACTATCCCATTCCATGGATGTGCTGTTATACGTTTATCCATTCATCCACACTGATGTGCATTTGAGTTGTTTCCAGTTTTTCAGATCCCAGTATCTTAACTATGATAAAATACTGCCATTTCTCAACCAGAAATCTTTTCTAATTATCATAGCTAGTGTCCCCAATGATATTTTTGTTTATATATCCTCTCTTGGGTTTTCTGAGGACTTCAGTGTACAGCTGGAAAAAACACCAAGTCTACTCTGTCTCAAGCACAGTTCCATCTGTAACAAGTTCTCTCTCATGCAGAAATGCCATTAAATTTTTATTATAACAGTCATGCAGTATCCGTCACATAGCAAGTGCTTAAAACTGTGTGGGTTGAATGAAGAAACAAATGGATACCAAATAAATTATCCAAATCAATTTTCCAGCACAGGAGGTAGAGAAGTGGGTAATAAAATCAAGATTGGTAATTCAGCCTTGGTGTGGAAATATATAGAGTTTAATAAATGATGTATAATGTACAAAGAAACATTAATACAGGATTCTAGAAGTCCGTAGTTTATTTCCGTACACTGTGCCAATACTTTTCATTATTTGAAAAGTGAAAAAAATGTATGATTGTTGATCTAATTTTACAACATCAAATAACTACCTTGACTATATCTTTTCCAAGTTTTAAACATTCTTCCTGTGTAATTAACTGGTGATTTAATTGAATTGACCAAATGAGCTATGGCTTTGACATTGATGTTTTTCTAAAAATTTGTTTTCTTGTGATAACATAGCTTCAAATATTTCTGCACAAGTTGAATTCAGGTTTCCAAAATCCTTTTCCTTTTAAT